>NC_067244.2:169678717-170928717 GCF_019359855.2 Lolium perenne
TTAACAAAGTTTCGTGCTAAGAACTGCGCTCTCAACCCGAAACTCAGGTACTGGCTATGCCGGTTTTTTGGTTTCTAACAAAGTTTCGCGCTAAGAACTACGTTCTCAACCCGAAACTCGGGGACTGGGAGGATATACATACAAACTAAGAGATTGAAAACCAGCATAAGTTTAAAGAGCATTGAGTTTTGTGCAACTTACCGCAACGTTGTTGCTGGCATCATGCCACGCGGTGTCAAGCTCCTTGACCGCGCGCCGGAGCCGGCTGAGGTGCTGCGTGGAATTCCGCGGGCCGGAGGGGTCGACCACCGGAAGCTTGTCCTTCCCCAGGCCGCGGGTCGCTGGAGACAGATCCGCTTGATTCCACTTCTCAGCGTATTCAAGCAGGTGCCCCAGGCTAACCTCGCCGCGGTTAAGCTCCGTGATCCGGCCCAGTTGGGCTGAAGCCGTATCACTGGCCGCTACAACGGCGTGGCCGGCGTGCAGTATGAGAGCCTGCGAGCCGGAAGGGGAGGAACTCGTGGCAGTGGCCACCGCAGGCTTACCGGCGGGAACTGCCGGAGGAGTTGGCGCTGCTTCGCCGGATGGAGCAGAAGTATCCGGTGTTCCCTTGGCCGGAGGAGAGGTTTCCAGAGCGGAGGCTTCCGGTATGACCTTGGAGGGGGAGGCAACTGCCTTCTTCTTCTTCTTGGGAACGGGAGGAACCAAAGGTTCCGCCCGCTCCGCTTCTTCGGTACCGGCGCCGATGTTGCTGGCGCCGGTGTCTTCAGCTTCTGGAGGGGAAGTTAAGTCCTCCTCCGCGCGGAGATGAGAATGTTCAGGGGCCGCGCACCCCGCACTTGTGTTGCCTCCCCGAGAGGAGGCAGGAGATTCGCCGGCACCAGATGGTGTCGGGCTTGGTTGATGAGGAGGAGAGGCCCTGGGAGCATCCTCTGGAGCTTCCAGCCTCATGCCCGGTGCGCTCCGGGTGAGGCTCAGCGCAGGCCTGGAAAGGTAAAGCAAAAAAAGGAAAGTTAAGAAAAGCAGAGAAACAAAGGAGTTCATGAACAGAAGGTAAAATAAAAGAAAAAACGGAAGGTTACCCAGAAGCAACCGGAATCTGCTTCCGGTAGCGCTTGACTGTGCCCTTCTTGCCGCCGTCGCCCTTGTTGGAGCGCTTGGCGGGTGGATCCTCGCTCGGGCCGGCCTCGGAAGCCGGAGCCTTGTTCTTGCGACCGCGCGAGGTGAGATTGTCCAGGAATTCCTGGCCAACCTCTGCCTGCAGCGGTGCAGCGCGCTCCACAACTGTGGGGACCCCGGACTAACTGTCCGAAATACCCTGTTATGTATACAGTTCACGATCCCATGATCAGTGTGCCATGAACACATAACCGAACTGATATCAAATTACACCATCCATTACAAAGCGGGATAAGAAAATTACAATGAGGTCACTGATACGTCCAAAACGTATCTACTTTCCCGAACACTTTTGCTTTTGCCTCTAATTTGTGTATTTTGGATACAACTAACACGGACTAACGCTGTTTTCAGCAGAATTGCTCTGGTGTCTCGTTTTTGTGCAGAAATTCAACTTTCAGGAAAATCCCCGGAATTTATGTCGAAGGTCTTATTTTTCCGGAAGAATTACGGAGCCAGAAGGGCAAGGCTGGGGGAGGCCCGAGGCCCCCACACACTAGGCCGGCGCGGCCCAGGAGGGGGGCGCACCGCCCTACTGTGTGGCCCCCTCGGCCGGCCTCCGACGCCCTCCTCTGGAATACTTAAGGGTTTCGATCTAAAAACGCGAGACGAGAAGTCGAAGTCGCCAGAAACCATCCAGAATGCCGCCACCATCGCGAAACTCCGTCTCGGGACCAGAAACTCCGTTCTGGCACTCCGTCGGGACGGGGAATTGGAGGAGATCATCTCCATCATCACCATCGATGCCTCTCCATCGACCAGCCATGTTTCCCCCATCCATGTGTGAGTAATTCCCTCGCTGTAGGCTGAAGGGGATGGTAGGGATTGGATGAGATTGGTCATGTAATAGCATAAGATTGTTAGGGCATAGTGCCTAGTGTCCGTAATTGGTACTTTGATGATATTGTTGCAACTTGTTATGCTTAATGCTTGTCACTAGGGCCCGAGTGCCATGATCTCAGATCTGAACATGTTATTGTTTCATGATGATATTCATTGTTTTATGATCTTACCTGTAAGTTGTATACACATGTCGCTGTCCGGAACCCGAGGCCCCGAAGTGATAGAAATTGGGACAACCGGAGGGGAAGGCAGTGATGTGAGGATCACATGTGTTCACGGAGTGTTAATGCTTTGCTCCGGTACTTTATTAAAAGGAGTACCTTAATATCCAGTAGATTCCCTAGAGGCCCGGCTGCCACCGGCTGGTAGGACAAAAGATGTTGTGCAAGTTTCTCATTGCGAGCACGTACGACTAAATATGGAACACATGCCTATGGATTGCTTAGTACTTGGATACCGTTTTATTATTATCTCCAAATGCCCTGCTTTGATTGTTACATGAGTTTCTCTCATCCATGCAACGCCCGTTCATCCATCCCTGTGCCTACATTATTTTAATCCTGCTGTTTACTATAATCACTATTGCTGTCTTTGTTACACTGCTGCTGATATTTCACTACTGCTACTGCTATAAAACTGTTACTACTGATAAACTCTTGCGAGCAAGTCTGTTTCCAGGTGCAGCTGAATTGACAACTCCGCTGTTAAGGCTTTCAAGTATTCTTTATCTCCCCTTGTGTCGAATCAATAAATTGGGTTTTACTTCCCTCGAAGACTGTTGCGATCCCCTATACTTGTGGGTCATCAGTCACATGACCCATACTTACATAATAGCCTCGAAGGGCCTAACTAAACATCAGTGTCGTGGATATGACCACGGCAGATGCTACAGGGGGCAGCACTTCGTTGATGCGAGGGCAATGGAACATCGCCATCTACGGGTCGAGGTGCAAGGGACGCAAGGTTTTACCCAGGTTCAGCCCCTCCGGAGAGTAAAAAGGCCTACGTCCTGCTAGATCTTATTGCTCAGTGGAGAATTACAATGGGGGGGGGCTCAGTCGGCGTTGAGCCAAGAGCTTACAACAGAGATCCGATCTCCAATGGCGTGTCTTCTAGGGTTTAGCCCGGGGGTTTATATATCCACCCCCGGTCTAGGGTTACAAGGGGATAACTCTGAATCGTATCAGTTGCTACTAATCCGGGATACGACACCCTTCTACAAGTAATCGTCTTATCCAGCCGAGCAGACCGCCTCCTTGGGTCTTCGGCCCAGTCGCCTTCGGGTCCAGTCGGCTAGGCGACTGGCGGTCTTCCTGGGCCTTCGTCCTCATGGCGAGTGGGACTGGCGACCCACCCCCTATGGGCATACCCCCATCAGTAGTCCCCGAGCGCGGTGGTGACGAAGCGTGGATCCGGCGCGGGTCACGAAGAGGCACAGGGGTGGATTGAGATGAATCACCACCGGGCTCCCCAAAGAAGGAAATGTCAGCTGGCCGCCAGTCTCCAATCGCTTGAACTTGATTAGCCAGTCGGCGTATGACAGTCGGCGTAAGCCAGTCGTCGTCTGACAGTCGGCATGTGCCAGTCGTCGCAAGCCGGTCGGCGTAGGTCCTGGGTGTGGACACGTGGAGGAGCCAACGGCTAGATTTCACGTTGACCGAGGCGCGAGCCGCTTGCAGGAAGCTGACCATTGGGCCTGATGTGACCGCTAACGGCTAGCTTAACGCCCGTTCCGTCGATCCCGTCATTAATCTCGGCCATTAATCGCGGGGCGACAATCTCGCGGCGAATCAACGGACGGATCTGATGCTTATCTTGAGCGAGTGTGGCGATATAAAAGGTCGGGCCCGGGGGTTAGGGCTCATCACTCCGCCGCACTCTTCCCTCCTTCTCGTTCCATCTGTTTCCTGCCGAGAGCTCCAAGCGCAATCATGGCGGCGAGAGGCTGGGGCAAGTCCAAGGTCACGCGCAAGTCCCTGCTCCCGTACGTCGCCTCCGGGGTTATTCCCGAATTCAAGCAGGAGCGTTGGCGGGTCCCGGCGCCGAACGAGGTGGAGCCACTCCCGAGGCCGGGCGAGTTCGTGCTCTTCCTCTGCTTCTTGGACCGCGGATTCGCACTCCCCTCCTCCGACTTCATCCGGCAGCTGCTGGCCTTCTACAGCATCAAGATATGCAACCTTGGGCCGCACAGCGTGCAGCAAATCTCTTTGTTTGTGGCGCTGTGCGAGTGCTACTTGGGTTGCCCGCCGTACTTCCCGATGTGGGTGTCAATCTTCCATGGGCGGGCGACCCGGGCCAGCAAGAGCAGCGAGGCGCTCATCCCGAACGGTGGGATCACCTTCCAGGTGAAGTCCAGGGAAAGCTTCATCGACATGGCGCTCCCCAAGAAGGCGCAATCACAATGGCACCGATTCTGGTTTTACGCCAAGGAGTACACTCCCCCTGGTGAGGTCTGTATTCCTCAGTACGATCCTGAGCCCAGCATCCCGTGACGTCTCAACGTCCGATCGCTGCCGCGCGAGCAGGAGGAGGTGGTGAAGGGGATGCGCCAGGCGATCCACGCGCTGAACGGTAACGGCTTGACGGCGGCCAACATGTACAACTGCTGGCTCGGCCGCCGACTGATCCCCCTGCGGAGCCGAGCCCACTCTATGTGGGAGTACCGGGGGCAGAACGACTGCACTCGGTCGACGGCGACCGAGTGGGACGAGGGCAAGTACCGGAAGGCGCTTGCCAAGATCACCACGGCCGCCTTTACTTTCTTCGAGGACGGTCTGCAGCCCTTCTCCGAAGACAACCCGGCGCCTCAGGTATTGGTTCGTTCGGTGCTGCGACCCCAGACGCCTAGGTTGCGCTTCTCCCTTTCTAACTGATTTCCTTGGCCCGCATGCAGCGGTGGCAGAAGATCGCAGATCATCTTCCCCCCCTCGCCGGGAAAGAGCCTCCGGAAATGACCGAAGGCGAGGAGGAGGAGGTTGACGACGAGGAGGAGCGCACCGAGTTGGACTCCGAAGCGAGAGACTTCGTCCGACTCCCGCGTGGAGTGAAGAGAGGCACCGCATCTTCGTCGCAGGGCGCACCGAAGATGCAGGAGGGCGAGGGGGATGAAGAGGCGACCTCTCACCCAGAGGAAGGGGAGCCCTCAAAGGAAGGAGCCGAGCCGCAGCCCAAGCGGCTGCGCCCGACTATCCTTGAGGGTTCCATAAGGCTTCAGCGCCCCCTGAAGGACGCCATCGATGCTGGAGCCCGAGCCGGTCCGGGCGTGAAGGCGATCCCCACGGTGAAGTAAGTACCTCTCGTCGAGCTTGCTTCCTTTCGGGCGGGATTTGCTAATGGCCGCCCCACTCCCCCGCAGCTCCAAGAGGAAGGTCTTGGCAAGACCTGCTTCGATTGGGGCGGCGGCCACGAGGGCGGCCGAGGCGAAGAAGGCGGCCGAGCTGAAGAAGGCCGCGGAAACGAAGACGGCGCCCCCCGACCTTGCGGGCACGGGGTCGGCTCGGGAGGAGCCTGTCGCTGCGAGCCAGGCGGAGAATGCGAGCGCCGGCCGTGCCGAGCCCACCGCAGAGGCTTTCCCCTTGGCCAGCGTGGGTTGCGGGAGCGCGGCGATTGCGGCGATGGGACCAAGCGCCGTTCCCCCCGTGGTAGAGGAGGAGTCGGCGGGCATCGGATCGACTGAAGCCCGGGGGGCGCCCGAAGTCGAAGATGTCACCGCCGAGGAGGGCGGCTTCTCGGTGCCGATGAGGGAGCGTCGGTCCAAGGCCGCTAGGGACCAAGTCCGCCCCAGCGACCCCGAGACGCGGACGGAAGGGGCGCCGCCGGCCGACACGACGATGCAGGCGGGTGAAGCGGCCGAGTCGCGCCGTCCTCCGCCTTCGACTTTGACCTTTACTAAGCTCCACACGGCACTCGGTGAAGTGCACGTGGTAGCACTTCTGTACTCGCAGTCCGGTCACCCTCCAGTCCCCGAGGGTCGACTTGGCCTGGAGGGGCGAGTCGAGGCTCTCTTTTTTGCCTGGACTGCTGTTGTTGATCTTCACGCCGTTTTCTGTGCAGGCGGAGGTGAAGCGACTGACGGTGCTCGTGGAGGAGGTGGCGCAGAAGAACTGGAAGCTCATCGCTCTGGGCAGTAAGTCGCACCCACGTGCCTTCCCCTCCTAGTCGCGCTTGTGCGGTTGTACCTTTATTCTCATTGTCCCTTTTCTTGTAGCAGAGGCGCAGGCGAAGGCGCTCGCCGAGGCTCGGGAAGGATTCGTGAAGGAATCCTTCTACCGTGAAGCCGAGTTCCGGGCAAACCAGGCCGAAGAGGCCCGGAAGAAGGCGAAAGCGGAAGTGGCGGACCTGACGAAGGTTTTGGAGGAAAAGGGCCGGGAGCTGGAGGACGTCATTGCGGAGTACAAGGGGAAGCTGGAGGCCGCGACAGAGGCGCGGGATGCCGCGCGGGGGGCCGCCGCAGTCCTGCGAGAAGAAGTCGCGGCCTTGAAGCTGCAAAACGCCAAGGAGTTGACCGCGGAGAAGGAGGTGTCCGCGGGCATCGTCCTGGCGGTGCAGGCCGAGAAGACCAGCTTCGAGGCGTTTGTCCGCGAGATGTCGCGGCAGCTCCTTGGTAGGTTTTCGTATCCCTCCATTATTTTATTGTTGACTGCCGAGACGGCAAGTCCCTGATCGTGGCGAATCGGCTTCGGAGGCAAGTCCCCGAACATGTCGAGTTGGCTTCGGGGGCCAGTCCCCGAGCATGGCGAATCGGCTTCGGGGGCCAGTCCCCGAGCATGGCGAGTCGGCTTCGGGGGCCAGTCCCCGAGCGTGTTGAGTCGGCTTCGGGGGCCAGTCCCCGAGCATGGCAAGTCGGCTTCGGGGGCCAGTCCCCGAGCATGGCGAGTCGACTTCGGGGGCCAGTCCCCGAGCATGGCGAATCGGCTTCGGGGGCCAGTCCCCGAGCATGGCGAGTCGGCTTCGGGGGCCAGTCCCCGAGCATGGCGAGTCGACTTCGGGGGCCAGTCCCCGAGCGTGTTGAGTCAGCTTCGGGGGCCAGTCCCCGAGCATGGCGAGTCGGCTTCGCGGGCCAGTCCCCGAGCATGGCGAGTCTACTTCGGGGGCCAGTCCCCGAGCATGGCGAATCGGCTTCGGGGGCCAGTCCCCGAGCATGGCGAGTCGGCTTCGGGGGCCAGTCCCCGAGCATGGCGAGTCGACTTCAAGGGCAAGTCCCCGAGCGTGTTGAGTCGGCTTCGGGGGCCAGTCCCCGAGCATGGCGAGTCGGCCTTGAGGGCGAGCGCTGACTTCAATTTCTTCTTGTTGTTGGTGGCAGGTACGAGCGACTTCACGGAGACGGCGACCCCGCGGGAGTGCCTGTCGACCGCGACTGCGCGCATCATTGCCTGCGCGGGGGAGATCCTGGCGGCGCTCCAGTACCTAAGTCCGCGGGAGGTGATTCCGCGGGATACGCCGTCTGTCTTCAGGGCTGTCTCCAACATCCCAGCTGTCGTCGACTGGCTTCGCCGTTCCTCCTGCCGCGTTGGTATTACCATGGCGCTGAGCATGGTACTGGCACACTATTCGGAGGGTTTTGACGTGGAGGAGGTCACGGCTGGCTTCCCCTCGGAGACTGGCGAATTTGACGTCGCCGAGGTGCTGCGCTTGATGGAGGCAGTGCGCCCCTACGCCGACCGGGTGTTGGCGACTGCGGACTTGGAGACGCACATTCCTAGCCAGTCGGCGCCTGGAGACACGGAGAAGGAAGCTGGCCTGGTGGACTTCCCCGCGGAGCGTTTATTTCATGCCGCGGCTGCCAACTCCCTGTCCACGTACCCAGTTGTCTTGTATACTCCGAAATTTCGCCATGGCGACGGCGGCGCCGAGCCTATCGTAGAGGAAGCTCCGGGGCCGTCCCAGTAGATTCTTGTACCCCTGTGAATGATGTCGCTCAAATTCCCGCGAGCGGGTGTTAGTTGTAAATAAAGTGTTAGCTTTTGCTTAAGTATAACTTGATGACCGCTTTTGAGATATGTGAATGTGGCGGTGATGTTTCCTATTTGAGTTGGGTCCGACTCTCCGAGGCCAACAGGCCAGTCGCCATGCGACCCCAATGAAGGCTATCGACTTGACTGTTTTCCTTGTCGAGCTGGGCGTCCCCAGTCGCAGTACGTAGTCATTATAGTGCGAATAGCAACCTCATGGGTGGAGTAGCGGGTTGGTTATAGTTGCGCTGTTTGTATGTAGCGCGCCACTCGTCGTGGCTCGGTGAGCCAGTCGTTGGGCGACTCCAAAGGGGGTTCTTGCGGGCGTTGTTCCTTGGCGAGCCGCGGGTCCGTTTTGCGGGGTCCCTGGTCGAAGTACTTGGCCATTGAAGTCACCAGCCTAAGGTAGAGGAGGGCATTGGTGTGCTGTATAGCGTAGCACGAGACGATCGCCGTGGCCCAGGGGGCTGGTCGGGCATGCGACCCTGCTGTAGGTTCCAGTCGCCGTTTTCACCTGACGGCGTAAGGGGTGGTAGGTAACCGGGCCTGGTGTTGCGCCCAGGAGACCCGTCGTGCCCTTGTTAGCCCGGCTACTTGGCCGATCGTGGACTTCTCTCTTCCAGCAGTGGCGATCGAAGGTCTCTCAGTACCAAGTCGCTTGTCATGGCGATTGGGCCGGTGTTTACCGAGATGAGAGATACAGATATCTGGCATGTGATGGAGAGGCAATCAGAGTTGGAGATTGATGTAATCAGCGACTTTTATTAATCTCTGAATTTGTGGGTTACACATTTTCCTTAGGTGTAAAACCGTCGGAGGAGATTGACGTTCCAGGGGCGCTCCACCTCTCGGGTGAGTGGTTCGCCTTTGTCGTCCTTGCGGACGTCGGTGAGGTAGTAGGAGTCGTTGCCGAGTACGCGGCTGATGGCGAATGGTCCTTCCCAAGGGGGGGATAGCTTGTGCATGCCTTTCTTGTCCTGAATTAGCCGGAGCACGAGATCTCCGACTTGGAAGGAGCGACTCTGAACGCGGCGGCTGTGGTAGCGGCGAAGATCTTGCTGGTATATGGCGGTTCTGGAGAGTGCGAGGTCCCTGGCCTCGTCAAGGAGGTCGATGTTGTCTTGGCGAGCGCGCTCGTTGTCTTCTTCGGCGTAGTTAGCGACCCGTGGCGAGTCGTAGGCGATATCCGTGGGCATGACTGCCTCAGCGCCATACACCAGGAAGAAAGGCGTGAAGCCGGTCGACCTGTTTGGTGTTGTGCGGATGCCCCACAACACGGAGGGGAGTTCTTTTGCCCAGCAACCGGCTGCGCGTTCCAGGGGCACCACCAGGCGTGGCCTGAGTCCGTGGAGGATGCTCTGGTTTGCTCTTTCCGCTTGGCCGTTCGACTCGGGGTGTGCGACTGAAGCGAGGTCGAGTCGGATGCCATTGTCCTTGCAGAAGTCGGCCATCTCCCCTTTGGCGAAATTTGTGCCATTGTCGGTTATGATGTTGTGAGGGTAGCCATACCAGTAGATAAGCTCACGTAAGAACTTTGTGGCTGTCTTTCCGTCGCACTTCTTGATGGGTTTTGCTTCTACCCATTTGGTGAATTTGTCACCGCGACCAGGAGGTGAGTGTACCCGCCAGGGGCTGTTTTGAATTTCCCTACCATGTCCAGACCCCAGACGGCGAATGGCCAGGTGAGGGGGATGGTCTTCAGTGCTGATCCCGGCATGTGCGACTGGCTTGCATAATTTTGGCACCCGGCGCACGAGCGGACGAGCGCGACTGCGTCTTCATGGGCTGTCGGCCAATAGAAGCCGTGACGGAGAGCTTTGGCGACTATGGAACGTGCGCCTGCGTGGTGGCCTGATGCGTGTGGTTGGCACGTCCGTTGGGAACCCCAAGAGGAAGGTGTGATGCGCACAGCGGCAAGTTTCCCTCAGTAAGAAACCAAGGTTTAATCGAACCAGTAGGAGTCAAGAAGCACGTTGAAGGTTGATGGCGGCGGGATGTAGTGCGGCGCAACACCAGGGATTCCGGCGCCAACGTGGAACCTGCACAACACAACCAAAGTACTTTGCCCCAACGAAACAGTGAGGTTGTCAATCTCACCGGCTTGCTGTAACAAAGGATTAACCGTATTGTGTAGAAGATGATTGTTTGCAGAAAACAGTAGAACAAGTATTGCAGTAGATTGTATTTCAGTAAAGAGAATTGGACCGGGGTCCACAGTTCACTAGAGGTGTCTCTCCCATAAGACGAACATCATGTTGGGTGAACAAATTACAGTTGGGCAATTGACAAATAAAGAGAGCATGACCATGCACATACATATCATGATGATTATAGTGAGATTTAATTGGGCATTACGACAAAGTACATAGACCGCCATCCAACTGCATCTATGCCTAAAAAGTCCACCTTCAGGTTATCATCCGAACCCCCTCCAGTATTAAGTTGCAAAGCAATAGACAATTGCATTAAGTATGGTGCGTAATGTAATCAACAACTACATCCTTAGACATAGCATCAATGTTTTATCCCTAGTGGCAACAACACATCCATAACCTTAGAGGTTCTTGTCACCCCTCCAGATTCACGGAGACATGAACCCACTATCGAGCATAAATACTCCCTCTTGGAGTTACTAGCATCAACTTGGCCAGAGCATCTACTAATAACGGAGAGCATGCAAGATCATAAACAACACATAGACATAACTTTGATAATCAACATAACAAGTATTCTCTATTCATCGGATCCCAACAAACGCAACATATAGAATTACAGATAGATGATCTTGATCATGTTAGGCAGCTCACAAGATCCAACAATGATAGCACAATGGGGAGAAGACAACCATCTAGCTACTGCTATGGACCCATAGTCCAGGGGTAGACTACTCACTCATCACTCCGGAGGCGACCATGGCGGTGTAGAGTCCTCCAGGAGATGAATCCCCTCTCCGGCAGGGCGCCGGAGGCGATCTCCTGGATCCCCCGAGATGGGATCGGCGGTGGCGGCGTCTCAGTAAGGTTTTCCGTATCGTGGCTCTCGGTACTGGGGGTTTCGTCACGGAGGCTTTAAGTAGGCGGAAGGGCAGGTCAAGAGGCGGCACGGGGGCCCCACACCACAGGGCCGCGCGGCCAAGGGGGGGGGCCGCGCCGCCCTAGGGTTTGGCTCCCTCGTGGCCCCTCTTCGTCTCTCCTTCGGACTTCTGGAAGCTTCGTGGAAAAATAGGCCCCTGGGCTTTGATTTCGTCCAATTCCGAGAATATTTCGTTACTAGGATTTCTGAAACCAAAAACAGCGAAAACGACAATCGGCACTTCGGCATCTTGTTAATAGGTTAGTTCCAGAAAATGCACGAATATGACATAAAGTGTGCATAAAACATGTAGATAACATCAATAATGTGGCATGGAACATAAGAAATTATCGATACGTCGGAGACGTATCAGCATCCCCAAGCTTAGTTCTGCTCGTCCCGAGCAGGTAAAACGATAACACAGATAATTTCTGAAGTGACATGCCATCATAATCTTGATCATACTATTTGTAAAGCATATGTAGTGAATGCAGCGATCAAAACAATGTATATGACATGAGTAAACAAGTGAATCATAAAGCAAAGACTTTTCATGAATAGCACTTCAAGACAAGCATCAATAAGTCTTGCATAAGAGTTAACTCATAAAGCAACAATTCATAGTAAAAGCATTGAAGCAACACAAAAGAAGATTAAGTTTCAGCGGTTGCTTTCAACTTGTAACATGTATATCTCATGGATATTGTCAACATAGAGTAATATAATAAGTGCAATAAGCAAATATGTAGGAATCAATGCATAGTTCACACAAGTGTTTTCTTCTTGAGATGGAGAGAAATAGGTGAACTGACTCAACATTGAAAGTAAAAGAATGGTCCTCTATAGAGGAAAAGCATCGATTGCTATATTTGTGCTAGAGCTTTGATTTTGAAAACATGAAACAATTTTGTCAACGGTAGTAATAAAGCATATGAGTTACGTAAATTATATCTTATAAGTTGCAAGCCTCATGCATAGTGTACTAATAGTGCCCGCACCTTGTCCTAATTAGCTTGGACTACCGGATCATCACAATGCACTGTTTTTACCAAGTGTCACAAAGGGGTACCTCTATGCCGCCTGTACAAAGGTCTAAGGAGAAAGCTCGCATTGGATTTCTCGCTATTGATTATTCTTCAACTTAGACATCCATACCGGGACAACATAGACAACAGATAATGGACTCCTCTTTTATGCATAAGCATGTAACAACAATTAATAATTTTCTCATTTGAGATTGAGGATATATGTCCAAAACTGAAACTTCCACCATGGATCATGGCTTTAGTTAGCGGCCCAATGTTCTTCACTAACATATGCATGCTTAACCATAAGGTGGTAGATCTCTCTTACTTCAGACAAGACGGACATGCATAGCAACTCACATGAAATTCAACAATGAATAGTTGATGGCGTCCCCAGTGAACATGGTTATCGCACAACAAGCAACTTAATAAGAGATAAAGTGCATAATTACATATTCAATACCACAATAGTTTTTAAGCTATTTGTCCCATGAGCTATATATTGCAAAGGTGAAGAATGGAATTTTAAAGGTAGCACTCAAGCAATTTACTTTGGAATGGCGAAAAAATACCATGTAGTAGGTAGGTATGGTGGACACAAATGGCATAGTGGTTGGCTCAAGTATTTTGGATGCATGAGAAGTATTCCCTCTCGATACAAGGTTTAGGCTAGCAAGGCTTATTTGAAACAAACACAAGGATGAACCGGTGCAGCAAAACTCACATAAAAGACATATTGAAAACATTATAAGAATCTACATCGTCTTCCTTGTTGTTCAAACTCAATACTAGAAATTATCTAGACCTTAGAGAAACCAAATATGCAAACCAAATTTTAGCATGCTCTATGTATTTCTTCATTAATGGGTACAAAGCATATGATGCAAGAGCTTAATCATGAGCACAACAATTGCCAAGTATCACATTACCCAAAACATTTATAGCAATTACTACATGTATCATTTTTCAATTCCAACCATATAACAATTTAACGAAGGAGAAACTTCGCCATGAATACTATGAGTAGAAACCAAGGACATACTTGTCCATATGCTACAGCAGAGCGTGTCTCTCTCCCATAAAGTGAATGCTAGGATCCATTTTATTCAAACAAAAAAAACAAAAACAAACCGACGCTCCAAGAAAAAGCACATAAGATGTGATGGAATAAAAATATAGTTTCAGGGGAGGAACCTGATAATGTTGTCGATGAAGAAGGGGATGCCTTGGGCATCCCCAAGCTTAGACGCTTGAGTCTTCTTAATATATGCAGGGGTGAACCACCGGGGCATCCCCAAGCTTAGAGCTTTCACTCTCCTTGATCATGTTGCATCATACTCCTCTCTTGATCCTTGAAAACTTCCTCCACACCAAACTCGAAACAACTCATTAGAGGGTTAGTGCACAATATAAATTGACATATTCAGAGGTGACACAATCATTCTTAACACTTCTGGACATTGCATAATGCTACTGGACATTAGTGGATCAAAGAAATTCATCCAACATAGCAAAAGAGGCAATGCGAAATAAAAGGCAGAATCTGTCAAAACAGAACAGTTCGTATTGATGAATTTTAAAATGGCACCAGACTTGCTCAAATGAAAATGCTCAAATTGAATGAAAGTTGCGTACATATCTGAGGACCACTCACGTAAATTGGCATAATTTTCTGAGTTACCTACAGGGAGGTGGACCCAGATTCGTGACAGCAAAGAAATCTGGAACTGCGCAGTAATCCAAATCTAGTACTTACTTTTCTATCAACGGCTTAACTTGGCACAACAAAACACAAAACTAAGATAAGGAGAGGTTGCTACAGTAGTAAACAACTTACAAGACACAAAATAAAAAAAAAGTGCTGTAGGTAAAAATATGGGTTGTCTCCCATAAGCGCTTTTCTTTAACGCCTTTCAGCTAGGCGCAGAAAGTGTGTATCAAGTATTATCAAGAGATGAAGCGTTGTTATCATGAGCTCCCCTATCCATAGTGGTACTAAGTACTTTGTCAATTTTAGGCCTATAATAATACTTCTTTGGTCTAGGCACTTTAGAGACATACATAAACTTTTGCTCCTTACCCACATAAGCTTTCTCCTTATATTTAAGAGAAGAAAATGTTGAACCCAAGGTTCCCATAGCCTTTTCAAGTTCATCAATCCTATTAATTTGATCATCATGGACAACACAAGTTCCTAGGGCACTAATTCTTTCATCAATTCCTACTAAGGATTTATCAAGTTCATCAGTTTTATCAAGTAACACTTCCACTTTAGCTTCAATACTTGGAAATTTTTTCTCTATGGTTTCCAATTTTTTCATAACATCTTCAAGAGAGATTTCAGTTTTAACTTTATCAACAGGGGGTATTCCAAATAGACTCTCAATAATGCAGCTAGCTTCTAATGCAGGGGTACTTAAGAAGTTACCTCCTACGAGACAATCAAGAACATGCCTATTCCAGCTAGAGATACCAACATAAAAATTCCTGAGTAAAATAGTGGTGGAGTGTTTCTTAGTGCACCTATTATGGGCATTAATAATTCTATACCAAGCATCTCTTAAACATTCTCCCCCTTGTTGCTTAAACGAACGAACTTCAACTTCAGGATTACTCATTTTAGCAGTAATAAATAAATAAAGCAAACTAGATAAAGTAAATGCAAGTAAACTAATTTTTTTTGTGTTTTTGATATAGCAAATAAAGTAAAACTAGCATCTAATTTTTTTGTATTTTGATATAATGCAGCAAACAAAGTAGTAAATAAAACTAAGCAAGACAAAAACAAAGTAAAGAGATTGAGAAGTGGAGACTCCCCTTGCAGCGTGTCTTGATCTCCCCGGCAACGGCGCCAGAAATTTGCTTGATGCGTGTGGTTGGCACGTCCATTGGGAACCCCAAGAGGAAGGTGTGATGCGCACAGCGGCAAGTTTCCCTCAGTAAGAAACCAAGGTTTAATCGAACCAGTAGGAATCAAGAAGCACGTTGAAGGTTGATGGCGGCGGGATGTAGTGCGGCGCAACACCAGGGATTCCGGCGCCAACGTGGAACCTGCACAACACAACCAAACTACTTTGCCCCAACGAAACAGTGAGGTTGTCAATCTCACCGGCTTGCTGTAACAAAGGATTAACCGTATTGTGTAGAAGATGATTGTTTGCAGAAAACAGTAGAACAAGTATTGCAGTAGATTGTATTTCAGTAAAGAGAATTGGACCGGGGTCCACAGTTCACTAGAGGTGTCTCTCCCATAAGACGAACAGCATGTTGGGTGAACAAATTACAGTTGGGCAATTGACAAATAAAGAGAGCATGACCATGCACATACATATCATGATGATTATAGTGAGATTTAATTGGGCATTACGACAAAGTACATAGACCGCCATCCAACTGCATCTATGCCTAAAAAGTCCACCTTCAGGTTATCATCCGAACCCCCTCCAGTATTAAGTTGCAAAGCAACAGACAATTGCATTAAATATGGTGCGTAATGTAATCAACAACTACATCCTTAGACATAGCATCAATGTTTTATCCCTAGTGGCAACAGCACATCCATAACCTTAGAGGTTCTTGTCACCCCTCCAGATTCACGGAGACATGAACCCACTATCGAGCATAAATACTCCCTCTTGGAGTTACTAGCATCAACTTGGCCAGAGCATCTACTAATAACGGAGAGCATGCAAGATCATAAACAACACATAGACATAACTTTGATAATCAACATAACAAGTATTCTCTATTCATCGGATCCCAACAAACGCAACATATAGAATTACAGATAGATGATCTTGATCATGTTAGGCAGCTCACAAGATCCAACAATGATAGCACAATGGGGAGAAGACAACCATCTAGCTACTGCTATGGACCCATAGTCCAGGGGTAGACTACTCACTCATCACTCCGGAGGCGACCATGGCGGTGTAGAGTCCTCCGGGAGATGAATCCCCTCTCCGGCAGGGCGCCGGAGGCGATCTCCTGGATCCCCCGAGATGGGATCGGCGGTGGCGGCGTCTCAGTAAGGTTTTCCGTATCGTGGCTCTCGGTACTGGGGGTTTCGTCACGGAGGCTTTAAGTAGGCGGAAGGGCAGGTCAAGAGGCGGCACGGGGGCCCCACACCACAGGGCCGCACGGCCAAGGGGGGGCCGCGCCGCCCTAGGGTTTGGCTCCCTCGTGGCCCCTCTTCGTCTCTCCTTCGGACTTCTGGAAGCTTCGTGGAAAAATAGGCCCCTGGGCTTTGATTTCGTCCAATTCCGAGAATATTTCGTTACTAGGATTTCTGAAACCAAAAACAGCAGAAAACAAAGAATCGGCACTTCGGCATCTTGTTAATAGGTTAGTTCCAGAAAATGCACGAATATGACATAAAGTGTGCATAAAACATGTAGATAACATCAATAATGTGGCATGGAACATAAGAAATTATCGATACGTCGGAGACGTATCATGGCCGCAGTCCCCTGCATGGATGTCGCGCAGGATTTCGCGCCCTTCGTTGGTGGCAACGCATCGCTGGAACACTCCCGAGACGCTGAGCTTGTAGATCTCTTTGTTGATAATGGTGAAAGACTTGCACCTGCGTACGATTGCTCGTGCTTTGGTTTCATCCATTGGCAGCACCTGGCGTTCGAGGTAGCTTAGGTATGGCTCCGTCCAGTCGACGCTGTCGGAGGTAAGTGCGACTAGGGTGGAGTCAGGAGCGGGGGGCTCGGCAATGTCCAGCTCGCGAGGTGCGCGCACCGAGGGGTGGCTGAGGATATCAAGGAAGACGCCTGGAGGAGGTTGGAGTCGCTTGGACCCGAGTCTGGCTAGCGCATCTGCTTCTTCATTCTTGCGCCTGTCGACCCATTCGACGACGTGGCCGGCGAAGCCAGCGCCGGCTTGGTCGACCGCGCGCTTGTATGCGATCATGTTGGCGTCGGTGGCGTCGCAGGTGCCGGAGGTCTGACTGGCGACCAGGTCGGAATCGCCGAGACAGCGCAGCCGTGTTGCGCCCATCTCTTTTGCTACTCGTATGCCGTGCAGGAGCGCCTCGTATTCAGCCATGTTGTTAGTGCAGGGCTCGAACCTGAGTTGCAGGACGTACTTCACGGTGTCGCCTTTTGGCGATGTGAGGACGACTCCTGCGCCTGCACCCTCGAGGTTCTTGGAGCCGTCGAAGTGCAGTGTCCAATGCTTGAGGTCCGCGGGGGAGCTTGGTTGCTGGGCCTCTTCCCAGTCGGCGAGGAAATCGTCGAGTGCCTGAGACTTGCTGGCGTGGCGCGACTCGTAGGTGATGTTGTGGACGCCGAGTTCGACTGCCCACTTGGTGATCCGGCCAGTTGCGTCGCGGTTGCGGATGATGTCGGCGAGTGGTGTTGAGGCGACTACCTTGATGGGGTGCTCGTGGAAGTAGGGGGCCAGTCGCCTCTGGGCCCTGAGGACTGCGTACACCAGCTTTTGATAATGCGGACACCGTTGCTTGGATTCGATTAGGGCCTCGCTGATGTAGTAGACCGGGCGCCGTATCAGCTGCTCCTTTCCTTCCTCCTTGCGTTCGACGACCATGACCGCGCTTATCGCGCGGTTCGACGCAGTGACATGTAATAGCATAGTCTCCTTTGGTAGCGGGGCCGCGAGGATAGGGGCGTTATGAAGGGCATGTTGGAGTTCTTCCAGGGCCCGTTGCGCTTCTTCTGTCCACCTGAATGATTCTGACTTCTTGAGCAGGCGATAGAGTGGCATGGCCTTGTCACCGAGCCGGGGTATGAAGCGACTGAGGGCTGCGACCCGGCCGGCTAGTTTTTGTGCGTCGACCAAGCAGGTTGGTTGCTTGGTTCGCATGACCGCCAGTGTCTTCTCTGGGTTGGGCTCGATGCCTCGTTTGGAGACGACGTAGCCGAGCAGCTGTCCAGAAGGGACCCCGAAGGTGCACTTCAGAGGGTTGAGCTTGATCTTGTATCGCCGTAAGTTGGCGAATGTCTCGGCGAGGTCGGTGATGAGGTCGGCCTGGTGAGTCGACTTGACTACCACGTCGTCGATGTAGACGTGTACGTTGCGGCCGATTTGGTTTTCCAGGAAGCTGTTCATGCACCGGCGTTTTTGAGGCCGAAGGTCATGGATGTGTAGCAGTAGGCACCCAAGGGCGTGATGAATGCTGTCTTCTCTTGGTCTTCCTTGGCCATCTTTATTTGATTGTACCCGGAGTAAGCGTCGAGGAAGCACAGCGACTCGAACCCGGCGACCGCGTCGATAATCTGGTCGATTCGCGGCAGGACGAATGGATCCTTGGGGCATACGCTATTGAGGCTGGTGTAATCGATACACATGCGCCATGTCTTGTTCTTCTTTAGCACTAGGACTGGGTTTTCCAGCCATTTGGGGTGCTTGATTTCCATGATGAAACCGGCGGCTAGCAGTCGGTTCACTTCTTCGGCGATTGTGCGCCGTCGTTCTTCTCCTACGGGGCACATTGCCTGCCTAACGGGGCGTGCGGAGGGGTCGACGTGTAATTTGTGCTCAGCAAGTTCTCTCGGGACTCCCGGCATGTCAGACGGTTTCCATGCAAAGATATCTCGATTCTCACGGAGGAACTTGATGAGCGTGCTTTCCTATTGGGCGGACAGGCCCGTCCCAATGGTAATTTTCCTACTTGGATCATCCTCTACAAGATTTACTTCACGAGTGTCGGTTGCAGGCTTGAAAGTTGCTGCGGACGAGTCGAGCTCGGTCGGTTTCTCCAGGATGGCGGGGTCGTTGCGGTCGACCGGGTACTTGGCGAGCTCGGCGGAGTTGTCCTGTTCGTTGGCGATGACGGCGTCGGCGAGCTTGGCGTTGACGTCCTCGCACTCCAGAGCCATCTCCGGGTCGCCGTGGACGGTGATGACGCCACGAGGCCCTGGCATCTTCATCATGTTGTATGCGTAATGAGGTGCCGCCACGAACCGAGCGAACGCCTGCCGGCCGAGCACGCAGTGGTAGGAGCTGCGGAAGTTCACCACCTCGAATGTTATCCGCTCGGTGCGGTAGTTCACGGGCGTGCCGAAGGTCACTGGCAACGTAACCTTGCCGATCGGGAAGGCCTTCCGCCCGGGGACGATGCCATGGAACGTAACCTTGGTGTTCTCGAGGCGTGAGTCTGGTAAGCCGAGTCGCTGGAAGGTTTCGTAATACAGGATGTTGATGGAGCTTCCTCCGTCCATCAGGGTTTTCGGCAGCCAGTAGTCGGCTACCTTGGGCCTGACGACCAGCGCCACTCGGCCGGGGTACTCGATGCGGGGGGCGTGCTCTGTTCGGACCAGTTGAGCCACCGGGGTACGTCAAGGATAACCGCGTGTACTGCCACTGCCCTTGCGAGGACCTTCCTGTCCCGACGATCACCGACCCCGGTGAAGGTGTGGAGCGAGCCGGCGCTGCGACCGAAACCTTCTCCCTTGTGCTGGTCTGGGTCCTTGGCGCGGTCTTTGTGCTGATTCCCGCCATCGTTTTCCTTGGCGCGGCGGGCCTTCTCTATCTGCTTCAGGGAGTAGCAGTTTCCTGTCGTGTGTGTTGAGGGCTTGCCCTCCCTGCTGTGATAGATGCACGGGGCGTCTAGGAGGCTACGGGCATCGAAGCGCTTGGGCTGAGGCCGATCGTCCCGTGGCGCACGGTTGTCGCGTCGGAAGGATTTTGGCTCGCGCTGCTCATAGTCGGCGGTGGCGACGAGCTCGTTGTGTCCTCCGTCGGTGCGACGCTTGCCGTTGTTAGATCGGCCGCCGAATCGGTAGTCGCCGCGTCGAGGCTCCGTGTGAACGGGGTGGCGATTGCGTCGCTGGCCGTATTCGTCGTCCGAGTCGACTGTAGGGTCTTCGTTGGCGTAGCGGGTGGCGATGTCGAAGAGCTCGGAGATTGAGATGTTATCTCTGATGATGCGACGGAGCCTGGCGCTTAGCGGTTCGTACCGGCAGCACCGCCGGAAGCAGTAGATTGCCGTGTTCGTGCTGATGCCGCTGGAGGTCGTCCACATGTCTTGCCAGCGCTGCACCCACCGACGAGTCGACTCGCGCGGGCCCTGGACACAGCGATCCAGGTCTTCTATAGTTGTCGCGCGAGTGTAAGCGCTGGCAAAGTGCTGGATAAATGCGGCACGGGCTTCTTCCCAAGAATCGATGCTGTTGGCGGTGAGGGTGTTGAACCAGTGGCGATTGACGCCGTCCATCATGAGAGGCAGGTAGCGTGCCGCGAGTAACTCAGAGTGGCCTTGGATCCCCATTGCCATGGCGTACGAATCGATCCAGACTGTGGGGTCGATATGTGTATCGTACTTCTCAATGTCGCGGGGCCCCTTGAATCCAGCGGGGTACGGCTCGCCTCTGATCATTGGCCCGAAGCAGGCGGGGCCGACTCGAGTGAATGCGCTTTGGCGCGGGGCTTCATCAGCGTAGCGGTCGTTCAGCCAATTTCGCGCCCGCAATTCTTGATCGTTGACGATGTGGGTTCGCGCATCAACGGGCTGTCCGTTGGCGGCGACCATCACTCGCGCAAGGCGCGGCTCAATTCGGTTGTTGGTCGAGTGGGCCGCACGCGGTGCTGGCGGCGGACAGTTGTTGGTGTTGACGACTGCGCGATTTGCCGCGCCCAATGACGCTGCACGACTGGCGGATGTGCGCGAATAAAGTCGCCCTTGCGAGTCGGCGGCGGCGTGTTGTTGCTCCAATGCCTTGGCAACCAGGGCCTTGGCGTGCTGGACGAGAATCGCGCCGTCTCCCGTTTCGGGGAGCCTCGCAAGAACGGCTTGGGCGGCCGTGACGTTGTCGGCTGGAGATGAATGCAATGGTAGGCCATTGGCGTCAACTTCCGCCCGAGGAACTTCGGGTGGTGGTGGTGGCGGTGGTGGTGGCGGTGCTCCGTGTGCCGCCCTATCGGCGGCGGCCCGACTTCCTTCCGGGACGTCGGGGTTCTGGACTCGGGCGATCCGAATTTCTCCATCCGGATCGTCGAAGTTAAGGCGCGCGCTGGGGAAGTCGTTCGCGCGAGCACGCTCCATGCGCAGGCGATTGCGCTGCTGGCGATAGTGGGACACGGCTCTTACTTCGTCTTGCTCGAGACGAAATTTCTGCCGTTCGGCGAGATCCTTCTTCCTCTGCTCTTCGAGGGCCGCCCGGTGCGCCTCGATCTCGGTCGCGGTGGCGGTTGCGGGGAGTGGGGTGGTGAAGGCGTCGACCGGAGGCTCCTCCTCGCCTCCTGCCATGAAGACGGCGATTGGGTAGCGATAGGGTGGGGCCTCGACGGAGTCCGAGTCGGAGTCGCTATCGAAGAGGGAGAGGACGGAATCATCCTCGAAGTCGCTTGGGTGAGAGACCAAGGGGATGGAGTCTTTGAACGACGCCGTGGCGATAGAGCCGGCAGTTGGGGACACAGCGGTGGACCCGGTGACCGATGCCGTGGCAGTGGAGTCGGCGTCGAACGCCACGATACCGGAGTCAGCGGCTGGGATTGTGACGACGGAGTCGGCGGCTGACGCGGTGATGATAGAATCGGCGATTGGCGCCACGGCCGCTGAGTCGGCGTCGTCGTCCAGGGCCGACTCGGCCTCCGCGTACACCTCGCCAGTAACCGGGAGAGTGGGGGTAAGGAGTTGACCCGGCGCGAAGGGGTCGTGCGATCGACCGGGGCGGGGCTCGGTGGGGTCGCTGACGCCGGCGAGCCCAACGAAGAGGTTGATTGAGACGATCGGCACCATCCAGGCGTGCTTGAGAGGTGACGAGGCGGGCTGGTAAGTGCTTTGCTGGATGTGGAAGAAGTTGCCGGTGGCGATCATCCTGCCGGAAGCGACCGGCCGCCGTACTGGCGAGTAGGGCCTCGCCGTAGCTCGGAGGCTTGATGTCCCATGCCCCACGGTGGGTGCCACTGTCGTGGATATGACCACGGCAGATGCTACAGGGGGTAGCACTTCGTTGATGCGAGGGCAAGGGAACATCACCATCTACGGGTCGAGGTGCAAGGGACGCAAGGTTTTACCTAGGTTCAGCCCCTCCGGAGAGTAAAAAGGCCTACGTCCTGCTAGATCGTATTGCTCAGTGGAGAATTACAATGGGTGGGGGGGGGGCTCAGTCGGCGTTGAGCCAAGAGCTTACAAGAGAGATCCGATCTCCAATGGCGTGTCTTCTAGGGTTTAGCCCGGGGGTTTATATATCCACCCCCGGTCTAGGGTTACAAGGGGATAACTCCAAATCGTATCAGTTGCTACTAATCCAGGATACGACACCCTTCTACAAGTAATCGTCTTATCCAGCCGAGCAGACCGCCTCCTTGGGTCTTCGGCCCAGTCGCCTTCGGGTCCAGTCGGCTAGGCGACTGGCGGTCTTCCTGGGCCTTCGTCCTCATGGCGAGTGGGACTGGCGACCCACCCCCTATGGGCATACCCCCATCAATCAGAGTAGCATCGTCACTTCATCAGCGCGGAGCCAAAGTCATCTGCCATAACCCTACAGGCAACTGACTGGGGAGACGTTCCTAGCTCGCATAGACGTCGCCAACTCCTTCTTCATCCGTCGTGTTCCTCCAAGTCTGGCCAAGTAAATAGCCAGGGACAAAGCCGTGAGTACATTGGAATTGTACTCGCAAACCATCAAGAAGGTACTTTGCAAGAGTGCAAGATAACAAATGCTAATCTAAGATGACAAGAGGGAAGAGCTAATTTCTCTGGTGGAAATAGCATGAAGAAGAGAAATAGTTTCTTTGTGGATATAGCATGAAGAAGAGAAATAGTTTCGCTTGTGGATATAGCATGTGAAAGAGAATCAGTTTCTCTTTTGGATATAGCATGTGAAAGAGAATAAGTTTCTCTGATGGATATAGCATGTGAAAGAGAATCAGTTTCTCTTGTGGATATAGCATGCCGGCATCTCAAGTGATGCGGACACTATGGTATTCCTACGACATTTCTATATCTTTGTTAAAGAAGATACTTCAAAAGTTAGACTACGACATCTCTATATCTTTAGGGAAGAGGTAGCGTTCCGGCATCTCAAGTGATGCGGACGCTATGGAAGCCCTATGACATCTCTACATCTTGGTTAAAGAAGAGTTCCTCTACATGAAACACTTAAGGAAGAGTCCCCCACTTGGTCTTAGTTTACCACGACCATCTCCATATGGTCAACACACGCCTTTTTCCCGTACCCTTCCGGTACATCCAACACAACACTTATTTTGCAAAGTATTTGTCAAAACAAAACTCAAGCCCAGGTTAAGAATGGCCATTTCAACTTGTCCATGACCGCGGACGCGGCTATTCGAATAGATTTGACTCTGCAGAGTTTGCGCACTTTCCCCACAAGAACCGATAAATCTGAAGGAGATATGCCCTAGAGGCAATAATAAAGTGGTTATTATTTATATCTTTATGTTTATGATAAATGTTTATATATCATGCTAGAATTGTATTAACCGAAACATTAGTACATGTGTGATATGTAGACAAACAAGAAGTCCCTAGTATGCCTCTTAAACTAGCTTGTTGATTAATGGATGATTAGTTTCATAATCATGAACATTGGATGTTATTAATAACAAGGTTATGTCATTGTGTGAATGATATAATGGACACACCCAATTAAGCGTAGCATAAGATCTCGTCATTAAGTTATTTGCTATAAGCTTTCGATACATAGTTACCTAGTCCTTATGACCATGAGATCATGTAAATCACTTATACCGGAAAGGTACTTTGATTACACCAAACACCACTGCGTAAATGGGTGGCTATAAAGGTGGGATTAAGTATCCGGAAAGTATGAGTTGAGGCATATGGATCAACAGTGGGATTTGTCCATCCCGATGATGGATAGATATACTCTGGGCCCTCTCGGTGGAATGTCGTCTAATGTCTTGCAAGCATATGAAAGAGTTCATAAGAGACCACATACCACGGTACGAGTAAAGAGTACTTGTCAGGAGACGAGGTTGAACAAGGTATAGAGTGATACCGAAGATCAAACCTCGGACAAGTAAAATATCGTGAGACAAAGGGAATTGGTAATGTATGTGAATGGTTCATTCGATCACTAAAGTCATCGTTGAATATGTGGGAGCCATTATGGATCTCCAGATCCCGCTATTGGTTATTGGTCGGAGTAAGTACTCAACCATGTCCGCATAGTTCTCGAACCGTAGGGTGACACACTTAAAGTTGGATGTTGAAATGGTAGTTCTTGAATATGGAATGGAGTTGGAATATTTGTTCGAAGTCCCGGATGAGATCCCGGACATCACGAGGAGTTCCGGAATGGTCCGGAGAATAAGATTCATATATAGGATGTCATTTTATGTGAAATAAAATGTCGCGGAAGGTTCTATGGAAGGTTCTAGAAGGTTCTAGAAAAGTCCGGAAGAAACCACCAAGGAAGGTGGAGTCCACAAGGGACTCCACCTCCATGGCCGGCCAGCCCTAGTGGGGGTGGAGTCCCAAGTGGACTCCACCATAGGGGGCCGGCCACCCCCCACATGGGAGGTGGGAATCCCACCTTTGGGTGGGAGTCCTAGTTGGGCTAGGTTTGCCCCCTCCTATGGAAGGTTTTGGTTTCGGGTCTTATTCGAAGACTTGGACACCAATACTTGGGATCCACCTATATAATGAGGGGCCAAGGGAGGGGGCCGGCCACCCCAAGACCATAGCTTGGCCGCCCCCCTTGAGTGGCCGGCCACCCCCTCCCAAACCCTAGCTTTGCTCCTCCACTTCATATTTCCCGCGTAGCTTAGCGAAGCTCCGCCGGACTTCTACACCGCCACCGACACCACGCCGTCGTGCTGTCGGATTCAAGAGGAGCTACTACTTCCGCTGCCCGCTGGAACGGGGAGGTGGACGTCGTCTTCATCAACAACCGAACGTGTGACCGAGTACGGAGGTGCTGCCCGTTCGTGGCGCCGGAACCGATCGTGATCAAGATCTTCTACGCGCTTTTGCAAGCGGCAAGTGATCGTCTACCGCAGCAACAAGAGCCTCATCTTGTAGGCTTTGGAATCTCTTCAAGGGTGAGACTCGATACCCCCTCGTTGCTACCGTCTTCTAGATTGCATCTTGGCTTGGATTGCGTGTTCGCGGTAGGAAAATTTTTGTTTTCTATGCAACGTTATCCTACAGTGGTATCAGAGCCGTGTCTATGCATAGATGGTTGCACGAGTAAAACACAATGGTTTTGTGGGCGTTGATGCTCTTGTTGTCTTTAGTTTGAGTACTTTGCATCTTTGTGGCATAGTGGGATGAAGCGGCTCGGACTAACTTTACATGACCGCGTTCATGAGACTTGTTCCTCATTCGACATGCAACTTGTATTGCATAAGAGGCTTTGCGGGTGTCTGTCTCTCCTACTATAGTGAAGATTCAACTTACTCTTCTATTGACAACACTAGTATCACCGTTGTGGTTCATGTTCGTAGGTAGATTAGATCTTACACGAAAACCCTAAACCACGTAAAATATGCAAACCAAATTAGAGACGTCTAACTTGTTTTTGCAGGGTTTGGTGATGTGATATGGCCATGATATGATGATGAATATGTATGAGATGATCATTATTGTATTGTGGCAACCGGCAGGAGCCTTATGGTTGTCTTTAATTTTCATGTTGAGTAGTATTTCAAAGTAGTTGTAATAGTTGCTACATGAGGTGAACAACCATGAAGACGGCGCCATGAACCTTGACGCTACGCCAACGATGATGGAGATCATGCCCGTTGATGATGGAGATCATGTCCGTGCTTTAGAGATGAAGATCGAAGGCGCAAAGACAAAAGGGCCATATCATATCACATATGAACTACATGTGATGTTAATCCTTTTATGCATCTTATTTTGCTTAGATCGCGACGGTAGCATTATAAGATGATCCCTCACATTAATATCAAGATAATAAAGTGTTCTTCCCTCGTATGCACCGTTGCATTGTTCGACGTTTTGAAGCATCTCGTGATGATCGGGTGTGATAAACTCGACATACAACGGGTGTAAGCCATGTTGCACACGCGGAATACTTGGGTTTGCTTGACGAGCCTAGCATGTACAGACATGGCCTCGGGACAACGGAAACCGAAAGGTTGAACACGAGTCATATGGATGATATGATCAACATGTTGATGTTCACCATTGAAGCTACATCATCTCACGTGATGATCGGTTTTGGTGTAGTAGATGTGGATCGTGTACCACTTAACAACTATGAGGGATGTTGTATTAAGTGGGAGTTCATTAGTAATTAGATTAAAACATGAACTAATTATCATAAACATAGTCTGAGTAGTATTTTGAATTAATTTTGTAGTATTGGCATCCGTTTACTACTATGCGCTAGTCTTGTTATTGAGATAGAAATACTGTTAAAATCTGACAAGAAACTTTACGGATTGGTACCGTATTGTTAAAGAATCAAGAATTGATTAAGTCCTATTGCAAACTTTTAGTAAACCTCACATTGTTGATTCAAAGAGCTATGGTTTCAATTAGTACCTAAAGTTATCTTGTCTCCATGAAACTTGAAAGTTCAAATATGTTTGAAAAAATAAGGAGCTGAAAATTTAGTTTTCAGAAATAATCAAGGTATGAGATATATGTGATATCTAAGACCTTATTGCAAGATGATAGAATATAATTTGGTGAGACTACATAAACTCATAAGTTTTATGGGAATGTATGAAGGTTGAAGACGCAAGACGTCACAATCCTCCAGCTATTGGGGCACTAATGATATTCGCATATCCATGAAGTTATCATCCTTAATATGCACCGTTGCTAAGACTCGTCGTTTCGAAGCATCACGTGATGATCGGGTGTTATAGATTCTACGTGTGCTTACAATGGGTGCAAGCCTGATTTGCACATGCGAATACTAAGGTTAAACTTTATGAGCCTAGCATGTCTGAGACATGGTCTCAAAAAAGTTGTCATGAATTGATGGATAAAATTATGAGTGAAATTGTTCATCATAGTTACTAATATGTGAAATCTAGAACACTTGTCATATGATGATCAACTTCAAAGTAAGAACCTCAAGGTTATTGGTATTTGACCAACAAACCTAGAAGTTATTGATGTTGAAATGTTTTTCTGAATAATGAGGAAAGCTAAAAGAGAAACTGCAAAAGATATTTTGGCAACAGAGAAAAGAAAAGACTAGAAAGTCTAGCTCAGGTGTATATAAATGATATACATGTTATGGTTGTATTCCTAGTTAAGTCACACAATGAAATTCTTGGGTATTAATACCATATTGGTTGGTATGAAGTGTCATACAAAACAACGCAATTCAAGAATACAATGGCCTAAGTGACTGACAAGGAATATGATAAGAATGTTCGCCTGGAACAAAAATAAAGTGTTATTATGTTCGTCGTTGGCATTCTATCTAGCCCTTAGAATTTATAATAAAGAGCTTAATAAATTGTTATTTTTGCTCTGGTCAAATGAAAACAATGAGTTGTTCAAATTATGACATTACTCCATGTATGATGGATAAGTTATTATAAATCTTAAATGGTGAAACACACATACATAACACTGACGCTAAAAATGCCATAAGGCAAATGATTTGAATTCCACTTATTTGTGGAACCGCAATTTAGGTCATGTTAGAAAGGATCGCATGAAGGAACTCCATGCAAATGGATTTTTGGAGTCATTCGATTTGTTGAATCATTTGGCACTTGCAAAATCTTTTCTAAAAGGTAATGACTGAAATACCGTTCATAGGCCGAAGAGTTGAACGGGCAACTAACTTAGTGAAAACATACATAATGATATATGTGGTTCCTTGGGCATAGTTGTGTGCGGAAGATTCTTCTACTTCATGAAAATTTTCAAACAATGAATTGAGTATATATGTGGATATATTCAATAAGGAAAAGTTTGAAACATTTGAATAGGATTCAAATAAATTTCAGCATGAAGTGGAAATCATCGTAATAGAAATCAAATATCTATGATTGGATCATGGTGGAAATATTTGAATTACGAGTTTTAGCGAACATCTAAGAGAGTTATGAAATTGTTCTACAACTTACGTTTCTTGGAGTATCATAGTGATGATGAAGTATCCAAGAGATATATCCAAACTTTGTTGGATCAATGATGAGATAAAATATTGATGCCATTATATTTTTGTGGATTATGCTTTAGTGACTACCGCTTTTACACTTTGAATAGAGCATCATCATGATCCGTTGAAATGACACCATACAAGTTATGGCATGGGTATAAACCCTAATAGTCAACCAAAATCGGATGAATGTCTTTGTTGGTTATCCCAGAGATTTAATTGGGAATTCTTCCCACGAGACAAAGACAAAAGTGTTTGTCAATGTTTCTTATTTCCGAAAAATTGTTTCGAGTGAAGTATTTGAGTGGGAGGACAATATAATTTGATAAGGTTTATGAACCTGAGCATAATGATCGAGTAGCGCAGCATCGGAATTGGTTTCGGAAGCGGCCACGGCGATCATGGCTCTCATGACTACAAAATGTTTTAGCCATGGAGATCGAAGTACATATTGAACCTTGTAGGTATGGTTTACTTTGTGATCAAATAAATGATTTGTGGACAAAGGATTGATTTTGATCAATGATAAACCAACTACAAAACAAAGAAGTTATGATGGGCCACGACTCCGTTAAAATGGCCATACGCCATGAAATCCAAAATAGATGAATACTTTTTGAAAGAAAATAGATCTATAAAATTGATGGACTTGGATGAAATATCCTTGAAGAAGCTTAACTTGTCGAAAAGTTGTTTACGACAAAGTTCAAAGAGTTGACTACGACAAGATTAGATCTTCCGTAGCAATGCTTAAAGTCTATATGGATTATTCTAGTAATCACTACATATTTCCTTTATGAGATATGTTAGTAGGATGGCAAAATACATTACTTATCAGAAGTGTGTATTAAAAGGTGTATACAAGATACAACCAAGAGTTTTGCTGATCCGTGGAATACTAGATAGGTATACAAACTTCAATTTGATGAAGTAAGTATAGCGGAGTTTGAATCTTCACTAGATGAAATAGTCAAAGAGTTTTTGATTTCATCAGAAACAATGAAGAGGCTTGCATTTGCAAGAAATTAAGTGGGAGCGCTAAGACACATTTATAATACTTTATGTAGGTGACATATAGTTGGTTATAAATGATGTAATTATATACTTGATTAAAAAGGTTTCATTGAGAATTAACTTCAATGAAAGGATATGGACTGAAACAAATTTAGTGTCAAGATCTATGAAGATAGATTGAAACACATAAATAAGTTTAAGTCAAAGTACATATGATGGATATTGAAGAAGTTCAATATAGAAATATTAAGAAAATGTTCTTGTCATGTGAAGGTTTAACAAGACTTGAGTGTATCCGACACTCAATGAGTAAAAACACATGAGTGATTATAGATCACGAATAATATGTACACAATCGGATATCATGTGCTATAAAGTGTTATGAGCATATACCAGAATGATTCATATGATGATCATTGGACGATAAAGAAGAATATCCTTGAGTACTTTAGAAGAACTAAGGATATACATATATATTTTTTTATGAAGAAATGACAAACAAATCGGCTGTAAGGTGTTACACCGATATTTGTGTTGTCACATATCAAAATAGAATTTCAATCTCAAATTAGACTAAGTGTTGTTTAAAAGGTAGCACAATGAGCTAGAAGTTGTCTATGCTAGATTTAGAAGAGTTCTAAATATTGTGACGGATTCTACAAAAGAAGGCGAGTATGTCATTATTTTGACAATGACAAAGGATGTTAAGTCAAGAGGTTCTTTGAGAACTTGGTGTAGTTCCGACAGAATCAGAACTTTGAAGCTATATTGTGTGTGACAATATTAGTGACATATTTCAGACAGCGGAATTAAGGTTCCACCAGAAGATCAAACATATTTAATGCCAGCTCATTTGGAAATGAGTGATGCGTTGAGACGCAAATGAATTACAAAATACATACATTTCTGAGCGTGTCAGATCCGATGACTAAAAACCTCTCCCGTGAGCAATACATGATAAAGCACCAGAAGGCCAAGGTGTTATATCTTTACAAATGTAAACTAGATTATTGACTCTAGTGCAAGTGGGAGATCGAAGGAGATATGCCCTAGAGGCAATAATAAAGTGGTTATTATTTATATCTTTATGTTTATGATAAATGTTTATATATCATGCTAGAATTGTATTAACCGAAACATTAGTACATGTGTGATATGTAGACAAACAAGAAGTCCCTAGTATGCCTCTTAAACTAGCTTGTTGATTAATGGATGATTAGTTTCATAATCATGAACATTGGATGTTATTAATAACAAGGTTATGTCATTGTGTGAATGATATAATGGACACACCCAATTAAGCGTAGCATAAGATCTCGTCATTAAGTTATTTGCTATAAGCTTTCGATACATAGTTACCTAGTCCTTATGACCATGAGATCATGTAAATCACTTATACCGGAAAGGTACTTTGATTACACCAAACACCACTGCGTAAATGGGTGGCTATAAAGGTGGGATTAAGTATCCGGAAAGTATGAGTTGAGGCATATGGATCAACAGTGGGATTTGTCCATCCCGATGATGGATAGATATACTCTGGGCCCTCTCGGTGGAATGTCGTCTAATGTCTTGCAAGCATATGAAAGAGTTCATAAGAGACCACATACCACGGTACGAGTAAAGAGTACTTGTCGAGACGAGGTTGAACAAGGTATAGAGTGATACCGAAGATCAAACCTCGGACAAGTAAAATATCGTGAGACAAAGGGAATTGGTAATGTATGTGAATGGTTCATTCGATCACTAAAGTCATCGTTGAATATGTGGGAGCCATTATGGATCTCCAGATCCCGCTATTGGTTATTGGTCGGAGTAAGTACTCAACCATGTCCGCATAGTTCTCGAACCGTAGGGTGACACACTTAAAGTTGGATGTTGAAATGGTAGTTCTTGAATATGGAATGGAGTTGGAATATTTGTTCGAAGTCCCGGATGAGATCCCGGACATCACGAGGAGTTCCGGAATGGTCCGGAGAATAAGATTCATATATAGGATGTCATTTTATGTGAAATAAAATGTCGCGGAAGGTTCTATGGAAGGTTCTAGAAGGTTCTAGAAAAGTCCGGAAGAAACCACCAAGGAAGGTGGAGTCCACAAGGGACTCCACCTCCATGGCCGGCCAGCCCTAGTGGGGGTGGAGTCCCAAGTGGACTCCACCATAGGGGGCCGGCCACCCCCCACATGGGAGGTGGGAATCCCACCTTTGGGTGGGAGTCCTAGTTGGGCTAGGTTTGCCCCCTCCTATGGAAGGTTTTGGTTTCGGGTCTTATTCGAAGACTTGGACACCAATACTTGGGATCCACCTATATAATGAGGGGCCAAGGGAGGGGGCCGGCCACCCCAAGACCATAGCTTGGCCGCCCCCCTTGAGTGGCCGGCCACCCCCTCCCAAACCCTAGCTTTGCTCCTCCACTTCATATTTCCCGCGTAGCTTAGCGAAGCTCCGCCGGACTTCTACACCGCCACCGACACCACGCCGTCGTGCTGTCGGATTCAAGAGGAGCTACTACTTCCGCTGCCCGCTGGAACGGGGAGGTGGACGTCGTCTTCATCAACAACCGAACGTGTGACCGAGTACGGAGGTGCTGCCCGTTCGTGGCGCCGGAACCGATCGTGATCAAGATCTTCTACGCGCTTTTGCAAGCGGCAAGTGATCGTCTACCGCAGCAACAAGAGCCTCATCTTGTAGGCTTTGGAATCTCTTCAAGGGTGAGACTCGATACCCCCTCGTTGCTACCGTCTTCTAGATTGCATCTTGGCTTGGATTGCGTGTTCGCGGTAGGAAAATTTTTGTTTTCTATGCAACGTTATCCTACAAAATCTGCCGGGATCATCCTCGGGTCGTCATACGAAAGTATGCGATTCTCGGATAACCAGTCATAGTCTTTCGCCCGTCTCCCTTGGCACAAGTCCTTCCCTGCGGGCTTACCCCTTCCCGGCACCCCGACAACATACCTCCTTTTGAGCGTATCTCCGGCGCCATGATAGAAGACCCTCAGTAATCGTCCGGCTATAGGCAACTATAGTGTATTGCCTCCTCCAGAGCGCAACCCGGTGTCGGAGGTCATCGTGAACCTCCCTAGAAAGTTGTGAAGGGTGCTCATGCCCACTTTGGATAATGCGGTTGCGCGAATAAAAGTTGGGACGGCGATCACTTATACATAGTGCTCCTTTGAAAACATAACCCACACACTTCCTTTGTTTGCCAACAACCCACCATATTCCTCTGAACAACCTTGTTCAACACATTTGCTTTTTTTTCCAAAAACATACACTCAGGTAGAGTTAACTTACCCAAGGTTTTCATAAAAATTTACAACAAGGTAAGCCTTGAGGGGTTCCCAACCTAAAGTTTCATGAGTTGAACTAGTATTGCACTACGGCCAAGATGAGAGTGATCACGCCATAGATGGTGTAAAAAGTGGGTAATGGAATGGGTCATACTTGCTTAAGGTAAGCATGTATTAAGACAACACAAGAAGAATGGTATTTTCAGATTTGGGGTGCTAAGTATCAAACTTAGATAATGATGTATCACTATCCATCATACACTCCAATAGGGTACACTGCATACTCTTCTTAGTTGAGAATGCACCAAGATCATGACAATGATACCTCTATACTACAAAGGGGTGGGTGTGGTGTAAGTCATTATCTAGAGATGAAACATGCTCAAGTTGAGCATACAAGATAACCAAGTGGAATAGCACGGCCTTAATACCATGCATCCCATAATCACAAGACAAAAGTGGAGTATCACCACTAGGGAGTACCCCACTAGCAACCATACATAGACAATATAAATAGAGAGAACAACACACATAGAATCAAGGTGCTTTGGACATCAACACCTGACATCCAACTAGACACCAAGTCAGAGATCAAAAGATGGCTTGCCTTGGCTTATTTGTCCCTGGACTTCTTCAACTCCAACAAATAAGAATTCCAACAATATAAATTAAATCCTTGTCCGATTCCACTTCTTCTTCTTCTCCGGAATTGTTCGCATCTATCGCCGGAAAATATAAAAGGAACACAATCAATCACATTGCACCAACAAGACAACATTCAACAATCAACAACTAACTATGCAGCCAAGGGATAACATACTAAGGACTTATAGATACTACAAAACAACTTGAAGAGTTTTAATTTAGAAAACACCATTTAAGTACCTAGTAGAGGTATGAGTGCATCACAACTTAGCAATTGCCTTTCTCGGTTATCACCATGGTATAAACCAATTGTCCCCTGGTAGATAACATCATAAAGAGGACCAGTGCATTAGTTGGACATCAAAAAAATTCTCAATACATTTTCAAACATTTTGGAAAAAGCAGGAAACCATTCTTCCTATTTTATTTGGCTTACAAAACACTACCTAAAAATAGGAAGTAAACAATACACCACACCATTAGAAAACTAAAGCAAAACAATAGAGCTAATGTTAAGTTGCATAGGTTTTGTTTTGCAAGCATAAAACAAAGGCTGCCCATTTCTAATAAAAAGAGTTGGTCAAAGGTTTTAAAATAAACCAAAAAAATTTGGACTGACAACTCATATAGCACACACATGTTAATATCAGTAACCAATATGCATGATCAGAGACTAAAAGTTTTTTTCCTAGATGTCCAATACTAATACAAGAGTAACCTAATTGGAATCACTCAAAAAGGTTGAACCTATAATTTTAGGGCTTTGCTTCAATCTGACTATACAGAAAACAAGATCTGTATGCCGAAAACCGTAGAAAAATCCTAAAAATATGAGGTCAGTTGCATCTGAAAGGTATTGACAATACGGTTCTAATGCAATTGGTTTCACTCACAAATTCATATCCAAGATCCTGGTCTAAACAGACAAAGTCAGATCTAGCCAGAACTTGATCTGTCAACCATTTTAATTTTATGTGGTCATATGAGGTGAGACCAACGGAAAAATGAAGCTGCTCGATAGGGCTTTCATCTCCAGTTGAGTTTGCTCAAAAAGGTTTTGTAAAACAAATCAAATCTAACAAACAGTGAATCTGCATGTTTTAAGAACTTTATTTACTAAGGAAAATATGTTACGAATTTGAGGATGAAACGAACGCCAAGTTGTATATCTTTTCATTAGCTAACCGAGGAACTTTGAATCACTCGATTCGGAGCTATACACGAGTTTTGGCGGATTTTACAAGATCGTACCAGAATCTGAAACAGCAAGATGAAAGAAATTACTGCAAGGATTTGGACGAACTTTGGTCAAACACTTCAGATCTGAGGATAGGTGAAGCTTCTCCATGTTTGGACCAACATGCACCTGCATCAAGATCCAATCTTGTGAGAGGAGAAAATAGAAAGAGAGCTGGATTCATCTAGGGTTAGGGGAGAAGAGAGTGAGAGGGATGCTCTCATGGTGAGGGGGAGCTTGAGGGAGGAGGGAGCTTCATCTTGGAGTTGTTTCCATGGCCATGGCCGGCCATGGAGCTTAGGAGGAGCAGCAGCTCGTGGGTAAGTGGAGGAGGAGAGTGTGAGGGAGTGGAGAGTGAAAAGAAATGAAGCAAAGGGGAGGAGTGGCCGGCCAAGGGCCAATTTATAGAGGGAGAGGGGTGGCTGCCTCCTTCTTTGATTGGCTAAGGTGGGTGGCTGCCCATTTATTGATTGGGTTAGGTGGGAGGCATGGCTTGTACAAGAAGGAAAAGAGGAGGTAGTGCTGGCCGAAATTTGAATGCATACCCAAATTGGCCGGCTCCAATCTTGCCAAACAAAAATGAACAATGAGAGAGAGATGCACAACATCCATGTGTATAGGCCAAGACATGATGTTGAGGAGATAATGTCAATGAGTGACTTTGATGATGATAAAATAGGAGTAGATACATATAGATAGAAAGGAGTATGAGGGTGACACGTGCCGTGAGAATAATCTCTACCACTTTGGTTGTGACAAACATAAGATGAAAATAGGTCCAAAGGTATAGTTGAAGAATAGAACTTAATATTTGAATTCAAAATTGAAAAGATTGGGATTGACCAGATGCAACAATTGTCGTCGTGGTGAACAGACAGATGCCATAGGATGGCTTAAGTTGGGGCCGAATGTGCGCAAGAGGATTCGGGGGAGGGTTTTGGTAAGGATGGATGGATTTCCGGATGGATTACTCAAGAACAAGGCCTTGGCCCAAGGAAGAAGAAGGAGAACTCAAGAGATATTTCCCCCTCAGATCTTTCTATTCCTTGATCATAGGAGATTACAGGTTTCTGGATACAAGACCTCTATGTCTCGCCTATCTCACGTACAAAGCTTCTTTAGCTACCGGTGACGCCGGTATCTCTTTAATCAGGGAGGCTGATGTCCTCCGGTACCTTTTACGTCATCATCTGCTTTTGGCGTCAGGGCTTCGATTAAATCTGAAGTGCTTCGCTCATCTTTGTCCTATAGCTCTTGAGAGAATCTTTGACCAGCCCTACCGACGTGCTACAGTGCAGCTTGTACCGGTACTCCGGTAGCTTCTTAGCCGGTTCCGGTATACCCCTCATGGGATTCCGTTATGTTTTACTTTGCTTAGAACCAACTCTTGTTATCCGGAATAACCTTTAAACCGGTACTTTGATGGCTTAAACCATCCGGTATGGCATGCCTTTGGCATACCGGGGGTCATCCCCCCAACAACAATGCATGAGGATGCCAAGGTAGATGGCGTGGTGTTGATTTTGGTGAAGTAAATATGAAAAGAGAGATGAATGTGTACGCCACTTTTCAAGATTGGGTCTCACAGAGGACTTATCTCACGGTCACAAGAGATGATAGATCAAGTAGGGGAGATGGGAATGAGTCACAAGATTAAATTAGAGAAAGGTTTATGAGAACCTTCAAAGAAGAAGGGATGTACATGGGACACTATCCATTTGAAAGTGTCAAATGATCATTATCTGGATTATGAATTGGAGTATGAGGGGATACAATGTGGTAGATTCAGAGAGGTACACAAGATGTGCAAGAGTTGCTATTTGAAAAAGAGTTGAGTTGAAAGGTATAGGACACACCTCAATTGTATAGGGACAATTGGGAATGAACTCTAGTGGAATGAAATTTGAGAGTTTTGAGAGAAAACTAGTTGGACCTTAGGAGTTCAAAATGTTCTACTCACTTTCTCAAGTAAAGTAGAGTTTTTCTCAAATGTAAAATAGCAAGAGGAAAACAAGGAATGGTATAGGTACCATAAACAAGCTTTTTGTTAAAAAAATAAAGCAAAATAGAAAGTAATGTTTTAGAAATCAGCACTTGGTAGAAATGGGATGAGAAACAAAACCCATTTCAGTTCTTTGTTTTCTTTGAAGAATTATCTTGAAAAGATTTAATAAAACTAGAAGTAGTTTTGTGATCAAAACTAGAGAAGGAAAAACAATAGGGTTTTTGAGAAAGAAAACTAATTTAGGGAGAAGTGTTCTCAAGGGTAGATGATGGCTACAAAATGTACCCATCATTCCCACTCTTGGTTTTGTGAAGATTAAACTTGAATAAAAACAAGAGGTAAAAGTGAAGGAAGTGATCTAGTGTTGAATCAGTGAATAGGGTATAAGATCAAGTTGAATATATGTGTTGCAAGGATAGACTGAGACATGCAGGACGTGGAAATGGTAGAGGGTGTTGCATAGAGGGGATCCATGCATTGAGGTCAACAATAACAGTTGTGGGCGCTAGGAGATCAACTGCCAAAGTTGGAACCTTATAAGCCTGCCAAAACAGATTGTTGACTTGGCTTCAGAATCAACCAGGATGAGTGGGTATATGTCTAAGGAAAAGACATGGTTGGGAAGTTCTCATGACGGGGTAGGTCTAGGACCAAGTGCATTGCCTTAGATGGCAAGGGAAATATATGATAAGGAGCGGATGATCCCAATTTTTGGATTCAAGGATGATTTGAGCTAGATTTATAACACCAAGAGTACTTCAAGATGGTACACTCAGGTTGCCATAAGGAGAAGGGTTTGATGAAGTAGAAAGGAAAATAATTTTTCCTAAGTCACACATGTGTTTTATAAGGTCAGTTGTTTGTCTGACCACTAGAGGTGTTGTTCTTCGGGGTAGCTCAAGACAAAACTCAAAAAACAAAACAAGACAATACATCTACCAACAGATCAAAGCAATACATATTAACAAACATATCAAGGAAATTCATCTAATTAGCCTATAGAAAAAGTTTTTGTTCCCCCTAATTTTTGCAATGAGGACAACTAGTCAAGGTTGCAAAAGTTGGGGTGTTACAGATCTTCCACCCTTAAAATAATCTTGTCCCGAGATTACTGAGCGTAGAACTAGAGGGGTTGCAAAGTTTAACTAAAGTTAGACTCCATTCTTCTGTAGATGTGCCGTTGTTGAGAGGGTTGCAACTCCAGCTTCTGAGAGACATGGTAACTTCTGGCCGAGGGCAAGCTTCGTGAAGAGGTTGACTACTCCATTCAGGTGTTGGATCTGTAGCTTCTTTACGATCCTAGCGGAGGTTCAAGACTGTGGGAGGGTTAGTGCACCCAACGGTGCTTGAGTAGGGTTGAAAACTTTTTAGAGTTAGCTTAAAATTTAGTGGAAGGAAGTATTCCACCCTTAAGATTGTTCAGCGGGTTTCCTGAAAACTTTAGAGCTTCAGCCATGGGTCTTCTCGGGCGCTTTTTGGAGAAGTCATTGATCTCTCGTCTTGAGTTGAACAACTTCAGTGGGCGTTGTGTAGTCCATGGCTTCAAGAGGGGCTAGTGCAATCCCACGTTTCCAATGGTGTTTTAGAAAGGTTTAAAATTTTAGGGTTATCTCCAACTTTTAGTGGAAGACGAAGTCTTCCACCCTTAAGATTTTTCGTCAGGGGTTTCAGAAAAATTCTGAGCTTCTGCCTTGTGGTTCTGTCTGGGGCTTCTGAAGAAGTCATCAATCTTCCGCATTCGGTTGAGGAATCTTCAGGGGAGACGTGTAGACTACGGCTTCAATAGATAAACACGGTGTTTACTAATCCATAGAACGCGCGGTAAGTTAGTAAGTTGAGGAAACGCCTGGTTGGTATCCATATGAAGCAGCAACAGAGGTCGTCGAAGCCAATCTTCAGTTTTGAGGGTTGGTGCTGACTTGTACCAGCTAAGAAGTGAGCGGGTAAAGTACACTTAATCTTGAGTCTTGAGGTATCTTCATGAGCTTCACTTGATGAGGACCAGATGATCCATGTTATGTATCTTGGCTTTGACGCTCTTGTTCTCTCAGCTTGTTAGACGGTGTGTTATAGGGTAGTTTCAAAAAGATATCTTCGAGGTTAGCGCGATTATACTCCAAGGTTAGACCAAGTTAGTATGTCTTCTCGCAAAGGTGCAGTCACTCTTGAAGGTTGGGGCTTCTGCTTTCTTGATGTAGTATAGATGCTTCAGCTGATCTTGAAAGTTGTCAACATAGATAGGGGTCAGGGTTAGTTTTTCCGACGGCTGAAAAAAACAACTTCTAACGGGGTTAGAGTTAGAGGCTTTCGTTAACTTATCCAATTAACTAGCAATAAGATTTTATCGGCGAGGTAGATGATAGTGAAAACATATTAGGGAGGCTTTCTAAGCTAGATTCTCGCACCAATAGTGTTTTCAGACCTAAAGACCAAGACAATCGTACACACAACAAACAGATAAAAACACTCAAGGCAACACACTTAGGGAACTACACGCAATCATCAAACCAGGCATGGTACTCTAAGTACTCAGGGATGCCTAATACGCGGGGGTAGCTAAGTCAAAGCGATTGAGTTTTTCCTATCCATCCTATAGGTTTGGGGGTTGGTCACCTATGCTGGCGTCTTCATCTTGCAGACATTGACTTCAACAGGGACTCTTGAAGCAGTTGGTGGTGAAGCAGGCGTGGTGTTGAGTCGTCAATATCGAGGTGAAGAAAAAAACTATGTGGACTTGTAGTCTCGATATCCTGGAAACATGAGGTCTTCAGGGAGGTAGTTGTTGAGGTACTCCCAAGGTCGACAACTTCTGGTGGCTGGCCTAAAAATTACTAGTCAAGAACTGAGGACTTGATCCCAGACGACTGCAAAAAGGCGCAAGTCCACGGAGGAACAAGGTCAGCTCATTGACATACTTTGGTGACAACCAAAGACATGATCTTATTATTCTTTTATGTGCACACTAAGTCGGCCTCCAATCTTCAATAGCTACTGTTGGAGATACAATAGTCTTCCCGAGGGATTGATCCATCTTTGAGTCCGAGTCTCCGATCTGAGTTGGGGACATCGTCCAATATGTAGGTTTGAAGTGGATGAGACAATAGAGTAAGAATTTTCAAACATTCTTATGAAGAAGAGAGATAAGAATTTAGAAGTTTTGAAGAAATAAGAGGAGTAGAAGCTATGCTTCCGACTAAAGAAGAATTTGTTTCGTAAATAGTTTTTCCCAAGTACTTGTTTGCCTACTAACGTCCATGCTAACTAAGGCCTCCTACAGTCAGGATAGCTCTGATACCAGCTCTGTGGGGACCCCGGACTAACTGTCCGAAATACCCTGTTATGTATACAGTTCACGATCCCATGATCAGTGTGCCATGAACACATAACCGAACTGATATCAAATTACACCATCCATTACAAAGCAGAATAAGAAAATTACAATGAGGTCACATGACCCATACTTACATAATAGCCTCGAAGGGCCTAACTAAACATCAGAGTAGCATCGTCACTTCATCAGCGCGGAGCCCAAGTCATCTGCCATAACCCTACAGGCAACTGAGTGGGAGACGTTCTGTAACGGCCCCGGGTAGTACGCCTAATAGTTTTCGGTTGTTCTTTCTTTTTTGCATCATCATGTCATCATGCATCATATCATCCAATTTTTTTAATAAAATAAAATTATTTTATAAACCCTAAACTATTTGTGTTTTCCCTCTCATAAGGTTTTATTATAAAACCTCCTCTTCTCTTTCATTTAACAAAAACCCAAACCCCTCCCATAGGCTCCCTCTCTCCCTGGCCCTTATGTATTTTTTCCTCGGCAGCCCACTTCTCTCTTCCTCTGGCCCAACTCTTTTCTTTTCTCCTCCTGGCCCGTACCCCTTCGCTCAGAGACAGGCTCGTCCCTTCTTTTTCTTTGACCATCATGGACAGCGACATCTTTACGAGGTCGACGTGCTCGCTGGCCACCTCCTCTCGAACGCCCCACGCCAACCACTCCCTCCTCCCTTTTAATCCCCTTTGAGGCCTCCGTAGAAACCCTAGCCTCCACTCCTTCTCCGTTTCCTCGCGCCGCCATCCTCTCCACCCTCTTTGTCTCTTTTCTTCACGTACAGAGAGAGGCCCTAAACGCCTGCCTCCATCTCTCCATGGCGCCACCGCTACCGATGCTCCCTCGCCGAGCTGAGACCACCTCTAGAACCGACTCATCGTCCTCTACATCCTCGTACAAAGAATCGATCGAGGAGGCCTTCAATCGTCGCCAATTCGACGATTCCCTCTTGCTGGTCACCGTCTTTCTTCCTCAATTCCGGCCACCTCGAACCTTCCCCGGCCGACACACCACCCGTCGTTGGCCCGCTGCTCCAAGGCGCATCTCCGGCACCATCCATCTCGCCTCGGTTCATCCTCGAACGCCAGATCCGGGCTCACCTGCAAGTCCCTGCCATGGCCCCAAGCTCCGCTCCTATCTGCTTCAAGTAGTGCACGGCCCATTTTCTTCAACATCAAAACCAGCAGCCCAGTGGTAAGCTGCTTGCTCTTCACCTGAGGGATCTCTGGTTCGAATCCTGTCTGAGGCATATGCCTCACCTTTTTTTTGTTGTCTTCATCAGATCCAGCGCCTACTGGGCCTCGGCCCGTTTACCCGCCAACTTCTTCGACGCTGACAACGCGGCAGACAGCTTCCCACCGCCTAATCGGTACAGATCCGGCCCATGCCAGTCCATCCCTCTGCATGTTTTCGATTCTTTTTACAAATCTTGCAAAATTCATATCTTTCAAACTATAATTCGAAATAAAAAGTGTTATATATGAAAATTGATCAAAAAAATGTGCTGAACATGAATATGCCATCCATACATCTGTTTGCATCTCGCATCATGTCATTCGATGATAGTTTGTGCATTTCACCTCACATATATGCGGAGTATTTCGGATTTCCAACTATGGTTTTCTCCGCTCCGTTTAATATTGAAGTAGCTCACTCTTGCCATGCTATGCCATGCTAATCAACACTTAAATTTGGCGGTAGAAAATGCAACTTCAACCCTAATTGTTTGCGCGGGTTCCGATCCCGCTTAATGTGGATAAGATGCATTGCACCATCTCTGCCATGTCATGCATGTCATCCTGATCATGCTGGATCTTCTTTATCCGTAGTTGTAAGATTTGCATCCATTGTCTGTTGTAGCATTTGCTTCTTCCCGGATAGGATCGCGAAGTGGTGTTGTGAGATACGACAAGTTCTTCTGCAGCTTTTCACAGGCGAGCCCTCCCTCTTCACCTATTTTATATTTTGCTCTCCCTCTCACTGCTATCCTTATGTTGCGATTCTTTATCGAGTCACGTGTCCTATTCCACTTGTTACCATAATAATCCTATATGCACCATTCCTTATCCACAGCCGTTGCTTGATGTTTGAGCCTTGCGAGTCGTAGGCGTGTTTAGGCTCTGTTGTTTATCTCGATCTGTTATCGGGATATGTTGGGTTATTGGGAGGTTATCATATGCTATATCAGTTGTTGGAGATACACATGCTTTACTTATTTGTTAACAACTAAAATTGTAAGCAGAGGCATCTGTGAGCCCCTTTGCGAAAGCATCGGAACATTGACTCGCTAATGTCCCCTAGGACCCGAGTTCTTGTTATCTGTTCCGAGATTGAGCGCTCTACCCATGCGTGGGGACGATTATTGGGACCCCCTCACCCATTACCTTTTCTCAAGTTAGTTGAAAAGGGGGCCACAACCTTGGTTTTATTTGCCTATGCCATGTATGCCATGCTTTACTTACTGTTGCCTTCGGGTGTTTACTTCCTGTTGCCTTTAGGTGTTTATATTCTGTACTGTACCCCGCGGAACGTTTAGCGGAGCGTGTGGTTTGCACGCCTAGCCGTTAACGCAAACCCTGAGTCCGCTTCGGAGTACGGCCGGACTTCGTCACGGGTAGCTTAGTCGGGTGGCCCCCTAGACTTTCTTGTTGAACTGGGAACGGTCTTGTTGTGAGACATCCACCCGTCGTAGATGGGTCGAGCATGCGTATGGTTACATTTGGGCAACCCCTGCAGGGTGTACATCTTATCGATAAGCCGTGTCCGCGGTTATGGACGACATGGAATTGTATAGTTCGATCATAGAACAACTTACACCTTATACTTGTTGTTAATAATCTGATAATAACTTGATTAGTAATATAGCATTACTACAACCGACACCTAATAAAACTTGTCAACCGTGGAGTGCCTTTTACATTGCCTCTTCGCAATTGTTGAAGGGGATATGTGTATTTGGCAGGGTTATGTTTGTGTAGTATTTATCTGTTACCTTATGCGCTCTCTTACCTTCTCTGATTAGACGGATGTTGTAGCGTGTCTCTATTGGTTATAGTTTTGCTGCCGCCAAACCTACCATATAGCCCCAGGCGATATATAGATATATATACTCGCCCGGCGAGCATAGCCATTTCTAGTCTCGCTAAGTACGTGCCGGAGTTCGTTCCTTGGTACTTACTCTCGCCTTTCCTTTTTCTCTTTTGCTTCCTCCCTTTTGTCGGCAACCGATGGCCCGACTTTGACAGGTACGAGATGACAACGTTAGCAAGGTTACCCTTCTGGCTTGGCCTGGGCAGGGTTATGGACACCATCGTTTATCTTCAGGACTCTTAGTCCAATTTGTATCTTGTCCGTACTCGGACATATTTGATCTTCTGTATGATTTGGATCTTTGTATGTATCTATTTGTACCTTGACCCGTTGGAGTCGTTGTTGTAATATATGTTTCTCGTGGGCTCTATTGTAATCTTGTTGTAATGTTACCGCTCGTGTAAATTCCTCTGGCATCACGTGTGTGATTTGTCGCGCACGTCGTGTCGGAGGGCGTCTCAGAATCGATATCGTGCGGATTTCGGCGGGATCGCTGAAATCCTCAGGATACCGGTTCCGGGGCATCACAAGTTGGTATCAAAGCTCAGGTTGACGGTACCCCACTAGTCCAGCCTGTAGGATAACCTTGCCAACGAACGTTGTTGTGTCTAGTGTCAAAACTATTTTCTGAAAATTCGTTGGATAGATCTGATTAGCTCTGAATTTTCTCCTTACCTAAATTCTTTCTCCTCTTACCTTTGCCAGTTTTGAGTTTTCTCTTATCTGCTTCTCCGAGTCATAGGTTTGACGTGGGTTGTACAATCTTCGTCTTATCCTATTAGGTCCGATCTTCGGAGGATCCCGATAGAAGTGCAACATCAATAGCGGAACAATGACTTCTTGTTGGTGGTGTCGACCGTTCTACGTGGAGCAGCAATCCTTGTTAGTGGTGTCGAGGAGATCGACACGTCGCCCGAAGACCCGATAGTTCAACAGACTACGGACTAAGCCCGTACCCACTTTGGATAATGTGGTTGCGTGAATAAAAGTTGGGACGGCGATCACTTATACACAGTGCTCCTTTGAAAACATAACCCACGCACTTCCTTTGTTTGCCAACAACCCACCATATTCCTCCGAACAACCTTGTTCAACACATTTGCTTTTTTTCCAAAAACATACACTCGGGTAGAGTTAACTTACCCAAGGTTTTCATGAACATTTACAACAAGGTAAGCCTTGAGGGGTTCCCAACCTAAAGTTTCATGAGTTGAACTAGTATTGCACTACGGCCAAGATGAGAGTCATCATGCCATAGATGGTGTAAAAAGTGGGTAATGGAATGGGTCATACTTTCTTAAGGTAAGCATGTATTAAGACAACACAAGAAGAATGGTATTTTCAGATTTGGGGTGCTAAGTATCAAACTTAGATAATGATGTATCACTATCCATCATACACTCCAATAGGGTACACGGCATACTCTTCTTAGTTGAGAATGCACCAAGATCATGACAATGATACCTCTATACTACAAAAGGGGTGGGTGTGGTGTAAGTCATTATCTAGAGATGAAACATGCTCAAGTTGAGCATACAAGATAACCAAGTGGAATAGCACGGCCTTAATACCATGCATCCCATAATCACAAGACAAAAGTGGAGTATCACCACTAGGGAGTACCCCACTAGCAACCATACATAGACAACATAAATAAAGAGAACAACACACATAGAATCAATGTGCTTTGGACATCAACACCTGACATCCAACTAGACACCAAGTCAGAGATCAAAAGATGGCTTGCCTTGGCTTATTTGTCCCTGGACTTCTTCAACCCCAACAAATAAGAATTCCAACAATATAAATTAAATCCTTGTCCGATTCCACTTCTTCTTCTTCTTCTTCTTCTTCTCCGGAATTGTTCGCATCTATCGCCGTAAAATATAAAAGGAACAAAATCAATCACATTGCACCAACAAGACAACATTCAACAATCAACAACTAACTATGTAGCCAAGGGATAACATATTAAGGACTTATAGATACTACAAAACAACTTGAAGAGTTTTAATTTAGAAAACACCATTTAAGTACCTAGTAGAGGTATGAGTGCATCACAACTTAGCAATTGCCTTTCTCGGTTATCACCATGGTATAAACCAATTGTCCCCTGGTAGATAACATCATAAAGAGGACAAGTGCATTAGTTGGACATCAAAAACATTCTCAATACATTTTCAAACATTTTTGAAAAAGCAGGAAACCATTCTTCCTGTTTTATTTGGCTTACAAAACACTACCTAAAAATAGGAAGTAAACAATACACCACACCATTAGAAAACTAAAGCAAAACAATAGAGCTAATGTTAAGTTGCATAGGTTTTGTTTTGCAAGCATAAAACAAAGGCTGCCCATTTCTAATAAAAAGAGTTGGTCAAAGGTTTTAAAATAAACCAAAAAAAATTGGACTAACAACTCATATAGCACACACATGTTAATATCAGTAACCAATATGCATGATCAGAGACTAAAAGTTTTTTTCCTAGATGTCCAATACTAATACAAGACTAACCTAATTGGAATCACTCAAAAAGGTTGAACCTATAATTTTAGGGCTTTGCTTCAATCTGACTGTACAGAAAACAAGATCTGTATGCCAAAAATCGTAGAAAAATCCTAAAAATATGAGGTCAGTTGCATCTGAAAGGTATTGACAATACGGTTCTAATGTAATTGGTTTCACTCGCAAATTCATATCCAAGATCCTGGTCTAAACAGACAAAGTCAGATCTGGCCAGAACTTGATCTGTCAACCATTTTAATTTTAGGTGGTCATATGAGGTGAGACCAACAGAAAAATGAAGCTGCTCGATAGGGCTTTCATCTCCAGTTGAGTTTGCTCAAAAACAAGACAATACATCTACCGACAGATCAAAGCAATACATATTGATAAACAGATCAAGGCAATTCATCTAATTAGCCTATAGAAAAAGTTTTTGTTCCCCCTAATTTTTGCAATGAGGACAACTAGTCAAGGTTGCAAAAGTTGGGGTGTTACAACAACCTGGGGGTTGGCGCTGGCGGAGGGGAGATCTACAAAGAAACCATGTATGAGGAAGCAAAAGAGCAAAATACCTCAAGTATAGTGACCTCATCGTCTGAACCGGAAGCGTTGGTTGACAAGTTACCAGGGCGCGAGGTGTGGGTCCGGCCCATCTTGTGCTTGTTCCCGACCACGTAGGGATCCGGATCAACCTCGTCCACGGGGCGCCTCAGGCCAGGGGCTCGTGCCTCCGCTGCGATGCGGGGGAAGCGGGTGCAAGCCTGGAAAAACAGAAAAAGGATGATTAGTTAAACATCAAAAGTTACCGGAAAAACAATCCGGATTGCTCAAGATCTTACTTCGTCAGTTGGGGGATTGGTGTAGCTGAGGGGGAGGAGGCCCCATTCCCAGTCCTCCGGCATGTTAGTTTGGCAAATTTTCCTAGCCTTAAGGACTACGTCCGTTTTGCTTAGGAGGCAGCCGGTGATCTTGGTGGGGTCACGGGGGCCATACATCTGGCTCATCTTGTGAGCCCGACGCTGGAGGGGAAGCACCCGACGTGAAATGAACGCGCGGATGATATCATCGGAACAAATGTCCGTGTCTTTGAGGAGCTTCTCCATGAACCGCACAATTTGGTTGGTTTCAATATGGGAGTTCCCCGGATTGTGCCTCCAGTTGACCCTCGACGGCGTCCCTGGATGATAAGCCGGCAGATTGATGAAATCGGCGTTGCCCTTGTTCTTCACATAGAAGAAAGTCTGTTGCCATGCCCTGCATGACTCCAGACCGGAAAATTTAAAGAAGGGGCTCCCCTGGCGAGCGCTGATAATGCAAGCCCCGCACTGATCCGGCGGCTTCGGCTTGGGGAGGTTCTTGTCCTGGATCGAGTTGATCCGAAGACAAAAGAAGCGAGCGAAAGCTTAAAGAGTGGGGAGGAGACCAATGTAGGCCTCCATAAAAGAAACGAAGAAAGAAAGATAGAAGATGGCATTGCCAGGAAGATGGTGAGGTTGGAGTTCATAGAAATTGAGGAATTGGCGAAAGAAATCAGACGCCGGAAGGCCGAAGCCGCGCTCGAAGTGAGCGGTGAAAACTACGTGTTTCTTCGGGTTGAGGCGCGGGCTCTCCCTCGTTGCCTGGAATCCGGCAAGATACCTGTTCCGGTATCCTGCGGGAGCGGTACAGCCAGTCGATTTCCGGCTGCTTCACGTCGGAGCCCTTCCAGGCGCCGCGGGTGTACGCAGCTAGATCCACACCGGAGCCTTGGCCGGAGCTGCTGGCCTCCTGGCCCCTTCCGGTACCGGCTTGTCGAGCGGATGAGGAGGCATCCATCTGGGCGAGTTCAGCCTCGAGCCCGTCTGATGCCTCACCGATAGAAATCCCCTCTTCGATATAGGCGGTGGGGGTTTCGATGTGGCGGCTGCTGGCGCTGGGCTCGGAAAGATACAGATCGGTAGACATTTTGGGTTAAGGATTCCGAGATCTACCCACAAACAGATTTCCGCAAACCTAGCAGCTTTTGAAGGTCTACGAGAGAGAGAAAAACCAGAAAAAGGGGAAAGTAAATACTCTACCGGCCCAAAAGCGGAGCAACGAAGAAGCAAGAAGCGATTGAGTTAGTGGGGCTAACCTGGAACGGCGGAGAACGATGAGGACGATGAGCGCCAGAGTAGGGCGAGACTGCAGGCAGCAGTGAAGAACTAAGAAGAGGAAAAGAGTGTCGCGGCAGCGCTCTGAGATGAAGAGGCGGAGGAGCTGCGGAGAGTCTGCGCGGAGCAGAGCTTCACGGGGCTTCTTCGGAGGGTCGCCGGAGAGCGGAGCGTCGGCGGCGAGCAACGGCGAAGAGGGCGCAGAGGGCTAAGGGCTCGATGCGCGTGAGAAGGTGGAGAATGCGAAGGAGGAGCAAAAGAGGAACCGCTACTCCCTTAAGTAGAGAGAGGGGGTCGTGGGCCGGTAACGGTCGGGCCACGACGCTTCGCCTCGCGGGCCGCGACGTGGCGCACCGATACACGCGCAGAAAATCAAAAGCCACAAGGAGGCCGCACGGATCCGAAACGGCCGCAGGGATCCGTTGTGGCGCAGTTAATGCGACGAAGAAGCCGAAGGGAAGTGACCACTGACACTGGCGCGTCAGAAACAGTGCGCATGTCACTGACGGGCACTGTTTCCGAGATATTCTCGACTTCGCCGAGGAGAGTTTAATGACCGAGCAACCGGAGAAGGCCGGTACGATGAGATAAGTCCGGCAGAGAAGCCGGGAAGTTGGAATTGGTTTCCGGACGGATTAAACCTGTACACAAAGAGATGGGAAACTGGCATGGTCCGTCGGATGGGATCCGGCGGACTATACCAGCTTCGGGGACTAATGTTGGCGGGATGACCCCCGGTATGCCAAAGGCATGCCGAACTTAGCCTTGGGAAGGCTATCAATGTACCGGTTTAAGGGTTATTCCGGATAACAAAGGTTGGTTTGTGGTTAAGTGAATCATACTGGTATGCCAGGAGGGGTATACCGGAACCGGCTAAGAAGGTACCGGAGTACCGGTACAGCCTATACTGTAGCACGTCGGCAGGCTGGTCAAAGATTCTCTCAAGAGCTAGAGGACAAAGATGAGCGAAGCACTTCAGTTTTAAACGAAGCCGTGACACCAAAAGCAGATGATGATGTAAAAGGTACCGGCGGAGGTCAGCACCCCTAATTAAAGTAGAAGCCGATACCGGCAAGGCCAAAGTAGCTTTGTAAAGTAGTTTGTCTAGTCAAAGATGCTATTAGGGTATCCTAGGGTTCCTTCCCCTGTAAGCTACTCTCTCCCCTATATAAGGAGAGGGAGCACCCCCCATACGCGGGCATGTGGCATATGTGTGTACGAGAAGCTATATACTGAGTGTTAACCAAGTAATAGACATTGAGCAGTTGAGAGCTAGTACTGTTCTTCTTCAACCTCTGGCCAAGGCCAAGTTCATCTGGAATCCATCCGGAACTCACCCCATCCTTACCAAAACCCTCCCCCGAATCCTCTAGCGCACATTTGGCCCCAACTTAAGCCATCCCATGGCATCCGTCTGTTCACCACGACGACACTCTCTCTCTGGTTCTCCGCCCCGTGGCGGCGGCGAAATATTTCTCTGGTCGCTCTCCGATCTTAGGTTTCCCGAGGGGTTGAAATACGCGAGGGGGCATCGTTAGAAGTGGGCCAGGGTACCCAGACCATGCCTAGGCGCAGCCTGAGGCTGGCCCGCGCCTAGGGGTGGTCTGGCCCCCTCATGGCCCATCTCAGCCTCCCCTTATGGCTTCATCCGTCATCTGGAAAAATAGGATTTTATGTATCTTTGTTGGGAATTGTTGGTCTTCAGAAATATGGTGCCTTGACGGTCCTTTTTCCAGCAGATTCCTGGCTCCCGTGGTTAATTCTCCAATAATCATCAAACATGCAAAAATAGATGGAATAACATAAGTATCACCCCTAAATATGAAATATATCAATGAATAACAGTAAATTATGATATATAATACTGATGCAAATTGGACATATCAACTCCCCCCAAGCAGAGTCTTTATATTAGAGCTTATTGTAGAAATCACATGCTCAATTATTACAATCTCTTTACAATCATAGATAGCTTTCAGAGTTATATTCATTGAGATAAACACATTGTGCTAAATAAGGAAGAATAAAAGAGAGGATTGAATGGATCAAGATTGGATCACAACAACACAAATGCTTGCTTGAGATAGAGGGAAATAGGTTTACTAACTCAACATAAAGTTAAATATAGGCCATGCGTAGAGGGAAGCAAGATTAGTCATGTGCTAGAGATTTTTTTTCAAATGCAATAGGAGTGTTGAAAATATATTTTGAGAGGTATGCATGCCTATGTCAACGAATGTCATTGTACAATCTATCATCTTTTCATATAGTGACCTCAAGAGCGGCTCCCATGTAGTTCTCCATTGCACGCCATTATTTACACTACAAGAAATCTGCCATAATATGACATTTTTTTATGACTGGAAATCAAAATGTCATAGATTTATGACGTTCCTAGCTTTGACCGTCCTTGGCCACTCGGGGGGGGGGGGGGCAAAACCCTAGAAAATCGTGACGTTATTGGGCAAAAACGTCATTGGCAATTTAGGTCAAAACGTCATTAGCAGGCCAAAAAAATCTAGCCAATCAGAAGCCAGGAAACAACCTACCAAGGATCAGCCCCAGACTTGGATCTCAACCGTCCAATGCATCCAACGCACCAAACATGAACCGAAATTGCTGCGCTGGATTTTCCCATTGGAGCCTAAAGATTTTGGGCACGCGCGGGACGACCAGTCCAAACCACTCCAACAAAACTGACCCAGACCGCCCACCGGCCAGAAACCCTAGCCATTTCCCTTCTGCCGCCCCTCCTCTCCGGCCTAGATCCCGGCCAACTCCGGCGACCCCCACCGTCCAAATCTGCAAATCCAAAACGCACACGGACGGCGCACCGCACCGCGCACCGCGCCGCCCAAGAAACCTCCGCCTCTCCCACCACCTGCTGCATCGTCGGCCTCTTGTCCGGCGAGTGCACGCACTCCACCATCTCCCGCTCCGCCTCCGCCTCCGGCCCGGCCGCCGCCTCGCCGTGCACCCTGGGGTCGACGATGTCGAGCCCCTTGCCGTCGCGCACGATGCCCCGCGCCCAGCTCACGGACGCCTCGTCCCACCGCCCCTGCCCCGTCATCAGCTCCAGCACCAGCACGCCGAACCCGTACACGTCCCCCTCCGCCGTCGAGTCCTCGCCGCCGCCGAGGCGCCCGAAGTCGGAGATCCGGGGCTCCAGGTCGTCGCCGAGGAGGACGTTGGCGGGCACCAGGTGTCCGTGCACGACGGCGCGGCCCGACCCCGCCCACCCCTGGTGCAGGAACGCCAGCCCCCGGGCCACGCCCAGCGCGATGCGGTGCCGGGTCGGCCAGTCGGATATGGAGCGCTTCTCCTCCGCTGCCGTCTCCCAGATGTCAGCGTCGTCGTCGTCCGTGTCGGGGCGCCCCGCGGGCAGCTCGTGCAGCCACCGGTGCAGGTCGCCATTCTCCATGTACTCGTACAGCAGCACCTTCTCCCTCCCTGCAGTTAATTGGTCCCGGTCCACCACGTCTCCGGGGGGTACTCCCCCCCGCCCTTCTTCCCCGAGTCCGACTTGCCCCTCGATTGGCCGCCATGGCCTTTGCCGCAGATGATGGCATGCCTTCCCTGTTCTTGCACTAGCTGCACCTGCCTCCCACGGTTCTGCCATGCGCAACCCCTCACGATTTTCTTGCTGCGCAGGTTGTTCTTGTACCTAGGTCCGGTACCTATCGCCTTGGTGGCATACCATGTCGTCATCTGCATTGAGGGCAGATAACCTCACCAAACCTTTGAATTAATTGGTCAGGTAATCACACCCTGATATGACGTTTTGTGAGATTATTGTATAGGTTTCAGAGGAGAGAGATTGAAAAAAACTTATCAGTACTTTGTAATGTGAAATTGCTGTTATATTGCTTAACACTGCCCCCATGCCCTGTTGCTAAAATGATTAATGGTTTATAATGAGGCTAGTACTCTTAGCATCCATTATCATTTAGGCCATGATGTTCAATTGATATCAGCTTTAGTATCTCTAGTATCATCTGGTTGAAGCTTCCTTATATATTACCGGCCCTGTGAAGCTAACTAGAGCTTCCTTCTATATTACCGGCCCTGTTGGATATTTTGGTGATATCATGCTCAGTCCGCCATGGGGATGAGGTCTGCAAATCACCTCTTTCAGATGCTTCTGTCCTGCTGTATAATGTTAGGCATTTTGTCTGCCGTAAGAATTTGTTGTACTTGAACTACACAAATCACCAAATAAGCTCTGTGAAAAACGATCAAAGGTGTAAGATAGCAGGAACGAAGCTAGCCTGTTCGTTTGCAAGCATGCATTGTTTTGCACTTCTGATTGTTTGTTTGTTTGTTTTGCCTGGCATAATCGTGTATGCTGCTCTTGCATTGTTTATCTGCACCATGTGGTACATCTTTTGCGATTTGCTTCATGCCTATCGCCAACTCTGTTTATTTATTTAATTTCATCTATGACTGTAAATCAACAGTTCTAGAAACAACGAAATCGTGTCGTATGATTGTTCCTAAATTTATTGTGCGCTATGCATGATCTGGACATTGTGATGCCTGTAGTATGTTTTTTTTGCCGTGGCGGTTATCATATGGACGGCTCGATAAACTAGTTTTAAAATGTGTTTAGTCAATGGCCATGCGATGTGTCCTGAAACCTGATGATAGCTGGCATAAAATACTCTGTGGAATTGATCAATTGAATAACATCACTATTTTTGTTTATTATTTTTGTCCCGGATGCGCCAGGTCCTAGTGAAGCTGAAGCATGCTGTAGTTGCTACTTTTGTGAGCTCCCGATGGCTACATGATGTCACCCAGTACCAGACTCGCCAAGATGGAGTATCAAGGGCTGAAGTAGGTGAACCCTTATTTGTTCAATGATTTTCTTTCCTGATGCTCGTTTGTTTTGTTCATTGTACATGAAACCAATTGTTCATTGCTACTGTGCATCACTACTGGCAGATCACAACATTATCCTGCTACTATACATGCCACCTGAATTGTATTATATGCCATCTATAATAAGCAGCAACTTGTTTTACATTTCTTCTCTTTATTTACATAAGCTTGTGACTTCATTTCTATACATGCCTTCTGTAATAAGCAGGACCTTCTTTTGAATATGACACATTTAACTTCTCATCATGTCATATTCAAACAGTGCAATAGTATATATATAGGCATGTGATGTGAAGTTACTGAGCTGTGTTTGGCTCTCAGTGAGATTGATGTAGTGGTCTTATTTTTCCTGTCTTATTTCAAGGTTACTCATGCTATAATGTGTTGACCAGTTGTGGTTTCGATCTGTTTCGCTACAAATAGCATTATACACATTGAAGATACTACGTTCTGTTGCCTTATCATTGTTACTTCATGATCTTAGAATTCATGGACCAAAGTAGCAGATACTATGTTATGTTCCCTTATCATTGTTTATTGCCACGATAGCATGTCAGTGCTCACACTTCACGCCCACTTTATGCTTGCTTAGCAACTCTCCGATTGTTGTATCTTGCTGTGAAGAAGAGTTTGTTGTGTACTATGTTCCTTGATGCTTATTTTACTTGGGTTGACCTGAAGCGATGTTTTTGGGCTGTGTAGGACGAGCTGCTGCGGAACAACCTGGAGCTGGAGAACCTGAAGACAACTTGTGCAACATCATTTTCTAGCAAGATGCATGCTGGAGATCCCGAAGACAACTCTAGTGAAAATTTTATGTTTATATTGTAATAACGAGCATGACTGAGTCTTATTGCTCCAAGTCACCGTGACAAAAGTTTTATGTTCATACTAATAATGAGATTGACTGGTTCTTGTTGCTGCAATGTAATTGATTAATTTGCTAAGTTTTATGTTCATACTAATAATGAGCTTGACTGGTTCTTATTGACTGCCGGTCCAAAACTGTAATGGGTCCTAGAAAGGCTATGGCCCAATGAAAATTGGCCCTGGCCCAGTAAGTACATGTTATCACCAGATTTTGGCCAAATCAGGAAGTGGGCCGTACGTGAGATGGGCTTGGAAGATTACACGTGGGAGATCTCTGAAGCGGCCTCGCACGAAGAGTTTGGGCTAGATTGCCCGTGCATCTTTAATTATGGTAGATTATATCTTAGATTAAAAGTTAGAGTTTGTATCGTGCACGGTGGGGATTATTCCCACGTTAGAAAGTCCCCTGGACTATAAATATGTATCTAGGGTTTATGGAATAAACAACAACCAACGTTCAACCAACAAATCAATCTCGGCGCATCGCCAACTCCTTCGTCTCAAGGGTTTCTACCGGTAAGCAACATGCTGCCTAGATCGCATCTTGCGATCTAGGCAGCACAAGCTCCACGTTGTTCATGCGTTGCTCGTACTGAAGCCTTGTTGATGGCGAGCAACGTAGTTATCATAGATGTGTTAGGGTTAGCATAGTTCTTCGTGTAACATGCTATCGTAGTGCAACCCTTGCATGTCTAGCCGCCCTTACACCTATCTTAGGTGTAGGGGCGGCACCCCGCTTGATCATTATTTAGTAGATCTGATCCGTTACGGTTGCTCCTTGTTCATCAAGGATTAGTTTAATATCTGCAATAGTTAGGCCTTACAAGGGGCTGGAGGATCCAGCGGCACGTAGGGTGTCGTTTGCTAGTCCTAGACAGGATGTTCCGGGGATCAACCTCGTGTTGGTTTTTAGGCCTTGTCTAGGATCGGCTTACGATCACCGTGCGTGGCCGCGAGGCCCAATCCTGAGTAGGATGATCCGATTATGCGGTGAAAACCCTAAATCGTCGTAGATCTCATTAGCTTTATCTTGATCAAGCAGGACCACCATATATTCGTGCACCTCGTACGAATCATGGGTAGATCGGCTCCCTGAGCCGATTCACAGGATAACCTGAGAGCCGATCGAGGCTCGTATTTAATGTTTACGTGTATGCCATGCAGGAAACTAAGTGAGGCATCTCCATCACCTTCCTGACCAGGTATAGGTCAGGTGGCACGCCCTTGCATCAGCATCGGACGTGTGACCAGAAGGCTTTGCGGGCCGTCGCTCGGAGGGACCTCGGCCAGCCGCAGCCCTAGGTTGTTCTCGGCTCTACGGTGTTGCCCGTCGCTGCCCGCCGGTGGGTTTCTGACGTCAACACATTCTGGCACGCCCGGTGGGACAAGCTTCTACATCAACCACATCGCCATCTACATCTGAGATGGCGGATGGCACGCCAGTCACATACGAGGATCTGACCGACGAGCTCAAGAAGAAGTATGACGAGATCAAAGTCATCCTCGAAGCCGACCTCATCGGCTCTTTCCACAGGACCCGTTCACATGGCATCAGGTGGAAGGGGTTCTCGCCTAACGGTGCACTAGATGGGATAGACCTCTCTGCCCCGTCGGAGGAACGCACCAGGTCCCTGCGGCAGGAGATCAACTACTTGGTGGCTCACTCGCTACACCGCCACTCTGAAAACCTGGTAAACACGTTGGAGCGTGTCGCTCTTCGCGTGATCCAGGAGATCATGAGGCACCAGTACTCGCCGTCAGGACCAGCTCTCGGGACACATCAAGGAGAGTTGCCACTCCAGTCCCGTCCACCGCTGCCATTTGCGTTGGCAGCACCAGAGGTGCCGGCTTCACCGGCATTCGTCGTCTACAAGATCGGTGGTGACCCTAGTGACTACCAGTTCTTGCCTTAGGCGCCTAAGGAGATCCCTCACGGGTACACGTGCACGTATGTGCCAGATTGTGGTAACTGGGCACTCACAAACCAGGCCACAACATCAGGGACTTCTGGGAAAACAGGAGGGTCGTCCACGGAAAATGGAGTGGCGTCCCAAGCAAAGGAAAGCCGACGATGAAACATCGGCTGGTACAAACATGGTGTTCATCCTTCTGACGGAGCTTAGTGCTCCACGATTCTACGATGCACTCAAGGTGGACGACAGCAGGCGCATCAAGTCAGAGGTTGGGCTGGTTCTATCCACCAGCCTGACCGAGTAGCAAGAACAAACCAATGAGCAAACGGGGCGAGGCTGATCCTTGGGATCGGCCCCAAAAAATTATGAAGGAACATTGCAGAACCTTCAGTCAGCGCTTCAATTGATATGGAGGCCGATTCCAGCAATCGGCCAAAATTATCTTTACCACATGTTCTGCTTATGTTCAGCATCGACCTACTGGGTAGCGGCCACATCGGCGGATGAAAGTCAGCACGAATCCTTGCGGAGCCGACATGCAAGTGCAGTGCCCTGGCTAACCATAAAAGCCGATATCTGCAGTCATCTGGCAGATTCGGCTCGGGGGGCATATAGTCAGATGAACATGTGCAGATAAACATGTGTAAACATGCGTGCAGTGAAACATTAGGGGCATAACAGACAGCCGATGCAAGGGGCATCGACTTTAGAATTGAGAAGCAGCCGATGCGCCGACATCGACTCTAGTACAGTTACACAAAGACCAAGACCTACTGGTTATGTGCTCAGGGCTCACATGGACGCCAAGATGGTTTCCGGCTTGGGGTCATTTGCAACATCGTCGTTCAGCGGAAGAAAGTTGATCAATGACCTGTGCATCCTCGCCGGTATTCTCGCCTTGATTAAGGCTCGGGGGGCAGTTAACTTGGTAGATGCTCTGATTTCGGAGCTGATTGGAGTCGCATCGACTGACCCTACATTGTGATCTTCTCTGAAGTAGTAAGGTGTTGCAAAAGAAGACTACTGAAGCTATGGAGAGGAATCGGAAAAGGAGGCCGTCGACTTTTACAGGTTTTGGACCGTCCTGTCGCTGCAAGAGAAGGAAAGGGACTGGATTCTCAAAATAGCCGATGAGTAGTCGTCGGCTAAGGGATTGCGAAAAATTATCAAATCGCAGCCTGAAATTGAGAAGTGCTTGACCGACGGGCTAATCGGCATATGAGTCCGGCTTCATGGGCGTCCAAAAGAAAAGAAATCCAATACGTTGCTATCGGTCTTGGCATGACAGGCGGAAGGAGTGAAATTGGATTAATTGAAAGATGAATTGAAAGAACAATTTTCATTAATTCAAAGGAGCGGCTTTACAAGAAAGAGCCGATGGCTCTCAAAAGAGGGATCTGGTGCCTAGTGCACTGCTACTACTAGTCCTATTCTACTAGTCGTCGCTGTCCTCGTCATCACCGCCGTCGATGTCGTCGGCGCTGCTCCCAGGAAGCTCCTCGTCGCTGCTGCCCCAGCCCTTGGCTGGAGCCTCGCCCTCCTCGTCATCATCATCATCCTCGCTGTCCGCCCAGGAGCGGAAGCGCTTGTTCGGCGGATACCCGATGGAGGAGGAGGATTCATCCTCCTCCTCTTCCTCCTCGTCATCATCATCGTCCACTTTCGCTCATCAGCTCCCCATCGATGAGGAACTTGAGGTCCTCTTCCCCATCGGTCAGAGGCAGGTCACTCTCTGGCGCGTGATCGGAGTTCCATTCCGGCTCGCTTGAAGAGAAGGATTGGAGAGAGACGAAAGAGGAGGAAGAAGAAGACATGGCTGAGGGAGAAGAGGGCTTTTTGGTGCCGATGGCTGGAACAGAAGAAGGGGATGAAGAGAGCTAATCAATCGGCACAGTTAAATAATGAGAAGCCTGGTGGAAATTTAATGCCATCGCAGTTTCCGAGGAAGTGATGCCAAAGCTATCGAATTTTGTAGAGAAGCTGAAAGACAGGTCATCATGATGAAGAATACTGCGCCATGTCTGCTCTGCCACGACATGACCCTTCGAAGGAAAAACAGAGTGGTTTTGAAATTATCATTGCCAAAACCAGGGGGGCATGTGTTATCACCAGATTTTGGCCAAATCAGGAAGTGGGCCGTACGTGAGATGGGCTTGGAAGATTACACGTGGGAGATCTCTGAAGCGGCCTCGCACGAAGAGTTTGGGCTAGATTGCCCGTGCATCTTTAATTATGGTAGATTATATCTTAGATTAAAAGTTAGAGTTTGTATCGTGCACGGTGGGGATTATTCCCACGTTAGAAAGTCCCCTGGACTATAAATATGTATCTAGGGTTTATGGAATAAACAACAACCAACGTTCAACCAACAAATCAATCTCGGCGCATCGCCAACTCCTTCGTCTCGAGGGTTTCTACCGGTAAGCAACATGCTGCATAGATCGCATCTTGCGATCTAGGCAGCACAAGCTCCACGTTGTTCATGCGTTGCTCGTACTGAAGCCTTGTTGATGGCGAGCAACGTAGTTATCATAGATGTGTTAGGGTTAGCATAGTTCTTCGTGTAACATGCTATCGTAGTGCAACCCTTGCATGTCTAGCCGCCCTTACACCTATCTTAGGTGTAGGGGCGGCACCCCGCTTGATCATTATTTAGTAGATCTGATCCGTTACGGTTGCTCCTTGTTCATCAAGGATTAGTTTAATATCTGCAATAGTTAGGCCTTACAAGGGGCTGGAGGATCCAGCGGCACGTAGGGTGTCGTTTGCTAGTCCTAGACAGGATGTTCCGGGGATCAACCTCGTGTTGGTTTTTAGGCCTTGTCTAGGATCGGCTTACGATCACCGTGCGTGGCCGCGAGGCCCAATCCTGAGTAGCATGATCCGATTATGCGGTGAAAACCCTAAATCGTCGTAGATCTCATTAGCTTTATCTTGATCAAGCAGGACCACCATATATTCGTGCACCTCGTACGAATCATGGGTGGATCGGCTCCCTGAGCCGATTCACAGGATAACCTGAGAGCCGATCGAGGCTCGTATTTAATGTTTACGTGTATGCCATGCAGGAAACTAAGCGAGGCATCTCCATCACCTTCCTGACCAGGTATAGGTCAGGTGGCACGCCCTTGCATCAGCATCGGACGTGTGACCAGAAGGCTTTGCGGGCCGTCGCTCGGAGGGACCTCGGCCAGCCGCAGCCCTAGGTTGTTCCCGGCTCTACGGTGTTACCCGTCGCTGCCCGCCGGTGGGTTTCTGACGTCAACAGTACAGCAACTAAAAAGGCCGTTGAAAAAAAAATAAGCTAAAAAGGCCGAGGTAATTGGGCCAGTTACAGGCCAAGGTCCAACAAAGCCGAAAAAAATAATTAGAACTAATGGGCTCAACCCATATAAGGAGTTGAATGGACCGGGCTGAATTCAGATAATGACATTTCTAATTCGTCACAATTTTGCCACGTCGGATTGCCACGCTGGACTCGAGGGCAGGTGCCCATGACGTTTTGGGAACGTCATGCCGTCAGTGACATTTTTAAACGTCACAAAGCTCTACGACGTTTTCAAGTGGAACGTCTTAAGCAGTCACTGCTGACTCCCAGATTTCGACGTTTTGAAAAGCGTCACCGTAACGTCACAAGTAGCCATTATTGACGTTTCAGTGACACCTCTATTTTGTCAACTTATGGCAGATTTCTTGTAGTGTTAGGATCTCTCCAGTACATAATGTGCGGAGCATTGTTTGTTTGTTTGTTTATTTTATATTTTGTTTGGGATGGGCACCCAGCGCCTTGCTCTTTTTGCAATAGTAAGGACTTAGCACATTATTCATGCTAGTCACGAAATGAAGTCATGCAAAGACAATAAACCATTCAATACTTCCTCATGAGATAAGAACAAAACACAAAACAAGTAGTAATGTTTGAAGATTTAAAGGTAGCACACAAGCAATTCACTTTGGAGTGGCAGTGAAATACCACATATAGGTAGATATGGTGGACACAAATGGCATGAGTTTTTGGTTCAAGGTTTGGATGCACGAGAAGCATTCCCTCTCAGTACATGTCTTTGGCTAGCAAGGTTGGGTAGCAAGCATAAGAGTTGAGCAAAACAAACAAATATACATGTGATAGAAAACAATCATGCAATCTTCCTTGGAAGTACAAATGATTCAATCTTAATAATATTAAGCTTATGAGCCAACAAGAAAGAAAGATAATGGAATGATATATCTACATGTATTTCTCTTTTTTCTACTTAGGCCTCAAATTAATGTTGCTACTGACCAATGCTAAGTTTTCCAAGACCAACTAGAATTACTTAATGCACCCAAAGTGATTCCAATACTAATCAACAAGATTAATCATATGATAGAAATTACAAACTAAAATAAGATGTGCAGAAAGTAAATGATAAAACTTCTCATTAATATTCCATATCGGCTACTCACACCAAGGGATACATAGATAATCAACTAAAGGAGATACTTCCACACTGCAAACTGTCCTATATGATAACTTCACTACTCATGATATGACTCTACTGAAAAGTAAATAGGTAAAAGACAATAGTGTGATACCGCGGCACTCCCCCAAGCTTGAAACAATCCAAGGGGATGCCAATACCAATAACGAATCCTTTTCCGGCAGCTCCTTGCCATCGTTATTGCTGGTGGAGACCATGGTGCCTCTAAAACCAAGAACAAATCCTGGAAGAAGCAGATCGAAACAAAAACACGATGATAACATGATATACGGAACTCGGGGGATCCGGGGAATTATATAGCAAAAAGTTTCATAACAAAAGGAAGAGAACAAGGCGAAACCGGGTCGGAAAGGGGCTCCAGGGCGCCCAGACCATGCCTAGGCGCGGCCTGGAGCTGGCCCGCGCCTGGGGGTGGTTTGGTGCCCCTGGGCACCTTCTCATACCCGTTTCCGTCTCGTAATTTTTCAAATTTAGAAAAAACAGCAAAAACATAACCTGGAAAGCTTAACGCGAACTTTTTCTTACTAAACCTATTACCTATTCGCAAACTGACTCTGCAGATTCCTGGATTTTCTCCTTAATGAATTCTTCCGGAGTCACCACTTGGACAACATCAATATCTACATTGTAAGAATCTCCATAAATATAATGTTTGAGTCTTTTCCCATTCACCACATGTGTAGTGTTATCCTTTAATGAAGCAATTTTTATTGCACCGGAGCGATATACCTCTTCAATAATGAAGGGTGCTTCCCATTTCGAGAGTAATTTTCCTGCAAAAAATCTGAGACGAGACCTATACAATAGAACTTTATCACCAACATGGAACTCTGTCTTAAGAATTCTCTTATCATGCCACTTTTTAACCTTCTCTTTGAAGAGTTTAGACTTTTCATAAGCTTAATTCCTCCATTCATCTAGAGAAGTCAAGTCAAGCAACCTTTTCTTACCAGCTAGTTTGAAGTCCCTATTTAGTTCTTTCATTGCCCAATAAGCTTTGTCTTCTAATTCTAAAGGCAAGTGAAAAGTTTTTTCATAAACCATTTTGTAAGGAGACATTCCCATAGGATTTTTATAAGCAGTTCTATAATCCCATAAAGCGTCATTTAACTTACTAGCCCAGTTCTATAATCCCATAATGAATAACATTCAACTTCTTATCTACTCGTTGTCCAAGAACAGCACCTACTGCAAAATCACTAACATCACACATAATTTCAAAGGGTAAATTCCAATCAGGTTGTTGAACAATAAGATCAGTAGTTAAAACCTTGTTTAGAGTTTCAAAAGCTTCCTTACAATCATCATAAAAAACAAAAGGTAGATCCTTTTGGAGAAGATTAGTAAGAGGCTTTGAAATTTTAGAGAAATCTTTAATAAACCTCCTATAGAAACCAACATGACCAAGAACACTACGAATATCTTTAACATCCCTAGGACAGGGCATTTTCTCAATTGCTTCCACTTTGGCTCTGTCGACTTCAATACCTCTTTCAGAAATTTTATGTCCAAGAACAATTCCTTCATTTACCATACAGTGGCATTTCTCCCAATTAAGAACAAGATTAGTTTCTTCACATCTCTGCAAAACTTTATCAAGATTGTGCAAATATTTATCAAAAGAAGTACCATAGATGGAAAAATCGTTCATGAATACCTCCATAATTTCTTCACAAAACCATGAAAGATAGCAGACATGCATCTTTGAAACATAGCAGGAGCGTTACACAATTCAAAAGGCATACGTCTATAAGCGTAAGTTCCATAAGGACAAGTAAAAGTGGTTTTCTCATGATCTTGCTTTTTAACAGCAATTTGAGAAAACCTAGAATAACCATCAAGGAAACAAAAATGAGTTTTGTTAGACAACCTCTCTAACATTTGATCAATAAAAGGTAAAGGGTAATGATCTTTCTTAGTAACTTTGTTAACTTTTCTAAAATAAATGCACATCCGATAACCAACTACTACTCTTTGAGGAATAAGTTCATTATTCTCATTAGGCACAACTATAATTCCTCCCTTCTTAGGGACACAATGCACAAGACTAACCCATCTACTATCAGCAATATGATAAATAATACCAGCATCAAGAAGCTTCAATAAATCATTTCTTACCACATCCTTCATCTTCGGAATTAAACGGCGTTGATGTTCAACAACTGGCTTTGCATCAGGTTCCATATTAATAGCATGCTATAGGAGAAATCCCCTTTAAATCATCAAGAGTATATCTCATAGCTCCTCGGTGCTCCTTTAATACTCCCAATAGTCTTTCCTCTTCCTGTCATGAAAGTTTAGAACTAATAATAACGTGATATATTTTCTTATCATTAATATAAACATGTAACATCCCAAAATCCATGCATTTTTTCCATTGTGTTGCATCATTGCACCATGCCAAAGTTTCGGTTTCAAAAGGGTTTTAATTCTTTTCATGCATAAAATCAATTTCTATACCAAATTTTGCTAATAGTCTATTAGTTCAAACGTATAAACTATATACTTGTGTGTGTCTTGTTGGATTCGAACGGTGCTCCATAATATCCAAATGCTGTACTAGATTTTTACATAAAAAATCGTAATTTGTTTACATCAGTTTAGAGACCTAAAACTAAATCAGTAAACAGAGAAGAAAAAGAATAAAGAAAGAAAAGAAAACGGAAGTACCAAAGCAAACCAACCAGCTCACGCGCGACGGGCGCGTACGGCCGGCCAGGCCAGGGCAGCACGGCCAGCTCAGGCTCGCGTGCATCCACGCGCGACGTGGCTCACGGCTGGCCAAGCACAGCCTCGCGAGCGCGGCAGCATGTCGCACGCCCGTGTTTGTTTCTTTTTTTCTGAACGGCGGCCCCACTCAGCAGGTTGTCCTCAACCTCCCGACGGAAATTCTACTCGCATACGAGTCCGACCCGCGACGAGCTCCAAGATCGGCACAAAAATTGGTTGATTTTGTTGCCCATTTGCCACGAAAATTCGTCTATAAATACTCTAACATCTCAATATTTTGACACCAAAAGCTCAAATTTTTGCACGTCAGGCTGCACAAATTTCTCGCCAGAGTTTCAATCTGCAACCACTATTGTTGGAGCTCGAAGGTTGATATCGCCGATGAATCTGACCAGCTCTGCTCCTTCTTTTTGTTCTAAGTTCTACTTCTTATAGTACAACATCGTCCTAACCTTTTTCCCCCATCTTTAGAACACAGGAACGCCCATTATTCCTCGCCGGAGCTTCGCCGGAGATCGACTCCTCCATCCGCTCTTCACGGCTGTTCCGGGAAGGAGGAGACGACATCAAGGATAACTTCGTGACCGCCTGGAGGAGCTGAAGACCGTCGTCAACTTCGCCGACTCGGAAGACCACCGCTAACAACGACCATTAGCCCCACATCACCACCGTTGCCGGCCGTCGTCCATTGATTCCGGTGTTTATAGTATTTTTCAGAAACTAGTGTGTATAGTATTTTTCAGAAACAAGTGTTTATAGTATTTTCCAGAAACTAGGATAACTTCGTGACTTTGTATTTTTCAGAAACTTACAGATTTTCAAATTTAAAACTAGTGTTTATAGTATTTTTGATATATTTTAACTTTGGTAAATGCTTTTAAATTAATTCCAACGCCAAATGAAAGATAATGAAATTGTGTCTGTAGCAGTATGCCTATTTTGGATTTTCAAAATTATTATATATATAAGTTACTGTTTGCATTAAATATTCTAATTGGAGATCCTATTGAATAAATAAATTGTTTCTAATGTACTTAGGAACCAAAATTTGTTTTCAGAGCATGCATGCATAATTTCATTGTGTAATTTATCTGTTTGTAATGCTTTGTGATTTACTGCGACTTGTTTGTTTGTGTTAGATTGCCCGGAGTGCAACGATTGCGACTGCAACGATTGTCTGAACAACACCCAAGGCAGGTGTCACACACCGTCCTATTATTTTTTCTATGCACATTGTAGTTATTTTCAGTAGCTATGTATGTGTAGGATTTGTTTTAAATTATATTGCTATGCAAGAAATCTATCTAGAATAGCCATATGTTTCCATGATATGATCTTGTCGCCATTGTATTGTAGAATGCTTAGCCCTGCTATTTTAGATGCGTGGATTGGGAATCATGATGTGATTTGTTTCGTTGGAAAATATTGTTTTGATGTAATAAAACAACCTAAGATAAATGAATCATCTAGGTGGAAGTGGTTTGCTTGGTTTATGTTGGGTGATTACACCGGAGTCATGTCTATGGCGGTCGTGTGTATCACACTTGTGGTTGGCCACCCAGAAATAAAACGATTTGACAGGTTTCTATTTTGGTAGCTTCCAGTACAACCACATGTCATATGGGCTCTGTCTTGACTATTAGGTTGTAAGAACCCGACCCGACGTGACATGATGATATAGTGTGTGTAGGTGGGAGCGGGTCCGTCAGGTGGTCTGGGGTATTAGTTTTGAAAGGTCTCGTCTTAGTTTTCACCCGACCATTTGAGAAAATTGAGTATCATGGTAAAAGGGGCTGGCTAGGTCATATGGGCAAAGTGTACATCCTCTTGAGAGTGTCAAACTAAGTACTTAGTCGTGTCCCCGGTTATGGACGTTATGAGCAACTAGAGTCTGGAAGTGTTTGGATGATCTCATCATTCAAATTTCTTAATTAAAACTTGATGGGTAACATGGGTTGTCAGTGTGATGATAGTTAGTGAGTTTTGAAGAAAATAAAATTGTTTCGAAAGTAGGAGAAATAAATATTGCTTTCTGCAAATGTGCCTGAACTCCACCTGCCAAATAAGCACATAGTTGATAGGCGCCATTTATATATGCACCAAAAGTGACATTTGCCAATACAATTCCAAATGTAATGACCCTGTGTGGCTGCAACATTTTATGTTGCAGGTTACTCTGAGGACGAGTAAGGTATCGATTTTAGGTCGCGAGCTTCCACTAAACATGTTCGCCTATGGCGTGATGAAGCTCTTCGTTTGCTTGTTGTTGTTTGAACTGTTTTATTTGAGCTATCTTCGAGCTATGCAAGTTGTAATAATTATACTATGAATCATACGTCGTAATAAATGACGCATTTGCTATTCTGTTTATTCATCGAACTGTGTGTGCTAGCGAGTCGATCCAGGGACTAGCACATTATGCACAGAGATTCAATTCTTACCGGGTTGAATCGCTTCAAAGCATGTTTAAGATCATCAGGTAAATGTTTTAAATCAAAAACAGGATCCTCCTTGGGTGGTAGCGTGGTACCCAAATCTTCCACAGGTAAATCATGCTTAAGCATCTTCGGTTGACAAAGAAAAATCTCATCAATTTCATTTCTTTCCTCCATAAAGACCTCACTTTCGTGGTCCTCCATAAATTGCTGTAAACCATTGTTAGGAGCAACAACAATAGAAGCAAGTTGTTCAACTATAAAATCCTCATTAGGCAATTTAGTTTTATAAGGATCTTTAGCAAACTTAGAAAAATTAAACTCGTAAGACTCTCCATCAAATTTAGTAAGAATTTTCTCCTTCTTACAATCTATAATAGCACCACAAGTATTCAACAAAGGTCTACCAAAAATTATAGGACAAGTCTTACTAGCAGCTGAACCAAGTACTAGAAAATCAGCAGGATATTTAATCTTACCACATAAAACTTTGACATATCTAACAATACCAATCGGAGAGATGGTCTCTCTATTAGCAAGCAGAATAACCACATCAATTTCTTCAAGTTCACAAGAACCAATTTCATGCATAATTTCCCTGTAAAGCTCACAAGGAATAGCACTAGAACTTGCACCAATATCACATAAACCATAATATCAATGATCACATATTCTGACAGAAAACACATGAACACTAGTTTTCTTGGATTTACTAGGATGTGAAACAATATTAGAAGCATCTTCACAAAATATAATATGTCCATCTTCTACATTTTCAGTAACCAAGTCCTTTACTATTGCTACCGCAGGTTCAATAGTTATTTGTTCATCAGGTTCTATAGCTTTCTTTTTACTTTTATTAACCACACTAGTTACAACAGAATGTTCCTTTACCTTGGCAGGGAAAGATACTTTCTCAATATAAGGTTCAGGCGAAACACGATCAGTAGTACAAACTTCAATGTTTCTAGCAGGAACACAATTAACAATATACTTATAAGGTGCATGGTACTTGTTCCACTCCTTTTTGGGAACATCAAGATAAGAGGCAAAAGCCTTAAAACAATTTGCAAGAATTGAGAATCAAGACCATAAATAGCACTAGTATTACGAAAGTCATCAGTTTGCATAAAAGATTCAATGTAATCTTTATCATAATTAATACCTGACTTTCTTCCTTTATCATTCTCCCATCCTTTAGTATTTTCCTGAATGGGTTCGAGAAGATCCCATTTAGCTTCTTCCTTCATACGTGTAAATGATCCAGAACAAGAAGCATCCAATAAATCCTTATCATGAAGAGAAAGCCTTGCATAGAAGTTATTAATAACAACATTACTGGGGATCTCATGAATGGGACATTTGAACATTAGTGACTTTAATCTCCCCCAGCTTGGCCAATACTCTCTCCATCTTGAGGCCAGAAATTATATATTTGATTTTGATCTTTATGAATCTTACATGGAGGATAAAATTTTGAATAAAAGAGAGGTACAATTTCCTCCCATCCAATAGATCGGCCATTCTTCAGCATCTTATAGCATTCCGCAGCTCTTTCCTTAAGTGATAAATAGAATAATTTCTTCTTAACTTGGTGCATTGAGATACCTGCACACTTGAACAACTCGCATAATTCATGTATAAAGAGTAAATGATCACCCAGATGGACAGTTCCATCTCTAAAATAGCAGTTATTCATAACACGTTCAACAATTTTCATAGGTATTTTAAAAGGATCCAATTGAGCTTGCGGTGGTTCATCTACTACCGTAACAGTGGTAGTAGTAATCCCAAATAGGGAATCAAATGGAGAATCCTCCATAATGAAATAAGCAGTAGCAGACAGAAATAAAAACAACACTTACAGTAAAAGTTACCTTTACCAATTCCACTCTTCAATAGCACTTCACTCCCCGGCAACGGTGCCAGAAAATAGTCCTGATGACCCACAAGTATAGGGGGTATATCGTAGTACTTTTGATAAATAAGAGTGTCGAACCCAACAAGGAGCAGAAGGTGTTGACGAGCAGTTTTGATCGAGGATTCACTGTAAACACTAGCAAACATGTTTGCAGGGGTATTTGGTATTGCAGATAAATAAAGTACGAGTAAATAAAATGCAGTAGTGATAATTGCAGAGAGTGGCCCAATCCTTTTTAGAGCAAATGGAAAGCCGGTTGTTTTACTTATGATGTACAAACGTTCCCGAGGACACACGGGAATTACGTCAACTGCTTTCGCTTCACATAGCTGAATAATCTTCAATGGTTTGGTAAGTGTTGTGTGGGTGAACCTATGCTAATGCACTACCCCATACTTGGATAATGCATACTTGTGATTATACCTCTTGCAAGCATCCGCAACTACAAGAAAGTAATTAAGATAAATCTAACCACGGCCTTAAACTTTGAGATCCTACACTCCCTCGTGCAACGGTTTCCTAACGGGGGTTTGGGTTTCTGTCGCTCCCGCAACCCCACAATTAGTAGCCAAATACAATGCATTCCCCTAGGCCCATAAAGGTGAATTATCATGTAGTCGACGTTCACATGACACCACTAGAAGAATAGCACCACAACTTAAATATCAAATCATTGCATATTACTCAACATAGTTCCACTACTAACAGCATGACTTCTCTCTTGTCCTCAAGAACTAAACAAACTACTCACGAGACATCATATGGATCATAATCAGAGGTGATATAATGATGAATAACAATCTGGACATAAACCTTAATTCAATGGTTTCACTCAATAGCATCAACTACAAGGAGTAATCAACACCGGGAAAGTTTCCCCTATGAACTAGACAAGTATCAAACCCAAGATGTTACAGCGGGACGGCGTGGAGACGGCGGTGATGATGGTGCTGGTGGTGGAGATGATGGTGATAATGATCCCGATGAAGTATAGCTCGATGGCGGTGATGTTGGCGACGATCTCCCCTCTCCGGGAAGGAATTTCCCCGGCAGATTTCAGCCTGCCGAAGAGCTTTTCTCTTTCTTCGGTTCTCCGCCCCGTAGCGGCGGCAGAATATTTCTCTGGTTACTCTCCAATCTTAGGTTTCCCGAGGGGTTGAAATACGAGAGGGGGCATCTTCAGAAGTGGGCCAGGGTGCCCATACCATGCCTAGGCGTGGGCCTAGGCTGGCCCACACCTAGGGGTGGTCTAGCCAACTCAGGGCCCATCTCAGCCTCCCCTTCTGGCTTCCTCCGTCATCTAGAAAAAATAGGATTTTCTGTATCTTTGTTGGGAATTGTTGGTCTTCAGAAATATGGTGCCTTGACGGTCCTTTTTCTAGCAGATTCCTGGCTCCGGCGGTTAATTCTCCAATAATCATCAAACATGCAAAAAATAGATGGAAAAACATAAGTATCACCCATAAATATGAAATATATCAATGTATAACAGTAAATTATGATACAAAATAGTGATGCAAATTGGACGTATCACCCACCGACCCCATCCTTACGCCTATAAATTGCCTCCGACGTGAAAACCCTGAAACATCCAGCCTCCGTCCATGAAAAGTTTGATCGCCGACGTGATCATCTAGAAGAGTTTCGGGGGTCAGAAGTTCGGCACCCTGCCGGGACGGGTATTGACCCCCGGAGCCATCTCCATCGACTCCACCGCCTCCACTTCAACTCCAAGATGGTTCATGAGTAGTTCCCCCTGGACTACGGGTTCTCCGCTGTAGCTAGTTGATACTCTCTCTCTCCCATGTACTTCAATAGAATGATCTCATGAGCTGACTTACATGATTGAGATCCATATGATGTAATCGGTGTTTTGTTTGTTGGGATCCGATAAATTGCGGAATTGTGATCAGATTGTTCATCATATTATCATACTACTATTATTTAAGCTCTTGCATGCTCTCCGGTACTTGTAGTTACCCTGATCAAGTAGTTGTCTCAACATAGCCGGTCCCAAGCCCGGGTAAAGGAGGAGGGTTGTGATAGGCGGGGCGAGCCAACGTAAAAAACCCAGCCACTATTATGGAGATGAAACCCAATGGAACCTCGTTGGGGCGAAACCCTCTTAGCGACGCGCCACATCGGAACCCGGGTGTGGTGTCAAATGGGCAAGGGCCGGGCCGTCACCCCCTTGGTGGCACACCGTATCTTGATCTGGATACGGTGATAAGTGAGCAAGGGTCGGGTCGCTGCATCCTTAGTGGCGCGCTGCACCGACGCCCCAGTGTAGTGAAAAATGACCAAGGGTCTCCGCATTTGACTCGACGAGTGCGGAGGTTAAGGAAGTTAGCCGAGCCTAGGAGGATACACTTAGGTAGCTGGAACGTAGGGTCTCTGACGGGTAAGTTACGGGAGTTAGGTTATACGGCGGTGAGGAGGCGTGTTGATGTCCTATGTGTCCAAGAGACCAAATGGAAGGGACAGAAGGCAAAGGAGGTGGAGGATACCGGTTCCAAGTTGTGGTACATGGGGACAACTTCAAACAAAAATGGAGTAGGCATCTTGGTCAATAAGAGCCTCAGGGAGTGAGTTGTGGACATCAAGAGCAAGGGGACCGGATGATCCTTGTCAAGCTGGTTGTTGGGGACTTAGTCCTCAATGTTATCAGCGTGTATGCCCCACAAGTAGGCCACAATGAGAGCACCAAGAGGGAGTTCTGGGAAGGCCTAGAGGACTTGGTTAGGAGGGTACCTATTGGTGAGAAGCTCTTCATAGGAGGAGACCTCAATGGCCATGTGGGTACATCTAACACAGGTTTTGAAAGGGTGCATGGGGGCTTTGGCTATGGCATCAGGAACGAAGAAGCAGAAGACATCCTGAGCTTCGCTCTAGCCTATGATATGGTCGTAGCTAACACCCTCTTTAGGAAGAGAGAATCCCATCTAGTGACGTTCAGTAGTGGTCTACACTCTAGCCAGATTGATTTTGTCCTCTCTAGAAGTGAAGACAGACGCGCTTGCATTGATTGTAAGGTGATACCTGGAGAGAGTGTTGTCCCTCAACATAAGCTGGTGGTTGCTGAATTTCGCTTTAGGATCTGTGTCCAGCGTGGTAAGCGCGCCAAAGTCGCTAGAACAAAGTGGTGGAAGCTCAAGGGTGAGGCATCCCAGGCTTTCAGGGAGAGGGTTATTAAGGAGGGCCCTTGGGAGGAAGGAGGCGATGCAAACATGATGTGGACGAGTATGGCGACCTGCTTGCAGAAGGTCGCTGTAGAGGAGTTTGGGGTGACTAAGGGAAGTAGAAGGGAAGGTAAGGATACCTGATGGTGGAACGATGAGGTCCAGAAGGTTATTAGGGAGAAGAAGGACTGTTTCAGATGCCTATATCTGGACAGGAGTGCAGCCAACATGGAGAAGTACAAGGTGGCGAAGAAGGCTGCAAAGCGGGCGGTGAGTGAAGCAAGGTGTCGGGCGTATGAGGACCTCTACCAACGTTTAAACACGAAGGAAGGAGAAAGGGACATCTATAAGACAACCAAGTTTAGGGAGAGGAAGACGAGGGATGTCAACGAAGTCAAATGCATCAAGGACGGAGAGGATCAGCTTCTTGTGAAGGATGAGGCGATCAAGCGTAGATGGCAGGAGTACTTTGACAACCTTTACAATGGAGAGGATGAGAGCTCTACCATTGAGCTAGACGACTCCTTTGATGATACCAGCATGTGTTTTGTGCGACGTATCTAGGAGTCTGAGGTTAAGGAGGCGCTAAGGAGGATGAAAGGAGGCAAGGCGATGGGTCCTGATGGTATCCCCATCGAGGCGTGGAGAGGCCTTGGAGACGTAGCGATAGTATGGCTAACTAATCTTTTCAACCTCATTTTTCGGTCAAACAAGATTCCCGAAGAATGGAGGCGGAGTATTTTAGTGCCAATCTTCAAAAACAAGGGGGATGTTCAAAGTTGTACTAATTACCGTGGAATCAAGCTGATGAGCCATACTATGAAGCTATGGGAGAGAGTCATTGAGCACCGTTGATGACCCACAAGTATAGGGGGTGTATCGTAGTATTTTCGATAAGTAAGAATGTCGATCCCAACGAGGAGCAGAAGGTGTTGACAAGCAGTTTCGATGAAGGATTCACTGTAAATGCTCACAGACAAGTATTCAGGGGGTTTTAATGTAGCAGATGAATAAAGTACGAGTAAGTAAAGTGCGAGAGAAATAATTGCAGCGAGTGGCCCAATCCTTTTTAGCACAAAGGACAAGTCGGTTTGTTTACTTATAATGACCAAACATTCTTGAGGACACACGGGAATTTAGTCTAGTGCTTTCGCTTCATATAGCTGATTAATCTTCATTGTTTTGATAAGTGTTGTGTTGGTGAACCTATGCTAATGCACCGCCCTTCCTAGGACTAATACATACTTGCGATTATACCCCTTGCAAGCATCCGCAACTACAAGAAAGTAATTAAGATAAATCTAACCATAGCCTTAAACTCTGAGATCCTGCTATCCCTCCTGCATCGATATACCAACGGGGCTTCAGGTTTCTGTCACTCCGGCAACCCCGCAATTAGCAAACGAGTACAAGATGTATTCCCCTAGGCCCATAAAGGTGAAGTATCATGTAGTCGACGTTCACATGACACCACTAGAAGAATAACACCACAACTTAAATATCATAACATTGAATATTACCCAACATAATTCACTACTAACATTTAGACTTCACCCATGTCCTCAAGAACTAAACGAACTACTCACGAGACATTATATGGAACATGATCAGAGGTGGTATGATGATGAATAACAATCTGAACATAAACCTTGGTTCAATGGTTTCACTCAATAGCATCAATAACAAGTAGAAATCAATACTGGGAGAGTTTCCCCTATCAAACAATCAAGATCAAACCCTAATTGTTACAGCGGTGACGAGGTGCAGCGGTGGAGATGGTGGTGATGATGATGGAGATGATGACGATGATGATGGAGATGATGTCCAGCTCGATGTCGGTGACGATGGCGTCGATTTCCCCCTCCGGGAGGGAATTTCCCCGGCAGATTTCAGCCTGCCGGAGAGCTCTTTTCTCTCTGGTGTTTTTCGCCCCGCAGAGGCGGCTGTGACTCTTTGCGACTATCCTCTGGAGCTTAGGTTTTCGGGACGAAGAAGTACGCGAAGGGGAGGAGGCCAGAGGGGGCTGTGGCCCCCCTCCCCACATGGCGGCGCGGCCAGGGCAGGGCCCACGCCGGCCTGTGAGGGGGGCCCATGGCGGCCCTCCTCGGCTCCCCCTTTTGGCTCCCTTCGTCTTCTGGAAAAATAGGATTTTTCATATAAATTCCGTCAATTGTTGATCTTCCAAAATATTGCATTCTGACGGCGCTTTTTCCAGCAGAATCCTGACTCCGGTGCGCGATCCTCCAATAATCATGAAACATGCAAAATAGATGAAATAACATAAGTATTACCTCTAAATATGAAATATATCAATGAATAACAGTAAATTATGATATAAAATAGTGATGCAAAATGGACGTATCAACTCCCCCCAAGCTTAGACTTCGCTTGTCCCCAAGCGAAACTGAAATCGGTAAACAGGACCACATGTTTATGGAGTGAAGAGTCGATAAATAAAATACGGACAAGATGCATCATATTCATTCACACAAGACATTCTAGTGAACAACTTCCTCATATAATTCAACTTGAAACAAGTAGAAGGTAATCACAAGTATAGGTGCATAAGAAATCGTAATTGGTGATGGTAAACTTCGTTCTTGGTCAGAGAACAATTAACAGATTGTACTTATCCATCGAGCAGTGCTCTTATGTTAAAGCTTATATGGCACAACTTGCATACTCAATCATAATAATCTCCTCATAATCATTGATAACTTTCGAAGCTATATTCATTCAGATAAAACTTGTACTAAACAAGGAAGAATAAAAGACATGATGAAATAGATCACAATATAAATGGTTTGATCACAACAACTCATATGCTTGCTTGAGATGGAAGGAAATAGGTTTACTGACTCAACATAAAGTAAAAGACAGGCCCTTCGCAGAGGGAAGCAGGGATTAAATCATGTGCTAGAGCTTCTTCAATTTTGAAATCATATAGAGAGTATAAAAGTAAAGTTTTGAGAGGTGTTTGTTATTGTCAACGAATGGTAGCGGGTACTCTAACCCCCTTGCCAGACAGACTCTCGAAGAGCGGCTCCCATAAATTTTTATTTTTTGGTTGGCACTCCTCCCAACCTTTGCTTTCACAAACCATGGCTAACCGAATCCTCGGGTGCCTGCCAACAATCTCATACCATGAAGGAGTGCCTTTTTATTTTAGTTTTATTTAGTTGACACTCCTCCCCACCTTTGCTTTCTCAAGCCATGGCTAACAGAATCCTCGGGTGCCTTCCAACAATCGCATACCGTGGAGGAGTGTCTATTTGTAAAAATTATGAAAGTTAATTAATTGGGGCTGGGAACCCCGTTGCCAGCTCTTTGTGCAAAATTATTGGATAAGTGGATGAAGCCACTAGTCCATTGGTGAAAGTTGCCCAACAAGATTGAAAGATAAACACCACATACTTCCTCATGAGCTATGAAACATTGACACAAATAAGGGATGATAAATTTTGAATTGTTTAAAGGTAGCACATGAAGTATTTACTTGGAATGGCAGGAAATACCACATAGTAGGTAGTTATGGTGGACACTGATGGCATAGGTTTGGGTTAAGGTTTGGATGCATGAGAAGCATTCCCTCTCAGTACAGGTTTTTGGCTAGCAAGGTTGATTAGCAAGCATAAGAGTTGAGGGAAACAAACAAATATACATGTGATAGAAACAATCATGCATCTTCCTTGTAAGCACAAACAATTGTAACTTCAGAATAATAAGCTTAAGAGCTAACAAGAAAGAAAGACAATGAAACAACATATCTACATGTATTTCTCTTTTCTACTTAAACCTCAAAGTGTTGTTGCTATTGACCAATGCTAAGTTTTCCAAAACCAAATATATTTACTCAATGCTCCCAAAGTGATACCAATACTAATAACAAGATCAATCATATAATAAGGATTGCAAACTAAAATAAGATGTGCAATATGTAAATGATAAGACTTCTCATTAATATTCCATAACGAGCTCACACCAAGGGATACATAGACAACCAACTAAAGAGAGATACTTCCACACTGCAACCCATCTTATATGATAACTTCCCTACTTATGATATGACACTACTTGACAATAAAAAGTAAAAGATAGTGATGATGTGATACCGCGGCACTCCCCCAAGCTTGGAACAAACCAAGGGAATGCCAATACCGATGATGAATTACTCCTTCGGCGGTGGTGTCGAATTCTTCCCATCATCAGACTTTCAAGGAAGAGGTTCTCCATCAACAAACGACATCTTGGTCTCCGGAATCCTGAAACTAGCAGCATGGCTTATGTGTTTAAACCTGTTTTCATACTCACAGTTCTGATTCCGAACATCATAGAGTTGAGCTTGGAGTTGGTTGGTGGTGTCGTGAAGCGAGAGGATGTCGTCCCACAGCCTTGCAGTCTCCTTCTTGTGTTCATTAACGAGTTCAGACACAATCTTGTGGAAGATGTCCACTTCACGCTCAGCCATCTTCTTGTAGTTGAAGACCTCTTGTTCTAGCCTCTCCATCATGTCTTCAAAGCTTCCTTCTCCTTTAGGACCCTGGACATCTTTAATCTGCAACTCTCCATCTACGAGCAGCAATTCCTTGGGGTGCATCTTCAGCTCGTTCATGTACGGGTTGACGACGTCCTCAAAGAAGTTGTCCTTCGGAGTTCCCGACGAAGACATGGTGGCTCTAGATCCGAAGCAGATCCTGACAGAAAACAGCTCGAAACAAAACACGTCGAGAAAACGATATACGGACCTCCAGGGGTCCGGGGGATTATATAGAATAAATTTTTACGACAAAAGTAAAGTACCAGGTCGAACCAGAGTCGGAGAGGGGCAACGAGGTGGCCTCCTCATAGGGCGGCGCGGCCAGGCTGGGGCCCGTGCCGGCCTATGAGGGCACGCCCTCGTGCGTCTCCTCCACTCCGTTTCGATCTCGTAATTTTTCATATTTTTCAAAAACAGCAAAAACATTGTTCGGAAAGTAAAACACGAACTTTTTATTACCAGTACTGTTACCTATTCAAAGTCGAACTCTGCCGGACTGGCAATTTGACCTTTGATGAAAGCTTCCGGAGTTACCACTCGAATAACATCAACATATTCATTATAAGAATCTCCAGAGATATAATGCTTGAGTCTTTGTCCATTCACCACTTGTGTGGCATCGCCTTGCAGAGAACCAATTTTAATTGCTCCTGAACGATACACCTCCACAATGACATATGGTCCTTCCCATTTTGAGAGTAATTTCCCTGCAAAAAATCTGAGACGAGACCGATACAATAGGACTTTATCCCCAACATTAAATTCTCTTTTAATGATTCTTCTATCATGCCATTTCTTAACTTTATCTTTAAAGAGTTTAGCATTTTCATAAGCTTCACTTCTCCATTCATCTAGAGAACTCAATTGTAGCAATCTCTTCTTACCGGCAAGTTTAGGATCTTTATTTAGTTTTCTTACATCCCAATAAGCTTTGTGCTCTAGTTCTAAAGGTAAATGACAAGCTTTTCCATAAACCATTTTATAAGGTGACATCCCCATAGGATTTTTATAAGCAGTTCTATAAGCCCATAGTGCTTCCTTCAATTTACTAGCCCAATTCTTTCTAGATTTATTAACAGTCTTTTGCAAGATAGATTTAATCTCTCTATTTGATAATTCTATTTGCCCACTAGTTTGAGGATGATAAGCGGAAGCAATTCTATGATTAATACCATATTTAGCAAGAGTTTTTCTAAAACCACCATGAATAAAATGAGAACCTCCATCAGTCATGAGATATCTAGGAACTCCAAATCTAGGAAAAATAATATCTAAAAGCATTCTTAAAGAGGTCTCACCATCAGCACTTTTTGTGGGTATGGCTTCCACCCATTTAGTAACATAATCAACAGCAACAAGTATATGAGTGTTACCTTCTGAAGAAGGGAAAGGACCCATGAAGTCAAATCCCCAACAATCGAATGGCTCAATAACAAGAGTATAATTCATAGGCATTTCATTGCGTCTGGAGATATTACCAACCCTTTGACATTCATCACAAGATAAAATAAACTTCCTTGCATCTTTGAAGAGAGTTGGCCAATAAAAACCTGATTGTAGAACCTTTTGCGCGGTTCTTTCTCCGGCGTGATGTCCTCCATAAGCACTACCGTGGCACTTACTCAATATCTCTTGTTGTTCATATTCGGGAACACATCTTCGCAGAATACCATCCACTCCTTCTTTATATAAGTGTGGGTCATCCCAAAAATAATGCCTCAAATCATAAAAGAATTTCCTCCTTTGCTGAGCTGAAAAGGTTGGAGGCAAGTACTTGGAAACAATAAAGTTAGCATAATCAGCATACCAAGGACTATCTCGCGAGCTCACCTTTATTACAGCCAATTGTTCATTTGGAAAACTATCATTAATAGGAACAGGATCATAAGCAATATTTTCCAATCTAGACAAATTATCAGCAACAGGATTATCAGCACCTTTCCTATCTATGATATGCAAATCAAATTCTTGCAACAAAAGCACCCATCTAATAAGCCTTGGCTTAGCATCTTTCTTTTGCATAAGGTATCTAATTGCAGCATGATCAGTATGAATTGTAACTTTTGAATGAACAATATAGGATCTAAACTTGTCACAAGCAAAGACTACAGCTAACAATTCTTTTTCAGTTGTAGCATAATTTGTTTGAGCAGCATCAAGAGTTTTACTAGCATAATGAATAACATTCAATTTTTTATCTACTCGTTGTCCAAGAACAGCGCCTACAGCAAAATCACTAGCATCACACATAATTTCAAAAGGTAAGTTCTGATACGTCTCCGACGTATCGATAATTTCTTATGTTCCATGCCACATTATTGATGATATCTACATGTTTTATGCAAACTTTATGTCATATTTATGCGTTTTCTGGAACTAACCTATTGACGAGATGCCGAAGTGCCAGTTCCTGTTTTCTGCTGTTTTTGGTTTCAGAAATCCTAGTAAGGAAATATTCTCGGAATTGGACGAAATCAACGCCCAGAGTCTTAAAACTCCACGAAGCTTCCAGAACTCCCGAGAGCCGCCAGAGGGGGGCCACAGGGGCCCCAGAGGACAGGGTGGCGCGGCCAGGGCCTGGGCCGTGACCCCCTAGTGTGTCACCGCCTCGTCGCCCTTCCGACTCCGCATCTTCGCCTATTTAAGGGTCCCTGACCTAAAACTTCGATACGGAAAAGCCACGGTACAAAAAACCTTCCAGAGCCGCCGCCATCGCGAAGCCAAGATCTGGGGGACAGGACTCTCTGTTCCGGCACGCCGCCGGGACGGGGAAGTGCCCCCGGAAGGCTTCTCCATCGACACCACCGCCATCTTCATCAACGCTGCTGTCTCCCATGAGGAGGGAGTAGTTCTCCATCGAGGCTAAGGGCTGTACCGGTAGCTATGTGGTTAATCTCTCTCCTATGTACTTCAATACAATAATCTCATGAGCTGCCTTACTTGATTGAGATTCATATGATGATGCTTGTAATCTAGATGTCATTATGCTAGTCAAGTGGATTTTACTTATGTGATCTCCGGAGACTCCTTGTCCCACGTGTGTAAAGGTGACAGTGTGTGCACCGTGTGGGTCTCTTAGGCTATATTTCACAGAATACTTATTCACTGTTATGAATGGCATAGTGAAGTGCTTATTTATATCTCTTTATGATTGCAATGTGTTTTGTATCACAATTTATCTGTGTGCTACTCTAGTGATGTTATTAAAGTAGTTTATTCCTCCTGCACGGTGTAATGGTGACAGTGTGTGCATCGTGTAGTACTTGGCGTAGGCTATGATTGTGATCTCTTGTAGATTATGAAGTTAACTATTGCTATGATGGTATTGATGTGATCTATGCCTCCTTTCGTAGTGTGAAGGTGACAGTGTGCATGCTATGTTAGTACTTGGTTTGGTTATGTTGATCTGTCATGCACTCTAAGGTTATTTAAATATGAACATCGAATATTGTGGAGCTTGTTAACTCCGGCATTGAGGGTTCGTGTAATCCTACACAGTTAGTGGTGTTCATCATCCAACAAGAGAGTGTAGAGTCTAGCATCTATCTATTTATTCTGTTATATGATTAATGTTGAGAGTGTCCACTAGTGAAAGTATGATCCCTAGGCCTTGTTCCTAAATACTGCTATCGCTGCTTGTTCTTGTTTCTTGCATCATCTTGCTGCAATATTACCACCATCATCCACACGCCAGTCCTGGATAGCAAAGCACTTTTCTGGTGCCGTTGCTACTGCTCATATTTATTCATACCACCTGTATTTCACTATCTCTTCGCCGAACTAGTGCACCTATTAGGTGTGTTGGGGACACAAGAGACTTCTTGCTTTGTGGTTGCAGGGTTGCATGAGAGGGATATCTTTGACCTCTTCCTCCCTGAGTTCGATAAACCTTGGGTGATCCACCTAAGGGAAACTTGCTGCTGTTCTACAAACCTCTGCTCTTGGAGGCCCAACACTGTCTACAGGAAAAGGAGGGGGCGTAGACATCAAGCTATTTTCTGGCGCCGTTGCCGGGGAGGAAAGGTAAAAGGCACTCACACTCTGGTCCCAGGTAACCAAACACTTTTCTGGTACCGTTGTGATTGCTCGAAGATATTTCCTTTAGATCCTGCAATTGCATCTTTTTGTTTCTTGTTTACACTAGTTAGGCATAATGGAAAACAACAAAAATATGAGAGATCTTTATGAACTTTATCTTGAATTAGGACATGATGTGTTTGAAGAGAGAATTAAAAAACCCATGGAAATTTATATGCATGCTAATGGGAATGTTATTAATATGAATGCTTTGAACACTATTGTTGCTAATGCTATGGAAAATTCTAAGCTTGGGGAAGCTGATTTTGATGAGCATGATATTTTTAGTCCCCCAAGAATTGAGGAGAAAATTTACTTTGACGATACTTTGCCTCCAATTTATGATGATTATAATGATAGTAGCCTTTTGGTGCCACCTACTATGGAGGATAAATTTGATTATGATTACAATATGCCTCCTATATTTGATGATAGCTACTATGTTGAACTTGCTCCCACTACAATTAATAAGAATGACTATGCTTATGATGGGAGTAGTAATTATTTTATGCATGAGACTCATGATAAGAATGCTTTATGTGATAGTTATATTGTTGAATTTGCTCATGATGCTACTGGACATTATTATGAGAGAGGAAAATATGGTTGTAGAAATTTTCATGTTACTAAAACACCTCTCTATGTGCTAAATTTTTTGAAGCTACACTTGTTCTATCTTCCTATGCTTGTTACTTTGCTCTTCATGAACTTGTTTATTTATAAGATTCCTTTGCATAGGAAGCATGTTAGACTTAAATGTGTTTTGAATTTGCCTCTTGATGCTCTCTTTTGCTTCAAATACTATTTCTTGTGAGTGCATCATTAAAACTGCTGAGCCCATCTTAATGGCTATAAAGAAAGAACTTCTTGGGAGATAACCCATGTGTTTATTTTGCTACAGTAATTTTGTTTTATATTTGTGTCTTGGAAGTTGTTACTACTGTAGCAACCTCTCCTTATCTTAGTTTTATTGCATTTTTGTGCCAAGTAAAGTCTCTAATAGAAGGATGATACTAGATTTGGATTACTGCGCAGAAACAGATTTCTTTGCTGTCACGAATCTGGGTCTAATTCTCTGTAGGTAACTCAGAAAATTATGCCAATTTACGTGAGTGATTCTCAGATATGTACGCAACTTTCATTAGTTTTAATTTTTCTCATCTGAGCAAGTCTGGTGCCTGTTAAAAATACGTCTTTACGTACTGTTCTGTTTTGACAGATTCTGCCTTTTATTTCGCATTGCCTGTTTTGTCATGCTTGATAGATTTTTCGATTCGATTAACTTTCAGTAGCTTTGTGCAATGTCCAGAAGTGTAAAGAATGATTGTGTCACCTCTGAATATGTGAAATTTTTGATTATGCACTAACCCTCTAATGAGTTTGTTTCGAGTTTGGTGTGGAGGAAGTTTTCAAGGGTCAAGAGAGGAGGATGATATACAATATGATCAAGGAGAGTGAAAGCTCTAAGCTTGGGGATGCCACGGTGGTTCACCCCTGCATATATCAAGAAGATTCAAGCGTCTAAGCTTGGGGATGCCCAAGGCATCCCCTTCTTCATCAACAACATTATCAGGTTACTCCCCTGAAACTATATTTTTATTCGGCCACATCTTATGTACTTTGCTTGGAGCGTCCGTTTGTTTTTGTTTTTGTTTTGTTTGAATAAAATGGATCCTAGCATTCATTGTGTGGGAGAGAGACACGCTCCGCTGTTGCATATGGACAAATATGTCCTTAGGCTTTACTCATAGTATTCATGGCGAAAGTTTCTTCTTCGTTAAATTGTTATATGGTTGGAATTGGAAAATTATACATGTAGTAATTACTATAATGTCTTGAATAACTTGATACTTGGAAATTGTTGTGCTCATGTTTAAGCTCTTGCATCATATACTTTGCACCTATTAATGAAGAAATACATAGAGCATGCTAAAATTTGGTTTGCATAATTGGTCTCTCTAAGGTCTAGATAATTTCTAGTATTGAGTTTGAACAACAAGGAAGACGGTGTAGAGTCTTATAATGTTTACAATATGTCTTTTATGTGAGTTTTGCTGCACCGCTTCATCCTTGTGTTTGTTTCAAATAAACCTTGCTAGCCTAAACCTTGTATCGAGAGGGAATACTTCTCATGCATCCAAAATCCTTGAGCCAACCACTATGCCATTTGTGTCCACCATACCTACCTACTACATGGTATTTCTCCGCCATTCCAAAGTAAATTGCTTGAGTGCTACCTTTAAAATTTCCATTCTTCACCTTTGCAATATATAGCTCATGGGACAAATAGCTTAAAAACTATCGTGGTATTGAATATGTACTTATGCATCTTATCTCTTATAAGTTGCTTGTTGTGCGGTAACCATGTTCCTGGGGACGCCATCAACTACTCTTTGTTGAATATCATGTGAGTTGCTATGCATGCCCGTCTTGTCTGAAGTAAGGGCGATTTAACACTCATTTAATGGTTAGAGCATGCATATTGTTAGAGAAGAACATTGGGCCGCTAACTAAAGCCATGAATCATGGTGGAAGTTTCAGTTTTGGACATATATCCTCAATCTCATATGAGAAAATTAATTGTTGCTACATGCTTATGCATAAAAGAGGAGTCCATTTTCTGTTGTCTATGTTGTCCCGGTATGGATGTCTAAGTTGAGAATAACCAAAAGCGAGAAATCCAATGCGAGCTTTCTCCTTAGACCTTTGTACAGGCGGCATAGAGGTACCCCTTTGCGACACTTGGTTGAAACATGTGCTATGCTATGATAATCCATGTAAATCCAAGCTAATTAGGACAAGGTGCGGGCACTATTAGTATACTATGCATGAGGCTTGCAACTTGTAAGACATACTTTACATAACTCATATGCTTTATTACTACCGTTGACAAAATTGTTTCTTGTTTTCAAAACCAAAGCTCTAGCACAAATATAGCAATCGATGCTTTCCTCTTTGAAGGACCTTTCTTTTACTTTTATTGTTGAGTCAGTTCACCTATCTCTCTCTCCACCTCAAGAAGCAAACACTTGTGTGAACTGTGCATTGATTCCTACATACTTGCATATTGCACTTGTTATATTACTTTACATTGACAATATCCATGAGATATACATGTTACAAGTTGAAAGCAACCGCTGAAACTTCATCTTCCTTTGTGTTGCTTCAATACCTTTACTTTGAATAATTGCTTTATGAGTTAACTCTTATGCAAGACTTATTGATGCTTGTCTTGAAGTACTATTCATGAAAAGTCTTTGCTTTATGATTCAATTGTTTACTCATGTCATTTACATTGTTTTGATCGCTGCATTCATTACATATGCTTACAATAGTATGATCAAGGTTATGATGGCATGTCACTCCAGAAATTATCTTTGTTATCGTTTAGCTGCTCGGGACGAGCAGAAACTAAGCTTGGGGATGCTGATACGTCTCCGACGTATCGATAATTTCTTATGTTCCATGCCACATTATTGATGATATCTACATGTTTTATGCACACTTCATGTCATATTTATGCGTTTTCCGGAACTAACCTATTGACGAGATGCCGAAGTGCTAGTTCCTGTTTTCTGCTGTTTTTGGTTTCAGAAATCCTAGTAAGGAAATAATCTCGGAATTGGACGAAATCAACGCCCAGAGTCTTAAAACTCCACGAAGCTTCCAGAACACCCGAGAGCCGCCAGAGGGGGGCCACAGGGGCCCCAGATGACAGGGTGGCGCGGCCAGGGCCTGGGCCGCGCCCCCCTAGTGTGTCACCGCCTCGTCGCCCTTCCGACTCCGCCTCTTCGCCTATTTAAGGGTCCCTGACCTAAAACTTCGATACGGAAAAGCCACGGTACGAAAAACCTTCCAGAGCCGCCGCCATCGCGAAGCCAAGATCTGGGGGACAGGAGTCTCTGTTCCGGCACGCCGCCGGGACGGGGAAGTGCCCCCGGAAGGCTTCTCCATCGACACCACCGCCATCTTCATCAACGCTGCTGTCTCCCATGAGGAGGGAGTAGTTCTCCATCGAGGCTAAGGGCTGTACCGGTAGCTATGTGGTTAATCTCTCTCCTATGTACTTCAATACAATAATCTCATGAGCTGCCTTACATGATTGAGATTCATATGATGATGCTTGTAATCTAGATGTCATTATGCTAGTCAAGTGGATTTTACTTATGTGATCTCCGGAGACTCCTTGTCCCACGTGTGTAAAGGTGACAGTGTGTGCACCGTGTGGGTCTCTTAGGCTATATTTCACAGAATACTTATTCACTGTTATGAATGGCATAGTGAAGTGCTTATTTATATCTCTTTATGATTGCAATGTGTTTTGTATCACAATTTATTTGTGTGCTACTCTAGTGATGTTATTAAAGTAGTTTATTCCTCCTGCACGGTGTAATGGTGACAGTGTGTGCATCGTGTAGTTGTAGCGACCTCACCTTTTAAGGTGCCGATCTCTGTGCATATCTGTGCTAGTCCCTGGATCAATCGCTAGCACACACAGTACAAGATGTAATACCAAGAAATAAAGGTCTTTATTACATCGTATGATCCAGAATTTACATAAAGGATTACAAATTGCATAGCACAAGGCTAGCATATCATCAGAGTTTCACAACGAATAAACATAGACAGCATGGAGTCCTTCGTCTTCATGTGCCACAGGCGAGCATGTTGAGGATAGACTCGTAACCCTAACCATCGTAACTCACTCATCTTTCAAAACATCTGCAACATGAAAAGTTACAGCCACGAATGGTCAATACTTTGAATGTATTGGCAAGATGACACTATAGTGGACTCAAATGGCAACCTAACACTTAAGTGTACATTTGGCTGGTAGAGCTCAGGCATATTTGCATAAAGCCAGTTTTCTCCTATGATTTGTGAAATCATTTTTCTTTCATACTAATTAAGCGGTACCATTGATAGAAATCAATGAACCTGGAAACCACCGGTAAATCCCCGGTGAATCCTCCTACCCATGATCAACTTGGTTTGGGCGAACTACCCCTGTAGACTCAGACCATAGACATGGCACGGGACCTACTAGCCGATAGTCACTTACACCAATTGTCATTTCCCTGTTCACCCATCAAGTTTTATTTAAGAAGTTGGGACGAGGAGACTTTCGAACATGTGCCTTGTCAGTTCGCTCAAATTGTCCATAACCGGGGACACGGCTAAGTACTTAGATTTACACTCTGCAGAGGTTGTACAAATTTACCCACATGACCTAGTCTGCTCTTCTTCCATGATGCACATTTTGCTCAAATGGACAGATGTTGACTAGGACGAGACTTTTCCGAAGTGATCACCCAGACCTTTCTCTACGGACACGCTCCAACCTACATTCCCCTACATCATCATGTCACGTAGGGCCCAGATTCACACAACATACTCCGTCAAGCCAGAGCCCATATAGCATGTGGCTGTACGGTAAGCTAATGAGCAAGGTTGTCTATTATCTCTTTGTTCCTGGGTGGCCGTCCACAAGTGCGATACACACAACCGCCATAGATATGACTCCGGTGTAACCACTCAACATAATCCAATCCAAACCACATTCCACCCAGGTAGTTCATTGAATTTAGTTGTTTTTCCATAACCACTACTAAAACATTTCATAGCATAGCTAAGCATCAACTAAAATCAATGGTGACAAAATATGGTCAGGTGGAAGTAGCTATCTACTGGGATTACAAAAGCAAAGCATACCCTAGACATACTACAGAAATTTCTACGGTGCATTGATAAAAACTGGGACAGTTGTGAGGGTGTGTCACTTGCCTTTTTGGTAGTTGAAGATCGTTCCCTTTTCTCTCAATCAAAACACGTGGCTCTCCGTACAAACTATAAGATAAAAATAGCACAACATAAACACACCATTCATAGCAACAAAATCAAACAAGACAACAATCAGAAATCGCTCTATGGTACTAAGGTGTGGCATGAGGTTTGGCTTGCAAGATATGGTTTGATAGATTGGAAGGGTCATGTACTTAGAAAGTAAAAGATTATCCAAGTCAAATTCTTAGGAGGAAAAGATTAACAAGGACATATGGTCAAGGGTAGTTTGCTACATAAGAATGGATAATTGGAAGGATTGTTATGCTATACTAATTTGTGGAATGACCCATGTGAATAGAATCACACAAGTCTCAAATGCAATTTGACATAGTGTGACAACACTTATCAAAATATCACAAGATCACGCATAGCATTGAGTATGAACTAATGCTATATTGAATTACTCAAATAACTCATTTGAAATATGAATAGTTCAAACTAAGTGGAAGCGTTGAATGGCATGAGGTTGGATAGGTGTGAATGATATTGGAATCTGGTTCGCGGATCCTAATGGATGACAACGTTTCAACACATGTGATAGGGGTAGAGTATCTCCATCCCACTACAGCAATGTAAAAGTGTAAAATAGGGCATGTCACATTTTACCCAAATAACTCATTTGCCATTTGAATAATTTAAACTAGGAAAATAGGATAGATAGGCTTTATATTGAAATAAGGTGGAAGTGTGTAAATGAGATTGGTGGATATGTAAGATCAAAGGATTCATTTTGCATAAAATGAATCATGACAAAAGGAATTGTAGAATTTAAGCTGTGACAAAATACTCAATATCCCTCATTTGAGATTCGAATATTTTATGTCTACAAAACATGAAACTAACGGTTCCAATGGATTCTATATTTGATAACAATTCTAACGGTACAAATTTATCGAAAACCGACGTGTAGAACTCAAGATACAAATTTTACAATACACGGTTCAATTCTAGTGGTGTACGAGAAGTTATCCGAACAAGTTGCTCGGATGGAAAAACTTACTACACAAGAGTTGTAGTTAATCTGATTACAAACTTAATGGAAGAACCACTATTTTAAACAGAGATCTACATCTAAAGAGATGGATTTTAAAAGTTCTTTAACATAAACTAGCTAGCATGAGAGATACGAAAGAAATGGAAAAAAGAAGAGCACGTACTCGAGTGTGTGGGCGGGAGATGACGGGACGATCGGGCAGGGTCTGGTGCGTGCGTCACGGCAGGCGTGTGCGCTGCGCGTGCTTGCAACAGAGAGCAGCTGCGTGAGCGAGAAAAGGAGAGAGGCGTCGTGCGCTTCTGGTGTGAGGCTTGGGGGCTCCCACGCAGGGTTTTAGGTGCTGGGTGTCCTGGTTCACTGAACCGCGGCGCGTGTGGGCGCGATTTGCGGGCGAAATTTGCGCGAGCGAGGCGGCAGCTGGGGACGGCCGGAGCTAGGCGCGTGCGGGAGGCCGGGAGCTGGGCGATCGAGCGGGGAGCGAGCGGCAGCTGGGCCGTTCGGCCTGGTTCGGCCGACTCGGCCTTTTTTTTTAACAGGAATTGAAAATATAATTTTGGAGGATCAAAAATAATTGGAAAAATACAAATGAGATACCGTTGGATTCGTTATGAAAAGTACTTTAATATGAGATCAAATTTGAGACGAAAACGTAAACCTTAAAAAAAATCAAAATTTGACATACATGTCTATGTGGCTATAGTGCCTTTTTAGGGTTTAAATATTTTCACAAAATAATGATTTTATAATTTTCAAAACCTCCAAGCAAAATAGGGTATTGTTGGCAAATCTTTTGAAAACCAAGGTTTATGAAAACTATATTTTTATAAATATATTTTTAATAAACACAAAAGTATTAATTCCTTGTGAAATTTCAACTATGACAAACAAACAAACATTCGCTTTATTTTATTTTCACATTCCAAGATTTAGAAAATCTTGGGGATGTGACAGACTACCACCCTTAAAAGAAATCTCGTCCCCGAGATTTAAAGAGGCTAGAAAGAAAGTAGGTTTGGCATATGTCGAGGTGGGCTACCACCCTTAAAAGAAACTTTTGTAGGTAGTCTTAGGTATTGGGTTCATGGTCGGTTCATCCCAGGTATGACTTGGCACAGGGTTGTCTCTTGAAATATCTATGGTTTCCGTTCTCCAGAGGGGTTGTTTATTCACATATAGTGAACAAAAAATCTCTTCACGGTGACTTGAGTAGGCTTTTCCTCGGGGTTTGGTTTCGAAACCATATGGGTTGGCTGGTGAACTACATCTGACACCGAGGGGTCACTCTTTGGATCAAAAGGGAGACCAAGCTGGTAGTACTTCATGACATCCTTCATCTTACTTCCGGTTGGTGTCTTCGGCAACCTTCCAATACACTTCAACTAGTGGCGAATCTTCAATCTCGTTGTAGTCCTACGCTTGGCAACACTTGCCATACTATAAGAGTATAATATTTCTCCACCCTAAGGTTAAGGCTTATTCACCGACATCTCTTTTTGTAGGCATGTCTCTCTAGATTCGCAAAGTCAATATTACTAAAGCGAATAATAAGAGTAGTAGGAATGGTGATCAATCCATCCTGCACCCAGATCATTACTTTGTATTTGATTTATTGAATCTCGAATTCTAACACTTGGTCAACCTCACCATTTTGATAAAAAATTCTATGGAGAATTGAATCAATGTTTCAGTCCCCATTATTGAACTGTTTTGAAAACACTTATATCGATCCTTAACTAGGATTTTGCGTATCTCTCATTCTACACTTCTTCATCTTCATAGGAAACATCAAGGTTGGCTTCTCTACTCTTGTCTTCATGGCGAGTTGCCGAGAAAACATTTTCTGGGTTGGGTATAGATGAGAATAGATAGAAAGATTCTAAAGAAAAATTCCTACCCAAACATCACATATCATGGAATTCGGCAAACAACAATCATCTAACAAGCATCAAGAAACATGGTTCAAATAGAAACTAAATAGTATGGTCATACCACAAGTCGGTATGATCATAATAGTATCACAATGCCGTCACTACATAGTCTTTAAATGGAGGTCGAACTAAGGCTTCTTGGTTCACTTCAGGTAGATCCACTATTCTGCAAGTTGTTTCCCCAGGGTTGCAATCTGACCGTCCTTGGCTTTATTGAGCTCCTCATAGACACAAAGTTTAAGGGAGATGTCTACCATGTCTCTTCGGAGCTGACTTATGGTAGTATTTAGATTAGTATTCTCCTCCTTTTCTTCCTTGAGGTCCTTTTGGGTGTTGTGCATCCTATACTTGAGTCTTTCTCCAAGTTCATTGATAGCTGCCCAGGCAACACATCTTGCCAAATCGAAGAAGGACGTGTGGAGTTCAGGGTTGGTGAACATCCAATGTTCCATCTTCTTGTGGTCGTCTTCTTCGTCCTTGTATAGATGAAGTTGTACCCACCAATACTCTTGCCCATTATCCATGACAGGAAATCCCTTGTACACTGCTTCTCCTTTGAGTCCCATGCTCTCCATGATATTCGTTAATGCCTTTGGAAACTCAGTGTCACATTTCAGGGTCATGGTCATCACCGGTCCTTTCTTGAGGGATTCAATGAGGCTGGTCATCTAAGAAAAGAAGGGAAATGTTTCAGAATGATTGGGGATTAGAATATGAGAAAAAATTGAAGAGGAAACATTTGGTTAATTAAGACAAGGTAATTGGATTTGTGTTTCCTAGGGTCTTCCTATTTCTAATCCAAACCTAGGATCACGAACCTACGGTCAACACAATGCTCTGATACCATCTGTAGCGACCTCACCTTTTAAGGTGCCGATCTCTGTGCATATCTGTGCTAGTCCCTGGATCAATCGCTAGCACACACAGTACAAGATGTAATACCAAGAAATAAAGGTCTTTATTACATCGTATGATCCAGAATTTACATAAAGGATTACAAATTGCATAGCACAAGGCTAGCATATCATCAGAGTTTCACAACGAATAAACATAGACAGCATGGAGTCTTTCGTCTTCATGTGCCACAGGCGAGCATGTTGAGGATAGACTCGTAACCCTAACCATCGTAACTCACTCGTCTTTCAAAACATCTGCAACATGAAAAGTTACAGCCACGAATGGTCAATACTTTGAATGTATTGGCAAGATGACACTATAGTGGACTCAAATGGCAACCTAACACTTAAGTGTACATTTGGCTGGTAGAGCTCGGGCATATTTGCATAAAGCCAGTTTTCTCCTATGATTTGTGAAATCATTTTTCTTTCATACTAATTAAGCGGTACCATTGATAGAAATCAATGAACCTGGAAACCACCGGTAAATCCCCGGTGAATCCTCCTACCCATGATCAACTTGGTTTGGGCGAACTACCCCTGTAGACTCAGAACATAGACATGGCACGGGACCTACTAGCCGATAGTCACTTACACCAATTGTCATTTCCCTGTTCACCCATCAAGTTTTATTTAAGAAGTTGGGATGAGGAGACTTTCGAACATGTGCCTTGTCAGTTCGCTCAAATTGTCCATAACCGGGGACACGGCTAAGTACTTAGATTTACACTCTGCAGAGGTTGTACAAATTTACCCACATGACCTAGTCTGCTCTTCTTCCATGATGCACATTTTGCTCAAATGGACAGACGTTGACTAGGACGAGACTTTTCCGAAGTGATCTGTTATCACCAGAATTTGACCGAGTCAGAGGTGGGCCACGATTGAGATAGACTTGAAGATATACATGGAAGGAAGAACAAGAATTGGCCTTATACACGAAGTTGGGCTGAATTGCCCATGTATCTGTAATATAGTAGATCGCATCTTAGATTAAAAGTTAGAGTTTTACTCGTGCACGGTTAGGTGCACGTCCGAATTAGAAAGTCCGCTGGACTATAAATATGTATCTAGGGTTTATGGAATAAACAACAACACAACGTTCACCCCAAAACAAACCAATCTCGGCGCACCGCCAACTCCTTCGTCTCGAGGGTTTCAATCAGGTAAGCGACATGCTGCCTAGATCGCATCTTGCGATCTAGGCAGCACAAGCTCCACGTTGTTCATGCGTTGCGCGTACTGAAGCGTCTTTGATGGCGCGCAACGTAGTTATCATAGATGTGTTAGGGTTAGCATGGCTCTTCGTATAAACATGCTTACGTAGTGCAACCCTTGCATGTCTAGCCGCCCTCACGCCTATCTCAGGCGTGGGGGCGGCACCCTGCTTGTTCATCATCTAGTAGATCTGATCCGTTACGATTGCTCCTTGTTATGCAAGGATTAGTTTAATATCTGCAATAGTTAGGCCTTACAAAGGGGGGGAGGATCCAGTGGCATGTAGGGTGGCGTTCGCAAGTCCTAAACAGGATGTTCCGCGGATCAACTTCATTGTTGGTTCTTTGGCCTTGTTTAGGATCGGCTTATGAGCACCGTGCGTGGCCGCGAGGCCCAACCTGGAGTAGGATGATCCGATTATGCGGTGAAAACCCTAAATCGTCGTAGATCTAATTAGCTTCATCTTGATCAAGCAGGATCACCAAGTATTCGTGCACCCCGTACGAATCATGGGTGAATCGGCTCTTTGAGCCGATTCACAGGATAACCTGAGAGCCGATCGAGGCTCGTATTTAATGTTTACGTGTATGCCATGCAGGAACTAAGCGAGGCATCCCCATCACCTTCCTGACCAGGTATAGGTCAGGTGGCACGCCCTTGCACTTCGCATCGCCGCGTGTGACCAGAAGAGCATTGCGGGCCGTCGCTCGGAGGGGTCTCAGCCAGCCGCAGCTCTAGGCTCTTCCCGGCTCTACCGTGTTGACAGGCCGCTGCCCGCCGGTGGGTTTTGGCGATCAACACATTCTGGCACGCCCGGTGGGACAATCATCTACATCAACCACATCGCCATCTACATCCGAGATGGCGACGGACGGCACGCCGCCACCTACGAGGAGCTGCCTGCTGAGCTCAAGAAGAAACATGACGAGATCAAGGCCACCCTCGAAGCCGACCTCATCGGCTCTTTTCAGAGAACCCGTACCCATGGCATCAGATGGAAGGGGTTCTCACCACAAGGTGCACTCGATGGGATAGATCTCTCTGCCCCGTCGGAGGAACGCACCAGGGCCCTGCGGCAGGAGATCAACTACTTGGTGGCTCACTCGCTACACCGCCACTCTGAAAACTTGGTCAACGTGTTGGAGCGTCTCGCTCTGCGCGTGATCCAGGAGATCATGAGCCACCAGTACTCGCCGTCAGGACCAGCTCTCGGGACGCACCAAGGAGAGTTGCCACTCCAGTCCCGTCCACCGCTGCCATATGCGTTGGCAGCACCACCTGAAGTGCCGGCTACACCGGCATTCGTCGTCTACAAGATCGGTGGTGACCCTAGTGACTACCAGTTCTTGGCTGAGGCGCCTAAGGAGATCCCTCAAGGATACGCGTGCACGTATGTGCCAGATTGTGGCAACTGGGCACTCTCAAACCAGGCCACAACGTCAGGGACTCCGGCGCAGACAGGAGGGACGTCAACGACAGAGCTTGAGAAGCAGACGTGGCTAACTAAGTACGCCACCCCGACGAAACTCCAGAGCCCAGCTCCTGCAGTTGGCTCAGAGCTGGAAAAGCAAACATGGCTGGCTAAGTACGCCACCCCGGCGAATCTTCAGAGTGCATCTCCTGCAGCCAGCACGGCGGATCAGATCAGTACCATACTGAGAGACCAGTTCGGCATTATGCCGAAAAGGAGGGCAATCGGCTATTCCAAGCCGTACCCCGACGAGTACGAGATGATCCCGCTGCCACCTAAATATCGGCTCCCTGACTTCTCCAAATTCAAGGATCAGATGACTCCAGCTCCATCGAGCACATCGGCCGATATTTGGCGCAACTAGGACCGGCTTCAGTGTCGGATCAGCTACGTGTGAGGCTCTTTTCACAGTCCCTCACAGGATCGGCTTTTTGATGGTATACCTTTTTGCCAGCAAACTCCATCCAGTCTTGGAAGCAGTTGGAAGAACAGTTCCATATGCAATATCATTCAGAAGCTTCCGAGTCTAGCATTGCCGATCTAGCACAACTACGTCAGAAGCGCGGAGAAACGGTGACAGAGTACATCCAGCTTCAGAATCTTAGGAACCGATGTTATTCGGTTCGTATAACCGAAAAGGAAGCGCCGAGTTGGCGTAGCTGGCCTTGCAACACAGCTCAAGGACATGGCCTCCCAAGCAGATTATCCTCGCCGGCGCACATGGTTCAGAAACTATCACGCATATGAACAGCGCCACCTGCACTGCACCAAGACAAGTTCAAGCGTGCAAGAGTCATGGTCGATACAGAGGAAGGTGAAGTGCCTGCGGGAGACCAAGAAGTAGCAGTGGCTGAGTGGACTCGGGAGGAACCCCGTGTCCCGCAAATGGGTAAAGCCACCAGGGCCGCCCAGGGGATTTGATTTTGACGTGACCAAGATCGAACAAATCTTCGACCTCCTGCTCAAGGAGAAACAGCTTGACGATTCCCGAAGGTCTCAAGTTCCCCACGGCGCAAGAGCTAAACGGAAAGCCGTACCGCAAATTCCACAACTCGCTTTCCCATGCCACCAACGACCGCAGGGTGTGGCGTCGCACATCCAAGCGGCGATAGAGAAGGGGCGTTTAATTTTCAACCAGCACGCCATGAAGGTAGACACCCAGCCCTTCCCCGCCGTTAACATGGTAGAAGTCATCTACCCCGAGGGCTGCCGGCCAGTCCCACGTTCAGCATCAACATGGTAGGACCTCGGGAACCACTCTGCAAAGATGGAGATGAGGGCAGCTGCTCTCATAGCAAGGATACAGAGGAGGCCGCTCCACGCGATCGGCTCCATCATGATGGCAAGCGCTACGTTACAGAGGGAGAAGTGAAGAACATAAGATATCAATGACCTCTCTCTGATCACCTCCTCAACAAATATGTGAGACAAGATGACCAACGCTGACGGTCCAACTATGATGATGAAGGAGATCTGCCCGGCTAGAGAAGCCGAAGACATCGTCGGCAGGATCGCGATGAGGAGGAGCACGAGCGCCGTGCCACAGAAAAATCAAGGGAGCAAGATGACAACGCTGCAGACATCGGGATTGCCCTTTCTTCGATTAATCGCTGGGATTCAGGAATGAGCCGATTGCCTACAATCGGCAATTGCCCAGAATGCAACAAGAAGAAGAAGGAGGCAGCCAACGTGTCTGTGTTCGAGCGTTTAGGGCCTCTCCCGTCACAAAGCAAACGCGCTGAGTCACCTCGTTGGGCAGATCTTGAGGATTCCGAAGACGAGGGACTAGAAGAAGAAGACAGGTACCACCGTCCAAGGTGGTGCCTCGACGGACTCAGCCGTTCACAAAAACGCAGGGTTCAGCGGTTGCGCGGCTCCGGAGGAAGCCGAAAGGTTATATCTGCATACGCTAAGAAAGGCACGGCCCGATCTGGCTGCAAAGGTTCAGCGAGCCCTGGATGAAGAGGGTCGTCCACGGAAAATGGAGTGGCACCCCAAACAAAGGAGAGCCGATGATGAAACATCGGCTGGAACGAACATGGTGTTCATCCTCCCTTCAGAGTTCAGTGCCCCAGGGTTAGATGAGACATCCGTGGCACAACTTGACTGCGGCCCACGACCGGTTATCTTTGAGAAGCCACGAGATAAGAGCTACGTGCAGCGGAAGGCCCTATACTTACGAGGATATATCGATGGGAGGCCTGTGAATAAGATGCTGGTGGACACCGGAGCGGCAGTTAACATCATGCCGTACTCTATGCTACGTCGGCTAGGACGCTCTAGCTCGGATCTAATCAAGACCAACGTAACATTGAGCGATTTCAACGGCCAAGCGTCTGAGGCACAAGGAGTTCTGAACGTGGATCTGACCGTAGGAAGGAAAACTATCCCTACAACGTTCTTCATCGTCGATAGCACGAGCAGTTGTGCTGTGCTGCTGGGAAGAGATTGGATCCACGCCAACTGCTGTATTCCCTCCACGATGCACCAATGCATAATACAGTGGGATGGAGATGAGGTAGAGGTCGTCCAAGCTGACGACTCAGCCGAAGTTTCAACGGCTGGCATGAACGCATGGGAAGCAGCAGGCCAAGAACCCCTCTCAGGCATCAACTTGGACGATTGCGACCGTATTGATGTGACAAAGGGAAGGGTTAAGCTGGTTTTATCCACTGGCCTGACCATGTAGTCGAAGCAAAGCGACGTGCAACTTGGCGAGGCTGATCCTTGTGATCGGCCCCAAAGGTCTTTGAGGGGACATTACGGAACCTTCGATCACCGCTCCAATCATTATGGAGGCCGATCCCAGCAATCGGCCAAAATTATCCTCACCACATGTTCTGCTTGTGTTCACCTTTGACCCTATCAAGAGCCGACGTGCGAATTACAGAGCCGATATCTGCCATTCTTTAACAGATTCGGCTCGGGGGGCACCTAAATACATGAACAAGATGCAGGGGTACATGAACAAGATGCAGGCATGAACAAGATGCAGGGGTACATGTGTGCAATGAATACTGGGGGCTGATAGGAGAAAATCGGCCAGTAAAAAAAAAAAAATTTTTTACAGCCGATGCAAGGGCATCGACTTTAGTGGATTTATGCAATTTTTATCGAGTCTCCACCAGATCCAGGCTAACGGTGGTACCTTCTGTTGCCTCGAGTGAGTAAAACAATGGAAACTTCTTCAGCTATTTCGAGCCGATCCGGGTTCCTGAACCTCTTTGTCAAGGATTTCCAATCTTTGGGGCTAGTTCAGCTGAAATGGAAGATTATCGGCTGTTGGAGGAAGAAAGGGGATCGGCTGTGGCGCATTCTCTCGGACATTCTCGCCCCGAGTAAGGCTCGGGGGGCAGCAGGCTCGAGTAAGACTCGGGGGGCAACAGGCCTAGTGGATACTCTGTTTAAAGAGCCGATGGGGATGCCATCGGCTGATTTTTCATTGCATCCTCCTTCACAGATGATGAGTATTAAAAAGGACCATTGGTTTTGGTTGGAAGAATTCCAAGGTTTTCCTGAAGATTCTGCATTATCCGCCAGAATTAGAAAAAAAAAATCATCAGTTGAAGAAGGAAGGGACGAATTTCAAAGGACCGATGCGGTGCGATCGGCTCATTACGCATTGGCAAAGGGGACGAATCGGCAAGGTCAGTAGAAGAGGGAATCGGCTCGATTAAGCTCAGAAGAAATCGGCAAAATCAAATTGGGGAAAAGTTCTTCATTGATCAGATGAGATTTCTTACATAAAGAGCTAATTGCTCTCAAAAGGGAAGTACTAGGGGATCCATTGCCCCATCTACTACTACTGGCCCTATTCTAGAGGTCCTATCTATGGGCCGTCACTGCCCTCGTCGTCGCCGTCGTCGCCACCTGCATCGTGGCGCTGCTCCCGGCGGGCTCGTCGTCGCTCCAATGGCCGCCGACCGGGCCCTCGTTGTCTTCATCTTCTTCGTCAGCGTCGTCCTCGTCGCTGTCGGTCGCTTAAGATTGCCCGGCCAAGGGCAGAACCGCTTGGCCGGCGGCTCGTCGGAGGAGCTCTCGTCGTCCTCCTCCTCCTCTTCCTGCTCCTCCTCCTCCCCGAAGAGGTGAAGTCGCAGGAGAAGCTGTCGGCCGTCACTCTCCTCCTCTGTTTCCCCAACGGCAAGGAAGCGTAGGTCGCTCTCCCCGTCCGTCGAGGACTGGTCGTCCTCGGACCAGATGGAGAAGTCGTGGTCTGACTCCTCCCTGGCCGCAATGGCGCGGCGGGTGTTCGCCGCGTGGACCTCTGCCGGGTTGTACTCCGGCGTCGGCTCACGGGATGTGGAGGACTGGCTGGAAGGATCCGATGGAGCAGAGGAGGAAGAAGACATGGTGGCAGGAGGGCTTTTGGAGTGCTAGTGCGAAGGAGATGCAGAGGAGAACTGTTCGTAGCGGTTAAATAAAAGGAGATATAGTGGAAATTCAATGCCACAGCAGTTTCCGAGGAAGTGGTGCCTAAAGAGAAAAAACTGCCAGATCACGCGGAGAAGTTGAGAGGGCAGGGCATCATGATGAAGGATACTGCAACGGTTCTGCCACGACATGACCCGACGAAGGAAAACAGAGTGATTTTGGAATTACCAATTCCAAAACCAGGGGGGCATGTGTTATCACCAGAATTTGACCGAGTCAGAGGTGGGCCACGATTGGGATAGACTTGAAGATATACATGGTAGGAAGTACAAGATTTGGCCTTATACACGCGGTTGGGCTGAATTGCCCATGTATCTGTAATATAGTAGATCGCATCTTAGATTAAAAGTTAGAGTTTTACTCGTGCACGGTTAGGTGCACGTCCGAATTAGAAAGTCCGCTGGACTATAAATATGTATCTAGGGTTTATGGAATAAACAACAACACAACGTTCACCCCAAAACAAACCAATCTCGGCGCACCGCCAACTCCTTCGTCTCGAGGGTTTCAATCAGGTAAGCGACATGCTGCCTAGATCGCATCTTGCGATCTAGGCAGCACAAGCTCCACGTTGTTCATGCGTTGCGCGTACTGAAGCGTCTTTGATGGCGCGCAACGTAGTTATCATAGATGTGTTAGGGTTAGCATGGCTCTTCGTATAAACATGCTTACGTAGTGCAACCCTTGCATGTCTAGCCGCCCTCACGCCTATCTCAGGCGTGGGGGCGGCACCCTGCTTGTTCATCATCTAGTAGATCTGATCCGTTACGATTGCTCCTTGTTATGCAAGGATTAGTTTAATATCTGCAATAGTTAGGCCTTACAAAGGGGGGGAGGATCCAGTGGCACGTAGGGTGGCGTTCGCAAGTCCTAAGCAGGATGTTCCGCGGATCAACTTCATTGTTGGTTCTTTGGCCTTGTTTAGGATCGGCTTATGAGCACCGTGCGTGGCCGCGAGGCCCAACCTGGAGTAGGATGATCCGATTATGCGGTGAAAACCCTAAATCGTCGTAGATCTAATTAGCTTCATCTTGATCAAGCAGGATCACCAAGTATTCGTGCACCCCGTACGAATCATGGGTGAATCGGCTCTTTGAGCCGATTCACAGGATAACCTGAGAGCCGATCGAGGCTCGTATTTAATGTTTACGTGTATGCCATGCAGGAACTAAGCAAGGCATCCCCATCACCTTCCTGACCAGGTATAGGTCAGGTGGCACGCCCTTGCACTTCGCATCGCCGCGTGTGACCAGAAGAGCATTGCGGGCCGTCGCTCGGAGGGGTCTCAGCCAGCCGCAGCTCTAGGCTCTTCCCGGCTCTACCGTGTTGACAGGCCGCTGCCCGCCGGTGGGTTTCGGCGATCAACATGATCACCCAGACCTTTCTCTACGGACCCGCTCCAACCTACATTCCCCTACATCATCATGTCACGTAGGGCCCAGATTCACACAACATACTCCGTCAAGCCAGAGCCCATATAGCATGTGGCTGTACGGTAAGCTAATGAGCAAGGTTGTCTATTATCTCTTTGTTCCTGGGTGGCCGTCCACAAGTGCGATACACACAACCGCCATAGATATGACTCCGTGTAACCACTCAACATAATCCAATCCAAGCCACATTCCACCCAGGTAGTTCATTGAATTTAGTTGTTTTTCCATAACCACTACTAAAACATTTCATAGCATAGCTAAGCATCAACTAAAATCAATGGTGACAAAATATGGTCAGGTGGAAGTAGCTATCTACTGGGATTACAAAAGCAAAGCATACCCTAGACATACTACAGAAATTTCTACGGTGCATTGACAAAAACTGGGACAGTTGTGAGGGTGTGTCACTTGCCTTTTTGGTAGTCGAAGATCGTTCCCTTTTCTCTCAATCAAAACACGTGGCTCTCCGTACAAACTATAAGATAAAAATAGCACAACATAAACACACCATTCATAGCAACAAAATCAAACAAGACAACAATCAGAAATCGCTCTATGGTACTAAGGTGTGGCATGAGGTTTGGCTTGCAAGATATGGTTTGATAGATTGGAAGGGTCATGTACTTAGAAAGTAAAAGATTATCCAAGTCAAATTCTTAGGAGGAAAAGATTAACAAGGACATATGGTCAAGGGTAGTTTGCTACATAAGAATGGATAATTGGAAGGATTGTTATGCTATACTAATTTGTGGAATGACCCATGTGAATAGAATCACACAAGTCTCAAATGCAATTTGACATAGTGTGACAACACTTATCAAAGTATCACAAGATCACGCATAGCATTGAGTATGAACTAATGCTATATTGAATTACTCAAATAACTCATTTGAAATTTGAATAGTTCAAACTAAGTGGAAGCGTTGAATGGCATGAGGTTGGATAGGTGTGAATGATATTGGAATCTGGTTCGCGGATCCTAATGGATGACAATGTTTCAACACATGTGATAGGGGTAGAGTATCTCCATCCCACTACAGCAAGGTAAAAGTGTAAAATAGGGCATGTCACATTTTACTCAAATAACTTAATTATTTGCCATTTGAATAATTTAAACTAGGAAAATAGGATAGATAGGCTTTATATTGAAATAAGGTGGAAGTGTGTAAATGAGATTGGTGGATATGTAAGATCAAAGGATTCATTTTGCATAAAATGAATCATGACAAAAGGAATTGTAGAATTTAAGCTGTGACAAAATACTCAATATCCCTCATTTGAGATTCGAATATTTTATGTCTACAAAACATGAAACTAACGGTTCCAATGGATTCTATATTTGATAACAATTCTAACGGTACCAAATTTATCGAAAACCGACGTGTAGAACTCAAGATATAAATTTTACAATACGCGGTTCAATTCTAGTGGTGTACGAGAAGTTGTCCGAACAAGTTGCTCGGATGGAAAAACTTACTACACAAGAGTTGTAGCTAATCTGATTACAAACTTAATGGAAGAACCACTATTTTAAACAGAGATCTAGATCTAAAGAGATGGATTTTAAAAGTTCTTCAACATAAACTAGCTAGCATGAGAGATACGAAAGGAATGGAAAAAAGAAGAGCACGTACTCGTGTGTGTGGGCGGGAGATGACGGGACGATCGGGCAGGGTCTGGTGCGTGCGTCACGGCAGGCGTGTGCGCTGCGCGTGCTTGCAACAGAGAGCAGCTGCGTGAGCGAGAAAAGGAGAGAGGCGTCGTGCGCTTCTGGTGTGAGGCTTGGGGGCTCCCACGCAGGGGTTTATATAGGTGCTGGGTGTCCTGGTTCACTGAACCGCGGCGCGTGTGGGCGCGATTTGCGGGCGAAATTTGCGCGAGCGAGGCGGCAGCTGGGACGGCCGGAGCTAGGCGCATGCGGGAGGCCGGGAGCTGGGCGATCGAGCGGGGAGCGAGCGGCAGCTAGGCCGTTCGGCCTGGTTCGGCCGACTCGGCCTTCTTGTTTTTTAACAGGAATTGAAAATATTATTTTGGAGGATCAAAAATAATTGGAAAAATACAAATGAGATACTGTTGGATTCGTTATGAAAAGTACTTTAATATGAGATCAAATTTGAGACGAAAACGTAAACCTTAAAAAAAATCAAAATTTGACATACATGTCTATGTGGCTATAGTGCCTTTTTAGGGTTTAAATGTTTTCACAAAATAATGATTTTATAATTTTCAAAACCTCCAAGCAAAATAGGGTATTGTTGGCAAATCTTTTGAAAACCAAGGTTTATGAAAACTATATTTTTATAAAATATTTTTAATAAACACAAAAGTACTAATTCCTTGTGAAATTTCAACTATGACAAACAAACAAACATTCGCTTTATTTTATTTTCACATTCCAAGATTTAGAAAATCTTGGGGATGTGACAGTAGTACTTGGCGTAGGCTATGATTGTGATCTCTTGTAGATTATGAAGTTAACTATTGCTATGATGGTATTGATGTGATCTATGCCTCCTTTCGTAGTGTGAAGGTGACAGTGTGCATGCTATGTTAGTACTTGGTTTGGTTATGTTGATCTGTCATGCACTCTAAGGTTATTTAAATATGAACATCGAATATTGTGGAGCTTGTTAACTCCGGCATTGAGGGTTCGTGTAATCCTACACAGTTAGTGGTGTTCATCATCCAACAAGAGAGTGTAGAGTCTAGCATCTATCTATTTATTCTGTTATGTGATCAATGTTGAGAGTGTCCACTAGTGAAAGTATGATCCCTAGGCCTTGTTCCTAAATACTGCTATCGCTGCTTGTTTACTGTTTTACTGCATCTGTACTGCCTACAATATTACCACCATCATCCACACGCCAGTCCTGGATAGCAAAACACTTTTCTGGTGCCGTTGCTACTGCTCATATTTATTCATACCACCTGTATTTCACTATCTCTTCGCCGAACTAGTGCACCTATTAGGTGTGTTGGGGACACAAGAGACTTCTTGCTTTGTGGTTGCATGGTTGCATGAGAGGGATATCTTTGACCTCTTCCTCCCTGAGTTCGATAAACCTTGGGTGATCCACTTAAGGGAAACTTGCCGCTATTCTACAAACCTCTGCTCTTGGAGGCCCAACACTGTCTACAGAAAAAGGAGGGGGCGTAGACATCAAGTTCCAATCAGGAGGTTCAACTATAGGAGCAGTTGTTAATGCTTTCTTTAGAGTTTCAAAAGCTTCCTTACAATCATCATCAAAAACAAAAGGTACATCTTTTTGAAGAAGATTAGTAAGAGGTTTTGAAATCTTGGAGAAATCTTTAATAAATCTCCTATAAAACCCGGCATGACCAAGAACACTACGAATACCTTTAACATCCCTAGGATAGGGCATCTTCTCAATTGCTTCAACTTTAGCTCTATCAACTTTAATACCTCTCTCGGAAATTTTATGTCCCAATACAATTCCTTCATTAACCATAAAGTGGCATTTCTCCCAATTAAGAACAAGGTTAGTTTCTTCACATCTCTGCAAAACTTTATCAAGGTTTCGCAAGCAATTATCAAAAGAATTCCCATCGACAGAAAAATTATCCATGAATACCTCTACAATATTCTCGCAAAAGCCATGAAAAATAGCAGACATGCATCTTTGAAAAGTAGCAGGAGCATTACATAAACCAAAAGGCATACGTCTCTAAGCATAAGTTCCATAGGGACAAGTGAAAGTGGTTTTCTCTTGATCTTTAGTTTTAACAGCAATTTGTGAAAACCCAGAATAACCATCAAGTAAGCAAAAATGAGTATTTTTAGACAACCTTTCTAACATTTGATCAATAAAAGGTAAAGGGTAATGATCTTTCTTAGTAACCTTATTAACTTTTCGATAATCAATGCACATTCTATACCCTACAACTACTCTTTGAGGGATGAGCTCATCATTATCATTAGGTACAACAGTCATTCCTCCTTTCTTAGGAACACAATGTACAGGACTAACCCATCTACTATCAGCAATAGGATATATAATACCAGCTTCAAGAAGTTTTAATACCTCATTTCTTACCACATCCTTCATCTTAGGAATTAGACGACGCTGATGTTCAACAACAGGCTTTGCATCATCCTCCATATTAATGGCATGTTGGCAAATAGAGGGAGAAATCCCCTTCAAGTCATCAAGAGTGTAGCCAATAGCTCCTCGGTGTTTCTTCAATATTTTCAATAACCTTTCTTCCTCGAACTCTGAAAGCTTAGAACTAATAATAACAGGATATATTTTCTTATCATCAATATGAGCATATTTAAGATTATCAGGCAATGGTTTTAAATCAAAAACAGGATCTTCCTTTGGTGGTGGTACTGTACCTAGATCTTCTATCGGTAAATCATGCTTAAGAATAGGTTGACGAAGGAAATTTCATCAAGATCATTTCTTTCTTTCCTAAAAACTTCACTCTCACTATTCTCCAAATGTTGCTGCAAAGGATTACTAGGAGCAAGAGCAATAGATGCACACTGTTCAACTTTAAAATCATTATTAGGCAAATCAGTTTTATAAGGAGTTTTGGCAAATTTAGAGAAATTAAACTCATAAGATTCACCAGCAAATTTAGTCAAAATTTTCTCTTTCTTGCAATCTATAACAGCTCCACAAGTATTTAGAAAAGGTCTACCAAAAATGATATGACAATACTTACTAGCAGCAGAACCAAGTACCAAAAAGTCAGCAGGATATTTAATCTTACCACATAGAACTTCCACATATCGAACAATACCAATTGGAGAGATAGTTTCTCTATTAGCTAGCCGAATAACCACATCAATATCTTCAAGTTCACAAGAACCAATTTCATGCATGATCTCTGATACGTCTCCGACGTATCGATAATTTCTTATGTTCCATGCCACATTATTGATGTTATCTACATGTTTTATGCACACTTTATGTCATATTCGTGCATTTTCTGGAACTAACCTATTAACAAGATGCCGAAGTGCCAGTTGCTGTTTTCTGCTGTTTTTGGTTTCAGAAATCCTAGTAACGAAATATTCTCGGAATTGGACGAAATCAACACCCAGGGGCCTATTTTTCCACGAAGCTTCCAGAAGTCCGAAGAGGAGACGAAGTGGGGCCACGAGGCGCCCAAACCCTAGGGCGGCGCGGCCTGCCCCTTGGCCGCGCCGACCTGTGGTGTGGGGCCCTCGTGTGGCCCCCTGACCTGCCCTTCCGCCTACTTAAAGCCTCCGTGACGAAACCCCCAGTACCGAGAGCCACGATACGGAAAACCATACTGAGACGCCGCCACCGCCGATCCCATCTCGGGGGATCCAGGAGATCGCCTCCGGCACCCTGCCGGAGAGGGGATTCATCTCCCGGAGGACTCTACACCGCCATGGTCGCCTCCGGAGTGATGAGTGAGTAGTCTACCCCTGGACTATGGGTCCATAGCAGTAGCTAGATGGTTGTCTTCTCCCCATTGTGCTATCATTGTTGGATCTTGTGAGCTGCCTAACATGATCAAGATCATCTATCTGTAATTCTATATGTTGCGTTTGTTGGGATCCGATGAATAGAGAATACTTGTTATGTTGATTATCAAAGTTATATCTACGTGTTGTTTATGATCTTGCATGCTTTCCGTTACTAGTAGATGCTCTGGCCAAGTAGATGCTTGTAACTCCAAGAGGGAGTATTTATGCTCGATAGTGGGTTCATGCCTGCATTGACACTGGGACAAGGACAGAAAGTTCTAAGGTTGTGTTGTGCTGTTGCCACTAGGGATAAAACATTGATGCTATGTCTAAGGATGTAGTTGTTGATTACATTACGCACCATACTTAATGCAATTGTCTGTTGCTTTGCAACTTAATACTGGAGGGGGATCGGATGATAACCTGAAGGTGGACTTTTTAGGCATAGATGCAGTTGGATGGCGGTCTATGTACTTTGTCGTAATGCCCAATTAAATCTCACTATACTCATCATGATATGTATGTGCATGGTCATGCTCTCTTTATTTGTCAATTGCCCAACTGTAATTTGTTCACCCAACATGCTGTTCGTCTTATGGGAGAGACACCTCTAGTGAACTGTGGACCCCGGTCCAATTCTCTTTATCGAAATACACCCATCTACTGCAATACTTGTTCTACTCGTTTTCTGCAAACAATCATCTTCCACACAATACGGTTAATCCTTTGTTACAGCAAGCCGGTGAGATTGACAACCTCACTGTTTCGTTGGGGCAAAGTACTTTGGTTGTGTTGTGCAGGTTCCACGTTGGCGCCGGAATCCCTGGTGTTGCGCCGCACTACATCCCGCCGCCATCAACCTTCAACGTGCTTCTTGACTCCTACTGGTCCGATTAAACCTTAGTTTCTTACTGAGGGAAACTTGCCGCTGTGCGCATCACACCTTCCTCTTGGGGTTCCCAACGGACGTGCCAACCACACGCATCAAGCAAATTTCTCGGCGCCGTTGTCGGGAGATCAAGACACGTTGCAAGGGGAGTCTCCACATCGCAATCTCTTTACTTTGTTTTTGTCTTGCTTTATTTTATTTACTACTTTGTTTGCTGCATTATATCAAAATACAAAAAAATTAGTTGCTAGTTTTACTTTATTTACTATCTTGTTCTCCATATTAAAAACACAAAAAAATTAGTTACTTGTTTTACTTTACTTAATATCATGCATGTTTTTATTTCACTAGTTAAGCATAATGGAAAACAACAAAAATATGAGAGATCTTTATGAACTTTATCTTGAATTAGGACATGATGTGTTTGAAGAGAGAATTAAAAAACCCATGGAACTTTATATGCATGTTAATGGGAATGTTATTACTATGAATGCTTTGAACACCATTGTTGCTAATGCTATGGAAAATTCTAAGCTTGGGGAAGCTGGCTCTGATGAGCATGATCTTTTTAGTCCCCCAAGCATTGAGGAGAAAATTTTCTTTTATGATTAAAATATGCCTCCTATATATGATGATAGCCACTTTGTTGAATTTGCTCCCACTACAACTAATAAAATTGATTATGCTTATGTGGAGAGTAATAATTTTATGCATGAGACTCATGATAAGAATGCTTTATGTGATAGTTATATTGTTGAGTTTGCTTATGATAATACTGAAAGTTATTATGAGAGAGGAAAATATGGTTGTAGAAATCTTCATGTTACTAAAATGCCTCTCTATATGCTGAAATTTTTGAAGCTACACTTGTTTTATCTTCCTATGCTTGTCACTTTGCTCTTCATGAACTTATTTATTTACAAGATTCCTATGCATAGGAAGCATATTAGACTTAAATGTGTTTTGAATTTGCCGCTTGATGCTCTCTTTTGCTTCAAATACTACTTCTTGCGAGTGCATCATTAAAACTGCTGAGCCCATCTTAATGGCTATAAAGAAAGCACTTCTTGGGAGATAACCCATGTGTTATTTTGCTACAGTACTTTGTTTTTATTTTGTGTCTTGGAAGTTGTTTACTACTGTAGCAACCTCTCCTTATCTTAGTTTTGTGTTTTGTTGTGCCAAGTTAAGCCGTTGATAGAAAAGTAAGTACTAGATTTGGATTACTGCGCAGTTCCAGATTTCTTTGCTGTCACGAATCTGGGCAAAATCCCTCTGTAGGTAACTCAGAAAATTATGCCAATTTACGTGAGTGATCCTCAGATATGTACGCAACTTTCATTCAATTTGAGCATTTTCATTTGAGCAAGTCTGGTGCCATTTTAAAATTCTTCAATACGAACTGTTCTGTTTTGACAGATTCTGCCTTTTATTTCGCATTGCCTCTTTTGCTATGTTGGATGAATTTCTTTGATCCACTAATGTCCAGTAGCATTATGCAATGTCCAGAAGTGTTAAGAATGATTGTGTCACCTCTGAATATGTCAATTTATATTGTGCACTAACCCTCTAATGAGTTGTTTCGAGTTTGGTGTGGAGGAAGTTTTCAAGGATCAAGAGAGGAGTATGATGCAACATGATCAAGGAGAGTGAAAGCTCTAAGCTTGGGGATGCCCCGGTGGTTCACCCCTGCATATATTAAGAAGACTCAAGCGTCTAAGCTTGGGGATGCCCAAGGCATCCCCTTCTTCATCGACAACATTATCAGGTTCCTCCTCTGAAACTATATTTTTATTCCATCACATCTTATGTGCTTTTTCTTGGAGCGTCGGTTTGTTTTTTTTTTGTTTTGTTTGAATAAAATGGATCCTAGCATTCACTTTATGGGAGAGAGACACGCTCCGCTGTAGAATATGGACAAGTATGTCCTTGGTTTCTACTCATAGTATTCATGGCGAAGTTTCTCCTTCGTTAAATTGTTATATGGTTGGAATTGAAAAATGATACATGTAGTAATTGCTATAAATGTCTTGGGTAATGTGATACTTGGCAATTGTTGTGCTCATGATTAAGCTCTTGCATCATATGCTTTGCACCCATTAATGAAGAAATACATAGAGCATGCTAAAATTTGGTTTGCATATTTGGTTTCTCTAAGGTCTAGATAATTTCTAGTATTGAGTTTGAACAACAAGGAAGACGATGTAGATTCTTATAATGTTTTCAATATGTCTTTTATGTGAGTTTTGCTGCACCGGTTCATCCTTGTGTTTGTTTCAAATAAACCTTGCTAGCCTAAACCTTGTATCGAGAGGGAATACTTCTCATGCATCCAAAATACTTGAGCCAACCACTATGCCATTTGTGTCCACCATACCTACCTACTACATGGTATTTTTTCCGCCATTCCAAAGTAAATTGCTTGAGTGCTACCTTTAAAATTCCATTCTTCACCTTTGCAATATATAGCTCATAGGACAAATAGCTTAAAAACTATTGTGGTATTGAATATGTAATTATGCACTTTATCTCTTATTAAGTTGCTTGTTGTGCGATAACCATGTTTACTGGGGACGCCATCAACTATTCATTGTTGAATTTCATGTGAGTTGCTATGCATGTTCGTCTTGTCTGAAGTAAGAGCGATCTACCACCTTATGGTTAAGCATGCATATGTTAGAGAAGAACATTGGGCCGCTAACTAAAGCCATGATCCATGGTGGAAGTTTCAGTTTTGGACATATATCCTCAATCTCAAATGAGAAAATTATTAATTGTTGTTACATGCTTATGCATAAAAGAGGAGTCCATTATCTGTTGTCTATGTTGTCCCGGTATGGATGTCTAAGTTGAAGAATAATCAATAGCGAGAAATCCAATGCGAGCTTTCTCCTTAGACCTTTGTACAGGCGGCATAGAGGTACCCCTTTGTGACACTTGGTAAAAACAGTGCATTGTGATGATCCGGTAGTCCAAGCTAATTAGGACAAGGTGCGGGCACTATTAGTATACTATGCATGAGGCTTGCAACTTGTAGGATATAATTTACATAACTCATATGCTTTATTACTACCGTTGACAAAATTGTTTCATGTTTTCAAAATCAAAGCTCTAGCACAAATATAGCAATCGATGCTTTTCCTCTATGGAGGACCATTCTTTTACTTTCAATGTTGAGTCAGTTCACCTATTTCTCTCCACCTCAAGAAGCAAACACTTGTGTGAACTATGCATTGATTCCTACATACTTGCTTATTGCACTTATTATATTACTCTATGTTGACAATATCCATGAGATATACGTGTTACAAGTTGAAAGCAACCGCTGAAACTTAATCTTCTTTTGTGTTGCTTCAATGCTTTTACTATGAATTGTTGCTTTATGAGTTAACTCGTATGCAAGACTTATTGATGCTTGTCTTGAAGTGCTATTCATGAAAAGTCTTTGCTTTATGATTCACTTGTTTACTCATGTCATATACATTGTTTTGATCGTTGCATTCACTACATATGCTTTACAAATAGTATGATCAAGATTATGATGGCATGTCACTTCAGAAATTATCTGTGTTATCGTTTTACCTGCTCGGGACGAGCAGAACTAAGCTTGGGGATGCTGATACGTCTCCGACGTATCGATAATTTCTTATGTTCCATGCCACATTATTGATGTTATCTACATGTTTTATGCACACTTTATGTCATATTCGTGCATTTTCTGGAACTAACCTATTAACAAGATGCCGAAGTGCCGCTTGCTTTGTTTCTGCTGTTTTTGGTTTCAGAAATCCTAGTAACGAAATATTCTCGGAATTGGACGAAATCAACGCCCAGGGGCCTATTTTTCCACGAAGCTTCCAGAAGTCCGAAGAGGAGACGAAGTGGGGCCACGAGGCGCCCAAACCCTAGGGCGGCGCGGCCTGCCCCTTGGCCGCGCCGACCTGTGGTGTGGGGCCCTCGTGTGGCCCCCTGACCTGCCCTTCCGCCTACTTAAAGCCTCCGTGACGAAACCCCCAGTACCGAGAGCCACGATACGGAAAACCATACTGAGACGCCGCCACCGCCGATCCCATCTCGGGGGATCCAGGAGATCGCCTCCCGCACCTCGCCGGGAGAGGGGATTCATCTCCTGAGGACTCTACACCGCCATGGTCGCCTCCGGAGTGATGAGTGAGTAGTCTACCCCTGGACTATGGGTCCATAGCAGTAGCTAGATGGTTGTCTTCTCCCCATTGTGCTATCATTGTTGGATCTTGTGAGCTGCCTAACATGATCAAGATCATCTATCTGTAATTCTATATGTTGCGTTTGTTGGGATCCGATGAATAGAGAATACTTGTTATGTTGATTATCAAAGTTATATCTATGTGTTGTTTATGATCTTGCATGCTTTCCGTTACTAGTAGATGCTCTGGCCAAGTAGATGCTTGTAACTCCAAGAGGGAGTATTTATGCTCGATAGTGGGTTCATGCTCGCATTGACACTGGGCAAAGGATGAAAAGTTCTAAGGTTCTGTTGTGCTGTTGCCACTAGGGATAAAACATTGATGCTATGTCTAAGGATGTAGTTATTGATTACATTACGCACCATACTTAATGCAATTGTCTGTTGCTTTGCAACTTAATACTGGAGGGGGTTCGGATGATAACCTGAAGGTGGACTTTTTAGGCATAGATGCAGTTGGATGGCGGTCTATGTACTTTGTCGTAATGCCCAATTAAATCTCACTATACTCATCATGATATGTATGTGCATGGTCATGCTCTCTTTATTTGTCAATTGCCCAACTGTAATTTGTTCACCCAACATGCTGTTCGTCTTATGGGAGAGACACCTCTAGTGAACTGTGGACCCCGGTCCAATTCTCTTTACTTGAAATACAATCATCGCAATACTTGTTCTATCGTTTTCTCGCAAACAATCATCTTCCACACAATACGGTTAATCCTTTGTTACAGCAAGCCGGTGAGATTGACAACCTCACTGTTTCGTTGGGGCAAAGTACTTTGGTTGTGTTGTGCAGGTTCCACGTTGGCGCCGGAATCCCTGGTGTTGCGCCGCACTACATCCCGCCGCCATCAACCTTCAACGTGCTTCTTGACTCCTACTGGTCCGATTAAACCTTGGTTTCTTACTGAGGGAAACTTGCCGCTGTGCGCATCACACCTTCCTCTTGGGGTTCCCAACGGACGTGCCAACCACACACATCAATCTCCGTGTAAAGCTCATAAGGAATAGCACTAATAGTTGCACCAATATCACATAAACCATAATAGCAATGATCACCAATTCTAACAGAAAGCATAGGAACACTGGTTTTCCTAGAATTATTAGGATGCGAAACAATATTAGAAGCATCTTCACAGAAAATAATATGACCATCTTCCACATTTTCAGTCACAAGATCTTTAACTATTGCAATAGCAGTTTCAACTTTTATTTGCTCTTCAGGTTCTATAGGTTTCTTTTCACTTTTATTAACCGCACTATTTATAACAGAATACTCCTTCATTTTAGCAGGGAAAGGAGTTTTTTCAATATAAGCTTCAGGAATAACATGATCCACAGTTTCAATTACAACACATTTATTTATAGATGAATCAATTTTATCTTTATACGGTTCATGAAACTTATCAAAATTCTTCTTAGGCAATTCATAATAAGAGGCAAAAGCTTTATAAAGATTTGCAGCGACTTGAGAATCAAGACCATAAGTAGCACTCATATTACGAAATTTATCAGTATCCATAAAAGCTTCAATGCATTTATAATCATAATTTATACCTGACTCTCTATCTTTGTCGTTCTCCCATCCTTCAGTATTCTCCTGAATCCGATCAAGAAGGTCCCTCTTAAACTCTTCTTTGTTGCGTGTAAATGATCCAGAACAAGAAGTATCCAGAAAGGTCTTGTCTTGAAAAGAAAGTCTTGCATAGAAATTATCAATAATAATATTACCAGGAAGCTCATGAATGGGGCATTTGAGCATTAAATACTTCAATCTCCCCCATGCTTGGGCAATACTCTCTCCATCATGAGGCCAGAAATTATATATGCGGTTCCGATCCTTGGGAATTTCACTTGGAGGATAGAATTCAGAATAAAATAGGGGCACAATATCATTCCATTCAAGAGAATCCCCATTATTCAGTAATTTATACCAATGCGCCGCTTTACCAGACAGCGATAAAGAGAATAGCTTCTTCCTCACTTCATCCATAGCAATACCTGCACACTTGAATAAACCGCATAATTCATGTAAGAACAGTAAATGATCTCCAGGATGGACAGTTCCATCCCCTTCATAATGGTTATCCACAACACGTTCAATAATTTTCATAGGTATTTTGTATGGAACCTCTTCCTCACCTGGCGCCTCATCCACTACCTTTGCAGTAGTAGTAGATTTTCCAAATAAAAATTCAAGAGAAGATCTCTCCATAATGAATTATAGCAGCAGGCAGAAATAAAATCAGCACAAACAGTAAAAGTTTCCCTTACCAATTCCACTTACCAATAGCGCTTCACTCCCCGGCAACGGCGCCAGAAAATAGTCTTGATGACCCACAAGTATAGGGGTTGTATCGTAGTATTTTCGATAAGTAAGAATGTCGATCCCAACGAGGAGAAGAAGGTGTTGACAAGCAGTTTCGATGAAGGATTGACTATAAATGCTCACAGACAAGTATTCAGGGGGTTTTAATGTAGCAGATGAATAAAGTACGAGTAAGTAAAGTGCGAGAGAAATAATTGCAGCGAGTGGCCCAATCCTTTTTAGCACAAAGGACAAGCCGGTTTGTTTACTTATAATGACCAAACGTTCTTGAGGACACACGGGAATTTAGTCTAGTGCTTTCGCTTCATATAGCTGATTAATCTTCATTGTTTTGATAAGTGTTGTGTTGGTGAACCTATGCTAATGCACCGCCCTTCCTAGGACTAATACATACTTGTGATTATACCCCTTGCAAGCATCCGCAACTACAAGAAAGTAATTAAGATAAATCTAACCACAGCCTTAAACTCTGAGATCCTGCTATCCCTCCTGCATCGATATACCAACGGGGGTTCAGGTTTCTGTCACTCCGGCAACCCCGCAATTAGAAAACGAGTACAAGATGTATTCCCCTAGGCCCATAAAGGTGAAGTATCATGTAGTCAACATTCACATGACACCACTAGAAGAATAACACCACAACTTAAATATCATAACATTGAATATTACCCAACATAATTCACTACTAACATTTAGACTTCACCCATGTCCTCAAGAACTAAACGAACTACTCACGAGACATCATATGGAACATGATCAGAGGTGGTATGATGATGAATAACAATCTGAACATAAACCTTGGTTCAATGGTTTCACTCAATAGCATCAATAAAAAGTAGAAATCAATACCGGGAGAGTTTCCCCTATCAAACAATCAAGACCCAACCCTAATTGTTACAACGGTGACGAGGTGCAGCGGTGGAGATGGTGGTGATGATGATGGAGATGATGACGATGATGGTGCAGATGATGTCCAGCTCGATGTCGGTGATGATGGCGTCGATTTCCCCCTCCGGGAGGGAATTTCCCCGGCAGATTTCAGCCTGCCGGAGAGCTCTTTTCTCTCTGGTGTTTTTCGCCCCGCAGAGGCGGCTGTGACTCTTTGCGACTATCCTCTGGAGCTTAGGTTTTCGGTACGAAGAAGTACGCGAAGGGAAGGAGGCCAGAGGGGGCTGTGGGCCCTCTCCCCACATGGCGGCGAGGCCAGGGCAGGGCCCGCGCCGGCCTGTGAGGGGGGCCCATGGCGGCCCTCCTCGGCTCCCCCTTTTGGCTCCCTTCGTCTTCTGGAAAAATAGGTTTTTTCATATAAATTCCGTCAATTGTTGATCTTCCGAAATATTGCATTCTGACGGCGCTTTTTCCAGCAGAATCCTGACTCCGGTGCGCGATCCTCCAATAATCATGAAACATGCAAAATAGATGAAATAACATAAGCATTACCTCTAAATATGAAATATATCAATGAATAACAGTAAATTATGATATAAAATAGTGATGCAAAATGGACGTATCAACCGCTTAAGAAGGTTGACAAGCGTGACCAAAAACCAATTTGGTTTCATGCCTGGGAGGTCTACCATGGAAGCCATCTTCTTGGTACGACAGCTGAGGGAGAGATACAGGGAGCAAAAGAAGGGCCTTCATATGGTGTTCATTGATTTGGAGAAGGCCTATGACAAGATACCTCGGAATATCATGTGGTGGGCCTTGGAGAAACACAAAGTCCCAATAAAGTACATTACCCTCATCAAGGATATGTATGATAATGTTGTGACAAGTGTTCGAACAAGTGATGGCGACACTGATGACTTTCCAATTAGAATAGGGCTACACCAAGGGTCAGCTTTGAGCCCTTATCTTTTTGATTTGGTGATGGATGATGTCACAAGGGATATACAAGGAGATATCCCATGGTGTATGCTCTTTGCGGATGATGTGGTGCTAGTCAGTGATAACCAAACGGGGGTTAATAGAAAGTTAGAGTTGTGGAGGCGAACTCTAGAATCGAAAGGTTTTAGGCTTAGTAGAACTAAAACTAAATACATGAGGTGCAGTTTCAGTTCTACTAGGCAAGAGGAGGGAGAGGTTAGCCTTGATGGGCAGGTGGTACCGGAGAGAGACACTTTTCGATATTTGGGGTCCATGCTGCAGAAAGATGGCGATATCGATGAAGATGTGGGCCACCGAATCAAGGCTGGTTGGATGAAGTGGCGCCAAGCTTCTGGCGTACTCTGTGACAAGAGAGTGCCACAAAAGCTAAAAGGCAGGTTTTATAGGACAGCTATCTGACCTGCGATGCTGTATGGCACGGAGTGTTGGCCAACGAAGAGACGACATATCCAACAGTTAAGTGTAGCAGAGATGCACATGTTGAGATGGATATGTGGCCACACAAGAAAGGATCGGGTACGGAACGACGATATACGGGAGAGAGTTGGGGTAGCACCGATTGAAGAGAAGCTGGTCCAACATCGTCTCAGATGGTTTGGACATATCCAACGGAGGCCTCCGGAAGCGCCAGTGCATAGCCGATAGATAATGCGTCTGGAGAATGTTAAGAAGGGTCGTGGTAGACCAAACTTGACATGGGAGGAGTCCGTTAAGAGAGACCTAAAGGTTTGGAATATCAACAAAGATTTAGCCATGGACAGGGGTGCGTGGAAGTTAGCTATCCACGTTCTGGAACCATGACTTGGCTTCGAGATCTTATGGGTTCAACTCTAGCCTACCCCAACTTGTTTGGGACTGAAAGGCTTGGTTGTTGTTGTTGTAGTGGGTTCATGCCTCTAGTTTTCTGGAAGAGTGACAATAACTTCTAAGATTGTAGATATGTTGTTTCTACTAGGGAGAAAACAACAATGTTTTGTCTAAGGATAATTCTATTGTTTACTTTACACACATTGCTTAATGCGATAGTCTGTTGGTTGCAACTTAATACTAGAAGGGGTTCGGATGATAACCTGAAGGTGGATTATTAGTCATAGACGCAGTTGGATTACGGTCTATGTATTATGTTGTAATGTCCAATTAAATACTATAGTAACCTTTATCTTATCATAGCATGCATTGTCATGCCCTCACAATTATCAATTGCCCAACTATAATTTGTTCACCCAACACATGTTATTTGGAGAGCTACCACTAGTGTAGATAGCTGGGAACCCCAGTCCTTCTGTCATCATCATTGCTCTACAGTCAACTCCGCACTGGAATATTTTCTGCTGCCATCTCCTCTGTGCTACTGCTGCTGTGTTACTATTGCCATTTCTCTCATATTACCGATACTTTCACATCACCCCTGTTACCAGTGCTTTTCCAGGTGCAGCTGAATTGACAACTCCGCCGTTAAGACTTATAAGTATTCATTACCTCCCATTGTGTCGAATCAATAAATTTGGGTTTTACTTCCCTCGAATACTGTTGCGATCCCCTATACTTGTGGGTCATCAAGACTATTTTCTAGCACCGTTGCCGGGGAGGCATAGCTCTACTCTTAAGTTCACCTAGGGAGTACACTTTACCCGTCTCTATGTTTTTATTTTATTTTATTTTTTCTTGTCTAGTTTATTTGTGCTTAGTTTATTTCTGTTTAGTTGTGTTTTGTTTAGTTTACTTTTGTCTAGTTTATTTTTGTCTTGTTTTATTTTTCTTATATACCCAAAAATGCATAAAAATTTGAAAAACCGAAAATCTAAAAAATTCTTGTTATGGAAGAACATGCTGGACCCTCTATGGAACATTTTATAAAATATAGAGAATCATATAAGGGTAAAGTCATGAGAGGCCCATTAAAAAGGTTGGATCAAATTGCTAAATTTTTTCTTAAACTCCATGATATAAACTGTTGCTCTGAACAGGATACTAAATGTTGTGGGTATATTTCATGGGTGTACCATCGACAGTGCCTAGATCCGGCAAGCCCGGGTGGCCCATAGACGGTGATGGTGGCATGAGGCCCATCGGGCGGCCCAGTTGTTGTAGATCAAGATGGATGAAGTCTAGCCCAGGAAGAAGGAGCCGGATCCACCGACTAACCCTGGAAGTCGGATCCGGCCTGGCCCATTAAGGGTAGCCAGATCCGGGACGACGTAGAAGGGAAGGCAGATCCTTGACGTACACGGCAAGATATTGTACCGAAGTTAGGCAACTTGTATTCCAGCTAGGACTGTTATGTAAACCCTAGATCCGTGCGCCTATATAAGCCGGATCCTGGGAGCCCTAAGGGGCAGAACAACAACTCATTGTAATCACGCGAAAGCGCCCAGATAATTCCAGACAAGCAGCAGTAGGCCTTGCCATTGTGCAGGGGTTCCGAAACTGGGTAAATCGGGTACCACCATCCCTAGGACTCTCCGCCCTATGGCCCCTACTTCTTCTCCCCCTCGTGAGGATCCCTCCTCCGAGGTATCGTCGAATAGGTAACGACAGTTGGCGCCCACCGTGGGGCCTGAGGCGTCTGGAGGCCGGAAAAGGGAGGGTTCCGCCATGGGAAGCTACGATGACACCATTGCTGTGGGGCGTGTCCTTTACACCGGAAATCTTCTGATCATCCCTCCGGATGAGTGCTGGATTCCGGCTAAGACCGACCCCGTCAAGCTCTCTATCGTCCTGATCGGCGGCATTCACATCTTCATCGGCGAAACCGTCGATTCTAATGGAAACTCCCTGGTAAGTCATGCTGGCGCGACCGCCGCTTAGCAGGACGCTGTCGCAAAGATCCGATCTGAGATGCTGGAGCTTCCTAAGGAAGATTCCGCCTTAGACCCGGAAAATTCAAAACCCACCCAATCCGCCCCTGAGCAGGAAATTACGGTGGAAGACCTATGAAGATCCGCCTGGGTCTCCCAGGTGTTAGAGAAGCAAAGGTGTCACTCCGTGCACTTCCTCGGTCATACTGCAGGAATCGCCCCTCCTCAGGAAGGAGCGGGACCCATGCAGGTTGAGGCTACCGGAGACAGCGACGCCCCGGATCAGCAGGAGGCTGCCGGAGACAGCGAAGCAACGGATCAGCAAGAGGATGCCGGAGAAGAATCAATCCTGGGCAACCTTAGCCCAACATCATATGATGTTTCAACCTTGAACTCAGACGAATTCAAAAAAGCTTTCAAGGATTTGGCAGAAGAGGAAGCTGCTGAAGCGGAATCCGCTCCGCCTAAGGAGGTCTTCGCGACCATAACTGGGCTGGAGCAGGACGCTGACGAAGATGAAACTCCAACTGACGTCGGACTCCTAGGCCCATCCACTTCGGAAACTCCACCTTTGCGTCCTCGATATCGCACGGTGCCGAATTCCGGAGAAGGATACGCTTCTGGGAGCCAGGAATTTCTGATCGCCGAAGAGCTTGTTGAACAAGCAGGCCAAGGCGCCATTGCGCACTCGGAAATCCTCAACAAACCAATAACCCCGGAAGAGGCCGCAGATCCCGAAGCTTTAGGAAAAAAGGAAGGAGTTGCTGGCTGCCGCCAAGGTGTTTGCTAACACTGCAGCGGCAATGCTGGAAGAAAGAAAGGAAGCCGGAGCCGTGATGGAAGGTTTCCTCAAGAGAGAACGCGAAGCCGCTAAATGTCTGGCAGAGGCTAAGAGGCTCCGAAATCAACGGGAAACCATGATGGAGAACGCTGATAAGGAAGCAGATAGAATCCACCGGGAAGCCATCCCCCCGGAAGATTAACTTTGCAACACCCTCAAACCAGCAGCCACTCGCCACTCCAAAGGACAACATGAAGAAGGCCGCGGAAATATTGGCAAAGAAAGACGACAAAATCGACATCGCACACCTCCGTACGCTAGTAGCTTCAGTAATGAAGCAGCAAAGCAAGGCAGACACTTCGCGCCGGTTAGAATCTAACTCGGAACACTGTGTGTCCACAACGCAGAAGGAAGCCTCCGGAAAACAGCATCGCGACGATGAATCGCGCACTGGATCATCGGAGCGCAGAAGGAAAATAGCCAGAGAACATCCAAATCCAATCCCGGTTCCCTCGAAAACACCTCCGACAGACCCAAAGAAGGGAAAGGATCTGATGTATCCTGGAAGAGACAAACACCGGAACCCGTCGCCTCCACCCAAAGGATACCCACGTCCTCCTCCGCCTCGCCGCCGTAGTCCTGCCAGAAACACTAGGCCCCATGGTCCTGGTGGAATCAACATCCCGACAACGCAGTGCCTCAGCGGAACAGGGATCGTACGCCGGAACATGAGCCCCGCAGAAGCCGGAAAAGCGGCGGCGATCACCATCATGGAGAAGGCAGCCACCGCAGCCGGAGTCAGCACAAGGAAGGACGCGGAGAATCTGAAGGCGGAAGCAAGAAGTCCCAGATGCCCCCTCACAGATCTCCTTCTCCACCACTGATGGCGTGTAACTCACACGTTCGTTGGGAACCCCAAGAGGAAGGTATGATGTCGTATAGCAGCAGGTTTTCCCTCAGTAAGAAACCAAGGTTTATCGAACCAGTAGGAGCCAAGAAGCACGTTGAAGGTTGATGGCGTCGAGATGTAGTGCGGCGCAACACCAGGGATTCCGGCGCCAACGTGGAACCTGCACAACACAACCAAAGTACTTTGCCCCAACGAAACAGTGAGGTTGTCAATCTCACCGGCTTGCTGTAACAAAGGATTAGATGTATAGTGTGGATGATGATTGTTTGCAGAAAACAGTAGAAACAGTATTGCAGTAGATTGTATTCGATGTAAAAGAATGGACCGGGGTCCACAGTTCACTAGAGGTGTCTCTCCCATAAGAAATAGCTTATTGGGTAAACAAATTACAGTTGGGCAATTGACAAATAGAGAGGGCATGACAATGCACATACATGACATGATGAGTATTGTGAGATTCAATTGGGCATTACGACAACGTACATAGACCGCTATCCAGCATGCATCTATGACTAAAAAGTCCACTTTCAGGTTATCATCCGAACCCCTTCCGGCATTAAGTTGCAAGCAACAGACAATTGCATTAAGTATGGTGCGTAATGTAATCAATAACTACATCCTCGGACATAGCATCAATGTTTTATCCCTAGTAGCAACAGCACATCCACAACCTTAGAACTTTCTATCACTGTCCCAGATTTAATGGAGGCATGAACCCACTATCGAGCATAAATACTCCCTCTTGGAGTTACTAGCAATAACTTGGCCAGAGCCTCTACTAACAACGGAGAGCATGCAAGATCATAAACAAAACATAGATTGATAATCAACATAACATAGTATTCTCTATTCATCGGATCCCAACAAACACACATGTAGCATTACAGATAAATGATCTTGATCATGATAGGCAGCTCACAAGATCAGACAATGATAGCACAATGGGGAGAAGACAACCATCTAGCTACTGCTATGGACCCGTAGTCCAGGGGTGAACTACTCACACATCAATCCGGAGGTGACCATGGCGGTGTAGAGTCCCCCGGGAGATGATTCCCCTCTCCGGCAGGGTGCCGGAGGTGATCTCCAGAATCCCCCGAGATGGGATTGGCGGCGACGGCGTCTCAGTATGTTTTCTCGTATCGTGGCTCTCGGTACTGGGGGTTTCTCGACGAAGGCTATTTGTAGGCGGAAGGGCAACGCGGGGGGCCACACGAGGGGCCCACACCATAGGTCGGCGCGGCCAGGGCCTGGGCCGCGCCGCCCTGGTGTGTGGCCACCTCGTGGCCCCACTTCCTTTCCCCCTCGGTCTTCTGGAAGCTTCGTCCAAAAATAGGACCCTGGGCGTTGATTTCGTCCAATTCCGAGAATATTTCCTTACTAGGATTTCTGAAACCAAAAATAGCAGAAAACAGCAACTGGCTCTTCGGCATCTCGTTAATAGGTTAGTGCCGGAAAATGCATAATAATGACATATAATGTGTATAAAACATGTGAGTATCATCATAAAAGTAGCATGGAACATAAGAAATTATAGATACGTTTGAGACGTATCAACCACCTAGTGGCGGAGGCGGAGGCGGAGGCCGGAGATCCAGCTCGCGCTCAAAATCTCCGCACAACGGTTCGCGTGATGCGAGGGAACGCCTTAATGAGTACAGATCTGAGTATATTGGCCCAAAATGCTTTGGAAGGATGATCCGAGAGGAGCCTTATCCAAAGGGCTTGAACCTTAAGCTACCTGGAAATCTGAAGCACTATGATGGCAGTGAAAGACCTGACACCTGGATCGAGGATTACTTCAATGCAGTAAGCTTTGCCGGAGGAAATCATAGAATCACCTGCCGCATGATTCAGTTGTACCTTATTGGTCTAGCTCGTACCTGGCTTAGCGACCTCCCGAAGAACTCCATCTTTTGTTGGTTTGACATGAAGATTGCCTTCGAAAAGCACTTCAGGGGCACCTACAAGAGACCTGCCACAACAAGTGACCTGCAAGCATGTATTCAGAAGAAAGGAGAAACATCACGCAACTTCCTCACTCGATGGTTAGCAACCAGGAACGAGTGTGAGAACGTTGACAAGCGCACAGCTATGCACGCCTTTATCGGTGGACTGCAAAGAGAAGGATTGCTCCGGCATAAGCTTACTTGCCTGATCAACGAAAACAAATTAACTTTGGACGACATGATCGGCATTGCAAGCACTCACTCTGCCGCTGATGACAACGCAGGAGGAGAGTTAGCCGCTATACCCCTACACCAGCAGAAGAAAAACCGCGATAACGGTGGTAATAGCAGCAACAAGCGGAAGAACCCCTCCGACGACCTGAGGCCCGTCGGATCCGACATGGTAGCCATGGCATTCCAATGCGGAGGTCAAGGAGGCGGAAGAGGCCGCGGTCATGGAGGCGGAGCCGGCAGGGGCCAGCAGCGCGCTGACGAGGTCATAGCTGCCGGAACCCGCGCTCCCCAAACTTACAAGGAATACAGAGACATGCCATGCTTAGCCCACATAGATCCGGCTACTGGCAAGTCCTCCCACACCAACCGCAACTGCAAGTGGGTCAATGATCTCAAGACTGACCCGGAAGCACCGCCCACACGGCAAAGGAGGCAAGGGCAAGAACAAGGAAAAAGACGAGGACAGTTCTGAGGCAATGGACAAGGATGACGCTTTGCCGGATCCCAAAGAGACTCCCGCAGCAAACAAATCCAACCCCTTCGTTAAATAGAGTGCTGGTGCCTACCACACTGATAGCGTGTAAACACACGTCCGTTGGGAACCCCAAGAGGAAGGTGTGATGCGCACAGCAGCAAGTTTTCCCTCAGAAAGAAACCAAGGTTTATCGAACCAGTACGAGCCAAGAAGCACGTTGAAGGTTGATGGCGGTGAGATGTAGTGCGGCGCAACACCAGGGATTCCGGCGCCAACGTGGAACCTGCACAACACAACCAAAGTACTTTGCCCCAACGAAACAGTGAGGTTGTCAATCTCACCGGCTTGCTGTAACAAAGGATTAGATGTATAGTGTGGATGATGATTGTTTGCAGAAAACAGTAGAACAAGTATTGCAGTAGATTGTATTCGATTAAAAGAATTGACCGGGGTCCACAGTTCACTAGAGGTGTCTCTCCCATAAGATAAATAGCATGTTGGGTGAACAAATTACAGTTGGGCAATTGACAAATAGAGAGGGCATGACAATGCACATACATGACATGATGAGTATTGTGAGATTTAATTGGGCATTACGACAAAGTACATAGACCGCTATCCAGCATGCATCTATGCCTAAAAAGTCCACTTTCAGGTTATCATCCGAACCCCTTCCAGTATTAAGTTGCAAACAACAGACAATTGCATTAAGTATGGTGCGTAATGTAATCAATAACTACATCCTCGGACATAGCATCAATGTTTTATCCCTAGTGGCAACAAGACATCCACAACCTTAGAACTTTCTCACATCGTCCCAGATTTAATGGAGGCATGAACCCACTATCGAGCATAAATACTCCCTCTTGGAGTTAAGAGTAAAAACTTGGCCAGAGCCTCTACTAATAACGGAGAGCATGCAAGATCATAAACAACACATAGGTAATAGATTGATAATCAACATAACATAGTATTCTCTATCCATTGGATCCCAACAAACACAACATATAGCATTACAGATAGATGATCTTGATCATGTTAGGCAGCTCACAAGATCCGACAATGAAGCACATGAGGAGAAGATGACCATCTAGCTACTGCTATGGACCCATAGTCCAGGGGTGAACTACTCACACATAAATCCGGAGGCGACCATGGCGGTGTAGAGTCCTCCGGGAGATGATTCCCCTCTCCGGCAGGGTGCCGGAGGCGATCTCCTGAATCCCCCGAGATGGGATTAGCGGCGGCGGCGTCTCTGGAAGGTTTTCCGTATCGTGGCTCTCGGTACTGGGGCTATTATCGACGGAGGCTTAAGTAGGCGGAAGGGTAGGTCAAGGGGCGTCACGAGGGGCCCAGACGCCAGGGCCGCGCGGCCAGGGTCCAGGCCGCGCCGCCCTGTTGTCTAGCCGCCTCGTGGCCCCACTTCGTTTCTCCCTCGGTCTTCTGGAAGCTTCGTGGAAAAATAGGACCCTGGGCGTTGATTTCGTCCAATTCTGAGAATATTTCCTTACTAGGATTTCTGAAACCAAAAACAGCAGAAAACAAAGAATCGGCTCTTCGGCATCTCGTTAATAGGTTAGTGCCGGAAAATTCATAATAATGACATATAATGTGTATAAAACATGTGAGTATCATCATAAAAGTAGCATGGAACATAAGAAATTATAGATACGTTTGAGACGTATCAAGCATCCCCAAGTGTCACAAAGGGGTACCTCTATGCCGCCTGTACAAAGGTCTAAGGAGAAAGCTCGCATTGGATTTCTCGCTTTTGGTTATTCTCAACTTAGACATCCATACCGGGACAACATAGACAACAGATAATGGACTCCTCTTTAATGCATAAGCATTCAACAACAGATAATATTCTCATAAGAGATTGAGGTTTGTTGTCCAAACTGAAACTTCCACCATGGATCATGGCTTTAGTTAGCGGTCCAATGTTCTTCTCTAACAATATGCATACTCAAACCATTTGATCATGATAAATCACTCTTACTTCAGACAAGACGAACATGCATAGCAACTCACATGATATTCAACAAAGAGTAGTTGATGGCGTCCCCAGGAACATGGTTATCGCTCAACAAGCAACTTAATAAGAGATAAAGTGCATAAGTACATATTCAATACCACAATAGTTTTTAAGGCTATTCGTCCCATGAGCTATATATTGCAAAGATAAAGAATAGAAATTTTTAAGGTAGCCCTCAAGCAATTTACTTTGGAATGGCGGAGAAATACCATGTAGTAGGTAGGTATGGTGGACACAAATGGCATAGTGGTTGGCTCAAGGATTTTGGATGCATGAGAAGTATTCCCTCTCGATACAAGGCTTAGGCTAGCAAGGTTGTTTGAAACAAACACAAGGATGAAGCGGTGCAGCAAAACTCACATAAAAGACATATTGTAAACATTATAAGACTCTATACCGTCTTCCTTGTTGTTCAAACTCAATACTATAAATTATCTAGACCTTAGAGAAACCAAACATGCAAATCAGATTTTAGCATGCTCTATGTATTTCTTCATTAATAGGTGCAAAGTATATGATGCAAGAGCTTAAATATGAGCACAACAATTGCCAAGTATCACATTATTCAAGATATTATACCAATTACCACATATATCATTTTCCAATTCCAACCATATAACAATTTAACGAAGAAGAAACTTTCGCCATGAATACTATGAGTAAAGCCTAAGGACATATTTGTCCATATGCAACAGCGGAGCGTGTCTCTCTCCCACACAATGAATGCTAGGATCCATTTTATTCAAACAAAACAAAAACAAAAACAAACAGACGCTCCAAGCAAAGTACATAAGATGTGACGGAATAAAAATATAGTTTCAGGGGAGGAACCTGATAATGTTGTCGATGAAGAAGGGGATGCCTTGGGCATCCCCAAGCTTAGACTCTTGAGTCTTCTTGATATATGCAGGGGTGAACCACCGGGGCATCCCCAAGCTTAGAGCTTTCACTCTCCTTGATCATGTTGTATCATCCTCCTCTCTTGATCCTTGAAAACTTCCTCCACACCAAACTCGAAACAAACTCATTAGAGGGTTAGTGCACATTTAAAATTCACATATTCAGAGGTGACACAACCATTATTTACACTTCTGGACATTGCACAAAGCTACTGAAAGACAATGGAATCGAAAAATCCATCAAGCATGACAAAACAGGCAATGCAAAATAAAAGGCAGAATCTGTCAAAACAGAACAGTTCGTAAAGACGTATTTTTAACAGGCACCAGACTTGCTCAGATGAGAAAACTTAAAACTAATGAAAGTTGCTTACATATCAGAGGATCACTCACGTAAATTGGCATAATTTTCTGAGTTACCTACAGAGAATTAGACCCAGATTCGTGACAGCAAAGAAAACTGTTTCTGCGCACTAATCCAAATCTAGTATCATCCTTCTATTAGAGACTTTACTTGGCACAACAATGCAATAAAACTAAGATAAGAAGAGGTTGCTACAGTAGTAAACAACTTCCAAGACTCAAATATAAAACAAAAGTACTGTAGTAAAAACATGGGTTGTCTCCCATAAGCGCTTTTCTTTAACGCCTTTCAGCTAGGCGCAGAAAGTGTGTATCAAGTATTATCAAGAGATGAAGCATCAACATCATAATTTGTTCTAATAATAGAATCAAAAGGTAACTTCATTCTATTTCTAGGGAAGTGTTCCATACCTTTCTTGAGAGGAAATTGATATTTAATATTACCTTCCTTCATATCAATGATAGCACCAACAGTTCGAAGAAAAGGTCTTCCCAATATAATGGGACAAGATGCATTGCATTCAATATCCAAGACAACAAAATTAACGGGGACAAGGTTATTGTTAACAGTAATGCAAATATTATCAACTCTCCCCAAAGGTTTCTTCGTAGAGTTATCAGCAAGATTAATATCCAAATAACAGTTTTTCAATGGTGGCAAGTCAAGCATATTATAGATTTTCTTAGGTATAACAGAAATACTTGCACCAAGATCACATAAAGCATTACAACCAAAGTCATTGACCTTCATCTTAATGATGGGCTCCCAACCATCCTCTAGCTTCCTAGGAATAGAAGTTTCGCGTTCTAGTTTCTCTTCTCTAGCTTTTATGAGAGCATTTGTAATATGTTTCGTGAAAGCCAAATTTATAGCACTAGAATTAGGACTTTTAGCAAGTTTTTGTAAGAACTTTAAAACTTCAGAGATGTGGCAATCATAAAAATCTAAACCATTATGATCTAAAGCAATGGGATCATTGTCCCCAATGTTGGAAAAAATTTCAGCAGTTTTATCGCAGGCAGTTTAATGATTTTAGTGATTTGTGCAGTTTTTCGCGCTTTGCATTAGAAGTGGAAATATTGCCTACACTAATTCTTTTACCATTATTAGTAGGAGGTGCAGCAACATGTGTAGCATTAGCATTGCTAGTGGTAGTAATAGTCCAAACTTTAGCTACATTATTCTCTTTAGCTAGTTTTTCATTTTCTTCTCTTTCCCACCTAGCATGCAGTTCAGCCATTAATCTTATATTCTCATTAATTCTAACTTGGATGGCATTTGCTGTAGTAACAATTTTATTTTCATTATCCCTATTAGGCATAACTTTCAATTTCAAAAGATCAACATCAGCAGCAAGACTATCAACTTTAGAAGCAAGTATATCAATTTTCCCAAGCTTTTCTTCAACAGATTTGTTAAAAGCAGTTTGTGTACTAATAAATTCTTTAAGCATGGCTTCAAGTCCAGGGGGTGTATTATTATTATTGTTGTAAGAATTCCCATAAGAATTACCATAACCGTTACCATTATTATAAGGATATGGCCTATAGTTGTTACTAGAATTGTTCCGATAAGCATTGTTGTTGAAATTATTATTTTTAATAAAGTTCACATCAACATGTTCTTCTTGAGAAACCAATGAAGCTAATGGAACATTATTAGGATCAACATTAGTCCTACCACTCACAAGCATAGACATAATAGCATCAATCTTATCACTCAAGGAAGAGGTTTCTTCGACAGAATTTACCTTCTTACCTTGTGGAGCTCTTTCCGTGTGCCATTCAGAGTAATTAATCATCATATTATCAAGAAGCTTTGTTGCTTCACCAAGAGTGATGGACATAAAGGTACCTCCAGCAGCTGAATCCAATAGGTTCCGCGAAGAAAAATTCAGTCCTGCATAAAAGGTTTGGATGATCATCCAAGTAGTCAGTCCATGGGTTGGGCAATTTTTAACCAAAGATTTCATTCTTTCCCATGCTTGTGCAACATGCTCAGTATCTAATTGTTTAAAATTCATTATGCTACTCCTCAAAGATATAATTTTAGCAGGGGGATAATATCTACCAATAAAAGCATCCTTGCATTTAGTCCATGAATCAATACTATTCTTAGGCAGAGATAGCAACCAATCTTTAGCTCTTCCTCTTAGTGAGAAAAGGAACAATTTTAATTTTATTATGTCACCATCTACATCTTTATACTTTTGCATTTCACAAAGTTCAACAAAATTATTGAGATGGGCAGCAGCATCATCAGAACTAACACCAGAAAATTGCTCTCGCATAACAAGATTTAGTAAAGCAGGTTTAATTTCAAAGAATTCCGCTGTAGTAGCGGGTGGAGCAATAGGTGTGCATAAGAAATCATTATTATTTGTGGTTGTGAAGTCACATAACTTAGTATTTTCAGGAGTACCCATTTTAGCAACAGTAAATAAAGTAAACTAGATAAAGTAAATGCAAGTAACTATTTTTTTTTGTGTTTTTGATATAGCAAACAAGATAGTAAATAAAGTAAAACTAGCAACTAATTTTTTTGTGTTTTGTTTTAGTGCAGCAAACAAAGTAGTAAATAAAATAAAGCAAGACAAAAACAAAGTAAAGAGATTGGATTGTGAAGACTCCCCTTGCAACGTGTCTTGATCTCCCCGGCAACGGCGCCAGAAAAAGAGCTTGATAGCGTGTAAACACACGTCCGTTGGGAACCCCAAGAGGAAGGTGTGATGCGCACAGCAGCAAGTTTTCCCTCAGAAAGAAACCAAGGTTTATCGAACCAGTAGGAGCCAAGAAGCACGTTGAAGGTTGATGTCGGCGAGATGTAGTGCGGCACAACACCAGGGATTCCGGCGCCAACGTGGAACCTGCACAACACAACCAAAGTACTTTGCCCCAACGAAACAGTGAGGTTGTCAATCTCACCGGCTTGCTGTAACAAAGGATTAGATGTATAGTGTGGATGATGATTGTTTGCAGAAAACAGTAGAACAAGTATTGCAGTAGATTGTATTCTATTAAAAGAATGGACCGGGGTCCACAGTTCACTAGAGGTGTCTCTCCCATAAGATAAATAGCATGTTGGGTGAACAAATTACAGTTGGGCAATTGACAAATAGAGAGGGCATGACAATGCACATACATGACATGATGAGTATTGTGAGATTTAATTGGGCATTACGACAAAGTACATAGACCGCTATCCAGCATGCATCTATGCCTAAAAAGTCCAGTTTCAGGTTATCATCCGAACCCCTTCCAGTATTAAGTTGCAAACAACAGACAATTGCATTAAGTATGGTGCGTAATGTAATCAATAACTACATCCTCGGACATAGCATCAATGTTTTATCCCTAGTGGTAACAGCACATCCACAACCTTAGAACTTTCTGTCACTGTCCCAGATTTAATGGAGGCATGAACCCACTATCGAGCATAAATACTCCCTCTTGGAGTTAAGAGTAAAAACTTGGCCAGAGCCTCTACTAATAACGGAGAACATGCAAGATCATAAACAACACATAGGTAATAGATTGATAATCAACATAACATAGTCTTCTCTATCCATCGGATCCCAACAAACACAACATATAGCATTACAGATAGATGATCTTGATCATGTTAGGCAGCTCACAAGATCCGACAATGAAGCACATGAGGAGAAGACGACCATCTAGCTACTGCTATGGACCCATAGTCCAGGGGTGAACTACTCACACATCAATCCGGAGGCGACCATGGCGGTGTAGAGTCCTCCGGGAGATGATTCCCCTCTCTGGCAGGGTGCCGGACGCGATCTCCTGAATCCCCCGAGATGGGATTGGCGGCGGCGGCGTCTCTGGAAGGTTTTCCGTATCGTGGCTCTCGGTACTGGGGCTATAATCGACGGAGGCTTAAGTAGGCGGAAGGGTAGGTCAAGGGGCGTCACGAGGGGCCCAGACGCCGGGGCCGCGCGGCCAGGGTCCAGGCCGCGCCGCCCTGTTGTCTGGCCGCCTCGTGGCCCCACTTCGTTTCTCCCTCGGTCTTCTGGAAGCTTCATGGAAAAATAGGACCCTGGGCGTTGATTTCGTCCAATTCCGAGAATATTTCCTTACTAGGATTTCTGAAACCAAAAACAGCAGAAAACAGCAACTGGCTCTTCGGCATCTCGTTAATAGGTTAGTGCCGGAAAATGCATAATAATGACATATAATGTGTATAAAACATGTGAGTATCATCATAAAAGTAGCATGGAACATAAGAAATTATAGATACGTTTGAGACGAATCACACACCTTCCTCGGAATACCAACAATCCGCCCGAGCAAGTCAGCTCTCCGGACCCTGAACGCCACAGTTCCGGCTGTGCTGCAGTATGTCAGGTGGTTGGAAACTTCATGTACGTTTGATAGGGCGAATCACCCCACCATCATTCCGAAGGAGTGCTACGCCTTGGTTGTAAGTCCCCGCATCGATGGGTATGACTTCTGCAAGTGCCTCATGGATGGCGGAGCCAGCTTGAACATCATGTACCTGGAGGCTCTGGAGAAAATGCAGCTAACCAAGGAACAGCTGAAACACAGCAACGTCGAATTCCACGGCATGGTTCCGGGTAAAAAAGCAAACTCCTTAGGCAGCATCAGACTTCCTGTGGCCTTCGGCGATGTCCATAATTTCCGCGAAGAGATGATCACGTTTGAGGTCGTGCCTTTTAAAAGCTCCTAGCACGTCATCTTCGGCAGGCCCACCTACCACAAGGTCCACGCAAGGGCGTGCTACATCTACAACAAGCTCAAGATTCCGGGTCCCAATGGTATGATCACCGTATCCGGAGATTATAATAAAGCTCATGAGTGCGAAATTGGCAAAACCGCCTTCGCAGAATCTGTGATATCCGAAAAAGGAGCTGCAAGGCTACAGAGCCGCAGTGGATCCCACAGAGATGCAAACCACCAAGAAGCAGATCTCCAAACAGAAAAACTCGTTCAGGGCCACGATAGACACCAAAAAAGTCGACCTCAAGGCAGGAGACAACTCCAAGCAGGTGTCGGTCGGAGCCAACATGGACCCCAAATAGGAAGACGCGCTCGTCGAGTTCCTCCGCGCTAACATGGATATCTTCGCATGGCAACCTTCTGACATGTCCGGAGTACCAAGGGAACTCGTCGAGCACTACCTCAACATAAATCTGGGTGCAAAACCGGTGAAGTAAGCTATGCGATGCTTTGGAGATAAGAAGCGCCGCGCCATTGGAATGGAATTAGCAAAGTTACTAGAGGCAGGTTTTGTAGTAGAAGTTATCCATACCGATTGGGTCGCAAACCCCATCCTTGTACCCAAAAAGAATTCTAAAATACTAAGAATGTGCATCGATTACTCCGGCTTGAATAAGCACTGTCCGAAGGATCCGTTCCCCTTGCCTCGCATTGACCAAGTCATTGATTCGACAGCAGGGGCAGAACTTCTGTGTTTTCTTGACACATATTTCGGGTATCACCAGATCCGGATGAAGAAGTCCGACCAAAAGGCGACCTCGTTCATCACACCTTTCGACACTTATTGCTATGTTACCATGCCTTTTGGTTTGAAAAATGTAGGTGCCACCTACCAGCGTACGATGCAGCGGTGCTTGAAGGACCAGATTGGCCGGAACGTACACGCTTACATCGACGACATTGCGGTCATGACCTGGAAAGGATCCGACTTGATTAGAGACCTCACAGAAACCTTTGAAAATATCCGACGGTACAAGATGATGTTAAATCCGTTGAAGTCCGTCTTTGGCGTGCCAGCCGGAAAACTCCTTGGCTTCATCGTCTCTCATAGGGGCATTGAAGTAAACCCGGAAAAAATCAAGGCAATCCTGTGCATCAAAAGGCCAACTTGTCTCAAATATGTGCAATGACTAACTGGTTGTGTCGTAGCAATCAATAGGTTTGTAAGCCGTCTTGGCGAGAAGGCACTACCTTTGTATAAGCTGCTGAAGAAAACAGACAAATTTGTCTGGGACGATGCAGCGGATACAACACTTCAGGGGCTGAAGGAAATACTCACCTCCCCACCTATTCTCGCAGCTCTGGAAGATTTAGAGCCCATGCTCCTCTATCTGGCAGCTTCCAACAAGGTCGTCAGCCTCGTCATCGTGGTGGAGCGCAAGGAAGAAGGCCATGAGTATGGAGTCCAAAGACCAGTCTACTATGTTAGCGAAGTTCTGATGGATTCCAAACAAAGATACCCTCACTTTCAGAAGCTAGCCTACGGTGTGTTCCTAGGAAGCCGAAAGTTGAGACACTACTTTCAAGAGCACCCCATGACGGTTGTGAGCAAAGCTCCACTGTTAATGATTCTTCACAACGCTGACGCAACAGGACGCATAGCAAAGTGGGGCATAGAATTGTCTGCCTTCGACATCAATTACAAAGCCAGAACTGCGGTTAAATCCCAAATTCTGGCGGATTTTGTCGCTGATTGGACAGAAGCTCCGGATACTGAACTTGAGCCAGAACCAGACACCTGGGTCATGCACTTTGACGGATCCAAGCAACATCAAGGCTCGGGAGCAGGAGTCACCTTGAAGTCCCCTACCGGAGAAGAACTGCAGTACGTCTTGCAGATTCACTTCGAAGCTACAAACAATATGGCGGAATATGAGGCTCTACTACACGGTCTGCGCATCGCTAAGGGGATTGGGATCAAGCACATGATATGCTGTGGAGATTCCGACCTGGTGGCAGAACAAGTAGCCAGAACCTGGAACGCCAGAAACTCCATCACGGCGACTTACAGAGACGGTCGACGAGATCGCCAAGTGCTTCCTCGGATTCAAAGTCAAGTACGTCAGGAGAGATGACAACACAGCGGCAGATATGCTATCCAAGCTTGGATCTGGCAGGAAACCCATTCCTCCCGGAATTTTCCTTGAGCATCTGCGAATACCCTCGGTGAAGGGCGCTAACCCGGAAAACCCATATGGGGCAGTTTCTCCGGCCAGAGAGGTGATGGTAATCACTCCGGCTTGGACCCAGCCTTTCCTGGATTACCTCATGGACCGGGATAAGTTGCCAGAAGACAAAACCCTCTCACGGCAAATCATCAGACGAGCAAGATCCTACACAATAGTTGATGGACAGCTCTATAAACGAAGCGCAAATGGGATATTTCTGAAATGCGTCTCAAATCAAGATGGCATTGAAATCCTCAGAGAGATCCACGCAGGTGATTGCGGGCATCACGCCGCTCCCAGATCCCTCATCGCAAAAGCTTTTCGGTTAGGTTTTTATTGGCTCACAGCTAAAGAAGACGCTGAGAAGACAGTCAAAACCTGCCGAGGTTGCCAGTACTACGCTACTCAACCAACCGCTCCAGCTCAGGAGCTGAAAACCATCCCTATTACCTGGCCGTTCGCGGTCTTGGGGCTCGATATGGTTGGAAAACTGAAAAAATCATCTCCTGGCGGTTTTGAGTACCTCTTGGTCGCTATTGACAAGTTCAGTAAATGGATCGAGGCCAAGCCAGTGAAGAAAGCCGATGGTGCTACGGCACTAAAATTCGTCTGCAACCTCGTAGTGAGATACAGCATCCCACACAGCATAATCACAGATAATGGCACAAACTTCACACAGGGAGAATTGAAGGATTATTGTCACAACCTGGGGATCCGGCTTGACCTAGCATCTGTTGGACATCCACAGTCCAATGGACAGGTTGAGCGAGCCAATGGCCTCATATTAGCCGGAGTCAAACCTCACCATGAAGAACCGCTGCGATGCGCAGCCGGAGCTTGGGCGGAGGAGTTGGATTCTGTTATGTGGAGTGTGCGAACTACCCCTAACAGGTCAATAGGGTTCGCCCCCTTCTTCCTGGTATATGGATATGAAGCCGTGCTTCCATCTGACATCATCCACGATTCACCGCGAGTTTCCGCCTACAACGAAGATACAGCAGACGAAGCCAGACATCTATTTGTGGACCTGATCGAAGAAGCTCGGAACTTAGCTGACTAGCGTTCCACCATCTACTAGCAGAAACTCCGGCGATACCACAGCCGTCAAGTTCAGAATCGCTCGTTTACGACAGGTGACCTGGTCCTCCGCCTTCGGCAGGTGAAAGAGCATAAGTTGCAATCTCCATGGGAAGGACCCTTCGTCATCAGCAAAGTGCTGCACAACGGATCTTATTACCTTGTCGATTTCCGAGAATTACGAGACATGCCTGATAATTGGCACCGGAAACGAAAGAGGGAGGATCCGGGTGACATATACGATGAAACAGATCCCCTTGGAATATAGCACAGTTACGTCCTTTCCACACTTAGCAATTTCCGCATTACATATTTTGTAATAGTTATACATGATCAATGAAATAAAGCATATGGTTCACTCTTTGAGTCTTTTACCTCCTTTAGTTTTTCATTTTTGGATCATGTATGTTTTTCGACTAAAACCGCAGAGCTGGATCTTTCCGCCTAGGCGTGTATAAAGGTTGTGATTTTCCAAAATCATCCTTTAGGACGTAAGCTTAAGTTTTCTGGTGGAAAAGTTTTCTCGTTGCAAATTCATGGATTCCTAGTAGCGACTTCCGGCACCTCGGCTGGGGGCTTGTTTCCGCGGTTATTGACGGACCGCCATGGACTTCTGTTGGCGTCAGAAACCCACCGGCGAGCAGCGACGGGCAACACAGTAGAGCCGGGAACAACCTAGGGCTGCGGCTGGCCCTGGTCCCTCCGAGCGACGGCCCGCAAGTCTTCTGGAACGCACGCGCCGATGCTGGTGCAAGGGCGTGCCACCTGACCGTATACCTAGCCAGGAAGGTGATGGATGATGCCTCGCTTAGTTCCTGCATGGCATACACGTAAACATTAAATACGAGCCTCGATCGGCTCTCAGGTTATCCTGCGAATCGGCTCAAAGAGCCGATACACACATGATTCGTACGAGGTGCACGAATATATGGTGGTCCTGCTTGATCGAAATAAAGCTAAAACGATCTACTACGATTTAGGGTTTTCACCGCATAATCGGAACATCCTACTCGTGATTGAGCCTCGCGGCCACGCACGGTGATCGTAAGCCGACCCTAGACAAGTCCTAAAAACCAACACAAGGTTGATCCTCGGAACATCCTGTCTAGGGCTAGCAAACTACACCCTACGCGCCACTGGATCCTTCAACCCGTTTGTAAGGCCTAACGATGCAGATATTAAACTAATCCTTGCAGAACAAGGAGCAATCATGACGGATCGGATCTACTGAATAACGATCAAGCGGGGTGCCGCCCCTACACCTAAGATAGGTGTAAGGGCGGCTAGACGTCTCAGGGTTGCACGATGATAGCATATGATATGAAGAACAATGCTAACCCTAACACGTCTAACATAACTACGTTGCTCGCCATCAAAAAGGCTTCAGCACGAGCAACACATGGATACGAATAAACTTGTACTGCCTATATCGCAAGAAGCGATCTAGGCAGCATGATGCTTACCCGGAAGAAACCCTCGAGTTGGGGGAGTTGGCGATGCGCCGAGATTGGTTTGTGGTGAACGTTGGTTGTTGTTTATTTCGTAAACCCTAGATACATATTTATAGTCCGTAGACTTTCTAATGTGGGAATAGTCCCAACCGGGCACGGGCCCAACTCTAACTAATCGACACGTATCCTACTATGTTACAGATACAGGGGCAAACTTGCCCAAACTTGCTATTCAAGGCCGATTCACGTATATTCTCCAATGTATAATCTTCAAGCCCATCTTGATCGCGGCCCACCTCTGACTTGGTCAAATTCTGGTGATAACACATGCCCCCCTGGTTTTGGAATTGATAATTCCAAAATCACTCTGTCCTTCCTTCGTCGGGTCATGTCGTAGCAGAGCAGAACCACCACAGCATCTTTCATCATGACGCCTTGCCTTCTCAGCTTCCCGCTTGATTTGACAATTCTGTGGTACTACTTCCTCGGAAATTGCTGTGGCATTAAACCTCCGCTATATCCCCTTTATTTAACCGTACCGAACAGTTCGTCTCTTCATCCCCTTGCTCTGTCCTGGCCATCGGCACCCAAAAATCCCCAATCCAGAGCAATGTCTTCCTCATCTTCTCCCTCCGGCTCGTCGGATCTCTCTTCCCAATCCTACTCTTCCTCTTCCAGCTCGTCGGTATTCTTCGACTCCTCCTCGTCTCGTGAGCCGACGCCGGAGTGGGACCCGGTGGCTGCTCAGATGAGGGCGCACAATAGGCGCGCCCCAAAAGAGTGGGACCAGGAGGACCACGCCTCCTCCGTTTGGTCCGAGGACGACAAGTCCTTGACCAGCGGAGATGAAGAGCTCCAATTCCTCGCCGACGGGGAACTGGAATCAGAGAGTGAGGATGACTCGTTCTCCTGGGACGAGTATACCTCCTCCGAAGAAGAGGAGGAGGAAGACGACGACCCCGACTCCCTCGAGGATTACCCGCCGGCGGAGCGGTTCCGTGCCGGGTCAGATGATGATGATGACGATGATGACGACGTTGACGACGAAGATGACGAGGCCCCCCCTGGGGGCCACTGGAGCAGTGACGAGGAGCCCGCCGGCAGCAGCGCCGACGAGAGCTCCGACGATAACGACGAGGGCAGCAACGGCCCGTAGACTAGGACCTAGTAGCATAGGCCTAGCAGCAGTAGTAAATCGACCAATAGGCCTTTCTTTTGTTCTTCCTTCCTTGAGCAATCGGCTCCGTCCTTGTAAGAAATCCCTTCATTAATGAAGAAATATTCCCCCGTTAACTTTGCTTTCTTGTTAATTTTGCCGATTGTCAAACGAAGCTGCTGCACAAAAGAGCCGATGGCAGGGCATTGGCTTGCGATAATCGCCCATCCACACGGTCAAACAGGCCTCATCCATGTCCACGTCATCTGTTCAATGAGCTGATGATAATGCATCGGTCCCTTACAATCCATCCTTCATCCTCCCAATGACGACTTTAAGGTCTGATGTACAAAGGGTCAATGATGATGGAACCCCTTTCAGATTCCTTCCAGCAGCTCTGATGGTCTTCTTCTGTAACAATCCACCGCCTTTGAAGAAGGTTATGATGCAGGGCCAGCCGATTACCCTCCAATCGGCTCCCAAAACAGAGTGTCTACCAGATTAGCTGCCCCCCGAGCCTCAGTCAAAGCGAGGATAAAGGTGGAAACGTTCAGATCAGCCCAAACTTGCCCCCATCGATCGTCTCTCCTTCCGTCAAAAACCGATATCACTGACGGCTTAATGAGCGACGACCAACATGTCTCTGACAGTACTGCTGAACTGGCGATCTTGAAAATAGGGGTTGGAAATCCTTGAACTGAAGACCAACTTAGTGAACACGCGGCCGGTGGACCCTGTGTAATCTGTGCTAGAGTCGATGCTTTGTTCCTTAGTTCTAGAGTCGATGTCCGTGCATCGGCTGTACATCTATGACAATTTTTTTTACGGGCCGATTTTCTATCGGCCCCCAATATCTCACTTCGCATGTATCACACATGTTCATCCAATCAGGTGCCCCCCGAGCCGAATCTGCCAGGTTACTGCGGATATCGGCTCTGTAGTTAGCCAAGGCACTGTTTTTGAACATCGGCTCCGGTAGAAACTAATGTTGACTCTCATCAGCCGACGTAAAACCGCTGCCCATTAGATCAACGTTGAACACAGGCAGCACGTATGTTGAGGATAATTTTGGCCGATTGCTAGAATCGGCCTCCACGTTGATTGCACCGCTCAATGAAGGCTTGCAATGTTCCTCCATAGATCCTTGGGGCCGATCCCAACGATCGGCCTCGCCATGTTTGTTCACAGGTTTGCTCTTGCTATATTGTCAGGCCGGTGGCTAAGACCAGCCTAACCCCGTCCTTCGTGACGTCAATGCGCTCACAGTCTTCCAGATTGATGCCTGAGAGCGGCTCTTGGCCTGCTGCCTCCCAAACGTTCATGTCAGCCGTTGAAATCTCGGCTGAGTCATCTGCATGGACGACCTCTACTTCATCTCCATCCCACTGTATTACGCATTGGTGCATTGTGGATGGAATGCAACAGTTAGCGTGGATCCAATCTCTTCCTAGCAGAACAGCATAGGTGCTCTTGCTGTCGACAATAAAGAATGTCGTAGGGATAGTTTTCCTTCCTACGGTCAGATCCACGTTTAGAACACCTTGTGCGTCAGATGCTTGGCCGTTGAAATCGCTCAATGTCACATTGGTCTTGATCAGATCCAGGCTAGAGCGTCCCAACCGACGTAGCATGGAGTATGGCATTATGTTGACTGCCGCTCCGGTGTCCACCAGCATCTTGTTGACAGGCTGGCCATCGATGTAACCTCGCAGGTATAGGGCCTTCAGATGCCTGTAGCTTCTTTCTCGTGGCTTCTCAAAGATAACCGGCCGTGGGCCGCAGTCAAGTTGTGCCACAGGTGCTTCGTCTAATCCTAGAGCGCTAAACTCTGTCGGAAGGATGAACACCATATTTGTGCCAGCCGATGTTTCATCATCGGCTTTCCTTTGTCTGGGACGCCACTCTTTCTTTTGTGGCCGACCTTCTTCGTCCAGGGTTCGATGAATTTTAGCGGCCAGGTCAGGCCGCGCCTTCCTCAATGTGTGCAGGTATAACCTTTCGGCTTCCTCCAGACCACGTAGTCGCTGAACCCTACGCTTTTGGGAACGGCTGAGTCCGTCAGGGCACCACCTTGGCCGGTGGCACTTATCTTCTTCTTCATCATTGTCTTCCCATTCCTCGAGATCTTCCTCTCGAGAGGACTCAGCGTTCTTGTTCCGAGGCGGGAGAGGCCCCAGACGCTTGAACACGGACACGTTAGCTGCATCCTTTTTCTTCTGTCTACATTCTGGGCAGTTGCCGATTGTAGGCAATCGGCTCATTCCTGAATCCCAGCAGTGCTTAAAGAAGGGACAGTCCCAGTGCCTGTCAACGTCGTCTTGCTCTCTCGCCTTTTCCTTGGCGTGGCGCTCATATCTCTCCTCGTCGCACTCCCGCCGACAGTGCCTCCTGGCGTCCCTAGCCAGGCGATCCCTTTCATCATCGTCGCTGTATCGTCGGCGTTGGTCGTATTGACTCACGTATTTGTTGAGGAGGTGATCAGAGAGAGGTCGTTGGTATAGTATATTCTTCACTTCTCCCTCTGTGACGTAGCGCTTGCCATCATGCCGGAGCCGATCGCGTGGAGCGGCTCCCTCTGTGTCCTTGCTACGAGAGCAGCTGCCCTCGTCTCCATCCTTACCAGATTGGTGTCCAGATCCTACCATGTTGATACTGAGCGAGAATCCTGGCTGGCACCCTCCTGGGTAAGTGTACTCCACCATGTTAATGGCGGGGAAGGGGTGTGTGTCGACTTTCATGGCGTACTGGCTGAAGATTAGACGCCCTTGTTCTATCGCCATTTGAATCTGCTGACGCCACACCCTGCAGTCGTTGGTGGGATGGGTGAACGTGTTATGCCATTTGCAGTATGGCTTCCCGTTCAGCTCCTGCGCCGTGGGGATCTTGTGGCCTTCGGGTACCTTTAGCTGCTTCTCCTTGAGTAAGAGGTCGAAAATCTGCTCAGCTTTGGTAACGTCGAAGTCAAATCCTCTGGGAGGCCCTTGTGGTTTAACCCACTTGCAGGGCACGGGGTTTGCCCCCCCGAGTCCATTCAGCCACTGCTACCTCCTAATCTCTTGCAGAGCCTTCGTCTTCATCTGCCCCAACCAGGACCACCGCGCGCTTGAATTTGTCCTGGTATACGTCTGGGTGGCGCTGTTCATATGCTGACAGCTTCTGCACCATGTGAGCCAGTGAAGGGTAGTCTGCTTGGGAGGCCACGTCCTTGATCGATGATGCGAGACCCACCACCGCCAATTCGACTGCTTCTTTTTCAGTCACACGAGCCGAATAGCATCGGTTCCTAACGGTCCTGAAGCGCTGGACGTATTCTGACACTGTTTCCCCGCGCTTCTGACGTACTTGTGCTAAATCGGCTATGCCGACCTCGGAAGCTTCTGAGTGATACTGTACGTGGAACTGCTCTTCCAACTGCTTCCAAGTCCGGATCGAGTCTGGCGGTAGTGACGTGTACCACCCGAAAGCCGATCCTGTGAGGGACTGTGCGAAAAATCTCACACGCAGCTCATCTGACGCTGAGATGATGCCCAGTTGTGCCAAATATCGGCTCACATGCTCGATGGGGCTAGAACCATCTGATCCATTAAACTTGGAGAAGTCCGGGAGCCGATACTTGGGTGGTAGCGGGATCAGTTCGTACGCGTTGGGGTACGGCTTGGAATAGCCGATTGTCCTCCTTTTCGGCACCATGCCGAACTGGTCTCTCAAGATGGTACTGATCTGATCCACAGTGCTGGCTGTCGGGTTCGAACTCTGAAGATTCGCCGGAGTGGCATACTTAGCCAGCCATGCTTGCTTTTCCAGCTCTGAGCGAACTGCAGGAGCTGCGCTCTGGAGGTTTGTCGGAGTGGCATACTTAGCTAGCCACGTCTGCTTCTCAAGATCTGTTCCCGAAGCCCCTCCTATTGTTCCAGAAGTCCCTGCTGTTGCAGTCTGGTTTGTGAGTGCCCGATTCTGCGGTGCACGGCACGTATGTGCACGTGTATCCGTGAGGGATCTCCTTAGGCGCCTCATGCAAGAATTGGTAGTCACTAGGGTCACCACCGATCTTGTAGACGACGTATGCCGGTGAATCCGGCACTTCCAGTGCTGCCAGCGCAAATGGCAGCGGTGGACGGGACTGCATTGGTATCTCTCCTTGGTGAGTCCCGAGAGCTGGTCCTGACGGAGAGTACTGATGCCTCATGATTTCCTGGATCACCCGAAGAGCGACACGCTCCAAAGTGTTCACCAGGCTCTCAGAATGGCGGTGTAGCGAGTGGGCTACCATGTAGTTAATCTCCTGACGCAGGGACCTGGTGCGTTCTTCTGACGGGGCGGACAGGTCCACTCCATCGAGCGCGCCTTCAGGGTTGAACCCTTTCCACCTGACGCCGTGCGAGCGGGTTCTATGAAAAGAGCCGATGAGGTCGGCTTCGAGGAGTGCTTTGACCTCGTCGTACTTCTTCTTGAGCTCCTCGGCCAGGTCGTCGTACGTGACTGGCGTGCCTTCCGCCATCTCAGATGTAGATGGCGATGGGGTTGATGTCGAAGATTGTCCCACCGGGCGTGCCAGAATGTGTTGGCGTCAGAAACCCACCGGCGAGCAGCGACGGGCAACACAGTAGAGCCGGGAACAACCTAGGGCTGCGGCTGGCCCTGGTCCCTCCGAGCGACGGCCCGCAAGTCTTCTGGAACGCACGCGCCGATGCTGGTGCAAGGGCATGCCACCTGACCGTATACCTGGCCAGGAAGGTGATGGATGATGCCTCGCTTAGTTCCTGCATGGCATACACGTAAACATTAAATACGAGCCTCGATCGGCTCTCAGGTTATCCTGCGAATCGGCTCAAAGAGCCGATACACCCATGATTCGTACGAGGTGCACGGATATATGGTGGTCCTGCTTGATCGAAATAAAGCTAAAACGATCTACTACGATTTAGGGTTTGCACCGCATAATCGGAACATCCTACTCGTGATTGAGCCTCGTGGCCACGCACGGTGATCGTAAGCCGACCCTAGACAAGGCCTAAAAACCAACACAAGGTTGATCCTCGGAACATCCTGTCTAGGGCTAGCAAACTACACCCTACGCGCCACTGGATCCTTCAACCCGTTTGTAAGGCCTAACGATGCAGATATTAAACTAATCCTTGCAGAACAAGGAGCAATCATGACGGATCGGATCTACTGAATAACGATCAAGCGGGGTGCCGCCCCTACACCTAAGATAGGTGTAAGGGCGGCTAGACGTCTCAGGGTTGCACGACGATAGCATATGATATGAAGAACAATGGTAACCCTAACACGTCTAAGATAACTACGTTGCTCGCCATCAAAAAGGCTTCAGCACGAGCAACGCATGGATACGAATAAACTTGTACTGCCTAGATCGCAAGAAGCGATCTAGGCAGCATGATGCTTACCCAGAAGAAACCCTCGAGTTGGGGAAGTTGGCGATGCGCCGAGATTGGTTTGTGGTGAACGTTGGTTGTTGTTTATTTCGTAAACCCTAGATACATATTTATAGTCCGTAGACTTTCTAATGTGGGAATAGTCCCAACCGGGCACGGGCCCAACTCTAACTAATCGACACGTATCCTACTATGTTACAGATACAAGGGCAAACTTGCCCAAACTTGCTATTCAAGGCCGATTCACGTATATTCTCCAATGTATAATCTTCAAGCCCATCTTGATCGCGGCCCACCTCTGACTTGGTCAAATTCTGGTGATAACAGCTTCGTCGCCGCTGGTGAGCATTTTCCGGCTAAAGATCTTCCGGCTCGTGGAAGGTCAAGTGAGCAAGCCGAAAACTTAGAAACTAGCACTTGCTTTTTCAGCGAACGAAACATGCATTCATAATCATAAGGATAGAAGGAACATAAGTTTTCCACCCACATGCATTCGTTTCATCCCTAGCTACTCAAGAATATTTAAGTTAGGGATTTCTATTTTCGTGCCCTCGGTTCCTTAGTTGTGCTCAGTTTTCCCCAGCTCCTTAGTTTTTCCTCAGTTTTCCCCAAGACCTTGTCTGAAACCATCACAGATGCTGTAACGGCCGGTTGCCCGATGGTTGACCGTTATCTTCTGACTAGTGGGGCCACGTAGAGCCCGCAAAGACACGTCAGACCATCCATCTTTGTTTGACCGTAAGCACCGCTGTATCCCTGACCAAAACACGCACGAGTGGGGCTTCGGTATATCGAATGACAAGTGGGCCATGGCGCTGATACAAGGGGCAATACACGGGTAGGAATAGATTTTTAAACGGAGCTCTACAGCGATGGCACGGAGGAGGTGGCCTGCGGGGTGCCGAGATGAGATCGACGTCCACAAAGAACTGCATGAGGCGAGACCATACGCATTAGATAGATATGAACTAGACGCGTTTAACCAAGCAAAGAAGAGAAGAAATGGTCGACGACATCGACGACTACCTCAAAACTTTGACTGACCGTGTCCGACACGAACGCGAGCAATGTAGAGAAAACTAGTGTCTCTCCTTTCTGGCGTGTATAGATGGGTGCTAGAAGAGTGTGGTGGCGAAGGGAAAGACCTCGCGGTGGTCTGTGGCGTCCAGCATAGCGGGGCGGCATGGCCGTGCCCACATCGGCGTGGATGCATGTTCGGCATTGGCATCAGCATGTACGTTCGTCATTGGCCTCGGCGGTATCTCTGGTGTGTCAGTGATCGAATGAGGGGACGGGATTGAGGGTGCATCCCGACGGTGACCTAGCAGTGGCATCGAGCATAGCCGTTCTGACCATGCCGATATCGGCATCAGCAAAGTTTGGAGGCTGTGGTGCTCGAATCAAGGAGGGATTTGTTTCTTGTACGCCAAAAGTGATTTGAAACAAGTTTCGTGTTGAAGGTTAGGTAACGAAAGTTTGTAACTAAGCCAAAAATTATACTAGCGCCATGGTGAGGTTCTTTTTGATAGAGCTATACGGTTGGGCAAACTTTTTTGACACTTTTTAGATAGGGTTCCTTGTTGTTACACGTATGGCATCATGTATGGCAAATTTGGGATCATTTGGAGATGTTCGAAAAAATCACTTTGCTTAAACGCATGCCGTTTCGTCTCACTGAAACCAGCTTTTCTAACAAGGTGATTTATTCTACCTCCTCTAAATGACCTAAAATTTCATACAGCTGATCTTCTATACATAGATAGATAGATTGTTTCGTTTTTATATTTTTCGAACTTTTTATTTCCCTTTATAATATCCAATTGATTTTCAGGTCAAAACCTCGAAAAACAGCATCATGTATGGCATCATTTTCGCCATAAATTTCAAATTTTGTGAAACTTTCCCTTTTAGATATTCCTTGTTGTTATAGATATGGCATAATGTATGCCAAATTTGGTTAGGTTTCACTAAACCAGCTTTTGTAACAAGTTAGGTTTTTTCGACCTTCTCAAAAGAGATTTTTTTCTACCTTCTCTAAATGACCTCAAAAATCATACAGACGATCTTCTATACAAAGATAGGTAGATTGTTTCGTTTTTACATTTTTTTGAACTTTTATTTCCCTTTATAATACCCATTTGTTTTCAGGTCAAAACCTCGAAAGTTAACATAACTAGATGGTGAACCCTTCCAAACTTCAAATACAGAGATAGATAGATTGGTTCGTTTATCATTTTTACCGTTAATAGTAATGGCTACAAGAAATCGGTGATGGTCTATCTTTTTTTGCATGAAAAGTAATGGATACAACAAATCGGTGATGGTTTATCATTTTTTGCGTGAAAATTAATGGCTACAACAAATCGGTGATGGTTTATCATTTGGGATTTTCGTGAAAATTAATGGCTACAACAAATCGGTGACGGTTTATCATTTTTTGCGTGAAAATTTATGGCTACAACAAATCGGTGATGGTTTATCATTTTTTGCGTGAAAAGTAATGCCTAAAAGAGTTTATAATTTTTAGCGCGTGAAAATAAATACAGAAAATCGCCCTTTAGCATACTTAGAGAGTGGAAGGTAACCGCCGATAGAGAGAGAGAGAGGGGTTATCCTGCCCGTTAGATCATACGATCAACGGTCGGCGGGCACGATCCGCGTGACATGGGCTAGACCAATCAGGGCAATGTTGCACGTGTGAGAGAATTTGTGGAGGGAGAGGGCAAAACTGAGTAGTATCAAGAAACCAAGGGCACCTATGTAATAAACAGACTAAGGGATTCAAATATGAGATTTAAAAAATGGAAAATGCGTGTTTTGTACAATAAAACCCATCTTGGCCTATCTCAAACTATTTGCAATACAAATATACATGAGTGTGAGAATTGTGGCCTCATTTAGACAAAGTATGTTTTGGGGAAAGCTGTTTTGGGAAGGGCTTATTGTGGAAAACCATGCACCTTCATAGCTACTAGGTGATTTGAGAAGGCCTTTGAGAAGTGGCAATTTGTGGTAAAACTTGATTTATCTATGACTTATCTATGTTTTGAGAACTGGCAATTTGTGGTAAAGACTCCATGAGTATGTGCCACTATTTTTCGGAATTTTTTGCACATTAAATGACTCATTTAACTAGTTAATCCCATTTGTTGACTGTCTGTTGACCAGCTACTTGAGGGTAAAACTGAGCATATTGCACTAGCCAGTATTAGCACTCAAGGGGAAAACTGAGCACACAAAAAATGCTAGTATAATGCTCGAGGTTATACCTGAGTATATCTAAATTTCCAGGGTTAGACTCGAGGACGCGTGTTGCGGTGCAGAAATGAAAGAGGTGCAATTGTTGACGCGTAGATGCCGGTCGCGGTGCAGAAGTCGAAGACGTGCAATCGTGGACGCGTGGCGCATTGCAGAAGTCCAAGACGTGCAGACGTGCAGCGGTGGACGCGTAGGACGCGGGTCGCATTAATCACCCCTTGCCTTTATAGACGCCTCCTCCCACTATCTCTGTCACTGTCACTCGCCTACGCAACGCCGCCTCTCTCACGTCCCATCATCTTCTCCGAAGCAAAAAACCCTCTCCCTCTCCCTCTCCTCTGCCGGCGAGATGGACAAGGAGAATGCCAATCCCATCGCCCACGGCGCCGTCGGCTCCAAGCGCGACGCCTCCCTCTTCGACGCCGTCCCCTCAACGGACGTCGCCGCCGTCCCCTCAACGGACGTCGCCGCCGCCTCCGCCGGTGCATCGGAGGCTGCTGCCGCCCGTCGCGGTCAGATCCCGCCGGGATGGGACCCCTACGAGCCGGTGCCGTACGTCCCGCCCCCGAACCGCTACGACACCTCCATAGAGGACCCATGGAACGAGGTAACTACGGTTTGCTTCCTTTTTTGTTCCCCATTCCTTTTTGAACCCTATTTGTGCTGGTGTAGATGGATCTGTGGATGGATGAGTATTGGGCTAATATTTGCGCCAATTTTATTCCATTTTGCTTTGATCCCTCCTTGATTTCTTTTAAGATTTGGGGTTCGGCCGTTCGGTTAATTTATGCAAGTAATAATGGGATCTCAATCAGTTAATTTATGCAAGTAATCATAGGATCTCAATCAGTTATTTTATGCACGAATCAAAAGATATCAACCGTTTAATTTTGCAAATAATCTGGAATGTGTTCAAGTTCAGATCTGGAATCTGTTTCTTTGCCTATGATGAATCGGTGGGCACAGATTTTTACAGGGAGGGTTCAGCGAACCATTTCTGTGTACTAATCTGTTGTGCATGAGCTTTGGTTCGCTTACACCGTACCTGTAGACATATAATCGTGTCCACTCTAACTGAGGCTGCCTCTGTTTTCCTAACTTTGTTATCATGCACGTTTGAAACTCATTCACTAATAAATTCCCGTTTGATATGGATCAGCTGTCTGGCAGCGACGTCGGCAGCGACGACGAGCACCATGACGTCAAGACTCGCCAGGTGCTGCGGAGGCTGCAGGTCGGCCAGTACGTCTCCTACCTCGACATCGCCAAGGGTGTCTACAGGTGCCCCTTTTGCACTAGGAGGCTCGGCGGCACTGACTTCAACTGCGTCCTCACGCATGCCGAGAACATCGGCCACACCAACCCCAAGGTCGGCGCGTCGGTGAACCCCAACTCCTTCCGCGCCAAGCACTTGGCGCTCGGCATGCACCTCCGCAGCATCCAGCGGGTGGAGATCTCCGGCGGGCGCATGCCTCCGCTCAAGCCCAAGGCTCCCAAGGGGAGCAACAAGTGGAGGTAGAGGCAGATGGGGTAGACGGAGTCCTGGACGTGTGCTGCTGCTGCCTCCTCCATTTTGTTGTTGGGATCCCTTTGTTGTTAGCTAGGGATCCCTCGTTGTTATGTTGTTAGTATGATGGTGCTGTACTGCTGTGAAGAACCTCGAACCCTACTATGTTTGGCTTCTGAATGCAGCTTATTATCTATATTATCTATCCCTATTCTACTATATGACCTTGTGAATTTATCGTACATTCCCTGTAGATTTGCTTCTAGATTTAACTACATACATATGGACCAGATGGAGTACTAGATTGGGCTCCCTACTAGATTTGCTGCCATATTGGGCAAACAACGAGGGCCAAAAGGCACAAAAAATAATTGAAGAAAGACAGAAATGCAAGCTTCTCTAGATTTGATACTAATTAGGTGAAAAAAGGCAGAGAGAAGGAGGCAGAAAAGGTACTCTTAAAAGGGAAATGCCAATGGCCGAGAGAGACAAAACCCAGCTCCTGCTCACGTGCAACCAAACGCTATCTCGTCCTGTCCCACGCGGTCCCTTTCTACCAGCCCCACGCGACGCGGGCCCACACGACATGGCCCCACACGTCAACTCCTGCTCACGTGCAACCAAACGCTATCTCGTCCTGTCCCACGCGGTCGCTTTCTACCAGCCCCACGCGACGCGGGCCCACACGACGCGGCCCCACACGTCAGCACGGAGCGGTCAACTTAACGGGAATCCTGCCGTCTGAGCTGCCTTCTGCGGGTTTCAGACAAGCACTTGGGGAAAACTGAGGAAAAACTAAAGAGCTGGGGAAAACTGAGCACAACTAAGGAACTGAGGGCACGAAAATAGAAATCCCTTTAAGTTATATATTACAAACCCTCGATGGGGCCAAAAGTGATGCATCTCATTGTTTTTTCCAGGATCTACTCGGAGGAATGTGCATCTTCCGAGGCTTGGTATGAATCATCCTTGCCGGAGTCTTCGCCAGATTCATCGTCAGACCGGTGCGCGCTGGACCTGGAACCCTCCTCATCACCTTCTTCATCTTCGTCTTCCTCGTCGTCGGAGAAGCCAGGGGTAGCGTTCTTCTTGTACCAGAACGAGTGATCCACTCGCCTAGCGAACATTGCATCAAACCCCTTGGTTTCCGTGAGGAGCGCCTTCATGTTGGTACCCTTGGGAACTCCGCGCACGATGGACTCGAAGCTCATGGTTGGGAAGTGCGCTTTGCACATCGCCAAGGCAATGGAGGCAGCTCCGCGCGCCGAAGAACCTTCCCAATCCCTGATCAGCTCCGGGACAAACCGCATGAGCTTGGTCGTCCTGTCGATGATAGAGGTGCGAGCTTTCTTCAGGCACAAGGATTCGGCAATTCCCCGACAAGCCTCAAAGAGGTCATCGATAGAATTCCGCGCTTCCTCATACGCTTCAGCCCTGGTAAGCGGAGATTCCGACGGCCATTCAAATCCAAGACATGCTGTTGAATGATTGGCATGGTCAGTTTTCGGATAACCGCGGGAATGAATGCAGTAAGGAAGGCAGAAGAAGAAGAAGAAATGAAGTTCTTACAAAAAATCATCTTGTCGATATTTTCCGCCTCTGTCTCATAAGCTTTGGATTTTGACACCAGAGTTTTGATCCTCTGGTTGCTTGTCTTAATCTTACCAGCAAGATCCGATATGTCCTTGGCGTGCTTCTCTTCGCGCTCTCTCTTCGCCTTGTTTTCCTTCTTGGAAGATTCCTTGATGAAGTTTTGGAGAGAGGAATGCTCGGGTTTTAGCACTTCGAGCTCCGCGGAGAGGGCGTCAATGGATGGACGTTTATCTACAAGGCGGAAAGAAAGAAAGAACAAGTTAGTAGACGAATAATGTTCGGAAAACGTGAGTGACAGCCAGAGGCAAGTCGGAATCTTAACCTTCATGCTCTTTCAGACGGGTCTCCAAGGTGAAGATCGCCTTTTGGCTCTCCGCGTCTCTTATGTGCAGTGCCTCAATCTCCGCCTTCTGTTCCAGCACTAGCACGCGCAGGTCATCGTGCAGCTTGCGAGTGTTCTGAGAAACAAAAGGTTAGCTGGAAAATTATAATCCGGGGGCTGGACACGGAGTTAAAGATTCTTGTGCTAGGAAAATTTAAGTTTTCCGCTAAGATATATGTTGAAGATGATACAGTTCAAGCATCAGTTCACACGCTACTCGGAGAAGTCTAAACTAATGCTTGGGGGCTGGTATCACCTGGCGCAGATGCTTGTGCTTAGAGAAGAAGACCCGGAGTTCTCCTTCGAGGTCAAAGAGGTCTTTGTGCTCAGTTTCCGGCTTCCCCCATACTTCGTTCATCAGCTTGGTCACATCCACGTGACGCTGGGCGAGGGGAACCTTGGTAAGAACCAGAAAATGATGCAGATGCAACAGAGGATTGACAGTCGCACCGCTTAGCTGTAACTTCGTTTTGACATCTTCAGCCGGAGCCTCGGCCGAAGTGATGTCCGGTTCTTCCGGCAGATGTTTAGACGAAGAAGCGCCTTTGCCGGATTCCATGAGTGGCTCCTCAGGAAGGTCATCGATGTTGATGATGTCCTTCGGGTCTACGGCAGGAGTGCTGGTGGCCTGTGTCGGAATCTCCACCTCCGGGGTAATAGGAATCAAAGCAGGGGAAGGCTTTGCTTTCTTCTTTGGATTCTTTGTGGGGTTGCTTCTGGAACTTTGTCTGTTCATTAGAAGGAATTGTTTAGCTAAGGCGGAACTCAAGCAAAATTAAGTTCATTTAAGTTGGAATGCAAGCACTTGCGCGGAAGGAGCAAAGAACCGTGAGATGCTTTGCTGGGATTGTTTGCTCGTCTCGATAAGCTGAAGGCGCTGTTTCTCCTTCTCCATCTTCCGGGTAGCCGCGGCACTTGGTGCCTCGCGGGCACGCTTAGGGGCTGGGCCGGAGGGCGTGGCTCTCTTGCGCTTGGCGGAGTCTGGAGCCTCGGGGGCTTCCGTGTCAGACACGGCCTCGGGATCTGTGGTTCCGGATTGAGGAACTCTGATCAAATTTCTGAGGTCCTTCTCCTCGAGGGCTTCGAGCTAAAGCAAACAACGGTTAAAGTCCTTAGAATTTTTTTAGGCAAGCAAGTAAAAAATCAGCTAGAAAGCAGTAGAGACTTACCGCTATTCCGGATCCATTCATAAGAATGTCCTTGTTGCACACATGAACTCGGAGTTCACGCGAAACCTTGATCAGCACCCGGATCCGTTTGTCCAAGGCGTCGGGGAAAGGTTGTCTTTGGAGGCATGCATCGGATCATCGCGACCCGTGTAGTGGAACATCAAGCGGTCCCTATGTTGCAGTGGTTGGATCCGCTTGGTGAACCAGGACATTGTCAGGTCCTTGCCTGTCGGGCCTTCCTCCCTGAGTTTACAGATCTGCCGAACCGCCCTTGATAGTTCAGGCGACTCGAAAACGTGAGGGCACTAGGTCCATGCAGGCATTTCGATGGCGGGGCCGCCCTTGAACTCCGGCAACACTCTTGAGTTCGCCGGGTCGGAGGTGTCCTTCAGGAAGAAGAAGCCTCCGGACCAGTACCGAACCGACTCATGGCGGTCAGTTGGCGGATACATGCAGCCAGGGCGGAGCTTAAACGTGATGCTTCCACAAGTTGCTAGAGTGGAGGTATGGGAAACCTTCTCCTTTTTGACGGAGAAGAAGTACAGAAATAACTGAAGTTCGGGGTTACCCGGAGGTGCCCTCGCATAGTGTAACGTGGTTGCTGATGGCTAGGATGCTGTTGGGCGAGATGTTGTGCGGTTGTAGCTGATATGCCTTGAGGATTTCCGTGAAGAAATCACTCGGTGGCAGTGAGAACCCGCGCTTGATTAGCGCCTTGGTCACCACCCGTTCTCCGACTTCAGGAGTGGGAGCCAATGCACCCGGAGTTGTTCGCCAGGAGCCCAGACGCAGGAATCCCTCCGCCTCGAGGTTGCGGAGTTCAGCTTCAGTGGTGGTGCATGGCCACCATTTTCCCTTAGACTCGCTGTCGCGAGCCCGGGTCTTGGATTTCTTGGCGGCAGCTTCTTCCGCCTTCTTTTCCATTTGATCCTTCTCGGAAGTTTCCTCCGAGTTGGTTGACGTTCCTTCAGTATCCTTAGCCGAATCCTTTGAGGGATTCAGCTGGACGGGGACGAAGGGCGGAGGTGCAGAAGAGATGGGAGTCACTGCGATGGGCTCGGATGTTGGCGGAAGCGGAGTTGAGGAAGAGATCCGCGAGATAATTAACTTTAGCCGGATCCAATTTCATACCCTACTCATCCCTACCAACTACGGCGAAAGAGCTGAAGCTCGAGATGCTTACCGGAATGGTTTCCGCGGTAGTCGGAGTCGTCGGTGGTGAGGTTTTGTTGCGGTGGCTCACCGAACTTAAGAACTCGATGAACACGAAGAACACAGTGCGGCGGCGCTGAGCTCCGCGAACTTCCGGTGAGATTCCGGCACGGTGGAGGAGAAGCTTTGAGGCGGCGCTGCGCTGAGATGTTGAAAGGGGGGTGAATGGGAGATTAGGGTGTGGACGGTTGGATATTTATAGGACGAGGGAGGAGATTCGTGCTCCGCACCCTGTGGTCGGAACGCGAGCATCGCGCCGTTGGATGGACGACACGTGTCGAAAACCCTAACAGTAAAAATGGCTAAGATAAGTTACCGCTCAAATCGCCCGAAAATGGCGCCAAGATTGGAGGAACCGTTTGAACCTTTCAAGGTTCCATGTAAAGAATCAAAAACGATTAACCGTCATTTCTGCAGGGGATAACCCGGAAACATGATGTCGATGGATGAAGTCCCGCAGTATGAAGGTTATTTCCGGCAAGAAAGCTGGAAAGGAAGAATCATAAAGTTGGAGTTCTTCAAGTTTCCCCATGTTACCGAGAGGATTGACGGAGGCAAAGATGATTCAGCAAGGCGGAAAAAAGAGGTGAATCTCGCAGAATTCTGGGGGCTACTGTTGTGGGTATACTTCATGGGTGTTCCATCGACAGTGCCTGGATCCGCCAAGCCCGGGTGGCCCATAGAAGGTGGTGGTGGCATGAGGCCTATCGGGCGGCCTAGTTGTTGTAGATCAAGACGGATGAAGTACAGCACAGGAACAAGGAGCCGGATCCCCCGACTGGAAGTCGGATCCGGCCTGGCCCATTAAGGGTAGCCGGATCCGGGACGACGTAGAAGGGAAGGCGGATCCTTGACGTACACGGCAAGATATTGTAACGTAGTTAGGCAACTTGTATTCCGGCTAGGACTCCCCTGTAAATCCTAGATCCGTGCGCCTATATAAGCCGGATCCTGGGAGCCCTAAGGGGCATAACAACAACTCATTGTAATCACGCGAAAGCGCCCAGATAATTCCAGACAAGCAGCAGTAGGCCTTGCCATCGTGCAGGGGTTCCGAAGCTGGGTAAATCGCGTACCACCGTCCCGAGGACTCTCCGCCCTATGGCCCCTACTTCTTCTCCCCCTCGTGAGGATCCCTCCTCCGAGGTACCATCGAATAGGCAACGACACTAAACATCTTAAATTCCAATTTGGCTTTAGTAAAGAAGTTCAAAATTATGAACTATCATTGGAATAACTATATTCATCTTGGATTTGAAGAAGTAGAACTATTTGTTTTGTTTATGGGAGCTTCTGAAGTGGAATCCTTCATGTCTAAAAATTATGAAACCTGTGTTGCTTGTAAATACCTTAAAGATTTGGTCTCTTCTATCCTTGATTATTGCATAGAAAATTTCAGTAATAATTGTTATATCATTGATTATAAAGAGAGACTCAGTCATGCACAAGAATGTATCCACAATTTGCAGTAACATGTGGAAGAAGAAATTGCTGAATCTCTAAGCTAATTAGATGAAAAAGAGGAGGAGAGTGATGAATAAAAGGAGGACGAATGGATTAGCTACCCATGCCTACCTTCTAATGAGAGTAACTATTTATCCCTTACATTATTTGATTGTCCCCCATGCTTACCAAAGGAGGATGAATGTTATGTTCCTGTGGATTCTCTTGAAATATCTACTATGAATAAAACTTGTGATAATAATTATGCTCCTGTTATCTATGATAATCCATACTATTTTGATAAATCTTATGATAATCCTTTATTTGTGCCTAATTTCGAAATGCATGGTACTAAAGAGTTTTCTTAGAAAATGTTTATGATAAAGCTCTAGATGATGGTTCTATATTGGTTGATTATATTAATTGTACTACTGTTCAAAATGAGGTTGGAGGGGTCTTGACTTTATCTTGGAGCCCCATACCTCTTGAGAATGATCAATCATTTTGTTATAAAACTGTTAAAAGTGGGTTTGAATGTTTTAATCCCACTATTTTTGAGCTTGATAAAAATTATGTGTTTGTAGATCATGAAAAGCATGCTTTATGTGATAGTTATATGAGTTCATTCATGATGCTACTGAAAATTATTATGAGAGAGGAAAATATGGTTGTATAAGTTTTCATCGTACTAAAACACCTCCCTATATGCTAAAAGTTTTGAAGTTACTCTTGTTTTATCTTCCTATGCTTGTCACTTTGTTCTTTGTGAAATTATTTGTGTACAAGATTCCTATGCATAGCAAGTGGGTTAGACTTAAATATGTTTTGAATTTTCTTCTTGATGCGCTTATGAGAGACAACTCGCTGTTTTATTTCTGTAATTTTTATTTTATGTTGAGTCTTGGAAGTTGTTACCTCTGTAATAACCTCTCTTTATCATTTTTATTTCGTTTTTTTGCCAAGAATAGCCTCTTATAGGAAGAAAGTAAGATTTGGGGAAGTTGCTGTCTTGAAAATAGATTCTGTGTTGTCACCATAAAAATTCGTATGAACAGCCAGAGCGGAATGTTGAGCTGCCATTTTTTTTGCATAATCCCCAGGTTATTATCTAACTTTCGTTAGTTCACCACTTTTCTATCTGAGCAACATAAGATTTTCGAAAAAATAGATCTTTACCTACTGTTCTGTTTTGACAGATTTCTATCACCATTTGCATTTGCCGCTTGATCTATTTCTTATTTTTTGAGTTCTTTTGAGAGAAGGAGCTTTTCAAAGAAATTTCTACAGTAGCTAAATGTTTTAATGGATGTTTTATTTATGTTATAACTGAGCCAAGTGGATTTGTTATTTTAATTGCACTAATGCTGCTAATGAGAATTGTGTGAAGTTTTGTATGGAGGAAGTTTTCAAGTGTAGGGAGAGAAGAATGATGTGATGAGATGAAATATGGACAAAAGCTCAAGCTGGGGGATGCCCATGTCACCCCAAGAAATATCCAAGAGATACAAGCGTCAAAGCTTGGGGATGCCCAAGGCATCCCCTTCTTCATCAACAAAAATATCAGGTCATTTTTCAAGACACTACATTTTTATTGCTTCATATGTTATGTGTTGTTCTTGGAGAGTCTTTGTTTGTGTTTTTAGTTTTATTTTGTTTTGTTTACTGTAGCATATGGTTGGACCCCAACATATTTGTTTTGGAGAGATATACACTCCGTTTTCATTGCAAAGAACACTTTAGTTTTCACTCTTATTGTTATGTGGGTGTTCTAGTTTGCTAGTACTACGTTTAGATCTTGTTATTTCACTCAAATTATGTTCATATCTCATTAGTATTATTTATTTATGTATGATTAGCTCGCTGGTTCATATTGATTTTCATCTCTGAGAGCTATTTCAAATAAGTTGATTGGTGTTGGAGACGAGTAAAATGTTTCATGTCTATAGTGATGCAAAAGGAAGCTTGTTTAGACTGTGGCATAGACTTTGGCATGTCATGTTGGATGTTATACTTATCATATGATTAGTAATTATTGTTGTAGCATGACTTGTCTCAAATATCTGAGAGTGCTTAATGCGCCATTGAAAAAATCATGTGTTGTTTACATCATACAAAAGCATAATATTGTGGTATTCTCCTTTGATGCTGTTATTTGGGTCGACTTGGCACATGCTTACACCATGTTATGACTACGAACCAGTCACCTAAAGCCTCTATGATCATTTAGTTTTTGACTTGTAATATCACTTTGTGCTTTGATTAATAATGTTTTGTCGCTATGCATGATTATGGCCATTATTGCTCTTTTAGTTGGTTGCTCCCAGTCTTTTGCTAGCCTTCGCCTCTACTGAGTATGAGCTCTACTCGTGCATCCAACTACCAAAAACCAAAGTTTTCCAATTGTGTCGACCATACCTGCCTATATGTGGTATTTCACCGCCACTCCAAAGTGAATTGCTTGTGTGCTACCTTTAAACCTTCAAAATTACTACATGTTTTGTGTTTTGTTTTAGCTCACGAGGAAGTATTGAATGGTTTATTGTCTTTTCATGACTTCACACCTTGACTAGCATGCATAATGTGCTAAAGTCCTTAATATTGCAAAAAGAGCAAGGCAACCGGGTGCCCATCCCAAATAAAATATAAAATAAACAAATAAACAAATAATGCTCCGCACATTATGTACTGAAGAGATCCTAAATAATGGTGTGCAATGGAGAAGTACATGGGAGCCGCTCTTGAGTCACTATATGAAAGGATGATAGATTTTTTGATGCCATTCGTTGACATAGATGTGCATACCTCTCAAAAAATATATTTTCAACATTCCTATTGCATTCAAAATAAAAAGCTCTAGCACATGTGTAATTTTGCTTCCCTCTGCGCAGGGCCTTTCTTTTAGTTTTATGTTGAGTCTTCATCTTCTTACTTTATGCACCACTAAGAGAGCATAGTTGTCATTCCGAGTATAATGTGCATAGTCCCCAAATTTATTATTGATTGATACATGATTATGACTTGTCGTTGCTTATTTGACGGTACCTCGGAGGAGGGATCCTCACGAGGGGGAGAAGAAGTGGGGGCATAGGGCGGAGAGTCCTCGGGACGGTGGTACGCGATTTACCCAGCTTCGGAACACCTGCTCGAAGACAGGGCCTACTGCTGCTTGTCTGGAATTATCTGGGCGCTTTCGCGTGGTTACAATGACTTGTGGTTGTGCCCCTTAGGGCTCCCAGGATTTGACTTATAAAGACACACGGATCTAGGGTTTACATTGGAGAGTCCTACCCGGATTACATGTTGTGTAACTACGGCACAATATCTTGCCGTGTATGTCAAGGATCCGCCTTCCATCTATGTCGTAATGGATCCAGGTTCCTCATGGGCCTCCATGGATCCGGCCTCCTTCGTAGGTCGGTTGGGATCCGGCTCCCTGATCCTGGGCTGGACTTCATCCTTCATGATCAACATCAATTGGGCTGCCTGATGGGCCATACGCCACATCACCGTCTGTGGGCCACCCAGGCTTGCCGGATCTAGGCACTGTCGATGGTACACCCATGAAGTATACCCACAACAGTAGCCCCCAGAGTTCTCCGAGATTCACCTCTGGATTCCACCTTGGTAAAACTTCATGTCTTCCAACATTCTTCTTGGCAACATGGGGAAACTTGAAGAACTCCAAATTCACTTTTTCTTCTTTCCAACTTTTAGTCGGAAAATTCCTTTACCCCGCGGGGATTCATCCATCGACAACATTGTTACAACGTGTCTCCGGGTTACTTCCCTGCTGAGATAATGGTTAAGAATTTTTAAACTTCTACCCGGAACCTCGAAAAGTTCAAACAGTTCCGCCAATCTTGGCGCCACTTTCGGGCGATTTGAGCGGTAACTTATCCTTAGCTATTTTCACTGCTTAGAGTTTACGACACGTGTCAGCCATCCAACGGCGCGACGCTTGCGTTCCGACTACAGGATGCGGAGCACGAATCTCCTCCTATCGGCCTATAAATATCCGCCGTTCACCCTAATCCTCATTCACCCCCCAATTCACCCTCTCCTCACAGCGCCACCCGAGAGCTCTCACCGAAATCTCTCCGGAGTCACACCGGAGTTTCGCCGGAGCACAGCGCCACCGCATGGAGTTCGTCCTGTTCTTAAGTCCGGCAAGCCACCGCGCCAAAACCTCACCACCGACGTCTCTGACCACCGTGACGGCCATTCCGGTAAGCCTCTCGAGCTTCAACTTTTCTTCGCCTCAGTTGGTAGGGATGACCTAGGTGTTAGTTAGGTTCCGGCTTAAACTGAAAAACTTCACATCTCATTCGTAGATGTCTTCCTCGACTCCACCTTCCTCGCAAGCCGATCCCATCGCAGCAGTTCCCATCTCTTCCGCCCCTCCGCCATTCCAAGCGGTCTAGCTGGAGCCTTCTAAGGACTCCGGCAAGAACATCGAAAGCTCCTCCGCCAACACGGAAGAAAACATCAGGGTGGAGCAAATGCAAAAGAAGGCGAAAGAAGCAGCCGCTAAAAAATCTAAGGCTCGCCCTCGCGACGACGACGCCAAAGGCAAGTAGTGGCCCTACACCACCACAGAGGCAGAACTCCGCAATCTCGAGGCGGAGGGATTCCTCCAACCTGGATCCTGGAGGGTGGCTCCAGGTGAGCTTACTCCAGCCCCCGAGGCGGGCGAATGGGTGATGACCAAGGCGCTGGTCGAGCGGGGACTGTCGCTTCCTCCAAGTGACTTTTTCTCGAAAATCCTCAGTGCCTACAAGCTTCAACCCCACAACATCTGCCCCTACAGCATTCTCGCCATCAGCAACCATGTCACGCTCTGTGAAGGCCTTCTCCGGGTGACCCCGGATCTTCCACTTTTTCAATATTACTTCTCCGTGAAGAAGGAGAAGACTGCCCAGACCTCCACTCTGGCGACCTGCGGTGGCATTACGTTCAAGCTCTGCCAAGGCCGCAGCTATCCTCCATGAGTCCGTCCGGTACTGGTCCGGCGGATTTTTCTACGTTAAGGACGTCTCCGCCCCGGCGAGCTCAAGGAAGGTGCCGGAGTTCAAAGATAGCCCGGCCAGCGAGATTTCGGCCTGGTCCCGGTGCCCTCAGGTCTCCGAGTGGCCCAAATTATCGAGGGCGGTTCGGCGGATCTGCAAGCTGACCGATGAGGGTCTAACAGGCAAGGACTTAACAATGTCCTGGTTCACCAAGCGGATCCAGCCCCTGCAACACAGGGACCGCTTGATGTTCCACTACGCGGGGCGCGACGACCCCATGCGCGCCTCGAAAGACAACCTCTCCGCCGACGCCCTGGACAAGCGGATTCGGTGCTAATCAAAGTTCCGCGTGAACTTCATGTTCACGTGTGCAACATCGACATCCACACCAACGGGTCCGGAACCGTAGTAAGTTTTCTTTCTGCACCAACTGAGAGTCCATCTTTTCATGTGAAATAGCCTAAGGACTTTCTGCCTCTCTCTTGTTTAGCTTGAAGCCCTCGAGGAGAAAGACCTCGGAACCCTACTCAAGGTCCCCCAAGCCGGAACCGCTGACCCTGAAGCCGCATTCGACGCGGAGGCACCCGAGGCTCCAGTCTCGGCGAAACGCAAACGAACCGCGCCTTCATCCTCCGCCCAGAAGTGCGCCCGCGAGGCAGCAAGTGCCGCGGCACCTTCCGCCCCCGCTTCCAAACGCACCCACGAAGCGCCGAGCGCTGCGGCGACCCGGAAGCTAGAAAAAGAGAAACAACGCTTGAAGCTTATCGACACCAGCAGAAGGGCTAAGCCTGACATCGCGCAGTTCTTCGCTCCCTCCGCGTAATTTCCTTTACTCCAAACTTTATTATACGTGCATTCCGGATTGGCTAACTTCTTCCTTGTAATACGCAGTCAAAGTTCCGGAAGCAAGCCTCCAAGGGCCAAGAAAACAAAACCTTCTCCGGCTACCATGCCAGTCACTCCAGAGGTGGAGATTCCTCCCAAGGCCACCACAGCTCCCGCTGAGGATCCCAAGGACATCATCAACGTTGATGACCTTCCTGAGGATCCCATCGCGGATTCCGGCAAGGGCGCATCTTCCTCTCAAACTCCCGCTGAGGAAACTGGTGCCACTTCGGCACAAGTTCCAACTTCAGACATGGAGAAGAAGCTACAAATGTATACCTCCGGCTTCGGCATGCCTCCGCCGCAGCCTCAACAGCCTCCGACCACCACCCAAGTTCCTCTAGCGGAGCGCTACATCAAGATATCCGAGATGATGGGCAAGGTGTGGGGCGATGCGACAACTGAGAAGAAGGATCTCTCCGTCCTCGAAGAAGACCTGAAGCAATTCTTTGCGTCCCACCTTCACTTGCGCCAGGTAACACTAGCCCCCAAGCATCAGTTTAGATTATTCCGAGTCGAAAGTGTGAACTGATGCTTTGAACCGTATCAGCACTCGAAGAACTTAAGCCTGGATTTCCAGCTAAGATTGTTATCTACCTTTTCAGCAAACTCGCAAACTACACGAGGACTTGCGCGTGCATATCCTGGAGCAAAAAACAGAGATCGAACTGCTGCGCAAGAGGGACGCGGAGAGCCAAAAAGCTATCGCTATGTTGGAGGCTCGGGCTAAGGAGAATGAAGGTGAGTGCTCCGACTTGCATCAGCTCTCCTGCTATTTTTCCGACTAGCTGGCCATTTGGTATATGACTAATTTACTTTGTTGTTCCGCCTTACAGACAACTTGCCAAGCGCCCCTCCATAGACAAACTCACAGCGGAGCTGGAGGTGCTAAAAGCGGAGCACACCTCCCTTAAGGAATTCCTCAAGGAAACTTCCGAGAAGGAAACCAAGGAGATGATGGAGCTTGAGGAGAAACATGCCCAGGAGATGGCGGAGCTGACCGAGGAGCTTAAAACAAACAAACACCGGGTCAAGACTCTGTTGGCCAAATCGAAAACCTACACCGTCGAGGTGGAGGCAATCGACAAAATTATATTTCGTAAGGACCTCTTTTTCCTCCGTCTTATTTTACTGAATTTGCCCTGATGCATACCCGGAATTGACAACTTCATTTCCTTCGCAGCGTGCTTAGGATTCGAATGGTCACCAGAGTCTCCGCCAAGCAGGGTCGAAGCGTACACGGAAGTGCGGGACTCCATCGACGACATCTTCGAGGCATGTCGAGGGATTTCCCAAAGCCTCTCCCTGAAGAAGGCCCGCACAACCGTCATTGACACGATGACCAAATTGATGCGAGTTGTGTCGGAGCTGATCCGTGACTGGCAAGCCTCCTCAGCGCGCGGAGCCGCTTCCATTGCTCTGGCAATGTGTAAAGTGCACTTCCCCAGCATGAACTTCTCCTCTATCGTGTGCGGAGCCCCCAAGGGCACCAACCTCAAGGCCATCCTCGCGGAAACCAAAGGGTTTGACCATATGTTTGCCAAGCGAGTTGACCACTCGTTCTGGTACAAGAAGAGCGCGCCTCCCCTTGGGTTCTCCGACGCCGAAGATGAGGACGAAGAAGAAGACGAAGAAGGCTCCGGGTCCAGCGCACCCCGTTCTGATGAAGAATCTGGCGATGGCTCCGAGAAGGATGACACCTACAACGCCTCTGAAGACGATGCTCAGTCCTCCGAGTAGATCCTAGGAGAAAACAGTGCAACATGTCATTTTGGCCCCTTTGAGGGTTGAAAGTGCATGGAGCCCCCATGTGTGGTTTTGGTAATTAATGACAATCCCTATGGACTAATGTTTGCATTGAGTTATATTTGTAGGTGTTGTCCATAGGCAATGCTTGAACCATTTGTTGACTTCAAGGTTGCTATAAGAAGAAATTGATGAAGGATATCAAGTGTCAAGTATGTCTTTAAGATGAAGATGAAGTGAGCCCTCAAGTTACTTCAAGACATCAACATGATGAAGAATGAAGAAATGGAGTGCAAGTTCAAGATGAGACAACTCGAAGAGATTATATGCTTGAAGCTTGCCATCCATATGGTGATCATGGATATGAGAATTGCGCCGAAGAAGATGCTCTCCCATGGTGGATTATGGGGGAGCAATCCTCAAGACTTCGTCAAGCAAGCTCAATCAAGAAAGGCGTTCCATCTTGTTGCGGTCAAGACCGTCATCATCAAGCTCAAGTGGATCGCGCAAGGTTAAGGTTTGCTCTTGATAGGGTTTCTTTCTCACCGGTCTCATAGTGTAGTTGGAGACCGGTTTATAGTTTAGTTGCCGTGCTATCAAGAGGGCTCTCAAGTGAGTAACTCGATCGTATCATTCGGAGAGAGCTCAAACCTTTGCATCCTTGCATCATCTTTCTTGGTTGTTATTTGGACCTTATCCATGTGATGTTTTAGAGCTTGTGCTTACTCTCACGACAAGCTCTAGTTCATCGAAAACGGATTTTGCATAGATCACTTGTTGCGTTTTCGGTTTTGGTGATTTTCTCAGTTTCTCATGTTGAGGTATTGCACCTCTAAAAATCATAGAAAATCACCCCACTGATTTCTCATGTTGGGTAGCTCTTGTCGTCCTCTTTCCAACAAAATTGGTTTCACCTAAATCCGAGTTTCCTAACTCAACTTATTGCATTTTCGAGGTTGAAGTTTTTGGTTGCTGGTCGGAAGTTCCGGCGAAGAAGGCCGGAAGTTCCGGTCAGCGGAACTTCCGCCCAAGTTCCGGGCAAGTTCTGGAAACATCGTTTTTACTCGCAGATGGTTCCAGTATGGTTTTCGCGCTTTTCCGGAAGTAGGCCGGAACTTGGCCGGAACTTCCGGTTACCTGAAATTCCGCCCTAGTTCCGCCCACAGTCAGTCCATCAGCTGCACAGGTGCGAAGGGATACAGCCGGAACTTCCGGCCCCTGTGGCCAGAACTTCCGGTGTTACACAAAAACGTGCATAATGGTCAGTTTTGGAGCGAAAGCTTCCAGCCGGAACTTCCGGCCCTTGTGGCCGGAACTTCCGGTGTTACACGAAAACTTGCTCAACGGTCAGTTTTGGAGACCTACTCATATAAATAGCTTTCTTCCCCATTGGAACTGTGTGCTTCTCTCACTCTCTCTCCTCCATTGTTGAACTAGAGAAGCTTGCTCTATCTCTCAATCCCTCCATGATTCTTGCCCCCATTTGAGGGAAAAGAGAGAGCAGATCTAGATCTACCTTTCTACCAATCAAATCCATCTCTTTGTGAGTGGAACTCTCTAGATCTTGATCTTGGTGTTCTTTGTGAATTCCTTTGTTCTTCCTCTCTTATTCCCCCAATAGCTTTTGTAGCTTTGTTGGAATTTGAGAGAGAAGGACTTGAGCATCTTTGTGGTGTTCTTGCCATTGCATTTGGTGCATCGGTTTGAGTTCTCCACGGTGATTCGTGGTGGTGAAAACAAGAAGGTTGTTACTCTTGGGTCTTTGGACCCTAGACAGCTTAGTGGCCTTTGTGGCATCTTTGTGGTGTTCTTGGGGACTCCAATTAAGTTGTGGAGAATCTTCAAGGGCAAGGCCTTTGTGGCATCTTAGTGGTGTTCTTGGGGACTCCAATTAAGTTGTGGAGATTCTTCAAGGGCAAGGCCTTTGTGGCAATTTGTTGGGAGCCTCCAATTAAGTTGTGGAGATAGCCCCAAGCTTTGTGCGGGTTCGGTAACCTCCCTAAGGTTACATAGTGGTTCGAGGACATTCCTCTTGGTGGGAATTCTCGAGGAGAATACGGTGGCCCTCGTGCATTTGGAGTGACTTGTCCTCCACACCGCTCCAACTGAGAGTAGCACTCGCAAGAGTGTGAACTTCGGGCTACATCGTCGTCTCCCGCGTGCCTCGGTTATCTCTATACCCGAGCTCTTTACTTATGCACTTTACCTTGTGATAGCCATCGTGCTTGAAGTTATATATATCTTGCTATCACATACTTGGTTGTATTGCTTAGCATAGGTTGTTGGTGCACATAGGTGAACCATAGTATATAGGCTTTGGGCTTGACAAAGTTAACGCTAGTTTTATTCCGCATTTGTTAAGCCCATCTCGTAAAAGTTTAAATCGCCTATTCACCCCCCCCCTCTAGGCGACATCCGTGTCCTTTCAAGGGTTTGTAAGATATAACTTAAGTATTCTTAAGTAGTTAGGGACGAAACAATGGCATATGAGCGGAAAAAACTTATCCTGCGATCCTTATGATTATTGATGCATGTTTCGTTCATTTTGAGAAAGCAAGTGCTAGTTTCAAAGTGTTCCGGCTTGCCCACTTGACCTTCCACAAGCCGGAAGACCTTTAGCCGGAAACGCTCGCCTGCGGCGACGAAGCCCAGTGGAAATCTGTCAATAACTGCGGAAACAAGCCCCCAGCCAAGGTGCCGGTCGCAACCAGGAATCCATGAGTTCGCAATAGAAAACTTATCCACCAGAAAACTTAAGCTTACGTCCTAAAGGACGATTTTTGAAAATCACAACTTTCATACACGCCTAGGCGGAAAGATCCAGCTCTGCGGTTTATTCGGAAAAAAACATACACGATCCAGAAATGAAAAATTAAAGGAGGTAAAAGACTCAAAGAGTGAACCATATACTTTATTTCATTGATCATGTAAAATGTTACAGAATATGTAATGCGGAAATTGCCAAGTGTGGAAAGGACGTAGCTGTGCTATATTCCAAGGGTGATCTGTTTCGTTGTATATGTCACCCGGATCCTCTCTCTTTCTCTTCCGGTGCCAATTATCAGTCCTGTCTCGTAACTCCCGGAAATCGACGAGGTAGTAAGATCCGTTGTGCAGCACTTTGCTGATGACGAAGGGTCCTTCCCAAGGAGATTGCAACTTATGCTCTCTCACATGTCGAAGGCGGAGGACCAGGTCACCAGTCGTAAACGAGCGATTCCGAACTCGACGGCTATGGTATCTCCGGAGTTTTTGCTGGTAGATGGTGGAGCGCTGGTCAGCTAAATTCCGAGCTTCTTCGATCAGGTCCATAGATAGCTGTCTGGCTTCGTCAGTTGTATCTTCGTCGTAGGCGGAAACTCGCGGTGAATCATGGATGATGTCGGAGGGAAGCACGGCTTCAGATCCGTAAACCAGGAAGAAAGGGGTGAACCCTGTTGATCTGTTAGGGCTAGTTCGTAAACTCCATAGAACAGAATCTAACTTCTCTGCCCAAGCTCCGGCTGCGCGTCGCAGCGGTTCTTCGAGACGAGGCTTGACTCCGGCTAGGATGAGGCCATTGGCTCGCTCAACCTGTCCATTGGACTGCGGGTGCACCAACGATGCTAGGTCGAGGCGGATCCCAAGGTTGTGACAGTAATCCTTCAGTTCTCCTTGTGCAAAGTTTGTGCCATTGTCCGTGATTATGCTGTGTGGGATGCCGTATCTCACTACGAGGCTGCAGACGAATTTTAGTGCCGTAGCACCATTGGCTTTTCTCACTGGCTTGGCCTCGATCCACTTACTGAACTTATCAATAGCGACCAGGAGGTAATCAAAACCACTAGGAGTCGATTTTTTCAGTTTTCCAACCATATCGAGCCCCCAGACCGCAAACGGCCAGGTGATAGGGATGGTTTTCAGCTCCTGAGCTGGAGCAGTTGGTTGAGTTGCGTAGTACTGGCAACCTCGGCAGGTTTTGACTATCTTATCAGCATCTTCTTTAGCTGTGAGCCAATAAAACCCTAACCGAAAAGCTTTTGCGACGAGAGATCTGGGAGCGGCGTGATGCCCGCAATCACCTGCGTGAATCTCTCTGAGGATTTCAATGCCATCTTGATTTGAGACGCATTTCAGAAATACCCCATTTGCGCTTCGTTTGTAGAGCTGTCCATCAACTATTGTGTAGGATCTTTCTCGTCTGATGATTTCCCGTGCGAGGGTTTCGTCTTCCGGCAGTTTATTCCGGTCCATAAGGTAACCCAGGAAAGGATGGGTCCAGGCTAGAGTGATTACCATCACTTCTCTGGCTGGAGAAAGTGCCACATCTGGGTTTTCCGGGTTAGCGCCCTTCACCGAGGGTATCCGGAGGTGCTCAAGGAAAATTCCGAGTGGAATGGGTTTCCTGCCGGATCCGAGTTTGGATAGCATATCTGCCGGTGTGTTTTCATCTCTCCTGATGTACTTGACTTCTTATCAGAGGAAGCATTTGGTGATCTTGTCGACTTCGTCTCTGTAAGCCGCCATAACGGAGTTTCTGGCGTTCCAGGTTCCGGCTACTTGTTGTGCCACCAGGTCGGAATGTCCGCATCATATGATGTGCTTGATCCCAATTTCCCTAGCGATGCGCAGACCGTGTAGTAGAGCCTCGTATTCCGCCATATTGTTTGTAGCTTCGAAGTGAATCTTCAGAACGTACTGCAATTCTTCTCCGGTGGGGGACTTCAGGGTGACTCCGGCTCCTAAACCTTGATGTTGCTTGGATCCGTCAAAGTGCATCACCCATGTATCTGGTTCCGGCTCGAGTGCTGTATCCGGAGCTTCTGTCCAATCAGCGACGAAATCTGCCAGAATTTGGGATTTGACCGCAGTTCTAGCTTTGTAGTTGATATCGAAGGCGGATAATTCAATGCCCCACTTTTCTATGCGTCCTGTTGCGTCAACGTTGTGAAGAATCATTGACATTGGAGCTTTGCTCACAACCGTCACGGGGTGCTGTTGAAAGTAGTGTCTCAGTTTCCTGCTTCCTAGGAACACACCATAGGCTAACTTCTGGAAGTGAGGGTATCTTTGCTTGGAATCCATCAAAACTTCGCTAACGTAGTAGACTGGTCTTTGGACTCCATACTCATGGCCTTCTTCCTTGCGTTCCACCACGATGATGAGGCTGACAACCTTGTTGGAAGCTGCCAGGTAGAGGAGCATAGGCTCTGACTCTTCTGGAGCTGCGAGAATAGGAGGGGAGGTAAGTATTTCCTTCAACCCTCGAAGCGCTGTATCGGCTGCGTCGTCCCAGACAAATTGGTCTATTTTCTTCAACAGCTTGTACAGAGGTAGTGCCTTCTCGCCAAGACGGCTTACAAACCTACTGATTGTTGCAACACAACCAATTAGTCGTTGCACATCTTTGAGACAAGTTAGCCTTTTGATGCACAGGATTGCCTTGATTTTTTCCAGGTTTACTTCAATGCCTCTATGAGAGACGATGAAGCCAAGGAATTTTCCGGCTGGCACGCCAAAGACGCACTTCAATGGATTCAACATCATCTTGTATCGTCGGAGATTCTCAAAGGTTTCTCTGAGGTCGCTGATCAAGTCGGATCCTTTCCGGGTCATGACCGCGATGTCGTCGACGTAAGCGTGTACATTTCGGCCAATCTGGTCCTTCAAGCACCGCTGCATCGTACGCTGGTAAGTTGCACCTGCATTTTTCAAACCAAAAGGCATGGTAACAAAGCAGTAGGTACCGAAAGGTGTGATGAACGAGGTCGCCTTTTGGTCAGACTTCTTCATCCGGATCTGATGGTACCCGGAATATGCGTCAAGAAAACACAGAAGTTCCGCCCCCGCCGTCGAATCAATGACTTGGTCAATGCGCGGCAAGGGGAACGGATCCTTCGGATAGTGCTTGTTCAAGCCGGAGTAATCGATGCACATTCTTAGTATTTCAGAATTCGTTTTGGGTACAAGGACGGGATTTGCAACCCAATCAGTATGGATAACTTCTACTACAAAACCTGCCTCTAGTAACTTTGCTAGTTCCATTCCAATGGCGCGGCGCTTCTTGTCTCCAAAGCGTCGGATAGCTTGCTTCACCGGTCTTGCTCCCGGATTTATGTTGAGGTAGTGTGATACGTCCAAAACGTATCTACTTTCCCGAACACTTTTGCTATTGTTTTGCGTCTAATTTGTGTATTTTGGATACAACTAACACGGACTAACGATGTTTTCAGCAGAATTGCTCTGGTGTCTCGTTTTTGTGCAGAAATTCAACTTTCAGGAAAATCACCAGAATTTATGTCGAAGGTCTTATTTTTCCGGAAGAATTACGGAGCCAGAAGGGCAAGCCAGGTGGAGGCCCGAGGCCCCCACACACTAGGCCGGCGCGACCCAGGAGGGGGGCGCGCCGCCCTACTGTGTGGCCGCCTCGGCAGGCCTCCGACGCCCTACTCTGGACTACTTAAGGGGTTTCGACCTAAAAAACAGGGGAGAGAAGTCGAAGTCGCCAGAAACCATCCAGAACGCCGCCACCATCGCGAAACTCCGTCTCGGGACCAGAAACTCCGTTCTGGCACTCCGCCGGGACGGGGAATTGGAGGAGATCATCGCCATCATCACCACCGACGCCTCTCCATCGACCAGCCATGTTTCCCCCATCCATGTGTGAGTAATTCCCCCGCTGTAGGCTGAAGGGGATGGTAGGGATTGGATGACATTGGTCATGTAATAGCATAAGATTGTTAGGGCATAGTGCCTAGTGTCCGTAATTGGTACTTTGATGATATTGTTGCAACTTGTTATGCTTAATGCTTGTCACTAGGGCCCGAGTGCCATGATCTCAGATCTGAACATGTTATTGTTTCATGATGATATTCATTGTTTTATGATCTTACCTGCAAGTTGTATACACATGTCGCTGTCCGGAACCCGAGGCCCCGAAGTGAAAGAAATCGGGACAACCGAAGGGGAAGGCAGTGATGATCACATGTGTTCACGGAGTGTTAATGCTTTGCTCCGGTGCTCTATTAAAAGGAGTACCTTAATTTCCAGTAGATTCCCTAAAGGCCCAACTGCCACCAGCTGGTAGGACAAAAGATGTTGTGCAAGTTTCTCATTGCGAGCACGTACGACTAAATATGGAACACATGCCTATGGATTGTTTAGTACTTGGATACCGTTTTATTATTATCTGCAAATGCCCTGCTTTGATTGTTACATGAGTTTCTCTCATCCATACTACGCCCGTTCATCCATCCCTGTGCCTACAGTATTTTAATCCTGTTGTTTACTATAATCACTACTGCTGTCTTTGTTACACTGCTGCTGATATTTCACTACTGCTACTGCTATAAAACAGTTACTACTGATAAACTCTTGCGAGCAAGTCTGCTTCCAGGTGCAGCTGAATTGACAACTCCGCTGTTAAGGCTTTCAAGTATTCTTTGTCTCCCCTTGTGTCGAATCAATAAATTGGGTTTTACTTCCCGCGAAGACTGTTGTGATCCCCTATACTTGTGGGTCATCAAGACTATTTTCTGGCGCCGTTGCCGGGGAGCATAGCTTTATTTGGAAGTTCACTTGGATTGATATTGTTCGCTGCAATTTCTCCATCATGGGTAAATCTCGCGATCCTAAAGTCGCCATATTACCATCCACTACAAGAAAAGGTACAACTCTGAGTACCTCTGCTGCTCTTGATTCACCATCTGTGATAAGTCAACTTGTTTCTCCACCACAAGCTGCACATGCTGGTACTTCTGCTGAATCTGAAAACTCTTATAATTTTGATAATGCTTCTGTTGTGCTTGATGATAGTGGTTCATTGGGATCTTTTCTAGATGCTACAATTGCTAGGTCTAGACAAATTGAAAATGCTGAAACTCCTAATGAAAATACTGTTACACCTGTTAATTCACCTTGAGTCTGTTGAATACTCTAGTGATGATCCTGATGAGGATTATGTGGAACTTGATGATGATTTTATTGATAAATGCAATGCTACTACTGATGTAAGAAAAATTAAAAAGGTGCTTGCACAACATACTGTTAGATATAAGCTGTCTCCTAATCCTAAATTTGCCACATCTCCTATAAACATTAAGGATAAAGATTATGATTTTTCTCTTGATCTATCTCATATAGCTATTGTTGAGAAAACACCGTTTTGTGGTACTGAAAAAGAAAGTGCTGTAGAACACATGATTGAGTTGTCTACTCTGAGTAGCTTGTTTTCTGATGATATCAAGATGCGTACTTATTTTGTCGCTAAATTTTTTCCTTTCTCATTAAAGGATGATGCTAAAACTTGGTATAATAATTTGCCTCCTAATTCTATTGGAAGTCCAACTGGTTTGCGTGATGTTTTCTTTCGAAAATATTTTCCTGCTAGTGCTCAACATATTGCTTTGCAGAGAATTTATGATTTTGACCAGGAAGATGGAGAGAAATTGCCTGAAGCTTGGGCAAGATTTTGCTCTCTTATCAGAGCTCGACCTGGACATGATCTGGAAAAGAATGATCTACTTGATATATTTTATAGTGGACTAACCATTGAGTCTAGGGCATATTTGGATAGTTGTGCTGGTTGTGTTTTCAGGAAAAGAACTCCAGACGAAGCTGAAGAATTATTGGCTAAAATAGGCTGGAATCATGATGATTGGTCTACACCTGAACCAGCCCCGACACCGATATTGAAGAAGAGGGGTTTGATTAAATTAAATGATGAAGATATGAGGGAAGCCAAGAAATCTCTTAAGGAGAAAGGTATTAAATCTGAAGATGTGAAGAACTTGCCTCCCATAGAAGATCTATGTAAGATAACTTCCCCTTCATCCATGATTGAGGTAAATTCTCTTCAACGCTTTACTAGGGAAGATATTCCGTATTAAAAACTTCCTTCTCAATGCTTAGATGAGTTTGATAATTATATTGTTAAGCAAGAAAATTTTAATATGAGAGTAGAGAATCATTTAATGGAAAATTCTCAAGCTATTAGTGAATTGCATGGTATTATGGAGAGAACCTCCACTGATGTTAAGATGATTGTTAAACATTTTCATATGATTCAAACTCAAATTGATCAACTCACTAAAGTGCAAAATGACTTGTTAAAAAATAATTCTAAAGAAAAACATACTTATGAAGTAACAACTAGAGGCGGTGTTTCTACTCAGGATCCTCTATATCCTGAAGGGCATTCCAAAAGAGTAGAACAAGATTCTCAACGAACTAAAGAAATTAGTGCACCTTCAAAGAAAAAGAAGAAGAAACATAAAAATGTTGTAGAATCCTCTGAACCTATTAATGATCCTAATAGTATTTCTATTTCTGATGCTGAAACTGAAAGTGGTAATGAACATGATAAAGATAATGATAAGAATGATGCTTCTGATAAAGAAGAGGTTGAAGATGAACCTGAAAAGCATGCTAAAATAAAAAATATACTAAAGAAGATTTTATTGCTAAGAAACATGGTAATGAAAGAGAACCATGGGTTCAAAAGCAAATGTCTTTTCCTGCTAAGAAACTAAAATCAAAGGAAGAAGAACACTATAATAAATTTTGCGATTGGATGAAACCTTTATTCTTGCAAATCCCTTTGACTGATGCTATTAAATTGCCTCCTTATTCAAAGTATATGAAAGATATTGTCACTAACAAAAGGAAAATTCCTAATGAGGAGATTTCCACCATGCTTGCTAATTACTCTTTCAATGGAAAAGTTCCAAAGAAGTTAGGCGACCCAGGTATACCTACTATTCCTTGTTCTATTAAGAATAATTATGTTAGAACTGCTCTATGTGATTTGGGAGCAGGTGTTAGTGTTATGCCTTTTTCTCTTTACAAGAGACTTTACTTAGACAAGTTGATACCTACTGATATATCTTTGCAAATGGCTGATAAATCTAGTGCTATTCCTGTTGGTATATGTGAGGATGTTCCTGTTCAAGTTACTAATAACTGCTTGATATTAACTGATTTTGTTGTGTTGGAAATGCCTGAAGATGATAATATGTCTATTATTCTTGGGAGACCTTTTCTTAACACCGCAGGGGCTGATATTGATTGCAATAAAGGAAAGGTTACTTTCAATGTTGATGACAAGGAACATACCGTTTATTTCCCCAAGAGGATTGATAAAGTATGTGGAGTTAATACAATTTCTAATGTGAGAACTATCAAAGTGGGAGCTATTGATTGTCCTATATATGAGCCTAAAGAAGGATATCAAAATATTATGTTTGGATCCATATCAATTCAATACAAGGTAACATGACTGATTTGAGGTTTATTTCTTCATATGTTATGTAAAATTTATTTGGTGGCAAGACTTGATCAACCTTGTTAACAAATTCATTTTATATGCATAGAGGAGCTAAACAATATTTCTTTCTTCTTTCACTTGTTTTACTTACTGTAGCAATACCTTTGTATATTTACTTTATTGCGTTATTGTGCCAAGTAAAGTCTCTAATAGAAAGTTGATGCTAGATTTGGATTTCTGCGCAGAAACAGATTTTTAGCTGTCATGAATTTGAGTTTTTCTCTCTATAGGAGAATCTAAAAATTCTGTAAAAATTCACGTGTGATCCTCAGATATGTACGCAACTTTCATTAGTTTTAAGTTTTCTGATTTGAGCAACGGAAGTACCTCTTAAAAATTCGTCTTTACTGGCTATTCTGTTTTGGCAGATTCTGTCTCTGTTTTTTTGCATTGTCTCTTGTGGACTTTAAGCAAGGCTCTCTAGACTTGGAGAGCTATAGCTAATGTTTTATTGAGTTCTTGCAATGTGTCACTACAGGACTAAAGTGGATAATTTTTTTTTTGAGTACTAACCCCTCTAATGAAGTTTATGAGAAGTTTGGTGTGGCAGAAGTTTTCAAGGGTCAAGAGAGAAGGGTGATATAATGTGATAAAGAAGAGCCAAAAGCCTAAGCTTGGGGGGAGGTATACCGGCATCACTCATTCTTTGCATATTATGATTTCTGGATACTTGTATATACTTGTTTAGCTTCTTCAAGTGGTTTTCTAATAAGAGGGAGATGATATTTGGGGAAGTGCTGATTGAAAACAGATTCTGGACTGATACCATAAAAATTCTCAAAAACAGCCAGAACGTTATTTTGCGAAGCCAATTTTTGAGCATGTTCCCCAGGTTGTTATCTAACTTTCATTAGTTGAACACTTTTCGAGCTGGGCAGCGGAAGAATTTCGAAAAAATCGATTACTGTACTGCTGTCAAGTTTGACGAATTCCTGCTGCTTTGTGTTTATGTGACTCTTCTAGTTTTCATTTTCTTGTTTTTGCTTTGTTTCTTTCCTAAAAATACAAAAAGACCAAAAATATTTCTTTTGTTTCTTTTCACCATTTTCTTATTTTGGTTTCTTGCTTTTATTTTGCTTTATTTGCTATCGTTGGTTTGCTATAAGAAAATCCAAAAAGATTTTAGTTTGTTTGCTTGTTTCCTTTTGTTCTTGTTTCCAATTCGAAAACACCAAAAATATTTGCTGTTTTTCTTTGGTTTTGTAAAGTTCATTATGGATTTCAATGGTATTCGGTGGCTGGAGCGTGGTTTTCATTCCATATTATTCAAGCTACACAAGTGAAAGGCAATAATGACGATCTACGACAATTCGACTGTGGTGAGAGGCTGGTATGAACTCTATTTGTTTTCATTTTTGTACATATACTCATCCATGTGAGCATGCTTAGTTGGTTCATGTGAGGTATATGTCATTTAAGAAAGTCTAGTAGTTCATGATCTCTCATGTTTAGCTCCAATTTATTAATATGAGTAGCATGTCATAAATATTTGCTTACATTGTTTTATTCATAAATAGGTATGACATTGTGGTATCCTCCTCTGAATAATTCATTCGAATCGACTTGGCACATGCTCACGCATGCATATGACTGAACAAAGGTCAACTAAGCCTTGATGATTTAATTTGCTTCAGAGTTCTTGTATCACTTTTATGCCCCCGTTAATTTATTTTGCCGCAAGCATGATTATGACAGTTACTGCTCTCTTGATTGTCGCTTCCCAGTCTATTGCTAGCCTTCACTTGTACTGAGCGGGAACGCTGCTCGTGCTTCCAAACCCCTGAAAACCAAGTTATTCCAAAGTGTCCACCATAAATACCTATGCATGGCATTTCAAACCATTCCAAGTAAATTCTCATGCGCTACCTTTAAAACCTTCGAAATGCTTCTCAATTTGTGTCAATGTTTTATAGCTCATGAGGAAGTATGTGGTGTTTATCTTTCAACCTTGTCATTTACTTTTGACATACTTTCATAATAAGAGCTGGCAACGGGGTGCCCAGCCCCAAATTAATCAAACTAAATTCTCTTCACATGTTTTGCCCTGATTCATCAGTAAGCAACTTAATTTTGCAAATAGACACTCCTCCATGGTATGAGATTGATTGGAAGGCACCCGAGGATTCGGTTAGCCATGGCTTGTGTAAGCAAAGGTTTGGGGGAGTGTCACCCATAATAGAACTAAAATACGTGTGTAAACAAAAGAGAAGACGGATGATCTACCTTGCTGGTAGAAATAACGTCCTTCATGGGAGCCGCTCTTGAAAGTCTGGTTGATGAGGTAGTTGGTGTACCCATTACCATTCGTTGACAACAACAAACACCTCTCAAAATAATTTTTACTCTTGTTTAAAAAAATGAAAAGCTCTAGCGCATGTTAATCCCTGCTTCCCTCTGCGAAGGGTAAATCTTTTACTTTTATGTTGAGTCACCATCCTTTCTTTGAGCACTTTCTTGAGAGCACTACTGTCATTCTTAGTATAATATGCTTGTCCCAAAATGTGATTAATTGTGGTATAACTTTGATGCTTTTATCTTTGACAATCTCTACTTCTAGTCTTTCCATGAACTTCAGAGGTTCCTGAGCATTTATGTTTTGCTATTCAAATACGGGCAAGCGAGATACCACTCTATCATATCCTTTTATGAACATTGCAATCCTGCTGATAGACATGATTCATGATGCTTATTATTAATTTGTTGGTACCTTTCCATGATTGACATAGCTATTGGATGATCTTATTTGCATGTATCTTATTATGAATTGCCTAAGTACTTGTCCATATCATGAGAATATTTACATCATATGAACAAATGTGTTCATGAAAGTTCTTTTATCGCACTCAGTTGTTAACTAAATTGCTTGAGGACAAGCAATAAGCTAAGCTTGGGGGGAATTGATACGTCCAAAACGTATCTACTTTCCCGAACACTTTTGCTATTGTTTTGCCTCTAATTTGTGTATTTTGGATACAACTAACACGGACTAACGCTGTTTTCAGCAGAATTGCTCTGGTGTCTCGTTTTTGTGCAGAAATTCAACTTTCAGGAAAATCCCCGGAATTTATGTCGAAGGTCTTATTTTTCCGGAAGAATTACGGAGCCAGAAGGGCAAGCCAGGTGGAGGCCCGAGGCCCCCACACACTAGGTCGGCGCGGCCCAGGAGGGGGGCGCGCCGCCCTACTGTGTGGCCGCCTCGGTAGGCCTCCGACGCCCTACTCTGGACTACTTAAGGGGTTTCGACCTAAAAAACAGGGGAGAGAAGTCGAAGTCGCCAGAAACCATCCAGAACGCCGCCACCATCGCGAAACTCCGTCTCGAGACCAGAAACTCCGTTCTGGCACTCCGGCGGGACGGGGAATTGGAGGAGATCATCACCATCATCACCACCGGCGCCTCTCCATCGACCAGCCATGTTTCCCCCATCCATGTGTGAGTAATTGCCCCGCTGTAGGCTGAAGGGGATGGTAGGGATTGGATGAGATTGGTCATGTAATAGCATAAGACTGTTAGGGCATAGTGCCTAGTGTCCGTAATTGGTACTTTGATGATATTGTTGCAACTTGTTATGCTTAATGCTTGTCACTAGGGCCCGAGTGCCATGATCTCAGATCTGAACATGTTATTGTTTCATCATGATATTCATTGTTTTATGATCTTACCTGCAAGTTGTATACACATGTCGCTGTCCGGAACCCGAGGCCCCGAAGTGACAGAAATCGGGACAACCGAAGGGGAAGGCAGTGATGTGAGGATCACATGTGTTCACGGAGTGTTAATGCTTTGCTCCGGTGCTCTATTAAAAGGAGTACCTTAATTTCCAGTAGATTCCCTAGAGGCCCGGCTGCCACCGGCTGGTAGGACAAAAGATGTTGTGCATAGTGCTCGTCGAGTTCCCTTGGTACTCCGGACATGTCAGAAGGTTGCCATGCAAAGACATCCATGTTAGCACGCAGGAACTCGACGAGCGCGCTTTCCTATTTGGGGTCCATGTTGGCTCCGACTGGCACCTGCTTGGAGGTGTCTCCTGCCTTGAGATCGACTTTCTTGGTGTCTATCGCGGCCCTGAACGAGTCTTTCTGCTCTGAGATTTGCCTCTTGGTGGTTTGCATCTCTGACGGATCCACCGCGGCTCTGTAGTCTTTGAGCTCTTTTGCGGAGATCACAGATTCTGCTAAAGCTGCTTCACCGAGCTCGCACTCGTGAGCTTTGTTGTAGTCTCCGGACACGGTGATCATACCGTTGGGACCTTGAATCTTGAGCTTCTTGTAGATGTAACACGCCCTTGCGTGAAACTTGTGGTAGGTGGGCCTGCCGAAGATGACATGGTAGGAGCTTTTGAAAGGCACGACCTCAAACGTGATCATCTCTTCACGGAAATTGTGAACATCGCCGAAGGCCACGGGAAGTCTGATGCTGCCTAGGGAGTTTGCTTTTTTACCCGGAACCACGCCGTGGAATTCCACATTGTTGTGTTTCAGCTGTTCCTTGGTTAACTGCATTTTCTCCAGAGTCTCCAGGTACATGATGTTCAAGCTGGCTCCGCCATCCATGAGGCACTTGGAGAAGTCATACCCATCAATGCGGGGACTCACAACCAAGGCGTAGCACTCCTTCGGAATGATGGTGGGGTGATCCGACCTATCAAACGTACACGAAGTTTCCGACCACCTGACATACTGCAGCACAGCTGGAACTGCGGCGTTCAGGATCCGGAGAGCTGACTTGCTGGTGCGGACTGTTGGTGTTCCGAGGAAAGTGTGGTAGGCACTAGCACTCTTTTTCCGAAGGGATTGGATTTATTAGCTGCGGGGGCCTCTTTGGCATCCGGCGAAGCGTCATCCTCGTCCATCGCCTCGGAACTGTCCTCGGCCTTTTCCTTGTTCTTGCCCTTGCCTCCTTTGCCACGAGGGCGGTGCTTCCGGGCTTGCTTGTATCCTGCTTCCGGGTCGGTCTTGAGATCGTTGACCCACTTGCAGTTGCGGTTGGTGTGGGAGGACTTGCTTGTAGCCGGATCTATGTGGGCTAGGCATGGCATGTCTCTGTACACCTCAAAAGTTTTGGGAGCGCGGGTTCCGGCAGCTGTGACCTCGTCAGCATGCTGCTGGCCCCTACCGGCTCTGCCTCCATGATAGCGGAATTTTCCGCCTCCTTGACCGTCGCACTAGAACGCCATGGCCACCATGTTGGATCCGCCAGGCTTCTGGTCGTCAGAGGGATTTTTCCGCTTATTGCTGCTATTGCCACCATTGTCGCAGTTTTTCTTCTGCTGGTGTAGGGGTATAGCTGTAGCGGCCAGTTATCCTCCTGCGTCATCATCAACGGCAGAGTGAGTACTTGCAATGATGATCATGTCGTCCAAAGTTAGTTTGTTTTCGTTGATCAGGCAAGTGAGCTTGTGCTGAAGCAATCCTCCTCTCTGCAGTCTACCGATAAAAGCGAGCATAGCAGTGCGATCGTCGACGTTCTCACACTCGTTTCTGGTTGACAGCCATCGAGTGAGGAAACTGCGCGATGTTTCTCCTTTCTTCTGAATGCATGCCTGCAGGTCACTTGTTGTGGCAGGTCTCTTGTAGGTGCCTCTGAAGTGCTTTTCGAAGGCAATCTTCATATCAAACCAACAAAAGATAGAGTTCGACGGGAGGTCTCTAAGCCAAATACGAGTTGGACCAATGAGGTACAGCTGGAGCATGCGGCAGGCAATCCTCTGATTTCCTCCGGCGAAGCTTACTGCATTGAAGTAATCCTCGATCCAGGTGTCAGGTCTCTCAGTGCCATCATAATGCTTCAGATTTATGGGTAGCTTAAGGTTCAAGCCCTTTGGAAAAGCTTCCTCCCGGATCATCCTGCCAAAACATTTTGGACCGATGTACTCGGATTTGTACTCGTTGAGGCGATCCCTGATGGCGTGTAACTCACACGTTCGTTGGGAACCCCAAGAGGAAGGTATGATGTCGTATAGCAGCAGGTTTTCCCTCAGTAAGAAACCAAGGTTTATCGAACCAGTAGGAGCCAAGAAGCACGTTGAAGGTCGATGGCGACGGGATGTAGTGCGGCGCAACACCAGAGATTCCGGCGCCAACGTGGAACCTGCACAACACAACCAAAGTACTTTGCCCCAACGAAACAGTGAGGTTGTCAATCTCACCGGCTTGCTGTAACAAAGGATTAACCGTATTGTGTGGAAGATGATTGTTTGCAGAAAACAGTAGAACAAGTATTGCAGTAGATTGTATTTCAGTAAAGAGAATTGGACCGGGGTCCACAGTTCACTAGAGGTGTCTCTCCCATAAGACGAACAGCATGTTGGGTGAACAAATTACAGTTGGGCAATTGACAAATAAAGAGAGCATGACCATGCACATACATATCATGATGAGTATAGTGAGATTTAATTGGGCATTACGACAAAGTACATAGACCGCCATCCAACTGCATCTATGCCTAAAAAGTCCACCTTCAGGTTATCATCCGAACCCCTTCCAGTATTAAGTTGCAAAGCAACAGACAATTGCATTAAGTATGGTGCGTAATGTAATCAACAACTACATCCTTAGACATAGCATCAATGTTTTATCCCTAGTGGCAACAGCACAACACAACCTTAGAACTTTCTGTCACATCGTCCTGTGTGTCAATGCAGGCATGAACCCACTATCGAGCATAAGTACTCCCTCTTGGAGTTACAAGCATCTACTTGGCTGAGCATCTACTAGTAACGGAAAGCATGCAAGATCATAAACAACACGTAGATATAACTTTGATAATCAACATAACAAGTATTCTCTATTCATCGGATCCCAACAAACGCAACATATAGAATTACGGATAGATGATCTTGATCATGTTAGGCAGCTCACAAGATCCAACAATGAAAGCACAATGGGGAGAAGACAACCATCTAGCTACCGCTATGGACCCATAGTCCAGGGGGTAGACTACTCACTCATCACTCCGGAGGCGACCATGGCGGTGTAGAGTCCTCCGGGAGATGATTCCCCTCTCCGGCAGGGTGCCGGAGGCGATCTCTGGATCCCCCGAGATGGGATCGGCGGCGGCGGCGTCTCGCATGTTTTCTCGTATCGTGGCTCTCAGATGCGGGGGTTTCGTCACGGAGGCTTTAAGTAGGCGAAAGGGCAAGTCAGAGGGGAGCACAGGGCCCCACACCATAGGTCGGCGCGGCCAGGGGGGCCGCGCCGCCCTAGGGTTTGGCCTCCCTGTTGCCCCACTTCGTCTCCTCTTCGGACTTCGGGAAGCTTCGTGGAAAAATAGGCCCCGGGGCTTTGATTTCGTCCAATTCCGAGAATATTTCGTTACTAGGATTTCTGAAACCAAAAACAGCAGAAAACAGAATCGGCACTTCGGCATCTTGTTAATAGGTTAGTTCCGTAAAATGCACGAATATGACATAAAGTGTGCATAAAACATGTAGATAACATCAATAATGTGGCATGGATCATAAGAAATTATCGATACGTCTGAGACGTATCAGCATCCCCAAGCTTAGTTCTGCTCGTCAGAGCAGGTAAAACGATAACACGAGATAATTTCTGGAGTGACATGCCATCATAATCTTGATCATACTATTTGTAAAGCATATGTAGTGAATGCAGCGATCAAAACAATGTATATGACATGAGTAAACAAGTGAATCATAAAGCAAAGACTTTTCATGAATAGCACTTCAAGACAAGCATCAATAAGTCTTTCATAAGAGTTAACTCATAAAGCAACAATTCATAGTAAAAGCATTGAAGCAACACAAAAGAAGATTAAGTTTCAGCGGTTGCTTTCAACTTGTAACATGTATATCTCATGGATATTGTCAACATAGAGTAATATAATAAGTGCAATAAGCAAGTATGTAGGAATCAATGCATAGTTCACACAAGTGTTTGCTTCTTGAGGTGGAGAGAAATAGGTGAACTGACTCAACATTGAAAGTAAAAGAATGGTCCTCCATAGAGGAAAAGCATCGATTGCTATATTTGTGCTAGAGCTTTGATTTTGAAAACATGAAACAATTTTGTCAACGGTAGTAATAAAGCATATGAGTTATGTAAATTATATCCTACAAGTTGCAAGCCTCATGCATAGTATACTAATAGTGCCCGCACCTTGTCCTAATTAGCTTGGACTACCGGATCATCACAATGCACTGTTTTTACCAAGTGTCACAAAGGGGTACCTCTATGCCGCCTGTACAAAGGTCTAAGGAGAAAGCTCGCATTGGATTTCTCGCTATTGATTATTCTTCAACTTAGACATCCATACGGGACAACATAGACAACGAGATAATGGACTCCTCTTTTATGCATAAGCATGTAACAACAATTAATAATTTTCTCATTTGAGATTGAGGATATATGTCCAAAACTGAAACTTCCACCATGGATCATGGCTTTAGTTAGCGGCCCAATGTTCTTCTCTAACATATGCATGCTTAACCATAAGGTGGTAGATCTCTCTTACTTCCGACAAGACGGACATGCATAGCAACTCACATGAATTTCAACAATGAATAGTTGATGGCGTCCCCAGTGAACATGGTTATCGCACAACAAGCAACTTAATAAGAGATAAAGTGCATAATTACATATTCAATACCACAATAGTTTTTAAGCTATTTGTCCCATGAGCTATATATTGCAAAGGTGAAGAATGGAATTTAAAGGTAGCACTCAAGCAATTTACTTTGGAATGGCGGAAAATACCATGTAGTAGGTAGGTATGGTGGACACAAATGGCATAGTGGTTGGCTCAAGTATTTTGGATGCATGAGAAGTATTCCCTCTCGATACAAGGTTTAGGCTAGCAAGGTTTATTTGAAACAAACACAAGGATGAACCGGTGCAGCAAAACTCACATAAAAGACATATTGAAAACATTATAAGAATCTACATCGTCTTCCTTGTTGTTCAAACTCAATACTAGAAATTATCTAGACCTTAGAGAAACCAAATATGCAAACCAAATTTAAGCATGCTCTATGTATTTCTTCATTAATGGGTGCAAAGCATATGATGCAAGAGCTTAATCATGAGCACAACAATTGCCAAGTATCACATTACCCAAGACATTTATAGCAATTACTACATGTATCATTTTCCAATTCCAACCATATAACAATTTAACGAAGGAGAAACTTCGCCATGAATACTATGAGTAGAAACCAAGGACATACTTGTCCATATGCTACAGCGGAGCGTGTCTCTCTCCCATAAAGTGAATGCTAGGATCCATTTTATTCAAACAAAACAAAAAACAAAAACAAACCGACGCTCCAAGAAAAAGCACATAAGATGTGATGGAATAAAAATATAGTTTCAGGGGAGGAACCTGATAATGTTGTCGATGAAGAAGGGGATGCCTTGGGCATCCCCAAGCTTAGACGCTTGAGTCTTCTTGATATATGCAGGGGTGAACCACCGGGGCATCCCCAAGCTTAGAGCTTTCACTCTCCTTGATCATGTTGCATCATACTCCTCTCTTGATCCTTGAAAACTTCCTCCACACCAAACTCGAAACAACTCATTAGAGGGTTAGTGCACAATATAAATTGACATATTCAGAGGTGACACAATCATTCTTAACACTTCTGGACATTGCATAATGCTACTGGACATTAGTGGATCAAAGAAATTCATCCAACATAGCAAAAGAGGCAATGCGAAATAAAAGGCAGAATCTGTCAAAACAGAACAGTTCGTATTGACGAATTTTAAAATGGCACCAGACTTGCTCAAATGAAAATGCTCAAATTGAATGAAAGTTGCGTACATATCTGAGGATCACTCACGTAAATTGGCATAATTTTCTGAGTTACCTACAGAGAGGTGGACCCAAATTCGTGACAGCAAAGAAATCTGGAACTGCGCAGTAATCCAAATCTAGTACTTACTTTTCTATCAACGGCTTAACTTGGCACAACAAAACACAAAACTAAGATAGGGAGAGGTTGCTACAGTAGTAAACAACTTCCAAGACACAAAATAAAAACAAAGTACTGTAGGTAAAAACATGGGTTGTCTCCCATAAGCGCTTTTCTTTAACGCCTTTCAGCTAGGCGCAGAAAGTGTGTATCAAGTATTATCAAGAGACGAAGTGTCAACATCATAATTTGTTCTCATAATGGAATCAAAAGGTAACTTCATTCTCTTTCTAGGGAAGTGTTCCATACCTTTCTTGAGAGGAAATTGATATTTTATATTACCTTCCTTCATATCAATGATAGCACCAACGATTCAAGAAAAGGTCTTCCCAATATAATGGGACAAGATGCATTGCATTCAATATCCAAGACAACAAAATCAATGGGAACAAGGTTATTGTTAACGGTAATGCGAACATTATCAACTTTACCCAAAGGTTTCTTTGTAGAATGATCAGCAAGATTAACATCCAAATAACAATTTTTCAGCGGTGGCAAGTCAAGCATATCATAAATTTTCTTAGGCATACCGTAAATACTTGCACCAAGATCACATAAAGCATTACAATCAAAATCTTTAACCTTCATCTTAATGATGGGTTCCCAACCATCCTCTAGCTTTTTAGGAATAGAGGCTTCACGCTCTAGTTTCTCTTCTCTAGCTTTTATGAGAGCATTTGTAATATGATGTGTAAAAGCCAAATTTATAGCACTAGCATTAGGACTTTTAGCTAGTTTTTGCAAGAACTTTATAACTTCAGAGATGTGGCAATCATCAAAATTCAAACCATTATAATCTAAAGCAATGGGATCATCATCCCTAATGTTGGAAAAAATTTCAGCAGCTTTATCACAGGCAGTTTCAGCAGTTTTAGCAGTTTCAGGCAGTTTCTCGCGCTTTGCATTAGAAGTGGAAACATTGCTATCACCAATTCTTTTATTAGTATTAGTAGGAGGTGCAGCAACATGTGTAGCATTAACATTACTAGTGGTGGTAATAGTCCAGACTTTAGCTATATTCTTCTCTTTAGCTAGTTTTTCATTTTCTTCTCTATCCCACCTAGCACGCAGTTCAGCCATTAATCTTATATTCTCATTAATTCTAACTTGAATGGCATTTGCTGTAGTAACAATCTTATTATGATGATTCTCATTAGGCAAAACTTTTGATTTCAAAAGATCAACATCAGCGGCAAGACTATCGACTTTAGAAGCAAGTATATCAATTTTCCCAAGCTTTTCTTCAACAGATTTGTTAAAAGCAGTTTGTGTACTAATAAATTCTTTAAGCATGGCTTCAAGTCCAGGGGGTGAACTCCTATTATTGTTGTAAGAATTCCCATAAGAATTACCATAGCCGTTGCCATTATTATAAGGATATGGTCTATAGTTGTTACTAGAATTGTTCCGGTAAGCATTGTTGTTGAAATTATTGTTTTTAATGAAGTTCACATCAACATGTTCTTCTTGTGCAACCAATGAAGCTAATGGAACATTATTAGGATCAATATTAGTCCTACCATTCACAAGCATAGACATAATAGCATCAATCTTATCACTCAAGGAAGAGGTTTCTTCGACAGAATTTACCTTCTTACCTTGGGGAGCTCTTTCCGTGTGCCATTCAGAGTAGTTGATCATCATATTATCAAGAAGCTTTGTTGCTTCACCAAGAGTGATGGACATAAAGGTACCTCCAGCAGCTGAATCCAATAGGTTCCGCGAAGAAAAATTTAGTCCTGCATAGAAGGTTTGGATGATCATCCAAGTAGTCGACCATGAGTTGGGCAATTTTTAACCAGAGATTTCATTCTTTCCCAAGCTTGAGCAACATGTTCAGTATCTAATTGTTTAAAATTCATTATGCTACTCCTCAAAGATATAATTTTAGCAGGGGGATAATATCTACCAATAAAAGCATCCTTGCATTTAGTCCATGAATCAATACTATTCTTAGGCAGAGATAGCAACCAATCTTTAGCTCTTCCTCTTAATGAGAAAGGGAACAATTTTAGTTTAATAATATCACCATCTACATCTTTATATTTTTGCATTTCACATAGTTCAACAAAATTATTAAGATGGGCAGCAGCATCATCGTAACTAACACTTAAAAATTGCTCTCGCATAACAAGATTCAGTAAAGCAGGTTTAATTTCAAAGAATTCTGCTGTAGTAGCAGGTGGAGCAATAGGTGTGCATAAGAAATCATTATTATTTGTGGTTGTGAAGTCACACAACTTAGTATTTTCAGCGTTGGCCATTTTAGCAACAGTAAATAAAGCAAACTAGATAAAGTAAATGCAAGTAAACTAATTTTTTTTTGTGTTTTTGATATAGAGTGCAAGACAGTAAATAAAGTAAAAACTAGCAACTAATTTTTTTGTATTTTGATATAGTGCAGCAAACAAAGTAGTAAATAAAATAAAGCAAGACAAAAACAAAGTAAAGAGATTGAGAAGTGGAGACTCCCCTTGTAGCGTGTCTTGATCTCCCCGGCAACGGCGCCAGAAAAACTGCTTGATGGCGTGTAACTCACACGTTCGTTGGGAACCCCAAGAGGAAGGTATGATGTCGTATAGCAGCAGGTTTTCCCTCAGTAAGAAACCAAGGTTTATCGAACCAGTAGGAGCCAAGAAGCACGTTGAAGGTCGATGGCGACGGGATGTAGTGCGGCGCAACACCAGAGATTCCGGCGCCAACGTGGAACCTGCACAACACAACCAAAGTACTTTGCCCCAACGAAACAGTGAGGTTGTCAATCTCACCGGCTTGCTGTAACAAAGGATTAACCGTATTGTGTGGAAGATGATTGTTTGCAGAAAACAGTAGAACAAGTATTGCAGTAGATTGTATTTCAGTAAAGAGAATTGGACCGGGGTCCACAGTTCACTAGAGGTGTCTCTCCCATAAGACGAACAGCATGTTGGGTGAACAAATTACAGTTGGGCAATTGACAAATAAAGAGAGCATGACCATGCACATACATATCATGATGAGTAAAGTGAGATTTAATTGGGCATTACGACAAAGTACATAGACCGCCATCCAACTGCATCTATGCCTAAAAAGTCCACCTTCAGGTTATCATCCGAACCCCTTCCAGTATTAAGTTGCAAAGCAACAGACAATTGCATTAAGTATGGTGCGTAATGTAATCAACAACTACATCCTTAGACATAGCATCAATGTTTTATCCCTAGTGGCAACAGCACAACACAACCTTAGAACTTTCTCACATCGTCCTGTGTCAATGCGGGCATGAACCCACTATCGAGCATAAGTACTCCCTCATGGAGTTACAAGCATCTACTTGGCCAGAGCATCTACTAGTAACGGAAAGCATGCAAGATCATAAACAACACGTAGATATAACTTTGATAATCAACATAACAAGTATTCTCTATTCATCGGATCCCAACAAACGCAACATATAGAATTACAGATAGATGATCTTGATCATGTTAGGCAGCTCACAAGATCCAACAATGAAAGCACAATGGGGAGAAGACAACCATCTAGCTACTGCTATGGACCCATAGTCCAGGGGTAGACTACTCACTCATCACTCCGGAGGCGACCATGGCGGTGTAGAGTCCTCCGGGAGATGATTCCCCTCTCCGGCAGGGTGCCGGAGGCGATCTCCTGGATCCCCCGAGATGGGATCGGCGGCGGCGGCGTCTCAGTATGTTTTCTCGTATCGTGGCTCTCGGTACTGGGGGTTTCGTCACGGAGGCTTTAAGTAGGCGAAAGGGCAAGTCAGGAGGGGGCACAGGGGCCCCACACCATAGGTCGGCGCGGCCAGGGGGGGGGCCACGCCGCCCTAGGGTTTGGCCTCCCTGTGGCCCCACTTCATCTCCTCTTCGGACTTCTGGAAGCTTCGTGGAAAAATAGGCCCCTGGGCTTTGATTTCGTCCAATTCCGAGAATATTTCGTTACTAGGATTTCTGAAACCAAAAACAGCAGAAAACAAAGAATCGGCACTTCGGCATCTTGTTAATAGGTTAGTTCCAGAAAATGCACGAATATGACATAAAGTGTGCATAAAACATGTAGATAACATCAATAATGTGGCATGGATCATAAGAAATTATCGATACGTCGGAGACGTATCAATCCCTCGCGTCGCGTGGACCGTTTTGCGGAGATTTTGAGCGCGAGCGAGATCTCCGGCCTCCGCCTCCGCCACTAGGTGGTGGGGAAGGATATCTGTGAGGGGGCCTGTGAGATTTCTTGCTTCCGCCTTCAGATTCTCCGCGCCCTTCCTTATGCTGACTCCGGTGATGACCCACAAGTATAGGGGATCGCAGCAGTCTTCGAGGGTAGTATAACCCAATTTATTGATTCGACACAAGGGGGGACAAAGAATACTTGGAAGCCTTAACAGCGGAGTTGTCAATTCAGCTGCACCTGGAAACAGACTTGCTCGCAAGAGTTTATCAGTAGTAACAGTTTTATAGCAGTAGCAGTAGTAAAATAACAGCAGCAGAGTAACAAAGACAGCAGTAGTAATTATAGCAAACAGCAGGATTAAAATACTGTAGGCACAGGGATGGATGACGGGCGTTGCATGGATGAGAGAAACTCATGTAACAATCATAGCAGGGCATTTGCAGATAATAATAAAACGGTGTCGAAGTACAAAGCAATCAATAGGCATGTGTTCCAATTATAGTCGTACGTGCTCGCAATGAGAAACTTGCACAACATCTTTTGTCCTACCAGCCGGTGGCAGCCGGGCCTCAAGGGAATCTACTGGATATTAAGGTACTCCTTTTAATAGAGTACCGGAGCAAAGCATTAACACTCCGTGAACACATGTGATCCTCACATCACTACCATCCCCTCCGGTTGTCCCGATTTCTGTCACTTCGGGGCCATTGGTTCCGGACAGCGACATGTGTATACAACTTGCAGGTAAGATCATAAACAATGAATATCATGATGAAACAATAACATGTTCAGATCTGAGATCATGGCACTCGGGCCCTAGTGACAAGCATTAAGCATAACAAGTTGCAACAATATCATCAAAGTACCAATTACGGACACTAGGCACTATGCCCTAACAATCTAACACTATTACATGACCAATCTCATCCAATCCCTACCATCCCCTTCAGCCTACAGCGGGGGAATTACTCACACATGGATGGGGGAAACATTGCTGGTTGATGGAGAGGCGTCGGTGGTGATGGCGATGATGATCTCCTCCAATTCCCCGTCCCGGCGGAGTGCCAGAACGGAGACTTCTGGCTCCTGTGGCGGAGTTTCGCGATGTGGCGGCGTTCTGGAGGGTTTCTGGCGACTTCGACTTCTCTCTGTGCGTTTTTAGGTCGAGGCCGATAAATAGTCCGAAGGAGGGCATCGGAGGCCAACCGAGGGGGCCACACCACCAGGCCGTGCGGGCCCCCCTTGGCCGCGCCGCCAGGTGGTGTGGGGCCCTCGGGCCTCCACCTTACTTCTCCTTCTGGCTCCGTCAGTATTCTGGGAAAATAGGGCCTTCTGCATAAATTCCGAGGATTTTCCCGAAAGTTGGATTTCTGCACAAAAACGAGACACCAGAACAGTTCTGCTAAAAACAGCGTTAGTCCGCGTTAGTTGCATCCAAAATACACAAATTAGAGGCAAAACAATAACAAAAGTGTTCGGGAAAGTAGATACGTTTTGGACGTATCAACTCCCCCCAAGCTTAGCTTATTGCTTGTCCTCAAGCAATTCAGTTAACAACTGAGCGATAAAAGAACTTTCACGAACACATTTGCTCATATGATGTATATATTCTCATGCTATGGCTAATACTTAAGCAGTTCATGATAAGATACATGCAAATAAGATCATCTAACAGCTATGTCAATCATGAAGAGGTACCAATAATTAATAATAAGCATCATGAATCATGTATATAAGCAGGATTGCAATGTTCATAAGAGAATATGATAGAGTGGTATCTCGCTTGCCCATGTTTGAACAGCAAAACATAAATGCTCAGGCACCTCTGAAGTTCATAGAAGGACTAGAAATAGAGATTGTCAAAGATAAAAGCATCAAAGTTATACCACAATTAACAATATTTTGAGACAAGCATATTATACTAAGAATGACAGTTGTGCTCTCAAGATAGTGCTCAAAGAAAGGATGGAGACACAACATAAAAGATTGACCCTTCGCAGACGGAAGCAGGGATTAACATGCGCTAGAACTTTTCATTTTTAAAGCAGGAGTAAAATTATTTTGAGAGGTGTTTGTTGTTGTCAACGAATGGTAATGGGTACACTAACTACCTCTCCAACCAGACTTTCAAGAGCGGCTCCCATGAATTATTTGCATATTTATGTGGCACTCCTTCCAGCCTTTCTTACACAAACCATGGCTAACCGAATCCTCGGGTGCCTGCCAACAATCACATACCATGAAGGAGTGCCTTTTTATTTTAGTTTTATTATGATGATGACACTCCCCCCAACCTTTGCTTACACAAGCCATGGCTAACCGAATCCTTCGGATGCCGTCCATCAATCACAAACCATGGAGGAGTGTCTATTTAAGTTAATTAATTCGGGATTGGGAACCCCATTGCCAGCTCTTTTTGCAAAATTATTGGATAAGCGGATGTGCCACTAGTCCATATGAGAGTCCGTCAAAAGTAAATGACAAGGTTGAAAGCTAAACACCACATACTTCCTCATGAGCTATGAAACATAAACACAAATTGAGAAGCATTTTGAAGGTTTTAAAGGTAGCGCATGAGAATTTACTTGGAATGGTTTGAAATGCCATGCATAGGTATTTATGGTGGACAATTTGGAACAACTTAGTTTTCAGGTGTTTGGAAGCACGAGCAGCGTTCCCGCTCAGTACAAGTGAAGGCTAGCAATAGACTGGGGAGCGACAAATCAAGAGAGCAGTAACTGTCATAATCATGCTTGCGGCAAAATAAATTAACAGAGGCATAAAAGTGATACAAGAACTCTGAAGCAATATAATTCATCGAGGCTTAATTGACTTTGGTTCAGTCATATGCATGCGTGAGCATGTGCCAAGTCGATATAAATGAATTATTCAGAGGAGGATACCACAATGCCATACTTACTTATGAATAAAACAATGCAAGCAAACATCCATGACATGCTACTCATATTAATAAATTGAAGCTAAACATGAGAGATCATGAACTACTAGACTTTCTCAAATGACATATACCTCGCATGAACCAACTAAGCATGCTCACATGGATGAGTATATGTACAAAAATGAAAACAAATAGAGTTCATACCAGCCTCTCACCACAATCCAATTGTCGTAGATCGTCATTATTGCTTTTCACTTATGTAGCTTGGATAATATAAAATGAAAACCACGCTCCAGCCACCGAAGACCAGTGAACTCAAAATGAACTTTACAAACCAAAGAAGAACAGCAAATATTTTTGATGTTTTCGAATTGGAAACGAGAACAAAGAAAACAAACAAACAAAGTAAAATCTTTTTGGGTTTTCTTGTAGCAAACTAGTAATAGCAAATAAAGCAAAATAAATGCAAGAAACTGAAGCAAACAAATGATGAAGAGAAACAAAAGAAATATTTTTGGTCTTTTTGTGTTTTGGGAAAGAAACAAAGCAAAAACAAGTAGAAACACAGAAAAGCAAGATGACAGGAATCTGCCAAAACTTGACAGCAGTACAGAAATCGATTTTTACAAAAATCTTCTGTTGCTCAGCTCGAAAAGTGTTCAACTAATGAAAGTTAGATAATAACCTGGGGAACATGCACAAAAATTGGCTTCGCAAAATAATGTCCTATCTGTTTTTGAGAATTTTTATGGTGACAGCCCAGAATCTGTTTTCAATCAGCACTTCCCCAAATATCATCTTCCTCTCATTCGAAAACCACTCAAACGAACAAAACAAGTATATACAAGTATCCAGCAATCATAATATGCAAAGAATGAGTGATGCCGGTATACCTCCCCCCAAGCTTAGGCTTTTGGCCTAAGTGGAGTTCAACCCCAGCGAGGGTCAGGGTTCCACGCCGGTGGATCGTACATGGCGTAGTCATAGTAGGGCCACTGTGCAGAAGAAGAACATGGAGGCTCCACATTTCCAAAATGTTGATGTGAGGAACTTGCTGCATCGGATGAGTCGAGGGGTTCCTCGGCCTCCTCCGTGTTGTCTCTTGCATGATGGCCTCCTCCCTCTATGTGTGCATTCAGTGCACCTTCTGTGACTGACCAATCATTCCTGGAATCAAGGTTAAATAGAACAGGCGCAGGAAATTTTACTAGTTTTTCAGTTTTCTTAGTTAACCTCCAAGTTTTCTTATAAAAAGTCATCTTGTACAACAGGTTACCCAACTTATATGAATTAGAAACAAATTCATGTTTAATCATGGAAGCTATGTCAAGTTTCTCTACGGTGAATGGAATATCAAGATGGTGAGGTTCTACTCCATGCATAGCTAATAAACGAGAGGCGATGAGACCTCCACAAATTCCTCCCTTCTCACGGTTAGTAGCAAGTCTATAGGCTATCAAAGCACCCAAGTTATAAGTCCTATCACCCTGTAATGCAGCAGCTAAGAAGGCTAAATCCGGGATAGATAACTTACTTCCATTCCTTCTGGCAAGAACGCACTTGGTGATGAAATAAGCAAAGTAACGAATGGCTGGGAGTTGAATACTACTAATTTTACCACTATCCTCTGAGAAGCTCCTTCCATGACAAATCATCTTGTAGAGATTCGAGAGCTCTTGCGGCGATCCCCTCATCTTCTCGCACGATCCCCATTGCGGCACTTTAATGGCTGCACAAAAATCACTGAATGGCAAGTCGATAGATTTATTATAAATCTTATACTGAACTGTGGGGTTAGACCGCGACCAATTGAACTTAAAGTCCTGCACAACAGACATAGTTAATTTTGCATATTGGCTTGGCTCTCCATCAACAAAATTGCTCAACCCTGCACGAAGAATTAGACTTTGAACATCTTCCAATATTCCTGCGCTTCCCATGAAATCTGCGCACGGGTAGTAAGAAGGGTATACCCCCTCTTCGCGATTCACTCTCATGACTTGTTGTACCTCCAATTCTTGTTGATTCAATTGATATCTATTCCACTCCATTTTCTGAAATTTTTCAACAATCATTATAAAATTTGATTTGGTGACATATAATCAAGGGAAACTACTATAGGAACTTGCTAGAGTACTAATCATGCATCAAAACTAGTTTATTCATCTTAGAACAAGCATGCAAGCTCACCATACATGTTACCTACAGCAGCAAAATAATCAAGATATACTCAACCAAACGAAATTCTACTTGGATCATTTGAGGAGTCACATACCAAGGAGCAAATGTGCCAAATTTCAGCAAGAAATCTGGGCTGAGCAAAGAGATCGAAAAATCCTGAGCTCTTGAGCAAAAACGCGAGTGAGAGGAAGCTGGTGCGAGTTTTTTCGGGAGAGAGAAGATGCTGGGAGAAAGAGATGACAAAGTGGGGCAAGGAGGGGCCCACACCACAGGGTGGCGCGCCCCCCTCCTTGGCCGCGCCGGCTGGTGGGGTGGCCCCCTGTGGTGCCCCACTGGTCATCCTCTGGTGCTCCCAGGTGCCTCGTCGAAAAATAGGACCAACGGTATAATTTTTGTGAATTTTTGAAAACTTTGAAAAATGCACTTTTCTGGGTATTAAGTTTATTATTACTGGCCAGGAATTTTTTTGAAATCTCTAATTAACTAAGGAACTTTGCAAATCAAAAGTGCTACAGCAAAATAAAACAAGTGGAGGAAGAAAGAGATGATGTTTACCCCTCTATGCATATAAAAAGTATTTGTTAACAAGGTTGATCAAGTCTTGCCACCAAATAAATTTTACATAACATATGAAGAAATAAACCTCAAATCAATCATGTTACCTTGTATTGGATTGATATGGATCCAATTATGAGAGTTTGATATTCTTCTTTAGGCTCATATATAGGACAATCAATAGTTCCAATTTTGATAGTTCTCACATTGGAGATAGTATTAACTCCACATGCTTTCTCAATCCTCTTGGGAAAATAAACGGTATGTTCCTTATCATCAACATTGAAAGTAACCTTCCCTTTGTTGCAATCAATAACAGCCCCTGCGGTGTTAAGAAAAGGTCTCCCAAGAATAATAGACATATTATCATCTTCAGGCATTTCTAACACAACAAAATCAGTTAATATCAAGCAGTTGGTACTAACTTGAACAAGAACATCCTCACATATACCAACAGGAATAGCAGTAGATTTATCAGCCATTTGCAAAGATATATCAGTAGGTATCAACTTATCTAAATAAAGTCTCTTATAAAGAGAAAAAGGCATAACACTAACACCGGCTCCCAAGTCACATAGAGCAGTTTTAACATAATTATTCTTAATAGAACAAGGAATAGTAGGTATACCTGGGTCGCCCAACTTCTTTGGAACTTTGCCATTGAAAGAGTAATTAGCAAGCATGGTGGAAATTTCCTCATTGGGGATTTTCCTTTTGTTAGTAACAATATCTTTCATATACTTTGAATAAGGAGGCAATTTAATAGCATCAGTCAAAGGTATTTGCAAGAATAAAGGTTTCATCCAATCACAGAATTTATTATAGTGTTCTTCTTCCTTTGATTTTAGTTTCTTAGCAGGAAAAGGCATTGGCTTTTGCACCCAAGGTTCTCTTTCATTACCATGATTCTTAGCAATAAAATCTTCTTTAGTATACTTTTTATTTTTAGCATGCTTTTCATGTTCATCTTCAACCTCTTCTTTATCAGAAGCATCATTCTTATCATTATCTTTGTCATTATCATGTTCATTACCACTTTCAGTTTCAGCATCAGAAATAGAAATACTATTAGGATCATCAACAGGTTCAGAGGATTCTACAACATTTTTATGTTTCTTCTTCTTTTTCTTAGAAAGAGCATTAGGTTCAATTCGTTGAGAATCTTGTTCAATTCTTTTGGGATGCCCTTCAGGATATAGAGGATCCTGGGTAGAGACACCGCCTCTAGTTGTTACTTCATAAGCATGTTTCTCTTTAGAATTATTTTTCAACAAGTCATTTTGCACTTTAGTGAGTTGATCAATTTGAGTTTGAACCATTTGAAAATGTTTAACAAGCATCTTAACATCATTGGAGGTTCTCTCCACAATATCATGCAAATTGCTAATAGCTTGAGAATTTTCCATTAGATGATTCTCTACTCTCATATTAAAATTTTCTTGCTTAACAATATAATTATCAAACTCATCTAAGCATTGAGCAGGAGGTTTTGAATACGGAATATCTTCCCTAGTAAAGCGTTGAAGGGAGTTTACCTCAATCATGGTTGAAGGGGGGATTGTCTCACATATATCTTCTATGGGAGGTAGATTCTTCACATCTTCGGATTTAATACCTTTCTCCTTGAGAGACTTCTTAGCTTCCCTCATATCTTCATCATTCAATTTAATTAAACCCCTCTTCTTCAATATTGGCGTTGGAGTTGGTTCAGGTGTAGTCCAATCATCATAATTCCGGCTTATTCTAGCCAATAATTCTTCAGCTTCGTCTGGAGTTCTTTTCCTGAAAACACAACCAGCACAACTATCCAAATATGCTCTAGATGCAATGATTAGTCCACTATAAAATATATCAAGTAGATCATTCTTTTCTAAATCATGTCCAGGTCGAGCTCTGATAAGAGAACAAAATCTTGTCCAAGCCTCGGGCAATTTCTCTTCATCTCCCTGGTCAAACCTATAAATTTTCTGTAAAGCAATATGTTGAGCACTAGCAGGAAAGTATTTTCGAAAGAAAACATCACGCAAATCAGTTGGATTTTTAATAGAACCAGGAGGCAAATTATTATACCAAGTTTTAGCATCATCCATTAATGAGAAAGGAAAAATTTTAACGACAAAGTAAGTACGCATCTTGACATCATCAGAAAATAAGCTACTCATAGAAGAAAGTTCAATCATGTGTTCTACAGCACTTTCTTTTTCAGTACCACAAAAGGGTGTTTTCTCTACAATAGCTATATGAGATAGATCAAGAGAAAAATCATAATCTTTATCCTTAATGCATATAGGAGATGTGGCAAATTCAGGATCAGGAGATAACTTATGTCTAACAGTATATTGTGCGAGAAACTTTTTAATTTTTCTTGCATCAGTAGTAGAATTGCATCTATTAATAAAATCATCATTAAGCTCCACATAATCCTCATCAGGATGATCACTAGAATAATCAAGTTCAGGTGAACTAACAGGTGTAGTAGCATTAGGAGTTTCAGCATTTTCAATTTGTCTAGACCTAGCAATTGTAGCATCTAGAAAGGATCCCAATGAACCACTATCATCAAGCACAGCAGAAATATTATCAGTATTATAAGAGTTTTCAGATTCAGCAGAAGTACCAGCAAGTGAAGCTTGCGGCGGTGAAACAAGTTGACTTATCACAGATGGTGAATCAAGAGCAGCAGAGGTACTCAGAGTTGTACCTTTTCTTGTAGTGGATGGTAATATGGCGACTTTAGGATCGCGAGTTTTACCCATGATGGAGAATTTGCAGCAAACAATATCAGTCCAAGTGAACTTCCAAATAAAGCTATGCTCCCCGGCAACGGCGCCAGAAAACAGTCTTGATGACCCACAAGTATAGGGGATCGCAGCAGTCTTCGAGGGTAGTATAACCCAATTTATTGATTCGACACAAGGGGAGACAAAGAATACTTGGAAGCCTTAACAGCGGAGTTGTCAATTCAGCTGCACCTGGAAACAGACTTGCTCGCAAGAGTTTATCAGTAGTAACAGTTTTATAGCAGTAGCAGTAGTAAAATAACAGCAGCAGAGTAACAAAGACAGCAATAGTAATTATAGTAAACAGCAGGATTAAAATACTGTAGGCACAGGGATGGATGACGGGCGTTGCATGGATGAGAGAAACTCATGTAACAATCATAGCAGGGCATTTGCAGATAATAATAAAACGGTGTCGAAGTACAAAGCAATCAATAGGCATGTGTTCCAATTATAGTCGTACGTGCTCGCAATAAGAAACTTGCACAACATCTTTTGTCCTACCAGCCGGTGGCAGCCGGGCCTCAAGGGAATCTACTGGATATTAAGGTACTCCTTTTAACAGAGTACCGGAGCAAAGCATTAACACTCCGTGAACACATGTGATCCTCACATCACTACCATCCCCTCCGGTTGTCCCGATTTCTGTCACTTCGGGGCCATTGGTTCCGGACAGCGACATGTGTATACAACTTGCAGGTAAGATCATAAACAATGAATATCATGATGAAACAATAACATGTTCAGATCTGAGATCATGACACTCGGGCCCTAGTGACAAGCATTAAGCATAACAAGTTGCAACAATATCATCAAAGTACCAATTACGGACACTAGGCACTATGCCCTAACAATCTAACACTATTACATGACCAATCTCATCCAATCCCTACCATCCCCTTCAGCCTACAGCGGGGGAATTACTCACACATGGATGGGGGAAACATTGCTGGTTGATGGAGAGGCGTCGGTGGTGATGGCGATGATGATCTCCTCCAATTCCCCGTCCCGGTGGAGTGCCAGAACGGAGACTTCTGGCTCCTGTGGCGGAGTTTCGCGATGTGGCGGCGTTCTGGAGGGTTTCTGGCGACTTCGACTTCTCTCTGTGCGTTTTTAGGTCGAGGCCGATAAATAGTCCGAAGGAGGGCGTCGGAGGCCAACCGAGGGGGCCACACCACCAGGCCGCGCGGGCCCCCCCTTGGCCGCGCCGCCAGGTGGTGTGGGGCCCTCGGGCCTCCACCTTACTTCTCCTTCTGGCTCCGTCAGTATTCTGGGAAAATAGGGCCTTCTGCATAAATTCCGAGGATTTTCCCGAAAGTTGGATTTCTGCACAAAAACGAGACACCAGAACAGTTCTGCTGAAAACAGCGTTAGTCCGCGTTAGTTGCATCCAAAATACACAAATTAGAGGCAAAACAATAGCAAAAGTGTTCGGGAAAGTAGATACGTTTTGGACGTATCATCCGGCTACGGTGACTACCTTCTCCATGATGGCGATCGCCGCCGCTGTTCCGGCTTCTGCGGGGCTCTTGTTCACGCTCCTCATTCCGGCTCCGGCGAGGTTCCGGCGTGCGCTCCCTGTTCCTCTGAGGTGTTGCGTTGTCGCGGATGTTGATTCCACCAGGACCATGGGGCCTACTATTTCTGGCAGGACTACGACGGCGAGGCGGGGGACGCGGGTACCCTTTGGGCGGAGGCGATGGGTTCCGGTACTTCTCCTTTCCAGGATACATTGGATCCTTTCCCTTCTTTGGGTCCGTCGGAGGTGTTTTCGAGGGAACCGGGATCGGATTTGGATGCTCTCTGACTGTCTTCCTTCTGCGCTCCGAGGATCCGGTGCGCGACTCACCGTCACAATTGGGCCTTCCGGAGGCGTCCTTCTACGTTGTGGATACACAGTGTTCCGGGTTAGATTCTAACCGGCGCGAAGTGTCTGCCTTGTTTTGTTGCTTCATTGCTGAGGCCACAAGCGTACGGAGGTGTGCGATGTCGATTTCTTTGCCTTTCTTTGCCAAGATTTCCGCGGCCTTCTTCATGTTGTCTTTTGGAGTGGCAAGTGGCGGCTGATTTGAAGGTGTTGCAAAGTTAATCTTCCGGGGAGGAATAGCTTCCCGGCGGATTCTATCTACTTCCTTATTAGCACTTTTCATCATGGTTTCCCATTGATTCCGGAGCCTTTTTGCCTCTGTCAGACTTCCAACGGCCTCGCGTTCTCTTTTGAGGAAACTTTCCATCACGGCTTCAGCTTCCTTCCTTTCATCCAGCATTGCCACTGCGGTGGTAGCAAGCACTTTAGCGGTGGCCAGCATCTCCTTCCTTTTTTGTTCTAAGGCTTCGGGATTTGCGGCCTCATCCGGAGTGATTGGCTTGTTGAGGATTTCTGAGTGCACAATAGCGCCTTGGCCTGCTTGTTGAACGAGCTCTTCGTCGGTCAGAAACTCCTGGTTGGCCGAAGCATATCCTTCTCCAGAATCCGACACCATGCGGCATCGAGGGCGCAAGGGCTGAGTTTCCGAAGTGGAAGGGCCTAGGAGTCCGACGTCAGTCGGAGTTTCGTCTTCGTCAGCGTCCTGCTCCAGCCCAGTTATGGTCGCGAAGACCTCCTTAGGCGGGGCGGATTCCGCTTCAGCAGCTTCCTCAGCTTCCAGATCCTTGAAAGCTTTGTTGAATTCGTCCGAGTTGAAGGTTGAAACATCGTCCGATGTTGGGCTTAGATTGCCTAGGAGGGATTCTTCTCCGGCATCCTCTTGCTGATCCGGTGCTTCGCTGTCTCCGGCAGCCTCCTGCTGATCCGGGGCGTCGCTGTTTGCATGGGTCCTGCTCCTTCATGTGGAAGGGCGGATCCGTCAGTGTGTCCGAGGAAGTGCACGAAGTGACACCTTTGCTTCTCTAACACCTGGGAGACCCAGGCGGATCTGCATTGGTCTTCCACCGTACTTTCCTGCTCAGGGGCAGATTGGGTGGGCTTTGAATTTTCCAGATCCAAGGCGGAATCTTCCTTAGGAAGCTCCAGCATCTCAGATCGGATCTTTGCGACAGCGTCCTGCTCAGCGGCGGTCGCGTCAGCATGACTTACCAGGGCGTTCCCGTTGGAATCGACGGTTTCGCCGATGAAGATGTGGATGCCACCGATTGGGACGATGGAGAGCTTGACGGGGTCGGTTTTAGCCGGAATCCACCACTCATCCGGAGGGACGAACGGAAGAATTCCGGTGTAAAGAACACACCCCACGGTGATGGAGTCGTCGTAGCTTCCCATGGCGGAACCCTCCCGGTTCCGGCTTATTTGGCGGTACCTCGCATGAGGGATCCTCACGAGGGGGAGAAGAAGTGGGGGCCATAGAGCGAAGATTCCTCGGGACGGTGGTACGCAATTTACCCAGCTTCGGAACACCTTCTCAAAGACAGGGCCTACTGCTGCTTGTCTGGAATTATCTGGGCGCTTTCGCGTGGTTACAATGAATTGTGGTTGTGCCCCTTAGGGCTCCCAGGATCCGGCTTATAAAGGCGCACGGATCTAGGGTTTACATTGGAGAGTCCTAGCCGGATTACAGGTTGCCTAACTACGGTACAATATCTTGCCGTGTACGTCAAGGATCCCCCTTCCATCTATGTCGTACTGGATCCGGGTTCCTCATGGGCCTCCACAGATCCGGCCTCCTTCGTAGGTCGGTTGGGATCCGGCTCTCTGATCCTGGGCTGGACTTCATCCTTTATGATCAACAGCAACTGGGCCGCCCGATGGGCCATACGCCACATCACCGTCTGTGGGCCACCCGGGCTTGCCGGATCCAGGCACTATCGATGGTACACCCATGAGAACATGACTATTGCTTGTTCTCAAATTATTTTTATCTAGTCACCCTCTAAACTTTAAAGGTGTCTTGGCATTTATGTTTTGCTACTTCATAAAGGACAAGCTAAATACCACTTTGCTATGTTTTCGCTATGCCCATTAAACAAACAGTTTCCTTCAGTGCATTATTATTCATGATCCTTTGTTTGAGTTACTTCTCATGTTATAACATAGTTGCTAAGTTCTATTGAATTATATCTATATATCATGCCTATGTTTAGAGTACTTTGATCCCAGCTCACAATTATTTTACAATAACTTGATCAAGATTGTGTTGGTTGCATGTCACCTCAAAAATTAATTTGTTATCACTTACCTACTCGATGACGAGCAGGAGTTAATCTTGGGGATGCTGATACGTTGCAAATGTATCTATAATTTTTGATGCTCCATGCTTGTTTTACACCAATTTATATATGTTTTGCTTATGCTTCGTTGCACTTTTATACATTTTCCGGCACTAACCTATTAACAAGATACCACAATGTCAGTTCCCTGTTTTCTGCTGTTTTGTATTTCAGAAAAGTTGTACGGCAAATATTTTTGGAATTGGACGAAACAAAAGCCGAAGTCAATATTTTACCGTAACGAATACGAGGTCCGAAGGGGAGTCGAAGAAGTGGCGCAGGGCGGCCAGACCAGCCCTAGGCGCGGCCTAGCCTTGGGCCGCGCCTAGGGGTGGTGTCGGCCCACCTGGCGCCCACCGACCTCCCCTTTCGCCTATAAATTACCTCCGACACAAAAACCCTGAAACATCCAGCCTCCATCTATGAAAAGTTCCATCACCGTCGTCATCGTCCGGAGCCATCTCCATCGACTCCCCTTCGGACCTCGTATTCGTTACGGTAATCGACATGATGTAATCGGTGTTATGTTTGTTGGGATCCGATAAATTGTGGAATTATGATCAGATTGTTCATCATATTATCATACTACTGTTATTTAAGATTTTGCAAGCTCTTAGGTACTTGTAGTTACCCTAATTAAGTAGTTGCATGTATCTCCAAGAGGGAGTATTTATGCTCAATTACCCTAATTAAGTAGTTGCATGTATCTCCAAGAGGGAGTATTTATGCTCAATAGTGGGTTCATGCCTCTAGTTTTTTTGGAAGAGTGGCAATAACTTCTAAGATTGTAGATGTGCTATTGCTACTAGGGAGAAAACACCAATGTTTTGTCTAAGGATAATTCTATTGTTTACTTTATACACATTGCTTAATGAGATAGTATATTGCTTGCAGCTTAATACTGGAAGGGATTCGGATGATAACCTGAAGGTGGATTAATAGTCATAGACGCAGTTGGGATTACGGTCTATGTATTATGTTGTAATGCCCAATTAAATACTACAATAACCTTTATCTTATCATAGCATGCATTGTCATGCCCTCAAAATTATTAATTGCCCGACTATAATTTGTTCACCCAACACATGTTATTTGGAGAGTTACCACTAGTGTAGATAGCTAGGAACCCCGGTCCTTCTGTCATCATCATTGCTCTACAGTCAACTCCGCACTGGAATATTTTCTAGTGCCATCTCCTCTGAGCTACTGCTGTGTTACTATTGCCATTGCTCTCATATTACTGCTGCTTTCACATCACCATGTTACCAGTGCTTTTCCAAGCGCAGCTAAATTGCCAACTCCGCTGTTAAGGCTTATAAGTATTCTTTAACAAAGTAATTTTGATAACAAGACTTGATCAACCTTGTTAACAAAGTAATTTTGTCATGAATGAAACTATGTTTTCACCTACGTGCCATTGATTGACTTTATATTAGAACTAGCGAGGTAGCCCGTGCATACTGCACGGCTAGACTTGTTCCAATTTTACTACTACTAGCAAATAAAGGCGCGGCGGCACGCCGCGCCCGTGTAGCTACATTTTTTTAATTGCTAGGTTATTTGATTATTTACAGAGTGCCAGGTTGAAAGTGTGGTGTACTAAAAAGGGAACGGGGACATTTTCGCAATTCACCGGGCTATACGGTTGTCTGATTTGGTGGGCTGCACTACAATACATGGCCCATATGTGACGAATCAGTACTGATTACTTCTTCTCATCCTCTAAAACACGATTGCCTCGTCTCATTTTTTTTGCTAGCTTCTTTCTATATTTTTAGTATAGTATATATGTCTGACTGACGCAAAAAGTGTCTTTGACACATGGGCACCAGGGCTCCCTTCAATTTCAAATTTTTAAAATTTCTAAAATCTCAACTTCTATGTCTTTAAAAATTATGGTGTTAAATATATAGATAGATATGTATAATATGGATGTATGCAAAAAAAAGTCCCGTTAAATGTTACGTTGTATTTTGGGAAATATAAAAAAGATAAATTTGTGACAGTAAATGTTAGTACAATAGTATTAAAATAGTATGTCTTTTTATCAAAAATTTGTTTATTTTGTATTTATCAAAATTTAAAGTATTTTTTATTGGGACTTTTTGCGTAAACTCCTCCTATACATATCTATCTACATATTTAATGCCAAATTTTTTGGGAAAATAAAAGTGTGAGATTTAAAAAAAAATCTGAAAGTGGAGGGAGCACTGGTGCCCATGTGCACCAAATCCCCATCCCGACTGACGGGACTCAGGCGATAAGAAGAAAAGAAAAGAAATAGTGTCCAGTTGCTAACGCCTATCGATGAGCAGAACCATTCGAGATTTGTGAGTAAGTGTCCGATAGAGAAGAGAAGCGAGAGTTTTACTCCGTCACCGTCCCCACCGATATGGCCTAGTTGCAGGCCAAGATCCAACAGCTCGGCGTCGCTAAGTTCATTAGCGAGCTTGGAGAGGGAGGACCACCGGTCGCTAGTACGAAGCAGCGGCAGGAAGAGCAGCAGAGCGGGAAGAAATGGTGGTAGCAGCCATCGGCAGATGGAGAGCAACATAAGGCGAATTGGCGGGGAAATGATTGAAGTGACCGGTCTGAGTAACGCATGCAGATCCATCAGCTGGCTGGTATGTTATTATTTCTTGACTACTTTATACTGAAAACGGGTATTTGTTACACTGCAACGCTAGAAGCATCAAAATCTGAAAAGTGAACAACTTGACTGTATCATACTATTTCGCTGTGAACAATTGAACTATTGTGTTTGCATATTAATTGGTACCATCAAGTTAAAGGAAACAAAGGAGAAAAGTGACAGCAGTCTCCTGAATTTTATTCTCAAAATGAATAATTGACGGATTCTTGTGTTGGACGGTACATATAAACTAACTAAATCTAGAAAAGCAAGGCAAAAGCCAAATCTATATAGTATAAAAGATAGCCCATTACCAAAGGACCCAAGCAGAACAGGAAGATATGATATGGAAACAAATACTGATTATGTTACAACCATACAAATAGTCACTAATTACAGCAGAGGGGCCGCTGAACATGGAATACACCACCTGGTAATTTTGTACTCGAAAGTTCAGTAGTTCTTGTGGGTAGCTTAAACACTGAATGTAACAGTCATCTACAGATAGTTCAAGTTTGGTACCTGACTACTTGAGAAATATCCTAGTCCTGCAATCAGTTGTACCGATATATCTGTGTTAAAAATCCCAGTTTTGCCTATCACCCTAACACACTACTTCATTATGAAGCTGACATAGAAGAACTACTAATTCAGTAATAAATGTCATCTTACTGAGCCAAGCTGATATGATAAAACCGAAACGTTGCAATTAAAACAGCTTCATAGCATTTATGCAGAAAGAATACATGATCACAAAAGGTCCCAGTACAAACTTACAGGCTGCACTTGTATTCAAGGGGCAGCGGGAATGAGCAGGAAACTTGATGGCGTCAGTAAAGAGTTAATTCTGTAAAAAGAACAGTGAAAACAACTTTAATGAACTGATTGTGCAAAATACATATACTAATAGTCTAACAGTATGCGCCCGACGTTTGCATTTTAAACTACGCCGAGGACATGGAGGTGTGGTAGGATTCACAGGATAAACAACCTGAAAAAATATCCAAAATTAGGTAGTGGTTTGCAGAACATCCAACCTTTACTGCTCCAGGAAAAACAATACAAAGCATCAGCCACTTTAAAAATCAGAATCTAAATCTACTTGTAAATGGCAATGTGATGCAAAACTGCCAATGGGGAAAACAATGTCATTCCATCATCTAGATGTTACAACCGGAAACAAACTGGAAAGTTGCGAAGCTAGCTCTATTCAGAAGTGGATGACGAAGCAACTTCCCATTACATAGTGCAATAGATAAGCGTGCAAAGAAAACATACTACACAAACAAATGGCCTAGTACAGTGAATGAACAATTTGTGCCTCCTGTGAGATGATGTGGACGTCCGCAAAGGACTTGTGCCAGTGGTGTTCACGGCGGCACGTTGCGGCGGCGATATGATTATTGGGTGGATGCAATTCCCAGTAGGGTCAGTAGAACTATGTTGGAACTGCACATTCCTTTGATTCATGTCTACCATCCATTTGATTCAACTGAACACTGCACATCCATAACAATGAATTGTTCCAACCAAGTACTGCTTCGACCATAACTCATCTGAGAAAAATTGCATGACCATAAACTCAAGTGATTATGAGAAATGGCAGTAGATATGGCCACGAAGTACTTTGTTCTGGCTAAAAGAGGAAGGAACGATCCAGTGGATCTGTTGACTTTTAATTGCAGCAAAAGAGAAAGTATATTGCTTATTTGCAGGTGTATGGATTTAGATAATGATGTGGTGTAGTTGGAAGTACACTTTTTAATTCCTTGTGAGAGCAGGTGTAGTATCAATATATAATAGGCTAAGTAATTATTCTAAAAAAAATTAATGGTCATTATGATCTATCTTTTAGTTAGCACAGATATGATATAGATGTCCTAGAGTGACCAAATTGTAGAATCATCAATGTACTGCTTTTGATTTATGTTTGCTGCAAATTGCTGCCCTATTAGATATAAGACATGCAGGGGAGGCACACAAATGGAAGTATTAATCTAATCAAAATCAATCAGATCACCAACACAAAATCTAATAATATAGAGCTAGAATTTTTAGCATGTTTCATCAATATCACATCGAACTACATGGATTTCCGCAACCACCAATTGCAGTGCATCAAGACCCATGGATTCACCAAACAGAAACTGACTGAAAGAGGATATTCATCCGAGGAAGGAAATATCACCCAGGAATGAATCTAAGTCAGAGGCAGTGCATGTTTTGTGAGCATAAAATAAGTGGAATACATCCATGCTTAGAAAAACTGCTGTAAACTAATAATAAAGCGTTAAAAAGGAAAAATATATAATTACCTCAGGACAGAATTGTATTTTCTATCCATGATTCCTCATTGGCCAAGACATATGAATCAGTGTCCACATTCTTGTGTGCTTCACTCTTATATACATGCAAGTAGAGCAAGATACCATGTATGAATATTACTATATTATATTACACATCTATTTGTAGACTTACAATGTTGAAGAACATTTTCTAACATGCCATAAAGCAAAAATGGCAGCAACCAAGAGGCAAGAAAATATACATGCATATAATTTTAGTAAGAAAACATTGATCAATGTATATAGTGCATGATCGTAAAAGTACTACAGAGATAATGATATTGATACACTAAAAATCAAGTGGTTTAGGATTTTATATCTAGTCACACAAAAGAATGTTCAAATGTCTAGAATCGTAAAAAAGTGATACAAATATGGACAACATTCCCAACAAGATTCAAGAAGGCCTATCAAGTCTTGAAATCAAAGTTATCATAACCAAAACCTCGGTCATAAATTATGTGGTTGTGTAGAGCAATATTCATGAATTAACTACCAAAAAAAAAGAAACAGACTTTGGATTGCAACATCAAAACTAATAATGTAAGTAATTAAAATATTACTTTGGATAGACTAAAAACTGAGAAAATAAACAAGTACTCAAAATTAAACCGAATGTCAGATTTAGCTTTTGTAGCATTTCCCTTTTAGCTCTTGATGAAGGTCGTCGCAAGATATTTTACATTTTATGACCGACATAAGCATGAATAACACATGAGAACTATGCACGTTGGCGAAGTTTCATGGTTCCATGGTTTTAAAGGCGCCAAGGCGTCCCAAGGCGATGGGGGGCGCCTCAACGCCTAGGCGCTCAAGGCGCATTGCAAGGCGACGCCTTTGAGGCTGCCTTGCTTGAAGCAAAGCATCAGCTAGGTAGGATGAGCAGAGGCAAGAAGAGGCAAAGCGGGCAAGAAGAAGTGCATCACATACACACACCAGACACCACCAAGGCACCAAGAGAAACTGTCATGGAAGTTGTACATTGTTTTCTCTCTGGGAGAGGGATGCACCAGTGGGAGGAGTCGCCAGAAGCTTGGCTAGAAGCTTGGCAGGAGCTGGGGAGGCCGACAGATGAAGGAGCAGCATCAGATCTGGCCAGAGCTGGGGAGGTCGCGTGAGAGGAGCTCCCCCTCTCTATCTTCCCTCTCTTTCCCCTATAGATGGCCCTCAATTTCCCTCCCAGCCTGCCATTTCTGTTTTCCCCTCCTGCCAGCCCAAAGTTTCCCGCGCACAGAACAGAGGCGTCCAAATTCTTGCAAGGCGGCGATTTCGCGCCTAGGCGACGCCTTTGGACGCCTTGGGCAGAAAAGAAAGGCGACGCCGATGCCTTGCCCTCCTAGAACGCTCGGACGCTTAAGCGTAGCTTAGGCGACGCCTAGGCGACGCCTTTAAAACCATGCATGGTTCAATCCCAGTCTCTAAATAAGCAAATAGTATCCACCATCACATCTCACTTATTTGTTTCTATGTTCGAGATGGGAGGGGAAGACAGCGCGGCAAAAGGATATGGAAATATACTAAGAAGCTGCGATCTCCGTTCCACAACGAGGTATACAATTTTGGAAGTGAAATATCTAAATAATATAATCCATGTAGAAGCTAACCTGAAGTAATTGAGTTTCTATTAGTGTCAAATGCAGTACTTTGATTAAACGGTGATGTGCACAACACCTTCATCAAGGACCAATCATCAGAGAAAATAGGAGCTATATTGCACATAGAAATCCAAGTTCATTGCCATCCTATAAAATTTGTCAACTGTAAAAATAGCCCTGTAACTTCCAAGGAGAACTATGGTATGAAGAGCCCAGCAACTCCAGAATACTTCATGTCAGTATATTAATTTAAACTGGAAAAACATAGCCTCTTAATAGACTGTACCACATCAGTCACTTTCTTTAACAAATATAAATGCATTGCTGCTCCGAAAAAACATAGCCTCTTAATAGACTGTACCACATTAGTCACTTTCTTTATTCAGAGTTCTCTATAACTATCAAATTTCCGTCGGCACCGGGAAAACTTGAATGTTTTTATTCTATAGTACACTCCTAAATGTGAATCACATTAAACAAAAGGTTCATTGACCTGAATTTTGAATTAGGATTTTTTTTCCTGAAGAAATAGCAAGTATGCATATAGAATGCTATGGGTAGCCTCTTAAAAAAGGATGTTATCAGTAGTTGAAACCGACAAATTCTTTGAATCTATTGCATGCACCTAAGCTTTAATCATACAGGGAAAATATTGTAGTGATTTTAACTTGTAACCCAAACCTTTCCTTGTAAAGAATCAAGAAATAACAAAATAAATAAAAGAAGCTAGCTACAGGCCAACAAAGAGAGGGCAAGAGTGAAAATCAATCCATAATGCATACAAAGCAACTCGAAAAAATGCCTGGAAAAAGTATTGCTGAAGTGTGGGTTGTCTACTGCCATTCGATTCAGATACAAAGAGAAGCGAAATACTTTGAAAATACGTTTACTGACAGATCTCTAGAACCATCAAACCGTCAGCAGCACCAGAACACATGAATTCTTGAATTCAATGGCATGCTCCTAAATACTCATTGTAGTAAGAAAGCACTACGACATTCTGAATTTAGTTTAATTGTGTAGAAACAGGAAATCTGCATCGTAGAATGCTATCACATTTCAGCACCAGACATACATGAATTGTTTGATTCTATCACACGCTTATTAAGCCAACGTTGTAGTACTCTATTTTTTAACACCAAATTTTACCATCAGGAAACATAAAGTATAATCATTGCTAGCCATTACATGTAAAATTGGGAAAAAACATCACCTCTTTTTACGGCATCGTGATGCTTGTCCATGAGCTTCCGCATCGGACAGTTGCTAGCAGCCTTCTCAGGAGAAACAAAAGAAGTAACAGCATAATTTGTATTCCTGTGGAACAATTGATTAAATTGGGCTGGCTTCATATTTGTTTTCACGTAGGAGTAAGCAAATAAAATATTGGATAGTAGTGTGTGTGTGTGTTGAGGGAGGTACCTAGCAATCAACAATGATAGAATCCAGTTCATACTTCATATAATCCCTCCGTGCCGAAAAGGATGTCGCATATTTGTCTAAATTTTGATGTATTTCCTTTTCGGGACAATTCTCCACTGATGGCCTTGATGCAACACATATCTCGGCTGACTGACTGCAGTTGTGCCTTTAACCTACATACACACAAATAGTTATTATGGGGATAGAGATTCAGATGAAGTTGTCACTACGGAGACCCAGATGAAAATCAAAACAACCAGATACGGCTAGAGCTGATCCTATTACAGATCGAAATAGAGCAGGGGTAACATGATTTGACAAACAAACAGAAAAGAAAGAGAGAGCGGAGGGACAGACAAAGTAATAAATCAATTAGAAGCAAACCTGGTCTGTTGAGCTAGTGATCCTTGGCAGTTACGACGGGGCATTGGCTCGCTTCTGACGGCAGCCTGCCTCCTGCCGCTTCAGCCTAAGTCGACGCCGAGCTGACGACCTATGGAGGTGGCTCGAAGGGCGAGGCACACGGTGGCCGTCCGCCACACCGCTGCTCCTAGCGACGCCGACTCCCCCAACAGGGCCGCACAAGAATGGCCGACTCCCAGCGACATGGGCACCTCCTGCCCCTGGCACAGCTCCTCCCGGTAGGGCCTCATGATGCATCTGCCCGTGGCTATGGCTGCCAACGTCCGGCCAGGCGGAGCCCTCGGACGCGCAGGCGTACAACCTCGCGGCATGATCCACGAGGAAGAGCAGTCGGAGGAGCGCCGTCGTCGGAGCAGCCGGCGACCAAGCCTAGGGCGGGGCTAGGGTTTCCCGGGCGAGCGAGTAGGGGCGTCGCCGAGCACCATAGCGGCGGGGAAACGGGAGAGGAGGAGGAGGCGGAAGCATGGTGCGACGGTGCTGGCTGTGGCCATAGAAGGGAGCAGGGCACCATCCCTGGAGCAAGGATGCCACCGGCGGCAATGGAAAAAGAGGGCAGATGAGAGAGAAGAGATAGAGAGGTGGGGGGCAAATTGGCTGATCGGGTGGGAAATCGATGCAGCCTTAAGCGGCGTGGGCAGTGTGCACTTTGACCATCCACATGAATGCTACAGCTACGCGAGGATGGAAAGAAAGAATTTGCTTCTGTGTTTTCCAGCTTCCCTAAAAATTATAGAGAGCACCAAAAGTGCACACATAAAGTTCTTGTGGAAATCAAACTATCTAAACTCATACGTGTCAGCCCATCATTAATCCCAAAAAAAAATCAAAATTAGGAGAAAAAAGGAAGCTGTTAAGGTTTAGTATAGTAGTTATGTATATACTAAATCTTACTATGTTCTTTTGTAACTTTTGGTGTCTTAGGTGTCCTGGAGTAGAAAATATAAATCAGTTGAGAGTAACAAAAATTAATGTCAATGGCGTACTCCGATATACTTACCTATATACTTATTGATCAGATTCAGGCTCTATGCTTGCTTATGGTACTGTTCATGAGCAATTTTCTCTCCCTTTCCTCCAATCAAGTCCCTACACGTATGTATCTAAGATAGACTGATCAATTTTTGTCAAAAAAAAATTCCGAGCGGGGCAACCGGCTACCGGTTATGAGCCTTCGTGCAGTTAAAGCGGTGGACGGTGCCCAGTCTTCACCGATCAGCTTCCACGTGCCCACCTCTTTTAGGCCCAACCGCTCAAGAGTATCCCGTATAGGTTTCTGGTTTTCTTTTTTCTCTCCCCACCCACAAACCAACCAGTGCGCCGCCTTTTCCTGCGATGGAGCAATGGACGGCCCAGGCGACGTGCGTCCCGGTGGCGGCGAACTCGGCGCGGAGCAGGAGCGTGTAGGGGACGGCGACCTTGGGGATGGGGCAGGCGCGTGCCCGCGGCGGCAACAGCGGGGCAAACGCGGGCCGGCAGCAGCGACCACGGGTCGGGACAGGAGCGTGCCCGGGACTGCGCCCTTGGGGCGGAGAAGGCGCGGGCCTTGGACGGCCACCTTGGGGCGGTGGCGGCGCGGTCCTGGGGCGGAGCACGCATGGGCCAGCGGCGGGAACGCTGACGGAGCAGGCAGGGGCCAGCGGCCACCACATCGGGGTGGAGCATGCAGGGGCCGGCGGCGTCCATGTCTGGCGGAGTAGGCAGGGCCCGACGACGGAGGAAAACGGCAGTGGCCGGATCAGGAAGAAGGCACGAGGTTAAAGCTCTTGCTCACACACATGTCGAATGTTGGGAACCAGGAAACTCTGCTGTGTAGTGTATTACTGCCCTTCACATGTTTGTTGTTCTGTTTCTTAGACTTCAAACTATTTTTCTACGGTTCTCTAATGGTCTCTCCTCTAGGTTGCAATATCGTTGCTTTCATCGGTTCATTCAGCTGCATACTTCTGTGTGAGTAAGTACAAATGCAAGGATAACATCAGTTGACCTTCCTTTTTGTTGGCTTAGGTGTAAACACATACATTAATATGTTTAGTGGAGGTGATTTTTGGCTTGAGGATTTGATTGATATTTTTTTGTTTCTCTCTTGATGTAGGCCTGAACCTGGCTCAAGAAGATTGAGGTAACTAATTGAGATGAACAGAAAACTTCTCTGTTTTGTTCTCATTTTTTTCAGTTCGTTTTTTGCTGAAAATAATCACTGAGTAGTGCTACTTGATTTGAAACATACTAATGGTATGCCAGAAAACATAATAAGCCGGATAGTTATTCTGCTGAGATGGTAGTGTATCCTACCTTATAAATGTTAACGCAAGCATACCATTAGCTGAGCCTTCCTTTCTGTTGGACTAGGTGCATGACATGAATTTGGAGATTTAGCAGGGTCGATGCTGGTATTCAGGATTTAAATGACATTTTGGTTCATTTTTAGAGATGCACGCCTGAACTTGGCAGAGCGAGGTAATTAATTGAGATGAACAGAAATTCTGTATTTTTTGTTTCCATTTTTTTTGTTCACTTTCTGTTGAAAATTATCACTAGGTAGTAATACTTAAACTGAGCGGTTTATATTGTCACGCTAGACTAGGTAAGATCTTCCGTGAAGGTGCTCATGCATTCATTTGATCCCATCTGGATAGTATGCATGTTACCGTGGAGCAACTCTGTGTAAACCAAAGCATGATTAGAAGAGCAGTTGTGCAAGCACGGAGAGCTTTTCGACAAGATTGTCGCTAGAGGCAACTACAAGATTGCGATCATGGTATGCTACAAAATTAGGACACATCTCTTTAAGTTATTTATGTGTTCAAAGACCAGTAAAATTATTTGGTGACCCTTCTCCGGAAAAAATCAGTTATCTATAGTCCCTTGAAGTGCTACTGCAATATCAGTGTTCACCATGTACTATTTCCATGCCCCACCAAGCTCCTTCTTGAATAATTGCTCACATGCCTGCCTTTTGTCACCGCAATGAAAATTATTATTGTCAGATCGGCACGAAAAGACAATTTTTCCAACATCAAATTTTCTCCCTCCCAACAGTGTTTAGAACTAGGTAGTTGAATGTACTTATGCTCCCTCTGATGATCTTCGTATTTTAGGTTATCCTTAAATGGAAATAACATCAAGAGAAGCATTAGTGTATACTGCCTTTAGCTTAAAAAAATTAGGTTCTCTTAATAGATCACTGTGTGCAATACACAGCCGGGTGGATTTAGGGAAATAAGGCCAATTATGTAGTTCGCTATATTATTGTGATTAACTACATCAATCTATATATTCATGTCATTTTCTATCCGAAACTGTTTCGACAACGCTATTTAATTTCATGGCTTGATGTTACTATTTAATCTCGCATGTAGGTAGACCAGGGGTTTCGTGCTACCTTTTATGGGTTTGCTGCAAGGTACAAGTCTAATACTACCTCTGTCCAAAAAAAGATGTCTCAACCTTTTCAAAATTTGGATGTATCTATATACTAAATCGGGTCTAGATACATCTAAATTTTAACTAAGTTGAGACATCCTTTTATGGACGGAAGGAGTACTTATCTTAATGATGTTTTACCTCGGTTTTCTTGATTTTCGTATGTGTATATGCTTTCCTATTTATTGTAAGATGTTTAATTGTAACAATGTACAACTTCTCTGCCAAGGCCTTTATTCGTCTCGCCTTCGCGTTTCGGTGATTCTACACTAGCTGATATTATTGGCTTTGATGTTCACCCTTTTTTCCGTTCCATTTGTTGATCATGCCAGGGAGTCTTCTGCTACTCATTCTTCTATGGATACGGATGCTTGGAAGAGCACAATTCTTTTTGGTAAGTGGCCAGTTGAGCCTCCTCATGATTTATGTCACTGTTGTACCCAGTTTATTGCTTCAGTGTGATATAGCCTCATAGGTTTAATTTCAGGCTTGATATTACTCATCTTTAATCTCAAATAAGAAACCTCAAATCCTTTTAAGAGTACAGCAGACAGCTTCACAGTTTACATGGATCTTAACAGACATATTTGGTGGGCTGGGATAGAACTGTAGAACCAGGGTCCTTGTGGATGTTAGACATGTATATGCATGCATGTCCTCCTACATCTACTTACCGCATTATATTTATCTTAGTCAGTATACTGAAAGGGAGTATACAAAATATTACTGTCGGCTGAAGCAGCCAGCAATTATCAAATTTCTGGTTCAAGAGAATAGAAAACCCAATTGCCAACATTATATTTCATGCCTACGTATAAATAGACTTTTTTGACAATACTAGATTTAACAGGTCCGGATGAAGGGTTGCTTAAGTACCATGTATATCTATCCTGTCCGAGTGTGGCAACAGTAGATTCATCATCTATACAACATTTAGGCTCAATTCTAGATGATGTAAATTCGAACTTTTTAGCTGTAATTTCGTTAGTGCCTTTTCTGAATAAGTGCAGCCTCACAATTATTTTCTTCGAAAATAAATCATAGATTTTTGTTTCCATGAGTATACAAAATCAATTTTCTCAAGTTAGCTTCGCTCCCTTGCAACTTCAAATCTCTTTTATGTTTGTGTGGAACTATATAGTAGCAACATCAGTTACCTTGATGGTTTTTTTTTTCTCATTGACGCTTAATTGAGTTTATAAATTAAGTCATTTCTGCTCCTCTGGTTCTTGAACATTGATGCATCCTCCATCAATGCATAGTGTTTTAATATTTGCTCAATACAACAGTAAGATTATGCTTCCCACATTAAATTTCTACTTCACAAGTACTTTATAACCAGACAAATTGAAAATAAGTAACATGTGGTCCCTACCTACCAGATGTGTATTTGCTTTTACTGTTATTTTCTCCTTTTCCCAGCTAAGTTTTGTTGTATACCTAGCAAAACACAATTAGTGGCGCTCCTCTATTCCTAATACCAATTTTTTCTCTGATCCTTTTTTCATTAAAAAAATTACCCCATAAACGTTCGTTCCCAAAGAATATGTTGCAGTTCTGGTTATTTGAGTTTGATTATACTTTTCGCTCATATTGAATAGGTAATCATTCACTTTTAAACTAATTTTTTTTCCTTACCAGAAGTAAGCACATGTTATCGGTCTTTTTGGATCAACAATCACCGGAGTGAATTAATTTTTCCAACAACAATTGACAACTTATGTACAAATGTTGCTTGGTTGGTTCATGCTGAATGTGATGCTGCCTCTACATACAAGCGTGAGGGTGTCGATGCAAGCAACATGGATGCTGATGTGGGCTAACACGGTGGAGATTAGGCACAAGAGCTTTCTAGTGAATCTAAGATCACGAGCAGGTAGTGCATCACGGTGGAGGCTATTCGAAGAATACCGGCACAGGAACACTGCTCTTGCTGCTGGCGTCACCACTGCGTCCATCTCTACATAGGATCGTAGTAGGTTCCAGGGGCCAGAGCACCTTTGCACCAATTAGGTTCAAATTCATTTTGACTAAAGAACTTTTCTCTTGGTCTCAAATATCACTTACATTTTATAAATTTCTTGCTCATACTGTTGTAAGAGGTGAAGAAGCACTATTCTGAATTGTGGCTTCAGAAGATGTCTATGCCAGCAAGGTTGACAGAGGTCGTGTGTGTGGCTGCAGCAACCACATCTCCGTTATATGCTATTCCTTTTGCATGCCTCCTTTTCTGTCTGCTACTGGTGTGATTTCTTCCTTGTGAAGTTGTTTCATACTATGCAACCATAATCTGAAAATAATTAGGCATATGGTGATTTGGATCATATTTGTTTCACTTGCAGGAATCACGTGCAATCGGTAGTCTGTACTGGAGTCTTTTGTCATGAAACGCTTTGTTTGTACAAATGTCGTTCTCTAATTATCGTGTGCCCCTTATCTAGAAACCTAAACTTCATTCAAGTAAGGATTCTTCACAAGTTAAAGAAAATGGTAGTGACTTGCAAGGCTGTTTAACAGATTATGCACTTTAATTAGATGGGGCATGATGGTAGGAAAATCACTCACCTTCAATTCTTTTAGTTTGAAGTCTCTAATTATCCTAGAACAATGTTGGACTACAACTAAAAAATTAAACTCCAAAACATATTTTGACCATTGAACCTTTAATAGTTGTTAACTACGGAGGGGCATTCCTAGGAGAGAAAATTTGAAGTGATGTTTGCCTCGGCACTAACTGAAAAATTCAGTTGTTCAGCCTGGAGATTAACCTGAACTACATGCAAGTGCATTCATGGTATCCATCTTCAGTTTAAGGCACTCACCAAAAATATGGGTCAACGAAGTTGTTCATCCTGGAGATTAACCTGAACTACATGCAAGTGCATTCATGGTATCCATCTTCAGTTTGAGGCACTCACCAAAAACATGGGTCAACGAAGTTGCTTGATGCATTGAGATCACCAGAGAGGAAGACAGCAAGCAGCAGTGCCTAGGGGAGCAAGGCTTGGGCACGCCAAGATGCTAGATCTTCAGCTTGGTCTGAAGGCAACAAGGACGGCGGCCTGGTCCCGCTTCGTCGCCAACGGCGGTTCTGCACGATCAGTAAGCAGCCTCAACAGAGTTGGGAAAGAAGAGCCCCGATCTCCCTTAAGAGCTGCGTGAAAATCGAATCGATCGCATAGGGGGGATCAGGAGCAGAAGGTCAAATGGTACACCACTGTCTGGAAAGGATGAACTCACTAGATGGATGTCGACGACGTAGAAGACGACGTTGATCCCATAAGCAGCAGAGCGACCCAAAGGTTGTGCATGTTAAAATTTCTTGGATGGAATGAGTGCACATGAGACAGTGAAATCAGTGGTATAACATGCAGAGCTTTATGATTTGTTCTTGGATTGGATTTGGAGGTAGAAGACAATGGGGTTTGCTCTCGCCCGGGAGGGGAATGAAAAAAAGCCCTCCAGAGTGGGTCGCCTCTGACTGGTAATGGAAAACAAGAGGATGAGTTTGCCGAAAGGTAGTCAGTAGGTACAGACCTAAGGCTTAAGCTACAGAGAAGCAAGAAAAATCCGTTGCATAATTAGATCAACCGAACATGCTTCCAAAAGCGATATTTTAGATAGGCAAAAGTTCACAGAAGTCACCAAGTGAAGTTACAAACTGTTAATTTTTTTTAGATCAGTACATTTTACAAGTTTACTATTTGCGTACATACTGGGCGCCGTCCGCGAGTTAAAGAAAACTTTACGAGCCACACTCATCAAATTTTTTGATGGAAAGTAAGAGTGTCTTCAGTTTAGAATGTTGGCTTAACACGGGCGTTGCCAGTGACCCAATATTGATGCCGTTCAGCACGCCTATGTATAATTGAGGTCAGCACAAACAAAAAGAGCGGAAATCTAATTCCATTTGCTACTATCCACGATCATCACCATGACCTGCAGCCACTACTATGTCATTATCACCATTTTAGCCTCCTATGCAAAAAGCAACCGATATAATCTATGTGTCTCCATCGATTGTGCGTGCTTTTCTCTATCTCTGCCTAATAAAAAATGAATCCGCCACACACAATCTCTCATTTTTCTGATTTATCTATCAGTACATTTTCGATCTACCGTTGTAGATGAATAAAATTTGTCAGCCCACCTAAAAAATATCACCAGAGAGGAAGCAAAAATTACAAATCTAAGCCCAAAAGACCATTTACCAGCAGCAGAGTCACAAAGCATTCTAATTTGTGACTCCTCTAAAACATCTATAAGAGCCAGCTAACTGCATACCTACCTATGGAAGCTGGGCCAGAGAGTCTATCTTGGTAGCCACACAGATACGTCACTCTATTTTCCTCTTCAGGTGATACTTTTTCTCCACTTCTTCTGCATAGACGATGCATGTATGTTTTCATGTTCTTCACCGGTTCAAACCTGCCACCTTCTATTTTTCCCTCCTTTTCTGATTGCCAACTAATTCACGCGCTATATGACAACACATTTTGTCGCTCCCACCTAGGATGCAGGTTACTCTTAACCTTGGATCAGGTCCTTCATACTTGAGTGTGCTTATCCAGAACAGCTTTACCTAGCTCCACGACAAATACAAGAGTGTATTTTCTGTTTTCAGAAGGGCCATCACCAAAAAAAAGCTGAACTAAAGGGCACGTACGCAGACAATCTGCTCTATAACAAGCCCACCCATACAGAGACCTACAAATTTTCATGACTGTAAAAAAGGTTTCCAGCCAGCTGTTCAAGCCAGAAATTTCAGCCGTTTATTCAACAATTTTTCAGATAAATCTACAGCTTACTCTGCAAGATACGGCATGAGAATCTACAGAAACAGGACCAATTACTCACTTTTGGCACTCAGATATTTTTTTTTTGACCGGGCTCAGATATTTCTTATGAGCTCTCTTAATAATGCTACCGTGTACACTGTACGTTTGAGTTTGCAAAGCATCTACAACAAGCGGTGCCACTGAATTCAGAGATAAGCCCGTATGTCCTTTCTTACCTGTTCTCCACTGCCCCAAGTCAGCAGACCATCTAGCAGATCAAACGCTTCCAAACATACTAGGCTGCTGCACACCACAGCTAGCTTGCTCTATCAATCAAGCCAAAATAGACGCAACAGTGGTTTGCCACAAAAGTGAGGCTGGCCAGAAAACAGATGCTCACCGACTACCTCTAATCCAAGCTTAATAAGATTTTCTAGAAACAAACGCCCACAGGCGCGGCGTGCCGCCGCGCCAGCGCCTCCTAGTATGAAATAAAGTATGGCACACGGCACAATTTAACCTTGATGATTTTAGATCCAATTAGCATAAGAAAGTGACTAATTTGGTGTCATCATATTTTTGGTAAATATATTATAAGCAGCATTATTTCAATTGCAATTGTTAATCCTATTTTTATTGTACTTCAAATGGCAACGCCACCATGCACATCTTAGGTTAGTATGAAATATATAGAATTATTGTAGTGCATAAATACCTTACCTCAAGTGATGAAGATCCAATAAATAGGATAGAAGATTTACGCAACTCTGAAAGTTCCCATTTTCGTGCACCTTTTTTTATCTATCAGGTATATATGGCATAGGGAATGGGTACAGTATTAGGACCCGATTCAGAACATTCTTTGAATATATTTTCTTCTACCACTACCATCAGTGCATATTTTCTTCCTACCAAATCTTTACATTGTGCTTCAAAACTACAATTTGCCCATCGTGAACAACACATACTTGCCTGCTAAATTAGTCTGTCATCTATAATTTCACCTCTGATAATAGACTCGGATACTATCTTCCATTGCTCTGTATAATATTTGAACTGCATTTCACATATAGAGAGTCGCAATATTGTAGAATTAACATACAGAATATTTTCTCTGTGGGATTCATAACTGATGATAGAAAATCCAGAATGGCTTACATAGCTTTTATATACCGGTATGTTCCACCACGAATTACTCAAGATTGATTGAGATGATCCAACACTAAATATATCCAACAACACCATAGCCTAAAAACACAAATCTATCTATTATATTATTAAAACAACAAACAACGAATGGCTTGGATTAATCAAAGATTGTGCAATAGAAACGAATGCCTCAGATTAAACATATGTATGCCCCATGTTAGCTATGCAAATACAACCGGTTAACCGGTTTAGAAGAACAAGGACTCCTATTTCTTTGGGGCACCACTAGGAATCGGCTCCCGATGGATAGCTTCCCATCGGACCTGCCTGTGGCCACACGATGGAACTCATGATTGCCGTACGATGTTGAACTAGTCCTGTTTTATACCAGTCTCGCTCAATTGCCTCCGTGAAACTTGGGCCAGATTGCATGCTTCCGAAAATAGAGCCGTGTAGGGTGGATCTCAACTAATTAATCCGGTACGGTGTGTGTCCAACTATAGAAGCAGTTCATTTTTGTTCCTTGTGGTTTTTAATATAATTTGATGTTTCAAACTAAATACAAATTTGCTTCCATTGCAAGTTTGCAACTGGACCGTACTAATAATTCGTTTTAACAAATAAATGTTGGAAACTAATTATGACTGCATTTCTAATATGCATTTTTCTTTATGATAGAAGCGTTCGCCTTGATGATGGAAGCAATATTTCTTCAAAGTGCATTCCTTAGCGACAGCAGAACATTCGGACCAAGGAAGCATTCGTCTTGCTAAATAGAGGAATCATTTTTGTGGTTTTGTAGAGCATATTGTTATCATCATTGAACATTCTTTCTGCAACAAGCATAAATATATATAATATGCTTCACTAGTATTTTGTGCTATGGAAACAACTTTTTGATGCAACAAAAACAAATTCTAATATGATGACAATATTTGAATCACAAAATAAATCCGTGGAAGCACAACATGAAGCACGATGAATGAACAAATTAATTTGATTTATAAATAATAAAAATTACAAACACTATTACAACAACACTTTTTGCACTTCTGCCTAACCAACATCTAGGCTGTTGTGCGGGCTGCTCATGCACGCTCGCACATGCGCTGTAAGCTCCTCGTCAACAAAGCATCTGCGTCCTCGCCATGGCGCGCTCTGACAATATTGCATCAACAATGGCTATAGAAGTGAAATCAGGTTAAGCAGAATTATGTCTATACATTAGAAGCATCAGTCAGTAATACTGAAGCACAACCTACCAGTAACAGAGGTTGAAGAATTAGTTAGAAACCGTGCATCAACAAAGCACACATGGTTGAAGCACATGGTCATAGCTTCTGAAGCAAAATTAATATACGATAAGAGCATCACACAATGGCACTAGCTGGTTCAAAAAGAACTCTAGTAGGAATGCTTGGCTGATGCAAAACAATAGTTTGATGCCATCTGATCATATATATAACATGCACTGAACTGGAGAAATTTTGATTTTCCAACTTGGCATGTGTCGGGGAAAAATGGGTTCATCAGTTTGTCAAGTCAGTGATGTCACATAGCATCTCTATATTGGAAGCATTAGTTAGAAATCAAGGAAGCGTACTTGACAAGAAGTGAAAGCATACCTCTTTGAATTGACAAAATTATTTGCGAGCAACATGTGTACAGAAGAACATGCATGAACCAAATGAGGCATTAGTAATTATATACTTGGGAATCATTTTGAAATCGAAGCATAAAATTCCAAGGACTTTAACGACCATTTCTTTGTTTAAAAGTATGCTTGTGTTGCTGCGATTGTTACTAAATTCGCCGAGCTCAGGATCAATCTTCGTATCCATTCAAGCAAGTCCTTGGGAGGTGAGAAAACACAAATATCTAGAAGAACACCCCAATTCGAGCAATGTTGAGATTTCTCCAATCATCCTTAAGTCTGCCACAATATGACTCTTCACCATACAATCTAGATTGGTATCCTTCACCATGTTGGATTTGTGCTGCAATAGAGATCGGAAGAATGCGAGATTGTTAGATTGTTGAAACTTATGCAGACACAAAAATTTAGTAGAAGCACAAAATATATTTATGCAGCTTGTAGAAGCAAAAGTTCAGTAGTTATGAAATATATGAACAACAACTAGGAAGCATGTAAAAAACAGAAGCATCAATGCATGTTGTCCGCAGCATGCTACTCCCTCCCGTCAACTTTAATCAACGTGAGAGGTAGACGCGAGCACGCGAGAGCTAGACACGAGCATGCGTCAATTAAATCCGACCTGAGGTAGTACAAGCTATGTAGAAGCAGACACATTTGAAAAGTACAATCAATGATGTTGCCACCAATTTGTCTGAATATGTCCCCAAGTCCATCAATATGATATACTGTAAGCATGAATAGATACTCCACGGAGAAAAACAAGCATCTCATGGAAGCATATACAAATATACAGGAACCGGCTGGTAAAATTGATGTCTTAATGTAGCCTAGTAGATCATGGAAAGCAGCTAAACTTGAAGCACATGGAAGCCCACGGTATGAACATTGCTACTGTGTCTCTACAAAAAGAATTAAAACCTAGCAGATGCAATATATGGCCACATATGCATATGTAAAGTAACCCATGGATTTAATGTCCGAGAAATGCAGCCAAAGGAACACATTGGGGTCGATCTAGATCTGCTGCTATTACCTATTCCTGAATCGCGTTACCATCGGAGGGGTGGACAGGGCTCCTGAGTCCTGACAGGGGTTGAAGCAGCCAACAACCCGCTGCTTCGGACGGAACGAAGCCCAGACGGCTCGGCTGAGACGCCTCAGACTACTTCGGCCGGCCGCCTGTCAGTATTGCCCCGGCGACTTCTCTCCGCGGCGCAGCGCCTGCCTGTTAGCGCGAGATGGCGATGCAGATGTGGCGATGAGGACGTGGGGCTCTGTTGGGAGGGAAGCAGCCATCCGCGACAAGCTCTGGCGCGGGGCAGCGGCGGAAGCGGCCGGAGGTGCGGCGGGAGAGAGAAGCAAAGCTGTGCGCGGGTGCGAGGCGATGCGGGGGAGGAGAGGTGAGCGGCGGTTTTTTCTCGCTAATTTTGAGCTGACGTTTCCAGGTGCAATTATGAGACAAATATGATGCAAATCGGTGCAGTTGTGGGACAAATCGAATCGTTGATTTGAAACGAGATGAACGGCATCCGGGTAGTCCGATAGGTTGCTTCCAATCGGACCCCGACAGATAGTATTTACCATTTCTTTGCCCACAAGCTGTCTGCCGTTCAGATTGAGAGTTGTTTGTGCCGTGCGTAATATAAACTCTACATTTATCTCAACAACATTTATTTATTTGGTCAGGTAAGGCACGACTCCGTTCGGCTTTGCCGGATCAACTACCCATGTGTTGACGTCTGAGAGTTGTGCATGGCGGCGGAACAAGATCGAGATCTAAAGGGTGATGGCCGTGGCTTGCCAACACCGGAGACGCACGCAACGAAGAGTGGATCTGGCGATGGCAGCGTCCCTCGGCAACAGTCCCGCAAGAAATCTCATAAATTCGAGACGATGACGGCGAGGGCTATTGGCGATCTGGCTCCGACGAAGCAACAATTCCTCTAAGTCTACGGTATGCATCGGCGAGAATTTAGGTTCGATGGTGATATAGAAGCACGCCACGAAGATTGAATCTGAAGATAGCAGCATCCCCTGGCAACAGCCCCGCATAAAGTTTTTCATAAATCCGAGGCGACGACGGCGAGACTACTGATGGCTTCGTGTTGGTCGTGGTCATCCAGATGATTTCATGAAGATACATAAGAAAACATGTACAGGTAAGATTCCGGGGGCATATGCTGTGAACTAGCCTCAACAGGTGTACCAATAGACTAAGCAACGTGAGCCGTCAGATGTAAAGTAGGATCTCCGGATGGAAGCTGGTAACCGGACACTCACTTACATGCAAAATCTACACAAAGACCCTTCTCGATCTCAATCCCTCAGCAGTCTCCTCTCTCCCTTTCAAAAAAAAAAAGCAGTCTCCTCTCTCTTGCCCCTGCAGCTATAGGAGACGGCAGCGCTACTCCTAACAAGCTCTGACCCTGCCCCAACGGCAGCCGCGGGCCAGCATGGAAAAATTGGATATATTCCAATATGCGTAGAGCATTTTCCCCTGGATTTGTTTTGGGTTTCACGAAATATTCATTGTTGCGAGAGGAGACGAGTCCAACGCCATGGAGCAGATCCGCCTCCATCGGGATTTCAGAATCGAGATGAGAAGGGAATTGGGGACAACTTCGTCACTTGGCAGCGTCGTCTAGGTCGCCGCCACTGCCAGGCGCCAGCCTTCCGGTAGTGAGGAGAACAGGTGTAGGGTTCCTCTATGAGCCTGTGAGGGATTGGGGCCTTGGGGATTGTCCGTCTGGGGAAGAAGGTCTTTTTTTTCTTTTTCACAAAGTGATATGTTTTGTTGAGAAGCGGAGGGCGTTTTCCCAATATTACCAGGGCCCATACTCCCACATCAATCAGGATGCTTGATACAGAATCGGACGAGCAGCAAGCTGCTTAGTCCATTAGTACACCTGTAGAGGCTAGTACACAGCATACGTTCCCTAAGATTCCGCAGATACATCATACGTATGGAAGTAGGACTCTAATTAAGTGGGCGCTATATCCGTGTGGTGCCGCATGGATGCAAAATTGCAGCTCATTGGAGTGTGCAGAGGCATGACGGGGTGACGGTAGAGGCTGGCTGCGCGTACTCTTGCTCGCGCTCCGCCGTCGCTGGACGAGGTCCGTAATCCCTAGAAGCAATGTCATTCACAAAGTTCATGGCTTCACGCCACGGTCTCCGTCGAGCGGCTGCTCGCGCCGTGTGCCACCGGACATTAACCTCCTAAAAACGGAAGTAGTAGATTGATCAACAGAACTACAACGTCAACGTCATTCTTACGTCACAATGATGTGTCAGGTACATGCATACGTACATGCCTACATGCGCATGTGAACTCTTCGGGTGATCCGGCGCTGCCGCCGCCGAGCGACTAGCTCGACACGATGACAAAGATGTTGCTTCTAAGGGTCAGGTTGCCGCGAGTGGTACCCATGGTTTCTACTCTTTGGAGGCTGGAGCACATCCGCTCTGTTTAGATCCTGTTATATATGATCGTCAGTAGAAGGGAAAAAGCTTGCTTAGACACCAAAAGAAGATTGTCCTGGACCATGGGCAGCAGTTCGATTTGCGAGATAGAAAGATGAGATTCCAGGTGATGAAGATGAGGCCGATGCAGCGGGCGACCTTATAGCGGGCAGAGCTATCGCGGCGACTCGGCAACGTTTGTGTAGAAGTGGGAGATACGGACTGTATATGGCGCAGATTGAGATCCACACAGGCCGAGCGTGAGATAGTTAATCTAGGCCGGTTGTTTTTCTTTCACTATTTCTGGCTTATCTACACCGTTGGTTGTTTGTTGTTTTAATTATATAATAGATAGATGTCTTAGAGTTGCTGTAGATTTGGTTTTGAAATTTGTTTTTCATCATTCCCTAATTGTCTTCCTGCGTTAGAATCATTATTCAAATTCTGAAAATTTCCCAAAATAAATTTTCTCGAAAAATTCCAGAAAATACCTACAAATTTTGTATGCATGAAAAGGGGCAGAGAGGCACCTGGGGCAGCCCAGGGGGACGCACTGGCCGGCCACACCATGTGGTGGCGCGGGGCACACCCTGGCCGCACCAAGGCCAGGTGTGGGCCCCCTGGCCCTCCACTTGCTCCCTCCTCTGTCATTCTCTTCTCTCACCCGAAAAACACATCCCCATTGCTCAAACCCGCGTTCTTGTTGTTCTTCCTCGTGAATTTTTGATCTCCTTGCACAGCCCATATTTCCTGCTGAAATTTGAAGCATTTGCTCTCCGGTATGTGACTCCTCCGATTATCCAAGTAGAATTTTGTTTGGTGGAGTATTTCTTGAGTATTTTGCTATTGTAGATGACATGTTAAGTGAGCTTTCATACTTGTATTATGCTTAGATAAGTTGTTTGACTCATGTTTAGCCCTGATACAAGTCTCCATAGTGTTCTCCTTTATTTGTTTGTCTTAAAATTATTTTTTATGAGGTTTGTTAAAAATTTGAGAGATGGAAGGCAATGCATACCAACTCAATCAACATGAATTGGAGGTGAATGAGGTCATGAGGGTCCACTGGGGAGAAGGAGTTTTCCCTTTTCTTTATCCATGTGCGGAGTTCATGAGTGCAGTAGGGATTCTGCAGGATTTTCATACTTTGGTCTCAAATGCAGGGTTGGAAAATTTTGTTGATGGTGAACCATACCAATATGCTATGTCTGTGGTGCAGGATTTCAGATGTAGTTGGAATTTGCCTAACCCCATGGTTCACTACAAAATTTATAATAAAGCTGTCAACTTGCCTTTTGATGATTTCTGTGCAGCCATTAGAGTGCCACAATGGAGGTCGTGCGGAAGGATCAAGGAGCGGTCGTGCGGAAGGATCAATGAGCGGCCCAAGCTATTGTTGGACCTCTACAAGGAAATCTGCCAGGGGAGAAGTTTCTCAGAAGAGGATGAGCAGGAGCTTGACACATACATAGAGGGGCAGGGCCAACATGTAGAGGATGATGGAGGGGAGGCCGAAGATAACTTCACCCAGCCCTCTAACACTTCTAGATTCCCATATCAGCAACCTGACTATGATTATGGGCCTTCTGCTTCTTCTTCCTCACGAGGGCCAGGGTACGATCACACTGGGGATGACCCACCATCCTGGAGCAATTACTCACGCTGCGGTTGATCTCCACTTAGGCCAAAAGCCTAAACTTGGGGGGAGGTATACCGACATCTCACTCACCGATACATCATATTCTGTCGAAACTTTGTATATCCATATTTCACTTTCTTTTGGTTCTTGTTTTGTTTATTTTTGTATTTTCTCTTTTATTGAATCTTGGAAGTTGTTACTACTCTAATAGCCTGTCCTTAGCCTATTTATTTTGTTTTTATACCAAGGATAGCCTCTAATAGGAAGGAGGTAAGTATTGGGGAAGTTGCTGTCCAAAAACACATTCTGTGCTGTCACCGAAAAAATTCGTATGCCCAGCCAGAATGGAATTTTGAGCTTCCAATTTTTTATCATATGTCCCAGGTTGTTATATAACATTCGTTAGTTGAGCACTTTCCGAGTGGAGCAAGAAAACATTTTCAAAAAAAATCGATCTTTGCCTGCTGTTCTGTGTTGGCAGATTTCTGCCACTAGTTGCATTTGTGTGTCTATGTTAGTTTTCTTTCTTTTTGTTGTTATTGCTTTTGTTTCTACTTTTTTAAACACAAAAAGATCAAAAAAATATTTATGTTGTTTATCTTCATTTGCTTCTTTAGTTTGCTTCATTTTCTCTTTATGGTTTGCTATTCGAAAATCCAAAAAGATTTTGCTTTGTGTATTGATTAAAAATCGAAAACCCAAAAATATTTGTTGTTCTTCTTTAGTTTTGTAAAGTTGCTGCAGGGTTCAACGGTCTTTCATTATTTCATTTTAGTTTGGTTATCATTTGATATTATTCAAGCCACACAAGTGAAGAGCAATAATGACGGTGACGACAATTCGAGTTGTGGTGAGAGGCTGGTATGAACTCTATTTGTTTTCATTTTTGTACATATACTCATTTATGTGGACATGCTTAGTTTGTTCGTGTAAGGTGTATGCTACTTAATGATGCTCAGTAGTTTATGCTCTCTCATGATTAGTTCCAATTTACTAATATTAGGTAACATGTCATATAGATGTTTGCTTGCATTGCTCTAATCATATAACGGTATGACATTGTGGTATCCTCCTCTGAATGCTTCATTTGAATTGACTTGGCACATGCTTAAGCATGCATAAGACTAAACAAAAGTCATTTAAGCCTCGATGATTTATCTTGCCTCGGAGTTCTTGTATTACTTTTAGGCTTACGTTAATTTTATCTGTCGCAAGCATGATTATGATAACTACTGCTTTCTTGATTGTCGCTTCCCAGTCTATTGCTAGCCTTCACTTGTACTGAGGATGAGCTCTGCTCGTGCATCCAACAACTAAAAACCAAAGTGCCAACTGTGTCCACCATACATACCTATATGTGGTATTTCACTGCCACTCCAAAGTGAATTGCTTGTGTGCTACCTTTAAACCTTCAAAATTACCACCTGTTTTGTGTTTTGTTTTAGCTCATGAGGAAGTATTGAGTGCTTTATTGTCCTTTCATGACTTCATACCGCGACTAGCATGCATAATGTGCTGGTCCATAATATTGCAAAAAGAACAAGGCAATCGGGTGCCCATCCCAAATAAAATATAAAATGAACAAATAAACAAACACTGCTCCACACATTATATACTGGAGAGATCCTAAATTATGGTGTGCATTGGAGAACTACATGGGAGCCGCTCTTGAGGTCACTATATGAAGGGATGATAAATCATTTAATGCCAGTCGTTGACATAGACATGCATACTACTCAAAATATATATTCTCAACACTCCTATTGCATTTGAAATGAAAAGTTCTAGCACATGAGTAATCTTGCTTCCCTCTGCGTAGGGCCAATCTTTTATTTTTATGTTGAGTCACCATCCTTTCTTCGATCACCTTCTCGAAAGTATAGATGTCATTCTTAGTGTAATATGCTTGTCCCGGAATAATATTAATTGTGGTATAATTGTGATGCTTGCATCTTTCGATATTTTTACTTCTGGTCTTCTCTTGAACTTCAGAGATGCCTTGGCATTTATGTTTTGCTCCACAAATAAGGGCAAGCGAGATACCACTTTATCATATCATGTTATGAACATTGCAATCCTACAGATACTTATGTTTCATGTTGCTTACTATCGTGTTGGTATCTTTTCATAGCTTGCATAACTATTGAGTAGCCTTAGTTGCATGCTTCTTATTATGAATTGCCTAAGTATTTGATCATGTAATGAGAATATATACATCATATGAAGCAAATAGGTTCGTGAAAGTTTCTTTTATCGCACTCAGTTGTCACTAAATTGCTTGAGGACAAGCAATAAGCTAAGCTTGGGGGGGAGTTGATACGTCCAAAACGTATCTACTTTCCCGAACACTTTTGTTGTTGTTTGCCCTCTATGTTGTGTGTTTTGAATGCAACTAACACGGACTGACGCTGTTTACAGTAGAATTGCTCTAGTGTCTCGTTTTTGTGCAGAAATCCAACTTTCAGGAAAATTCCCGGAAAATATCGCAAAATCCATATTTCACCCGAAGACTCACGGAGCCAGAAGACGAGACGGAGGGGGTCCACGAGGGGCCCACACCTGCCCTAGGCGCGGGCCAGGCTTGGCCGCGCCTAGGGGTGGTCTGGCTGCCTCGGCCACCCCCTCGACCTCTCCTTCGCACTATATAAAGCCCCTGACCTGAAAATATTGGGGGGTTCGATGTTTTTCCAGAAAGAGTTCCGCTGCTCCGCCGCCACCAGAAACCCCAATCCGGGACCAGAAACTCCGTTCTGGCACCCTGCCGGGACGGGGAATTGGAGGAGATCATCGCCATCGCCATCACCGACGCCTCTCCATCAACCATCCATGATTCTCCCATCCATGTGTGAGTAATTCCCCGCTGTAGGCTGTAGGGGATGGTAGGGATTGGATGAGATTGGTCATGTAATAGCTATAAGATTGTTATGGGCATAGTGCCTAGTATCCGTTGTTAGTATTTTTGACATTGTTGCAACTTGCTATGCGTAATGCTTGTCACTTTGGGCCCGAGTGCCATGATCTCAGATCTGAACATGTTATTGATTCATGATGATAATTATTGTTTTTGATCATACTGCAAGTTGTATACACTTATTGTTGTCCAGAACCCGAGGCCCCAAAGTGACAGAAATTGGGATAACCGGAGGGGATGGTTATGATGTGAGGATCATGTGTGTTCATGGAGTGTTAATGCTTTGCTCTGGTACTCTATTAAAAGGAGTACCTTAATTACCAGTAGTTTCCCTTGAGGCCCCGCTGCAACGGGCTGGTAGGAAAAAAGATGTCGTGCAAGTTTCTCATTGCGAGCACGCACGGCTAAATAGGAACACACACCTATGGTTATCTTATGCTAGGATGCTTATATCATTATTACTTGCAATGCCTATGTCTTGCTATTATATGGATTCTCTCATTCACGCAGCGGCCGTTCATCCATCCATGTTACTATAATCATTGCTACTGCTGTTTTTATTTTATTACTGCTGCTACTTCACTACTACAACTGCTAAAAAAACTGTTACTATTGATAAATTGTTGCGAGCAAGTCTATTCCCAGGTGCAGGTGAATTGACAACTCATCTGTTAAAGCTGAAAATATTCTTTGGCTCCCCTTGTGTGAAATAAACAAATTTGGGTTTTACTTCCCTCGAAGACTGTTGCGATCCCCTATACTTGTGGGTCATCAACAGGCAAAGGCTAGCAAAAGATTGGGAGCGAAAACTAGAAAACAAGAATAGTCGGAGAACAATAAGAGCGAAAACTAGAGCGTTCTATGCAGTTAAAACGGAGCGTGTCTTTCTCCAAAAAAAATATTCCGGGATCCAACCATATGCTACAGCAAACAAAACTAAACTAAACTAAAAACAAAAATAAAGACTTTCCAAGAACAACACATAGCGTATGAAGCAATAAAAATATAGCACATAGAAAGATGACATGTTGCTTTGTTGATGAAGAGGGGATGCCCAAGGCATCCCCAAACTTTGACGCTTTTACCTCTTGGATATTTCTTGGGGTGACATGGGCATCCCCAAGATTGAGCCTTTGTCCATTCTTCATCTCATCACATCATTCTTCTCTCCCTACATTTGAAAACTTCCTTCATACAAAATTTCACACAATTCTTATTAGCAGCATTAGTACAATCAAAATAATAAATCCACTCATATATCAAACATCTATTAAAGCATTAGATATTGTAGCAACCTCTTCAAAAAGCTCTTTGATCAAAAGAACTAATAAAGAAAGAGATTAAGAGGCAAATGCAAATAGTGGCAGAAATATGTCAAAACAGAACAGTAGGTAAAGATCGATTTTTTTAGAAAATCTTCTATTGCTCAAATCGAAAAGTGATCAACTAACGAAAGTTATATAATAACCTAGGGCATATGTAAAAAAATTTGCAGCACAAAATTCCCCTCTTTCTGTGAATAAGAATTTTTATGGTGACAGCACATAATCTGTTTCAGGACAACAACTTCCCCAAATCTTACTTTCTTCCTATTAGAGGATATTCTTGGCACAAAACCGAAATAATAATGATAAGGAGAGGTTATTACAGCGGTAATAACTTTCAAGACTCAACAAAAGAAAAATTACATAAATAAATATGGGTTATCTCCTAGACTTCGGAGGATCATGGGAGGAGCATTTACCACTAGCAGAGTTTTCATACAACAATAGTTATCAAAGCAGTATCAAGATGGCACCATTTGAAGCTCTGTATGGAAGAAAATGCAGATCACCTATCTGTTGGTACGAGGCGGGTTCAAGCAAGGAGTTCAATCCAGATTATGTCAAGGAAAAGCAGCAGATCATCGACATTATAAGAGATAGACTCAAAACAGCCCAAAGTCGACAGAAGAGCTACGCAGATCAAAAGAGAAGGACATGGGAGCCAAATGTTGGAGACATGGTTTACCTTAAGGTAAGTACAATGAAAGGTCTTTAGAGATTCGGAGTAAAGGGGAAGCTTAGCCCTAGATACATCCGACATTTCAAGATACTGAGTCAGAACCGAGGATTAGCCTTTGAATTGGATCTACCGGGAAGGTTAGCTCAAGTTCACAATGTATTTCATGTGTCTCAACTCAGAAAATGTTTGAAGACCCCAGACGAGCCAGTATCACATGATGAGCTAGAGCTACAACCAGACTTGACCTATATCGAGAAGCCAACCAAGATTCTTGAGGAAAATTGGAAACAACTCAGGAATAGAGCCATTAAGTACTGCAAGATCCAGTGGAAACATCATCCGGAAAGGAAAGCCACCTGGGAGAAGGAGGAAGACCTAAGAAAGTCTTACCTAGAACTGTTCAGGTATTACAACCACAACTTCGGAAAGAAGTTTTCTTTAAGGGGGAAAGGCTGTAATGTCCCAGGTTTAGAGACAATCGAGGGGTAGATTTGAGAAAGGGATGTGCATTGCATCGTAAATTCTGGGGAAATTTCGCGCTTTTTAAAGAAAACTGCATTGAAGGGGGACAAGTTTCTCTCTCGACACCTTACAGGGTTAGGGTTTCGAGAGTGCGATAAACTTGCACCTCACTTAACTCAAATAGGTTTTTGAGAAGAGAGAAGGGGTTAGTGCATCACAAACATTAAGTTGCATGATTGAATTCAACTTAGTATGTTTGAATTTCAAATTCAAACATCACATGAATATTTCATAATTCAAATTGAGGTAAATCATTAAACAAATATAAATAATCAAGAATATAAATAGTACATCTTATATAAAGCTCATTAAGGAAAATTGGAGCTTTATTGATATTCACACAAGATACAATGTCAATTACAATATTCAGAATTGAATTATGAATTTACAACACATTACAAGAATTGAAGAAATAGAAAAAATAAAAATAAAAATTACAAATAAATGAAATGGCCTAAACTACACAAGAAAATCTTCATAAAATGCTTGTGCTGGATGATCTTGATCATCTCATTGATCCCTGCAATCACACACAAAGCAAACATTGGATTATGCCAAGTGGCATTGCCACTTGGCAGGTTAGCAAAAAAATGGAAAATGAAGAGGATATGACCCTGGATCAGCCGAGCTGATCCACTCACAGGACCAAGTTCCAACAAGGAACCACACAGGCAGCACACACTGCATGTGTGCATGCCTCACAGCACACAAACCAGGGGAGTCACCAAAATGGTGCCAGGCTCAGCTGTCGACCAAGAGAGCCAAGTAAGGACCATATAAAACCTTTTCCACCGCCAGAACTAAAGCAGCTCATCAGCAGCAACTCACAAGAGGTAAGAACATCAAGAACTAGAAGTACATAGAACCACCAGAAACCATCTAGTTCCAGTTCCACCAAGAACTAGAGGCTGTTGAGCAGAAATTGATGGAGTGAAACATCACCAGCAAGTCAGGAGGAGCAGGGCAAGCACATAATCCAACCAGAAGAAAATCCACTACATCAACACTCATTCTAGGAGCTGGAGTGAGGTATACACAAAAATCATGGGCAAACATCTGATTTGCTCATAAATAAGCATGTGCATCAAACACACACAAGCCATAGGGTGTGAGTACCCTGTTTGTGTCATCATCTGGCTACCAAGTCAGTTGGTGCAAGCAAATTTGGGTGAAGCCAATAGGAAATCACCAAGGGAACACTGGTTAGACCAAAACAGTGACATAACCAAGGCAATCCATCAAGGAATTGATCCTATCTATTCAACCAGAGTCACTTAGCACTTAAAACCTAGCATACCATCAGACAGATAGACAATATGTGTCTATTCTTGTTGGTCAACATCAAAGATCACTGGTAATTCAACAAGGAAATTAACCAGTAATGCATTCACTAAGCCACAGCAAGCCAACAAAGGTGGGAGCTACCTAAACAGCAATGAATTGCTGTCAAGGTCACCTCAACCACTTAACCAGTCCAATCAAATAAGCCATGCATAGTTATCATCACCCAGAAGGGTTCAAAGGAGGGCTAGGGTACCCAACCAAGGGTTGGCATCCATCTAGCCCTGCCAAAGTTAATAAAATGATCATTACTGCAAGCAGTTCACATCACTTATCCATTTAGTAAAGCCAGGTAATACAGATAAATGAATCATACAAGTAATCAAAGCACCAGAAACTTGCAGATGATCCAATGGATCATTACAAGCATCAGCAGCTGCTTGAGCAAGCACCATCACACACCAACACAAGCCTGTGTGACACACACACATCACAGAATGAGCAGCAGTGAGACACAGACACCAAACAACAGCTTTTATAAGCCACTGATGATCATCTGATCATCAGGAGCTTGCTAAAGCATGACAGAGCATGTTACAGCTCAGCCCAGCAAAAATACATTAACAATATGAATTACTCAGCCACAGGACATTAACAAATATATCACAGATAATTAAATCAGTCATATATAGGAGCAAACCATCCAAGGATGGTGAGATCTTGTAGCAAGCATGCTCAACAGAGCATTAATATGAACAACAACACAAGGGGTTAGCCAATTAGAGGCACTGGCACTTGCATAATGCAAGGCTTATGCATAATAATCAAGCCAGGGGCAAGGAAATGCACACACAGGAGAGGCATGATACACATAGCAACAGCAGGAACAACTTAATTGAGCATAAGCATCACAGTATGCTCATGAGCAAGAGCTCATGAGTTACAACAGCAAGACATAGAGAAGAGCAAAGACACACGTAAGCGGCATATGCACAAGAAGAAAGATACGCATAGCAGCAGCACAAGCACAGCAGCTAGAATCCATTGCGCATATGGTAGTAGCAACTAGCACATCATAGTAGCACCAGAGCTAGCCTGGCGCAGAGCACATAGGCGCAGGAGTAGCAGCACAACCAGATGGATGCCAAGGCATCCAAAGGAAGGGAAGAGGTAGAACAGGTAGCAGAGGAAGGAGGAGGAAGGGGAGAACTTACAGGTGAAGCGGAGAGAAGCTCGGCCATGGAGGCACGGCGGCACACGCCGGGCGAACGGCGGCGCCAGGCCAAGCCGAGCTAGGCACCACCTCGCCGCAACGCTAGCTACACCACGGCGGCGCCACGGCGCCAGGATCGTCAGCGGGCGATGAATCACTGCGGATCACCACGGCCTGGCGAGCAGATGAATTGGGGGCGAGAAGAGGAGGCGACGAGGATCAGACCGACGCGGTGGATCTGATGCGCCGTCGAGTGGCGGTTCAGATGCACCCGATCTCACCGCCGGCGATGGCCGGAGGTGGCCGGAGAAAATCGGCGAGGGCGACGGCGATGCGAGTCGCAAGAGCTCGGGAGGAGCTAGGGTTAGCGTGAGCGAGCGAGGAAGGGGACGGGTGCATCCGACCGAGCTGGACAGGCGGCTCGGGTTAGACTTAACCGCTGGGCCACCCTGACAGGTGGGCCTAGGGGCATTTCGGTCTTTTCACAAATCCATTTAAACCAGAAACTTTGAAATTAAATAGAAAATGGATAAAAGCTCTTAAAAAATAATTAAAAATATGAAAACTGCTCAGCATAAAATACTCCATCAGACTAAAATACCAAAAGGAATTTTTGAATACAACTTAAATTAATTCCTAATTTTATGATTATTATAATCATTTAAATCACACTTTATATTTTCAATAATAAAAATAAGTCCATAGATTCTTTTGGACTTTAAAAACACCTTAACAACATTTCAAGGTAGTATTTTACCCTAAACAGAGTATCCCTAAATTGTTCTTATTATTTAACTCTCACATAAAATGATAAGACACCGGAAGGGGGGGAACAAACCCTAAAAATGGAAAGCATGCATAATTGCTTCTTTAACCATTGCCCTTATCGGACAATGATGCTATTTTTCAGCAACAGAGGACAAGGGTCAGTCCACACCATCCAACTACAACACTTTGCAGTGTTCAGGCAAGTTCATCGCTTGCTCATGTCATTCGAGTATTTTTTATCAAATTACTTGCAAAGTACTATGTTTATCACTTATGCATAAAAAGGCAAAACCACTATTTTCATACCTATGAATATGACTATGTGGTTGGAAATGGAACCATGGATTGTGTTGACATGGTGGAGGTTCCATTGCAATGGGTTTATATCCATCTAGGATTAAACAACAAATGCCGTCCAGTGATTCTTGTGCCGTAATAATCGTGTTAACCATAAGATCTGGAGTGGGACGGAGTAGTCAAAAGTGTTTCCACCTCTCGTACATCAACGAATGCGCTTACCATAGCAGTTGTATCTTGCGAGAACAACCGGAGGGTGGGGATCCCATTCTAATTCCCTACGGTAATGCGGTCTATGATGGGTTGCATCTACTGGCGAAGGAGTTCATGGTAGAGCCCAGAACTGTTGTCGCGGTCGGGGTCCAACCTTAATTGGTATAAGAGGACCGGCGAGGACCCAGGGTCAGAGTTTGCAACAAAGGGTGGGTGTGCGAGGTAGCGGAGGAACATGATTGGCTAGACCTTATACCGGGCCCCACACCAAAGGAAGTGTGGACGGGAAAGCTGCCCGGTTGGCACAAAGGTTAAGATCTCTTATGGGAAAGCAACACACCTCTGCAGAGTGTAATGAATCGTGACCTGTCACTCCCTGTTCCGGGTTTGGAACTGCGAACGCTGCCGGAAGGAACTCCATGAAGTTCTAGTAAACCGGTGAAGGCTGACGGACATAGTTCTTCTGAATAAAAGCAACCTCTTGAAGAAATGATTATCAAAACCTGCATTGGTATTAGACTTTCTGGTCTGATATCGTAGCTAGTGCATTAAACACCTCTTTTCTATAATGAACTTGTTGAGTACGCTCGTACTCATACCACTCTTAAATCCCCTGCTTAGATTGTATGAATCGACTGGAGGAGGACAACGACGACCCTGAAGGAGCAGAAGTCATCGGCTATGAAGAACCAGACCTCTCCGGAGGTATAGAAGGAGTAGACTACCTCATCGTCTACAGAACCGGCGAGGGTTCCGGAGGAGAACAAGCATAGACATACCGAGTAGTAGTAGTACCTGAGCAGTACGAACTCTTAGTACTTAACTGCTCGAGGAGAATAAATGTATAACTTAGTAAGACTCTTATATTGTAAGCTGAGTCGGGTTCGCCTCGAACCCAGGAGTATTCCCCTTAGGACCCAAGGGAAACTCCGAGATGATATGTATATGTTGCTTGTAATAATAAATGAATGAGTTTTGGACCTGCTGTGTTCTGTTGTACTACTCTGAGGGATCTAATATTTGCGGATTGGTACTTCGTGAATGTTATATCAATGACTGGCATACTACAACATGCAGTGGTATGCAGGGTCACCACAGTTGGTATCAGAGCAAAAGCTTTGACCTTAGGTTGGAACCTAGTAAATGGGACGGAACGTTAGGAGTCAAATAGGATTAGTAAAGAATTCTCTAAAAATATGGTATATATTCACTTGAGAATAAAACAATCATATCTTTTAGTGCGATAATTCTTTATTATCACTATTATGATGCATCATTACTAATATTATATTCTTTCTTATCTACAGCCAACTATGGCAAGTTCACGTTCAGGACGTAACGTGAAAGTGATGGAATCAACCCTGAGTGAATATGATGGATGACTCGCGGATATTCTTCGTGCGATGTTACTCGAGTTTGGGTGCGATCCCCAAATCCGAGTAAAGAAATACATGTACTACGATGGTACAGTATTGGCAAAGTGTAGGGTAGGGTTACAACTCCCAGAATCCCTAGGAATGAGTGTAGTGATGCCAGCAGGTGAGGCTAGAACTATCCAAACAGCCTACCACATAGCAATCATGAAAGCCATCACTGATATTCGGGAACATAAGACGAAGGAGCTTATCGGTTCCGAATTCGCCCACATTCCACATATGGAGGAGGAAGATGACCCTATGCTAAACCACTTCATGTTTGCAAAACGCAAACCAGCAGAAGCCGCTAAGTACATGGACAACTGCCGCAACCTACTGACATTGTATTTTCAATTGAACCGACATTTGTTGGGGGCAATTGACACAATGTTGGAAGAATTCACTGAGCCCAAGGAGGCGACAAAGGGAAAGGAACCAATGGAGGATGAGGTTCACACACACCAGTTTATTCAGCTGGTGACTTCATTAGTAATGACCATCCAGAACATCAAACCACACCTATTACACCTAGGTACTTTCCTAGTAGCTCCCAAGGAGGATATGAGGGCGGAGAGGAATCCGGAAACCATCAGCGTTCCGTGACTCCTATTGAGAACTCTACAGGTTGGCGTTGGGGATCCTATATGGGAACCTATAGTGATCCAGTTAGATGTAATCCTGAGATGGATGAGGACGCCACAACCCAGTTCCAGAACCACCAGTATAGTAGAGGAGACTATGAGGAGTATCCGATATTGATCGAGTCGGATACAGATGGTGGGAATGCCTATGGCGGAGTCACAGGGGAGTACACACCAGGGATGGATTATGCTGCATTGAATAACCAGTTCATGAACACAGATTTCTCCCTGGGATCATCCTCTCATTTTGATTACCAGCCGACTGGAAGACCATATGTTCCAGATTCTGTCAGGAGGACTACACGTTCGACCGGATGGAAGCCTGGGATGTATCGGGAGTAAAGAACGACTAGAGACCACCATGGGAGGCGAGACTACAATACGGTTGTACCACATGTATTGTAGTATGTAATATTTGTAGAAATTTGTACATATACTTCAATAAGTGAGTTTGCATACTCACATCGCTACCAACTATTGTAATAAACCACTTAAGTATGTATATACATGGTATATGTTTTGTATGATTTGAATTTGCTTCTTGATTTCCATTGCGTGACTAGTTCTGTGAACAAAGTTGAGCTCAGAAAACTTGCGCATGGAGTAACTATGAGTACCACTTTGTGTTGCAGAACTAGGGGAAAATGTTGGGAGCGACAGGTGAGGAGAGTGAAGCACAGTGCCTCGAGCGCGAGGCCAAGCAGAAGGAAGAGGCAGATGAAGCAGCCAGAAATCAGTTTCCACCACCACCACCACCCATGACGCAGCAGAACTTCCTCCAATACATGCAAATGTTGGAGGAAAGGCAACGCATGACTATGGAGCAGCAGAACAAGTTCTTTCAAGAGCTTCTACAGCAGAACAGGGTGGAGAGGCTACCGAGTTCCAAGAGTTGGTGGATGCAGCCATCACTCTTGAAGATGACTTCAAACAGCTGCAAGAAGAGAAGAGAAAGAAGGCCAAATTTGAGCCTAAGAGGTTTGTCGGCAACAAGCCCAATACCAGCTTGAGTTTCAAGCCAAGGTACAACTACTAAAACAACAACAACAATAACAGGAAGGCTCCAAGTAATCCTAATATTGCACAAATAGTTTGCCGAAGCTGTGGATTCGCAAGACACTTCTCGAAGGATTGCAAGAAGCCCAAAATTATATGCTTTGGGTGTCGTCAGGAGAGGCACATGCTTCGGGATTGCCCTAAGAAGAAGAATGGGGAGGACAGTCATGAGGAGGAGGAAATGGAGGCGGGAATACCGGAGGGAATTGGAAGAACAAGAAACCCTTCGGCAAGTTAAACTGCACCAGCTTGGAGGAGGTGGTGAACTCCGATCAAGCAGTGATAGGTACGCTTCAGATACTCACTCATCATGGCGAAGTAATTTTTGATACCGGTGCAACTACATCATTCATTTCTCAGCAATTCATCATCAAACATGGGATTTGTTGCACTAAGTTAGATAAACCTATCACCATACTTTCTGCGGGGTGAACGATAGTAGTAACCCACACCAAACTAGGATAGGTCATTATGATCAATAAGTGCGCGTTCGACGCAGACCTATTCATTCTACCTATGAAGGACATAGATGTCATTCTTGGTATGAATTGGTTGGAGGCAAATGGAGCATTGATAGATTGTGCCAACAAGACAGTGTCTTTGAAAAGCCCCGATGGAGGCAGAATGATTTATCAAGGAGATAAACATACCCAGATAGAAGTGGAGTTACAGTTGAATAGTATGAAGGAAGCAAAACTGGAGGATATACCCGTAGTTAATGAATTCCAGGATGTTTTTCCTAAGGAATTACCTGGAATGCCACCAGATAGGGAGATAGAATTCACTATCGACCTAATTCCAGGGACAGCTCCGATTGCTAAGGCACCGTACAAGATGGGGCCTAAGGAGTTAAAGGAACTCAAGGAACAATTGGATGACTTGGAACAGAAAGGATTCATTCAGGAGAGTATCTCACCATGGGGATCACCTGTAATATTCGTGGATAAAAGAGATGGAGGTCGAAGGATGTGCGGAGACTACAAGAACCTGAATAATGTTACTATCAAGAATAAATATCCACTTCCTAGAATACAAGATCTGTTTGATCAAGTTAGAGGCGCGGGAGTCTTTTCCAAGATTGATCTGAGATCAGGATACCATCAGATAAAGATCAAGAAGGAAGACGTTCCGAAAACAGCCTTTGTCCCAAGGTACGTACATCATGAATACCTAGTAGTACCTTTTGGATTAACCAATGCCCCAGCAATCTTCATGAATCTTATGAATAAGATCTTCATGCCATGTCTAGACAAGTTTGTCATCGTATTCATCGATGATATCTTGATATATTCCAAGCATAAAGCTGAACATGCTGAACATCTTAGGATAGTGTTGCAAACACTAAGAGAACATCAGCTCTATGCCAAATTCAGCAAGTGTGAGTTTTGGCTAGATCAAGTAGAATTTCTTGGTCATGTTATCAGCAAGGATGGGATAGCAGTTAACCCAAGCAAGGTAGCAGCAGTTTTAGAATGGGAAGCACCAAAGTCTGTCAAAGAAATCCGAGGATTCTTAGGAATGGCAGGATACTGTAACACCCCAAATTTTCAAATAAGAAAGAAAATGAATTTCCTTTTTTCTAAAAATTGGAGCCAACAAAAACTTTAACTCAATTGAGTTTGGTGCATAGAGCTCCTACACAATGGTTGTGAATTTTGCTAAGATGCTTGTGTGAAGTATTTTGAAATGTTCTCTAAACCCTAACCCTACCCTTCTTAAACACCAAAGAGGAACTTTTAAAAAGAAAATAAAACAAATTGTGAGGCATATGTGGGCTAATGGCAAATTCTCCAATAATTGGCCTATGCCCTATTTACCTTACCCAAATGGTTGGAAACCATGAGTAAACCCAACCAACCTCAATTGAACCCAAAACCATGATCCTTTGGATCAAAGAAAAAGAAAGAAAAAGGTTTGAGAAATTGCAAAAACCCTCACATATGGCTTATGGCCATTTTTGAAAATCTTTAACCTAGGCCATATAAAATTGTGCCAATGGTTGGGAAACTCTTTTAGACTCAAAAGGATCCTTTTTGAATCAAAGAAACCAAAATCAAATCAAAGAAAAATCAAAAACCTAGTTGTATTTTATAATGGTCACATGTGACATTTTAAATATCTTACACACTTTGAGCCCTTTTATTAAGAGATTTTCAAACCAAACCCTGCCAACTCTTTGCTCCTCATCCAAGACCTCATCAAGGTGAACAACTTTGGTGTTGACCACTTTGACCAGATCTTTGACCATTGCTTAGTACAAGGGTGCCAAGTGGCAACATTGAAATAGATTCTAGATTCCCACCACTTTTCGAAATTTCACAAACCCACTCCAAATTTCAAACCAAGACCACCAATGAGTGCCAAAACTTATTTAGAACCCATCGATGCAGAAAGTTGGCCAAAAGTCAAACCCAAGTGAGACCATTGCATGTGATCTTTTTGTTACCTAGAGTAAAAACTAGAGTACAAACACTATTCCAACCACTATTGCCTACCTCACTCTCTCTCTATTTGAGCTCATCTATAGTGTCTTGTACTCCTAACAACTCCCTCTTGACCTCACCTAGTGTGCATGGTCACCTCACATCAGCACCATGCCCCAAAACTATGTCATGTGTCACATACACTTTGACAAATAATATTGGTGCACCCTCTACCCCTCTCCAACTATGCTAACCATGTCAAACCCTCTTGCCTCACCTCACACCAGCATGCCATGACCTAAGAGACCAATAAAAAGTACCCCATCAACTCTATGCCAGGCCATGCCACTCCAAATGACATCACCATGCCAACCCTTGTCCTTCTCCCTCTTTGGTCACCCTCCCCTTGTAAGTTGACTCATCACACTCCCATGAGCATCACTCTGCAGGAATTGACCCAAGAATAACTTTGCAAGGACCCTTGCCAACCCATGCCATTCACATGATCACCACCATGTACTCACTTGCCATGGCCTTTTTCCCTCTCTCTCACCTTGTCACACACCTCACCCTGGACCCTAGACACCTGCCATACATGGTCCTTGGTGGAGGAGAGCAAGGAATCGACCACCACACTCATGCCATGCCACTTGATCACCCACCCGTAGCCACCCTTGTCTCCCTGCGTGCACGCTGCAACCCAACTGCTCCCACTGCGCCACCACACTCCTCTCACCTCAGAACACCTCCTAGACATGATCGTTGACCTGCCCACGCACCAAGTGGACGCCACGACGCGACGCCCTCAAAGGACACCGACGTCGGCCTCGTCCTCGTGTGCACTGCACACGACGTCTGCAGGCCAGCCACTGTGCACGCGTCCTCCTCTACCCCCTACCTCTCCGCTGACGCCATCGCCTTGACCTAAAAGCTCTGCACATGACGCGCCCGACGACATGGCCACCATGCCGGCCATGCCGCGCCTCCCTCCCCTAGAACCTATAAAAGCAGCGCCCCTCGCCCTGGTTAGCACCACACCACCTAGCAGCCTTCTCCTCTCACCCCTAGAACCTCCCTCTTGCCCTCCTCGCAGCTCACCGACGCCAACAAGCTCGCCGGCGGCTACACCAAAAACCGCCCAGATTTTCATCACCATAGCCCCCGAGCCCTACACCAAAGTTGAAGCCCTCAAAAATCCATTTCCAACGCACCTAACCCCGCCGCAATCCGAGCTCCGAGGTGAGAGCTATGGCCCCCGCAATCTCACTGCGTCGTGAGGAACACGACGGCCCAGCGCCGTCGGATCCCGATCTGACGCGCCGCGTGCTCCGCCTGCACCTGACGTGCATGCGCCATGCATGCGTGGCCCAGGCCGCAGCTGGGCCGGCCCAACTCCGTTCCCGCCCACCGTTTGAATTCAAATTCGTTTTATTTTTTTCCTGTGATTTTTGCTCTCAGATGCATTGCTAGAAATCAAATAGCTTCAAATATGCTTGGCCATTTTTAGTGAATTTCATATGGTTGGAAAGCCTGTGAAATTATCTATCCAACCCCACTAGTTTCAACCCTAGATCTCGTGTAGAATTAAAGTAGCAAAAATAACAAGGCAGGGACTTTTCAGATTTCAAACAATTGTTAAAAATCAACCCTAAGTGATATTGAGTTGATTCCAACTCTCATAAATCACTTTTCACATTGTTTAGTTGATTATGCAAAAACATGACTTAGTTGTGTGCATGATCATGGGCTAGATTCAAAAATTGGCTATGTAGTCAATACTAGCCCATTTAAATCATTTCGAAATTTAGGTTTTGAAATCTATGAGGTGTAGCACCTCATTTAAATCATCTTCCCAAGTAGTATGAAGCAATGTGATGACCCTTGTTGCTTGGTCTCATACTTGCTCACTTGAGGATCTTAAATCAAATAGGATTTAAATTACATGAGGTATAGAACCTCATTTAAATCATTTTTCTCAAATGGTAAATGTGAAGTATTGACCTTGGTCAACATGATCTCACCTTTATGAATTGAGGAAATTAAATCTTATCCGTGTTCAATGAGAGGAAATTATTTCTCCCAAACTAAAGACAAACCCTAATCCACATTTCAATAAGGGGAGTTGTTTTCCAAAACCTAAGAAGAAACCCTAGTCTAAGATTGAGTAATGTGTGTGATGATAATAGATCACCTTGAGTGATCCAATAAGTCTAAGTAGCCCATTAATAATTGTTTGGTGATTGTTACCCTTGTATTCGTTTATAGACGCTAGCACCGGAGACTATCAAGAGGAGGAGGTATTCTACCAAGAGGAAGGAGAAGAGAACCTTGACCACCACCTCAATCAAGGCAAGCTAATATTCTTGCAAGTTGACCTTGTGCAAAGCTCTACAAGAACAAGGCACCATTACATCTTACTTTATGCTTAATGATCCTATCCCAAGTTTTTACCTTACAAGTTTTGGGCTTTGTTTTATCAAAGTTTATTTTTGATTCATGTTTCACTTGGTCTAGATGTGGAGTAGTACAAGAGCATCACACTTATCCTAGAAAGAGATAAAATAGTTAGTACCCCTAATGACTAGTTGCTAGTGCTAAACTAAATTGGTCTACTCTAGATGGGAGCTTGTGAAAACCAATGACTTTGAAAACCTTGGGATGATGAGTCATTCCATTGAAAGATTTTTGAAGGTGAATGTGACTTGTGAATGACTTGGTGAAACTTACCAAAAACTGATGGTTGGGTTCGGGTGCGATACCATTCCAATTCTTGAGTATCCCCACAATACCTGAATCTGGGTAAGGCTTAGCTGGAAACTTATGTATTTTAGTATGGGTTCCATCTGAACAAGCGTCATCGGGGTTATGCCGAGGCTGCCTCCATTGAAAGTGAAATGACGTGAAATGAGGTGAATGTCCTACCCAAGCCCTGTGTAGTTCCCGTGTTGACGGTTTGTTTTCACCGGGAGTCCAAGCTCATGGGGAGAGGTGCCTATACTAGAGTATGTAAATGAAAGGTTAGGATTGGTAGTTCGCGTACTGCGTACGATAAATCAGGGCCAGTTACCCCTGACGAACTATTGCAATTGTTGTGGCACAAGTGTACAACCTTGCAGAGTGTAAACCTATTCGAATAGCCGCGTCCGCGGTCATGGACAGTTGGAAAGGCCATATTGTTCCATCATCAGAACTTTTCCAAAATATGAATGGTGACTTGTGACTTGAGTTTGAAAGGTGACTTTGATTTTGAATCACAACAGAGTTGTGGGAATGACACTAATGTTCCCACTTGAGTTAAGTTAGGCAAATGAAGAGTCTGTTTACTAAAGTGCTTTTGAAATAAAACTGGCTTTATGCAAATGAACCTAGAGTTAGAACCTCCTTACTATAGTTGATAGTATTTCCATTAGTATTAGTTTGCGAGTACTTTAAAAGTACTCATGGCTGTGTCACTGGCTATTCAAATGGCCAGACTATGAAGAGGAGTATCAGAACCCGGAAGAAGGACAGCAGGACGTCTACGACAACTAGGACCACTCCTGATGTCGACAGTTGCCTGTGGAATAAATGGACTACTACTACGCTACTTCGCTTCCGCCATGTGTTTTGTAATTGATCGATAGATCATCTATTATTGTAATGAGACTGGATCATGTGATCCTTTGTTGTAAGACAATTATGTGTTGTAATGAATGATGTTCTGTGATATCAATCTATTATGTCTCGCAAAAACAATATTCCTGGGATTGCGATGAATGGCATAATAGGCATCTGGACTTAAAAATCTGGGTGTTGACAAGTTGGTATCAGAGCCATTGTTTGACCTTAGGAGACCCTAGTTAGAATGGACGTCTGAAAAACTTAGTTTCAAAACCAATGAAGTGAATAATTATGAAAACTTATTCTCACTCTTATCCTTGAGATCTTTTTCAAAATGAGAAATTCATGCTCTACTTTTCCTTGAAAATTCTACATAAAAGTTGGCACACTTGCTCACTTCTCTAACTTACTCATCCAAATTGCTCACAGATGGAGTACACCTGCAAGTCCTATCAACTTGGCCACGGAGGAAACCTCATGTTCGAGAAGGATCTGGAGAAGTTAGCTGAATATTTAGGACGCCCGTATCCCGAGTTCTTCGGAGTACCCCTCAATAATCCGTCGGGAGGACAACCTCGGTGGGAAGTTACTGCAGATCTGCGAAGAAAGCTAGGAGCCCCAATATGGGAAACCATTTGGTTTTCTGTAACGGGAAACACTTAGAAGGAAGGACTAGTCAGAGCTATGCAAGAAGCAATTTCCCGTCTGTGTGGACAGAATATGAACAAGCTCAACAGTACCCGCTTCATTTACTACCCAAGACATGACCCCATGGGAAGACCAATAACCATGCCCCCGCACCCGGAGATGAACCACTATGTTGCCTACCTCGACTTCATGTTGTACAAGACCCGCAAGGAGTTGGACAACGCCCTCGCCTTTCGCCAAGCACATTACCCATGAAGACGAAGAATTCCCCCCTGAAGAGTAGTATCGTTAAAGCACTTTCGTAGGTGTGAGTTGTGTATCAGGATCCCCTTGTATCGTAGAACGAATGAATGGTTCTTCAAACCAACGGTGTGTTAGATTTGTAATATGTGATGCTTGGTATGAATGAAAAAGTGTTGTTGGTTTTTACCCCCGCAACACTACTCAAGTTTTCAAGTTCTGAACTTTTTGAACTTTAAACCAAACAAACCCTAGAAATTTCCCTCTTATCTTATCATCTGCCTCAATGTTCAGATGGCCCCACCAACCCGCAGCACCAACCAAGACGCAATGATGCAGATGCTCCAGATGATGATGGCAGACCGAGAAGCCGAGAGGGCTGAACGCCAAGCCAATATTGCCGCACTGCAACAGATCGCTCAGAACAATCACGGCCATGGAAACCACGACCACCCGGGGTCAAAGCTGAAGAACTTTCAGAACACCAATCCACCCATGTTCAGCAAGACCGAAGAGCCATTGGACGCAGATGACTGGCTCCAGACAATGGAGAACAACCTAGAAGTAGCGGGAGTTGAAGCCGCAGAGAAAGTACTGTTCGCCACCCACTATCTATCAGGACCTGCAAGAGCCTGGTGGACAAGCGCCCGCGCAATGAATGCGGGGCAAATGATGACTTGGGAAGACTTCAAGACCAAGTTTAGCAAATACCATGTGCCCCAAGGACTGATCAAGAAAATGAGAGACGAGTTCCGAGAACTCAAACAAGGAAGGATGTCCGTGGTGGAATACCGCGACAGGTTTCTTACTCTGTCAAGGTACGCCCCGGATGAGACCGACACCAACGAGAAGAGAAAGGAAAGATTTCTGAACGGACTGCATGATGAGATGCAAACGGTGTTAGTGAACATTCTGTTCGCTGACTTGGAAGCCCTAGTGGACTCAGCCATCCAGATGGAAGGGAAGCTGCATCAAGCCAACGAGAACCGCAAGAGAAGAATGATGAACCAGAACTGGCCCAACAATGCCCAGAAGTACCGCAACAACTCCTCTGGAGGGTTTACCCCAAGATACAACAAGCCCACTGCTCAGACATATCGCCCCAACTACACCAACAACAACGGAGGACCCCCGAAGCCCGGAGGCAACAACAACAACACCCACCCCAACAGCAACAACAACAATGGGAACAACAACAACACCAACACTGGCCCAAGAACCGGAAGCAATGCCATCCCCGTCACCCCGAAGGATAAGTCAACCATAACCTGCTATGAATGTGGAACTATGGGTCATTACTCCAATGAATGCCCCAAGAAGCTTGCAAAGACTGCCCCCAATACCACTGCACCAGCTCAACAACAGCGCCGCTTCGCAGCCAGAAGGAACCAGAACAACCCCAACGGCCGTCTCTACCACATGAGTGCCGCCGAAGCTCAGGAAGCACCTCAGGCCATGCCAAGTATGTTTTCCTGATAATCCAATTGCTCAATCTCTCTTAGGACCCTAACTTTTCTTAAAATCTCGGGACGAGATTTTTTTAAGGGGGAAGGGTTTGTAACACCCCAAATTTTCAAATAAGAAAGAAAATGAATTTCCTTTTTTCCAAAAATTGGAGCCAACAAAAACTTTAACTCAATTGAGTTTGGTGCATAGAGCTCCTACACAATGGTTGTGAATTTTGCCAAGATGCTTGTGTGAAGTATTTTGAAATGTTCTCTAAACCCTAACCCTACCCTTCTTAAACACCAAAGAGGAACTTTTAAAAAGAAAATAAAACAAATTGTGAGGCATATGTGGGCTAATGGAAAATTCTCCAATAATTGGACTATGCCCTATTTACCTTACCCAAATGGTTGGAAACCATGAATAAACCCAACCAACCTCAATTGAACCCAAAACCATGATCCTTTGGATCAAAGAAAAAGAAAGAAAAAGGTTTGAGAAATTGCAAAAACCCTCACATATGGCTTATGGCCATTTTTGAAAATCTTTAACCTAGGCCATATAAAATTGTGCCAATGGTTGGGAAACTCTTTTAGACTCAAAAGGATCCTTTTTGAATCAAAGAAACCAAAATCAAATCAAAGAAAAATCAAAAACCTAGTTGTATGTGATAATGGTCACATGTGACATTTTTAATATCTTACCCACTTTGAGCCCTTTTATTAAGAGATTTTCAAAGCAAACCCTACCAACTCTTTGCTCCTCATCCAAGACCTCATCAAGGTGAACAACTTTGGTGTTTACTACTTTGACCAGATCTTTGACCATTGCTTAGTACAAGGGTGCCAAGTGGCAACATTGAAACAGATTCTAGATTCCCTCCACTTTTCGAAATTTCACAAACCCACTCCAAATTTCAAACCAAGACCACCAATGAGTGCCAAAACTTATTTAGAACCCATCGATGCAGAAAGTTGGCCAAAAGTCAAACCCAAGTGAGACCATTGCATGTGATCTTTTTGTTACCCAGAGTAAAAACTAGAGTACAAACACTATTCCAACCACTATTGCCTACCTCACTCTCTCTCTCTTTGAGCTCATCTATAGTGTCTTGTACTCCTAACAACTCCCTCTTGACCTCACCTAGTGTGCATGGTCACCTCACATCAACACCATGCCCCAAAACTATGTCATGTGTCACATACACTTTGACAAATAATATTGGTGCACCCTCTACCCCTCTCCAACTATGCTAACCATGTCAAACCCTCTTGCCTCACCTCACACCAGCATGCCATGACCTAAGAGACCAATAAAAAGTACCCCATCAACTCTATGCCATGCCATGCCACTTCAAATGACATCACCATGCCAACCCTTGTCCTTCTCCCTCTTTGGTCAACCTCCCCTTGTCAAGTTGACTCATCACACTCCCATGAGCACCACTCTGCAGGAATTGACCCAAGAATAACTCTGCAAGGACCCTTGCCAACCCATGCCATTCACATGATCACCACCATGCACCCACTTGCCCTGGCCTTTTTCCCTCTCTCTCACCTTGTCACACACCTCATCCTGGACCCTAGACACCTGCTAGACATGGTTCTTGGTGGAGGAGAGCAAGGAATCGACCACCACACTCATGCCATGCCACTTGATCACCCACCCGTGGCCACCCTTGTCTCCCTGCATGCACACAGCAACCCGACTGCTCCCACTGCGCCACCACACTCCTCTCACCTCAGAACACCTCCTAGACACGATCGTTGACCTGCCCACGCACCAAGTGGACGCCACGACGCGACACCCTCAAAGGACACCGACGTCGGCCTCGTCCTCGTGTGCACATCACACGACGTCTGCAGGCCAGCCACTGTGCACGCGTCCTCCTCTAGCCTCTACCTCTCCGACGACGCCATCGCCCTGATCGGAAAGCTCTGCACATGACGCGCCCGGCGACATGGCCACCATGCCGGCCATGCCACGCCTCCCTCCCCTGGAGCCTATAAAAGCAGCGCCCCTCGCCCTGGTTAGCACCACACCACCTAGCAGCCTTCTCCTCTCACCCCTAGCACCTCCCTCTCGCCCTCCTCGCAGCTCACCGATGCCAACAAGCTCGCCGGCGGCTACACCAAAAACCGCCCAGATTTTCATCACCATAGCCCCCGAGCCCTACACCAAAGTTGAATCCCTCGAAAATCCCTTTCCAACGCACCTAACCCCGCTGCAATCCGAGCTTCGAGGTAAGAGCTATGGCCCCCGCAAGCTCACTGCGTCGGGAGGAACACGACGGCCCAGCGCCGTCGGATCCCGATCCGACGCGCCGCGTGCTCCGCCTGCACCCGACGTGCATGCACCATGCATGCGTGGCCCATGCCGCAGCTGGGCCGGCCCAACTCCGTTCCCGCCCACCGTTTAAATTCAAATTCGTTTTATTTGTTCCTGTGATTTTTGCTCTCGGATGCTTTGCTAGAAATCAAATAGATTCAAATATACTTGGCCATTTTTAGTGAATTTCATATGGTTGGAAAGCCTATGAAATTATCTATCCAACCCCACTGGTTTCAACCCTAGATCGCGTGTAGAATTAAAGTAGCAAAAATAACAAGGCAGGGACTTTTCAGATTTCAAACAATTGTTAAAAATCAACCCTAAGTGATATTGAGTTGATTCCAACTCTCATAAATCACTTTTCACATTGTTTAATTGATTATGCAAAAACATGACTTAGTTGCATGCATGATCATGGGCTAGATTCAAAAAATTGCTATGTAGTCAATACTAGCCCATTTAAATCATTTCCAAATTTAGGTTTTTAAATCTATGAGGTGTAGCACCTCATTTAAATCATCTTCCCAAGTAGTATGAAGCAATGTGACGACCCTTGTTGCTTGGTCTCATACTTGCTCACTTGAGGATCTTAAATCAAATAGGATTTAAATTACATGAGGTATAGAACCTCATTTAAATCATTTTTCTCAAATGGTAAATGTGAAGTATTGACCTTGGTCAACATGATCTCACCTTTATGAATTGAGGAAATCAAATCTTATCCATGTTCAATGAGTTTAAATTATTTCTCCCAAACTAAAGAGAAACCCTAATCCACATTTCAATAAGGGGAGTTGTTTTCCAAAACCTAAGAAGAAACCCTAGTCCACTACAAGAAAAGTTGCCATGGCCGACGAAGTTGAAGTCACGCCGTGGTTGCTGGTGTACCATGGCCGACTATTTTGGGTCTGTCCGTTGTGCATGTCAAAACGTTTTTTTTCTCGTTTTTGAGGCCACCTAGCCCGACGAAAACGGCCAAAACGTTGCGTATGGTGGCCCGGGACGTGGTGCATCTCGAATTCTCGGGTTCGCCGGCCGAGTCAACGCAAATCTGCACCGCCGAGGGATGTAGGGCCCAGATGGCAGCCTCTCTGGCATTGTTTTTTTTTCTCGATCGCTCCATCTCGTTCAACGCTCTCCGATCGAGCTGTTTACGATGCACGATCATGGGTCCCGCATGTCATCCTCTATGAACCAAAATTCTTTCTATTCTTGGATTTTTTTTGACCCCCTGATTTCTGGCTACTTCCTTTTTCTTTTGATCCCTTGCCGCCTTGGAAACGTTGAGACCGCTGCTGCTAATTGGGACCCGCATGTCATCCTCTATGTACTATAAAACTTTCTTTTCTTGGATTTTTTTTGGCACCTCATATTTGGTCACTTACCTTTTTCTTTCGATCCCCTGCCGCCTCTCAAACGGTGATACCGCTGCTGCTAAATGGGACCCGCATGTCATCCTCTATGTACTATAAAACTTTCTTTTCTTGAATTATTTTTGGCACCTCATATTTGGTCACTTACCTTTTTCTTTCGATCCCCTGCCGCCTCTCAAACGGTGATACCGCTGCTGCTAAATGGGCCCGCATGTCATCCTCTACGTACTATAAAACTTTCTTTTCTTGGATTTTTTGGCACCTCATATTTGGTCAGTTACCTTTTTCTTTCGATCCCCTGCCGCCTCTCAAACGGTGATACCGCTGCTGCTAAATGGGACCCGCATGTCATCCTCTATGTACTATAAAACTTTCGTTTCTTTGATTTTTTTGGCACCTCATATTTGGTCACTTACCTTTTTCTTTCGATCCCATGCCGCCTCTCAAACGGTGAGACCGCAGCTGCTAAATGGGAACCGCATGTCATCCTCTTTGTACTATAAAAGTACATTTTCTTGGTTTTTTTTCACCCTCTGATTTTTGGCTATTTCCTTTTTCTTTTGATCCCCTGCCGCCTCTGAAACATTGAGGACTCTGCTGGCTCATAGGTCCCACATGTCAGCCTGTATGAACGATAAAACTTTCCTTTCTTGGAGTTTTTTTTACCCCCTAATTTCTAGCTACTTTCTTTTTTCTTTTGATCTTGATGTCTACGCACACTCCTTTTCCTGTAGACAGTGTTGGGCCTCCAAGAGCAGAGGTTTGTAGAACAGCAGCAAGTTTCCCTTAAGTGGATCACCCAAGGTTTATCGAACTCAGGGAGGAAGAGGTCAAAGATAGCCCTCTCATACAACCCTGCAACCACAACACAAGAAGTCTCTTGTGTCCCCAACACACCTAATACACTTGTCAGATGTATAGGTGCACTAGTTCGGCGAAGAGATAGTGAAATACAGGTGGTATGAATGTATATGAGCAGTAGTAACGGCGCCAGAAAAGTGCTTGTTGGTGTGTAGTAAGTAAACATGCAGCAGAACAGTAAATAAACGGAGATTGCAGTATTTGGAAACAAGGCCTAGGGATCATACTTTCACTAGTGGACACTCTCAACATTGATCACATAAATAAAACCACTCTACACTCTCTTGTTGGATGATGAATACTATTAATTGTGTAGGGCTACAAGAGCACCTCAATGCCGGAGTTAACAAGCTCCACAACATTCGATGTTCATATTTAAGTAACCTTAGAGTGCATGATAGACCATTGCAATTATACCGATTACTAACATAGCATGCACACTGTCACCTTCACACTATGAAAGGGGGAATAGATCGCATCAATACTAGCATAGTAATAATTAACTCCATAATCTACAAGAGATTACGATCATAACCTATGCCAAGTACTACATGATGCACACACTGTCACCGTTACATCATGGAGGAGGAATAGAGTACTTTAATAACATTACTAGAGTAGCACATAGATTGATAGTGATACAAAACTCATCATATGAATCTCAATCATGTAAGGCAGCTCATGCGATCATTGTATTGAAGTACATGGGATAGAGATTAACCACATAGCTACCGGTACAGCCCTTAGCCTCGATGGAGAACTACTCCCTCCTCATGGGAGACAGCAGCGTTGATGAAGATGGCGGTGGTGTCGATGGAGATGCCTTCCGGGGGTGATGTCTACGCCCCCGCCTTTTCCTGTAGACAGTGTTGGGCCTCCAAGAGCAGAGGTTTGTAGAACAGCAGCAAGTTTCCCTTAAGTGGATCACCCAAGGTTTATCGAACTCAGGGAGGAAGAGGTCAAAGATATCCCTCTCATGCAACCCTGCAACCACAAAGCAAGAAGTCTCTTGTGTCCCCAACACACCTAATAGGTGCACTAGTTCGGCGAAGAGATTGTGAAATACAGGTGGTGTAAATAAGCAGCAGCAACGGCACCAGAAAAGTGCTTTGCCCAGGACAGTAAACAAGCAGTAGTAACGCAGTAAAACAGTAAACAAGCAGCGATAGCAGTATTTAGGAACAAGGCCTAGGGATCATACTTTCACTAGTGGACACTCTCAACATTGATCACATAACAGAATAAATAGATAGATGCTAGACTCTACACCCTCTCGTTGGATGAGGAACACCACTAACTGTGTAGGATTACACGAACCCTCAATGCCGGAGTTAACAAGCTCCACAATATTCGATGTTCATATTTAAATAACCTTAGAGTGCATGACAGATCAACATAACCAAACCAAGTAATAACATAGCATGCACACTGTCACCATCACACTACGAAAGGAGGCATAGATCACATCAATACCATCATAGAAATAGTTAACTTCATAATCTACAAGAGATCACAATCATAGCCTACGCCAAGTACTAACACGATGCACACACTGTCACCATTACACCGTGCAGGAGGAATAAACTACTTTAATAACATCACTAGAGTAGCACACATATATATTGTGATACAAAACACATTGCAATCATAAAGAGATATAAATAAGCACTTCACTATGCCATTCATAACAGTGAATAAGTATTCTGTGAAATATAGCCTAAGAGACCCACACGGTGCACACACTGTCACCTTTACACACGTGGGACAAGGAGTCTCCGGAGATCACATAAGTAAAATTCACTTGACTAGCATAATGACATCTAGATTACAAGCATCATCATATGAATCTCAATCATGTAAGGCAGCTCATGAGATTATTGTATTGAAGTACATAGGAGAGAGATGAACCACATAGCTACCGGTACAGCCCCGAGCCTCGATGGAGAACTACTCCCTCCTCATGGGAGACAGCAGCGTTGATGGAGATGGCGGTGGTGTCGATGGAGAAGCCTTTCGGGGGCACTTCCCCGTCCCGGCAGCGTGCCGGAACAGAGACTCCTGTCCCCCAGATCTTGGCTTCGCGATGGCGGCGGCTCTGGAAGGTTTTTGTGGGTTTCGTCGATCGTGATAGGGTTTTCGCGACGGAGGCTTTAAATAGGCGGAAGGGCAGCCTCGGAGGGGGCCTGGGGCCACCACACCATAGGGCGGCGCGCCTGGCTTCTTGGCCGCGCCGCCACCATGTGTGGGCCCCCTGTGGGTCCACTCTGGCGACTCTCGGGTGTTCTGGATGCTTCCGGAGATTCTAAGATGCTGGGCGTTGATTTCGTCCGATTCCGAGAATATTTCCATACTAGGATTTCTGAAACCAAAAACAGCAGAAAACAGCAACTGGCCCTTCGGCATCTCGTCAATAGGTTAGTTCCAGAAAACGCATAAATATGACATAAAGTATGCATAAAACATGTAGATATCATCAATAATGTGGCATGGAACATAAGAAATTATCGATACGTCGGAGACGTATCAGCATCCCCAAGCTTAGTTCCTGCTCGTCCCGAGCAGGTAAACGATAACAAAGATAATTTCCGAAGTGACATGCCATCATAACCTTGATCATACTATTGTAAGCATATGTAATGAATGCAGCGATCAAAACAATGTAAATGACATGAGTAAACAATTGAATCATAAAGCAAAGACTTTTCATGAATAGTACTTCAAGACAAGCATCAATAAGTCTTGCATAAGAGTTAACTCATAAAGCAATAAATCAAAGTAAAGGTATTGAAGCAACATAAAGGAAGATGAAGTTTCAGCGGTTGCTTTCAACTTGTAACATGTATATCTCATGGATAGTTGTCAATGCAAAGCAATATAACAAGTGCAATATGCAAGTATGTAGGAATCAATGCACAGTTCACACAAGTGTTTGCTTCTTAAGGTGGAGAGAGATAGGTGAACTGACTCAACAATAAAAGTAAAAGAATGGCCCTTCGCAGAGGGAAGCAGGGATTAAATCATGTGCTAGAGCTTTTTAAGTTTTGAAATCATATAGAGCATAAAAGTAAAGTTTTGAGAGGTGTTTGTTGTTGTCAACGAATGGTAATGGGTACTCTAACTACCTCGCCAACCAGACTTTCAAGAGCGGCTCCCATGAAGGACGTTATCTCTACCAGCAAGGTAGATCATCCCTCTTCTCTTTTGTTTACACATGTACTTTAGTTTTTATTTATTTATGGGTCACACTCCTCCCAACCTTTGCTTACACACGCCATGGCTAACCGAATCCTCGGGTGCCTTCCAACATTCACATACCATGAAGGAGTGTCTATTTGCAAAATTAAGTTGCTTACAGATGAATCAGAGCAAAACATGTGAAGAGAATTATTAATGCAAGTTGTAATTAATTGGAGCTGGGAACCCCATTGCCAGCTCTTTTTGCAAAATTATTGGATAAGCGGATGAAGCTACTAGTCCATTGTGAAAGTCTGTCAAAAGTAAATGACAAGATCGAAAGATAAAACACCACATACTTCCTCATGAGCTATAAAACATTAACACAAATTGAGAAGCATTTTGAAGGTTTAAAGGTAGCACATGAAGTATTTACTTGGAATGGCAGAAAATACCATGTAGTAGGTAGGTATGGTGGACACAAATGGCATAGTGGTTGGCTCAAGGATTTTGGATGCATGAGAAGTATTCCCTCTCGATACAAGGTTTAGGCTAGCAAGGATATCTGAAACAAACACAAGGATGAACCGGTACAGTAAGACTCACATAAAAGACATATTGTAAACATTATAAGACTTTACACCGTCTTCCTTGTTGTTCAAACTCAATACTAGAAATTATCTAGACCTTAGAGAGACCAATTATGCAAACCAAATTTTAGCAAGCTCTATGTATTTCTTCATTAATAGGTGCAAAGTATATGATGCAAGAGCTTAAACATGAGCACAACAATTGCCAAGTATCACATTATCCAAGACATTTTAGCAATTACTACATGTATCATTTTCCGATTCCAACCATATAACAAATTAACGAAGCAGTTTCAACCTTCGCCACGAACATTAAAAGCTAAGAACACATGTGTTCATATGAACCAGCGGAGCGTGTCTCTCTCCCACACAAGCATTTATTCAAATAAAAACAAAAACAAACACAAACAGACGCTCCAAGTAAAGCACATAAGATGTGACCGAATAAAAATATAGTTTCAGGGGAGGAACCTGATAATGTTGTCGATGAAGAAGAGGATGCCTTGGGCATCCCCAAGCTTAGATGCTTGAGTCTTCTTGAAATATGCAGGGATGAACCACGGGGGCATCCCCAAGCTTAGAGCTTTCACTCTTCTTGATCATAGTATATCATCCTCCTCTCTTGATCCTTGAAAACTTCCTTCACACCAAACTTCTCATAAACTTCATTAGAGGGGTTAGTACATAATCAAAAACTCACATGTTCAGAGGTGACAAAATCATTCTTAACACTTCTGGACATTGCTCAAAGCTACTGGAAGGTAATGGAACAAAGAAATCCACCCAACACAGCGAAAGAAGCAATGCGAAATAAAAGGCAGAATCTGTCAAAACAGAATAGTCCATAAAGACGAATTTTTAGTAAATACTTCCGTTGCTCAAATCAGAAAACTCAAAACTAATGAAAGTTGCGTACATATCTGGGGAACACACACGTAAATTGGCATATTTTTCTGAGTTACCTACAGAGAAAACAGCCCAGATTCGTGACAGATAGAAATCTGTTTCTGCGCAGAAATCCAAATCTAGTATCAACCTTCGATTAGAGGCTTCACTTGGCACAACAAATCACAAAACTAAGATAAGGAGAGGTTTCTACAGTAGTAAACAACTTCCAAGACACAAATATAAAACAAAGTACTGTAGCAAAATAACACATGGGTTATCTCCCAAGAAGTTCTTTCTTTATAGCCATTAAGATGGGCTCAACAGTTTTAATGATGCACTCGCAAGAAATAGTAGTTGAAGCAAAAGAGAGCATCAAGAGGCAAATTCAAAACACATTTAAGTCTAACATGCTTCCTATGCATAGGAATCTTGTAAATAAACAAGTTTATGAATAGCAAAGTAACAAGCATAGGAAGATAGAACAAGTGTAGCTTCAAAAATTTTAGCACATAGAGAGGTGTTTTAGTAACATGAAAATTTCTACAACCATATTTTCCTCTCTCATAATAATGTCCAGTAGCATCATGAGCAAACTCAACAATATAACTATCACATAAAGCATTCTTATCATGAGTCTCATGCATAAAATTATTACTCTCCACATAAGCATAATCAATTTTATTAGTTGTAGTGGGAGCAAATTCAACAAAGTAGCTATCATTATTATTCTCATCATCAAATATAGGAGGCATATTGTAATCATAATCAAATTTATCCTCCATAGTAGGTGGTAACAAAAGACTACTATCATTATAATCATCATAAATAGGAGGCAAAGTATCATCAAAGTAAATTTTCTCCTCCATGCTTGCGGGACTAAAAAGATCATGCTCATCAAAACCAGCTTCCCCAAGCTTAGAATTTTCCATAGCATTAGCAACAATGGTGTTCAAAGCATTCATAGTAATAACATTCCCATTAGCATGCATATAAAGTTCCATGGGTTTTTTAATTCTCTCTTCAAACACATCATGTCCTAATTCAAGATAAAGTTCATATTTTTGTTGTTTTCCATTATGCCTTACTAGTGTAAACAAGAAACAATGCTGAAAATTTTGAAGTTACTCTTGTTTTATCTTCTTATGCTTGTCACTTTGTTATTCATGAATTTATTTGTGTACAAGATTTCTATGCATAGGAAGTGGGTTAGACTTAAATGTGTTTTGAACTTGCTTTTTGATGCTCTCCTTTGCTTCAACTCTTATTTCTTGCGAGAACATCATTAAAATTGCTGAGCCCATCTTAATGGCTATAAAGAAAGCACTTCTTGGGAGATAACCCATGCCTTTATTTTGCTACTGTTTTGTTGTGTCTTGGAAGTTGTTACTACTGTAGCAACCTCTCCTTATCTTTGTTTTATTACATTGTTGTGCCAAGTGAAGTCTCTAATAGAAGGTTGATACTAGATTTGGATTTCTGCGCAGAAACAGATTTCTATCTGTCACTAATCTGGGCTGTTTTCTCTGTAGGTAACTCAGAAAAATCTGCCAATTTACGTGCGTGTTCCTCAGATATGTACGCAACTTTCATTAGTTTTGAGTTTTCTGATTTGAGAAACGGAAGTACCTCTTTAAAATTCGTCTTTACTGGCTGTTCTGTTTTGGCAGATTCTGTCTCTGTTTTTTGCATTGTCTCTTGTGGACTTTAAGTGAGGCTTTCTAGACGTGGAGAGTTGTAGCTAATGTTTTATTGAGTTCTTGCAATGTGTCACTACAGGACCAAGGTGGATTCAAGTTTTTTGAGTACTAACCTCTCTAATGAAGTTTATGAGAAGTTTGGTGTGAAGGAAGTTTTCAAGGGTCAAGAGAGGAGGATGATATATGATCAAGAAGAGTGAAAAGTCTAAGCTTGGGGATGCCCCCGTGGTTCATCCCTGCATATTTCAAGAAGACTCAAGCGTCTAAGCTTGGGGATGCCCAAGGCATCCCCTTCTTCATCAACTTATCAGGTTCTTCTATTGAAACTATATTTTTATTCGGTCACATCTTATGTGCTTTACTTGGAGCGTCTGTGTGTTTATTTTCGTTTTGTTTATGTTTGAATAAGATCGGATCCTAGCAATCCTTGTTTGGGAGAGAGACACGCTCCGCTTTTTCATATGAACACTTGTTCTTCGTTTTACTTTTAATGTTCAATGATAAAAGTTGGAAGCTGTTATGGTTATTTGGTTGGAAAAAGAAAATGCCTCATATTGTCTTGGATAATTTGACACTTGGCAATTGTTTTGAGCTCTCAAGTAGATCATGATTAATCTCTTGCATCATGTAGTTTAAACCTATTAGTGGAGAACTACTGTAGAGCTTGTTGAAATTGGTTTGCACGACTGGTCTCTCTTAAGGTCTAGATATTTTCTGGTAAAAGTGTTTAAGCAACAAGGAAGACAGTGTAGAGTATTATAATGCTTGCAATATGTTTTTATGTAAGTTTTGCTGTACCGGTTCATACTTGTGTTTGCTTCAAACAACCTTGCTAGCCAAAGCCTTGTACTGAGAGGGAATACTTCTCGTGCATCCAAAAACCTTGAGCCAAAACCTATGCCATGTGTGTCCACCATACCTACCTACTATGTGGTATTTCCTGCCATTCCAAGTAAATACTTCATGTGCTACCTTTAAACAATTCAAAACTTTATCACTCCTTATTTGTGTCAATGTTTTATAGCTCATGAGGAAGTATGTGGTGTTTTATCTTTCAATCTTGTTGGGCAGCTTTCACCAATGGACTAGTGGCTTCATCCTCTTATCCAATAATTTTGCAAAAAGAGCTGGCGCGGGGTTCCCAGCCCCCAATTAATTAACTTCATTAATAATTCTCTTCACATGTTTTGCTCTGATTCATCAGTAAGCAACTTAATTTTGCAAATAGACACTCCTCCATGGTATGAGATTGCTGGAAGGCACCCGAGGATTCGGTTAGCCATGGCTTGTGTAAGCAAAGGTTGGGAGGAGTGTCACCCATAAATAAAAACTAAAGTACATGTGTAAACAAAATTGAAGAGGGATGATCTACCTTGCTGGTAGAAATAACGTCCTTCATGGGAGCCGCTCTTTGAAAGTCTGTTTGGCAAGGTAGTTGGAGTACCCATTACCATTCGTTGACAACAACAAACACCTCTCAAAATTTTACTTTTATGCTCTCCATATGATTTCAAAACTTAAAAAGCTCGAGCACATGATTTAATCCCTGCTTCCCTCTGCGAAGGGCCTTTCTTCTACTTTATGTTGAGTCAGTTTACCTACTTCCTTCCATCTTAGAAGCAAACACTTGTGTGAACTGTGCATTGATTCTTACATACTTGCTTATTTGCATTCATCATATTACTTTGTGTTGACAATTATCCATGAGATATGCATGTTGAAAGTTGAAAGCAACTGCTGAAACTTAAATCTTCCTCTGTGTTGCTTCGATGCCTTTACTTTGAATATATTGCTTTATGAGTTAACTCTTATGCAAGACTTTTGATTCTTGTCTTGAAAGTACTATTCATGAAAAGTTTTGCTATATGTTATCTATTTGTTAGCAACTATAGATCATTGCCTTGAGTCACTTCATTCATCTCATATGCTTTATAATAGTATGATCAAGGTTATGTAAGTAGCATGTCACTACAAAAATTATTCTTTTTATCGTTTACCTACTCGAGGACGAGTATGAACTAAGCTTGGGGATGCTGATACGTCTCCAACGTATCCATAATTTCTGATGTTCCATGCTTGTTTTATGACAATACTTACATGTTTTGCTTGCACTTTATAATGTTTTTATGCATTTTCCGGAACTAACCTATTAACAAGATGCCACAGTGCCAGTTCCTGTTTTTTGTTGTTTTTGGTTCCAGAAAGGCTGTTCGGGCAATATTCTCGGAATTGGACGAAATCAACGCCAAACATCCTATTTTTCCCGGAAGCATCCAGAACACCGAAGGAGAGTCGGAGGAGAGCCAGGGGCCACCACACATGTGAGCGGCGCGGCCCCAGGCTTGGCTGCGCCGGCCTAGTGTGGGGTCACCCTGTCAGCCCTCCTGCGCCGCCTCTTCACCTATTTAAGCCCTTTCGACCTAAAAACGCAGTACCAATTGACGAAACTCGAGGAAGACTCCAGGGGTGCCGCCACCATCGCGAAACTCCAATTCGGGGGACAGAAGTCTCTGTTCTGGCACCCTGCCGGGACGGGGAAGTGCCCCCGGAAGCCATCTCCATCAACGCCACCGCCTCCATCATGCTCCGTGAGTAGTTCCCCCATGGACTACGGGTTCTAGCAGTAGCTAGTTGGTACTCTCTATCCCATGTACTTCAATACAATGATCTCATGAGCTGCCTTACATGATTGAGATCCATCTGATGTAATCGGTGTTGTGTTTGTTGGGATCCGATGGATGATACATTATGATTAGTCTATCTATAAAGTTTGTGAAGTTATTGTTGCTGCAATCTTGTTGTGTTTAATGCTTGTCACTAGGGCCCGAGTGGCATGATCTTAGATTTAAGCTCTATAATTATTGCTTAGATTGTATCTACAAGTTGTATGCACATGTCACTGTCCGAAACCAAAGGCCCCGAAGTGACAGAAATCGGGACAACCGGAGGGGATGGCGGTGATGTGAGGATCACATGTTTTCACGGAGTGTTAATGCTTTGCTCCGGTGCTCTATTAAAAGGAGTACCTTAATATCCAGTAGATTCCCTTGAGGCCCGGCTGCCACCGGCTGGTAGGACAAAAGATGTTGTACAAGTTTCTCATTGCGAGCACGTATGACTATATATGGAAAACATGCCTACATGATTAATGAATTGATGTTCTTTCTTAATGCTTTATCAATCCTATCAATTGCCCAACTATAATTTGTTCACCCAACACTTGTCACTTGTTATTGGAGAGTTACCACTAGTGTAGATCGCTGGGAACCCCGGTCCATCTCCCATCATCATATACTCGTTCTATGTCATTGGAAGTAGTATCAACTATGTTCTCGTGCCATTACCTCTGTGTTACTATTACTGCTGCTGTGTTACTATTACTACTGCTCTCATATCACTGCTACTTTCACATCACCCCTGTTACTAGTGCTTTTCCAGGTGCAGCTGAATTGACAACTCAGTTGTTAAGGCTTATAAGTATTCTTTACCTCCCCTTGTGTCGAATCAATAAATTTGGGTTTTACTTCCCTCGAAGACTGCTGCGATCCCCTATACTTGTGGGTCATCAAAGATATCCACCTCACGCTCAGCCATCTTCTTGTAATTGAAGACCTCTTGTTCTAGCTTCTCCATCCTATCTTCCAGGGTTCCTTCTCCTTTAGGACCCTGAACATCTTTGATCTGCAACTCCCCATCTACGAGCAGCAACTCCTTGGGGTGCATCTTCAGCTCGTTCATGTACGGGTTGACGACGTCCTCAAAGAAGCTGTCCTTAGGAGTTCCCGACGAAGACATGATGGATCTAGATCCGGAGCAGAACCTGGCAGAAAACAGCTCGAAACAAAACACGTCGAGAAAACGATATACGGACCTCCAGGGGTCCGGGGGATTATATAGAATAAATTTTTACGGCAAGAGGAAAGTACCAGGTCGAACCGGAGTCGGAGAGGGCCAACGAGGTGGCCACCTCATAGGGCGGCGCGGCTAGGCTGGGGCCCGCGCCGGCCTATGGGGGCACGCCCTCGTGCGTCTCCTCCACTCCGTTTCGATCTCGTAATTTTTCATATTTTCCAAAAATAGCAAAAACATTGTTCGGAAAGTAAAACGCGAACTTTTTATTACCAGTATTGTTACCTATTCAAAGTCGAACTCTGCCGGACTGTCAATCTGACCTTTGATGAAAGCTTCCCGAGTTACCACTCGAATAACATCAACATCTTCATTATAAGAATCACCTGAGATATAATGCTTGAGTCTTTGTCCATTCACTACTTGTCTTACATTGCCTTGGAGAGAGCTAATTTTAATGGCTCCTGATCGATACACCTCTTCAACCACATATGGTCCTTCCCATTTTGAGAGTAATTTCCCTGCAAAGAATCTGAGACGAGACCGATACAATAGGACTTTATCCACAATATTAAATTCTCTTTTGATAATTCTTCTATCATGCCATTTCTTAACTTTCTCCTTAAAAAGTTTAGCATTCTCATAAGCTTCGCTTCTCCATTCATCTAGAGAACTCAATTGTAGCAACCTCTTCTTACTGGCAAGTTTAGGATCTTTATTTAGTTCTCTTACCGCCCAATAAGCTTTGTGCTCTAGTTCTAAAGGTAAATGACAAGCTTTTCCATAAACCATTTTATAAGGTGACATCCCCATAGGATTTTTATAAGCAGTTCTATAAGCCCATAGTTCTTCCTTCAATTTACTAGCCCAATTCTTTCTAGATTTATTAACAGTCTTTTGCAAGATAGATTTAATCTCTCTATTTGATAGTTCTACTTGCCCACTAGTTTGAGGATGATAAGCGGAAGCAATTCTATGATTAATACCATATTTAGCAAGAGTTTTTCTAAAACCACCATGAATAAAATGAGAACCTCCATCAGTCATAAGATATCTAGGAACTCCAAATCTAGGAAAAATAATATCTAAAAGCATTCTCAAAGAAGTCTCACCATCAGCATTTTTTGTGGGTATGGCTTCCACCCATTTAGTAACATAATCAACAGCAACAAGTATATGAGTGTTACCTTCTGAAGAGGGGAAAGGTCCCATGAAGTCAAATCTCCAACAATCGAATGGTTCAATAACAAGAGTATAATTCATAGGCATTTCATTGCGTCTAGAGATATTACCAACCCTTTGACATTCATCACAAGATAAAATAAACTTCCTTGCATCTTTGAAGAGAGTTGGCCAATAAAAACCTGATTGTAGAACCTTTTGCGCGGTTCTATCTCCGGCGTGATGTCCTCCATAAACACTACCATGACATTTACTCAATATCTCTTTTTGTTCATATTCGGGAACACATCTTCGCAGAATACCATCCACTCCTTCTTTATATAAGTGTGGGTCATCCCAAAAATAATGCCTCAAGTCATAAAAGAATTTCCTCCTTTGCTGAGCTGAAAAGGTTGGAGGCAAGTACTTGGAAACAATAAAGTTAGCATAATCAGCGTACCAAGGGCTATCTCGCGAGCTCACCTTTATTACAGCCAATTGTTCATTTGGAAAACTATCATTAACAGAAACAGGATCATAAGCAATATTTTCCAATCTAGATAAATGTGGTGACCCTGCATACCACTGCATGTTGTAGTATGCCAGTCGTTGATATAACATTCACGAAGTACCAATCCGCAAATGTTACATCCCTCAGAGTAGTACAACAGAACATAACAGGTCCATAACTCATTCATTTATTATTACAAGCATAATATACATATCGTCTCGGAGCTCCTCTTGAGTCCTAAGAGGGTTACTCCTGGGTTCGAGGCGAACCCAACTTAACTTATAATACAAGAGTCTTACTAAGTTGTACATTTATTCCTTCGAGCAGCTAAATACTAAGAGTTCGCACTTCTCGGCTACTACTGCGACTTGGTGATTCTAGGCTTGATCTCCACCGGAAGCCTCCCCGGTTCCGTAGACTATAAGGTAGTCTACGCCTTCAACACCTCCAGAGAGGTCTGGTTCTTCATAGCCGATGATCTCGGCTCCTTCAGGGTTGTCGTAGTCCTCCTCCAGACGATTCAGACAATCTAAGCATGGGATTTAAGAGTGGTATGAGTACGAGCGTACTCAACAAGTTCATTATAGAGAAGAGGTGTTTAATGCACTAGCTACGATATCAGACCAGAAAGTCTAATACCAATGCAAGTTTTTATAAACATTTCTTCAAGAGATTGCTTTTATTTCAAAGAACTATGTCCGTCAGCCTTCACCGGTTTACTAGAACTTCATGGAGTTCCTTTCTGGCCGCTGTCAGCGATTCCATATCCCGGAACAGGGAGTGACAGGTCACGGTTCTTTACACTCTGCAGAGGTGTGTTGCTTTACCCATAAGAGATCTTAACCTTGGTGCCAACCGGGCAGCTTTCCCGTCCACACTTCCTTAGTTGTGAGGCCCGGTATAAGGTCTAGCCAATCATGTTCCTCCGCTACCTCGAACACCCACCCTTTGTTGCATGCCCCGACCCTGGGTCCACGCCGGTCCCATTATTCCCGTAGATTTCAGGGTGGACCCCGACCACGACGACAGTGCTGGGCTCTACCATACACTCCTACGCCGGTAGCTGCAACCCATCATAGACCGCAATACCGTGGGGACTTAGGACTCCCCAGCCTCACCGCTTGCTCCTTCGAGCAACAAGTGTACTACGGACAATGTCGTGGGGACTTAGGACTCCCCAGCCTCACCGCTTGCCCCCTTGGATTACAAGTGTACTACGGTAAAGCGCATCCGTTGATGAACGAGAGGTGGAAACACTTTTGACTACTCCGTCCCACTCCAGATCTTATGGTTAACACGGGTATTACAGCACAAGAATCACTGGCGACATTTGTTGTTTAATCCTAGATGGATATAAACCCTTGCAATGGAACCTCCACCATATCAACACAATCCATGGTTCCATTGCCAACCACTTAGTCATATTCATAGTTATGAAAATAGTGGTTTTGGTTTTTTGTGCAGTAGTGATAACCATAGTACTTTGCAAGTAATTTGATAGAAATACACAAATGACATGAGCAAGTGATGAACTTGCCTGAACACTGCAAAGTTTTGCAGTTGGATGGTGTGGACTGACCCTTGTCCTCTGGTTCTGAAAAATAGCATCATTGTCCGATAAGGGCAATGGTTAAAGAAGCAATTATGCATGATTCCAGTTTTAGGGTTTGTTCCCCCCTTCCGATGTCGTTATTATTTCATGTGAGAGGTTAATACTAAGAATGAATTTGGAGATACTCTATTTAAAGTAAAATACGACCTTGAAATGTTGTTAAGGTGTTTTTAAAGTCCAAATGCATTAATGGACTTATTTTCATTATTGAAAAATAACATGTGTGTCTTATGATTATTTAAATCATTAAATTAAGATTTATTCTTAGTTGTTACCAAAAATTCTCTTTGTTATTTTATTTAAATAGAGAATTTTATGCTGATCAATTTTCATATTTTTAACTATTTTTTTAGAGCTCTTATCAATTTTCCATTGAATTTTAAAGTTTCTGGTTTTTAATTGAGTTGTGAAAAGTCACAATTGCCCCTGGGCCCACCTGTCAGTGGAGCCCAGTGGGTTGGGTTAGACCAGCTCGGGTCCAACCGACCCGAGCGGTCGCTCACTCACTCACCCCTCGCGCCGCCTCGACCTAACCCTAATTCCCCTTTCTCTCTCTGGCGACCTGCGTCGCCCTCACCGTCGCTGGCCGATTCCGGCGGTCTCCGGACGCCATGGCCCTCGCCATGGGGCGCAATCGAACCGCCCTGTGACAGCGATCCTTTCCATCCGCGTCGATCTGGAGCAGACGCCGCTCCCGCTCATCCTCGACCCTCTTCGCCATGGCTAGGGTTACGGGATCCGCGTGATCCCGCGGCTCCCAGAGCTCCTGGCGTGATGGCGCCGCCGTGGCTGTGCTGCCATGGTGGGGTGGTGCTATGGTGCCACCATGGCCTGGCTTGGCCTGGCGCCGCCGCGCCCTGGCGTGTGCCGCCGTGGCCGCCATGGTTGTCTGCCTGCTCGACCCCGGGTGCGTTCGCCATCTCCCCCTCTCTCTCGTGTGCTTGTTCTTCTTCCTCCTCCCTTAGTTCTGGTCACAGCTGCTCCTCCTCGTGTAGAGGATAGCCGTGCTCATGCTGCTCTGTGGCCGTGCTTGCTACTGTTGCGCTGCTGCTGTGCTGCGTGTGCTGCTGTGCTGCTTATGCTGATGTGCTGCTTGTGCTAGATTGCTAAGCTATGTGCCTGTGAAAGCTTGCTTTACTTGCTAGAATTCTTCCATGTGCCCCTGTTCTTGTTTCTATGCTTGCCTGACACTCATGTGTATTCATATATGCTTCAATGGCTTAATTTGCAGTATGCAATTCTTGCAAATTTGCAAGTGCCTGAGCTTCTGTGGCTAGTTCTTGTGCTCAAATTCATGAGCATGCTCGTCTGAGCATTGCTGTTGGCTTTATGGTATGATTCAGTGATGAGCACTAAGTGCTTTACTGGTTTAATGGCTCTGATTATTGTTATGGCTTGATTATGTGTGTGTGCCATCCTTGTCTAGCTTGATCCAGTGGTACACTTATTACTTAATTGGGCTATTTCATATCTGTAGTTCATGATTTGATGCTAGGCTTGTCTCTGACAAGCACTTGCATAGTTTGGCAAGCACTGGTGACCCAGTGATCACCAGGTGCATGTGGTTTGCTTACTATCTGTTGTCTGTGCTTATCTGATGCTCATCCTGATGAATGTGCATCACCAAGCCTTGTGTTGGTGTGTGCTGTGGTTGGCTCAAGCATCTGCTGTTGCTTGAAGTGATCCTCTGGATCATTTGCAAGTATCTGTTTCATGATTTACTTACTGATATCAATTATCTGTGTTGCCTTTGTTGATTGAGTGGATAATTGATATGAACTGCTGAGCAGTAATGATCATTTCAATAAAGTTGATAGAGCTACATGGATGCCAACCCTTGGGTTGGGTACCCTAGCTCCCTTTTGAACCCATCTGGGTAATGATAATTGGGCATGGCTTATCTGTGGGATTTTGTGAAGTGGTTGAGGTAACCCTGATAGTAAGTCCTTGCTGTTAGGGTGGCTCCCACCATTGTTGGCTTTCTTTGATGAATAGATGCTCACTGGATAATCACTTGGTGAAGTACCAGTGGCTTTGGTGTTGATAAACAAGATAGGCACATATTGCCTGTCAGTCTGATGGTTTAGCTAGACTATTAGGTGCTTGGTGGATCTGGATGGCTACATAGGACTAAATCCATGCTGGATTTCTCTGGTTCTGACACTGTGTTGTCACAACCAGTGTTCCCTGGTTTGATTTCCTTCTAGCCTTAGTTGTATTTGCTGGCACCAATTGGTTTAGCAACCAAGTGATGATACATCCAGGTTTCATACCCTTTTTGCTTCTGTGTGATTGGTGCATATGCTTATTTATGAACAAAACCATCTGGTTTGTTCATGATGATTGGTATACCTCACTCCAGCTCCAAGAATTTCAGTTGATGTAGAGGTTTTGCTTCTGGTGGTTGGTTTAGCTTGCCCTGCTCCTCCTTGTGAGCTTGATGCTTCTTGGTTATTTGCTGTGGTGGTGAAAATGTGTTGAACAGCAATAGCTGTTCAAGCTGTTCTTGTGTTCTTGTGTTCTTGTGACTTACTCTGTGAGGCTGTTGTCGATGGAATGATCTAGGGTTTACTGTGGCAAGGTTTTATATGCTCCTGGCTTTGCTCTGTTGGTCGACAGCATGGCCTGCAGTTTGTGGTGACTCACTCTGGCCTTGTGTGTTGTTACACATGCACACTGCCTGGTGAGCAGGTTGGCTGTGTGTGTGTGTGTCAAGTGCCTTGTACTTGGCTTGGTTCTGGTGGTGAGATGATCAGCTCGGCAGAGCTGATCCATATCTGCTCAATTCTAGTTTTCTTCTAACCTGCCAAGTGGCTTTGCCACTTGGCTTAATCCTTGTTTTTTTTTTGTGTGTGTGTGCAGGGATCAAGAAGATGCTCAAGATGAACTCAAGATCATGAAGATCCCAATGTAGTTTAGGTCATTTAAATACCTTGTAATTTTCCTTTTTCTTTTTTATTTCTTTAATTCTTGTCCAATTTTTGTAATGTGTTGTATAATTCCATTTTCTAATTATGGATATTGTAAATGACAATGCATTATGTGTGTATGTCAATAAAGCTCAAAGTTTTCTCTATTGAGTTATTTCTAGAGTTTGCATTAATCATAATGTTCATTATTTGTTATTACTTAATGAATTTCCTCACAATTGAAATATAGTGTATTATTTAATGTTTGAATTTGAAATTCAAATTCAAATTTGGTTTGAATTCAATCATACAACTTAACTTAGAATTCAATCATGCAACTTAAGTTTGTGATGCAAACTCTCCCCTCTCTTCTCAAAACCCTAGTTTAGTTGAATAAGGAACAGGTTTGTCGCACTCTCGAAACCCTAACCCTGTAAGGTGTCGAGAGAGAAACTTGTCCCTCTTCGATGCAGTTTTTGTTTAAAAGCGCGAAATTTCCCCAGAATTTGCAATGCAATGCACATCCCTTTATAAAATCTACCCCTCGATCGTCTCTAAACCTGGGACATTACAGCCTTTCCCCCTTAAAGAAAACTTCGTCCCGAAGTTGTGGTTGTAATACCTGAAGAGTTAGGGGTATGTTTTCCTCAAGTCTTCCTCCTTTTCCCAGGTGGCTTCCCTCTCGGGATGATGCTTCCATTGTATCTTGCAGTATTTTATGGCTCGATTCCTGAGTTGTTTCCAATTTTCCTCGAGAATTTTTGCTGGCTTCTCGATGTAGGTCAAGTCTGGTTGTAACTCGAGCTCATCATGTGATACTGGCTCATCTGGGGTCTTCAAACACTTTCTGAGTTGCGACACATGGAATATATTGTGAACTTGGGATAACCTTCCCGGTAGTTCCAATTCAAAGGCTAACCCTCGGTTTTGACTCAGAATCTTGAAAGGTCCGATGTACCTAGGGCTTAATTTTCCCTTTACTCCAAATCTCTGAAGTCCTTTCATCGGGCTCACCTTGAGATATACCATGTCTCCAACTTGTGGCTCCCATGTTCTTCTCTTCTGATCTGCGTAACTTTTTTGCCGACTTTGGGCTATCTTCAACCTATCTCTGATAATGTCAATTATTTGTTGCTTTTCCTTGACATAATCAGGGTTGAACTCTTTGCTTGCTCCATCTTCATACCAACATATTGGTGATCTATACTTCCTTCCATACAGAGCTTCGAACGGTGCCATCTTGATGCTGCTTTGATAGTTGTTGTTGTATGAAAACTCTGCTAGTGGCAAGTGCTCTTCCCATGATCCTCCGAAGTCTAGGGCACAAGCCCTAAGCATATCCTCTAGGATCTGATTAGTTCTCTCCGTTTGTCCACCTGTCTTAGGATGATAGGCGGTACTATAGTCTAACTTGGATCCTAAGGCTTCGTGTAGTTGCTTCCAAAATGCTGACGTAAACACGGATCCTCGATCCGACACGATCTTCTTGGGCACTCCATGTTTACTCACGATCTCTTTGATGTAAAGATCGATGAGTTTCTCTCCTTTATCCTGCTGATTTACCGCTAAGAAGTGTGCACTTTTCGTCAACCGGTCCACGATTACCCATATCATGTCCTTCTTTTTATTGGTCATGGGTAGTCCAGTGATGAAATCCATTCCTATCTCCTCCCATTTCCATTCTGGGATTGGTAAAGGTTGTAACTTTCCTGCCGGACTCTGATGTTCAGCCTTCACTCTTTGGCAGGTATGGCATTCCGCCACGTATTGTGCTATCTCTCTCTTCATGTTGTTCCACCAGAATAGTTCCTTTAGATCCATGTACATCTTTGTACTTCCCGGATGTATAGAATATGGTGTTTGATGTGCCTCCCGGAGTATTACTTCCTTTATTTCAGCAATATCCGGAACACAAATCCTCTTCTGGAACCAGAGTGATCCTGATTCTCCTCGGTGGAATTCTGATTGTCTACCCTCATCTATCCTTCTCATCTCCTCTACGATGAATGGATCATCCAATTGACCCATCATTATCTCATTCTTCAGGTTAACATTTAGCTCATCAGCCACTTGTAGCGCCGATAATCCTTCATGAGCTTCTTTCTCCCAAAGTTGTATTTGGGCTTGGCTTAGTTCCTTCCTCAACTCCGGTGATAACTCTTGTTCTACTCCTCCAGTGCTCTTCCTACTCAGGGCATCTGCTACAACATTAGCCTTTCCTGGAGTATAATTGATGGTCAAATCGTAATCCTTGATTAGTTCTAGCCATCTTTTCTGTCTCATATTGAGCTCCTTTTGAGTAAAGAAGTATTTGAGACTCTTATGATCCGTATAGAGCTCACACTTGGCTCCATAAAGAAAATGTCTCCATGTTTTGAGTGCACAAACAACTGCTGCTAGCTCTAGGTCATGTGTTGGATAGTTCACTTCATGGGGTCTGAGTTGCCTTGATCCATAAGATATCACTTTCCGATCTTGCATGAGTACACATCCCAATCCATGTTTGGATGCGTCACAGTACACGGTGTAATCCTTGCCAACTTCAGGAACTGCTAATACCGGTGCTGTGGTGAGTTTCTCCTTCAGAGTTTGAAAACTCTTCTCACACTCCTCTGACCACACGAATGGTGTGTTCTTTCTTAACAGCTTTGTCATTGGTCCTGCTATCTTGGAGAATCCTTCAATAAATCTCCGATAATATCCTGCCATTCCTAGGAATCCTCGGATTTCCTTGACAGTCTTGGGTGCTTCCCATTCTAAAACTGCTGCTACCTTGCTCGGGTTAACAGCTATTCCATCTTTGCTAATGACATGACCAAGAAATTCCACTTGATCTAGCCAAAATTCACACTTGCTGAACTTTGCATAGAGTTGATGTTCTCTCAGTGTTTGTAACACTAACCTCAGATGTTCAGCATGTTTTGCTTTGTCTTTGGAATAGATCAAGATATCATCAATGAATACGATGACAAACTTGTCTAGATAAGGCATGAAAATCTTATTCATAAGATTCATGAAGATTGCTGGGGCATTGGTTAATCCAAAAGGCACTACAAGGTATTCATGATGTCCATACCTTGAGACAAAGGCTGTTTTCGGAACGTCTTCCTTCTTGATCTTTATCTGGTGATAACCGGATCGTAGATCAATTTTGGAAAAGACTCCCGCGCCTCTAACTTGATCAAATAGATCTTGTATTCTTGGAAGTGGATACTTGTTCTTGATTGTGACGTTGTTCAAATTCCTGTAATCTCCGCACATCCTTCTTCCTCCATCTCTTTTATCCACGAAGATCACAGGTGATCCCCATGGTGAAACACTCTCTTGTATGAATCCTTTCTGTTCCAAGTCATCCAATTGCTCCTTGAGCTCTTTCAACTCCTTAGGCCCCATCTTATATGGTGCTTTAGCAATCGGAGCTGTTCCTGGAATTAGGTCGATAGTAAATTCTATCTCCCTATCAGGTGGCATTCCAGGCAATTCCTGAGGAAACACATCCTGGAATTCATTCACTATGGGTATATCTTCCAACTTCACCTCCTTCATGCTGTTCAGCTGTAGCTCAACTTCGATCTGTGTATGCTTGTCTCCTTGGTAGATCATTCTACTTCCGTCGGGGCTTTTCAAAGAAACAGTCTTGTTCACACAGTCGATCAATGCTCCGTTAGCTTCTAACCAGTTCATACCAAGAATGTCATCAATGTCCTTCATCGGTAAAATGAACAGGTCTGCGTCAAACGCGCACTTATTGATCATGATGACTTGTCCTTGTTTGGTATGGGTTACTACTATCGTTCCCCCCGCAGAAAGTATGGTTATGGTTTTATCTAACTTAGTGCAACTAATCCCATGTTTGATGATGAATTGCTGAGAAATGAATGATGTAGTTGCACCAGTATCAAAAAGTACTTTGCCAGGATGAGTGAGTATCTGGAGCGTACCTATCACTGCCTGATCGGAGTTAACCACCTCCTCCAAGCTGGTGCAGTTTAATTTTCCGAAGGGCTTCTTGTTCTTCCAGCTCCCTCCGGTATTTCCTCCACGGTTTCCTCCTCCTCCAGATTGACCTCCTCCGGTATTTCTCTTGGGGCAGTCCTTCAGCATGTGCCCCTCCTGGCGACAACCAAAGCATATGATCCTTGGCTTCTTGCAATCCTTGGCAAAATGTCCTGTGAGTCCATAGCTCCGACAAACAATCTGATTTGCAGTCTGGAATGCTTGATTCCTCCTGCTATTGTAGTAGTTGCTGTTGTTGTTGTTGTTGTACCTTGGCTTGAAACTCAAGCTGGTATTTGGCTTGTTGCTGACAAACCTCTTAGGCTCAAATTTGGCCTTTTTCCTTTTCTCATCTTGCAGTTGCTTGAAGTCATCTTCAAGAGTGATGGCTGCATCCACCAACTCTTGGAACTCTGTTGCTCTCATCATCCTGAGTTGAACTTTAAACTGGGGACTTAATCTCCGCAAGAACCTCTTCTTCTTCTTGTCCTCGGTGTTGACCTCCTCAACAGCGTACCGGGACAGTCTTGAAAACTCCCTGACATAGGTCAGGATAGCTTTATCCTTCTGTTCGAGACTTTCAAATTCTCGACGCTTCAATTCCACGATGCTTTCAGGGACATTGGATTCCCTGAACTTCCGCTTGAACTCTTCCCAGGTAAATACCTTTTCAGCCGGGTACACGGCTACGATGTTATCCCACCATGATGCTGCTGGTCCACACAACAAGTGTGTAGCATAATGGACCTTCTCAAGGTCGTTGCAACCAACCGTATTGAGCTTTCGCTCAGTGTCCATAAGCCAGTCCTCCGCGTCCATTGGTTCGGGCGCGTAAGCGAAGGATATAGGCTTGGTGTTATGGAAGTCTGATAAGGTGACTCCCTGGTTCTCGGGTCTCTCGGCCCTATTCTGTTGTAACAGATCCTGGAAGAATTTGTTCTGCTGCTCCAACGTTACACGTTGTCTTTCTTCCATCATCTGCATATACTGGACAAAGTTCTGCTGCGTCATAGGTGGTGGTGGTGGTGGAAACTGATTCCTGGCTGCTTCGTCAGCCTCTTCCTTCTGTTTCGCCTCGCGCTCCATGCGCTGCGCGTCACTTTCCTCACCCGTCGATCCCGACATATCCCCCTAGTTCTGCAACACAAGATGATACTCATAATTACTCCATGCGCAAGTTTTCTGAGCTCAACTTTGTGCACAGAACTAGTCACGCAATGGAAATCAAGAAGCAAATCCAAATCATACAAAACATATACCATGTATTTACATACTTAAGTGGTCTTATTACAATACTCAAGTCGATGTGAGTATGCAAACTCACTTATTAAAGTATATATACAAATTTCTACAAATATTACACACTACGATACACGTGGTACTTGTATATCGTATTCTCGCCTCCCTTGGTGGTCTCTATGCGTGCTTCACTCCCGGTACATTCCAGGCTTCCATCCGGTCGAACGCGTAGTCCTCCTGACGGATTCTGGAACATAGGGTCTTCCCGTTGGCTGGTAATCGGAATCCGAAGATGATCCCAGGGAAAAATCTGTGGTCATCAACTGATTATTCAGGGCATCATAATCCACCCATCGGGTGTACTCCCCGATGACTCCACCATAGGTATTCCCACCATCAGTATCTGACTCAATCAGTATAGGATACTCTTCATAGTCTCCCCTATTGTACTGATCGTACTGGAACTGGTTTGTGGCATCTTCTTCCATCTCGGAATTACCCCTGACTGGATTGCCAGAGTTTCCTGTGTCTGACCCCCAACGCCAACCTATTGAGTTCTCGATAGGAGTCTCGGAACGCTGATGGTTCCCAGATTCCTCTCCACCCTCATATCCCTTATAGGAGCTACTAGGATAGTACCTAGGCGTAACGGGTGTGGTTTGCTGTCCGGGATGATCAATACTAATGTAATCACCAGCTGAATAAACTGGTGTGTGTACCTCATCCACTATTGGTTCCTTCCCTTTCGCCTCCTCTTTGGGTTCCGTGAACTCTTCCAGCATTGTATCAATTGCTCCCGACAGATGTCGGTTCAATTGAAATAACAATGATAGTAGGTTGCGGCTATTGTCCATGTACTTTGCGGCTTCTGCTGGTTTGCGTTTTGCATACTTGAAGTGATTAAGCATAGGGTCATCTTCCTCCTCTAAGTGTGGAATGTGGCTAAACTCGGAACCAATAAGCTCTTTCGTCTTATGTTCCCTGATATCAGTAATGGCTCTCATAACTGCAATGTGGTAGGCTGTCTGGATAGTTCTGGCTTCCCCTGCTGGCATAACTATGCTCAACCCTAGGGATTCAGGTAGTCTAAGTCCCACCCTACACTTGGCCAACACTGGTCCGTCGTAGAACCAGTATTTCTTTACTTGGATCTGGGGATCACACCCAAATTCAAGTAACATGGCACGAAGTATATCTGCGAGTCCTCCTTCATATTCACTCAGTGTGGAATCCAACACCTTCACGTTTCGTCCCGGACGTGAACTTGCCATTGTTGGTTGTAGAATAGAAAGAATATATAAGATTAGTAATAATGCATCATAATAGAGATAATAAAGAATCATCGCACTAAAAGATATGATTGTTTTATTCTCAAGTGAATATACACCATATTTTTAGAGAATTCTTTACTAATCCTATTTGACTCCTAACGTTTCGTCCCATTTACTAGGTTCCAACCTAAGGTCAAAGCTTTTGCTCTGATACCAACTGTGGTAACCCTGCATACCACTGCATGTTGTAGTATGCCAGTCATTGATATAACATTCACGAAGTACCAATCCGCAAATGTTACATCCCTCAGAGTAGTACAACAGAACATAGCAGGTCCATAACTCATTCATTTATTATTACAAGCATAATATACATATCGTCTCGGAGCTCCTCTTGAGTCCTAAGAGGGTTACTCCTGGGTTCGAGGCGAACCCAACTTAACTTATAATACAAGAGTCTTACTAAGTTGTACATTTATTCCTTCGAGCAGCTAAATACTAAGAGTTCGCACTGCTCGGCTACTACTGCGACTTGGTGATTCTAGGCTTGATCTCCACCGGAAGCCTCCCCGGTTCCATAGACTATAAGGTAGTCTACGCCTTCAACACCTCCAGAGAGGTCTGGTTCTTCATAGCCGATGATCTCGGCTCCTTCAGGATTGTCGTAGTCCTCCTCCAGACGATTCAGACAATCTAAGCATGGGATTTAAGAGTGGTATGAGTACGAGCGTACTCAACAAGTTCATTATAGAGAAGAGGTGTTTAATGCACTAGCTACGATATCAGACCAGAAAGTCTAATACCAATGCAAGTTTTTATAAACATTTCTTCAAGAGATTGCTTTTATTTCAAAGAACTATGTCCGTCAGCCTTCACCGGTTTACTAGAACTTCATGGAGTTCCTTTCCGGCCGCGTTCGCAGTTCCATATCCCGGAACAGGGAGTGACAGGTCACGGTTCTTTACACTCTGCAGAGGTGTGTTGCTTTACCCATAAGAGATCTTAACCTTGGTGCCAACCGGGTAACTTTCCCGTCCACACTTCCTTAGGTGTGAGGCCCGGTATAAGGTCTAGCCAATCATGTTCCTCCGCTACCTCGAACACCCACCCTTTGTTGCATGCCCCGACCCTGGGTCCACGCCGGTCCCATTATTCCCGTAGATTTCAGGGTGGACCCCGACCACGATGACAGTGCTGGGCTCTACCATACACTCCTACGCCGGTAGCTGCAACCCATCATAGACCGCAATACCGTGGGGACTTAGGACTCCCCAGCCTCACCGCTTGCTCCTTCGGGCGACAAGTGAACTACGGACAATGCCGTGGGGACTTAGGACTCCCCAGCCTCACCGCTTGCCCCCTTGGATTACAAGTGTACTACGGTAAAGCGCATCCGTTGATGAACGAGAGGTGGAAACACTTTTGACTACTCCGTCCCACTCCGGATCGTAAGGTTAACACGGGTATTACGGCACAAGAATCACTGGCGACATTTGTTGTTTAATCCTAGATGGATATAAAACCTTGCAATGGAACCTCCACCATATCAACACAATCCATGGTTCCATTGCCAACCACTTAGTCATATTCATAGTTATGAAAATAGTGGTTTTGGTTTTTTGTGCAGTAGTGATAACCATAGTACTTTGCAAGTAATTTGATAGAAATACACAAATGACATGAGCAACTGATGAACTTGCCTGAACACTGCAAAGTTTTGCAGTTGGATGGTGTGGACTGACCCTTGTCCTCTGGTTCTGAAAAATAGCATCATTGTCCGATAAGGGCAATGGTTAAAGAAGCAATTATGCATGATTCCAGTTTTAGGGTTTGTTCCCCCCCTTCCGATGTCGTTATTATTTCATGTGAGAGGTTAATACTAAGAATGAATTTGGAGATACTCTATTTAAAGTAAAATACGACCTTGAAATGTTGTCAAGGTGTTTTTAAAGTCCAAATGCATTAATGGACTTATTTTCATTATTGAAAAATAACATGTGTGTCTTATGATTATTTAAATCATTAAATTAAGATTTATTCTTAGTTGTTACCAAAAATTCTCTTTGTTATTTTATTTAAATAGAGAATTTTATGCTGATCAATTTTCATATTTTTCACTATTTTTTTAGAGCTCTTATCAATTTTCCATTGAATTTTAAAGTTTCTGGTTTTTAATTGAGTTGTGAAAAGTCACAATTGCCCCTGGGCCCACCTGTCAGTGGAGCCCAGTGGGTTGGGTTAGACCAGCTCGGGTCCAACCGACCCGAGCGGTCGCTCACTCACTCACCCCTCGCGCCGCCTCGACCTAACCCTAATTCCCCTTTCTCTCTCTGGCGACCTGCGTCGCCCTCACCGTCGCTGGCCGATTCCGGCGGTCTCCGGACGCCATGGCCCTCGCCATGGGGCGCAATCGAACCGCCCTGTGACGGCGATCCTTTCCATCCGCGTCGATCTGGAGCAGACGCCGCTCCCGCTCGTCCTCGACCCTCTTCGCCATGGCTAGGGTTACGGGATCCGCGTGATCCCGCGGCTCCCAGAGCTCCTGGCGTGATGGCGCCACTGTGGCTGTGCTGCCATGGTGGGGTGGTGCTGTGGCGCCGCCATGGCCTGGCTTGGCCTGGCGCCGCCGTGCCCTGGCGTGTGCCACCGTGGCTGCCATGGTTGTCTGCCTGCTCGACCCCGGGTACGTTCGCCATCTCCCCCTCTCTCTCGTGTGCTTGTTCTTCTTCCTCCTCCCTTAGTTCTGGTCACAGCTGCTCCTCCTCGTGTAGAGGATAGCCGTGCTCATGCTGCTCTGTGGCCGTGCTTGCTGCTGCTGCGCTGCTGCTGTGCTGCGTGTGCTGCTGTGCTGCTTATGCTGATGTGCTGCTTGTGCTAGATTGCTAAGCTATGTGCCTGTGAAAGCTTGCTTTACTTGCTAGAATTCTTCCATGTGCCTCTGTTCTTGTTTCTATGCTTGCCTGACACTCATGTGTATTCATATATGCTTCAATGGCTTAATTTGCAGTATGCAATTCTTGCAAATTTGCAAGTGCCTGAGCTTCTGTGGCTAGTTCTTGTGCTCAAATTCATGAGCATGCTCATCTGAGCAATGCTGTTGGCTTTATGGTATGATTCAGTGATGAGCACTAAGTGCTTTACTGGTTTAATGGCTCTGATTATTGTTATGGCTTGATTATGTGTGTGTGCCATCCTTGTCTAGCTTGATCCAGTGGTACACTTATTACTTAATTGGGCTATTTCATTTCTGTAGTTCATGATTTCATGCTAGGCTTGTCTCTGACAAGCACTTGCATAGTTTGGCAAGCACTGGTGACCCAGTGATCACCAGGTGCATGTGGTTTGCTTACTATCTGTTGTCTGTGCTTATCTGATGCTCATCTTGATGACTGTGCATCACCAAGCCTTGTGCTGGTGTGTGTTGTGGTTGGCTCAAGCATCTGCTGTTGCATGCAGTGATTCTCTGGATCATTTGCAAGTATCTGTTTCATGATTTACTTACTGATATCAATTATCTGTGTTGCCTTTGTTGATTGAGTGGATAATTGATATGAACTGCTGAGCAGTAATGATCATTTCAATAAAGTTGATAGAGCTAGATGGATGCCAACCCTTGGGTTGGGTACCCTAGCTCCCTTTTGAACCCATCTGGGTAATGATAATTGGGCATGGCTTATCTGTGGGATTTTGTGAAGTGGTTGAGGTAACCCAGATAGTAAGTCCTTGTTGTTAGGGTGGCTCCCACCATTGTCGGCTTTCTTTGATGAATAAATGCTCACTGGCTAAGCACTTGGTGAAGTACCAGTGGCTTTGGTGTTGATAAACAAGATAGGCACATATTGCCTGTCAGTCTGATGGTTTAGCTAGACTATTAGGTGCTTGGTGGATCTGGATGGCTACATAGGACTAAATCCATGCTGGATTTCTCTGGTTCTGACACTGTGTTGTCACAACCAGTGTTCCCTGGTTTGATTTCCTTCTAGCCTTAGTTGTATATGCTGGCACCAATTGGTTTAGCAACAAAGTGATGATACATCCAGGTTTCATACCCTTTTTGCTTCTGTGTGATTGGTGCATATGCTTATTTATGAACAAAACCATCTGGTTTGTTCATGATGATTGGTATACCTCACTCCAGCTCCAAGAATTTCAGTTGATGTAGAGGTTTTTCTTCTGGTGGTTGGTTTAGCTTGCCCTGCTCCTCCTTGTGAGCTTGATGCTTCTTGGTTATTTGCTGTGGTGGTGAAAATGTGTTGAACAGCAGTAGCTGTTCAAGCTGTTCTTGTGTTCTTGTGTTCTTGTGACTTACTCTGTGAGGCTGCTGTCGATGGAATGATCTAGGGTTTACTGTGGCAAGGTTTTATATGCTCATGGCTTTGCTCTGTTGGTCGACAGCATGGCCTGCAGTTTGTGGTGACTCACTCTGCCCTTGTGTGTTGTTACACATGCACACTGCCTGGTGAGCAGGTTGGCTGTGTGTGTGTGTCAAGTGCCTTGTACTTGGCTTGGTTCTGGTGGTGAGATGATCAGCTCGGCAGAGCTGATCCATATCTGCTCAATTCTAGTTTTCTTTTAACCTTCCAAGTGGCTTTGCCACTTGGCTTAATCCTTGTTTGGTTTTTTGTGTGTGTGTGCAGGGATCAAGAAGATGCTCAAGATGAACTCAAGATCATGAAGATCCCAATGTAGTTTAGGTCATTTAAATACCTTGTAATTTTCCTTTTTCTTTTTTATTTCTTTAATTCTTGTCCAATTTTTGTAATGTGTTGTATAATTCCATTTTCTAATTATGGATATTGTTAATGACAATGTATTATGTGTGTATGTCAATAAAGCTCAAAGTTTTCTCTATTGAGTTATTTCTAGAGTTTGCATTAATCATAATGTTCATTATTTGTTATTACTTAATGAATTTCCTCACAATTGAAATATAGTGTATTATTTAATGTTTGAATTTGAAATTCAAATTCAAATTTGGTTTGAATTCAATCATACAACTTAACTTAGAATTCAATCATGCAACTTAAGGTTGTGATGCAAACTCTCCCCTCTCTTCTCAAAACCCTAGTTTAGTTGAATAAGGAACAGGTTTGTCGCACTCTCGAAACCCTAACCCTGTAAGGTGTCGAGAGAGAAACTTGTCCCCCTTCGATGCAGTTTTTGTTTAAAAGCGCGAAATTTCCCCAGAATTTGCAATGCAATGCACATCCCTTTATAAAATCTACCCCTCGATCGTCTCTAAACCTGGGACATTACAATAAATTATCAGCAACAGGATTATCAGCACCTTTCCTATCTATAATATTCAAATCAAATTCTTGCAACAGAAGCACCCATCTAATAAGCCTTGGCTTAGCATCTTTCTTTTGCATTAGGTATCTAATTGCAGCATGATCAGTATGAATGGTAACTTTTGAATCAACAATATAGGATCTAAACTTATCACAAGCAAAGACTACAGCTAACAATTCTTTTTCAGTTGTAGCATAATTTCTTTGAGCAGCATCAAGAGTTTTACTAGCATAATGAATAACATTCAATTTTTTATCTACTCGCTGTCCAAGAACAGCACCTACAGGAAAATCACTAGCATCACACATAATTTCAAAAGGTAAGTTCCAATCAGGAGGCTCAACTATAGGAGCAGTTGTTAAGGCTTTCTTTAGAGTTTCAAAAGCTTCCTTACAATCATCATCAAAAACAAAAGGTACATCTTTTTGAAGAAGATTAGTAAGAGGTTTTGAAATCTTGGAGAAGTCTTTAATAAATCTCCTATAAAACCCAGCATGACCAAGAACACTACGAATACCTTTAACATCCCTGGGATAGGGCATCTTCTCAATTGCTTCAACTTTAGCTCTATCAACTTCAATACCTCTCTCAGAAATTTTATGTCCCAATACAATTCCTTCATTAACCATAAAGTGGCCTTTCTCCCAATTAAGAACAAGGTTAGTTTCTTCACATCTCTGCAAAACTTTATCAAGGTTCCGCAAGCAATTATCAAAAGAATTCCCATAGACAGAAAAATCATCCATGAATACCTCTACAATATCCTCGCAAAAACCATGAAAAATAGCAGACATGCATCTTTGAAAAGTAGCAGGAGCATTACATAAACCAAAAGGCATACGTCTATAAGCATAAGTTCCATAGGGACAAGTGAAAGTGGTTTTCTCTTGATCTTTAGTTTTAAAAGCAATTTGTGAAAACCTAGAATAACCATCAAGAAAGCAAAAATGAGTATTCTTAGACAACATTTCTAACATTTGATCAATAAAAGGTAAAGGGTAATGATCTTTCTTAGTAACCTTATTAACTTTTCGATAATCAATGCACATTCTATACCCTACAACTACTCTTTGAGGGATGAGCTCATCATTATCATTAGGTACAACAGTCATTCCTCCTTTCTTAGGAACACAATGTACAGGACTAACCCATCTACTATGAGCAATAGGATATATAATACCAGCTTCAAGAAGTTTTAATACCTCATTCCTTACCACATCCTTCATCTTAGGAATTAGACGACGCTGATGTTCAACAATAGGCTTTGCATCATCTTCCATATTAATGGCATGTTGGCAAATAGAGGGAGAAATCCCCTTCAAGTCATCAAGAGTGTAGCCAATAGCTCCTCGGTGTTTCTTCAATATTTCCAATAACCTTTCTTCCTCAATCTCTGAAAGCTTAGAACTAATAATAACAGGATATATTTTCTTATCATCAATATGAGCATATTTAAGATTATCATGCAATGGTTTTAAATCAAAAACAGGATCTTCTTTTGGTGGCAATGTTATACCTAGATCTTCTACCGGTAAATCATGTCTAAGTATAGGTTGACGAAGGAAAATTTCATCAAGCTCATTTCTTTCTTCCCTAAAAACTTCACTCTCACTATTCTCCAAATGTTGCTGCAAAGGATTATTAGGAGCAAGAGCAATAGATGCACACTGTTCAACTCTAAAATCATTATTAGGCGAATCAACTTTATAAGGAGTTTTAGCAAATTTAAAGAAATTAAACTCATAAGATTCACCAGCAAATTTAGTCAAAATTTTCTCTTTCTTGCAATCTATAACAGCCCCACAAGTATTTAGAAAAGGTCTACCAAAAATGATAGGACAATACTTACTAGCAGCAGAACCAAGTACCAAAAAGTCAGCAGGATATTTAATCTTACCACATAGAACTTCCACATCTCGAACAATACCAATTGGAGAGATAGTTTCTCTATTAGCCAGCCGAATAACCACATCAATATCTTCAAGTTCACAAGAACCAATTTCGTGCATAATCTACGTGTAAAGCTCATAAGGAATAGCACTAATACTTGCACCAATATCGCATAAACCATAATAACAATGATCACCAATTCTAACTGATAGCATAGGAACACTAGATTTTCCTAGACTTATTAGGATGTGAAACAATATTAGAAGCATCTTCACAGAAAATAATATGACCATCTTCCACATTTTCAGTCACAAGATCTTTAACTATTGCAATAGCAGGTTCAACTTTTATTTGCTCTTCAGGTTCTATAGGTTTCTTTTCACTTTTATTAACTGCACTATTTATAACAGAGTACTCCTTCATTTTAGCAGGGAAAGGAGTTTTTTCAATATAAGCTTCAGGAATAACATGATCAACAGTTTCAACTACAACACATTTATTTATAGATGAATCAATTTTATCTTTATACGGTTCATGATACTTATCAAAATTCTTCTTAGGCAATTCATAATGAGAGGCAAAAGCTTTATAAAGATTTGCAGCAACTTGAGAATCAAGACCATAAGTAGCACTCATATTACGAAATTTATCAGTATCCATAAAAGCTTCAATGCATTTATAATCGTAATTTATACCTGATTCTCTATCCTTGTCGTTCTCCCATCCTTCAGTATTCTCCTGGATCCGATTAAGAAGGTCCCTTTTAAACTCTTCTTTGTTGCGTGTAAATGATCCAGAACAAGAAGTATCCAGCAAGGTCTTGTCTTGAAAAGAAAGTCTTGCATAGAAATTATCAATGATAACATTACCAGGAAGCTCATGAATGGGGCATTTGAGCATTAAAGACTTCAATCTCCCCCACGCTTGGGCAATACTCTCTCCATCATGAGGCCAAAAATTATATATGCGGTTCCGATCTTTGTGAATTTCACTTGGAGGATAGAACTTAGAATAAAATCGGGGCACAATATCATTCCATTCAAGAGACTCCCCATCATCCAGTAATTTATACCAATGCGCTGCTTTACCAGACATCGATATAGAGAATAGTTTCTTCCTCACTTCATCCATAGCAATACCTGTACACTTGAATAAACCGCATAATTCATGTAAGAACAGTAAATGATCTCCAGGATGGACAGTTCCATCCCCTGTATAACGGTTATCCACAACACGTTCAATAATTTTCATAGGTATTTTGTATGGAACATCTTCCTCACCTGGCGCCTTATCCACTACCTTTGCAGTAGTAGTAGATTTTCCAAATAAAAATTCAAGAGAAGATCTCTCCATGATGAATTATGGCAGCAGGCAGAAATAAAATCAGCACTAACAGTAAAAGTTTCCCTTACCAATTCCACTTACCAATAGCGCTTCACTCCCCAGAAACGGCGCTAGAAAATAGTTTTGATGACCCACAAGTATAGGGGGTGTATCGTAGTATTTTCAATAAGTAAGAGTGTCGAACCCAACGAGGAGCAGAAGGTGTTGACAAGCAGTTTCGATGAAGGATTCACTGTAAATGCTCACAGACAAATATTCAGGGGGTTTTGATGTAGCAGATGAATAAATTACGAGTAAGTAAAGTGCGAGAGAAATAATTGCAGCGAGTGGCCCAATCCTTTTTAGCACAAAGGACAAGCCGGTTTGTTTACTTATAATGACCAAACGTTCTTGAGGACACACGGGAATTTAGTCTAGTGCTTTCGCTTCATATAGCTGATTAATCTTCATTGTTTTGATAAGTGTTGTGTGGGTGAACCTATGCTAATGCATCGCCCTTCCTAGGACTAATACATACTTGTGATTATACCCCTTGCAAGCATCCGCAACTACAAGAAAGTAATTAAGATAAATCTAACCACAGCCTTAAACTCTGCGATCCTGCTATCCCTCCTGCATCGATATACCAAGGGGGTTCAGGTTTCTGTCACTCCGGCAACCCCGCGATTAGCAAACGAGTACAAGATGTATTCCCCTAGGCCCATAAAGGTGAAGTATCATGTAGTCGACGTTCACATGACACCACTAGAAGAATGACACCACAACTTAAATATCATAACATTGAATATTACTCAACCATAATTCGCTACTAATAATTAGACTTCACCCATGTCCTCAAGAACTGAACGAACTACTCACGAGACATCATATGGAACATGATCAGAGGTGATATGATGATGAATAACAATATGAACATAAACCTTGGTTCAATGGTTTCACTCAATAGCATTAATAACAAGTAGAGATCAATACCGGAAGAGTTTCCCCTATCAAACAATCAAGATTCAACCCTAATTGTTACAGCGGTGACGAGGTGCAGCGGTGGAGATGGCGGTGATGATGGTGGAGATGATGACAATGGTGATGGAGATGATGTCCAGCTGGATGTCGGTGACGATGGCGTCGATTTCCCCCTCCGGGAGGGAATTTCCCCGGTAGATTTCAGCCTGCCGGAGAGCTCTTTTCTCTCTGGTGTTTTCCGCCCCGCAGAGGCGGCTGTGACTCCTCGCGACTATCCCCTGGAGCTTAGGTTTTCGGGGCGAAGATGTACGCGAAGGAGAGGAGGCCAGAGGGGGCTGTGGGCCCCCTCCTCACAGGGCGGCGCGGCCAGGCCTTGGGCCGCGCCAGCCTATGAGGTGGGCCCATGGCGGCCCTCCTCGGCTCCCCCTTCTGGCTCCCTTCGTCTTCTGGAAAAATAGGATTTTTCATATAAATTTCATCAATTGTTGATCTTCCGAAATATTGCATTCTGACGGCGCTTTTTCCAGCAGAATCCTGACTCCGGTGCGTGATCCTCCAATAACCATGAAACATGCAAAATAGATGAAATAACATAAGTATCATCTCCAAATATGAAATATATCAATGAATAACAGCAGATTATGATATAAAATAGTGATGCAAAATGGACGTATCATTGAGTCAATTAATTTGGATCTGAGGGAGTATCAGATTCAGACTACATCATAGTAAGTTGGTTAAAAAAAATTACCCCTGGGCGGTCCCTGCCCAGCTCGGCAGTGGCATTTCGCTTCTTGTGCTGCAGATCTGGCCATGCTCCTGCAGCAGGTGGGGCGCTATCGTTCCCCATAGCCTCAGCACGGAACCTGGAGGTACCAACCTGATACATAGAATATAGAGCATGGTGTCACAGAGGCTTTACGCACAAACAGCTGAAGACATGTGCTACTTTAAGCATTTTCCAGAACAGAAACAGATTGAGGATGCAGACAGACAGAGTGGATAAGAAAATGGAGTACCTGCTTTCCGGGGCTGGGGACGCAGCTCAGGCTCAGGCAACTGCCCACATGCGTGGTGGCCTTACGCTCCATTGCCCCCCCCCCCCCCCCCACCACCACCACCGAGGTCTTCCCTTTCCTGTACAAGCTGACAAAAGATACAGTGAGGATCAGCAAAAACTACAAAGGTTGCAAATGTCGAAAAATAAAGGAAGAACACCCCAATCGAAGCAAAGGTAGCCCCCGCCCCCATCCCCATCAATCACTCCCAGCGCGAGGGTGACTAGAAAGACACCCCTTCGCCCAGAATAGGAAATAGATGCGCAAGATATCGAGGTGAGGAAAAAAGAACCGATCTCGAGAAAGGAAAGAACATTACTAGTACTACCTAATCCGCTTGGTCTAGATGCAGCTTGCCCCTCCAAGCTGGATGCCTGGACGGTGGAGGCGAAAGGAGGGGATCGAGCTAGCGGCTTGCATCCGTCGGCTGTCGGCACTCGATCGGGAGAGACAAGGGGGATACATAAAGGGGGGTAACATATTTTATTACATAGTGAACTTACTGATGTGACTAGTCATTACATGTCTCACTGAAACTGGGGCCCATAGTGTGGCACCCCAAATTCACTTGAACCTGCCCGCGGGACGCATTGGCGCGTCAAGAAAACCCCCGAATTGTAGCGGGGAAATGAAACATTTCACAAAAATTCGAAATTCAAGCACACTGCCACGCGCCAAGCACGCGGGTTGTTCCTTCCTCTTCCTCGGTTCCTCCTCCCCTATCCGAAAAAACCCCAAATCCCAAGCTCAAACAACAAAAAAAACAAATCCCCTGGCCGCCATGCATGTCCTCGTTAACCCGCTGGAGATCGTTCCCGGATGAGGCGGACCCCCCGCCCTAAGATCCCGAGTTCGTCCGTTCCGTCCACCTCGAGGCACTGCGTGCTGTCTCGCAGTGGCGGCTTGAGGATGCTGCAGAGGAAGTTCCACCGGAAAGTGCTCATGGCAACCATGCAAGCTCACCGGCGTGCTGTATCCCGAGAGGAACTGGTCAAAGCTTTGCTATTCGCAAAAAAAAGCGGGCCAAGATCTGGTCAAAGCTTCGTCGATGGCTTGCCGCGAGAGGCTTGGAGTCCAGAGTCAATAAACTAGCTGCTCGAGGACTTGGGCGGTTTACACCGATTCATATTAACTGACTCAAGTTTGTTAGTCTAGTTAACAAATGCATCTAGATACATCCATATCTAGACAACATTGAGTCAATTAATATGAATCAGAGGGGAGTGCCTGAAAGTGTTTCATGCTACCAATTAATGCGCTGGCAGGACTGGCTGTAGAAGTAATTGTGCTACTACTCATACGATGAACTGATTGTGTGGGTGTCAAATTTTGCAACGCGATCATCCACTGAATGCTTAATTATAGTTCTAGCGCCAAAGGGGTACAAATCATAACAAAGATAGTACATACTACAGCACCAGAACATAAGAGTACGAATCATAAAGTAGGTCAACATTTTGCATCAGGGCTAGGTGGTCCTGAGACTACCGGGACGCCCCTGATGATCTCCGGGCGTGCATCCATTTCAACGCAAAGCTGTGTACTCGGTCCACGGCCTCCTTCTGTAGGCTGGATAATCTCAGGTGCAGGACCTTCGTCTATGAAAGGCTCGTCATCGCACCATCCACAGTGCATCAGGGCTGGGTGGTCTTGAGACTACCAGGACGCCCCTGATGATCTCTGGGCGTGCATCCACTTCAACGCAAAGCTGTGTACTCGGTCCACGGCCTCCTTCTGTAGGCTGGATAATCTCAGGTGCAGGACCTTCGTCTATGAAAGGCTTGTCATCAGTACCATCCACAGGTGCATCAAACTGAAATTCATCTTCAAATCTCCTATCAAACTGAGAGACCTCTTCAACTCTATGCTTCTGCAATTAGTACATCAACAGATTAGACAAACATCTAAGGGATGCAACCTGAACAAATGCCGTTTTACATATTTACCTTCTCATCTGGCACAGCACATGTCCCAGAGCTGAAACCCGTTTCCTGAAGCAAGCGCTTTTTCTCTCCTTCCCGTCCATCCATCTGCAACAAGTTAAATTTGAGTACAGAACCTTGCACAGCAATGCAAACTATTGATCGAAACATCGGCAGCATCAATATAAATAATTAACTACATATGCCAGCACATATACAGTGTGAGCAAGATCTGCTTCTCCCGCTGAAGGATCATTATATGGTTCACCATGATAAACCCACCTAACATATGTGCGGTCCATCCCAAAAATGTGTAAATGATCTTCCACTACATGGTGAGGCCTCTTCTCACCATTCATACATGTGCAGCGCGGGCAATACACGTCCAGGTTGTGACCTTCATGAGCTCTAATAAAGCTCATAAAGGGTTGAACACCATTTATATATGAAGGGGAACATAAGTGTCCATGCAGTATCCAAGTTCTGTCCATCTGTTTAATTATGAGATACAATGGTTGGTGATTAATTTAAGGCGAAGTAGGAAATGTATATCCATCGAGTACAAAACTATACTAGTACATGATTATGCATTTCAGCAATCATGTCGAGTACAAAACAAAAATTGCCCATCGACATTTTACCAAATAGATCATGTACAAAACTCTGCCATGGCATTTCAGCAAATTAACGGATCGAGTGCAGAACTGACTCTATATGCCCACGCAAATGAACAAATTGATCGAGGACAAATCGAGCGGAAAACTATAAAGTGCCAATTAGTTCGAGCATACTGATGATTTTTTTAAGCAGCATCAAGAAAATATAAATCGTTAGGCCGTCTTGCCCGATGCATGATTGAGCTAGAGATAGCAGCCCTACCGTGGATCAACTTGACCGCCGGTGCGTCTCGAGAAGAACGACGGGGAGGGGAAGCTTCTTCTTCGCACGGACGGGACGGGGAGGGGAAGCTCTTCGCACGGACGGGGATAAGTTGTGTAGCGGTGGGTGGGGGGTCATGCGGCCGGGCCGCCCGGTAGGTGGTGTTTAATGGAGTTACGTGTGTAATTTGCCGTGCACAAGGTTGAGGAATAGGTGGTTCCCTTTGCCGCGCGCACAATTCAAACTATCCCGCCCATGTAGTTTAAATTCGCCCTATTTTCGTTAAATCGACATAAAGTCATGTGAGTGGGTGGAAATTAGCAAAGTTGCTTGGAAAATAGTAAAACTCTTGAATTATCCTTTAAATATGCTCTACTTCGTGTGAAAATCGGGGTGTGGAAGCATGTTGAGCTGTTTTATTTGTACTTTCTTCATTAAAATTCCCATTTTATGCACTTTGGATGGAAAGAAATCATTTGTACATAAATTTTGACAACGCCATTTGCAAACATTAATTGTTTTACATGCCAAGATGCACCCATCCATCAAATATGGGGCAAAAGTTTATCATAATCTAGATATATATGTATAATTAGTGAGGGACCCCTTTTGATTTTGTGCAATTTCCACTAATTAGCTAGAGAGAAGGGGTCAATTAATTAGGCCATGTTAGGGGCTATGTGTTTTAGATTAGGGTTGTGTGGATTCAAATACAACTTCTTTATTTGTGTTATCAGTACTTATATATATAATTAATTGAATTATTAGTACTTATTATATAATTAATGAATCCCAATAATGTCTATATATATATATGATCGATATAGGGCATATATATTAATTGGGGTTATATTAGGGTTTACTAGCTATATATAGCAAGGTTTTATTAGATTGGGTTATTCATTAGCTTGGGGTTATGTGTTTTAACGAGGGTTTGATTATCTAATTAAGGTTAGTTTTCTATATATATATACGATTTAGGGTTTAGGGTTAATGGCACATATATTTAATTAGAGGACCGCGAGGACCCCTGGCCTGCTTGATGCGCAATTAAGGGTCGTCGTTGGCCTATAGCTAGCTATATAGGGTTTTATGGTTTATTTAGAGGGTTTATGTGTTAGGGTTAATTATAACTTATTGTGAATTAAATTACAACTTTTTTATTAGTGTGCTACACAATTAATAAAAACTCTAGCTAGATCGATCGAGTGTGCACAGACATGCACTATTAGAGGCACCCGCCTTTGCGCGTAAAGTGCAAGCATAATGTGTGTCGTTGCGCTGGCCACACCAATCGATAAAGAGAGAGATAGAGATGAGAGATTATTGAAATCACCAAGAATGTTCAAATATATATATATATGCATGCATGGTAGGCCATGCATGCATGCACACTAATTATATATATATATATATTGTGAGGCAAAACTTAATCAAATGTACGTGTTTTTCATTCGAAAACTTGTCAAAATTCAAGTTAATTGGTTTATCAGCGCTAATTAGTTGGTCGCCTGCTTGATGCACAATTAAGTGTCGTTGGCCTATATATATATATATATATATATATATGTAGGGTTTAATTAGGGTTTAGTGTTTAGTGTTTATGGTGTTTAGGGTGTACGTTTAGGGTTTAGGGTTTAGGGTTTAGGGTTTAGGGTGTTTAGGGTGTTTAGGGATTAGGGATTAGGGTTTTAGGGTTGTATGGTTTAAGGTTTAGGGATCATCGATCGAGTGCACACACACATTATTATTAGAGGCACACGCGCATTTGCGCATAAAGTGCATGCGTATATAAGTGTGTTTTTTGGCCACCAACGATATATAGATCGAGAGAGAGAATGAACTATATATATATCCCCAAAAATATATTCAAATATATATATTGAAATATATGCACGAATGATATGCAAGCTAGGTATGCCATGCGCGCATGCACACTAATTATATATATATTATGAGGCAACTTAATCAAATGTGTTTTCATTCGAGAGAACTTGTCAAAAATCAAGTTAATTAATTTATTAGCGCTAATTAGTTGGTCGCCTGCTTGATGCGCAATTAAGTGTCGTTGGCCTATATATGTAGGGTTTAATTATAGGGTTTAGGGTTTAGTGTTTAGGGTTTAGGGTGTAGTGTTTAGGGTTTAGGGTCTAGGGTTTAGGGTTTAGTGTTTACATTGTTTAGGTTGTACGTTTAGGGTATAATTAGGGATTAGGATTTTAGGGTTTAAGGTTTAGGGATCATCGATCGAGTGCACACACACATTATTAGAGGCACCCGCGCCTTTGCGCATAATTAAAGTGCATGCGCGTATATATATAAGTGTGTTTCTTGGCCACCAACGATATATAGATCGAGAGAGAGAGATTGAAATATATATATATCCCCAAGAATATGTTCAGATATATATTAAAATATATATATGCACGAATGATATGTGCAAGGTATGCCATGCGCGCATTCACACTAATTGTATATATATATTATGAGGCAACTTAATCAAATGTGTTTTCATTCAAGAGAACTTGTCAAAATTCAAGTTAATTAATTTATCAGTGCTAATTAGTTGGTCACTTGCTTGATGCGCAATTAAGTGCCGTTGGCCTATATATATATAGGGTTTAATTAGGGTTTAGGGTTTAGGGTTAGCTAGCTAGGGTTTTAGGGTTAGGGTTAGGGTTAATTAGGGTTTAGGATCTATATAGGGTTTAGGGTTTAGGGTTTGGGGTTTAGTGTTTGGGGTTTATATTAGGGTCTATCTAGGGTTAGGGTTTAGGGTTTAGTGTTTAGGGTTTAGGGTTTAGGGTGTAGTGTTTAGGGTTTAGGGTCTAGGGTTTAGGGTTTAGGGTTTAGTGTTTAGGGTGTTTAGGGTGTACGTTTAGGGTATAATTAGGGATTAGGGATTAGGGTTTTAGGGTTTAAGGTTCAGGGATCATCGATCAAGTGCACACACACATTATTAGAGGCACCCGCGCCTTTGCGCATAAAGTGCATGCGTATATATAAGTGTGTTTCTTGGCCACCAACGATATATAGATCTAGAGAGAGATTGAAATATATTTAGGGTTTATGGTTTAGGGTTTAGGGTTTATGGTCTAGGGTTAGGGTTTAGGGTTTAGGGTTTAGTGTTTAGGGTTTAGGGTGTAGTGTTTAGGGTTTAGGGTATAGGGTTTAGGGTTTAGTGTTTAGGGTGTTTAGGGTGTATGTTTAAGGTATAATTAGGGATTAGGGATTAGGGTTTTAGGGTTTAAGGTTTAGGGATCATCGATCGAGTGCACACACACATTATTAGAGGCACCCGCGCCTTTGCGCATAAAGTGCATGCGTATATATATAATTAAGTGTGTTTCTTGGCCACCAACGATATATAGATCGAGAGAGAGAGATTGATATATATACATAACCCCAAGAATATGTTCAAATATATATTGAAATATATGCACGAATGATATGCATGGTATGCCATGCGCGCACTCACACTAATTATATATTTATATATTATGAGACTACTTAATCAAATGTGTTTTCATTCGAGATCGAGAACTTGTCAAAATTCAAGTTAATTAATTTATCAGCGCTAATTAGTTGGCCGCCTGCTTGATGCGCAATTAAGTGTCGTTGGCCTATATATGTAGGGTTTAATTAGGGATAGGGTTAGGGTTAGTGTTAATTAGGGTATAGGGTCCAGGGTTTAGGGTTTAGGGTTTAGTGTTTAGGGTTTTTGGGTTTAGGGTTTAGTGTTTAGGGTGATTAGGGATTAGGGTTTTTTGGTTTAAGGTTTAGGGATCATCGATCGAGTGCGCACACACATTATTAGAGGCAACACCTTAATTTGCGCATGAAGTGCATGCGTATATATATAAGTGTGTTTCTTGGCCACCAACGATATATAGATCGAGAGATAGAGATTGAAATCCCCAAGAATATGTTCAAATATACGCACACACATGAATTATTAGACGCACCCGCGCCTTTGCGCATAAAGTGCATGCGTATATATATATATATAAGTGTGCTTCTTGGCCACCAACGATATATAGATCGAGAGAGAGAGATTGATATATATATATCCCCAAGAATATGTTCAAATATATATTGAAATATATGCACGAATGATATGCAAGGTATGCCATACGCGCATGCACACTAATTATATATATATTATGAGACTACTTAATCAAATGTGTTTTCATTCGAGATCGAGAACTTGTCAAAATTCAAGTTAATTAATTTATCAGCGCTAATTAGTTGGTCGCCTTCTTGATGCGCAATTAAGTGTCGTTGGCCTATATATGTAGGGTTTAATTAGGGCTAGGGTTAGGGTTAGTCTTAATTAGGGTATAGGGTCTAGGGTTTAGGGTTTAGTGTTTAGGGTTTAGGGTTTAGTGTTTAGCTTTTAGGGTTTAGGGTTTTGTGTGTTTAGGGTTTTTCGGTTTTGGGTTTAGTGTTTAGGGTGATTAGGGATTAGGGTTTTAGGGTTTTATGGTTTAAGGTTTAGGGATCATCGATCGAGTGCGCACACACATTATTAGAGGCACCCGCCTTAATTTGCGCATAAAGTGCATGCGTATATATATAAGTGTGTTTCTTGGCCACCAACGATATATAGATCGAGAGATAGAGATTGAAATCCCCAAGAATATGTTCAAATATATGCACACACATGAATTATTAGAGGTACCCGTGCCTTTGCGCATAAAGTGCATGCGTATATATATAATTGTGCTTCTTGGCCACCAACGATATATAGATCGAGAGAGAGAGATTGATATATATATATATATATCCCCAAGAATATGTTCAAATATATATTCAAATATATATATGCACGAATGATATGCAAGGTATGTCATGCGCGCATGCACACTAATTATATATATATTATGAGACTACTTAATCAAATGTGTTTTCATTCGAGATCGAGAACTTGTCAAAATTCAAGTTGATTAATTTATCAGCGCTAATTAGTTGGTCGCCTGCTTGATGCGCAATTAAGTGTCGTTGGCCTATATATATATGTAGGGTTTAATTAGGGTTTAGGGTTTAGGGTTAGCTAGCTAGGGTTTTAGGGTTAGGGTTAGGGTTAATTAGGGTTTAGGGTCTATATAGGGTTTAGGGTTTGGGGTTTAGTGTTTAGGGTTTAGGGTCTAGCTAGGGTTAGGGATTAGGGTTTAGTGTTTAGGGTTTAGGGTGTAGTGTTTAGGGTTTAGGGTTTAGGGTTTAGTGCTTAGGGCGTTTAGGGTGTACGTTTAGGGTATAATTAGGGATTAGGGTTTTAGGGTTTAAGATTTAGGGATCGTCGATCGAGTGCACACACACATTATTAGAGGCACCCGCGCCTTTGCGCATAAAGTGCATGCGTACATATAAGTGTGTTTCTTGGCCACCAATGATATATAGATCTAGAGAGAGATTGAAATATATTTAGGGTTTATGGTTTAGGGTTTAGGGTTTATGGTCTAGGGTTGGGGTTTAGGGTTTAGGGTTTAGTGTTTAGGGTTTAGGGTGTAGTGTTTAGGGTTTAGGGTCTAGGGTTTAGGGTTTAGTGTTTAGGGTGTTTAGGGTGTACGTTTAGGGTATAATTAGGGATTAGGGATTAGGGTTTTAGGGTTTAAGGTTTAGGGATCATCGATCGAGTGCACACACACATTATTAGACGCACTCGCGCCTTTGCGCATAAAGTGCATGCGTATATATATAAGTGTGCTTCTTGGCCACCAACGATATATAGATCGAGAGAGAGAGATTGATATATATACATATCCCCAAGAATATGTTCAAATATATATTGAAATATATGCACGAATGATATGCAAGGTATGCCATGCGCGCATGCACAATAATTATATATATATTATGAGACTACTTAATCAAATGTGTTTTCATTCGAGATCGAGAACTTGTCAAAATTCAAGTTAATTAATTTATCAGCGCTAATTAGTTGGTCGCCTGCTTGATGCGCAATTAAGTGTCGTTGGCCTATATATGTAGGGTTTAATTAGGGCTATAGGGTTAGGGTTAGTGTTAATTAGGGTATAGGGTCTAGGGTTTAGGGTTTAGTGTTTAGAGTTTAGGGTTTAGTGTTTACCTTTTAGGGTTTAGGGTTTAGTGTTTAGGGTTTTTGGGTTTAGGGTTTAGTGTTTAGGGTGATTAGGGATTAGGGTTTTAGGGTTTTATGGTTTAAGGTTTATGGATCATCGATCGAGTGCGCACACACATTATTATAGGCACCCGCCTTAATTTGCGCATAAAGTGCATGCGTATATATATAAGTGTGTTTCTTGGCCACCAACGATATATAGATCGAGAGATAGAGATTGAAATCCCCAAGAATATGTTCAAATATACGCACACACATGAATTATTAGAGGCACCCGCGCCTTTGCGCATAAAGTGCATGCGTATATATATATATATATATAAGTGTGCTTCTTGGCCACCAACGATATATAGATCGAGAGAGAGAGATTGATATATATATATATCCCCAAGAATATGTTCAAATATATATTGAAATATATATATATGCACGAATGATATGCAAGGTATGCCATGCGGGCATGCACACTAATTATATATATATATTATGAGACTACTTAATCAAATGTGTTTTCATTCGAGATCGAGAACTTGTCAAAATTCAAGTTAATTAATTTATCAGCGCTAATTAGTTGCTCGCCTGCTTGATGCGCAATTAAGTGTCGTTGGCCTATATATATATGTAGGGTTTAATTAGGGTTTAGGGTTTAGGGTTAGCTAGCTAGGGTTTTAGGGTTAGGGTTAGGGTTAATTAGGGTTTAGGGTCTATATAGGGTTTAGGGTTTGGGGTTTAGTGTTTAGGGTTTAGGGTCTAGCTAGGGTTAGGGATTAGGGTTTAGTGTTTAGGGTTTAGGGTGTAGTGTTTAGGGTTTAGGGTCTAGGGTTTAGGGTTTAGTGTTTAGGGTGTTTAGGGTGTACGTTTAGGGTATAATTAGGGATTAGGGATTAGGGTTTTAGGGTTCAAGGTTTACGGATCATCGATCGAGTGCACACACACATTATTAGAGGCACCCGCGCGCGCCTTTGCGCATAAAGTGCATGCGTATATATAAGTGTGTTTCTTGGCCACCAACGATATATAGATCTAGAGAGAGATTGAAATATATTTAGGGTTTATGGTTTAGGGTTTAGGGTTTTTGGTCTAGGGTTAGGGTTTAGGGTTTAGTGTTTAGGGTTTAGGGTTTAGGGTGTAGTGTTTAGGGTTTAGGGTCTAGGGTTTAGGGTTTAGTGTTTAGGGTGTTTAGGGTGTACGTTTAGGGTATAATTAGGGATTAGGGTTTTAGGGTTTAAGGTTTAGGGATCATCGATCGAGTGCACACACACATTATTAGAGGCACGCGCGCCTTTGCGCATAAAGTGCATGCGTATATATATAAGTGTGTTTCTTGGCCACCAACTATGTATAGATCGAGAGAGAGAGATTGATATATATACATATCCCCAAGAATATGTTCAAATATATATTGAAATATATGCACGAATGATATGCAAGGTATGCCATGCGCGCATGCACACTAATTATATATATAATTTTTTTGAGACTACTTAATCAAATGTGTTTTCATTCGAGATCGAGAACTTGTCAAAATTCAAGTTAATTAATTTATTAGCGCTAATTAGTTGGTCGCCTGCTTGATGCGCAATTAAGTGTCATTGGCCTATATATGTAGGGTTTAATTAGGGCTAGGGTTAGGGTTAGTGTTAATTAGGGTATAGGGTCTAGGGTTTAGGGTTTAGTGTTTAGGGTTTAGTGTTTAGGGTTTTTGGGTTTAGGGTTTAGTGTTTAGGGTTTAGGGTGTTTAGGGATTAGGGATTAGGGTTTTAGGGTTTTATGGTTTAAGGTTTAGGGATCATCGATCGAGTGCGCACACACATTATTAGAGGCACCCGCCTTAATTTGCGCATAAAGTGCATGCGTATATATATAAGTGTGTTTCTTGGCCACCAAAGATATATAGATCGAGAGATAGAGATTGAAATCCCCAAGAATATGTTCAAATATACGCACACACATGAATTATTAGACGCACCCGCGCCTTTGCGCATAAAGTGCATGCGTATATATATAAGTGTGCTTCTTGGCCACCAACGATATATAGATCGAGAGAGAGAGATTGATATATATACATATCCCCAAGAATATGTTCAAATATATATTGAAATATATGCACGAATGATATGCAAGGTATGCCATGCGCGCATGCACACTAATTATATATATATATATATATATATATATATATATATATATATATATTATGAGACTACTTAATCAAATGTGTTTTCATTCGAGATCGAGAACTTGTCAAAATTCAAGTTAATTAATTTATCAGCGCTAATTAGTTGGTCGCCTGCTTGATGCGCAATTAAGTGTCGTTGGCCTATATATGTAGGGCTTAATTAGGGCTAGGGTTAGTGTTAATTAGGGTATGGGGTCTAGGGTTTAGGGTTTAGTGTTTAGGGTTTAGTGTTTAGCTTTTAGGGTTTAGGGTTTAGTGTTTAGGGTTTTTGGGTTTAGTGTTTAGTGTTTAGGGTGATTAGGGATTCGGGTTTTAGGGTTTTATGGTTTAAGGTTTAGGGATCATCGATCGAGTGCGCACACACATTATTAGATGCACCCGCCTTAATTTGCGCATAAAGTGCATGCGTATATATATAAGTGTGTTTCTTGGCCACCAACGATATATAGATCGAGAGATAGAGATTGAAATCCCCAAGAATATGTTCAAATATACGCACACACATGAATTATTAGAGGCGCCCACGCCTTTGCGCATAAAGTGCATGCATATGTGTGTTGTTCTGGCCACCAACGATAGATCGAGAGAGAGAGAGACAGATTGAAATCCCCAAGAATTAGAGGACCCCCTTGCACAAGTGTTGGCCATCTATATATAATATGAATCCCAATAATGTTCATACATGATAGGGCATATGTGTGAAGCATTTTTTTTCGAGAACTTGTAAAGATTCAAATTTATCAGTGCTAATGGAAACTAGTGCACATTAGAGGGACCCCCTTGCACACGTGTTGGCCATCTATGTATAGTTTGAATTCCAATAATGTTCATACATGATAGGCTGTATGTGAATCAATTTTTTCTTCCAAGAACTTGTCAAGATTCAAATTTATCGGTGCTAATGGAAACTAGTGCGCACTAGACGAGCCCCTTGCGCAAGTGCTGGCCATTACATATAGTTTAAATCTCAAGAATGTTCATACATGATAGTCCATATGTGCAAAGGAATTTTTTTCCCCGTGAACTTGTCAAAATTCAAGTTTATCGGTGCAAATGGAAACTAGTCCAAAAAATTACATAGAGGTCCAAAAGAACTAGACAACAACTAATAGGACCTGCAACTTTACAAAAAGGACCCCAAAACATATAGAAGAAAATCAATCGAGTCCTTCTGGACCGCACATCAGATCTCTGCTCCGCATCCTTTCCAGCAACTCCGTCGCCGGGGACGCACCACTTGGGACGGTGTCGCCGTTAGTCCCCAGGACGAAGGAGAAGAAGGGCCTCAGCAACGGCATATTGGCTCTGAGAAGGGCCGCTGAGAGGCCAAGATGTTCACGGGCAAGACGGATGACGCCGTCGTATGCCCCGAGCTTGTGAACGTTAGCAGCTTGACTTCCCCATTGGCCAGATCTGAAGCACTGACCAAAGCAAGCCTCACCGTTAGCGCCATCACCTTGATGGCACCAGATCGGGGTTTGGCCAGCAAGATCCGCCAGATCTGATCCGCCAGATTCACCATAGTCCAGATCTGAAGCCGATGACGAGATCCCCAACTCCATTGCGCCATTCTGCTCGTGGGAAACACTGGATCTAAACTTACAACAACACTAACTCCTCGGATCCAAATTAGCTGACTCAACTTTGCTTATCTAAATATGGGTGTATCCACACATGTTTTTACTCTAGATACATACACGTCTAAGGATAGTTGAATCAATTAATTTAGTTCGGAGGGTGTACGATATACAGAGAGAAGTCGGCCTCGTCTCCGGCCGGCGAGGCCGCCGGAGAGAAGGGGGAGAGGAGCCGGGGGAGTGGGAGAGACTCGAGAGAGAAAGAGAAGAGGAAGAAATGAGAGCTCCCTGGGGAAGAACATTATTTTTGTCGTCCTGCTCGTAGCTTGAAACTAAAAATTTCGGCCGCGCGCCAAATCATCCCGCCGCATCCATTCGAAAATCCCGTGACCAGTTTTACCCTTTTAACCCTGGTCCGGAAGCTACAACCCACCGACCATGGAGGGCTCTTTCGGTAACAATGAAATATCTTGCCTAGATCCCGAACCCTCCCCACAGGCCCACACCCACCCACCAACCATTCGCCCCATTAGCTCAAAAATACTCTCACACGCCAAAGCTCTGACTCTCTACAGTACTAGATCTGCTTCGCCGCCGGCATACTCCTCCATAGCGTAGCCTTGATCGTGTTGGCTGTCCACCCACCTCATCCGCTCCCCCGCCGCCCTCGCCACCGAAGGATCTGCTTCACCGCCGACCACGCCACCGACGGATCTGCTTCACCGCCGACCTCGCCACCGACGGATCTGCTTCACCGCCGACCTCGCCACCGACGGATCTGCTTCACCGCCGACCTCATCCACAGCGTAGAAATCAACGCCTTTCCTGTCGACGCACCGGATCCTCTCCAACGGAACCGGGTCTACTTCACCGCGGCCCCCCCCTCCACAGAAGCCGATCTATTCCACCGACTACCTCGGCGCAGCGGCTATATCAACTTCACCGAATCCCTTGCCAGCCAACCAGATCTGCTTCACTAACGCGTACTTCTACTGAAACAGGGTCGACTCATCGTCTCCCGCGTTCGCCGCCACTGGAATGCAAGTTGCCGCCCCCGTCCACCCCGCCGCAGCTTGGTTAGTACGCTAGCCCGTTAAATCGCGGTGTTTCTTTAGCCATGTTTTGTGTAGTTATTTGCAGATCTCATATGCCATTAACTTTCTTGATGTGTTACTTCGCATGAAGTTCGTTTAAATATTGTACAGTACAAAAGCATTATCCGGTCGCTACCATCCTGTTCATTCTACTGACACGTGTGTGCATCCACATATTTATAGCCTTATACCCATTCATTTGCTGCCAACTGTTTTTGTACTGCATGCTATTCCTTTTATAGTCATGCTATGGGCATTTCCAATCTGGTCTTTCTTATACCACGTCATTAGCTCACCGCTAGCCGCTAGCTGTTTTCCCGTGCCTGCTATTCTCACACTGCTTTTATAATCATGCTATGCGCATTTCCAATCTGCTTGCTCTTATACCTCGTCTTTAGCTTATAGCTATTTTTTCCATGAATGCTCCTGTCGCACAGCTTGTATAGTTATTGCTGCGTGCATGTCTTGTCTTTGTATTATCGTTCACTAACTTGTCAATGTTATTTTTCCTAGGGATTGATCATGCGAACCACTTATTAGAATATCCAACATTAACAGCGGGGACGCTAGGGAAGGTTGGAATCTGAGTTCTTGGTTGGTAACTCTGGTAGTTTACTTCCGTTATTATCTATAACCTATATGCATTGTTCCTTATGCAAGAGATTGACACTTGGAACCCTGCCATAGCAATGCCATCCATGCTTTACTATGTTTCTGCCTATTTGATATGCTTGTCTTGGAGCAACTGCGAAGGTGATTTGAACCTGACATTTGGTCATTCTTAATGCCGGTTTACTTTATGTGGAAAACCTTGGCGTTACCCTACTCTAAATCTGAATGTCTGAAATTCGTATCTCATGCAAAGCAACATCTAGTTGGTTTTAATCTGATATCTGGTAAATATTGTCTTATTCATTTGGCAGCTCACGTTTTTTGTTATTTGAAACCAGCTGACTTGGTCTTAAATGTGATATCTAAACACAGATTAAGGACAATGGAGCAGGAGGATTAGCATTTCACTTGATGGCTGAACCTAAAATGACAGGCATGTCGACCACGACTAGTGCACGCAAGAGAAGGACCTGCAGCGAGCCAGTATGTGCTTAGTACATGCATCTTATCTTATCTTGTGCTTATTTCTGCTACATGCTGTTATCTGATCTCTACATTGCGTAATACATTTTTGAATACTTAATTGTTGTAACTATGTTTGCAATATTACCAGAATGCAGTTTTAGTGAAGCAGTCATCATTAGAAGATACTCGCCAAAGCGACCCTGTGCAACATTATGATGTAAGTCTGCTTAGTACAGGTTCCATACATTGTCTTATTTATGCAACTTGTTATTATCTTATATCTACATTGCATAATAAATGTTTGAATAGTTCACTGTTGTAACTATGTTTGCAATATTACTAGAATGCAGTTGTAATGAAGAAGTCCTTAGTAGAAGATAGAGCGCAAAAAAGGTTCCGGGGTGAGCCTATGCAACGATATAATGTAAGTCTGTGCTTAGTACTTGTGACTATCTCATATCGACAATGCTTAATACATGTTTGCATAGTTCATCGTTTAACTCTTTTTGCATTATTATCAGAATGCAGTTGTGATGAAGCAATCTTCATCAGAAGAGAGGCCCACAAAAAGTTCTGATCTTTCTTCTGATGCATCCTCTCATAGCCGACAACCTAGACCATTCTTTTCAACAAACAGTAAATATCTCAAGGCTGTACTTTATAAAAGACATGGTATTGCTGCTTTAAGATCTGTAGCTGATATGTTGACCAAGAGTACACAAGATTCAATCAAGGCGATTGCCAAATGTCAACGTGTTATTGATGATGCTAATAGAAGTCTTCAATGATTCTATGTAATTTTTTTATTTGGGCACATTAATTGCCTTGTAATTTTCCTGTTATTTTATTTGTGTATGTAATTGTGTGTATCATTGATATCAGATTGTAGGCTCATGAAATTTAATGCAATTTGACTAGTCAAACAACCATGGCCCTACAACAGATTGGGCCGGCCTATTTACAGTAGTGCGGGACCCACTTTCATTTTGGGCCGGCTCACTTACTTATTGGGCCGCCCCGTTAACACGATAGTGGGCCCACCTGCTTATTGGGCCGGCCCACTATCTTGTTGGGCCGGCCCACTTGCTATATGGTGGACCCCACATACTAAACGGGCCGGCCCTTTAACAGGCAAGTGGGACCCACCTGTGTTTTTGGCCCGGCCCACTTTCTTGTTGGGCCAGCCCACTGGCTATGTGGTGGACCCCACGTACTAAATGGGCCGGCCCTTTAACAGGAAAGTGGGACCCACCTGTGTTTTTGGCCCGGCCTACTATCTTGCTGGGCCGGCCCACTGGCTATGTGGTGGACCCCACATCCTAAATGGGCCGGCCCTTTAACAGGAAAGTGGGACCCACCCCTGCTTTTGGCCCGGCCCACTATCTTGCTGGGCCGGCCCACTTGCTATATGGTGGACCCCACATACTAAATGGGCCGGCCCTTTAACAGGAAAGTGGGACCCACCCGTGTTTTTGGCCCGGCCTACTTTTTTGTTGGGCCAGCCCATTTGTTCGATTGTGGACCCCACGTACTAAATGGGCCGGCCCGGTAGCAGGAAAGTGGGACCCACGGGCTAATTGGGTCGGCCCAATAACTTCTTGGGCCGGCCCACTTGCTTTAAGGTGGACCCCACTTGTAAAATGGGCCGGCCCGATAACAGGAAAGTGGGTCCCACATGTCTTGTGGGCCGGCCTTTTTGCCTGTTGACCGGTCAAACGAGTGCATTCGGCCCGGCCCACATGCTTAGTGGGCCGACCCATTAATGTTTTGACCAGTCAACCTTAGAGGTTAGGCCCGGCCCACGTAACTAATGGTCCAGTCCAGCTATATAGTTGACCGGTCAAACTAAGTCAGCTGGCCCGGCCCGCAAACTTAATGGGCCGGCCCGCTTAAGATTTGGCAGGCCTCGTGTGGGCCTACCATCTACCACGGGGTTTCAGCCGGTTAACGCCGTTAACTGATAGTTAACGGCGTCTGCCACGTGGTAGTTTGCATGACGTCAGCAGTCAATGGGCTCCCGGAAACACTTCTGCAACGGTCCGATTTTCCGTGGCGGAAAGGGCGCCCAAGCGCGACGGACCGAAAAAAACGTGGTAGGACTTTGCCTGACGCAGTTTCGACAATAGAACCCATATCGTCGGGTTAGGCCCATGGGCGACGAAAAATACCCCTTAGCGGACGATTTTGGGACGTTGCCTATCAGAACTTTTCTTGTAGTGGTCTAAGATTGAGTAATGTGTGTGATGATAATAGATCACCTTGAGTGAGCCAATAAGGCTAAGTAGCCCATTAATAATTGTTTGGTGATTGTTACCCTCGTATTCGTTTATAGACGCTAGCACCGGAGACTATCAAGAGGAGGAGGTATTCTACCAAGAGGAAGGAGAAGAGAACCTTGACCACCACCTCAATCAAGGCAAGCTAATATTCTTGCAAGTTGACCTTGTGCAAAGCTCTACAAGAGCAAGGCACCATTACATCTTACTTTATGCTTAATGATCCTATCCCAAGTTTTTACCTTACAAGTTTTGGGCTTTGTTTTATCAAAGTTTATTTTTGATTCATGTTTCACTTGGTCTAGATGTGGAGTAGTACAAGAGCATCACACTTAGCCTAGAAAGAGATAAAATAGTTAGTACCCCTAATGACTAGTTGCTAGTGCTAAACTAAATTGGTCTACTCTAGATGGGAGCTTGTGAAAACCAATGACTTTGAAAACCTTGGGATGATGAGTCATTCCATTGAAAGATTTTTGAAGGTGAATGTGACTTGTGAATGACTTGGTGAAACTTACCAAAAACTGATGGTTGGGTTCGGATGCGATACCATTCCAATTCTTGAGTATCCCCACAATACCTGAATCTGGGTAAGGCTTAGCTGGAAACTTATGTATTTTAGTATGGGTTCCCTCTGAACAAGCGGCATCGGGGTTATGCCGAGGCTGCCTCCATTGAAAGTGAAATGACGTGAAATGAGGTGAATGTCCTACCCAAGCCCTGTGCAGTTCCCGGGTTGACGGTTTGTTTTCACCGGGAGGCCAAACGCAGCTTGAGCCGGCGATGACCTCCTCGCATGAGCGCCAGGACAGCAGCACTAGCAGCACCAGGTAGGCAATGGCATTGAGGGTAGCACACAGTGATCACCACCGTTGTCAACGAAGGAGCAACTTCCTCCTCCATCACCGAAGAGAGTCCCTACCCTCTCGTCCTGGCTCGCAGGACGCCGTACCGTCGGCAGATGGAGATGTTCACCCTAGAAACAAGGAGAGTTACCTTCCAGGAGACCAACCGGAGACTACACAGACCACCTCGCCTCCAGGCACACCGGTGCGACGACGAACTTCCGCGAGGACACCTAGGAGATGGGAAAGCTTGGGAAACAGCCAACGAACTCGAAGACACAACGGAGCCAAGCTTCAGCCCCGCCGCCAACAGGACCACACCAACCATAACAGCGCTCGCCACTACACCACCGGTCCCCAGACGGCACCTCCAAGGAGGGAACGACGCCAAGGCACCGCTGCCGACCAATCCAACGGATTTTGGGCTTTCACCCGGAGCGGGGGTAGGAGGTGTGGGGGGGGGGGAATGGGACCTCAGTGGCGCCTCACCAGGTCACGCCGCCCCAAAGGCGTCGCCGCCACTGCGGTCTAAGACCGAGGATTTCTCCCGGCCCCAGCCCGCCACCCCTGCTCCCCAGCCATCAGACACCGACACTAAGCCGACATCGCAGATCTGCGGGGAGGGAGAGAGGCCAGGGGAAGGAGCAGATCTAACCTTCGGGCTCCGGCGAGCAGACAGCGCCGCCCACCCTTGAGCTGCATGATACGTCTCCGACGTATCGATAATTTCTTATGTTCCATGCCACATTATTGATGTTATCTACATGTTTTATGCACACTTTATGTCATATTCGTGCATTTTCTGGAACTAACCTATTAACAAGATGCCGAAGTGCCAGTTCCTGTTTTCTGCTGTTTTTGGTTTCAGAAATCCTAGTAACGAAATATTCTCGGAATCGGACGAAATCAACGCCCAAGTTCCTATTTTCACCGGAAGCATCCAGAACACACGAGAACCACCAGGGAGGGGGCACAGGCCCACCAAACCCTAGGCCGGCGCGGCCAGGGGGGGGCCCGCGCCACCCTATGGTGTGGGCACCCCTTCAGCCCTCCTGCGCCGCCTCTTCGCCTATATAAAGCCTCCGTCGCGAAAACCCTGATGCGTTCGACGAAACCCACAGAAACCTTCCAGAGCCGCCGCCATCGCGAGGCCAAGATCTGGGGGACAGGAGTCTCTGTTCCGGCACGCTGCCGGAGCGGGGAAGTGCCCCCGGAAGGCTTCTCCATCGACACCGCTGCCATCTCCACCGCCATCTTCATCACCGCTGCTGCTCCCATGAGGAGGGAGTAGTTCTCCATCGAGGCTCGGGGCTGTACCGGTAGCTATGTGGTTCATCTCTCTTCCATGTACCTCAATACAATAATCTCATGAGCTGCTTTACATGATTGAGATTCATATGAGTTTTGTATCACTACTATCTATGTGCTACTCTAGCAAAGTTATTAAAGTAGTTCTATTCCTCCTGCACGTGTGTAAAGGTGACAGTGTGTGCACCGTGTTAGTACTTGGTTTATGCTATGATCATGATCTCTTGTAGATTGCGAAGTTAACTATTGCTATGATAATATTGATGTGATCTATTCCTCCTACATATGCAAGAAGGTGACAGTGTGCATGCTATGTTAGTACTTGGTTTAGTCTGTTGATCTATCTTACACTATAAGGTTACTTAAATATGAACAAATTGTGGAGCTTGTTAACTCCGGCATTGAGGGTTCGTGTAATCCTACGCAATGCGTTCATCATCCAACAAAAGTGTAGAGTATGCATTTATCTATTCTGTTATGTGATCAATGTTGAGAGTGTCCACTAGTGAAAGTCTAATCCCTAGGCCTTGTTCCTAAATACTGCTGCGTTACTACTGCTTGTTTACTGTTTCACTGTGTTACTACTGCTGCAATACTACCACCATCAACTACACGCCAGCAAGCTATTTTCTGGCACCGCTGCTACTGCTCATATATATTCATACCACCTGTATTTCACTATCTCTTCGCCGAACTAGTGCACCTATTAGGTGTGTTGGGGACACAAGAGACTTCTTGCTTTGTGGCTGCAGGGTTGCATGAGAGGGATATCTTTGACCTCTTCCTCCCTGAGTTCGATAAACCTTGGGTGATCCACTTAAGGGAAAACTTGCTGCTGTTCTACAAACCTCTGCTCTTGGAGGCCCAACACTGTCTACAGGAAAGGAGGGGGAACGTAGACATCAAGCTACTTTTCTGGCACCGTTGCCGGGGAGGAAAGGTAAAAGGTACTCACACTCCGTATCTCGGCTACTAAGCTATTTTCCGGCGTTGTAAGTACTCGAAGCTATTTCCTTTAGATCCTGCAATTGCATCTTTTTGTTTCTTGTTTACACTAGTTTGGCATAATGGACAACATCTGTGAACTTTTTATTCTATTTCCTGAGTCAAGACATGAATGGTTTAATGCGAAAATTAAAAAACCCATGGAATCTTATTTGCATACTAGTAGCAATGATATTAGTATGAACGCTTTGAACACCATTGTTGCTAATGATATGGAAAATTCTAAGCTTGGGGAAGCTGGCTTTGATGAGCATGATATTTTTAGTCCCCCGGGCATTGAGGAGAAAATTTTCTTTGATGATACTCTACCTCCTATTTATGATGATTATAATGATAGTAGTCTTTTGGTACCACCTGTTATGGAGGATAAATTTGATTATGATTACAATATACCTCCTATATATGATAGCTACTTTGTTGAATTTGCTCCCACTACAACTAATAAAATTGATTATGCTTATGTTGGGAGTAGTAATAATTTTATGCATGAGACTCATGATAAGAATGCTTTATGTGATAGTTATATTGTTGAGTTTGCTCATGACACTACTGAAAGTTATTATGAGAGAGGAAAATATGGTTGTAGAAATTTTCATATTACTAAAACACCTCTCTATGTGCTGAAATTTTTGAAGCTACACTTGTTCTATCTTCCTATGCTTGTTACTTTGCTATTCATGAACTTGTTTATTTACAAGATTCCTATGCATAGGAAGCATGTTAGACTTAAAGGTGTTTTGAATTTGCCTCTTGATGCTCTCTTTTGCTTCAACTACTATTTCTTGCGAGTGCATCATTAAAACTGCTGAGCCCATCTTAATGGCTATAAAGAAAGAACTTCTTGGGAGATAACCCATGTGTTATTTTGCTACAGTACTTTGTTTTATATTTGTGTCTTGGAAGTTGTTTACTACTGTAGCAACCTCTCCTTATCTTAGTTTTGTGTTTTGTTGTGCCAAGTAAAGTCTTTGATAGTAAAGTCAATACTAGATTTGGATTACTGCGCAGAAACTGTTTTCTTGCTGTCACGAATCTTGGCAAAATTCTCTGTAGGTAACTCAGAAAATTATGCCAATTTACGTGAGTGATCCTCAGATATGTGCGCAACTTTCATTCAATTTGAGCATTTTCATCTGAGCAAGTCTGGTGCCCTTTTAAAATTCGTCTTTACGGACTGTTCTGTTTTGACAGATTCTGCCTTTTATTTCGCATTGCTTCTTTTGCTATGTGGGATGGATTTCTTTGTTCCATTGACTTCCAGTAGCTTTGGGCAATGTCCAGAAGTGTTAAGAATGATTGTGTCACCTCTGAACATGTGGATTTTTGATTATGCACTAACCCTCTAATGAGTTTGTTTCGAGTTTGATGTGGAGGAAGTTTTCAAGGGTCAAGAGAGGAGGATGATATACTATGATCAAGAAGAGTGAAAATTCTAAGCTTGGGGATGCCCCGGTGGTTCATCCCTGCATATTTCAAGAAGACTCAAACATCTAAGCTTGGTGATGCCCAAGGCATCCCCTTCTTCATCGACAACATTATCAGGTTCCTCCCCTGAAACTATATTTTTATTCCGTCACATCTTATGTACTTTACTTGGAGCGTCTGTTTGTTTTTGTTTTTGTTTGTGTTTGAATAAATTGGATTACATCATGCTTGTGTGGGAGAGAGACACGCTCCGCTGGTTCGTATGAACACATGTGTTCTTAGCTCATAATATTCATGGCGAAGTTTCTCCTTCGTTAAATTGTTATATGGTTGGAATTGGAAAATGATACATGTAGTAATTGCTATAAATGTCTTGGGTAATGTGATACTTGGCAATTGTTGTGCTCATGATTAATCTCTTGCATCATATGCTTTGCACCCATTAATGAAGAAATACATAGAGCATGCTAAAATCTGGTTTGCATATTTGGTCTCTCTAAGGTCTAGATAATTTCTAGTATTGAGTTTGAACAACAAGGAAGACGATGTAGATTCTTATAATGTTTTCAATATGTCTTTTATGTGAGTTTTGCTGCACCGGTTCATCCTTGTGTTTGTTTCAAATAAGCCTTGCTAGCCTAAACCTTGTATCGAGAGGGAATACTTCTCATGCATCCAAAATACTTGAGCCAACCACTATGCCATTTGTGTCCACCATACCTACCTACTACATGGTATTTCTCCGCCATTCCAAAGTAAATTGCTTGAGTGCTACCTTTAAAATTTCTATCCTCTACCTTTACAATATATAGCTCATGGGACAAATAGCTTAAAAACTATTGTGGTATTGAATATGTAATTATGCACTTTATCTCTTATTAAGTTGCTTGTTGTGCGATAACCATGTTCACTGGGGACGCCATCAACTATTCATTGTTGAATTTCATGTGAGTTGCTATGCATGTCCGTCTTGTCTGAAGTAAGAGAGATCTACCACCTTATGGTTAAGCATGCATATGTTAGAGAAGAACATTGGGCCGCTAACTAAAGCCATGATCCATGGTGGAAGTTTCAGTTTTGGACATATATCCTCAAATCTCAAATGAGAAAATTATTAATTGTTGTTACATGCTTATGCATAAAAGAGGAGTCCATTATCTGTTGTCTATGTTGTCCCGGTATGGATGTCTAAGTTGAAGAATAATCAATAGCGAGAAATCCAATGCGAGCTTTCTCCTTAGACCTTTGTACAGGCGGCATAGAGGTACCCCTTTGTGACACTTTGTAAAAACAGTGCATTGTGATGATCAGGTAGTCCAAGCTAATTAGGACAAGGTGCGGGCACTATTAGTACACTATGCATGAGGCTTGCAACTTATAAGATATAATTTACATGATGCATATGCTTTATTACTACCGTTGACAAAATTGTTTCTTGTTTTCAAAACCAAAGCTCTAGCACAAATATAGCAATCAATGCTTCCCTCTGCGAAGGGCCATTCTTTTACTTTTATTGTTGAGTCAGTTCACCTATTTCTCTCCACCTCAAGAAGCAAACACTTGTGTGAACTGTGCATTGATTCCTACATATTTGCATATTGCACTTGTTATATTACTCTATGTTGACAATATCCATGAGATATACATGTTAAAAGTTGAAAGCCACCGCTGAAACTTAATCTTCTTTTGTGTTGCTTCAATACCTTTACTTTGAATTATTGCTTTATGAGTTAACTTTTATGCAAGACTTATTGATGCTTGTCTTGAAGTGCTATTCATGAAAAGTCTTTGCTTTATGATTCACTTGTTTACTCATGTCATATACATTGTTTTAATCGCTGCATTCACTACATAAGCTTTACAAATAGTATGATCAAGATTATGATGGCATGTCACTCCAGAAATTATCTGTGTTATCGTTTTACCTGCTCGGGACGAGCAGAACTAAGCTTGGGGATGCTGATACGTCTCCGACGTATCGATAATTTCTTATGTTCCATGCCACATTATTGATGTTATCTACATGTTTTATGCACACTTTATGTCATATTCGTGCATTTTCTGGAACTAACCTATTAACAAGATGCCGAAGTGCCAGTTCCTGTTTTCTGCTGTTTTTGGTTTCAGAAATCCTAGTAACGAAATATTCTCGGAATCGGACGAAATCAACGCCCAAGTTCCTATTTTCACCGGAAGCATCCAGAACACACGAGAACCACCAGGGAGGGGGCACAGGCCCACCAAACCCTAGGCCGGCGCGGCCAGGGGGGGCCCGCGCCACCCTATGGTGTGGGCACCCCTTCAGCCCTCCTGCGCCGCCTCTTCGCCTATATAAAGCCTCCGTCGCGAAAACCCTGATGCGTTCGACGAAACCCACAGAAACCTTCCAGAGCCGCCGCCATCGCGAGGCCAAGATCTGGGGGACAGGAGTCTCTGTTCCGGCACGCTGCCGGAGCGGGGAAGTGCCCCCGGAAGGCTTCTCCATCGACACCGCTGCCATCTCCACCGCCATCTTCATCACCGCTGCTGCTCCCATGAGGAGGGAGTAGTTCTCCATCGAGGCTCGGGGCTGTACCGGTAGCTATGTGGTTCATCTCTCTTCCATGTACCTCAATACAATAATCTCATGAGCTGCTTTACATGATTGAGATTCATATGAGTTTTGTATCACTACTATCTATGTGCTACTCTAGCAAAGTTATTAAAGTAGTTCTATTCCTCCTGCACGTGTGTAAAGGTGACAGTGTGTGCACCGTGTTAGTACTTGGTTTATGCTATGATCATGATCTCTTGTAGATTGCGAAGTTAACTATTGCTATGATAATATTGATGTGATCTATTCCTCCTACATATGCATGAAGGTGACAGTGTGCATGCTATGTTAGTACTTGGTTTAGTCTGTTGATCTATCTTACACTATAAGGTTACTTAAATATGAACAAATTGTGGAGCTTGTTAACTCCGGCATTGAGGGTTCGTGTAATCCTACGCAATGCGTTCATCATCCAACAAAAGTGTAGAGTATGCATTTATCTATTCTGTTATGTGATCAATGTTGAGAGTGTCCACTAGTGAAAGTCTAATCCCTAGGCCTTGTTCCTAAATACTGCTGCGTTACTACTGCTTGTTTACTGTTTCACTGTGTTACTACTGCTGCAATACTACCACCATCAACTACACGCCAGCAAGCTATTTTCTGGCACCGCTGCTACTGCTCATATATATTCATACCACCTGTATTTCACTATCTCTTCGCCGAACTAGTGCACCTATTAGGTGTGTTGGGGACACAAGAGACTTCTTGCTTTGTGGCTGCAGGGTTGCATGAGAGGGATATCTTTGACCTCTTCCTCCCTGAGTTCGATAAACCTTGGGTGATCCACTTAAGGGAAAACTTGCTGCTGTTCTACAAACCTCTGCTCTTGGAGGCCCAACACTGTCTACAGGAAAGGAGGGGGAACGTAGACATCACTGCACCCGTCGTCGCCCCGCCATCGACACGGACCAGGGCGCCGGTCACCAGCATTCACGAACGCCGCCGGCCGCGCGGACAGCGCCGTCTCACCAACCGAGGCCACCGCCACGATTCCGGAGCCCCCACCGAGGAAGCCACCGGGGAGGACACCCTCGCCTACAGCCCAGCCAGGGGCGGGCCATCGGAGGAAGGGGCCCGTCGAGCAGCCGCTATGGTCAAGGCGATCCCGGCGCGGAGATTCTCCATCTAGAACCGCGCGGGGGGCCAAGGGCTCAGATCCCCGCCGCCCCTCACCGGCGTCGCGGGCTGATACGTCCAATTTGCATCACTATTTTATATCATAATTTGCTGTTATTCATTGATATATTTCATATTGGGACACAATACTTATGTTATTTCATCTATTTTGCATGTTTCATCATTATTGGAGGATCAAGCACCGGAGCCAGGATTCTGCTGGAAAAAGCACCGTCAGAATGCAATATTTCGGAAGATCAACTGTGGGAGGAAATTATACCAAAAATCCTATTTTTCAAGATAACGGAGGAAGCCAGAAGGAGAGGCCAGGAGGACCCAGGGTGGGCCCACACCCTAGGGCGGCGCGGCCCATGCCCTGGCCGCGCCGCCATGTGGTCTGGGGGGCCCACGACCCCTTTCGCCTCCTTTTCTTCGCGAAACCCTTCGTCCCGAAGACCGAAGCCACAGAGGGTTCCTCACGAAGAGTTACAGCCGCCTCTGCGGGGCGGAGAACACCAGAGAGAAAAGAGCTCTCCGGCGGGCAGGAATCCGCCGGGGAAATTCCCTCCGGGAGGGGGAAATCGACGCCATCGTCACCGTCATCGAGCTGGACATCATCGCCATCACCATCATCATCATCTCCACCATCATCACCGCCATCTCCTCCGCAGCACCTCGTCACCGCCGTAGCAATTTGGGTTTGATCTTGATTGTTTGATAGGGGAAACTCTCCCGGTATCGATTTCTACTTGTTGTTGATGCTATTGAGTGAAACCATTGAACCAAGTTTATGTTCAGATTGTTATTCATCATCATATCACCTCTGATCATGTTCCGTATGATGTCTCGTGAGTAGTTCGTTTAGTTCTTGAGGACATGGGTGAAGTCTAAATGTTAGTAGTGAACTATGGGTGAGTAATATTCAATGGTGTGATATTTAAGTTGTGGTGTTATTCTTCTAGTGGTGTTATGTGAACGTCGACTACATGACACTTCACCATTTATGGGCCTAGGGGAATGCATCTTGTATTCGTTTGCTAATTGCGGGGTTGCCGGAGTGACAGAAACCTGAACCCCCGTTGGTATATCGATGCAGGAGGGATCGCAGGATCTCAGAGTTTAAGGCTGTGGTTAGATTTATTCTTAATTACTTTCTTGTAGTTGCGGATGCTTGCAAGGGGTATAATCACAAGTATGTATTAGTCCTAGGAAGGGCGGTACATTAGCATAGGTTCACCCACACAACACTTATCATAACAATGAAGATTATTTAGCCGTATGTAGCGAAAGCACTAGACTAAAATCCCGTGTGTCCTATAGAACGTTTGGTAATTATAAGTAAACAAACCGGCTTGTCCTTTGTGCTAAAAAGGATTGGGCCACTCGCTGCAATTATTACTCTCGCACTTTACTTACTCGTACTGTATTCAACTGTTACATCAAAACCCCCTGAATACTTGTCTGTGAGCATTTACAGTGAATCCTTCATCGAAACTGCTTGTCAACACCTTCTGCTCCTCGTTGGGATCGACATTCTTACTTATCGAAGATACTACGATACACCCCCTATACTTGTGGGTCATCAAGACTATTTTCTGGCGCCGTTGCCGGGGAGTGAAGCGCTATTGGTAAGTGGAATTGGTAAGGAAAACCTTTCTTGTTGTGCTGATTTTATTTCTGCCTCGCTGCTATAAGTCATTATGGAGAGATCTTCTCTTCAATTTTTATTTGGGAAATCTACTACTACTGCAACGGTAGTGGATGAGGCGCCAGGTGAGGAAGTGATACCATATAAAATACCTACGAAAATTATTGAACGTGTTATGGATAACCGCTATGAAGGGGATGGAACTGTCCATCCCGGTGATCATTTACTGTTTTTGCATGAATTATGCGGGTTATTCAAATGTGCAGGTATTGCTATGGATGAAGTGAGGAAGAAACTATTCTCTTTATCGCTGTCTGGTAAAGCGGCGCATTGGTATAAATTACTGGATAATGGGGATTCTCTTGAATGGAATGATATTGTGCCCCGGTTTTATTCTAAGTTCTATCCTCCAAGTGAAATTCATAAGGATCGGAATCGCATATATAATTTTTGGCCTCATGATGGAGAGAGTATTGCCCAAGCTTGGGGGAGATTGAAGTCTTTAATGCTCAAATGCCCCATTCATGAGCTTCCTGGTAATGTTATTATTGATAATTTCTATGCAAGACTTTCTTTTCAAGACAAGACCTTGCTGGATACTTCTTGTTCTGGATCATTTACACGCAATAAAGAAGAGTTTAAAAGGGACCTTCTTGATCGGATCCAAGAAAATACTGAAGGTTGGGAGAACGACAAGGATAGAGAATCAGGTATAATTTATGATTATAAATGCATTGAAGCTTTTATGGATACTGATAAATTTCGTGATATGAGTGCTACATATGGTCTTGATTCTCAAGTTGCTGCAAATCTTTATAAAGCTTTTGCCTCTCATTATGAATTGCCAAAGAAGAATTTTGATAAGTATCATGAACCGTATAAAGATAAAATTGATTCATCTATTAATAAATGTGTTGTAGTTGAAACTGCTGATCATGTTATTCCTGAAGTTTATATTGAAAAAACTCCTTTCCCTGCTAAAATGAAGGAGTACTCTGTTATAAATAGTGCGGTTCATAAAAGTGAAAAGAAACCTGTAGAACCTGAAGAACAAATAAAAGTTGAACCTGCTGTTGCAATAATTAAAGATCTTGTGACTGAAAATGTGGAGGATGGTCATATTATTTTTTGTGAAGATGCTTCTAATATTGTTTCACATCCTAATAAACCCAAACAAGCTAGTGTTCCTATGCTATCTGTTAGAATTGGTGATCATTGCTATTATGGATTATGTGATATTGGTGCAAGTGTTAGTGCTATTCCGTATGAGCTTTACACGGAGATTATGCACGAAATTGATTCTTGTGAACTTGAAGATATTGATGTGGTTATTCAGCTGGCTAATAGAGAAACTATTTCTCCAATTGGTATTGTTCGAGATGTGGAAGTTTTATGCGGTAAGATTAAATATCCTGCTGACTTTTTGGTACTTGGTTCTGCTGCTAGTGATTATTGTCCTATTATTTTCGGTAGACCTTTTCTAAATACTTGTGGAGCTATTATAGATTGCAAGAAAGAGAAAATTTTGACTAAATTTGCTGGTGAATCTTATGAGTTTAACTTCTCTAAATTTACTAAAACTCCTTATAAAGCTGACTTGCCTAGTAATGATCTTAAAATGGAGCAATGTGCATCTATTGTTCTTGTTCCTAATAATCCTTTGCAGCAACATTTGGAGGATAGCGAGAGTGAAGTTTTTAGGAAAGAAAGAGATGAGCTTGAGGAAATTTTTCTTCGCCAACCTATTCTCAAGCATGATTTACCGGTGGAAGATTTGGGTACAACACCTCCACCAAAGGAAGATCCTGTTTTTGATTTAAAGCCTTTGCCTGATAATCTTAAATATGCTCATATTGATGATAAGAAAATATATCCTGTTATTATTAGTTCTAAGCTTTCAGAGATTGAGGAAGAAAGGTTATTGGAAATATTGAAGAAGCACCGAGGAGCTATTGGCTACACTCTTGATGATTTGAAGGGGATTTCTCCTTCTATTTGCCAACATGCTATTAATATGGAAGATGATGCAAAGCCTGTTGTTGAACATCAGCGTCGTCTAATTCCGAAAATGAAGGAAGTGGTAAGAAATGAGGTATTACGACTTCTTGAAGCTGGTATTATATATCCTATTGCTGATAGTAGATGGGTTAGTCCTGTACATTGCGTTCCCAAGAAAGGAGGAATGACTGTTGTGCCTAATGATAATGATGAGCTCATCCCTCAAAGAGTAGTTGTAGGGTATAGAATGTGCATTGATTTTCGAAAGGTTAATAAAGTTACTAAGAAAGATCATTACCCTTTACCATTTATTGATCAAATGTTAGAAAGATTGTCTAAAAATACTCATTTTTGTTTTCTTGATGGTTATTCTGGGTTTTCACAAATTGCTGTTAAAGCTAAAGATCAAGAGAAAACCACTTTTACTTGTCCCTATGGAACTTATGCTTATAGACGCATGCCTTTTGGTTTATGTAATGCTCCTGCTACTTTTCAAAGATGCATGTCTGCTATTTTTCATGGTTTTTGTGAAAGTATTGTAGAGGTATTCATGGATGATTTTTCCGTCTATGGGAATTCTTTTGATAGTTGCTTGCGAAACCTTGATAAAGTTTTGCAGAGATGTGAAGAAACTAACCTTGTTCTTAATTGGGAGAAATGCCACTTTATGGTTAATGAAGGAATTGTATTGGGACATAAAATTTCTGAGAGAGGTATTGAAGTTGATAGAGCTAAAGTTGAAGCAATTGAGAAGATGCCCTATCCGAGGGATGTTAAAGGTATTCGTAGTGTTCTTGGTCATCTTTGGGTTTTATAGGAGATTTATTAAAGATTTCTCCAAGATTTCAAAGCCTCTTACTAATCTTCTTCAAAAAGATGTACCATTTGTTTTTGATGATGATTGTAAGGAAGCTTTTGAGACTCTTAAGAAAGCCTTAACAACTGCTCCTATAGTTGAACCTCCTGATTGGAACTTACCCTTTGAGATTATGTGCGATGCTAGTGATTTTGCTGTAGGCGCTGTTCTTGGACAGCGAGTAGATAAAAAGCTGAATGTTATTCATTATGCTAGTAAAACTCTTGATGCTGCTCAAAGAAATTATGCTACGACTGAAAAAGAATTATTAGCTGTAGTCTTTGCTTGCGATAAATTTAGACCTTATATTGTTGATTCAAAAGTTACTATTCATACTGATCATGCTGCAATTAGATACCTAATGACAAAGAAAGATGCTAAGCCAAGGCTCATTAGATGGGTACTTCTTTTGCAAGAATTTGATTTACATATTGTAGATAGGAAAGGTGCTGATAATCCTGTTGCTGATAACTTGTCTAGATTGGAAAATATTGCTTATGATCCTGTTCCTGTTAATGATAGTTTTCCAAATGAACAATTGGCTGTAATAAAGGTGAGCTCGCGAGACAGTCCTTGGTATGCTTGATTATGCTAACTTTATTGTTTCCAAGTACTTGCCTCCAACCTTTTCAGCTCAGCAAAGGAGGAAGTTCTTTTATGACTTGAGGCATTATTTCTGGGATGACCCACACTTATATAAAGAAGGAGTGGATGGTATTATGCGAAGATGTGTTCCCGAATATGAACAACAGGAGATATTGAGTAAATGTCATGGTAGTGCTTATGGAGGACATCACGCCGGAGAAAGAACCGCGCAAAAGGTTCTACAATCAGGTTTTTATTGGCCAACTCTCTTCAAAGATGCGAGGAAGTTTATTTTATCTTGTGATGAATGCCAAAGGGTTGGTAATATCTCCAGACGTAATGAAATGCCTATGAATTATACTCTTGTTATTGAACCGTTTGATTGTTGGGGATTTGACTTCATGGGACCTTTTCCGTCTTCAGAAGGTAACACTCACATACTTGTTGCTGTTGATTATGTTACTAAATGGGTGGAAGCTATACCTACAAAAAGTGCTGATGGTGAGACCTCTCTAAGAATGCTTTTAGATATTATTTTTCCTAGATTTGGAGTACCTAGATATATTATGACTGATGGAGGTTCTCATTTTATTCATGGAGGTTTTAGAAAAACTCTTGCTAAGTATGGTATTAATCATAGAATTGCTTCCGCTTATCATCCTCAAACTAGTGGTCAAGTAGAATTATCAAATAGAGAGATTAAATCTATTTTGGGGAAGACCGTTAATAAAACTAGAAAGAACTGGGCTAGTAAATTGAAGGATGCATTATGGGCTTATAGAACTGCTTATAAAAATCCCATGGGAATGTCACCTTATAAAATGGTTTATGGGAAAGCTTGTCATTTACCTCTAGAACTAGAGCACAAAGCTTATTGGGCTGTTAGAGAATTAAATAAGGATCCTAAACTTGCCGGTGATAAGAGGTTGTTGCAATTAAGTTCTCTAGATGAATGGAGAAGTGAAGCTTATGAAAATGCTAAACTCTTTAAAGAAAAAGTTAAAAAATGGCATGATAGAAGGATTATCAAAAGAGAATTTAATATTGGGGATAAAGTCCTATTGTATCGGTCTCGTCTCAGATTCTTTGCAGGGAAATTACTCTCGAAATGGGAAGGACCATATATTGTCGAGGAGGTGTATCGTTCAGGAGCAATCAAAATTAGCTCTCTCCAAGGCAATGCCACGCAAGTGGTGAATGGACAAAGACTCAAGCATTATATCTCAGGTGATTCTTATAATGTTGATGTTGATATTATTCAAGTGGAAACACCGGAAGCCTTCATCAAAGGGCAAATTGACAGTCCGCCAGAACTCAACTTTGAATAGGTAACAGTACTGGTAATGAAAAGTACGCAATTTACTTTCCGAACAATATTTTTGCTGTTTTTGGAAAATAAGAAAAATTACGAGTTCGAAACGGAGTGGAAAGGACGCATGAGGGGGCGCCACCATAGGCCGGCGCGGCCAAGCCTGGGCCCGCGCCGCCTTATGGTTTGGCCGCCTCGTCGCCCCTTTCCGACTCTGGTTCGATCTGGTACTTTCCGTTTGTCGTGAAAATTTTTGCTATATAATTCCCCGGACCTTTGGAGGTCCGTATATCGTGTTCTCGACGTGTTTTGTTTCGAGCTGTTTCTGCCAGGATCTGTTTTCAGTTTAGAAGCGCCATGGTCTCCAAGAACAAGGGCAAGGAGCCTTCGGAGGAAGATATCCAAGACCCCGAGTTGAAGGAAGAAGTCAAGGAGGATGAAGAGGAAGTCGAGGAAGTTCCGCGAGTGCGCCCGCGCACCACCATTGCAAGCATCGGAGTGGTGTCAAACCCGTTCAACGCCAAGAAGAGTGCACGGATTAGCACTGGAGGAGGAGTTCCACGTCATTACCTAGCTCCAAAGACATCTCCTCCAGGCACCTACAACCCCTTCCGCAATCTAATTTACAATAGTCAAATTGAAAGGACTCCCAAGGCAGCATTGCCTAGCAATTGGGATATAGATCGTTCTAACACTGCAGGAAGGACGAGGCCTGAAGCCGAAGAGTGGGGAAATAACTCCAAAAGTTGGGGCTCGCCGTCGGATATACTTCTTAACCGCGTCGAGCATAATTCGGAGATGATCCGCAATCTCATGTACAAGATTGATGAGCTTCAGGAGCTTGTTGAGAAGCTTGTCCAGAATTCATCACCACCATCACCAAAGGAGTAATTCGTCATCGGTATTGGCATCCCCTTGGTTTGTTCCAAGCTTGGGGGAGTGCCGCGGTATCGCATTATCACTACCTTTTACTTTTATTTGTCAAGTAGTGTCATATCATGAGTAGGGAAGTTATCATATAAGATGGGTTGCAGTTGGAAGTATCTCTCTTTAGTTGGTTATGTATGTATCCCTTGGTGTGAGTTATCGTTATGGAATATTAATGAGAAGTTTTATCATTTACATATTGCACATCTTATTCTAGTTTGCAATCTCTATTATATGATTTACCTTGTTGTTAGTATTGGTATCACTTTGGGAGCATTGAATAAATCTATTTGGTTTTGGCAAACTTAGCATTGGTCAATAGCAACAACACTTTGAGGTTTAAATAGAAAAGAGAAATACATGTAGTTGTTTCATTGTCTTTCTTTCTTGTTAGCTCATAGCTTATTATTCTGAAGTTAAAATTGTTTGTGCTTACAAGGAAGATGCATGATTGTTTCTATCACATGTATATTTGTTTGTTCCCCTCGACTCTTATGCTTGCTAATTAACCTTGCTAGCCAAAGACCTGTACTGAGAGGGACTACTTCTCGTGCATCCAAACCTTAACCCAAACCTATGTCATTTGTGTCCACCATACCTACCTACTACATGGTATTTTCTGCCATTCCAAGTAAATACTTCATGTGCTATCTTTAAATAATTCAAAACTTAGTATCTCTTATTTGTGTCAATGTTTCATAGCTCATGAGGAAGTATGTGGTGTTTTATCTTTCAATCTTGTTGGGCAACTTTCACCCATGGACTAGTGGTTTCATCCGCTTATCCAATAATTTTGCAAAAAGAGCTGGCAATGGGATTCCCAGTCCCAAGTTAATTAAACTAAATAGACACTCCTCCATGGTATGTGATTGATGGACGGCACCCGAAGGATTCGGTTAGCCATGGCTTGTGTAAGCAAAGGTTGGGGGAGTGTCATCATCATAACAAAGCTAAAATAAAAAGGCACTCCTTCATGGTATGAGATTGTTGGCAGGCACCCGAGGATTCGGTTAGCCATGGTTTGTGAAAGAAAGGTTGGAAGGAGTGCCACACGAAATGAAAATAATATGGGAGCCGCTCTTTGAAGGTTTGTCTGGCAAGGGGGTTAGAGTACCCGCTACCAGTCGTTGACAACAACAAACACCCCTCAAAATGTTACTTTTATTCTCTTTATATGATTGCAAAACTGAAAAAGCTCTAGCACATGATTTAATCCCTGCTTCCCTCTGCGAAGGGCCTGTCTTTTACTTTATGTTGAGTCAGTAAACCTATTTCCCTCCATCTTGAGCAAGCATTTGAGTTGTTGTGATCAAACCATTATATTGTGATTCACTTCATCATGTCTTTTATTCTTCCTTGTTTAGTACAAGTTTTATCTGAATGAATATAGCTTTGCAAGTTATCAATGATCATGAAAGGACCATTATGATTGAGTATGCAAGTTGTGCCTTATAAACTTTAACATGAGAGCGCTGCTCAATGAGATAAATATAATCTGTTAATTGTTCTCTGACCAGGAACGAAGTTTGCCATCACCAATTATGATTTCTTATGCACCTTTACTTGTGATTACCTTATACTTGTTTCAAGTTGAGTTATGAGAGGTTGTTTACTATAATGTTTTGTGTGAATGAATATGATGCTTCTTGTCCGTGTTTTATTTATCGACTCTTCACTCCATAAACATGTGGTCCTGTCTATCGAGCTCAGTTTCGCTTGGGGACAAGCGAAGTCTAAGCTTGGGGGGAGTTGATACGTCCAATTTGCATCACTATTTTATATCATAATTTGCTGTTATTCATTGATATATTTCATATTGGGACACAATACTTATGTTATTTCATCTATTTTGCATGTTTCATCATTATTGGAGGATCAAGCACCGGAGCCAGGATTCTGCTGGAAAAAGCACCGTCAGAATGCAATATTTCGGAAGATCAACTGTGGGAGGAAATTATACCAAAAATCCTATTTTTCAAGATAACGGAGGAAGCCAGAAGGAGAGGCCAGGAGGACCCAGGGTGGGCCCACACCCTAGGGCGGCGCGGCCCATGCCCTGGCCGCGCCGCCATGTGGTCTGGGGGGCCCACGACCCCTTTCGCCTCCTTTTCTTCGCGAAACCCTTCGTCCCGAAGACCTAAGCCACAGAGGGTTCCTCACGAAGAGTTACAGCCGCCTCTGCGGGGCGGAGAACACCAGAGAGAAAAGAGCTCTCCGGCGGGCAGGAATCCGCCGGGGAAATTCCCTCCGGGAGGGGGAAATCGACGCCATCGTCACCGTCATCGAGCTGGACATCATCGCCATCACCATCATCATCATCTCCACCATCATCACCGCCATCTCCTCCGCAGCACCTCGTCACCGCCGTAGCAATTTGGGTTTGATCTTGATTGTTTGATAGGGGAAACTCTCCCGGTATCGATTTCTACTTGTTGTTGATGCTATTGAGTGAAACCATTGAACCAAGTTTATGTTCAGATTGTTATTCATCATCATATCACCTCTGATCATGTTCCGTATGCTGTCTCGTGAGTAGTTCGTTTAGTTCTTGAGGACATGGGTGAAGTCTAAATGTTAGTAGTGAACTATGGATGAGTAATATTCAATGGTGTGATATTTAAGTTGTGGTGTTATTCTTCTAGTGGTGTTATGTGAACGTCGACTACATGACACTTCACCATTTATGGGCCTAGGGGAATGCATCTTGTATTCGTTTGCTAATTGCGGGGTTGCCGGAGTGACAGAAACCTGAACCCCCGTTGGTATATCGATGCAGGAGGGATCGCAGGATCTCAGAGTTTAAGGCTGTGGTTAGATTTATTCTTAATTACTTTCTTGTAGTTGCGGATGCTTGCAAGGGGTATAATCACAAGTATGTATTAGTCCTAGGAAGGGTGGTACATTAGCATAGGTTCACCCACACAACACTTATCATAACAATGAAGATTATTTAGCCGTATGTAGCGAAAGCACTAGACTAAAATCCCGTGTGTCCTCGAGAACGTTTGGTAATTATAAGTAAACAAACCGGCTTGTCCTTTGTGCTAAAAAGGATTGGGCCACTCTCTGCAATTATTACTCTCGCACTTTACTTACTCGTACTTTATTCAACTGTTACATCAAAACCCCCTGAATACTTGTCTGTGAGCATTTACAGTGAATCCTTCATCGAAACTGCTTGTCAACACCTTCTGCTCCTCGTTGGGATCGAAATTCTTACTTATCGAAGATACTACGATACACCCCCTATACTTGTGGGTCATCACGGGCTTAGCCCGCCGGCGTCTCTGGGGGCGACGAGGAGGGCAGGAGGGGAGGAGGAGATGGAGGCGGCGCGGGTAGGGTTTCGCCCCCTCGGTCGCCTGGAGGAGGCGAACCGAGGAGAGCGAAGCGGTCTCCTAGGATCCTCGATCCTCGGGATTTTTTGTTTACAAAGAGATACTTGGTAGGAAAGCGCTGAGCGTCCCCCGGGGGATTTGGGGGATCAAATCCCCGATCCCCCAGGTGCTCCACCGTCCGATGGACACGCTAAAAGTCGTCTGATCTAAAACAAACCGGTCAAACCTTGCTTTCCCCTCATTTCCACGTGGGTTGACCCCAGTTTAGGTCGCTTTCGTGCCCTCTCTCCTCGTATTTCTCGTCTCCGCAAACTCTTGCAGAAAAATGCCGGCGACGCTCCGGTGACTTGCCTCGCAGCAACACCAGCACCTCCTCACCGGCGGCCAACCCATGCAGCAATGGCGTCGGACGATTGTAGCAATGACGTTGAGCGATTGTAGCAACGGCACTGATAGCTTGTAGCAGCGCTGGTGGTGGCTTGTAGCAGCGCCGGTGGTGGCTTGTAGCAGTGCCACCGCCGGCTTGTAGCAGCGGCACCTAGGAGATCGTAGCAGTGGCACCAAACGAGCTTGTAGCACCTGTCCGCGATGGGAGATTGTAGCAGAGGGCCCCACACCTTGTAGCAGCCGCGCCGGGGGTTGAAGCAGCGGTGCCGCCGGCTTGTAGCGGCGGTGCCGAGCGATTGTAGCAGAGCGACCCACAACTTCTAGCAGCGTCGCTGGGGGTTGAAGCAGCGCCGCCGCCGTCTTGTAGCCGTGGCGCCGGACAATTGTAGCAGCCGCCGCCGCCCTTTTAAGCAGTCGCCGCCGCAGGTCGCAGCAGACGCCGCGACCCTTTGTAGCAGGCGCCACCGCCACATGTAGCAGGCGTCGCCGCCCTTTGTAGCAGCAGCCGCCGGCCACCGCCGCAGCTCGCAGCAGACGCCGCCGTGCTTTGTAGCAGGTGCCTCCGCCACCGTGCTTTATAGCAGGTGCCTTCGCCACATGTAGTAGCAGCCCCTGCCCTTTGTAACAGCCGCCTCCGCAGCTCGCAGCAGACACCGCCGCCGTAGATGACGCCGCCGCACGCAACAACGGCTCCCGTCCCTCGCAGCTCCAGCAAACGACGGACACACCTGGCACTCCTCTACCGCCCCAGAATCAGTGACGTAGGAGGATGCGGTGCTGAAGCACCTCGTAGCGGCAGGTAGCGCAGGCGAGCGCTTGGGAGCTTTCAGGTGGAGATGATGAAATGAGGAAGGAAATTAAGATGCGAGATAATGGCAACGCGGCGGCGCATCAGGCTAGAGAGGAGCAGCGGAGCATGGGTGCTGGAGGAACCACGGTGGAGGTGCGTGCGAGAACCATGGCGGAGCTAGGTGCCGGAGAAATCCATGGTCTGTTTCGTCAAGAAGAGGAAAGGGGAAAAGGAAAGGGACTGAGCTACGGGAGAGAAGACCACGGGAGAAAAGAGGCGATTTGCACAAAAATAACCCAAAACTGAAAGAAAAGCACAGACTGACCCTCCAGCGAAACTATTTCACCAATCTAACCCTTTTGTGTGGCGCCCTTCCCACGGGCGCCACACATGCCCATGCGGCGCCCTGCTGCCGGCGCCACTGTCCCAGCCGACGTGGCCCTCTCGCCGCTGAGCTGGTGCGCCCGTCCGACGTGGCAGCATGTGTGGCGCCCCTCCCAGCGGCGCCACACATGCACTTGTAATTGCCCAAAACATACTGTGAGAAAAAGCATCTGGGACTTAGCCGTTTTGACGAGGCTCAATGTGTGGCACCGATGCCACGGGCGCCACACTAGCACGTGTGGCGCCGATGCCACGGACGCCACACATCCACTTAAGTGTGGCGCCCGCGCCCGCGCCCAGCCCGACCCAGCCATTCTCTCTCTGTTTCTTCTTCCCCCTCAAGGAGGCGCCCGGTTCTCTCTCTCCCCCCCTCAAATCCCTACTCAAATCTCTTGGATTTCGTCAGATCTGTCCGTGGAGATCGTTCCCAACTCGTTCCTTGAGGTAATCTCCTCCGTTCCCCTTCTTTTCATCCATTGATTTTGTGTATTTGGTTGAATCTACATGTGAAACCCTAGATGTGGATTTGGTTGATTTGAGATTGGAGATGGATTTGGTTGGATGTTAGGGTTGTTGAAATAGAAGAAATGGTAGTGTGCTAGTTTGTATGGGTACATTATGTTGATTATGGTAACACACCCATGTGTGTATGTGTTGGATTTGTACATGAACCCTAGACAAGGAAACTAGATTTGAAATGGCTATGTGTATGTGAAGGAATAACTCATATTTGTGATTGAATAACTCATATTTGAACCAAATTTTTGTTGGAACCCTAGATATGAATGTATGTGTGTATGTATGGAACCTTATGTATGTATGTGGTGAAAGGCAAAATTGGAGCTTAGCAAATGCATTCATATGTGTGATGTATTTGGATATGAACTCTCATGTATGTGTGATGTATAGGTGATTCGAAAGATAGATATATTCTCATGTATGTGTTGCTCATTTTTGTTAGTGGAATGACTCATAATATGGTTGTGTAAACATGTAGGTGTTGCGGTCAAAACCCACCGGCGGGCAGCGACGGGCAACACAGTAGAGCCGGGAACAACTTAGGGCTTCGGCTGGCCCTGGTCCCTCCGAGCGACGGCCCGCAAAGCCTCTGGTACACACGTCCAATGCTAATGCAAGGGCATGCCACCTGACCTATACCTGGTCAGGAAGGTGATGGAGATGCCTCTCTTAGTTTCCTGCATGGCATACACGTAAACATTAAATACGAGCCTCGATCGGCTCTCAGGTTATCCTGTGAATCGGCTCAAGGAGCCGATCCACCCATGATTCGTACGAGGTGCACGAATATATGGTGGTCCTGCTTGATCAAAATAAAGCTAAAGCGATCTACGACGATTTAGGGTTTTCACCGCATAATCGGATCATCCTACTCACGATTGGGCCTCGCGGCCACGCACGGTGATCGTAAGCCGATCCTAGACAAGGCCTAAAAACCAACACGAGGTTGATCCCCGGAACATCCTGTCTAGGACTAGCAAACGACACCCTACGTGCCGCTGGATCCTCCAACCCTTTGTAAGGCCTAACTATTGCAGATATTAAACTAATCCTTGCAGAACAAGGAGCAACCGTAACGGACCGGATCTACTAAATAATGATCAAGCGGGGTGCCGCCCCTACACCTAGGATAGGTGTAAGGGTGGCTAGATATGCAAGGGTTGCACTACGACAGCATATGATACGAAGAACAATGCAAACCCTAACATATCTAAGATAACTACGTTGCTCGCCATCAAAAAGGCTTCAGTACGAGCAACGCATGAACAACGAGCATAAGCTTGTACTGCCTAGATCGCAAGATGCGATCTAGGCAGCATGACGCTTACCGGTAGAAACCCTCGAGATGAAGGAGTTGGCGATGCGCCGAGATTGATTTGTTGGTTGAACGTTGGTTGTTGTTTACTTCATAAACCCTAGATACATATTTATAGTCCGTAGACTTTCTAACGTGGGAATAGTCCCAACCGGGCACGGGCCCAACTCTAACTAACCGACACGTATCCTACTATGTTACAGATACAAGGGCAAACTTAGCCCAAACTTGTTACACAAGGCCGATTCGCGTATTTCTTCCACGTATATTCTGCAAGTCCATCTTGATCGCGGCCCACCTCTGACTTGGTCAAATTCTGGTGATAACACATGCCCCCTGGTTTTGGAATTGATAATTCCAAAATCATTCTGCTCTTTCTTCGTCGGGTCATGTCGTGGCAGAACCGTCGCAGTATCCTTCATCATGATGCCTTGCCTCCTCAACTTCTCCGCGTGACTTGGCAGATTTTTTTTTTAGACACCACTTCCTCGGAAACTGCTGTGGCATTGAATCTCCACTATATCGCCCATATTTTAACCGCATCCTGCAGTTCACCTTTTCATCCTCCTCGCATTAGCACTCCAAAAGCCCTCCCGCGCCACCATGTCTTCTTCGTCCTCTGCCCCATCGGATCTTTCCACCCAGTCCTCTTCTTCCCGCGAGCCGACGCCGGAGCCGAACCCGGCGGAGGTCCACGCAGCTAATACCCGCCGCACCATCGAGGCCGGGGAGGAGCCCAGCCATGACTTCTTCGTCTGGTCTGAGGACGACAAGTCCTTGACCGACGGGGAAAACGACCTCCGCTTCCTCGCCGACGGGGAAACGGAGGAGGAGAGCGATGACGATCGCTTCTCCTGCGACGACTTCACCTCTCCCAAGGAGGAAGAGGAGGAGAAGGAGGAGGAGGAGGAGGAGGAGGAGGACGACACCTCCTCCGATGAGCCGCCGGCCAAACGGTTCTGCCCCTGGCCGGGGAAGCTCAGCGACTTCGACAGCGACGACGACGACGCTGACGAGGAGGACGAGGACAATGAGGGCCTGGCCGGCGGCCACTGGAGCAGCGCCGACGATCCCGCCGGGAGTAGCGCCGACAGCGGCGACGACGGCGACGACGAAGGCAGCGACGGCCCGTAGAGGATCTTTAGCATAGGATCAGTAGTAGTAGATGGGGCAATGTATCCCCTAGTACTTCCTTTTGAGAGCAATCAGCTCTTTCTGTAAGAAATCTTGCTTATCAATGAAGAACTTCTCCCAATTTGACTTTGCCGGTTTCCTTTGAGCTTAATTTAGCCGATTTCCCCTCATACTGATTTTGCCGATTTGCCCCCTTAGCCAATGCGTAATGAGCCGATAGCAGCGCATCGGTCCTTTAAAATCCATCCTTCAATTCTTCACTGATGATCTTGAGATCTGGTGGATAATGTAGAGTCTTCAGGAAAGCCTTTGAATTCTTCCAATCCAGACCCAATGGTCTTCTTCAAACACTCATCATTTTGTGAAGAAGGTTGCGACGAAGGATCAGCCGATGGTACCCCAATCGGCTCCTAAACAGAGCATCTACCAGGCCTGTTGCCCCCCGAGCCTTACTCAAGGCGAGAACATCGGTGAGGATGCACCAAAGCCGATCACCTTTCTACCCTTGAACGCCGATATATCTCTTCTGGCAGCACTGCTGAACTAGCACCAAGGGCTGAGAATCCTTGACAAGAAGGTTTAGGCACCAGAATTGGCTCAAGGCAGCTGAGGAAGCTCTCATCGTTTTACTCCCTCGAGGAAGCAGGAGGCCCCACAACTGAACTGGACTTGGTGAAGATCCGTGCTTTGAACACATAGCCAGTAAATCCTGCGTAGTTATACTAGAGTCGATGGCTGTGCATCGGCTTTGTCATGAAAAATTTCTTTTTTACTGGCCGATTTTTCCCTATCGGCCCCAATATTTCACTGCACACATGTTCTCCTGCACATGTTCACATGTTCATCGTGTTTAGGTGCCCCCCGAGCCGAATCTGCCAGGTACTGCGGATATCGGCTCTGTAGTTTAGCCAAGGAACTATATTTGCACGTCGGTTTCGGTAGGTCCAATGTTGACTTTCCTTGACTATCAGCTGACATAAAACCGCTGCCCAGTAGATCGATGTTGAACACTGGCAGAACATGTGGTGAGGGTAAATTTTGGCCGATTGCTGGAATCGGCCTCCATATTGATTGAAGTGCTCAATGAAGGCTTTGTAACGTTCCTTCCTAGATCCTTGGGGCCGATCCAAAGGATCGGCATCGCCACGTTTCTCATTGGTTTGTTCTTGCTACTCGGTCAGGCCAGTGGATAAGACTAGCCCAAACTCATCCTTTGTCGCGTCGATGCACTCGCTGTCGTCCACCCTGAGTGCATCGTTTAATCCTGGAGCTCTAAACTTCGTTGGAAGGATGAGCACCATGTTTGTGCCAGCCGACGTTTCATCATCGGCTTTCCTTTGCTTGGGGCGCCACTCCATTCTCCGTGGTCGACCCTCTTCATCCAGGGTTCGCTGAACTTTCGCAGCCAGATCAGGTCGCGCCTTCCTTAGCGTATGCAAGTATAACCTTTCGGCTTCCTCCAGGCCGCGCAATCGCTGAACCCTGCGCTTCTGGGAACGGCTGAGTCCATCAGGGCACCACCTTGGACGGTGGTATCTGTCTTCTTCTTCTCCCTCGTCTTCTGAATCCTTGAGATCTTCTAATCGAGGGGACTCAGCGCGTTTGCTTTGAGGCGGGAGAGGCCCTAAGCGTTGGAATACGGACACGTTGGCTGCCTCCTTCTTCTTCTGGTTGCATTCTGGGCAATTGCCGATTGTGGGCAATCGGCTCATTCCTGAATCCCAGCAGTGTCTGAAGAAGGGGCAGTCCCAGTGTCTATCGTTGTCGTCTTGCTCCCTTGATTTTTCCTTGGCACGGCGCTCGTACTTCTCCTCATCGCGATCATGCCGACGATGTCTTCTGGCTTCTCTGGCCAGACGATCTCCTTCATCATCATCGCTGGATCGTCGGCGTTGGTCATACTGACTCACATACTTGTTGAGGAGGTGATCAGAGAGGGGTCGTTGATATCTTATGTTCTTCACTTCTCCCTCTGTGACGTAGCGCTTGCCATCATGACGGAGCCGATCGCGTGGAGCGGCCTCCTCTGTGTCCTTGCTACGAGAGCAGCTGCCCTCATCTCCATCCTTGCCAGAGTGGTGCCCAGGTCCTACCATGTTGATGCTGAATGAGGATCCTGTCTAGCAACCTTCAGGGTAAGTGCATCCCACCATGTTAACGGCGGGGAAAGGGTGAGTGTCGACCTTCATGGCGTACTGGTTAAAAATCAGACGTCCTTGTTCTATCGCCATTTGGATCTGCTGACGCCACACCCTGCAGTCGTTGGTGGCATGGGAGAGCGAGTTATGCCATTTGCAGTATGGCTTTCCATTCAGCTCCTGTACCGTGGGGAATTTGAGACCTTCGGGTATCTTCAACTGCTTCTCCTTGAGTAAAAGGTCGAAGATTTGCTCAGTCTTGGTCACGTCAAAATCAAACCCCCTGGGCGGGCCTGGTGGCTTTACCCATTTGCAGGACACGGGGGTTGCCCCCCGAGTCCATTCAGCCACTGCTACCTCTTGATCTCCCGCAGAAACTTCGTCTTCCTCTGCTTCGACCAGGACTACTGCACGCTTGAATTTGTCCTGGTACAAGTCCGGGTGGCGCTGTTCATATGCTGATAGTTTCTGAACCATGTGCGCCAGTGAAGGATAGTCTGCTTGGGAGGCCATGTCCTTGATTTGTGAGGCAAGGCCCACCACTGCCAACTCGACTGCCTCTTTTTCAGTCACACGAACCGAATAACATCGGTTCCTCAGATTTCTGAAGCGCTGGATGTATTCTGCCATGGTTTCTCCACGCTTCTGACGTATTTGTGCTAGATCGGCAAGGCCAGACTCGGAAGCGTCTGAGTGATACTGCATGTGGAACTGTTCTTCCAACTGCTTCCAAGTCCGGATCGAGTCTGGTGGCAACGAAGTGTACCACCCGAAAGCCGATCCTGTGAGGGACTGTGCGAAGAACCTCACACGTAGTGGATCCGACGCTGAGGCCGTTCCTAGCTGCGCCAAATATCGGCTCACATGTTCGATGGAGCTGGAGCCATCTGATCCACTGAACTTGGAGAAGTCAGGGAGCCGATACTTGGGTGGTAGTGGGACCAACTCGTATTCATCGGGGTACGGCTTGGAATAGCCGATTGTCCTCCTTTTCGGCACCATGCCGAACTGGTCCCTCAGGATCGTACTGATCTGATCCGCGGTGCTGGCTGTAGGAGTCGAACTCTGAAGATTCGCCGGGGTGGCGTACTTAGCCAGCCATGCTTGCTTTTCCAGCTTTGAGCCAACTGCAGGAGCTGTGCTCTGGAGGTTCGTCGGGGTGGCGTATTTAGTTAGCCACGTCTGCTTCTCAAGATCCGTTGCTGACGTTCCTCCCGTTTTCCCAGAAGTCCCTGATGTCGCGGCCTGGTTTGTGAGCGCCCAGTTACCGCAATCTGGCACATACGTGCACATGTACCCGTGAGGGATCTCCTTAGGCGCCTCATGCAAGAACTGGCAGTCACTAGGGTCACCACCGATCTTGTAGACGACGAATGCCGGTGAGTTCGGCACTTCTGGTGCTGCCAACGCAAATGGCAACGGTGGACGGGACTGGAGTGGCAACTCTCCTTGATGCGTCCCGAGAGCTGGTCCTGACGGCGAGTACTGGTGCCTCATGATCTCCTGGATCACCCGAAGAGCGACGCGCTCCAAAGTGTTCACCAGGTTCTCAGAATGGCGGTGCAGTGAGTGAGCCACCAAGTAGTTGATCTCCTGCCGCAGGGACCTGGTGCGTTCTTCCGACGGGGCGGATAGGTCTATCCCATCGAGTGCACCATCAGGCGAGAACCCCTTCCACCTGATGCCATGTGAACGGGTTCTGTGAAAAGAGCCGATGAGGTTGGCTTCGAGGATTGCTTTGACATCGTCATACTTCTTCTTGAGCTCGTCGGTCAGATCCTCGTACGTGACTGGGGTGCCGTCCGCCATCTCAGATGTAGATGGCGATGTGGTTGATGACGAAGCTTGTCCCACCGGGCGTGCCAGAATGTGTTGCGGTCAAAACCCACCGGCGGGCAGCGACGGGCAACACAGTAGAGCCGGGAACAACTTAGGGCTTCGGCTGGCCCTGGTCCCTCCGAGCGACGGCCCGCAAAGCCTCTGGTACACACGTCCGATGCTAATGCAAGGGCGTGCCACCTGACCTATACCTGGTCAGGAAGGTGATGGAGATGCCTCGCTTAGTTTCCTGCATGGCATACACGTAAACATTAAATACGAGCCTCGATCGGCTCTCAGGTTATCCTGTGAATCGGCTCAAGGAGCCGATCCACCCATGATTCGTACGAGGTGCACGAATATATGGTGGTCCTGCTTGATCAAAATAAAGCTAAAGCGATCTACGACGATTTAGGGTTTTCACCGCATAATCGGATCATCCTACTCACGATTGGGCCTCGCGGCCACGCACGGTGATCGTAAGCCGATCCTAGACAAGGCCTAATAACCAACACGAGGTTGATCCCCGGAACATCCTGTCTAGGACTAGCAAACGACACCCTACGTGCCGCTGGATCCTCCAACCCTTTGTAAGGCCTAACTATTGCAGATATTAAACTAATCCTTGCAGAACAAGGAGCAACCGTAACGGACCGGATCTACTAAATAATGATCAAGCGGGGTGCCGCCCCTACACCTAGGATAGGTGTAAGGGCGGCTAGATATGCAAGGGTTGCACTACGACAGCATATGATACGAAGAACAATGCTAACCCTAACATATCTAAGATAACTACGTTGCTCGCCATCAAAAAGGCTTCAGTACGAGCAACGCATGAACAACGAGCATAGTTAGCATCGCCTAGATCGCAAGATGCGATCTAGGCAGCATGACGCTTACCGGTAGAAACCCTCGAGATGAAGGAGTTGGCGATGCGCCGAGATTGATTTGTTGGTTGAACGTTGGTTGTTGTTTACTTCATAAACCCTAGATACATATTTATAGTCCGTAGACTTTCTAACGTGGGAATAGTCCCAACCGGGCACGGGCCCAACTCTAACTAACCGACACGTATCCTACTATGTTACAGATACAAGGGCAAACTTAGCCCAAACTTGTTACACAAGGCTGATTCGCGTATTTCTTCCACGTATATTCTTCAAGTCCATCTTGATCGCAGCCCACCTCTGACTTGGTCAAATTCTGGTGATAACAGTAGGATGGTGTGGCTTCTGGATGAAGAGTACGACAGGGAGCACCGGGCTGTTCATATGACGGAGAGGGGAACGGATCTTCACCCTTTGAAGATTCGTTACCATGGCACAGTGGATATACCGTATGACGAGAGGTACACGGAGTTCATCCAGCCTACCGGTCTTATGCCGTTCATCTCGCTTGTAAGCCGTGGGGGGCCGAACATGAACGCCGCGTCACTCACCGCCCTTGTCGACCGGTCGAGGCCGGAGACGCACACCTTCCACTTGAGGGCCGGCGAGATGGCCCCTACTCTCCAGGATGTTTCCATGACCCTTGGACTTCCTATTCAGGGCGAGCCACTGTGTATGAACACAACTTCTGATGGGTGGCGCCAGCAGATGGAGGCGCTTATTGGCATGGCTCCTCCGCCGCCAGCAAATCCAAAGGAGCAAGCTCCCGCCGGTGCATCTTTCTCTTGGATCAGGACTAACTTTGCAGAATGCCCGGAAGAGGCCGACGAGGACACTCGGAGGACGTACGCCCGCGTGTACTTATGGTACATGATTTCGAGGACTCTCTTTCCTGACAGTGGGGGGAAGCTGGCCCATTGGTGTTGGCTGAAGGCACTTACGGTGTTGGATAACCGGTGGAGTTGGGGAACAGCGGCACTTGCCTACCTCTACCGGCAGGTGATGATTTGCTCTATGTACTATTTTCCTACAGTAGTGTGCTAGACAAAGTACTAACCAAATGTCTTATGTGCGCAGTTGGACGAAGCTTGTCGCAGGACTGGGAGCAGGACTGGGAGCGGCGGTATTGGTGGATGCATGCTCCTACTTTCCGTATGGAGCTGGGACCGCCTATCAGTTGGGCGTCCCAGGGTACTCACCGAGAGGCCATGGCCTCATCACCCTCACAACCCTGATCGGGAGCCCACTTGGGCATACCTTTGGGACAATGTCTCGGAGATGACGAGCGATCCAACGGTTATGTACAGGCAGTACACTGCGGAGTTGGACACTCTTACCGCTGAGCAGGTAACCGATCACTCTTTTGCAATCCTAGTTTTCATTGATTCTACGGTCATGTTCTAAATTCTGAGATATTTGTATGCTGCAGGTGGAATGGGAGCCATATGGTAGCTACTACCATATTGGCTCGGGGATGGCTGACCTCAACCACAAGTGCACGGAGGAGGCGCGGTTCTGGCGTATGCGCTGCCCACTCATATGCATGTGGCTTGTTGAACACCACCAGCCGCAAAGAGTGATGAGACAGTTTGGGCTGTATCAGCAATGCCCACCTCAGTGGCAAGACACGGACAAGGCGCTTCATAGGTAAACTTCTGGAATCATGCGATGGAAGTTTCTTCATAGAAGAGGTACAAACTAACTTGTTGATTTTGCAGGCTTGATAGGCAGCGGCAGAGGAAGATCACAAATTGGCCAGTTCATCATAGCGGCCACGTCGCAGCGTTCCTACACACTTTGCAAGCGACACGGAATGCTGGCCCTGAGGAGATTGTGCCTCACGACTTCGCCGCTTTCAACAACTACCTCGAGTGGTTCCATGAAAACACGCGTATCGAGTTAGTGAAGCACGCGTATGCTGAGGACATCTTGGACGACCCCATCCAGTTCGATGAGGTTGCGCAAAGCCAGCACGACACCTTTGCTCGCAAAGGAAGATCGACTTCTATTGCTTCTGAGCTGAACTTCGTGGTAATGGATTCTCTCACTAACTAGTACATCATCTAGATTGCCATGTGCTCGCTTCAATTGTGTAATGCTATGTTTGTCACAGCGGGAGGAGATCCAAAAAACAGCTCACGAGTGCGAGATTATGTGGGAGCAGAGCCATAGAGATGAAAAGCCTGTCGGACCGTTGCGGTATTTCATTAAGGTATGATCACCAACTTTGAATGTACGCTACTATGATGTGGTGGCTTTGTAACCATGAACGGCATGACGCAGAACACTGCACGAAAGATGCGGCGGTTAGCCAACTTGCTAGGTTGCCGCGAAGGCGAAATTCCTACATCCTCCTCTTCTGAAGAGCGGGAGGTATGGACTTTTTTGTTGCTGTCAAACATGTTCTTACTAATTTCAACTTTTGTAATCTCATGTGTTCATGTTTGTGAAGATTCCTGACGACGAGCTAATTCTGAGCCAAAGCATACCTCCAAAGCATACCTCCAAGCAAGCCCCACGGTCAGCTTACCAGTTGAAGCCAAGGGGCAAGGGTCCAAACCGGTACACTCCGGAAGATTATGTCAACCGAGGAAAGAAGGTTGTCACTGAGGAGGATGAGGGGCCACCGCGGAGATCATCTTTGTCGAGGATGAGGAACGACGAGCCGTTCTCTTCAGAGGAGGAGGAGCAGGAGGAGCAGGAGGAGCAGCAGCAGGAGCAGCAACAGGAGCAGCCACGGCAGCGGACGAAGAGGATGGCCATCCGGAAGCAGCCCGTGAGGACGACACGTCGAGGACGACACTAGGATGTGCTACATGTTGTTGTGAACTATATCTTCATAAGTATCGAGTTGTGAACCCTATGTCATTTCGAACCATGTCTGTAATGCTACTTGTTGTTCGAATCTACTTCCTACGATGTGAGCTATGAAGTGTTATATGTGTATGTTCTGAAATTGCTACTTGTTGTGTCTAATGTTGTACTCAAAACTGTTGGAGTTTGGTAGGATTTTTCATGTTTTTAACACAAGTCAACGTGTGGCGCCCTTTGCACTGGCGCCACACTGCACAGTGTGGCGCCCATGGCATCGGCGCCACACGTCCCAACTTATATCAACTTTTGGGTCGAAAACATCCAGGGGCTCCGGACGATAAGTCCTTAGCCGTTTTCGTGAGTCTCTTTGTGTGGCGCCCGTGGCATCGGCGCCACACGTGCTAGTGTGGCGCCCGTGGCATCGGCGCCACACATTGAGCCTCGTCAAAACGGCTAAGTCCCAGACGCTTTGTCTCACAGTATGTTTTGGGCAATTACAAGTGCATGTGTGGCGCCGCTGGGAGGGGCGCCACACATGCTGCCACGTCGGACGGGCGCACCAGCTCAGCGGCGAGAGGGCCACGTCGGCTGGGACAGTGGCGCCGGTAGCAGGGGTGCCGCATGGGCATGTGTGGCGCCCGTGGGAAGGGCGCCACACAAAAGGGTTAGATTGGTGAAATAGTTTCGCCGGAGGGTCAGTCTGTGCTTTTCTTTCAGTTTTGGGTTATTTTTGTGCAAATTGCCGAGACCAGGAAAAGGATAAGGTTGGGGCGTTTTTCCTCGACCAGTTGGGGACACGCGTCACACGTTGGAGCCGGAGGAACCAGCGTCCGATCCCCCGGACGAAGCCAAGCGTTTTCCTACCTGGTAGTTCTCGATCGGGGCGTCTGCGTCTCGGTGCAGGTCTCTTAGGGCATCTCCAACCGGCCGACCCATCCCGCGCCCGCGCGTCTGGATGGGTCGAGCCGGACAAAAACGCGGTCCAGCGGGGGGACGCACCGCAAAAGCGGACGGCCGCGGCGTCCGGAACGACGCAAACCCGGTCCAAATCTGGGCCGGGTTTGCGTGGCCGCGGACGCGGAAGGCTGGCCGCTCGCGTCCGCCCCTTGTCCGCCCTGGCCCGCGTGTCATAGACATAAACATTTGTTTTCATTTAGAAGAACCTACTACATTTTTTTTACTACTACTTCTATCCTACTATGTACGGGGCCGGCGGCCTCGCCGGCGGCTCCTCGCCGGCTCGCCGTCGGGGCCGTGGATTTCACTCGACGCGGGCGGCCTGTACGCGTGAGGATTCCACTTCAGCTCATGAGCTGGGTGGTGCGGCGGCGGAGGCTGCGGCGGCGGCGGAGGAGGATTTCATCCTCCTCCTTTCCATCCACGCGCCTCGGGCGCGCTCGCGCTCCGCCTCCTGTTGCGGCATCATCCGCTTCCCGCATAGCTCCAGCTCCTGCAGGGCCGCGCGTTCCACAGCGGTGCGCGCCTCCAGGCGGACGCGGCCGGCGGCCTAGGCTTCGTGGTTCCCCAGGCGCCGGCGCATGCACTCTTGCCGGCCGCGCTCCGCCGACGCAGCAGCCTCCCGGGCGCGCCGCTCGGGCGAGGGCATCTGGACGAGGTGACGGGCTGCTCGCATAGCGAGCAGCTGGTTCTTCTGCCCGAGGAGGTCGCCTAATCGGCGGCGGCCGGCCCGGCAGGTGGCCTCGTGCTCCTTCGTCACGCGCGTGAGGTCGGCGAAACGTTCCTCGATGGCGGCGTTGATGTTCGCCAGCGCAAGGTCCTCCTCGTCGACGGTCTCCTCCGCGGCCTCGTACCAGCCGTCCGCGGTCTCGTGCCATCCGTCCGTGGCCGCCTCCACCATCTCCGCATCCCCTTCCTTCGCCGCCGCCGCCTCCGCCGCGACGCGGATCGCCTCGTCGTCGGCGACCCACCGCGAGTCCGCGCGCTCCTCCTCCTCCGTCCGCGGGAACCTGGCCCGGGCGGTGAGGGAGAGCTTGGCCCACGTGGTCTGCAGGGTGCGCGGCATGGCGCCGGAGAAGGTGGAGGGGGGGAGAATGGTGATGCGGTCTGTGTGAGACCGCCGCCGTCTTTTATAGCCGGCGGTCTGGCGGGAAACTTGGGCGCGAGCGCGCGCCAATGGCGTTTTCACGCGCGCGGGAACCTTGGTGCGCGCGGGATCTTTCCCGCGCGTTCCACTGCCCACCATGGCTGTCCCGTCGAGACCTGCCATGGCGCGGCGCCGCGCAACGAAGACGAACCACGTGGCGTCTCTTTGGGTCGCCGCGTTGGGCGCCGCATGCGACCCAAACGGACACGCGGACGCGGGGCGCTGTCCGCGTGTCCGGCGGCCACGCAAACGGCCCAAAACGGACAGCCCAGCGCGTCCGTTTGGGTCACGCGGTTGGAGATGCCCTTATTGCCAGCCACAAACTGATGTATTGCCTTGCAGCTTCAAACTCCACCGTAGCAGATATATCATGCATACATCCGTTCTCCTGTAAGGCGTCAGCAACTCGCGTACTGTTCTTACGTCTAGTCGGCACCATGTCAGCTACTCGCGGAGCTATTTTGCTCGCAGTGCGACCATTTATCCACCTATCCCTCCAGAAGAAGACTGTGGTTCCATTCCCTGCAGTTATCCGAGCAAGGCTTTGGAAAACCTCCATCGCAGCAATGTCCTTTGGGAGTTTTAGCCCCTACCACGGCCTTTTAGGGTCGGTCCGAGATAGCCAGATCCAACGCACACTCAGCTCAAGGCCTTGCAATCGTAGATCCTTCACACCAAGCCCACCAAGACTATAAGGGCATCTCCAACGCGGGCACCCAAACCCAAAAACGGACGCCGGATTGGTCTGTTTGGGTAAAACCAGCTCCCAACGCGCGAACCCAAATTAAAAACGAACAGCTGCTGCGTCCGAAACGACGCAAAGCTAGACCAAATTTGTGTGGCTTTTGGAGCGAGCGGACAAGCGCGGGCATGCTTTTCCATCCGCACATGTCCGTTCGTGGCCCATTTGGCAGTGACAGAAAAAAGGCCCCAACAACTTCTCTCTCCTCTGCGTTCTCTATTTGCTTTTTGCCATAGAAGTATCCATGGCTGCACGCCGGAGTTGAGCTCGCTCGGCCAGGTTTCGCCGTCGCCCTCGCCTGGAGGTCCTCAACGCTGCCGCCTCCTTTTTTTTTAATCCCCGCTGGAAGTCGCCGGAGCCGAAATGGACATCGTGCCGCCGGACTCGATGCCGACGAGCCCGCCATGGCCGAGCCACGGCCGCGCCGCCCTGCCCGCCATGGCCAAGACACGCCAGCGCCGCCGCCACGCCGTCCTGCCCGCGCGGGGCTCGCCTCGCTAGGGCCGCGCCGTCCTGGCCGCGCCGGGCTTGTCGCCTGGCCGCGCCGCGCTGGGCTCGTCCTGGCCCCGCGCCCCTAGCGCCGCCCGCCACGCCGTCCCAGCCGCGCGGAGGCTCGCCTCGCCAGGGTAGCGCCGTCCTGGCCGCGCTGGGCTTGCGGCCCTAGCCGCGCCGCGCGGAGGCTTGCCTCGCCAGGACCAAGCGACGTGCGAGAGCGGCACAGCAGGCGCCGCCACGGCGCGCGAGGGCGAAACCAGGGCTGCCGGCGCGGCTTGGGCGTGGACGGGGCCGGCCTCGAGATGACGAGCGCCGTGGTGGGCAGGGCGGAGGCGCAGCTGCTGGGGGATGGCCTGGCGGCCCGCGCGGCCCTCGCCTGGTCACAGCCTCGCGCCGCCCCGCCACCGTAGCGCCGCCCCATGCCTCGCCGCATCTGCCAGGAGCTCGAACTCGCCAAGGGAGGGCGAGCGCGGGGACGGCGTCTGCGCGTGCGGCTGCTCGATGCCGAGGTCCTGGAGCGCGGCGCAGGTCGGCCTCTTCGTCTTCCGCGGTGGGAGGTGGAACAGGGAGCGCACGGTGGCCTCCTCCGGCGACGGGGCCGGCACTGCGGCCTCCTCCGGCGTTGGCTACAAAGTAGTACTACTAGAGAATTTGTACCAAGAAAAAAAAAGAAAGAAATAGGAGATGTTGTCTGGGTCACACGGTTGGGGAGTAAAATGGGTCACGGCCGTCCGTACGCGTCCGCGTGTCCGGAGGCTGACCCAAACGACCCAAACTGGAAAGCCCAGCGCGTGCGACGCTGGTCGTAGCGTTGAAGATGCCCTAAGGTATGCACATACTATCCTAAGCAACAAGGCACTGTTCACCATTGATGTCCTTCTTCCCAGACCAAAAGAAAGCGCGCAACCTTTAGTGATCTCTTCCAGTAGCCAAACTGGAGGCTCTCGGACTAAGATGTGATGAATCGGTCTCGCCTGCAGAACTAATTTGATGAGGATCAAGCGGCTCTCCTTCGCAATCATGCCACGTTGCCAGGTCAGGAGCATCCGAGTCACAGGGCTTCCTTGGAGGGAGTAGGGTAGTTGCGAGAGAGTAGTCTAGGTCTAGTGCTCAGGAGGTGTGCGTGGGCAGGAGGGTGTTAATCCAAATCATTTGTTAGCAAATGGAGTTGGATTTCTTGTAATTGTCTTCTTCCTTTATAAAGACTAGGAAAAAAGTCCATGCGTTGCTACGGATTGATTTTAATTAAATAGTTATCGAGACATATAGATTTTCACTAATGAAATTTAGTTTTTTCTTTAAGGAACGAAGAAGTTCCCAAAAATTAGGGTCACTTTCTTGTCGGGTCATCCTACCACCCAGGATGTTAAGTTATTTGTATTCGTCTTTTTCCTACATTATAATGCATGTTAAATCTCAATTTTTGAAAGGTGTCAATGATGAAAATGTTAACATGTTGTATTGAGAAATAATGCAATGATGAATAAATCATGTCAATCTACAAAAGCAAACGACTTCATAGTTCCTCCGAAAAATTTCCAAGATTGTCCCCATCTTCATGTTTAAAGATCGCAGAAACTAAGCATGCTAATATTTTTTCTAGATCTTCCTATTGACATCAAATATTAACAACTTTGAAACAATATTCCTCTATTTTGTCCAAACCTGTTTGTTTGGATGATGTAACAATGTTTTTGTTTCTCCCGTTGATATAGGTTTTGTTCCTCTCATATTTAAGGTAGACGTACCAACTTCCTCTTCAGTTGTGATATATGCTGGGTTCACCATCGCAATCGATTCTTCCCATGATAAGATGCACTTCAATTCTGGGTTAGATGTGACTTGTTCTATTCTAGCTTTGTTTTGTTCTGAGGGCATATTTATATATCTCCGCCTATGTTGTGCACATCTTTTTGTCCTTTGCCCCTCCTCTTTGATTTTCTTTTGATGATAGGTTTCACGGCGTTTTTCTAGCAAAACTTCATGTTCTGTTGGGATATATGCCGGGTTCACCATGGCAATTGATTCTTTGTATGGTGTGATGCGCTTCAATTCACGATTAGCTTTGACTTGCTCCATTTTAGCTTCCTTTTTGTCCGGGTGCATATTTGCATATCTCTGTCTATCTTGTGCACATATTTTTGTCCTTTTCTCTGGCTCTTTTGTTTTCTTTTGTGATAGGCTTCACGACATTTTTCTAGCAATTTCTCCTTTTCTTCTTCTGTGCATCTTTTTGTCCTTTGCTCTGTCCCTTTTGTTTTCATTTGATGATAGGCTTCACGGTGTTTTTTCACTTTTTCCTGCTTTTCTTCATTCGTCATCCATGCATACCGCTATCTATCTCTTTTCTTTCTCTCTTCTTTGGCATCCATGATTTGATATTGCGACCCAAATGCCTTGCCTGAATAAGAGTTTGTATAATGTTAGTATGAAACATGTTATTATCAATTAAGATGAAGCCAACACAACTTCTACCTGTTTTCTATTATATATTTGAAACACGCGAGCACTGAGAAACGAGTGCATTAAAAAATTAATGAAGGAACAATGCGTGTAATCATTTTTTATTTTCTCGGTTTGTGCTTTTTTACATCCGACCAGCCTTGTGCTTATATTGTTTTCTAACAGGCCAACCACCATGGCATACATCAGTAAAGAAAGGGAATATTTTCATCCTATTCATCTATCATATACTTAATTAAACAAAGTCCTCTTAATAAACACCATAATACTTGTTAATGTATGTGTACCTTTGGTGGACCACGTGCGAACGGAGTTCAGGCCAAATCAGCAGGCGAGATGGCGGCAATGTCTTAGCACACGTGCGACAACGAGATTAGACGGTTTGGATGGTTCGAGCTAAATCGGCGAGCGAGACAAGTCGCAATGTCAAGCACATGCGGCACACGGGCAGGACGGCGAGGTTGCATGCCAATTGAGATGGGAGTCATGGCCTTTTCGCATGGGCGGGACTGCGAGATTGGATGCCAATTGATCTGGTTTTCGATTCGATTTCCATCTTGACGAAGCTTGAGTCCTTTTCATATATGTGCATCAGCGTTTGTATCGGAGTTGGAGCAGAGCGGTTGTGCCGGATCGTGGGAGATAGAGGGTTCCTTTAATCATGGCTTGGAGCAGAGCCCACAATCCCATACGTTCAATTATCTCACGGCACATACCACATACAGAGAATACTTAGGCAACCATATCTTGTTCAAACAAATCAGCGGTGCTACTGTTTGTTGATTACACGCACATCGATTCCACAGTCGAAGCAACCAAGCCTCATTTCTCGATGCACCACACATCGACGCACATGTACGTGTGGCCGTTTACGCCCAGCATATTGTCTATCGCCGCGTGACGCCGAGCTCGCCGGACTGGTCGGATGCTTTCCATGGCACACGGCTCGCCGCCCAGCTGATTCCTTTTTTTTTGGCTTGGACTCATAGTGCCGCTTTCCTTTCTTGTGGTGCTGGTTAGAGCATCTCCACTCGTTGGCGCTTGACAAGGTATTGACTTGTCAATGCCTATGGATTGTAGGCTAGGGTTTAGTTAGAAGTAGAGGGCAAGTAGATCTCGAAGGTTTCAGCCGAAAAGTACTCGACGACTATGAAAACTAGGGTTTGCAGACAATGATTCGATTGATTCTTTGTCCCTCGACTCCCCCTTATATATGAGGTGGAGCCGAGGGATCCGTGCTATACAAGTTTACATAGTCCGGGACGGTTTCTAACTCATCCCGCCAGATCACAAACAACACTTCCTATTACAACTCTATCTTTCCTTAGTAAATCTTGGGCTCCCGAATCTTCTTATTCTTCGGGTATTGGGCTTCCAGTAAACCCCGGGTACCATCTTCGGCAGGCCCATTTGGGATGCCTATGTCAGTAGCCCCCGAGATTTTGCTTGAATCGTAGAGTCAGGGAAAATCTCCATTGTTTATTTTTACTCGAAAGCTTTAACCTTTTATATTTCTTCACATAAAATTCTATATTGTACAGGGATACTGGTAATTGGGGCTAGTTCATCTGACGGATCAGGTACTAGTTAACTGCTCTAGTGGCAATCCGCAAAAACCTACTTCAAAATCACGTCCCCGGACATGATCTCGGGATACTGGTGTAAACGTCGACAGGTGCCGCTTAAGGTCTTACCATTCTGTCGAGTCCCAGTCAAATTTATCGGGTACCTAACGCGTCCGTTAGGATTTTTCTTCGTATCTGTTGATACGGATAAAAGTAGCAGAGCGCAGTCTTTGGCGATGCCACGCCCAGCAGAACGGATCTGGGGTCTTACCTTCGCAAATTTTGCGGCATTCAGAAATTGATCGCAACTTCGGCGTTCTGAGAATATATTGTCGAGTGCTTTTCCGGCTGTTGGAATGGCACATTTTATCGAGTCATATATGACTTATATTGTTCTCCCGATGGGAGTATATGTAGAGTTAATTATAACTCGAAATATACTCTCTTGTTTTTCTATTTTTGTTAATTTCATCGGGCACGCGAACAGCGTTCCCGATGGGAGTAGCCCCCGAGGCTACAACCAAGAACTTGTGCTTGGTTGTAGGCTCAACATTTTAGTCCACCTTGTCGCTATATTTTCATTACTTCCCAATATGATCTCTTTCTTCTTCTCTCTTTTTTTATCTCTCGGGTGCGCGAACAGCGCTCCCGATGGGAGTAGCCCCCGAGGCTACAGCCAAGGACTTGTGCTTGGTTGTAGGCTCCCGCAATTTCTATATTTGTCATACTCGAAAATTTACTTTTTTCTGAAGTAGCCCCCGAGCATTTGGGCAAAAACTTGTATTTGATCAAAGGCTCCCGAAGTATTGAATAATTCTTTCTGTCGTCACTTTTCTTTTATTTTTCTTGTCGACATACTTCCCTTAATCAAATTTACTTCATCCTTCTCGAATAGTCGTGAGTTCTCTGCCCTGTGGGTCCATTGCTTCGACCATGTTGACACGTCGTGCAAGTGGGGGACACACGTCCTCCGCTTTTCCTGGCGCACGTACGGTAACGCCTATCTCAATAAAAATACTGTTTTGCCCTTGTGTCTAGAAGATCCATTCTCACCACACGATTTCTTCATCCAACGGCACACTGCTTCACCCGATTCTTATATAAACCCTTCTTCAACCTCCGTTCATCCCCTTGCTTGCGCCGCTTACCATTCCTCTTCGCAAAACTTCCCCGCGCCCGACTCTCTCCAATCTTCCGTTCGCACATACATTGCTCTGCCCACTACCGTTGATGCCACCGCGCACGCGTTCGACTCGCCACAAAGACGCCGGAATCCAAGATGGCCGCCGAGGATCTTGAGTGGGAGAGATCCAAAATCTCCAATCAAGACATCAACACGCTGAAGAGGCTCGGCCTCATGACGAAGGAGGACGCCATCCGCTTTCCTAGCGAAGAAAGCTACCCCAAGCCTCCAATGGAGTATCGGGTTAGTTTTGTTGATCACCTGATCCGCGGCCTTTCAACCCCAATCCATGATTTCCTCCGCGGCCTTCTTTTCGTTTATGGGATTCAACTGCACCAATTGACTCCCAATTCCATCCTTCACATTTCTATTTTTATCACACTTTGCGAATGCTTCCTCGGAATCCCTCCCAATTGGGCTCTGTGGAAGCGCATTTTCTGCCTCCGCCGTAATGGCTCCCACAACGTCACTTATAACATAGGTGGCGTTGTTATCTGTGTTCGGACTGATGTCGATTATTTCGACGTCAAGTTTCCTGATTCTGTCCAAGGATGGCGCAAAAAGTGGCTCTACATCCACGAAGAAAGCGCCAATTCTGTGGAGCACAACATAGTTCCTTTTGACGGAAGTGCCAGGATTCAGCGTCGCCGTTCCCTCGGGATGCCGAAGCTTCTGAAGAAGAGAAAAGGCGACAGAGGCGCTCATGGCTCGTATCCGTCATCTTCAAAACACTCGAGGCAAAGAGCTATCTGGTGTTCAAATTACTGCCTACTTCCTTAGGATTAGAGTGCAGCCTCTTCAGGCTCGCAAAAATCCCCTTTGGACGTATTCTGGTGAAAATGACGCCAACAGAATCTCAAGTGATCTTTCTGTAATGGCCTTGGACAAATTGGTTCGAAGAATTTCTCGATTAGGCAAGAAGGATCCTATTCCCTCCTCCCGTCGAGTGGAACCATACAAGGCTTCCAATCCTCTTCCCGAGGTATTTTCTCTTCTCGAAGTTCTATCTTGTTCTGAATTGTTCCTCGTATCTTATTGCAGTGGTATCTCACTTATTCTCTTTTGTCACTATTTCCTTGTAGAATCATCCTACTATGGCTTCCCTTCCTCCTCTTCCTGAGGATGGAGAGGTCGAAGAAAGAGCCGTTGTCGATGATGTCAACCAGGAGACCCCCTCTTTTGTGAATGAACCCGCAGATTCTCGAAAATCTGCGGGATCTACTGAGAAGGATGCTGCCTCGAAGATACAACATCAGCGCAATCTCCTCCTCCTGCTGTTTCTCCGAAGAGCAAAAGGAAAAGGAGCAATGCCGAAGATTCCGGGACCTCGAAACCCGAAGAAACTGCTCCTGCACCTCGAAAAGCAGCTTATGATCCATACATCGAGAGTATCATCAGCTCGTAGGTTCCTTGCTCTTTTCCTTTTTTATTTGAAGAATTTTATCTTGCCTTGCTTTTATGCTGCCGCTATTTTGTCACAGTGATGATGAAGAAACACCAACTTTAGATGTGGCTGCTCGAACGAGCACGTCACATACTTTAGTTATTTCAGAAAAACCAGTTGAAGGGGAGGAATCGTCGCCTCCTCAACAAAATGTTGATACATCTACTCCTTCGAGCCCCCGTGCCCCTTCACCAAAAAGGGCACGGGTTGAAAAGATTGTTGATCCTGCCCCTCAGTTGGGCAGTTCGTCGCCCCCGCTCCTAGATGATGTAAGTTTGTCGACATCTATATTTTCTTTATTTTGTTTCTTCACATCTTTTTTTTTTATTATTTTTTTTTTTTTTTTATGCCGATGTTTCTCTTACTGTGTTCACGTTGAACAGCCTATGATCAAGGATCTTCTCCGCATCGGTTCCCAATTTATTGGGTACCGTGAATATGCTAATAGAGCCGAAGGTAACGACTTTCATACTTGTCGTTTTTCCTTAATTTGTCACTCCTGTTACTTGCCGCGATTTTTTGATCTTTCTTCTCTCTTTTTTCCATATCTCGACAGAGAAACTTGCAGAGGCTAACGAACGCGCCGACGCACTGGCTCAAAAACTTGAGCAAAGTGAGGCGGCTCGCAAGAAAGCCGAACTCGCTGCTAGCAAAGCCAAGGTCGAAGCTGATGAAGCTAAGGCGAAAGCTGCTGGTGTCGAGGAACTGCAGAAGAAACTTGAGGATGCGACAGCTGCCTTGGATGAGCACAAAGCTGCACAAGCTTCTCGTGACGAAGGAATCCTCAAGCGTTTGAAGTCGCAAAGTCGACGTACTCTGAGTAATATTATCAATCCCTTTTATTTTACTGCACTTCCTGTTTCTTGGTTGTTGACTGATGTCTTGTCTCGTGTGGCAGCCCAAACAAACCAGGATTTTGATCTGGATAATCCTGTCAACGATCCTCTCCTTGACGCACTTTCTCTTCTGGAGTTTCACGGGCGCGAAATTCGTGAAGGCGTGGCAAATGCTAATGCAGGATTGTCAGCGTTGTTCCCTTATTTCTTCCCGAAGAAAGAAGAACCCGCAACTTTCCTTAACCTCGCCAAGATGTTTAATGCTTCGGAAGACCTGGGATTGAAGATGCGTCAGGAGAATATGAAGGTTGCTGTCGAGAGTACTGTTGCCCTGGTTGCCGACAGCCAACGACGCTTGATTGGATGAAGGTTGGCGACACCCGCCGATAGAGCAGTCAAGATGGAGGTCGCTGATCAAGGCGGCCAAGCCCAACACGAAGAAGATCTTGGCGTATCGGGGATCAAGCCAGCTTCAACTCCTAGCTCCTCGAGGCCGGAGGTCTAGTTGCATGCCTCTGTTTTTCTTCGTTTCTTTTGCTTCTGTCGCCAAAGTAGTCATTTGGCGACACGTACTTTCTTAACTCCACTGTAATGCCCTTGTAATTATTCCAAGAGATTAATGAAGACTTCTATCTTTGCTTGTTATTTGATGTTGTCTTGTTTATTTTTCAGTTGATATTTGATAACTATACTCCATCTTCTGCTCCTTCCAATGTTTCGCCTTCTTCTTCCCGCGCGAGGAAAGCTTTTGGTGATACCGCTTCTGTCGACGATACCTTGTCGCAAGAACTGGATGAACTTCGGCAACAACTTCAGTATGCGAAGAAGCAAACACTTGTGATGATGGAGCAATCTCGTAAGTCATCCGAAGCCGAAAAATTGCTCTTCAACAAGCTCGCGAGGCTGTAGCTGCTAAGGAAATTGCTGCTTCCGAGGCTGAAAAGGCGACTATTCGAGAAAATTTCATGCTCGAATTAATGAATGAAGCCGGTGCAGATATGTCGGGTATGCCTCGTTTCATCTGTCGATATCCTTTATCTGCATACTATTGTTTCTTTGAAGGTTTCCGTTTTTTTTTGTTTTGATAGGTGCCTTTACTGATGCTGCTGCCGAGGAAGAGAGGGTGAATGCTAGGACAACCCTCCTTGTTAATCTCTCCTTGGACCATGGTTCTTTGTTTTGGGCTACCCCGGAAAGGACCCGCCAAATTGTCAGATTTCAAGATCGCGCCTCTCAAACTCGTGATTTCCTCGACTTCTGTACCAAGACCTTGTCCATGGTTTACAACTCCATGTTTCCTCGGAACGTCCAACCAAAAACTCTTCCTGAATTGATGGAAAGGTTCAAGGATGCTCGCAGTATCCATGATTTTGTTAAAGCTCAACTAGTAGCTGGCGCCAGATTTGCTCTTATCATGCTCCAAATCTGCCACTCGAAGCTTGACCTTACCCAGGTTGTCGAGAAGGTTCACCAAAAAGTAAAACGTCGGAGAGTTGGTGTTGACAGGATTAACACGAAGGTTACGCCTATAGCCGAAGAAATGATTGAGGACCTACTTCGGATGGATGCCGACTTTTTTGCCGATGGCCATTATGCCGATTTTCTTGGTGCTGCTCCTGAGGAAAACAGGGTTACTCTTGATGACATATTGAATCAAGACTAGTTAGTTTCTTCTTGTAGATATTTTTTCTTTGTAATCCACGACTATATTGTAAAGCAATCATTATATTTCTCTGTTTGTTTAGCCCCCGAGTGTTTCGGTGACTCTTTACTATATTTGTATACTTGCGAGGTTTTGAACCAAGGCATTTATATATTTAAGGCGAATATGAGCCCCCAAGCTTTTTAGTGAGTACTATTTTGTATTTTTGTTGACTCACGAGGTGTTTGAATACCAAGGCAAGTTTTTCCTTTTGTTGATGAACTATATTGAAATTCGTCGGAGCGAAGACTTTGGTCATGTCGATAAAGAAGAAAAGTTATATTGTCACTATCTTTATTATATTGCAGCACCGCGAGCCCGCCTCATTAAAAACCTTCTCCGGCCCCACTCGGTGCCCCGAAAAAGGAAAAGAGTGCGTCTGAAAACTCGCGGGCGTTTCAGTACATTGAAGCTTTACAAAGACTATATTTTGACTCTAGGCGTAAAAACGCCTAAGTTGCGCCACGTTCCAGGGGTTTGGCTCCTCCACCCCTGTCTTCTTGTCCTTTATTCTGTATGCTCCTCCTCCAATTACTTCCGTGACAATGTAAGGGCCAAGCCATGGTGACTCGAGTTTTTCATGACTTTTTTGCGTGAGCCGAAGAACTAGGTCTCCCACCTGAAAAGATCTTGGCCGCAAACGTCGACTGTGGTAATTCTTCAAATCCTGTTGATATTTGGTTACCCGAGATAATACTTCATCTCGAGCTTCATCAAGTGCGTCGACGTCGTCTTCTAGCACTCTTCTCGACGTTTCTTCATCATATTCAGCGACACGTGGAGAGTTGTGCTCTATCTCGATTGGTAGTACTGCTTCTGCTCCATGAACCAGGAAAAACGGAGTTTCCTGCGTTGCTGTGTTTGGTGTTGTTTGGATGCTCCACAACACGCTTGGTAGTTCTTCTGGCCATGTATGTCGAGCTTTTTCCAGTGGTCCTAATAAGCGCTTCTTGATACCATTGCAGATGATGCCATTGGCTTTCTCGACTTGCCCATTGGTTTGAGGATGTGCAACTGACGCAAAGTTCAGCTTAATACCCACCTCTTCGCAATAATCTTTGAATTCATGGGATGTGAAGTTGCTGCCGTTGTCTCAGACGATGTCGTGGGGCACTCCAAATCTGAAGACGAGGCCTTTTACGAATTTTATCGCGGATGCTCCATCTCGGTGAATTTATCGGCTTCGCTTCTATCCACTTTGTAAACTTATCGACAGCTACTAGCATGTACTCCTTTCCTCCTGGCCAGGATTTGTGTAACTTACCCACCATATCAAGTCCCCATTGAGCAAAGGGCCAAGACAATGGTATTGGTGCTAACTCTGCCGGAGAGTGAGGTTTTGCGGCGAACCTTTGACATGCGTCGCAAGTTCTTACTATGTCCTTGGCGTCCTCGATTGCTGTCAACCAGTAGAATCCTGCCCGAAAAACCTTGGCTGTGATAGCTCGACTACTTGCGTGGTGGCCACATATTCCTTCGTGTACATCCTTCAGGATTATTCTTCCTTCTTCGGGTGTAACGCACCTTTGCAAAACGCCTGAAATACTTCGCTTATACAATTCTCCCTTGACCACCGTAAAAGCTTTGGAACGTCGAATTACTCGCCTTGCTTCAACTGGATCATCGGGTATTTCTTTCCTCATGATGTATGATATGTACGGCTGCATCCACGGTATCTGTATCACCATGACCAAGTCCTGATCCTCTTCTTCGTCCTCTTGCTTTTCCTTGGCAGCCCCCGAGGGTTTCTTCTCCTTCTTTTTTGACTTTGTTGGCTTAGTGGATCTCTCTCGTTATCTCTTCCCAGAATACACACGGCGGGACTGGAAGGCACTGTGACCCGATGTTTGCAAGAACGTCGGCTTCGTCGTTGCTCAACCTGCTAATATGATTTACTTCGCATCCATCGAATAACTTTTCAAGCTCGTTGTACACCTCCTTGTATGCCATCATGCTATCATTGATTGCATCACATTGGTTCATAACTTGCTGAGCCACCAACTCGTGAGTCGCCAAAGATTTTTAATCGAGTTGCTCCGCAGTGCTTTCGCCATCTTCATCCCGTGTATGAGAGCCTCATATTCTGCTTCATTGTTAGATGCGTTAAGGAACGTCATCCGGAGGATGTACTTCAATTTGTCGCCTTCAGGTGATATGAGTACTACTCCTGCGCCAGCTCCTTCTAGTCTCTTGGACCCATCAAAGTTCATGGTCCAAGTTCTCGATAAATCTGGTGGTCCTGTATTTTGCAACTCCATCCATTCTGCGATGAAGTCTGGCAGTATTTGCGACTTTATTGCTTTTCTTTTTCATACGTGATGTCCCGAGGGGAAAGTTCTATTCCCCAAAGGGAGACACGACCCGTAGCTTCGGGTTATTCAAGATATTTGACAAGGGAGCTTCATTGACCACTATGATCGGGTGTGCCGAAAAATAGTGGCGCAATTTTCGTGCTGTCGTGAACACTCCATATGCTAGCTTTTGGTACTGAGGGTACCTTTGTTTTGAAGGTGACAAGACTTCGCTCACGAAGTATACCGTCGCTGCACTCCATGGATTTTCCCTTCTTCTTCTCTTTCGACAACTAATACCGTGCTAACCACTTGGGGCGTGGCTGCAATATACAGCAGGAGAGGTTCCTTTTCCTTTGGAGCCACCAGGATTGGTGGTGTCGAGATTTTTCGCTTCAGATCCTCGAAAGCTCTGTCGGCCTCTTCGTTCCACTGGAATTTATCTCCTTGTTTTATCAGCGCATAAAATGGTAACGCTTTTTCTCCTAACCTCGGCGACGAACCTGCTCAAAGCTGCGACTCGCCCACTTAGCTGCTGTATTTCTTTCAACTTTGTTGGCTTTCTCATTGTTACTATGGCTTGTATTTTGTCGGGATTTGCTTCTATCCCTCTTGCCGAAACTAGAAACCCCAGAAGTTCTCCTGCTGGGACGCCAAAAGAACACTTCGTCGGGTTCAGTTTGAGGCAGAATTTGTCGAGGTTGTCAAAAGTTTCTTTGAGATCCTCGATCAATGTTGTCCCCTTTTTTGATGTTATGACGACATCATCGATGTATACTTGCACGTTTTTCCCGATCTGTGTTGCTAAACACTTCTGCATCATCCTCTGATATGTTGCTCCCGCATTTTTTAGACCAAAGGGCATTGTTTTGTAGCAAAACACGCCGTAAGGTGTAATAAACGCTGTCTTGGCTTCATCATCTTCTTTTAATCTGATCTGGTTATAACCAGAGTATGCATCCAAGAAGGAAAGACGTTCGCAACCTGCCGTGGAGTCGATAATTTGATCGATCCTTGGGAGGGGAAAGTGATCCTTAGGACAATGTTTATTGAGACACGTAAAGTCGACGCACATGCGAAGGACTGTCGTGTTTTTCTTCGGCACCATCACCGGGTTAGCTACCCATGTGGCTTCGTAGATATTTCTCTGATAAAACCCGCTTCGTCGCGTCGATTTCTTGCTGAAAGCCTGGCTTTGCGGTTTGGTTCCGAAAAACGCCGAATAGGTTGTCTCGATTGGTTTATTTGTTGGATCCAAATTTAGTTGGTGATCGGCAAGTTCACTGGTTACTCCTGGCATCTAACATGGACAACATGCAAAGAATTTACATTTCTCACGGAGGAACTTGACGAGCGCGCTTTCCTATGCGATATCCATATCGTTTGCGATAGATGTCGTCTTTTTGGATCCGTCGGGTGAATCTGCACCTCCTTAGAATTTTTCTCTCGTGTTGAAAGTTGATTCTTTATTTGGCCTTCCAGCGTGGGCAAGACGTCGTAATCAGTCATGCTTTTTGAGGCCAAGTACTCGACTTGCATCCCGAAAGTTTCTGCCAACCTTGTGAAAATCCTTGTCGCACTTATCGGCTAAGGCAAAGCTTCCCTTGACCGTGATTGGTCCTCTTGGTCCGGCAACCTCCACAACAGGTATGTATAGTGTGGTACTGCCATAAATCTAGCATATGCTGGTCGTCCCAACAGAGCGTGGTATTGTGATGGAAAATCCACGACTTCAAATTCGAGCTTCTCGATTCTATAATTTTCTCGGGTCCCAAATTGAACATCGAGATTGATTTTTCCCAATGGATAACTTGGTTTCTCTGGTGTAATGCCGTGGAACCTTGTGTCTGTTGGTTTCAAGTTTGCTAAGGATATGTTCATCTTCCTCAATGTATCTGCATACATGAGGTTCAAGCTGCTGCCGCCGTCTATGAACACTCGAGAGACATCAAATCCTGCGATAACTGCTGGCAGAATAAGTGCTGACTGCCCTGGTCGAGGAACTTGCTGCGGATGATCTGCTATTGTGAAGCCGATATCTTGTCCTGACCAATTAAGGTACTCAACTGTTGGTGGAGGCATTTTCTCTCGCCATAAACACCTGTCGTGAGATTACTGTTTGAGCTCTATTGGACGGCCTTCCCTTCTGAAACAGCAACACTGCTCCGTTGGAAGTCGGATCAACCTAGGGAGGTGGTGCAGGTGCTGCCGCTATTCTTAGCTGGTGTCGATTGTCCTCTGTAATCGCGGGAGGTGGCGGGAGATGAACCTCGCTCCTAGGCTCCCGAGGGTTTCTCTGTGCTGCTCGAGCGTGAGCATTTTCTGCGTATCTGAACATTGCCTGAAAATTTCGACAGTCTTTCTGCAGGTGCCCTGACTGTCTTTTCCCGTTGCTGTCGAGGAAAAAGTGCATCTGGCACGGTCCGTTCAGCATTTCCTCGGGGGACACGAAAGGTCTTGGAAACCTCGGCCCACTATTTTGCCTGTTGCGTGAATCATCCCTATTATCACCTCGCTGTTCACTGCTTCTCTGGTAATCATCTCTGTTGCCTCCTGTATTTGTCCGAAAACCTGCCGAAATTTGTCCTGGGGCGTCGTAGTTCTGGTACGTCCGAGGAAATCTTCGCCTCGGTTGATAGTTTCGACCACGGTCCTCCTCTGGCGACCTGTGTCGTTTGTTGTGGACAGCGTCTTCTCCATCTGCCCATTTATTTGCTATCTCCATTAACGCGGATACTGTCCTTGGATTGGTCCTTCCCAAATCCTCGACAAAGTCTCCACGCCTGACTCCTGCGACAAACGCATCTATTGCTCTCTCGTCAGATATGTTTTCTGCCGAGTTTTTGATGATATTCCACCTCTGGATGTACTTTCTCATTGGCTCATCTGGCTTTTGTCGACACGCTCTCAACTCCTCTAACGATGCGGGTTTTTTGCACGTGGATCTGAAGTTCTTGACGAACACGTCCTCGAAACTTTCCCAACTGTCGATGGATCCTGGAGCGAGTTTCTTTATCCATGATCGTGCGGCACCACTCAGGTGCACCTGGATGCTTTGCATGGCTGTTGCCCTAGTTCCTCCTGTCAGCTTCACCGTCTCCAGATAGTCGACTAGCCAATCCTCAGGATCTTGAAGGCCGTCGAATTTCTTGAAATTATCGGGTAACTTGAATCCTGAGGGGACTCGCGTTTCGGACTCTCCTCGTGAAGCATGGTAAGCCGCACATATCTTCGTCGTTAAGTTCTGGGGATTGCCGATGATCCCTTCTGCTTTGCCGCGCTCTGTCGACTCTTGCTTGTGCTGCTGTGTCTCTTGCTCCACTTGGCCCTTCAGGTGCTGCCGCTGTTGCTGCTGCGGGTCGCGGACTATTTTGCCTTGCCACTCCTTCGGGAGGCGTTGATATAAACGCTGTCCCCATAGCTCCAACTCCTGCTACCGCCATATTGTACAGTGTTTCCCTTGGGTCACCCGGAGGTGGTTTAGATGCAAGGATAAAAGCATGTGTCGCCATATACCCAGCCTCTGGTGTCTTAGGGATGATGTTTCCTCTTGTATCTATCGACATAAAGGACATGTCGAGGTTTTGAACCAAGTGCTCTCTTTCCGCTTCGGGTATGTGTTGCAGTCTTGACCTTGCTCTGTTCCGCGCCTCCCGATGGCTATCACCCGTAGTTCTAGATTGTCGACTTAGATCTGCCCTTCTCCTGCTGGATGCAGAAGCTGCCTCCTTTCTCCTGTTCAACTCAGCTGTCTGTTTTTCCAATTCCCTGGCAGCTCGTGCGAGCCTATATTGATATGCTTGCAATTCTTCTGGTGTGGCTGTGGTAGCCATTGGTTCTGTGCCGTTCATAGCTCTCGCAGCTCTGTCCCACGCTGCTTGTGAAAGTTGAACTCTATCTCGCGGCTCTGGCCCGACGTATTTGTTGCCCAAGCCTTGTCGCAGATTGGAGGGATCGACGTATGGATTTCCCAAACTGTCGAAAGCCTCAGATGTCTCTTCTTGATCTTCAATGGCGTAAATCTGATGATACTTTGTACTCAGATCTATGTTGGGTTTGGTGACATCGTCGTTGAGATTGATGAAGACCTTGCCCACTGTCAAAGATTTGTCGATGAAGTCGTAACTGTCGACATTGCTTGAACCATCGCTTATATATGAATCCGCAGATGACTCAAACGACATGTCGTTGAAGATCTTGGCGAGTTTCTCTCTTGCTCTGATGCTGACGTAGCGTGTCGCCGAGGTTTCTTCTTCTCCTGATTCGTTTGACGATGTATAGCTTGAAAAATCGGAACCGGCCACTGATGATTCCGACGAAATCGGAATCTCGACACGATACGATCCTTCCTTCTCGACGCGAAAGTGGAACCTTCCGAACGTCATCTCCATGGGCTCCGCCAGATACGCATATGCATCCAAACGGGAGGGTGGGTGAGGAACAAAATCGACAAGACCAGTAGCGATCTGTTTACCTCGATCCATTGTGTTGCTTGCGGTTGACGATGTCGAAGATCTTGAGCGTGCCATCGAGATCAGCTCCTTACGCCTCTAATTCCCACGGTCGGCGCCAATTGACAAGGTATTGACTTGTCAATGCCTATGGATTGTAGGCTAGGGTTTAGTTAGAAGTAGAGGGCAAGTAGATCTCGAAGGTTTCAGCCGAAAAGTACTCGACGACTATGAAAACTAGGGTTTGCAGACAATGATTCGATTGATTCTTTGTCCCTCGACTCCCCCTTATATATGAGGTGGAGCCGAGGGATCCGTGCTATACAAGTTTACATAGTCCGGGACGGTTTCTAACTCATCCCGCCAGATCACAAACAACACTTCCTATTACAACTCTATCTTTCCTTAGTAAATCTTGGGCTCCCGAATCTTCTTATTCTTCGGGTATTGGGCTTCCAGTAAACCCCGGGTACCATCTTCGGCAGGCCCATTTGGGATGCCTATGTCAGCGCTCCTCACCCTAAATCCAGCGAAAGTTTCATCCGGATTGGACGTAAATTTGGCGTGGGGAGCGCCGAAGTTCTAGCCATTCCCCCGGCAGGACAGCCCCAACTTGGGGCATTTGACATATTTTAAACAAATTCGACATAAAATTTAACAAGTTCGGCAAACAAGATTTAGAAAATTGCTGAAACAATTTCGGCGAAAAGCAGTACAATGTTTAACAAGTGCTGAAACAAATGAAGCACACAATTTCACAAGTTTTGAAACAAATAAATAAAGCACAGACTAGTTGGCGTCGGCGTTGGCGTTGCCTCGAAGCGTCCATATGTGCTCCACCAGATCATCTTGCAGCTATTGATGCATTGTAGAGTCTCGGATCTCCTGGCGCATAGCAATGAAGGCGGCCCATGATGTCGGCACCTGGTGATTAGGCTGTGCAAGAGGTCCCTCTCTCTCATATGGTGCTTGTTGCTCAGCCAGAGGAACCGGATGTTTTCGCTCATTTTCAATAATCATATTGTGTAGGCACACACAGCAGTTCATCACCTCCCACATCTGATCTTTGGACCAAGTCATAGCGGGGAACCGGATGACAGCAAATCTCTGCTGGAGGACACCAAATGCACGCTCGACGTCTTTTCGGCAAACTTCTTGTTTCTTCACAAACACGCAAAGTTTAGGGGTGCTAGGTTTCGAGATAGTCTTCACAAATGTTGCCCACTTTGGATAGATACCGTCTGCAAGGTAGTATCCTTTGTTGTAGTGCCGACCATTGATCACATAGTTCACCGGGGGAGCATGACCCTCAGCAAGCTTGGAAAAGATCGGGGAGCAGTTTAGGACGTTGATGTCATTGTTGGATCCAGGCATACCAAAGAAAGAGTGCCAAATCCAGAGATCATGGGTAGCCACTGCTTCAAGTATCACAGTGCAACCGTTTTTGTGACCCTTGTACATTCTCTGCCACGCAAACGGACAGTTCTTCCATTTCCAATGCATGCAGTCAATGCTTCCAAGCATCCCTTGACGTGGGCATTACCCTTCGGCTAACTGTCAACACCCGGATTTTTAAGTCCGAATGCCTATTATGTCATTCATCGCAATCCCAGGAATATTGTTGTTGCGAGGCATAATAGTTAAGTATCACAGTCATCATTTATTACAAACCATAAAGTCTTACAACTTGGAATCACATGATCCATATTACACGAATAGTTGATCTATTGATCAACGAACAAACACACATTCATAGCGGAAACGTAAGATACAAGGACTCTCTAGTCCACAGGCCAACGCTTGACGTTAGAAGCTCCTAGTTGTGGTAGACGTCTTGCTGGTCGTCATCCTCGTACTGCTGCTCGGCTTCATAGTCTGGCCATTTGAATAGCCAGGGACAAAGCCGTGAGTACTTCAAGTACTCGCAATCTAATACTAACACAAGTGCTAAAAATACTCTAGAGAGTGCTCTAAGCTCTAAGTTTATTTGCATAAAGCCAGTTTTAGTTGAGAAACCATTTAGTAATCAAACTCATTAAGTGCTAACTAACTCAAGTGGGAACATTAGTGTCATTCCCACCATTTCAGTGGTGAATTCAATTCAATTCACCACTTCACCACTTAAAACATCAAGTTTTCAAAAATTCTGATACCGGAAACTGTATGGCCTTTCCAACCGTCCGTAACCGTGGACACGGCTATTCGAATAGGTTTACACTCTGCAGAGGTTGCACACTTGTGCCACAACATTTGATTTCATCCGTCGTGGATAAACCTGAATCATCGCAACTCAAGACGCGGATCATCAACCATAACCTTTCACTTACACACCCTATTATAGGCACCTATCCCCATGAGCTTGGCCTCCCGGTGATAACCAACTGTTAACCCGGGAACTGCACAGGGCTTGGCCGTACAATTCACGTCATTTCACTTTCAACGAAGGCAGCCTCGGCATAACCCCTATGACGTTTGTTCAGAGGGAACCCATACTAAGACACATAAATTTCCAGCTAAGCCTTACCCATAATCAGGTATTGTGGGGGTACTCAAATATTGGAAAGGTATCGCATTCAAACCACTATCAGTTTTATCAAAAATCACCATCTTCTCTTAGTCATATTCACCTTCAAAAACTTTCAATGGAAATGAATCATCATTCCAAGGTTTCAACAACTTTATTCACAAACACAAGTTCCCATCTAGAGTAGTCATTTTTAATTTAGCACTAGCATCTAGGTGTGAGTGGTGCTAAGTACTTTGCTTTGCTTCTAGGCTAAATTTGATACTCTTGTACTAGTCCAATACTAACCAAGTAAATCATGAATCAAAAATACTTTGATAAAACAAAAGTAAGTAAAGCTTTGGAAAGTAAAACTGGGAGATAGGATCATGAACATAAAGTAAAATGGGGTAATGCTTTGCTCATGGTGAGCTTTGCACTTTGCAAGAGTATTATCTTGCCTTGGTTGGGGAATTGGTCAAAGTGGTCTTCTTCTCCTTGGAAGTAGACCTCCTCCTCTTCTGGGTACTCCTCGGTACTAGCATCTAAAATACGAATATGGGGTACACAATCATCATACCAAACTTATGTACTAAACTATGCACACTCATGATGAACACAAATTAATCTAGCATCACACACTACTAATAAATGGGTGGAGGGGTTCTTCTTAGTATTTAAGAAAAATAAATTCCTCTCATACAAAATTAAGAGTTACTTCTAGTTACTTAGAGAATTAAATCCCTCTTATTATCTTATTAAGATTTAATTTCTCTTTTGAAAGATAGGTGACCTAGGTTGACTCAAGTCAACCTCTTCACACTTATCAAATAGAGAAAATGATTTAAATGAGGTGAACACCTCATACATTTTAATCCTAGCATGTAAAGATTTAATATCATCAACCAATCATATGAGCTCTACATGACCAGAGTCTCCACCTCATTGTGACATGGTTGTGACAAGATTTAAATGAGAAAACATTCCCATAAGATTTCTTAATAGTTTTGGACAATAATTTTGACTAGAAAATAGCCATAAAGTCCTTTACTTCAAATGGGCCATGATCATTCAAATTAAGCATGGCATATTTTTGCATAAACAATTAGTACAAGTGTAAAGTGAACTATAGGAGTTGGAATTAACTTAAAAGCATTTATGGTTGATTTTTAAGAATTATTATAAGGCAGAAAAGTCCCTGCCTTGTTTATTTTGTCACTTTAATTCCACAATAGATCTAGGGTTCTATCCAGTGGCAAAGTGTAGATAATTTCATAAGGTTTCCAGAAATATAAAATTTGCAAAATTTGGCCCAGTAGAAATTTCCCTATTGAATTTCAAAGTTTGCATCTGATTAGGGTATTTTTCTATTTTCAAAGTTTGAATTCAAACCGTGGGCTCGCGCGGGAAATAACTGGGCTGCAGAGAAAAAGAGAAATGGGCCGGCCCAGTACTGCGTCCAGCGCAGCGGGCCGCCTGACAGCGTGGGGGCCACGCGTCAGTGGGACTTAACGCCCGAAGCGGTACGGGGAGAGGAGAGCCGTGCGATTAGGCGATAGATCGACGGCTGGGGTGCGTCGTCGTCGACGGCGAGAGGGGAACTCACTGCGGCGGAGGTAGGGGGTCGGAGCGGTCGTCGGAGCTCCGGCTAGCGTCGGAGTGGTGCGCAGGGACGTTGTCGACGACGGTGAAGCAGAGGGAAGCAGCGGCGTCGCCTGGGGTGGCCTCCTGCTCCGGCTTGCTCCGTGTACTGGCGGCGGCGGCGAGCTTGCAATTGGCGGTCTCCGGTGGCTTATCTATGAAATTGAGGTGGCAGGGAGAGTTCTGAGGATGAGTGGAGGAGGATGGTGTGCTCAGATCAGTGGGAGAGGTCCTCCTTTTATAGGCGCGGGAGATGACTGTGGGGCGGAGCTAGGGTCCTCATCGTCGCCGGCGTTCCAAGGTCGCGAAGGGGCAAGGCGTGGGTGCGTACGATTGCTGGCGTCCTGGCGAAGCTGACGCGCGTGCTGGCGGTGAAGACGAGGGTCTACAGCGGCGGTGAGCTTGACGGGAGCGCGCAGGTCATGGCGGACAGTCGTCGTCGTGGTCGTCACCTGTGGCGTTCCCGCGGGCCAGTGGCCGTGTCCAGGCGGTCCAGTGATGCGTCGCGCGTCGACTGGCGCTGAGAGGAGAGGTCGAGGTGGCGCAGGGGCTCAGGGCTGCTGGCGCTCTGGCGCGTCCAACGCAGATGCCATGCGCGCTCTGGCGCGGCATGGGCATGCCTGGGCGTGTCTGGGCGCTCGTGTGCTGGCGAGTGTGAGCTCAAACTTGGTCAAGGGATGGCACGGGCGTGTCCAGGGGAGTGAGAGGAAGGGAAAGGACATGGTGGGGAGGTCCAGAGGTGGCCAGGTGAGGAGATGGCATGAGAGGGACATGCCATGCCATGGCATGGCCAGGTTTGTCAAGTTGGCCGTGCTCCAGGGCTTGGCAAGTGGTGGAGGTGATGCACTGAGGTGAGAGGAAGTGCCAGGGGTGCAGGGGTGGCTCAGGTTTGACCAAGTCCAGAGTAAAAATTCAGCATGGGCTTCAATTTACCTCATGCCTGCAAGGTGTTTGAGCAAATGGCCGCAAGAAATAAATTTTTGAAATTTGAAATTCTTTTTGGTGGGTTGTAACCATATTTCAAAAGGAGTAGAATGGTGGTGGTTTGGTTCAAATTGGAGTTGTTTTGCAAAATTTCAAATTTGGGGGTAATCTTCTTTTTCTTCTCAGATCTCACCTTGTCAATTTAATTCTGGTCAACCTAGTCAACTCTAGCCATGGTGGTCAACATGAAAAGTACTCACCTTGACATGGTCTTGGATGACATGGCTTTGGTTGACAAAGTTTAGTTTAGGTTTCAAGAATTAGAGGGGTGCAAAGTAGGGAAGAAAATATTTTTGCCTCATATGACCATTATCATATGTGGGTGAGATTTTTGATTTCTTGCTATTTGATTCTTGATCCAAGGATGCAAAAGTGTTAGTTTATCAAATTGAAGTCTTTTGGAAGCAAGGGGGCAAGCAATCTTGGCCTTGGTTGAGGATTTGCTATTTTGCATAAGGTGTATGTGAGTGAGAAATGGGTTTTTCCCATTTTCTCTAATTCCCTTCAAATTAGGGTTTAGTGATCTTGGTTAGGGTTCTCATAGCAATGTTTATACCTACTAACACTCATCATGGCAATTGCACAACAGAATTTCACTCAAGTGCATGAAACTATATGTGGCACTATATGCATAGAAAAAGTTTTTGTTAATTGCAAAAATTTGAGATTTTGGGAACTTTCTTTCTTGGTCTTTTATTAATGAAACTTGGGATGTTACAAACCCTTCCCCCTTACAAAAGATCTCGTCCCGAGATCTAGAGAAAACTAGGTACTAAATAGATCTGGGTATTCTTTCTTCATGTCTTCCTCGCGTTCCCAAGTTGCTTCTTCTTCAGTGTGATTACTCCATTGTATCTTCAGGAACTTGATACTTCTTGTGCGGGTGGTCCTGAAAGCTTCCTCCAGGATGCGAATAGGCACTTCACGGTAGGTTAGATCCTGGTTGAGGTCAATGGCTCTGTGGTCGATATTCTTGAATACTTCTGTCTTCTCTGGCACTTCGAGGCACTTCCGAAGTAGTGAGATGTGAAACACATTGTGCACGGCGGACATTTCTTCCGGTAGTTCAAGCTGATATGAAACTTCTCCTCTGCGACTCAGCACTTTGAAGGGTCCGACATATCTGGGGGCGAGCTTTCCTCTGAGTTGGAATCTCTGCATTCCTTTGAGGGGTGAGACTTTGAGATACACAAAATCTCCGATTTCGAATGTCATCTCTCTGCGTCTCTTGTCGGCGTAGCTCTTCTGTCTTGACTGGGCGGTCTTGAGGTACTCTCGGATCTTGTGCACCTTCTCTTCGGCTTCGTGGAGAATATCTGGGCCGAAGACTTGACTATCTCCGACTTCCGACCAGTTCAGGGGGGTACGGCACTTCCTTCCGTACAGGGCTTCAAAGGGGGCCATCTGTAGGCTGGCTTGATAACTGTTGTTGTAGGAGAATTCTGCGTAAGGTAGGCAGTCTTCCCATTTGGATCCATACTCTAGCACACAGGCTCTCAACATATCTTCAAGGATCTGGTTGACTCTTTCGGTCTGTCCGTCCGTCTGTGGGTGATAAGCTGTGCTGAAGTTCAGACGGGTTCCTAGTCCTTCATGCACTTTCTGCCAGAATCTTGAGGTGAATTGAGATCCTCTATCTGACACAATTGACTTCGGGGTTCCATGCAGGCTGACTATTCTGGATATGTATAGTTCAGCTAATCTTGGGCCTTGGTATGTGGTTTTGACGGGGATGAAATGTGCAACTTTGGTCAACCTATCGATGACTACCCAAATGGAGTCATTTCCTCTGCTAGATTTGGGCAATCCTGTGATAAAGTCCATACCGACGGAATCCCACTTCCATTCAGGAATCTGTAAGGGTTGCAACAGTCCTGCGGGGCGTTGATGTTCTGCTTTGACGCGTTGACATATATCACACTTGGCGATGTAGCTTCCTATCTCTCGCTTCATTCCGTGCCACCAGAATTGTTCCTTCAGGTCTTGGTACATCTTGGTCCCTCCTGGGTGGATGGAATACAGTGTATCGTGAGCTTCCTTCAGAATGACTTGCTTCAACTCAGAATCTGACGGTATACACAGGCGTCCGTTGTACCAAAGAACTCCTTCTTCATCTATGGTGAATCCTGGTGCCTTTCCTGCAGCAGTCTGACTCTTGATTCCGTCAATGCTGGCATTTCCTTTCTGGGCTTCTTTTATCTGGCTCACCAAGGTGGGCTGAAGTTCAATGCTGGCTAAGAATCCTTCGCTCACTAGCTCTAGTCTGAACTGTTCAAATTCTTGATATAGGCTAGGTTGCTCTATTGCGAGCATGGAGTTTAATTGGCACGGTAGTCTGCTCAAGGCGTCCGCTACCACATTGGCCTTGCCGGGGTGGTAGTGAATTTCCATGTCGTAATCCTTGATTAACTCAATCCATCTGCGCTGTCTCATGTTCAGCTCCTTCTGGGTAAAAATGTACTTCAGGCTCTTGTGATCTGAATATATCTCGCATCGATTACCCATGAGGTAATGACGCCAAACCTTCAGAGCTAAAACTACGGCTGCTAACTCCAAGTCATGAGTTGGATAGTTCTGTTCATGCAGCTTCAGTTGCCTTGATAGGTACGATATCACCTTGCCTTCTTGCATCAGCACACATCCAAGACCAATCTTGGATGCATCACAATAGACGTCGAATGGCTTGGTAACATCAGGCATGATCAGTATTGGGGCTGTGGTTAATCTGAGCTTGAGCTGCTGGAAGCTTTCTTCACATTTGTCATTCCAGTCAAACTTCTTGTCCTTCTTCAGCAGTTGAGTCATTGGTCTTGCGATGCTGGAGAATCCTTCAACAAATCTGCGGTAATATCCCGCTAATCCCAGAAATGCCCGGACTTCAGTCTGGGTGGTTGGGGCCTTCCATTCCTCAACGGTTTTGATTTTTGCGGGATCTACGGCAATACCTCCGGCAGACAAGATGTGTCCCAGGAATCCTACTTCTTTCAACCAAAACTCACACTTGCTAAACTTGGCGTACAACTGGTGTTGCCTCAGGGTTTCTAGTACCACTTCCAAATGCTGCTCATGCTCTTCTTCTGATTTGGAGTAGATAAGAATGTCATCGATGAAGACAACGACAAACTTATCCAGGAATTCCATAAAGATCTTATTCATGAGATTCATGAAGTAAGCGGGGGCATTGGTCAGTCCAAAGGACATGACATTGTATTCATATAGTCCATATCTGGTGGTAAAGGCAGTCTTAGGGATGTCTGTGGCTCGAATCTTCAGTTGATGGTAACCTGTCCTCAGATCAATCTTCGAGAATACTCGGGCACCGGTCAGCTGGTCAAACAGATCTTCTATCTTTGGCAAGGGGTATTTGTTCTTGATGGTGACGTCGTTGAGCTTACGATAATCCGTAACCAAACGAGTGGCACCGTCCTTTTTATCCACAAACAAAACTGGTGATCTCCAAGGCGACGCACTTGGTCGAATCAGACCTTTATACAGCATATCATCCAATTGCTTCTTCAGTTCCACTAGCTCTGCGGGGTTCATGCTATAGGCTCTCTGGGCTATCGGTCCTGTTCCAGGGATTAACTCGATGATGAACTCGATATCCCGATCTGGGGGCATACCGGGTAGATCATCTGGAAACACATCAGGGTATCGACAAACGACCCTGATTTGATCCAGAGTTGGCTTGGCTACACTTTGGTTGCAGGTGAATTTTCTGGGTAATCTCTCAGACACATGTTCTATTATTATTCCGGTTCTACTAGTCATGGTGATTGCCTTTTTGGCGCAGTCTATCAATCCATGATGTTTCGACATCCAATCCATACCCAGTACTACTTCCAGTCCTTTTGTTCCCAGAACAATCAAGTTTGCATAAAAATCTATTTCATGAATTCTGATGGGTACATCTTTGCAAAATTTTCTAGCTTTAGTGGTTGATCCAGGTATTTGAACTATCATGACATGTTTCAAGCTGATTGGTTGAATCTTACTAATGCCCACAAAATCTTCTGTAACGAAAGAATGCGATGCTCCGGAATCAAACAACACTCTTGCTGGTATTGAGTTAACAGAGAACATACCCAGCACCACGTCTGGTGCTTCCTGGGCTTCTTCGGCGTTCATGTGGAAGAGGCGACCTCCACGGTTGTTCGGGTTGTTGGGGGCGAACTTCTTGCCGGTTGAGACACGGCGTTGTTGTTGAGCCGGTGCTGCGGTGTTGCCTGCGAGCTTTGCGAGCCTCTTGGGGCACTCATTGGAGTAATGCCCTACTACACCACACTCGTAACAGGTGATGGTGGACATGTCCTTGGCGGCGACAGGTATGGCGTTGCTCCCAGTCCGTGGAGCGGTGTTGGTGTTGTTGCTGTTGTTGTTGTTGGGGGCTCTCGGAGGAGCGCGGTTGAAGTTGTTGCTGTTGTGGTTGTAGTTGTTGTTGTTGTGATGGCCTCCTGGCCTGGGGTTTCCTCCACTCCAGTTCTGATAACCTGGACGTGGCATCGGTGCATTGGGCTTGTTGGTCCTGGGGGCAAAGCCTCCACTTGAATTGGGGCGATACCTTGGGGCATTGTTAGGCCCACTCTGGTTCATCATGCGGCGCTTGCGGTTCTCATTGGCTTGGTGCAGCTTGCCCTCCATTTGGATGGCGGAGTCCACAAGGGCTTCGAGGTCGGCGAAGGGGATATTCACCAACACAGTCTGCATCTCATCATGCAGTCCGTTCAGAAACCTTTCCTTCCTCTTCTCAGTAGTATCAGTCTCGTCCGGGGCGTACCTTGACAAGGTTAGAAACTTGTCGCGGTATTCCACCACGGACATCCGGTCTTGCTTCAGTTCACGGAATTCATCTCTCATCTTCTTTATCAGCCCCGGGGGCACATGGTACTTGCTGAACTTGAGCTTGAAGTCTGCCCAAGTCATAATCTGTCCTGCGTTCATGGCACGGGTGCTTGTCCACCAAGCTCTTGCTGGTCCTGCTAAGTAGTGCGTGGCAAACAGCACTTTCTCATTCTCATCAACTCCTGCTACTTCCAGATTGTTCTCCATAATTTGGAGCCAATCATCTGCAACCAGTGGTTCCTCAGTCTTGCTGAAAACTGGCGGGTTGGTGTTTTGAAAGTTCTTGAGCTTTGATCCCGGGTGATCATGATGGCCTTGATTGTTGTTGGCAAGCTGTTGAAGTGCTGCGATGTTGGCTTGTCTTTCAGCTCTTTCTGCTTCTCTATCTTCCAGCATAACTTGCAACATTTGCATCATGGCGTCTTGATTCATGTTGCGAGTTGGAGGGGCCATCTGGACATTGAGATAGATCATGAGATAAGAGGGAAATCTCTATGGCTTGTTTTGTGTTTAAGTGCTAGGTTTGGAAACGTGAAGTCTTTTCATGATAACACAACATACATTCATTCATAGCAAACCACACATATTACAAGCTAACACACTAAGGGTTTTAAGAACCCTTCTTCTCCAAGCTACGATACAAGGGGCGGGATACAACTCACACCTACGATAGTGCTCAAGTGAAACTACTCCTCATCTACATCTATGGGAACGTGGTCATCCTCTCCTGAGTCCAGGAAGGCGTAGTCCTCCTCCTCGGTGAACTCGTCCTCCTCGAAGTCGTCGTCGTCACTCAGGAAGGCTCCTCCTCCCTGAAGGTCTGCTCCATCTTCCTCCATCTTCTTCATCTGTTCCTCTTGGGTCTTGACAGTGGCCTCCAAGGCTGCTATCTTCTCGCGGAGGCGAGCGATGGTGGCGTCCTTCTTGGTGCGCTGCAGACGAAGGGTCCGGCGATCCTTGGCGAGCATCTTGATGGCGTCGCCCTGCTGGATGATGCGGGCGTGAGTCTGGTTGGCGTACACGCGGGCATTGTCCAGATCCTGCTGGGTGTGGTACAGGATGAAGTCGAGATGCTCCACATGGTGCTTCAGCTCCGGGTGGGGCGACATGTCCATGGGCTCTCCAGCAGAGTTACGCCTCGCGAGGTGAGAAAAGCGAGGGTGCCTGAGGGCCTCCCCGCTCATCCCGCACAAGCGTGCGAGTCCCTCCTGAAGTGCGCGGGCAAGTCCGTCCAGCCAGTTGCTTTCCATGAAGGAGAAGAGGATCCTCTCCGAGGTGGGGGACTCCATCTTGCCCCTCAAGTCAGCGGTGATGATCCACTGCAGCTCTCCTCCTGGCTGGTCAGCGATCTCGGCTCCGTGGATCTCCGGGTGGGGGCGGCCAAGGTGGTCAGACAGGGCGTTGAGGTCATGCTCGAAGATCAAGCTTCCCCCATTCCCAAGCTGGTAAAACTTCTTGTTCACGGGCTCCATCTGAAAGTGAAGTAAGGGATTAAGTTAGAGAAGTGAACAAGTGTGGCAAAGTTTTAGGTATATTGTTAAGGAAGAACATGACTTCTTATTTTTCCCAAGGAACTCAAGGAGAAGACAAGACTTAGTTTTTCAGAAATACTCACTTTATCTATTTGTGAAATTCAATTTTTGGGGAACGTCCATTTCTAGCTAGGGTCTCCTAAGGTCAAACAATGGCTCTGATACCAACTTGTCAACACCCGGATTTTTAAGTCCGAATGCCTATTATGTCATTCATCGCAATCCCAGGAATATTGTTGTTGCGAGGCATAATAGTTAAGTATCACAGTCATCATTTATTACAAACCATAAAGTCTTACAACTTGGAATCACATGATCCATATTACACGAATAGTTGATCTATTGATCAACGAACAAACACACATTCATAGCGGAAACGTAAGATACAAGGACTCTCTAGTCCACAGGCCAACGCTTGACGTTAGAAGCTCCTAGTTGTGGTAGACGTCTTGCTGGTCGTCATCCTCGTACTGCTGCTCGGCTTCATAGTCTGGCCATTTGAATAGCCAGGGACAAAGCCGTGAGTACTTCAAGTACTCGCAATCTAATACTAACACAAGTGCTAAAAATACTCTAGAGAGTGCTCTAAGCTCTAAGTTTATTTGCATAAAGCCAGTTTTAGTTGAGAAACCATTTAGTAATCAAACTCATTAAGTGCTAACTAACTCAAGTGGGAACATTAGTGTCATTCCCACCATTTCAGTGGTGAATTCAATTCAATTCACCACTTCACCACTTAAAACATCAAGTTTTCAAAAATTCTGATACCGGAAACTGTATGGCCTTTCCAACCGTCCGTAACCGTGGACACGGCTATTCGAATAGGTTTACACTCTGCAGAGGTTGCACACTTGTGCCACAACATTTGATTTCATCCGTCAGGGATAAACCCTGAATCATCGCAACTCAGTACGCGGATCATCAACCATAACCTTTCACTTACACACCCTAGTATAGGCACCTCTCCCCATGAGCTTGGCCTCCCGGTGATAACCAACTGTTAACCCGGGAACTGCACAGGGCTTGGCCGTACAATTCACGTCATTTCACTTTCAACGGAGGCAGCCTCGGCATAACCCCTATGACGTTTGTTCAGAGGGAACCCATACTAAGACACATAAATTTCCAGCTAAGCATTACCCATAATCAGGTATTGTGGGGGTACTCAAATATTGGAAAGGTATCGCATTCAAACCACTATCAGTTTTATCAAAAATCACCATCTTCTCTTAGTCATATTCACCTTCAAAAACTTTCAATGGAAATGAATCATCATTCCAAGGTTTCAACAACTTTATTCACAAACACAAGTTCCCATCTAGAGTAGTCATTTTTAATTTAGCACTAGCATCTAGGTGTGAGTGGTGCTAAGTACTTTGCTTTGCTTCTAGGCTAAATTTGATACTCTTGTACTAGTCCAATACTAACCAAGTAAATCATGAATCAAAAATACTTTGATAAAACAAAAGTAAGTAAAGCTTTGGAAAGTAAAACTGGGAGATAGGATCATGAACATAAAGTAAAATGGGGTAATGCTTTGCTCATGGTGAGCTTTGCACTTTGCAAGAGTATTATCTTGCCTTGGTTGGGGAATTGGTCAAAGTGGTCTTCTTCTCCTTGGAAGTAGACCTCCTCCTCTTCTGGGTACTCCTCGGTACTAGCGTCTAAAATACGAATATGGGGTACACAATCATCATACCAAACTTATGTACTAAACTATGCACACTCATGATGAACACAAATTAATCTAGCATCACACACTACTAATAAATGGGTGGAGGGGTTCTTCTTAGTATTTAAGAAAAATAAATTCCTCTCATACAAAATTAAGAGTTACTTCTAGTTACTTAGAGAATTAAATCCCTCTTATTATCTTATTAAGATTTAATTTCTCTTTTGAAAGATAGGTGACCTAGGTTGACTCAAGTCAACCTCTTCACACTTATCAAATAGAGAAAATGATTTAAATGAGGTGAACACCTCATACATTTTAATCCTAGCATGTAAAGATTTAATATCATCAACCAATCATATGAGCTCTACATGACCAGAGTCTCCACCTCATTGTGACATGGTTGTGACAAGATTTAAATGAGAAAACATTCCCATAAGATTTCTTAATAGTTTTGGACAATAATTTTGACTAGAAAATAGCCATAAAGTCCTTTACTTCAAATGGGCCATGATCATTCAAAGTAAGCATGGCATATTTTTGCATAAACAATTAGTACAAGTGTAAAGTGAACTATAGGAGTTGGAATTAACTTAAAAGCATTTATGGTTGATTTTTAAGAATTATTATAAGGCAGAAAAGTCCCTGCCTTGTTTATTTTGTCACTTTAATTCCACAATAGATCTAGGGTTCTATCCAGTGGCAAAGTGTAGATAATTTCATAAGGTTTCCAGAAATATAAAATTTGCAAAATTTGGCCCAGTAGAAATTTCCCTATTGAATTTCAAAGTTTGCATCTGATTAGGGTATTTTTCTATTTTCAAAGTTTGAATTCAAACCGTGGGCTCGCGCGGGAAATAACTGGGCTGCAGAGAAAAAGAGAAATGGGCCGGCCCAGTACTGCGTCCAGCGCAGCGGGCCGCCTGACAGCGTGGGGGCCACGCGTCAGTGGGACTTAACGCCCGAAGCGGTACGGGGAGAGGAGAGCCGTGCGATTAGGCGATAGATCGACGGCTGGGGTGCGTCGTCGTCGACGGCGAGAGGGGAACTCACTGCGGCGGAGGTAGGGGGTCGGAGCGGTCGTCGGAGCTCCGGCGAGCGTTGGAGTGGTGCGCAGGGACGTTGTCGATGACGGTGAAGCAGAGGGAAGCAGCGGCGTCGCCTGGGGTGGCCTCCTGCTCCGGCTTGCTCCGTGTACTGGCGGCGGCGGCGAGCTTGCAATTGGCGGTCTCCGGTGGCTTATCTATGAAATTGAGGTGGCAGGGAGAGTTCTGAGGATGAGTGGAGGAGGATGGTGTGCTCAGATCAGTGGGAGAGGTCCTCCTTTTATAGGCGCGGGAGATGACTGTGGGGCGGAGCTAGGGTCCTCGTCGTCGCCGGCGTTCCAAGGTCGCGAAGGGGCAAGGCGTGGGTGCGTACGATTGCTGGCGTCCTGGCGAAGCTGACGCGCGTGCTGGCGGTGAAGACGAGGGTCTACAGCGGCGGTGAGCTTGACGGGAGCGCGCAGGTCATGGCGAATAGTCGTCGTCGTGGTCGTCACCTGTGGCATTCCCGCGGGCCAGTGGCCGTGTCCAGGCGGTCCAGTGATGCGTCGCGCGTCGACTGGCGCTGAGAGGAGAGGTCGAGGTGGCGCAGGGGCTCAGGGCTGCTGGCGCTCTGGCGCATCCAACGCAGATGCCATGCGCGCTCTGGCGCGGCATGGGCATGCCTGGGCGTGTCTGGGCGCTCGTGTGCTGGCGAGTGTGAGCTCAAACTTGGTCAAGGGATGGCACGGGCGTGTCCAGGGGAGTGAGAGGAAGGGAAAGGACATGGTGGGGAGGTCCAGAGGTGGCCAGGTGAGGAGATGGCATGAGAGGGACATGCCATGCCATGGCATGGCCAGGTTTGTCAAGTTGGCCGTGCTCCAGGGCTTGGCAAGTGGTGGAGGTGATGCACTGAGGTGAGAGGAAGTGCCAGGGGTGCAGGGGTGGCTCAGGTTTGACCAAGTCCAGAGTAAAAATTCAGCATGGGCTTCAATTTACCTCATGCCTGCAAGGTGTTTGAGCAAATGGCCGCAAGAAATAAATTTTTGAAATTTGAAATTCTTTTTGGTGGGTTGTAATCATATTTCAAAAGGAGTAGAATGGTGGTGGTTTGGTTCAAATTGGAGTTGTTTTGCAAAATTTCAAATTTGGGGGTAATCTTCTTTTTCTTCTCAGATCTCACCTTGTCAATTTAATTCTGGTCAACCTAGTCAACTCTAGCCATGGTGGTCAACATGAAAAGTAATCACCTTGACATGGTCTTGGATGAGATGGCTTTGGTTGACAAAGTTTAGTTTAGGTTTCAAGAATTAGAGGGGTGCAAAGTAGGGAAGAAAATATTTTTGCCTCATATGACCATTATCATATGTGGGTGAGATTTTTGATTTCTTGCTATTTGATTCTTTATCCAAGGATGCAAAAGTGTTAGTTTATCAAATTGAAGTCTTTTGGAAGCAAGGGGGCAAGCAATCTTGGCCTTGGTTGAGGATTTGCTATTTTGCATAAGGTGTATGTGAGTGAGAAATGGGTTTTTCCCATTTTCTCTAATTCCCTTCAAATTAGGGTTTAGTGATCTTGGTTAGGGTTCTCATAGCAATGTTTATACCTACTAACACTCATCATGGCAATTGCACAACAGAATTTCACTCAAGTGCATGAAACTATATGTGGCACTATATGCATAGAAAAAGTTTTTGTTAATTGCAAAAATTTGAGATTTTGGGAACTTTCTTTCTTGGTCTTTTATTAATGAAACTTGGGATGTTACACTAACCAGTATTAACTAGTTGGAGGCCCATAAAGGTACTTGGAGGCAAGACGGGCCACCTGGATGGCGCACCAGAAGATTCCTTGGCGGGCAAGACAAGGAAGCAGCCGAACAAGGAAAAATTAGATTTAAAACTACTGTAAACCTAGTCGTACTCGGTTAGACCTCTTGAGACCTGGCCTCCTATATAAAGGCCGGGAGAGGGGCTGCCGAGGGCCAATCAATCTTAGCAGTTTAGCCACCAAAAGTCTAGAGCTAGGTCGCCGCAGCACTTAGCCTCTCGACGAGATCTCAACCAAACTATTCGGCACCCCATTGTAACCCAATATCATTATAATCAAGAACAGACAGGCAGGACGTAAGAGTTTTACCTCATCGAGGGCCCCGAACCTGGGTAAATCGCTCTCCCCGCTTGTCTGTGAACCGATGTCTCGTGTCAGCTTGCACGATTCCATCAACCCTAAGCCCCAATCGGAGGGCATTGCCGAGGAGTACCCTCGACAATTGGCGCCGTCTGTGGGAACCCTATCGGCACAAGATCGGACGTCGGCAGAACCAGTCATGTCATCAGCAGCTTCATCGACGCCATCATCACCAAGTCTGGGAAGCCCGATCTGCTTCGGCTCCTACGAATTCACCCCGCACGGCGACTCGTCTCGCTCGACCTTCTCCGATCTGCAAGGCAACATGGAGATGACCTTCGGGAGCGTCCACTCTATACAACGTCAATTCAGAGGGAATCCTTCGGCTGCTGGAATCCCCCACTTCCGGATCTACGGGTCCAAGCGCGTCATCTTCACTCGACCTTTCGGCTGGGCTGACAGGCTCGACAAGTTCGCCCGCGCCCTCGACTCCCCGTTCATCGTCTTCCATGTCAGTTGGATCCGACAATCCCGCATCTTCGGAGTTAACCTCGTACTACTGCTTGAACTGCGATACCAGGCACGGGCTGGGATCGAGCGACACACCGTTCATCTGCAATGCCCAATATTCATCGGGAGAGGACAGTGTTGACAGCATCATCCAAGGTCTCACCCGAGGAGCGGCGTACCACCAAGTTTATGTTGCTAACAGGGGAGACGGAGATCGCGCCCCCCGCTCCAGCAGGCGAGCTAGTTTTGCGAACAGCGCCAGCAACGACAACAGCGACCACACCATCGCAGAAGAGGAGTGGGCAGCAGCCAGAGCAGCCGTGCTAAACGACACACCGCTCCCTGCAGGAGCCACGGTTGGAACCCTCAAAGCTTATCGCTCCATATTGGAGAAAAATCGGGAGCGCCTATCAAAAGAACAAGCCACCCTCGAGAGACGCCTATCCGCTACAGACCAATCTAGTGAACGACGGAGAGGCTCGCGAGGCAGTGCCTCCCGAAGCACTCAAGGGGCAGGCAAGCACCGCTCAAGGCTATCCAGGCTCTCGGAAGATGGCGCTAGAGAAATAACGTCGAATCTGACCAAGTCTTTTATGACCACGGACACCGCGGGCATGCCGCGGCCAAAAAGCATCGCGGGAGCAACCGCCAACCTCGCCGCATACCTCATCAATCAGCGCCCTGAAGGTTCTATGGCTCAAGCCTACCGAGGTGCCCTAGAAAGTCTCGCGATATTGGGAGATAACCTAGTTCCACGGAAGGAAAAAACACGTTGCAAGCTAGTGGCTCAAAGCACCATGCGAGAGATGCTCGGGATGAAATCACCCAGAGCAGGATCGACAAAGCAAGGCGTCGACGCGCCGCTAGAGAGGAGTATGACAGCGATTCTTCGGATGAGAGTCAGGAGAACGACGGCGAACTCAGGGGAGCCGATTGTTTAAGCTACAAAATCCGCGAGGCGATGCCACCCAGAAAGTTCAAACCCACCCCTACTGACGCCGCCAAATACGATGGGCAGCAGGAGCCGAGGTCCTGGATAGACGACTACTTGCAGACTGTGATTCTGCAGAAGGGGAATCAGATAGCAGCAATGCAATGCTTGCAGCTTTACCTAAAAGACTCGGCACGACCCTGGTTAAGGGGTCTGCCGAAGGGTTCCATCAAATCATGGGACGACCTAGTAGAGGCTTTTGTTGCTAATTTCCAAGCAACGTACAAAAGGCCCGTCGGGATTGAAGAGCTGCGGCATTGCCAGCAAAAACAGAAGGAATCGATACGCGCATACATCGGGAGATTCACCAAGCTCCTAAACGCTGCCGAAGATGTATCTGTCGATAGAGCAATCGACGCCTTCAGCGACGGCATCCGACGTGAAAGCTACATAGAAGAACTCGGGCGCAAAAAGCCAAAAACCATAACCAAGTTGATGGAAATCGCTAACAGCTGGGCTGATGGCGAGGACAACGTACGAAAGCCGCGACAGCGCAGTGACGACGAAGACGACGACCAGCCGAAGCACGACTCGGGTGGACGAAGGGATCGCCACAAGAAGAGGAAAAACCGCAGCTATGACGACAGTAACCTGGTAGCTGCAGGATATTCTGACCGGCAGGTCGATCGGTACGACGACAGACGAGACGATCGGCAGGACGGTAATCGGAACAACTCTGGGAACCGTAGCAATTACAAACCACGACCACAGAGGGCACCCGAACTACCCTACGCCGAGCAGATCAACGCTCCCTGTTACCTGCACTCGCATACTGATTCTAAGGATGGCAAAGTAAAGTCAAGCCACTTGCTTAGGGACTGTCGACAGTTCATTGACATGCACAAACTCATCCAGCAGGCAGGACAGCAACCACCACCACCACCACCTCCACCGCAGCATCAAGTCCAGCAGGCTCAACCTCATCAACCCAACGAGGCATTTCCACCACCACGTGGGCAGATGAGCATGATCCACAGGACAGGCGTTTCAAGAAGAGAAATGAAGAAGCTCACTCGAGAAATCAACCTGGCAGAAAGCATCATGGCGAACATCTCTGAGTATGTCGAGTGATCTTCTCAGCATATTACATTCAGCCGAGCAGATCACCCGATGACCATACCAAAACCAGGACACGCTGCCTTAGTAGTTGAGGCACAGGTTGGGGGATTCAAGATGAGCAAAGTCTTCATGGATGGTGGAAGTGGACTAAACCTGATATTTCTCGACACAATCAAGAGTATGGGGATCACCATGAGAATGCTAGAAGAATCGGACACCTGCTTTCATGGGATTCTCCCCACTTCACCGGCGTACTCTCTTGGCAAAGTTTACCTGAACGTCATTTTTGGCAAACCCGACAACTTCAGGAAGGAAAAAATCGAGTTTGAAGTCGTGAACTGGGAGTCGCAGTATCACGCCATACTCGGGAGGCCAGCTTATGCCAAGTTCATGGCTGTACCGCACTACGCATACCTCAAGCTGAAAATGCCTGGGAGCAATGGGACAAACATTACAGTCTATGGAAGTTTCTCACGCTCGGATAATTGTGATCGAATTTTCAGAGGATTGCTGTAAAGTTTGGGCTGCGGCAGGAAATCACTGATCTTCCTTCGAAGTCATCGTCGCGTGACAACAAGGAAGAAGAACGCGTCAGAGGAGCAAAGAAGAAGCTAGCCGACCCTGCCCTTGAAGCTTCGGCAGCACAGACCCCTGCAGCTCAAGCTTCGGCAGCAAAAGCTTCGGCAGCTGATGGTACAGAAGACATAGGAGACAGCAAGACACTGACAATTGCTGCCCAGATCCCCGGTGAAATCAACGACGCTTCGAGAACCACTAACGTGGTGGACAAGCCAAAATATGAGAAGAACCCCTTCCTTGCTTGAGCAACCTACTAGTGTTTAGTTTTCCTTCTCTTTTTAAGCAGGGCTCTCCCATTTTCGCCCTTTACTCTCGTGTTTTTACTATTAATGAGAACTTAAGTTTCGATTCCTTGAAAAGCATTGCAGTGAATCGGAGCACCTACACCGCACCATCGAACAGACTGTGTACGCCACCTTGGCAAGCAACGGTGCAGCATAGCGCGCGGCAAAATATCTGCTCCGAAAAAAGCCTCTACGAGTGCTACAGGATGCAAAATAAACAAGGACATTATTTCTCCCCTCTGCTATAGATGCCTCTACGAGCGTCGTAAATAGCAAGAGTTCAGAAATGCATACAAACACAACCCATGTTCGATATTTCACTTATGGAAATATCAAAAGAACAACGGGCTCATCGGCAGAACCATTGCACCCGAAATATTCGGGAGTGGCTGTCGAAAACATATATCGGTTGAAAGCAAAGTTGCGCATACAAAAGGTTTAGCAAAACCTGCAACACGAGCTGATCACTCAAATGATTTGCTGACCAACGAATACACATGTATCTAAACGGGCAATTAAGATTTGCTCCCTCAAAATTTGCCAACGGCATTAATACGGTAAAAGTACATCTACATGTATCTACCAAATGAAGAGCCTCGGCTAAAACAAACCAAAACACTTGGATGAAATAGTCAAAATATCTATTTACAAAACAACCTTAATCCCTGAATCACCCTTGCGGTGTTTCCTTTTCTTCAGGTACCTTCGAATCCTTTTCAAGTTTGTCGACAATTATGTTGGCAAGCAACAACACCTTCGGATAAAGCGTCTCCAAGTCACCAACCGCGTTGGCGATAGACAGCAGATTCGCCGAGGGATAACGCGCAAGGACAAGGGCAAGCGTAAATCTGGCCCCTGCAAAAACTTGAGCTCTAACCAAGTCCCGGATCTTCTTGGTATTCCCAAACTCAGACATCAGAGTCAGCACCGTGGGAGGGACTGCGTTTAAGGGGAACATTGTCCTCCAAATTACCCTCAGGGCTTCGTAGCACTTGTCGAAGAAATGGTGGACTTGTTGGACCCGATCCTGAAATTGTGCGACAGCCGAAGCCTTCGAGTGCTCTCGCCAGAAAATTTCTTCGGCTGATGACAGCTGGGTCAATGCGTGCACACGCTCGTGAATCCGCTTGTTTTCTTCCGCACGGTTCAATGCTATGACTAGCAGAGAAATCAAATGGAAGATCAGGCAATATGACTTTGATGAACAAGTAATAGACCAAAGGACCAGGGAACTTACAGTTTAAACTTTCAGTGGCCTTATGCAGTTCAGTAAGAGCATAGCGCTCTACGTCGGCTGCAATCTCGCCCTTCTTCTTGATAATGGAGGCCAAGGCATAGGTGCTGCGCAGGTCCTTTTCCAACTGCGTGATCCGATCCTTCATACGTTAGATCCGATCATCTTCAGAAAGAGCACCCGAAGGATCGTCTACAAATGCAGGCACTGGGAATACCTGCAAGGAAAAGTGTTAAAAGCATGATGGATCGCTTCGCATCAGCATCAGAAGGCACTCACATCGGGAGAAGTGCAAGTGCAAGTAAAAATATCATAACAAGGGTGTACTAGCAATATTGCTAGCACGGAGTTTATTACAAACATAAGTTTTGCGACGGAACATTGTTTCACAGAAAAGCTTGTTACAAAAATCAAATGGCTTGGGTCTGAGTCGATAAGCTGGGGCCAGCCGACGTCTTCCTTGATGAAACCAGCTCAAGGAGCTGGCGTGCACATTTTAGGGCTGACACCTTGAAGACGCTTAAATCAATGAACCGCCCGTCTTGCTCTTTCGGCAGCTCCTTGGACATCTCTTCGATATCAGCCTTGAAGCTGTGACCCATCATAAGTTGGAAGGCAAGGAGGACACCATAGGTACGCCAAGTGCGTTTGAATACCTCGATAACCTCCTTGGTGTCAACCACGAAGGCGTCGATCAACTGCCCCAAAGTTTTGTCTTGATTGATCTTGGGGAAGATCATCGAGTGCATCCGCGCCATGGCACCTTTTCCCTTTTCAAGGAGCTCTCGGGTAAGCTGGTGGGAGGCGAGAGTCATCGACACGCCGTTGGCCGGAGAGTTGTTTGGAATTTTGTCCAAGGCGCTGGCGGGGATGTCGGCAGCTTCTGCAAGAGATTGAAATAGAAACGATCACTGACAAAAGATCGAAATTACAAGTGCGCTAATCGACAGTGGAGCATAAAAGAAATTACCAAGCAAAGCCAAGGAAGATTGATGAAGGAGTTCATCCTTTTCGGCTGCCCGAGCTTCGGCAGTCAGTCTGGATGCCTCCTCTTCTTTCAGCTTCTCCTTCAGCTTGCCCAACTCCTCCTTCAGGGAGTCAACCTCTTGGCGAGCTTCGGCAGCTATCTTGACCGCGCCATCCAACTTCGAAGAACAAGATTTGACTTCCTTTTGGAGCCGAACCTTGTCCGCCTCCAGAGAAGTGAATTGGGAGGCGAAGGCCTCCAAAGAGGATATAACGTCTCGCAGGTCCTAAAGAGAAGAGGATGTTTGACGAAGAATCACTAAACAAGGTACACACCAGGAAATTCGCGTTGTGACCAAAAAGGACTTACAGAAGAAGGAGGCGCGGCGGCAGCAGTTGAAGGGACATCTTTCCCCTTAGAAAGGGAGGAAGCTGTCGAAATCTGAGCCGCGGGGGCTGCCTTAGGAGCCGAAGCTTCGGAAGCCGCGACATCAGGTGGGGCAGCGCCGGATTTGGCTTTTTTAGACGGAGGCTCAATGAAGCCTTCGTCGCTGCGAAGGAAAATGATTGACAAAGGTTATGAAAGAGATGCAAGGAGAAAAAGACGAAATACGAATTCAGGGAAGAAGGCGCTTACATATCGAAGAGATCATCTTCATCGGCAAAGCCACCGGTTGATCTCTTCGCGGGTGAAGCCCTGGCCTCCTCCACAGCTGCATTAACAAAGGCATTACGATCAGCGTCATCATCACGCACTGATCCCTCTGTGTCGCAAGCATCATCGGCTGAGGAAGGGAGATCGGTATGGACAGCTTCAGAATCTATCGGAACATCGTGTTCACTCTCTGGGCATGTGTGCTCGACAGTATGAAAATCAACAGGGACTGAGGAACCTCTTCCCTCAGAAGTATCATTCGGCGAGTCATGCAAGTATCCAGAAACTATGGGGATCTGTCAAAGAAAAGAACAAGTGAGAACAATAGTGATTATATCGACTAAGTAGAAGCATCATAATAAGAGTACAAGGAGGAAAATTACTTATGATAGTGGATGATCGGCATCAAGGGGAGTATAAGAAGATATCAATGGGATCGAGTCTTCCTGGCTGAAGAGAGTAAGTCGACGGACTTCATCAAGCAGCTCTTTTTCCGACAGTTCAGTGATATTTATCCGGGTTACGTCCTTTGGACCCGAATATAACCACATCGGGTGAACTCTGGCCATGACTGGCTGGACTCGACGCTTCAAGAACAACGCTGCCACTTCTGTGCCAATCATGGTTTGACCATCGGCTTCTTTGATTCGAAGGAATTTGGCAAATAATTCGTCGGCTGCTGCTCTTTCGTTGGGAGAGAGAATGTTCTTCCAAGAATCCTTAGGCTTGGCTTCGAGGACGTCGACAAAGCAAGGAAGCTGGGACTCGGTTGTCAGGGAATCCTTGACATAAAACCATTTCAGTCTCCATCCTTGCACAGATTCTCTCATTGGGAAACTGAAATAGTTAACCTCTGAACGAGCCACAAACCCTACTCCTCCAATGACGAAAGATCCATTGCTACTGCTGTACCTTTTTACATAAAAGATCTTTTTCCACAATCCAAAATGGGGCTCAATGCCCAAGAACGCCTCACAAAGGGTGATGAACACAGCAACGTGAAGGATTGAGTTAGGGGTGAGTTGCCACAGTTGGACTTCGTAAGTTCGTAGAAGGCGATGAAGGAACTCATGGGCAGGAAGCGAGAGACCCCGATAAAGGAACGACAAGAACACCACGGAAAAACCAGCGGGAGGATTAGGCCGAGAAATCGCACCTGGAAGAATCATGTTCCCCTCGTCAGAGGAGATTAACCCGAGGCTTCGGGCCCTCTTCTCATCACGCTTTGTGATGGAGGATGCTAGCCAATCTCCGGGTTTGGCCGTCGAGCTTGGCGGCGCCGATGGCGCCGGAGCTGGAGGAGGAGCTTCTGAAGCACTCCTTTTCGGAGCGTTCGAGGAGGATTTGGCGGTGGCGCCACCGCTCGTGGAACTGGCAGCGGCGGTGAGATTCTTCTTTTTCACCATTGCGAGATCTGGAGAGGATCAGGAAAGCGGAGGTGGCGGCGCAGCAGTTGCGAAGAAAGGAAGAAGAAGGGCAAGGAGATGCTATGACAAATATGGGAGAAGAATAAAGATCTCTGTTCATTGAAGATGTTAAAGAGGGGAAAAAACTTGAGGGCTGCGTGGGCACGTGTCATTGTCCCAGTTCATTAAGTGGACCTTTTTTCTATTGATGATTGCGAGAATCGAGGAGCCACCTTGGTAACTGCGCAAGAAGGGCGGATATTGCTTAAAAATAGGGCCGGACAAAGAAAGGATGGGCCCAGCGGGTCGTGTCAGTCAAAACCAAGATGACGGTAAAACGTCATCGATGACGTCGTGGAAAAAGCTTGGAGCATTCGAAGGGATAAAAAGGTATCGGATGGCGAACTTGAGTCTATGCACAGATTGCAAAGCATCTGCACTTAGACTCGGGGGCTACTCCCATCGGGAGCGCTGACGCGCACCCGACAGAATAAGGAGTCGAAGAAAAAAGGACTGAAGAAGGATTGACTAATCAGCTCGAGTCCGCACCCGGCTGCAAGCACCCGCGTTCAGACTCGGGGGCTACTCCCATCGGGAGCGCGTGACGCGCACCCGACAGAACTTTTTTACGCTCCAGGATCATGCCCGGGGACTTGATTCTGTGTAAAGTAACGTTGTTTTGCCATCGGTAGTTAACCAACAAAAGTTGGGCACGTTACTCATTATCCCTTGCATGCGGAAAATATATCGGATGACTTATGAAGATTTACTGAAAAACTTCGGCAGAGCAGAACGTTCGAGTGGTACAACTTGAGTCTACGCACGGATTACAAGCATCCGTACCTAGACTCGGGGGCTACTCCCATCGGGAGCGCGTGACGCGCACCCGACAGAAGAAGAAGATGCTGATCCAAGAAGAACAAGAACGATCAAGGAGAAGAACATTAAAAGAAGACATGCTTCAGTCTCTACCCGAACTATGTTCGGCTAGACACTCGGGGGCTACTGACGTGGGTATTACCCTTCGGGTAACCGACATTTCCCTATCCAGTATTAACTAGTTGGAGGCCCATAAAAGTACTTGGAGGCAAGACGGGCCACCTGGATGGCGCACCAGAAGATTCCTTGGTGGGCAAGACAAGGAAGCAGCCGAACAAGGAAAGATTAGATTTAAAACTACTGTAAACCTAGTCGTACTCGGTTAGACCTCTTGAGACCTGGCCACCTATATAAAGGCCAGGAGAGGGGCTGCCGAGGGCCAATCAATCTTAGCAGTTTAGCCACCAAAAGTCTAGAGCTAGGTCGCCGCAGCACTTAGCCTCTCGACGAGATCTCAGCCGAACTATTCGGCACCCCATTGTAACCCAATATCATTATAATCAAGAACATACATGCAGGACGTAAGGGTTTTACCTCATCGAGGGCCCCGAACCTGGGTAAATCGCTCTCCCCGCTTGTCTGTGAACCGATGTCTCGTGTCAGCTTGCAGGATTGCATCAACCCTAAGCCCCAATCGGAGGGCATTGCCGAGGAGTACCCTCGACATCCCTGGAAAACCCCTAGCTTCATTTGTTGCAGGATCCTCTGAGTGTCTTCGACAATGGGTGTTCTCAAGTAATAGTCCCCGAACACTGCTATGACGGCCCTGCAGAACCGGTAGAAACAATCAAGGGCGGTGGACTCCGCCATCCGAAGATAGTCATCTACACCATCACCGGGAGCTCCATACACCAGCATCCTCATAGCCACTGTGCACTTCTGCAGTGACGAAAATCCAACCAAACCAGTGCAATCCGCCTTGCATCTGAAGTAGGGATCAAAGTCTCGGATGGCATACACAATTTGCAGAAATAGCTTTCTGCTCATCCTGAAACGATGCCGGAAAACACTCTCACCATGCAATGGATTGTCGGCGAAGTAGTCGGCGTACAACATGCAGTAGCCCTCCATTCATTGTCTCGGCTTGCACTTCCGGCGACCTGGTGCCGACCCACCACGTCGACCAGTTGCCAGCCCGGCGTACATGCTTGACAAGCAACCAAGGATCATCATGTGCTCCTCGTCTTGGGCGGTGGCTGCCATCTCTTCTCGCATAAGCTCGACGAACATCTGCTCCTCCTCTTCGTCTGAGTCCATGGCCGGCAAGGCAAATGGACGAACACCTGACGGGCGTGGTCAACGCAACCCGAGCCGCGAGCGACGAGGAGTAGGCCAAAGTCGGAAAACATGCCGGCGGAGGAGCAGCCAGATAGGCCTTCGTCGAAAGACGGCGGAATATAGGCAGGTGGAGAAGGAGGGACGGCGGAATCTGGGCAACAAGCCGGCGGGGTGGTGCCGGCGGCGAGAGAGATACGAGGGGTGGGGGAGATTTTGAGCGAGGTGGCGGTGGGGTTCGTGTGCCGAGCCGCCGACAGGTCGGGCCCTTCCCCGCTTTTCACTCGTCCGGAGTCCCCGAGTGCTCCCCAGGGGACCGAGGATGGCGTGGGCTCGCCGGATGGATGAAGGGCCAAATCCGAACGAAAACGAGGAACCGGGGGCGCGACTGGGCCGAATTTCGCCATCCGGATGGAAAAAACGTCGCTCGGGGGCCTCGTCGGGGAGACGAGTGGAGATGCTCTTATACCCGACGAGTCCTCCCGCGTGTGCACCGCCCGCAGGCCGGAGCTGCGCCCTTCCTCTCTTCGTTCCAGCCGGTCGCGTCCAACGTCGCTCGCCAACCTCACTTCTTCTCTTCGTTCCAGTTTTTTTTTCTCGAACACACGCCAAGACGTGTGTCTTTGTATATTAGAAGAAGATCATTAAGATGACGGGAAAGTTACAGCGTTTGTAGCAAGGCTACAACAGAAGGCAAAAGAAAAAAAATAAAGAACACAAGAGAGAACAAAACAAAATATATACTACAAGGCTAACATTCTGTTAGCCTGCAAAGTTTGCTCAGGTAGCATCTGGAGGCCGAGCATGGAGAGGTAGACGACTAAGCTCATTGGCCCCAGCCAACAGCCACAACCCGGCTTCATCAAGAATGGAGAGCGATAAGTCAAGGTGGTTGGGTGTGGTGTTGTTGAAGACGACATCGTTGCGTGATTTCCAGAGTCTCCAAAGTAAGAGGATGATGATAGATCTTGAGGCTTTCTGGAGATGGGGGGGCACCTCTCATGGCAGCAGATTCGAACCAAGAGTCGAATTCCTCATCAGACCCTGGAATACATGCTTGGATGCAGTGGCGGAGCTAGGCCCCAAGCTGCACAGGCCTTGGCCCGGGGCGTGAGCCAAAAACTCTGGCTTGGCTGTAGCAAAAAATGCACTGTAGCGTGTACTGTAGCTACTGTAGCAAGAAGATGGCCCGGGGCGTTGTAAGATCCTGGCTCCGCAACTGCTTGGAGGCCAAGCTTGGAGAGGGTATCAAGCCAGATTTGTTTGGCAAAGGGGCATTGCAGCAGAAGATGGGTTATGCTCTCACTGCCTTGGTCACAAACAGCACAAGTGTTGTCATCAACAAGACCATGTCGCATGCGTCGCTCAGCAGTCCAACATCGATCAAGCAATGCTAGCCATGCAAAAACCTTGCATTTGAGAGGAGCCCATCGGTCCCAGATAGCCTTGCAATGCGGAGAAAAATTCATACCCTCAAACAAGGCATTATATGCAGATTTACTTGAGTAGGAACCCGAGATGGTGAGGTTCCAGGAAAGCTCATCCGCATTGTCAGGGGAAAGTTCTTGGGCGTCAATAATTTCGACCAGGTGCAAAAACTGCATTATGCCGTCGACCGAAAGGGGGCCAGAGATATCTTTAATCCAAGAATTTTCACGAACACCAGCAGCGACAGTGCGGGCATTGGCGATACGTGCACTGACAGCAGCGAACACAGCCGGCGCAAGGCTAGAAATACTCTGACCAGCAAGCCACCTATCAGTCCAGAAGTAAATCTTGGTGCCATCTCCCAGCTTGACACTAGTGGCTGCATGGATCAGGGCGTTGATGTGGCGGTTAACCTTAATGGGAAACATTGCCAAGGTTTTCCAGGATCGACACGCTGAAGCCAGGACCAACGTGCACGGAGAGCCCAGCTCATGCGTTTGAGATCAAGAATACCCATGCCACCCATCTCAATGGGACGACAGACATCACGCCAGGCAATGGCACAACTTCCACCTCCATCATGACGACCAGAAGACCAGAAGAAATTTCGTTGGCATTTAATTATTGCCTCGCTGATAGGCTTGGGGATTTCAGTTGCAAGCATGGCATGAATCGGGACAGCAGCAAGCACAGCTTTCACAAGAACTAGCCGGCCTCCTTTTGACAGCAAGTTGGCATGCCAACCTGAGAGTTTGTGCTGCAAATTGTCGATGAGGGGCTGCAAATCTTGAGCACGAAGCTTGAAGATGGATAGTGGCACACCAAGGTAGGTGATAGGGAACTCCTTGATTGGGCACACAAGGTGGTCAGCCACAATTTGCCTGTCATTGTCTCCACACCTTTTGGGAGTGGCAGCACTCTTCAGGATGTTTGTGTGAAGGCCAGTGGCTTTCCCAAAGATGCGAAGAAGTTCCTTGACTGTTTCGCAGTCAGATTGTGTTGGTTTGTAGAAAACGGCCGTATCATCTGCATATAGGGAGGTGCGGCATGCTCCACGGCTCCCTGGCAAATCGGCAAGCAGACCGAGGCGAGCAGCAAGGTCAATTAGACAGTGGAAGCACTGCATAACTAGCACGAATAACATTGGTGACAGCGGGTCGCCTTGCCTGACACCACGATGATGAGAGATTCCATCACCAGGGAAACTATTCACCAAGATGCGAGTGGAAGCAGATGATAGGAGGAGGCATACCAATCTTATCCAGACCTGACCAAAGCCTAGATGCTGCATCAGCTCAATCAGAAACGACCATGAGACGGTGTCAAACGCTCGAGCAATGTCAAGCTTCAGGAGGACGGTTGGGGCTTTTGCAGCATAAAACGATTTGGCGAGCTGTTGGACCAACATGTAGTTGTCGAGAATAGAACGACCTCGGATGAAAGCACTCTGATTGGGTGTTACTAAGGTTGGTAGTATAGGTGCAAGGCGCAAAGATATAGTCTTGGCAATCAGTTTGGCCACACCGTGGACAAGGCTAATAGGCCGGAAGTCACGGATCTTAGACACATCTTGCTTTTTGGGGAGGAGAATGACGAAGGCGTTGTTGATTTTCTCAAAACCATGAGCACGACCAGAGTGAACTGCCTGAAAAACTGCCATAATGTCATTTTTAATTGTTGTCGAGCAGGTTTTGAATAAGGAACCAGTGAAGCCATTGGGCCCGGGTGCACGATCTCCAGGCAAGTCCTTGATAGCTAACATAACCTCTTCCTCAGTAAAAATAGCATCCAGCTGGGAGAGATCAAACCGTGGTAGGCCGAGGCCTTCCAGGTTTAGGCTGAATGCGCGGTCAGGCGGTGCACCAAAAGCCTCTTCGAAGTGCGACGTAAAAGCTTCTTCAATAAGTTTTTGATCGACCAGCGGGGTGTCATTATGGCTGGGAGATGAAGTTTTTCCTTCTGCGATGATTGGCATGTAGGTGGAATTTTTTTGAATTAGCCTCGCCTTCCTTCAGCCAGTTGATGCGCGATCGCTGACGAGCAACAGTTCTCCGCAAAGAGCAGAGGCCAAGGTACTTCTTTTTTAGTTCACGTCAGAACCATGCCTCAATCCGGCTAAGTTGGCGTGTTTCTTGCGCAACATCAAATCTGAAAATGAGCTCCTTGGCACATTCAATCTGCATCCTAATGTTTCCAACATTTTTGTCACTCCAGGACTTGAGGCGACGACCGAGAGTGCGTAGCTTGTGATCGATGACAGTGATGGGGTTGCCATAAGCCGGCTCTGCCCAAGCAGCTTGGACCACATCATGGAAGCCAGGAATTTGTGGCCAAAACGGCTCAAAGTGGAAGCGCCTGTGCTGAAATCTGACGACCTCTGTATGACTGTATGTAGCACCAACGGGCAGTGATCACTGATGAGCGTTGCCACGCAGGTGAGGAGACTGTTAGGGTGAGCAGTCTCCCAATCAACTGAACAGAACACTCGATCAAGACGTTCAAGCGTAGGAGATTCACGCTCATTTGACCAAGTGTAGCGACGACCGGTCAGAGGCCGGGAGTTCACGTAGCTCCATATCATCCAGAGCACGCCTGAAGCGCCCCATGGCACGCCGAGAGACATTGGGATTATTTTTGTCAGCGGCCTGGTAGATCATGTTGAAATCTTCAGTGACAATCCAACCGCCCTGGTGAGTAGCACGAATACCGCGGAGCTCGTCGAGGAAAAGAATTTGCTCCTCATCAGAGTGAGGCCCATAAACAGTGGTAAGCCACCAGGAATTGGGGCCAACAATGAATCTTGTGGTGACAGAGAACCGGCGGATATCATGATCCACACCGGTGACCACATCGGGGTTCCAAGCCATCAAAATTCCACCACGAGTGCTAACAGCAGGGAGATAGCAGAAATCTAGAAATTTATTGCCAAGAGTTCGCATTACAATGGAGAGGGAAATGTGGGCCAACTTCGTTTCCTGAAGACATACAATGGAGGCGCCACAAGATTGGACCACATCACGAACACCTGAACGGCGACCCGGCGCATTCAGACCGCGCGGGTTCCAGTTTACGACCGACAGAGATTGTGCTACCATGGGGAAACCTGACGACCTGAGACGACCAAGGAGTTCTCCGCCCTGATTTCCTGAGACTCCAGCTCAAGATCGGATGGCAGACTCCAACGATAGAGAGATGCCAGCCCCTCGAGTTGCTTGCGGCTGAAACCACGAAGGAACTCGCGCTCGTACCTTTCAATCGCAGCAGACGGAGGAGCGCCCTGGTTCTCCTCCACAGGGATGCCGAGCTTCTTCAAAATGACTTTGAGGCAGCTGCGCATCGAGTCACCGGGACGCCCATCCCCGCAAGCTGCGACACGCCGGCTTCGACGAGGAATGAAATCCTTGGGAATTTCTTTACGGCTACGCTTCCGCACTGCTGGGCATGGGAGCAGATGGCGTGTTGGGGATGTCATAGCCTTGAAGAGGGCAGCACGAGTTGTTGTAGCAGGAGGAGGAGCCTGACGATTCTTTCCGCGGCGACTGTATACGATCAGAGCGGAAGAGTCGAATTTCAAATGCCGGCGCGCAAAGCATGGCCCAGACACAAGAACCGGTAGCTGAGCCTGACCTGGAACATGAGAGTCCAGCTGTTGCGAAATAGTGGCATCAAGCTGGTTAGGCCGCACCAGGTCCGAAACAGGCAGCACCAGATCAGCCAGGTTTGCAGTTTGTTGCGTTCAACGTCGCTCGTCGACCTCGGCCTCCGCAACATCCTCTACGCCGACCTGCTCCACCTGTCTCGCGTCCGCCGCCACACACCTTCTCACGCGGCCAAGCTCGACGTCAGGCCGTCGCCAAGCTCCGCGCCCTCCCCTGACGCACGCGAGCTCACGCGGGCCCTTCCCTGCTGTCGCCGTGGCCACGGCGCCCCTAGGTACGCGCCACCTCAAGCCTCGCCATGGCTGCAGCAAGGCCCGCCTCCGGGGATCCTAGCTCGTCCACGACGCTGGCCAGAGGACTAGAGGAGGTAGACGTAGCTGTTGGCCGGAGATTTATGGGGAGACGGACTGACGGGTACGAGCAGCGGAACTTGCGATCGATCTGTGGTTTTGGTTTAGGGTAAGTCCTTTTTATTGCCTTCAACGAGCAAAGATAAACGGCGGACCCTTGCCGGAATCTGTATCGTCACGCGCACGCGATTACAAACCGAAGTCAGGATAGCTTTGCTCTGCTAACCACGAAGACGTATAGATGGTTGGACAAAGACGTAATATGTTGGACGAAAACGGACGAAACCAAGGAAACGTTAGCTCATTTATTCACTACTAGTAGAAAATCTCTCATCAGTACTGGTTCCAGAGGGGCATTCGTACCGGTTGGGCAACCGGTACAAATTATCCGGCACTAAAGCCCCCCCCCCCCCCCTTTCGTACCGGTTGCTTACGAACCGGTATAAAAGGTCCCTCCACGTGGGCCACCAGGAGAGCTCAGGGCCAAGGAGTTTTGGTACCGGTTGGTAATACGAACCGGTACCAAAGGTTCCCACCCGCGGCAGGGAAATTGCCCAAATCTCTGCCGCGGCAGAGAATTGGATTTTTAGGGTTTTTGGAGGGGTTTAGGGATATCGGTTTGTTTCATATCGCGTCGATGCACCAGAAACGCGTTTGGATTTAGGTAGTAAATGAAGATCAAGATGATGTATAGCAAGTTGGTGCATATAATATAACACACATGTAATTGCATAAGATCGCAAATTAAGTAGCACTATATATGCATGAAGATCGATCTTCATGCATAGTGGTACTCTCCGAGGCGTACTCTATATATATCTATTACATGTAGCATAGCGGTACTCTTCGAGTCAACTATATATGTAACATATACATCTTCATTCATAGTGGTACTCTGCGAATGGTGGTATGACGTCTCGAAGGAAAAATCCCGCCAATTCCTCGCCTATTGCTATGAAGCGGTCATCGATTGAGAGCTTGTTCTGATTTCTTGCCAACTATAAAAGAATAAGATACAAATGAATACATGAAACAACTATTACCGAAACTCAGCACAACTTATGATAAGAAAACAAATTTGTGAAGATTGTTTTTGTACCTCTTTATTTCTTTCATTATTCGTTCTCTCGCTGACAATTCTGCGGATGTACTCGCAAATGAAGAATCCACAGAGATCGGTCCCTTGTGGTTGTTGCGGGCATTTCTTTACAAGAATATAATTCAATCAAACAATAGTCAAGTATGATAATTAAAGGTGTGTGGACCTAGGTAGTACTACTTACTTTCGCCTTCCATCGCAGCTTCGGTGTCCATTCACGGGACGTATCTTCCTTGATGAAAGTTTCCCATACGTTGCTCGACAAAAGAAAATGCATAAAAGAGTCATCAATTAGTTCATAGCAGGAAATTAACGAAACAAACCGATAAGAATTAAAATTACCTTCTGAGCATTAAATAACAAGACAAGTATAGATCCGATTTTTTGCTTAGTGAGTCATAGACTTCAACTTCTCCAATTTCCAAATTGATGACGAGAAGAATAAAGTGAAACCTACGCACGTTTCAATATGTAGTGTCATATATATAAGTCATTAGTTAAAATTTTGACATACGGTGAGCAAAATATAATGTGTTATAAGACAGTAAGACTCACTCGAAGTTGTAAGGCCAAATTATTAGCTTTTTGTCACGTTGTCGCTTCAAAAACCTTAGCAAAGTCTCCGGTGTATCCTTGTTATAGAGGGGATCTACTATGGTTTTAACATGCATTGTGTGCGGGTCAATGAACCCAATGTCTGTGATATCGTCCCTTTTGCATTCGAGCATCTTCGATCTGCATAATATAGCGCACAAAAGATTATAATCTGCAGAGAATGAACGAGCTGAGCTAAAGACTTCTCAAATTAAATAAATAAATCACTTACAGACAATAGCAACTGATGATTGATTTGTCGAGGGCCCGGAGATTGTATAACTGAAAGAGTTCGACGAAGTCAACGTTCACACAGTACTCCTGGAAGTAGTGCTCTTCCCTAACTTGCACCATGATAGTCTGGATCCCTTCCTTTGAGGCCTTAAGGTACCACGAATGCAAGTTACGCACACATGTTGGTACCTTCCTGAGATTCTCGACCAAATCTTTCCCTTGAACAAACTGATATGCTCGTTCAGCGAAGGCGTAATCAGTTGCGTCTTGTCGAGAACTTTGAACGGTCTTCCCGTCAAACACCTTGAGAGGGGCGACCGATTGAACGGGTTGTTGTCCGAGCTGGTAGACACTGTGTATCCCTTTTATCTCCCTGATACCCGATTGAACGGGTTTTGTCGCCTCAATCATCTTGTCATACGACCTTTCAGTAGAACGCGCATAGTCAGATGGCGGCAATGGTACAGGGTCATATAGATTGTCAACGGTACGCACAACTTTCACCGGATCTAGTGTCTTCTCGAAAGGTATCTCTGGCACTTTCGGTGCAAACCATTTCTTCAACTCGGCCTGAACGGCCTCCGCGTTTTCCTCTGGAGTTTTTTACCAAGGTAACTTCTCAGTAGGCGGCAGTTGTTTCTCCTTTCTAGCTTTCTTCCTAGGCGGCGTACCGTTCCGCTTAACGGACGCTGTCTTACGTCGCGGAGGATCTCGAGATGGTGGACTCACGCTGGGGTCCCTCTCAGGTAGGTGTGGACTTGGCTGCTCACCAGGACTGCCACCAGGAGGAGTCGATGGCATTTGCTGCTCATGTGTAGGAGTCGGTGGCCTTTGCAAAAGGACGACGTACTTCTTCGGCCATAGGGCGAAACCGTGCTTGACATCGGCCAGTGTCCTCTCATCTTCACCTCTAGGAATATCAAGCTCCACTGTTTCTAAACCCGGAACAACTTCATCCACCCCGACACGAACACAGCCAGGTGGAATGGGCATATGATGGTGCATTGCTCCATCTTCACTTGGGTACACATAGCCGACCGCCACCTTAACGGGCGCGGTCTTGAATAACATATGTAGCTCGCAATCTGTCTTCTCCGTGACATAATCCACGGGGTAGCTTCCTCCACATCCGTCAATATGCGAGGAACCGACACTGCTTCTTCGCTGAGATGGGGCAGCATCGGCTTGTGGATCCTGTAGAAACAGCGGCTGATCAGGTGCCCTCTGATTTCTCTCAAGAGCCTCCACCCTAGTTAACAATTCCGTTACAATGTCGGCGTCCTTCTTCTTCTTTCGCGAACGGCTTCTATAAGTGTCAGCGCTGTCCGGCCACACTTCCTTCATGGTGACACCTGGGCGAGCTCGTACCCGTCCAACATGTTCAGGGTTCCCCAGAGCGAGTGTCAGCTCGTCATTCTCTCGATCGGGAATATACTCTCCCTTTCTGACCTTTTCAATTGCATCTACAAGCTTCGGTACAATTGCCTCAATTTCTTCCTTCCATTTTCCCTTCGCAACGATCAGCCCTGTCTTTGGGTCCAACCCTGCCCCATGAGCGAACAACCAGAACTTGGACCGTTCGGGCCAGTCCCATGTCTGTGGAGTGATTCCATGATCAATCAGTTTATTCTCAAACGTTGTCCACTTCGGAATGGCACTCTTGTAGCCACCTGACCCCAAATGATGCGGAAGTTTCTTCTTTGCAGCATTTTCGGTATTTTTCTTCGATCGGGACACAAAAGTAGACGATTTATTATACTCCTTAAATGCGGCCAAGTGATCTTTTATCTTCACTAGATTATCATCGAATACTGGATCTTCATTCTTATATTTGTCCCATAGATTTTTCTTCCAGGTCTGAAATTGTATGGTCATCTTCTTCAATGTCCATTCCTTGACTTTCTTCTGGCGGCCTTCCGTCATGTCTTCCGGTAGGCTAAACTTTGTCAGTAGCGTGTCCCAAAGAAATGTTTTCATCGTCTCGTTGACATAACTAGCACCACTCTCCGCGTTCTTCGGCTTATGCCACTCTTGAATGCTGATCGGTACATGATCCCTAACAAGAACTCCGGCTTGACTTGTAAATTTGCGGCAAAACTCTTTGGGATGCTCTGGTTCACCATTAGCCTTGAATGCCGTGAGGGCTAACCTGCCCTCGCCCTTTAGCACCCGCGTCGGGCCTCGTTTTGTTCTAACAGCCTTGCTCGATGATCCAGAAGGCTAAAAGAAAAAATTATTCGTTAATAAGTGCAATACAAATAAATGAATGCATCTAGGGATGAACACAGACTAATTGATACATAGATATACACCTCGCCGGAGTTTGTGATGGACACTTCATTGTCTTTTCTAACTTGTTCAGACTCAAGTCCCTCGCCAAAATCATTCAGAAAGTCTTGGTACTCGTTGTCATCTCCATCGTCGGGTTCCGGACCACGGGCACTCTCATAGATCAATTTCTGCACCGCTTCTTCCCCCTCCTCATCTCGGACGAAGGTGCCGTCCTCCATACCTCAATGTCACTGCAAAATTAAGAAAGCAATTGTATTTCATTCATCATGTAATGATCATATAACAGATTGCTAGATGGATAACAATTGAAATGAAGAAAGCAAAAAACCCAAACCCTAATACTTGGTGCTCCTATTTCTTGACCCTAACTCTATGTCGCGGCGGCACCGCCACGGACTCGGCACCGCTATCGACCCTAACCCTAACACTTGGAGCTCCTCCTCTCGCGAGCTCACAGACGGCGACAACAACGGAGAAAAAAAGAGAGAACGACCGCGATAGAATCTTGCGCTCGAAGATGAGGTGCTAGTGCAGCGCGGGACGAGGACAAATCGGAGGTCGTGATGATGGAAAACGGTGGGGATAAGATATTAAGAGGTGAGGAGAAGGCTATGGGACAAGGAGGATAAACGCAGCTGTAGTAGATTGACGGTGAGCGCATTAAAATAAACAACAGTGGCATGTGCTCAACAAAGTAGATTCTTGTTAACGCCGTTCTTTCCATCCAAAGATGTTGTACCAGTTACGGACGTCGGGAGAAGTTGGCTTTAATGCGTGCGCAGATGTGGGACCAAGGCACAGTAGACGTTTCAATAAACAAATGGCATACGACGTATAATACAGAGCGTTGCCTCCAACCTTCGCGCGAATGTGTGGTCTAGAAAACAGGTGCATCTCAGCTCGCGTTCAGATATGCATTTCCGAGAACGACCTAGTAAATCAGTATTCCCCTCCCTCTGTCTCTCATGCTGACGACGTGCGCGCCCTGCACGAGAGCGGCAGCAAAGACCCCGCTCGGCCCTACACGGCGACGCCGAAGAGCATGCTGGTATGTCGACACGTCGCTACGGGCACCAAACTACGCATAGGGCCGTCCAGCGCGTCTCGGACTGTCCATCTCGGTCGAGCACCGTAAAAGAGACGGTGGTTAACGACACGGGAATGAGCACAGCTCACTGCCGCGCCCGTGTCGTGGCGGTCCGGCCGTCGATGGTGTCGTCGGCGCTGGACGCGATGGCGGGCACGGCGTGGGGCCGGTGGCTGGGCCTCGTCGCGGCGGTGTGGGTGCAGTGCGTCTCCGGGAACAACTACACCTTCTCCAACTACTCGGACTCCATCAAGACGCTCATGGGCCTCACCCAGCTGCAGCTCAACGGCCTCTCCGTCGCCAAGGACGTCGGCAAGGCCTTCGGCCTGCTCGCCGGCCTCGCCTCCGACCGCGTCCCCACCTGGCTCCTCCTCGCCATCGGCTCCCTTGAGGGCTTCCTCGGCTACGGCGCGCAGTGGCTCGTCGTCTCCAAGACCGTCGCGCCGCTACCCTACTGGCAGATATGCGTCTGCCTCTGCCTCGGCGGCAACAGCACCACCTGGATGAACACCGCCGTCCTCGTCACCTGCATCCGCAACTTCCGCGGCAGCCGCGGCCCCGTCTCCGGGGTCCTCAAGGGCTTCGTCGGCCTCAGCACCGCCATCTTCACCGACCTCTGCTCCGCGCTCTTCGCCGACGACCCGGCCTCCTTCCTCGTCATGCTCGCCGTCGTGCCCGCCGCCGTCTGCGCCCTCGCCATGGTCTTCCTCCGCAAGGCGGCCAACGCCGACGCCGAGAACACGGTCCTGGATGACTCAACCACCACAACCCCGCTCCTGCTCGCGTCCAAGCCGGCGGCGGCGGAGGCGCGCGGCCCCAGCGAGCGCCCGCGGCTCGGCGAGGAGCACACCATCGCGGAGGCGCTCTCCGCGCTCGACTTCTGGCCGGTGCCTACCCTCAGCACGGCAGCGCGGCATTTCGTCGAACACGCCGCGGGCGTGCGTGAGGGGAGGCCGGCAGCGAGCTCACCGCGGCAGTCGCGCGCGGGCTCCTCCCGGCGAGCGCGCGGCGGCTAGGGAGGCGAGGTGAGGGAGCCGACGCGAGGGAGGGAGAGGGAGGTCCTCACCTCGGTTGCCGGCGCGGGGAGAGGGTGGAGCAGCGGGCGTCGACGCGGCGACGACGGCGACCCGGCCTGCTGCTGCGCGCGATGCCTGCTGCTGCGGGCTACGGCGACGGCGGTGGCGCGTGGAGCTTCGGGCGATGGCGACGGCGGCGGCGCGTGGAGCTGCGGGCTACGGCGACGGCGGCGGCGCGTGGAGCTGCGGGCTACGGCGACGGCGTGTGTGCTGTTTTTTTGGCCAAGTTTGGCCACGCCTAAGTGTTATACAGAGGAGTACCCTTTGGTACCGGTTGGTACCACCAACCGGTACCAAAGGGTTTTTTTGTTTTTCTTTTTGTTTTTCTGTTTTCTTTTCTTTTGCTGTTTCTTTTCTGTTTCTTTTCTTTTTCTTTTTTCTTTTATGTTTCTTTTCTTGTTCTGTTTTCTTTTCTTTTGCTGTTTCTTTTGTTTTTCTTTTTGTTTTTCTGTTTTCTTTTCTTTTTCTTTTTCTTTTTCTAATTCTTTTTCTATTTCTTTTCTATATCCTTGTTTCTATTTCTTTTCTATTTATTTTTTCTTTTCTGTTTCTTCTTTCTTTTCTGTTTCTTTTTCTTTTCTTTTGTGTTTCTTTTCATTTCTTTTTATTTTCTATTTCTTTTTCTTTTTCCGTTTGTTTTCTTTTCTATTTCTTTTCTATAACCTTTTTAATATTTCTTTTCTATTTCTTATCTATATATTTTCTAATTCTTTTTCTATTTCTTTTTCTATTTTCTAATACGCGGCGACGACGGCGGCGGCTTCGGTGAGGGTGACGGCGGCGGCTACGGCGAGGGTGAGGGCGACGGCGACGGCGGCCGCTACGGCGACGGCGGCCGCTACGGCGACGGCGATGAAAGAAAAAAGGCGGGAAAGAAAGGGCGGGAATAAAATTTTATTACGAGTGAACTCGAATTAAAAGTACATAGCTTAACTGAAAATTAAAGATACATGGCCAAATTCTACTGTTGGAGTCATTCAGTCATACTCGTGCCTAGCCCTGTAGTAGTCGCCACTGTAGTCGTCGTAGTCGCCGTCATCATCGTCGCTGGCATCGGGGTCGCGGTACTCGAATGTCGGCGGGTGAGCACGCGTGGGCTGGGACTGAGGGTAGCGCAGGCGGGGGCCACGGTAGGCCATGACGCCCTGGAGAGTCCGGCCGCGCCACCACAGCCGACGGCCGGCCTCGTTGAAGTTCGAAGGAGGCGGGCCACCCTCCTCGTGCCTGGCGAGCGCCCTCTCACGCCGATTGATGAAGAAGCTTTCCCAAGTCGGGCTGTAGTCGGGATGCCACTGGGGATTCCTCCGCTGCTCTGGCGTGAGCTCGAAGTAGTAGTGGTTCGTGATGGCCATCTCGCGCGCCACACCTAGAGGGACAGGAGGGACCGGTACGCCTCCGACGCTCAGCAACCAGCCGGTAGGGACGCGGTAGCCCGGCGGGCAGGGGTAGTTCGACGCGCAAAGCGCCTCCGCCTCCCGGAGGGTTAGAGATACGATGGAAGCCATGTGACCTGGTGATGAGGTTTGCAGATATGAGTCTAGATGTGATATGTAAATGGTGGCCAAGCCAACATATATATAGTGAAAAATGGCGGGAGGACGGAGGCGGGAACCGGTGGAAAGCGCGGGAAGAAAATAGGCGGGAAGACAGAGGCGGGAACCGGTGGAAAGCGCGGGAAGAAAATAGGCGGGAAGACATAGGCAAACCTTTAGTACCGGTTGGTGTGTGCAACCGGTACTAAAGCTGTCGGCAGGATAAGGACGCCCTGCTCGATGAGATAAAGTATGTAGCGCACGACGCCCTGTCGGTGGGATAAGGACGCGTGGGAAACATTTAGTACCGGCTGGTGGGTGCAACCGGTACTAAAGCTGTCGGCGGGATAAGGACGCCCTGCTCGATGAGCTAAAGTGTGTAGCGCACGACGCCCTGTGGGATAAGGACGCGTGGGAAACATTTAGTACCGGCTGGTGGGTCCAACCGGTACTAAAGCTGTCGGTAGGATAAGGACGCCCTGCTCGATGAGCTAAAGTGTGTAGCGCACGACGCCCTGTGGGATAAGGACGCGTGGGAAACATTTAGTACCGGCTGGTGGGTGCAACCGGTACTAAAGCTGTCGGCAGGATAAGGACGCCCTGCTCGAACCGGTGCTAAAGATGGAGGGGGGCTAAATCTGGGGGATTCTTATCTGGTGTTTGACTTATCTGGGGTGGTTTCATCTAGGGGGAGGGGATTATCTGGAGACACACACCGCTATATATAGCCCCTCCAGTGAGAGTAGAGAGAACAAAGAGAGAAGATGCAACGACCAAGAAGGAAAGAGCCTCTCCGGCGGAGTTTCTCGAAGATGTCTTAGATGGACGGCCGTCTTAGACATCTTCGGAAGCTTCGCCCGAGTAACTCTTCCCGCAAGCAAGCTAGGAGTCCCGCTCGCAAGCTGCTAGTATACACCCAACAAACAGAAGCTCCAGGGAGCTGGTATATAACCCGACGACGGCGACCTCGAAGGAAAGAGCCTCTCCGGCGGAGTTTCTCGAAGATGTCTTAGATGGACGGCCGTCTTAGACATCTTCGGAAGCTCCGCCCGAGTAACTCTTCCCGCAAGTCCCGCTCGGAAGCCTCGGAATTTTTTTTCTGCAAGCCAACCATCTCCATTGTTAATATCTTACATACAGTGAATTTCCACTTTACCGCTCGCAAGTGATTTCCATATTGAGATACACAAGTTATGATCCCTATATCTAGCTAGTCTTCTGAGTTTTCTTCGTCTGTTTCCCTTTCTTCTGACTGCGACGCAACCATGGACAATCTTCATTATTTAAGATGATGCTTGGGTCAATTTTTACCTTGAAGGGTGGAATATCATCAAACTTATTATAATCTTCTGACATGTCTGTCTTGTCCTCTACTCCCACGATGTTTCTTTTTCCTGAAAGAACTATGTGCCGCTTTGGCTCAACGTATGATGTGTCCTCTTGCCTTTCTTTTCTTTTTTTCGGTTTGCTAGACATGTCCTTCACATAAAAAACCTGAGCCACCTCACTGGCTAGGACGAATGGTTCGGTGTCGTACCCTAGATTCTTGAGATCCACTGTAGTCATTCCGTACCGCGGGTCTACCTGTACTCCGTCTTTCAGGTTGAACCATTTGCACCGGAACAAAGGGACCTTGAAATTAGGTCCATAGTCAAGTTCCCATATCTCCTCTATGTACCCATAATATGTGACCTTGTTCCCATTGTCATCTTTTGCATCAAAGCGGACACCACTGTTTTGGTTGGTGCTCTTTTTGTCTTGGGCGAACGTGTAAAATGTGTTCCCATTAATCTCGTACCCTTGAAAAGTCGATATAGTCGAAGATGGTTGCTTGGCCAACAAGTACAGCTGCTCGTCATCAGTGACATTCATGAGACGTGTTTGCAACCAACCACCGAAAGTCTTCATGTGTTCTCCAAAGAATCCAATCTTCACGTTGCTCCGGGTATTTAGAGCATAAGATATCCTTGTGTTCCTCTTTGTACGGAGCCACCAAGATGGAATTATGTAGAACGGTGTAGTGTGCTTGAGTGAAAGAATGTCCGTCCATACACGTTCTTGATTTCTTTCCTAGCGTGCCTTTTCCACGCAGTCTCCCCTCATAGCGCGATTCAGGAACACCGATCGGCTTAAGGTCAGGAATAAAGTCAACACAAAACTCAATGACCTCCTCTGTTCCATAGCCCTTGGAGATGCTTCCTTCTGGCCTAGCACGGTTATGAACGTACTTCTTTAAGACTCCCATGAATCTCTCAAAGGGGAACATGTTGTGTAGAAATACAGGACCGAGAACGCCAATCTCTTCGACTGTGTGAACTAGGAGATGTGTCATAATATTGAAGAAGGATGGTGGGAACACCAACTCGAAGGTGACTAGACATTGGACCACATCCTTCTGTAAATTTTGTAGAGTAAGTGGATTGATCACCTTCTGAGAAATTGCATTGAGGAACGCACATAGCTTCACAATGGGTACTCGAACATTTTCCGGCAGAAGCCCCCTCAATGCAACCGGAAGTAATTGTGTCATAATCACGTGGCAGTCATGAGACTTTAGGTTTTGAAACTTTTTCTCCGACATGTTTATTATTCCCTTTATATTCGACGAGAAGCCCGACGGGACCTTGATGCTACTCAGGACTTCAAAAAAGATCTCCTTCTCCTCTTTGGTAAGAGCGTAGCTGGCAGGACCTTGATACTTCTCTGGATTCAGGTTGTTTCCTTCGTGGATACTTTGCTGGTCCTGCCGTGCATCCGGTGTATCTTTTGTCTTCCCATACACGCCCAAGAAGTTTAGCAGGTTCACGCAAAGATTTTTCGTCACGTGCATCACGTCGATTGCAGAGTGAACCTCTAAGAATTTCCAGTAGGGTAGCTCCCAAAATATCGACTTCTTCTTCCACATGGGTACGTGTCCGTCAACATCATGCGGAACAGATTGTCCGCCGGGACCCTTTCCAAAGATCACTTTTAAATCCTTGACCATATCATATATAACTTCCCAGTAGGGCGGGTAGGCTTCGTTCGGTTATCTGCCTCACCTCCGAAATGCTTTCCTCTCTTTCTTACGTGATGTTGTTTTGGAAGAAATCGACGATGCCCTGTACACATTCTTGTTTCCAAAATAATTACGTTCTGTCTCACATAAACTTTTTGTGCATGCATTGTATCCCTTGTTTGACTGCCCTGAAATGTTACCAAGAGCAGGCCAATCATTGATGGTTACAAATAACAACGCTCGTAGGTTAAATTCCTTTTGTTCGTGCTCATCCCACACAGGTACACCTTCGTCACGCCACAACTCTAAAAGTTCTTCAACCAATGGCCTCAGGTACACATCAATGTCGTTGCCGGGTTGCTTCGGGCCCTGGATGAGCACTGGCATCATAATGAACTTCCGCTTCATGCACAACCAAGGAGGAAGGTTATAGATACATAGAGTCACTGGCCAGGTAAGCTATGACTGAGCTCTGCTCCCCGAAAGGATTAAAGCCATCTCGTACTTAGACCAAATCTTAAGTTCCTTGCGTCATCCGAAAATGACTTGAACTCTCTGTCGATTTTTCTCCACCGCGACCCGTCGCCGGGGTGTCTCAAAGCATCACATCTTTCTTATGGTCCTCTTTGTGCCATCGCAACAACTTGGCATGCTCTTTGTTCTGGAACAAACGTTTCAACCGTGGTATTATAGGAGCATACCACATCACCTTCGCAGGAACCCTCTTCCTGGGGGTGGACTCACCCTCAACATCGCCAGGGTCATCTCGCCGGATCTTATACCTCAATGCACTACATACCGGGCATGCATTCAAATTCTCGTACTCCCCGCGGTAGAGGATGCAGTCATTGATGCATGCATGTATCTTCGCACCTCTAATCCTAGAGGGCAGACAACCTTCTTTTGCTTCGTACGTGCTAGAGGGCAACACGTTCTCCCCTGGAAGCATCTTCTTTATTATTTTCAGCAACTTTTCAAATCCCTTGTCAGAAGTACCATTCTCTGCCTTCCACTGCAGCAATTCCAGCGTGGTACCCAGCTTTTTCTGACCATTTTCGTAATTTGGGTACAACAGTTTGTTGTGATCCTCTAACATTTTCTCCAACTTCAACCTCTCCTTTTCATTTCCGCAGTTCATCTTCGCATCAAGAATGGCCCGACCCAAATCGTCATCCGGGTCATCAAAAATCGGCTCATCGAAAATGGGCTCTTCTTCAGCTTCGTCTTCCCCCATTCTACTACCACCGTCTTCAGTGAATAAGGGATAGTTGTCACTATCCTCTTCTTCTTCGTTGTCTTCCAATATAACCCCTCTTTCTCCGTGCTTGGTCCAACAATTATAGCTGGGCATGAAACCGTTCTCCAGCAGGTGGACGTGAAGGGTCTTCGAGGTAGAGTAATCCTTCATATTCTTACAGGAACTACATGGACAATACATGAAACCATTCGACCGCCTGTTTGCCTCAGCCACGTTGAGAAAATAATGCATGCCTGTAATGAACTCGGGATGGCACCGGTCACCGTACATCCATTGTCGACTCATCTGCATTTTATATGTATATAAAAAATCATTAAATACACAACATCATGGATATATGAGTGACCAACTTAATTAATATTCAAGTTCATCACATAAAACTAATTGTTTTTTATAAAAAAGAAGAGGGGCTCACCGAGGTGGTACCGTGCCGGCTAGGGGACGACGCTGGCGATCGACAACGGGTAAGGACGGGGATGATACTAATTAAAACCTACAAAACATACCATAATTTCAGCAAAAATTGCATATAAAAAAATAAAATCACTAACTTAGGCATTTCATCGAACACCTTGCTTGCACTACAAAAATAGTACGAGTTAAAACTACCAAAGAACTGAGCTAAATTAGGAACGCCGGAAGGAAGGATGATATTGCTAACCCTTGGATAGATGTATGCCGTTAATCTTGTTAAAATGGTGGAGAAAAATAAAGATTATTGGAGTGTGAGAGGTGCAAAATATTTGGAAATGTGAGAGGAGAAGTGAGAATGAGATATGCAGGGAGCTGGGCGCTGCCGCGCGCTCATATAGGCACAGACCCTTTAGTACCGGTTCCTTACACGAACCGGTACTAAAGGTGCAACCCTGGCCCCACCACCGCCTGGAAATCGGGCCCAAACCCTTTAATACCGGTTCGTGTAACGAACCGGTATTAAAGGTCCATAACGAACCGGTATTGATGTCCCACGCACGGAACCGGTATTAATGCCACCTTTAGTACCGGTTCGGAAGGGAACCGGTACTAAAGGCTTAGATGGATGAGAGGTTTTCTACTAGTGATTATTAGAAATATAGATAGATAAGGCACGCTTTTTACGTGCTAAAAAAAATGACAGAAGCCAGCAAGCGGTAGCATCTTCACGGTGACTTGAGGCCATCGAAAGATAATATTCGGTGCAGCTTCATCTATCCTCGATTTTAAGTAGAATTGGATTCTCGAGTTTGATATCTGGTACGTTTATGACGTGTAAAGCTGAGCCAGACCCAAAACCTTGCTATGTGTCTCACTTTGATTTCAGAACATACAGTTTCAAACATCAGGAATTCTCTGTAGAATAATTTTCCAAAGAACATCCAAGTAAGAGCATTTACAGTCGCGTCCCCCAAACCGCACTGGATCGAGCGTTTGGGAGATGTGTTTTATTCGTGCCACGTTTGGGGACGTCGCTCTCCAGTCGCGTCCCCAAACAAAATCCCCAAAATTTTAAACTTGTGCGAATTCATTCAAACTTATTATATATTACATAGATTCGAACGGAATTCGATAAAATTTAAACTAAACCCTAATCTCTAGGGGCTGGAGGCGTCGTAGTACTGGTGGAAGTTGTACATGTCGTCGGTGACGACCTCCTGCTTGACGCGCTCGTCACCGGGCTCATCTACGGGCTCGTCCTTCACCAAGCCGCTTGGTCCTGCCTCGCCGTCGTCGGTGAGGTCCACGAGCGGCTTGCCGGAGTCGCGGATGGACATGGCGATCGCCATGTCGAGGTCGCCCCTCCAGGCGTCCTTGTCGTTCATCGACGCCAAGTACGTCGCCCGCAGCCCTAGGCAGTCCTCGGGGTCATCGCTGCTGCTGCTCGTACTCCGCCAGTAGCGCCGCCTGCGCCGCTTCCTCCGGCTTCGGGATGAGGAGGGCGCCGCCGCGCCTCTCTTGCTGCCGCCGGCTGCCGCCGCTACTGCCGCCACGCCTCGTGTTGACGGGCGTCGCCGGCTCCTCCTTCACCTCGCGTTTGGGGACGTTGTAGGGCGCCGAGCGGTACGACGAGGACGACGTCGACTGGGCCGGTCCTGAGGAAGAAGAGTTCGAGGAGGACGAGTACGTCGTCCTCCTCGGCTGCCATTGCGGTGGTCCTTCTCGAGGAGATGGTGGCGGTGACGGCGGCGTCTCCAACCTTGGAGCGCCGTTGCGGATGCCGCGGATGACGTTCTCGAGGGTGCGCCCCGGAACGCCCCAGAACAGGGCGCGGCCGTCCCTGTTCCAGCTGTTGGGCCCGCCGATGAGCCCGTCGGTGCTGTGCATCTCGACGTCGTACTTGGCCTTGAAGTACGTCGCCCACCAGTCGTCGTTGTTGTTGGCAGCCCATGTCGGATCCGCCCGCTCCTCGGCGTCGAGTTGAGCCCGCCGGGCCCTGATGGCGTCCTTCCAGCGCTCCGTGCCCGGCGTCGGTGGCGGTGGGATGCCAATGCCGTTCACGGCCATCTTCCAGCCGCCGCTGCTTGGCAGCCGCATGTCCTGCGGGACTGGATATCGGGCGTGGTACAGCGCCCACGCCTCCGCCACGGTTAGGCTGCCGCGACCGAAGCCGTTTGCCACGGCGTCTTGCGGGAGGACGAGGTCGACATTGTTTGGAGCGGCGAGGAGAAGATCTGGGAGGGGCGGCGGCGAAGAGAAGGTTTGGGAGCGGTGAGAGACGAACCGCAGGGCGTCAACGGCGACAGCGGGTTGTTGCACGCAATAACGCCGGCGCGGACGGCCACGCGGCCATGCACGACGCTGCGTCGCCTGGGAAAACAGGGACGCCATTAACGTCGCTTGACCAAAGGTAGGCGACGGGGTTTTAGCCTTCCGAGCCGCTGACGCGTCGGCCCCGCGTCGGTTCGCCTCGCTTTTCGTTGTGTCCGGCGTGGCCGAAGCGTCCCCTGTGGGACGGGGACGGGCTCGGGACGCCGGACACCGTATCGGGGCGCGCCGGACAAATTTGGATTTGGAAGACGCGGCTGGAACCGTTTTTTGGTCCGGCGCGCTCCAAATTGCTTTAGGGGCGCTTTGGGAGACACGACTGAAGATGCTCTAAATTCTTTTTTTTTTTAGGGGAGAACATGCAAGTAGTTTGATCACGTACTGAAGTCTAACAGGGCAGGTAACCAACAACAGTCAACTGGAATCTTAAGAAGTTGGTCCTCGCAGCTGGCGTGCAGCATACTTCAGATCATATATTAAACTGAACAGCGCTATTCCGCTACTGTTACCTTCCCCTGGTGGTGCCAGAATACCCAGACTGGCCCAATGAAGTGCTGACAACTACCGCGCCTGGTCACAAAGCTCCAGGAGCTTTTGGCAAAAAAATGTTTGGCAGAACGACACAACTACAACCAGATATCTGCGAGGTGACATGTAGATCTGGAGGTTGGCGGAGAAGATCATGGTGGCCTTGTTTCGCCGCCATAATCTCAGGCTGATGAGGCAGCTGCTCTAGATGCCGATGTCCGCATCAATCCAACCTCCAAGGCGGAGGCCCTTTGATGGATCCGATGGATCCTCGATGGCAACCATCGCTCTCTCTCTCCTAAGTGATTCCATCCCTGGTGATGGAGAGGGTGGCCGGCAGTGGAGTTCCAGATGTCCAGTTGGTGAAGAAGAAGGACCTGATTGCTTTTCTGTCTTATTTTTTAGGGTCCTTTGTGCTAAATTTCAGAACTATGATGTCATTTTCGTTCTTTACTGGTCCTGTTTACAAGTTGTATCCCCACCAACGGAGTAAATGACAAAAAACTACCACAATTGTGCCATAGATGACGCGGAACTACCAAATAGGACACGATTGTCACATGACTACCATGTTTGGGGCAAGCTCGCGATGCGGAGCACTGATTGAACTGATCAACGGTGCTAACCATCTTTCTGGCAGCCCTGGCCCACCGTCAGAGCTGACGTGGCTACCAGTCGACGGACGGCCGTTAGGGCTCGCGTTAGGGCAACTCCTGGTTGACTTTCCCCCAAATCGAACAGAAATGGAAGACAGAGGAGGCGGCGGCGACTGGTTCGGCGACCCAGGCGTGGACGGCGAATCTCCGGCGTATGATGGCATGGAGGGCTTCGTCCAGCCGTCGCTGGTGCTGCAGCATGCGTCGCCGGTGCTGCAGCTGACGCCACCAAGCCCACCGCGTCCAGAGTCCGAGAAGTGGTGGACATCTGAGGGCATGACGTCTCAGAATGGCCCCATGAGCCATTACCTCTACAATGGTAGCGGGTAAGAGTTCTTTGCCCTCTGTAGACTACCTCTTTGTTGGATTTTGCCCTCTGTAGAGTAATCCCCTGTTCCATTTTGCCCTAGTGTTTTTTCTGGCAATAATGTTGGTAGAATGACAATGTAGATTGACTAGAATGTTAATTTGGATTATAGGGAGAAGGCAGAGATGTGGGAGCTCTATTTTCAATTTGATGGAGAAAAATTTGTTCACAAAACTTTACAAAGGACAGATATAAGGTTTCTGAAATTGTTGTCCATCATGGAGGAAGAGGGATATGGTCTGTGTGATTCCTTATATTATGTTAAAAATGAAGGAGTAGGACTGAGTGGATTAGAGCTAGTGGACAGCAATTATAAGGTTGATGAAATGCTAGTGAAGTATGCAAGTACAAAGAAACTGGTGCTCACTGTGATGAAGGACAATAGGAAAAGAGCAATTGTTTTATCACCATTGAAGAGAAAGCATGCAAGCACAATTGATCTTGATCCAGAGGTAGAAGAGCCAACTACACACCCTTTTCTGAGCCAAGACAGTTCCTTCTGTGATGTTTGGCAGTCACAAATTGATGATCACAGCTTTCCTCAGATGCACACACAGGAGAGTGTTAACTGTGAGAAGGGTAAAAATGTTCTGGATATAGAGATATGTATGGCAGAAGAAGAAGAGGAATCTGAAGATGAGGATGATAGTTGGCTATATCCATGCAGATTTGACCCAGTAGCTGCAGAGAAGGCAAGAAGAGCTCAGGAAGAGGAAATGCACCAGAGAATTGCTGCTAAGAGGAAGAGGAATCTTGATCCAATGCTTCATTGTGATGGGGAGAGTGATGTGGAGGATATTTATGACAATGCAACAATTCCAGCAGTGAAGAGGCAAGTGAAGAGGCCTGGTCCAACATTGAGATCACATTCTCAAGTAGAGGCAGATGTTATTCCAGATTGGGCTCCTTCTGATGATGAGGGTGACAAAGGATTTCTGAAAGAAGAAGAGGATGATGGGTATGAGCCATTGCCTTTTGTGTTAGCAGGAGGGAGAAAGAGCAGAGGAAAGATGGCCAAGGAGAGGGTGTGGTATGATGATAGTAGACAGAATCCAGAGCAACAATTCATGGTGGGACTTTGCTTCAAAGATGTGTATCAATTCAGGCAAGCTTTGGCTAGACTCCACATTGTGCAGGTCAGGAATTTCCATTACCACAGGAATACACCTGACAGGATCATTGTGTTGTGCAAGGACAAGCAGAAGAAAAAGAATGAAGAGAATGTGAAGGAGAAGGAGAAAAAGTGGGACTGTCCATTTTATATGACAGCTGCCAAGATAAAAAAATGAGGCTACATTTTGCATCAAGAAAATGGAGTTGAAGCACACATGCCCAACAGATCCATCTAGCACTAGAGTTAATGCAAAGTGGCTTAGTGGTACATATGTTACTGAATACAAATCAAACATCAGCACTTCCATCAACACTTTGCAAGACAAAGCACAGAAAGATTTTGGAGTGGATGTTCCCAAGAGGATGGCTTACAGGGCAAGGACCAAGGCAATTGAGATGGTGATGGGTGATCACAAGCAGCAATATCACAGATTAAGGGATTACATGCAGACTGTTATAGACAAAAACCCTGGTTCCAGGTGCATTGTGACCACTGTCACAGGTCCAACAGATGAGCAGGTTGAAGCAATGAAAAAAGGACAGCTGGTGGACATATCTTATAGCCCTAGATTCCATGGATTGTTCTTTTGTGTCAATGCTGCTAGAGAAGGGTTTCTACAGGGCTGCAGACCATTTATTGGTTTGGATGGTTGCTTCATTAAGCTCACCTCTGGAGCTCAAATCCTTGCAGCTACTGGCAGAGATGGAAATAACAACATCTATCCAATTGCATGGGGAGTGGTTGCCAAAGAAGATACAGAGAATTGGCAGTGGTTTCTTGAGCAGTTGAAGCATGCACTTGGTGGAGATCATGGACAGTTTTGGTACTACACTATAATGTCTGACAGGCAAAAGGGATTACTGAAAGCAGTGTCCACTGTGTTCCCTAATTCACCACAGAGGTACTGCCTGAGGCATATATATGCCAATTTTTAGACAGCAGGCTTTAGAGGAGAGGACTTGAAGAAGTGCATGGATAATGCTGCATACTCATACACAAAAGATGGTTTTGATGAAGCAATGGAGGAGATGAAGAAGCAGAGTGAGGAAGCATGGAAATGGTTGAGCAAGATACCAGTGGAGGCATGGGCAAGGTTTGCAATGGACACCAATTGTCAAACAGATTTAGTGGTAAACAATCTGTCAGAGGTATTTAACAAATACATCCTTGATGTCAGGAACAAACCAATAGTGACAATGCTTGTAGGAATATATGACAAATGCATGGTCAGATGGGATGGAAAAAGAGATGGTGCAGAGTCAGCTGGATGGGAAATTACACCACATTATGCAGAACTGCTGGAGTTGATGAAGAAGTACTCAAGAAATTGCATCCCTAAGAGGGCAGATAAAGGACTTTGGCAAGTGAAAAGTGGGAAAGTTACACATGAGATCAACATTACTTATAGGACATGCTCTTGTAGGAAGTGGCAGCTCACTGGCTTGCCCTGCAACCATGCAGTGAGTGCCATTTATAAGGCTGCTATGTGTCCAGAAGATTGTGTGTCTCCTTTTTTCACAAAAGAAATGTACTTGAAGAGCTACAAGCCTGTATTCAATCCAATGCCAGCACAACATGGTTGGACTAAGACAGATACAGTTGACATCATGCCACCTGCATTCAAAGATCACTTGAAGGGTAGAAGGGCAGAAAAAAGGAGGAAGGGGAAGTTTGAGCCTCCCACACCTAAAGAGACATCAAGAATGTCCACAATTACTTGTAGCAACTGCAACTTACAGGGCCACAAGTACACTAGCTGCTCACAACCTTTGAGGCCTGACCTAGCTATGAGGAAAAACAATCACAAGGTAATGCACTATCAACAGCACATCATACTTATTTTTACATTGCAATGTCCTAATTTATGCATGACATCTGCAGGCCAATAGAGCAATGCCAACAGCAGATGCTTCTGGGACTAATGTACCTGCTAGTTCTTCTGGGACCAATGTACATCATGCAGCTCCAGGAAATGCTCCACCAAATGCTTCAAGATCTGCTACAGGAAATGCTGGAAGAACTACTCCACCAATTGCTCCAAGGAGTACTGCAAGGAATGCTCCAGGAAATGCTTCTTCATCTGCTCCAGGAAATGCTGGAAGATCTGCTCTAGGAAATGCCAGGGGTTTGTCTGGTTATTTCTATGCAGGAGCAAATGCAGGTCCAGGAAGAGATGCATCTGAACCTCCTCTCCAAGGAAATTAGGTCCTTTGTACTGTTGGTCCTGCTAGATCATTTGGATGTGCATGTACCTGACATGGTTAAGACCATTTTGTGATGCTTGTAAACTAAAGGCCATGCTTGATGTGATGCTTATGACCTAAAGGCCATGCCTGACATGGTTAAGACCATTTAGTGATGCCTATGTTGTTTAAGAGAGTACTCTGTTTAAAACTGATGATCAGTACTCTGTTTAAGACCATTTAGTGATGCTTATGACCTATGGTCAGTACTCTGTTTAAGACTATGATGTTTCAAACTGTTGCTTAATGTCGAGACCTTTCCAAATGTAAAATAACCCTAAAGGTCTCGACAAAGGCGAAGCGTCGATGTCGAGACCTTTCCAACTTTAAAATACCCCTAAAGGTCTCGACAATGCCGAAGCGTCGATGTCGAGACCTTTCCAACTTTAAAATAACCCTAAAGGTCTCGACAATGCCGAAGCGTCGATGTCGAGACCTTTCCAAATGTAAAATAACCCTAAAGGTCTCGACAAAGTCGAAGCCTCGATGTCGAGACCTTTCCAAATGTCCAATAACTCTAAATTTTTTCTCACATAACACATATTTTAAACTCATTATTAACATGATAAAAAGGAATTCATTTCAACATCAGGGATCAACTTAAACAGATTCAACACATATTGTTCAACATTACAAACCAACCATCATTTAGTTCACCATTACAAACCAGACATCATTTGATCAACATTACAAACCAACACATATTGTTCAACATTACAAAACATAGGGAATTCAATTCAAACATTAAAAATAAAATTAAACTGGTACACAAGCTAACTACTCCTCACACATCTCCTTGATCTTCTTCAGCTTTGCCCTGGTGGATTCCTTGAGCTTAAATAAATCCCCAATTATGTACTCAAGCTTTCTCTTCTCTTCTTTCAACTGATCTCTCTCCTTCTCTGCCTTAATTCTCATGCATTTGTGCATATTGCTGCTTGATGCATCCAGTGCCTTCTTCTGCTCTAACTCTGCCCTAGCATCAATCAATCCTTGCTCAGCTTGGGCCTTCAAGGCAAGTATTACCTGCTTCTCCTCCACAATTTTCTTCATCTCTTCTTGAGAATTCCTCAGGTCAATGTGCATCTTCTCAATCTCATCTTTGAGCTTGAACCTCTTCTCCATGTTGTCCAGAGCATCATTAACCCTGCCTTGCTTCTCTTGTCCATACAAATCCCACAACTTTGCCAATGATTTCCGAAGTGCAGGTGGCCACTCACCATCTACCCAAAGAAGAAAATCACAAGCTGGTTCTCCATCATGGCCTGCACACCCTAAGAACCTCCTCCCTGTCCAGCAACCATCAAATGCTACAAATCGAGCAGCTACAGCACCATGCTTGCAAGTCACAGTACTGCCACCATCATCAGCTAAACCGCAGAAATCAGAGTCGTAGGTAGTGTTCACACTCTAGCAGTTCGAAAAAACAAGGAAGAATCAGCCTAAATCGTCCTCAGAATCAAAATTCCCCCAATTCCTAACCCTGCAATTTGCCCAAATTATGACAGCATAAGGAGAGGACTCACATCAGCGCCGAGGGAGCTCTGCTCTGAAGAGGAATCCTCGCCATCACCCCACGAAACCATGGCCGTCTGTCCCTGCGGCGGCGGAGATCTACGTCGGCGGCGAGTGCTTCCAGTGCGATGGAACAGAGAGAAAGGAGAGAGGAAGGAGACGACCCAACCAACGCCTTAAAACAACAGACCTAACGCGAGCCCTAACGGCCGTCCGTCGACTGGTAGCCACGTCAGCTCTGACGGTGGGCCAGGGCTGCCAGAAAGATGGTTAGCACCGTTGATCAGTTCAATCAGTGCTCCGCGTCGCGAGCTTGCCCCAAACATGGTAGTCATGTGACAATCGTGTCCCATATGGTAGTTCCGCATCATCTATGGCACAATTGTGGTAGTTTTTTGTCATTTACTCCCACCAACGATAATATCAATGCAACACTAGCCCTTTTGGGCCTTCCCTTGTTCAAAAAAAAAACCCAGATATCTGAGCATGAAGCCAAGGGATCAATGAAATAACAAGACAAAAGGACAAGATTAATCTTCATTGCTCATTCGATTACACAAAACTGAACACCTATAATTTCCAACAGATGCGCAGAGATGACTACAGATGACAAAAGCATTGTCATGAATGAAATCTATAAGGTCATTGCTATTCGGTCGACAAACTTATTTTAAACACAATTAATAATAGATTTACCACACTAATATGAGTGTACACGGATGAAGCACCATCCCAGTTTGAGCAACTTTGGCGCAAGTAGCATGAAGATCTCCTAGAAGTTAGAACAAGAGAGAAGCGAGATGATTTTGAACGCACAAGGATCTCAGTCAGTCAGTGGTGAAGAATTATTCTGGGCATCTCGCCATCAGTATGTCTCACTTTACTCTCTAGCTCGCGTTGTATCTCCCTCGTCATATCTTCACCAGCTTTGTTGTCTGATGTCAAATGCACTGTTTTGAGTTTTGCAAGGTTTTCCACACCAAAAAGGCCCTCAAGCATGCTGAACCTCACCTCGAGCTTTTCCAGCTGTGGCATGGCATATTTTGGAAAGCTCAGTAATGGCAAGAGAGGAGCAGAGAAACGAAGAAGCTTAAGACTCTTAAATCCTCTATCTGGAACTTTGATCTCCCCTTTGGAGTATAGCTTGTTTCCTGCAAGAATGCTCAGTGTTTGTGGATCACGTTCCTTTGCCCTGAATGAAAACGTGAGAGAGATCAATGCCTCTAGTTTACTGAGGTTCTCCAAGTTATCTGTCCGGAGTGCTGTCACTGAAAGGGTTAATTTGTTGAGAGCACCGAGTTTTTCGATCCAACTGGGGAGCATAACCAGCTTGCCTGATAACTCAAGGGCGGCAAGGAATTTGGGTGGGGCTGTCAGATAATGCAGTGATTCTATAAAACCAGATGACTCGTCATCAATTACAAGTGTGTGTAGAGAGTAACCACCGAGGTACTCGATGGAGGAGCTTAAATCCTGGAAGCTCACATTGTCCCCGATGGTTTTGAGCTTGTAGATGACAAGCTTCCTCAGCTCAGTCAAATGATGAAAATCCCCAGACCCCCCAAGGATCTCAATCCCTGACAGTATGCGCAGGGCCTTCATTTTCTTTCTCTTACTTAACTCTTCAGGAAGCTTCAATGCCCTCCGTGTTCTTTTGTCTCCACCAAGTATGTTAACCAGTTGTTCAAGGTGGCATACAGTCTTAGGTAACTCAACAACATTCGTCTCTCTGATGTCCAGAGTCTCTAGGTTCTTAAGCTTCCCTATCTCTTTGGGAAGCTGTTTAGTGTCAGTTCTGCGGAGGCTGAGATACTTGAGAAGAAGCATTTTGCATATCTGCTTTGTATGGTGCTTTCTGAAACCTGTGCAGCCTTCAAGATCCAAAACCTGTACAATTCCAATCTTGAACGAATGGGAAGGAAGTTGATTCAAGCTCCCAAACATGGTTAGTGACCGAACATGAGACAAGTTCATCTTCTCTGTATCCTTTGCATGTTTGTAATCACTGCCTTGGAGGGACAGCCGACGGACCTTACTACTAGGTGGCGGCATGAGCCAGTTACCACCAACCACTGTGATGAAATTCTCTTCACTTGCCTTCACTACAATGTGTTCAAGAACCATGTCATGAACTATGCATTTCTTCACCTTTAAATTGCTGTTGTGCTCCACTGGTCGGATAATTTTCCTCCGTATGAGATGATTGAAGTATGTCTCTGCAACATCCTCCACACTAAGCCCCTGCTTCTCAACGACAAATCCTTCCGCTATCCATCGCCTTGTCAAACGCTTCCTGCTGATCTTGTGGCCCTTTGGAAATATGCTCAAATATAGCGAGCAAGTCTTGATTTCAGCAGGCATGTCGTTGTAGCAATAACTGATAATCCTGCCCACTTCCTCCTGGGTAAGGTCTTTCTCGCCATCTTTCCAGTGATCTTTGCCTGATTCTGGAAATAGAGAACTGCAAATTTTCAACCAATCATCCCGTGTTTTGCGTGGGTTGCAGGCCGCATAACCAGCCATAATAACTATGGCCAGCGGTAGCCCACCGCACATCTTCCAGACTTCCTCCGGAACCATAACATCTTCATGACCTTTTGTTTTGAGGGAGAGCTTGATTAGATAACTATCTTGGTTTGTTTCCATCAAGGTTGGTTATGAAGAATGAAGAAACGTTATGAATCAACTCACCTTCTACTCTCTTAGATGTTGTAAAAACAGCTTGAGACCGTGTGATAATGTCTTGTCTTCCTTCGGATTCAAAGAAGGCTTGCTTAAATAACTTCTCAGATTCTTTGACACCAAGAGGAATAACTTTATGAGTATGGTCACCTCCTTCTCCTCTACGTGTTGTAGCAACAGCTTGAAACCGTGTAGTTACTATAATTCTGCTGCGTTTCCGACTCGGAGGAAGCACCTTTTTAATTTGGTCCCACGTCGTTGCAGACCATACATCATCAACTAAGACCAAGTAACTGCCAGGAAATGAAATTAATAGTGGGAGCAGAAAGTGAGTGACTAACGATAGCTATAAGATATTTTCTTATCTGAATAAGAAAAGGCTGCATATTTCTTTTCTACAAGGACAGTGCTACTTCTGATAATTTTCAATGTATATGCTATTTTTCTTGGAATTGCACTTCTATACTACAAGATTGGAACGAAAAGAGGTGTTTTCACAACCTAATGTCAAAAAAAATTAAATCATCGTTGCTTTAAATTTAATCTGAGTGCACGGAGTTATTTTGGGATGAAGGTAATAGATGAGAAGGCGTAAGAAGATACTATTACATTGATTTGACACGTTGTTAGTCTTTGGGTCATATAGGCACTATTAAACTTTGCCAAATGAGGAACTAGCAACGTCTCCACATTATGTTTGCATGCTCTTTAATTAACAAAAAGATCGAAGAGATTTCCGTTAAATAGGAACGAAGAGATCTAGTACAAAGAAATTCAACAAGCTCTTGTCTTAATTCAGTTCATACTTATTAAGCAATATGAGGTGAGGCTTCAGTGTGCAGTAGGTACCTATTCTCCCCGAAGTGCTCCTCGAGGTCGATACGACTCGGTATGCCATCATCGCCTTGCTGTTTGTGGCTGTTCGACTGCGGCATGACTTGATTCTTGATGTTCGTGACGACTGTGTTGATGTCGGAGCTCTGAGACACCGTTACCACGGCGCTGTGGTCGAATTGGTCCATAAATTTCCTATACAGGGCGTTGGCGATGGTGGTCTTCCCCACACCTCCAAACCCGACAATGTACAGCACGCCGGAGCTGTTATTTTCGTTAGTCACCCACTTCTCAAGCTCCCCCATGTATTCCTCGACTCCCACGGGGTCCTTCGCGGCGACAAGCTGAAGGTTCGAGTCCTGGTTGTCGGCGGCATCAAATCCGGTAGCCGTGCTGGGTCCCCCACCAGATCCACTGATGTCCGGATTGTTGACGCCGTATCTCTCGCGCCTCTCGCCGATCTGCTGTGCCCGCATCTTGAGAGTCGATATCTTGGTAGAAAGATCCCGCCGAGGCCACCAAGTAAGAACCTCGTAGACGCTGTTGACTAGGAAGTAGCAGCACATGTCGGTGCGCAGGCCGTGGAGGCGGTGGCCGGAGTCGTCGATGCAGTCCTCAATGTCATAGGTGATGTCACGGATCTGCTTCATCCAGTCCTTCATCCGGTCGTCGTGGCCATGGCTTCCTCCGACGACTCGGAGGAAGGACTGCATGGTGGACAGCTCGTCGTTGATGTATTGGAGGTCGCGGTTGACGCCTCGAATCAGAGTGTACTCCTGAGCGAGGAGGCCGCCTAGCTTGCCCAAGACCGACCTCATCGTCGCTTCCGAAGCGCCCACCACCAGCTCCATGGCTCTGTAGTCTGTACTTGTTAGTATTCTTCGTTGCTAATCAAGGAGATCCCTGCTCTGCACAAATTTGGGTGGAGAATGAGTGATAATTTTGTAGTACTATGAACCAAGAGAAGCAGAGAACGAGAGAGCTGTCGTATGTGAACCAGCCAGATCTAGCTCATTTCTGCTTACTGAGCCCAGCACGCAAAATATCGGGTCTGCCAGGCGCAGTAGGGTCGCAGGGATACAGGGCATCTCCAGCGCTAAAACAGACGCCGCGTTCGTTTGCGTTGGATGAGTCCACCGGCACGCCCCATAATTTTTTCTCCTTTGATAAAACCCTAATTTACATTAATAAAAAATATAAAAAGACTTAAAAGTACTAAAACCTAGCTATTGGCTACTGCTCGTCGTCGCTGACGAGGTCGATGAACTCCGGTGTCAGCCATGGAAGCTGCTATGCCGGCGGTGGAGGAGGACGAGCAGGCTGCGGCAACTGCGGCCAGGCCGTCGGCGACGCATGAGGCTATGGTGAAGGTGGCCACGGATCCCATGCCGTTGAAGGAGCAGCAGTCGGCGCGCGGTCGTTGGAACGCGTCGGCGTGGCCAGAGGAGTCGTCGGCCTCCCTTGCGCGAGCGCCGACTCGCGAAGCTGGATGGCGAGCCCGTCCCACATAGCGACTTCGTTGAGCTCGTCGAGCTCGCTATTGGCCAGTGCCATGGCAATGGCCTCCTCCTCACTAATGTCCGGCGGCTGGGTCTCCGGATCCCACGCTGTCCAGTTGTCGTCGTGGTCGTTGTCTCCGCGCTCGGCCTCGGTGGTGTTGTCGCCCTCGTCGTCGACGTCCTCGTCCACGTCCTCATTCTCGTCGTCGTTCTCCTCTTCTTCCGCCGCGATCTCGCGGTCGAAGTAGTCGAGGTCGCCAAGGTATCCAGCTCGGTGGCGCGCGTCGAACTCCGACATCCCGAACGAGATCCAGTTGTAGGAGTTCAGCGCGTACGCCGGATCTTCTCGGAGATCGGCCGGCAAGATGGCTCAGCGGCGGCGCACCTCGTCACGGCGCTCTTGGCCCTCGCGTGGCACGGGGGGGCACGCGCCTGGAGTTGAGGTACTAGCCTCCTCCAGGCAGGCTTGCGTCCGACCATGGCACCGGCTGGTTTTCCTCCGAGAGGCGGCGCGCGAACTCGATGCGGACGTACATGTAGGGTTCGTTGCATGGAAAACAAAAAAAAAATCTACCGCAAAAACGAATAAATCCAAGATCCAATCTATGGAAAATCCAAGATCTAATCTATGAGACATGTGCAACAAGATATATGAGAACTAACCCTCGAAGATCCAAAGACTTAACGAGATCTGATCTCGTGATTGATGAAGATGATCCTTCCGGTGTTGCGATCCGGCAGCACTTCCGTACCCGATCACACGTACGGGGTCGATGAAGACCTTCCTCTCCCCGTTCCAGCGGGTGGCGGAGGTAGTAGATCCTCTCGAAATCCCAACAGCATGACGGCGTGGTGGTGGTGGTGGTGGTGGAGGAGAAAATCCTGTAGGGCTTCGCCAAGCCGGCGCAGGAATTATGAGGAGGAGGAGAGGTGGCGGCTAGGGTTGGAGGGAAGGGGTGGGCTGCGCCCCTGCCCCCTCCCTCTTTATATAGGGGGATGGTCGGCCAGGGCTGCCTTGGCCCCTCCTCCAAGCCCTAGGGCCGGCGCAAGGAGAGGGGGGGGGGGGAACTTGCCCCCCAAGTCTTCCCCCCTTTAGGGTTCCTCAAAACCTAGGGGGTTGGCCGGCCTGGGCCTTTGAGGCCTAGTGCGCATTGCCCATTAGGGCAGGGCTGCACCACCTCGACTGAGGTGGCCCCTCCCAGGGTCGTGGGCTGATACGTCTCAAACGTATCTATAATTTCTTATGTTCCATGCTACTTTTATGATGATACTCACATGTTTTATATACATTATATGTCATTATTATGCATTTTCTGGCACTAGCCTATTAACGAGATGCCGAAGAGCCAGTTACTGTTTTCTGCTGTTTTTGGTTTCAGAAATCCTAGTAAGGAAATATTCTCGGAATTGGACGAAATCAACGCCCAGGATCCTATTTTTCCACGAAGCTTCCAGAAGTCCGGGGGAGATACGAAGTGGGGCGACGAGGCGACCCCACACTAGGGCGGCGCGGCCCAGGCCCTGGCCGCGCCGGCCTACTGTGTGGGCCCCTCGCGTCGCCCCTAAACCTACCTCTTCGCCTATAAGAAGCCTTCGTCGATAATAGTTCCAGTACCGAGAGCCACGATACGGAAAACCTTCCAGAGACGCCGCTGCCGCCAATCCCATCTCGGGGGATTCAGGAGATCGCCTCCGGCACCCTGCCGGAGAGGGGAATCATCTCCCGGAGGACTCTTCACCGCCATGGTCGCCTCCGGATTGATGTGTGAGTAGTTCACCCCTAGACTATGGGTCCATAGCAGTAGCTAGATGGTCGTCTTCTCCTCATTGTGCTATCATTGTTGGATCTTGTGAGCTGCCTAACATGATCAAAATCATCTATCTGTAATGCTACATGTTGCGTTTGTTGGGATCTGATGAATATGGAATACTATGCTATGTTGATTATCAATCTATCTATGTGTTGTTTATGATCTTGCATGCTCTCTGTTGCTAGTAGAGGCTCTGGCCAAGTCGTTACTTGTAACTCCAAGAGGGAGTAATTATGCTCGATAGTGGGTTCATGCCTCCATTAAACTGGGAGTGACAAAGAACCTCTAAGGTTGTGGATGTGCTGTTGCCACTAGGGATAAAACATCAATACTATATCTAAGGATGTATTTGTTGATTACATTACGCACCATACTTAATGCAATTGTCTGTTGTTTGCAACTTAATACTGGAAGGGGTTCGGATGATAACCTGAAGATGGACTTTTTAGGCATAGATGCATGCTGGATAGCGGTCTATGTACTTTGTCGTAATGCCCAATTAAATCTCACACTACTCATCATAACATGTATGTGCATTGTTATGCTCTCTTTATTTGTCAATTGCCCAACTGTAATTTGTTCACCCAACATGCTATTTATCTTATGGGAGAGACACCACTAGTGAACTGTGGACCCCGGTCCATTCTTTTACAATCGAATACAATCTACTGCAATACTTGTTCTACTGTTTTCTGCAAACATCATCTTCCACACTATACATCTAATCCTTTGTTACAGCAAGCCGGTGAGATTGACAACCTCACTGTTAAGTTGGGGCAAAGTACTTGGATTGTGTTGTGCAGGTTCCACGTTGGCGCCGAAATCTCTGGTGTTGCGCCGCACTACACTCCGTCACCAACAACCTTCAACGTGCTTCTTGACTCCTACTGGTTCGATAAACCTTGGTTTCTTACTGAGGGAAAACTTGCTGCTGTACAACATCATACCTTCCTCTTGGGGTTCCCAACGAACGAGTGCTTTACCGTCACAAGGAAGCTACTACGCCCACGGCAAGCAGCTCTTTTTCTGGCGCCGTTGCCGGGGAGATCAAGACACGCTGCAAGGGGAGTCTCCACCTCCAATCTCTTTACTTTGTTTTTGTCTTGCTTTACTTTTATTTACTACTTTGTTTGCTGCACTAAAACAAAACACAAAAAAAATTAGTTGCTAGTTTTACTTTATTTACTATCTTGTTTGCCATATTAAAAACATAACAAAAATTTAGTTACTTGCATTTACTTTATCTAGTTTACTTTATTTACTATTGCTAAAATGAATACTCCTGAAAATACTAAGTTGTGTGACTTCACAAACACAAATAATAATGATTTCTTATGCACACTTATTGCTCCACCTGCTACTACAGCAGAATTCTTTGAAATTAAACCTGCTTTACTAAATCTTGTTATGAGAGAGCAATTTTCTGGTGTTAGTTCTGATGATGCTGTTGCCCATCTAAATAATTTTGTTGAACTATGTGAAATGCAAAAGTATAAGGATGTAGATGGTGACATTATAAAATTAAAATTGTTTCCTTTCTCCTTAAGAGGAAGAGCTAAAGATTGGTTGCTATCTCTGCCTAAGAATAGTATTGATTCATGGACTAAATGTAAGGATGCTTTCATTGGTAGATATTATCCTCCTGCTAAAATTATATCTTTGAGAAGTGATGACCCACAAGTATAGGGGGTGTATCGTAGTATTTTTGATAAGTAAGAATGTCGATCCCAACGAGGAGCAGAAGGTGTTGACAAGCAGTTTCGATGAAGGATTCACTGTAAATGCTCACAGACAAGTATTCAGGGGGTTTTAGTGTAACAGATGAATAAAGTACGAGTAAGTAAAGTGCGAGAGAAATAATTGCAGCGAGTGGCCCAATCCTTTTTAGCACAAAGGACAAGCCGGTTTGTTTACTTATAATGACCAAACGTTCTTGAGGACACACGGGGATTTAGTCTAGTGCTTTCGCTTCATGTGGCTGATTAATCTTCATTGTTTTGATAAGTGTTGTGTGGGTGAACCTATGCTAATGCACCGCCCTTCCTAGGACTAATACATACTTGTGATTATACCCCTTGCAAGCATCCGCAACTACAAGAAAGTAATTAAGATAAATCTAACCACAGCCTTAAACTCTGAGATCCTGCTATCCCTCCTGCATCGATATACCAACGGGGGTTCAGGTTTCTGTCACTCCGGCAACCCCGCAATTAGCAAACGAGTACAAGATGCATTCCCCTAGGCCCATAAAGGTGAAGTATCATGTAGTCGACGTTCACATGACACCACTAGAAGAATAACACCACAACTTAAATATCATAACATTGAATATTACTCAACCATAATTCACTACTAACATTTAGACTTCACCCATGTCCTCAAGAACTAAACGAACTACTCACGAGACATCATATGGAACATGATCAGAGGTGATATGATGATGAATAACATGTAGGATAACGTTGCATAGAAAACAAAAAATTTCCTACCGCGAACACGAAATCCAAGCCAAGATGCAATCTAGAAGACGGTAGCAACGAGGGGATTATCGAGTCTCACCCTTGAAGAGATTCCAAAGCCTACAAGATGAGGCTCTTGTTGCTGCGGTAGATGTTCACTTGCCGCTTGCAAAAGCGCGTAGAAGATCTTGATCACGATCGGTTCCGGTGCCACGAACGGGCAGCACCTCCGTACTCGGTCACACGTTCGGTTGTTGATGAATACGACGTCCACCTCCCCGTTCCAGCGGGCAGCGGAAGTAGTAGCTCCTCTTGAATCCGACAGCACGACGGCGTGGTGTTGGTGGTGGTGGAGAAATCCGGCGGAGCTTCGCTAAGCGTGCGGGAAGTGGAGGAGCGGGGCGGCTAGGGTTTGGGAGGGGGTGGCCGGCCACTCAAGGGGGTCGGCCAGGCTGTGGTCTTGGGGTGGCCGGCCCCCTCCCCTTGGCCCCTCATTATATAGGTGGAAGCCCCAAGAGTTGGTCTCCAAGTCTTCGAATAAGACCCGAACCAAAAACCTTCCATATGGTGGGGAAACCTAGCCAAGCTAGGACTCCCACTAGAGGTGGGAGTTCCACCTCCCATATGGGGGGGTTGGCCGGCCCCTAAGGGGGAGTCCACTTGGGACTCCTCCCCCACTAGGGTTGGCCGGCCATGGAGGTGGAGTCCCATGTGGACTCCAACTTCCTTGGTGGTTTCTTCCGGACTTTTCTAGAACCTTCTAGAACCTTCCATAGAACCTTCCGCGTCAATTTAATTCACATAACATGACATCCTATATATGAATCTTATTCTCCCACCATTCCTAACTCCTCGTGATGTCCGGGATCTCATCCGGGACTCCGAACAAATATTCGAACTGCATTCCATATTCAAGTTCTACCATTTCAACATCCAACTTTAAGTGTGTCACCCTACGGTTCGCGAACTATTCGGACATGGTTGAGTACTCACTCCGACCAATAACCAATAGCGGGATCTGGAGATCCATAATGGCTCCCACATATTCAACGATGACTTTAGTGATCGAATGAATCATTCACATACGATACCAATTCCCTTTGTCACGCGATATTTTACTTGTCCGAGGTTTGATCTTCGGTATCACTCTATACCTTGTTCAACCTCGTCTCGACAAGTACTCTTTACTCGCACCGTGGTATGTGGTCTCTTATGAACTTATTCATATGCTTGCAAGACATTAGACGACATTCCACCGAGAGGGCCCAGAGTATATCTATCCGTCATCGGGATGGACAAATCCCACTGTTGATCCATATGCCTCAACTCATACTTTCCGGATACTTAATCCCACCTTTATAACCACCCATTTACGCAGTGGCGTTTGATGTAATCAAAGTACCTTTCCGGTATAAGTGATTTACATGATCTCATGGTCATAAGGACTAGGTAACTATGTATCGAAAGCTTATAGCAAATAACTTAATGACGAGATCTTATGCTACGCTTAATTGGGTGTGTCCATTACATCATTCATATAATGATATAACCTTGTTATTAATAACATCCAATGTTCATGATTATGAAACTAATCATCCATTAATCAACAAGCTAGTTAAGAGGCATACTAGGGACTCTTTGTTGTTTACATATCACACATGTATCAATGTTTCAGTTAATACAATTATAGCATGGTATATAAACATTTATCATAAACATAAAGATATATAATAACCACTTTTATTATTGCCTCTTGGGCATATCTCCAACAGTCTCCCACTTGCACTAGAGTCAATAATCTAGATTACATTGTAAGGTACCTAACACCCATGGCATTCTGGTGTTGGTCATGCTTTGCCCTAGGGAGAGCTTTAGTCAACGGATCTGCTACATTCAGATCAGTGTGTACTTTGCAAATCTTTACTTCTCCATCTTCGATGTACTCACAAATCGAGTGGTAACGCAGCTTGATATGCTTCAGCCTCTTGTGTGACCTTGGCTCTTGTGCATTGGCGATGGCACCCATGTTATCACAGTAATTGATTAATGGGTCCAATGCACTAGGAACCACACCGAGCTCTACAATGAACCTCTTCATCCATACCGCTTCTGATGAAGCCTCCGAAGCCGCTATGTACTCGATTCCGTTGAAGACTTCGCCACCGTGCACCGCTTCGAGCTTGCCCAGCTTATCGCAGCACCATTCAATATAAACACGTACCCGCACCGTGACTTAGAGTCATCGGGATCGGTGTTCCAACTTGCATCGGTGTAACTTGTTACAACGAGCTCTTGGTCACCTCCATAACAAAGAAACATATCCTTAGTTCTTTTCAAGTACTTCAGGATATTCTTGACCGCCGTCCAAAGTTGTTCCATTCCTAGATCACTTTGATATCTCGCTAGTCAAACTAACAAAGCATGTGCTATATCCGGTCTAGTACATAGCATGGCTTACATGATAGAGCCTATCGCCGAGGCATAGGGGATCCGACTCATCCTTTCTCTTTCTTCTCGCCGTAGCCGGACCTTGAGTCTTACTCAAGACCTTGCTCGGTAACATAGGTAAGAATCCTTTCTTACTTTCGTCCATTCTAAACTTCTTTAGAATCTTGTCCAGGTATGTACCTTGTGATAGCCCTATTAGGCGTCTTGATCTATCTCTATAAATCTTGATGCCTAATATATACGATGCTTCACCAAGGTCTTTCATTGAAAAACTATTATTCAAATAACCTTTAACATCGTTAATAGTTCTATATCATTCCCGATCAATAATATGTCATCTACATATAATATCAGGAATGCTACAGAGCTCCCACTCACTTTCTTGTAAATACAGGCCTCTCCATGACACTGTATAAACCCGAAGTCTTTGATCACCTTATCAAAACGTCGGTTCCAACTTCTTGATGCTTGCTTCAGTCCATAGATTGAACGCTGAAGTTTGCATACTTTGTCAGCATTTTTAGGATCGACAAAACCTTTGGGTTGTATCATATACAATTTTTCCTCAATGTCTCCATTAAGGAATGCTGTTTTGACATCCATCTGCCAAATCTCATAATCGAAAAATGCAGCTATTGCTAACAAAATCCTCACAGATTTTAGCTTCGCTACAGGTGAGAAAGTCTCATCGTAGTCAACTCCTTGAATTTGTCGGAAACCCTTTGCGACAAGTCGAGCTTTATAGACAAAGAATATTACCATCAAGCATCTGTTTTTCTCTTGAAGATCCATTTATTCTCGACAGCCTTTCGGCTATCAGGTAAGTCTACCAAAGTCCATACTTTGTTATCATACATGGATCCCATTTCGGATTTCATGGCTTCTTGCCATTTGTTGGAATCTGGGCTCATCATCGCTTCTTCATACGTCGCAGGGTCCTCATCATTGTTATCTACAATCATGACATTTAGATAAGGATCATACCAATCAGGAGTGGCACGTTCCCTTGTCGATCTGCGAGGTTCAGTAGTTTCCTCGTTCGAAGTTTCATGATCATTATCATTAGCTTCCTCTGTTGCCGGTGTAGGCGGCACAGAACAGCTTTCAGATCGCGCTACTCGATCAACGAGTATAGACTCATCAATCTCATCGAGTTCTACTTTTCTTCCAGTCACTTCTTTAGTGAGAAATTCTTTCTCAAGAAAGGTTCCGTTCTTAGCAACAAAGATTTTGCCTTCGGATCTGTGATAGAAAGTGTACCCTATAGTTTCCTTAGGGTATCCTATGAAGACGAATTTCTCCGCTTTGGGTTCTAGCTTGTCCGGTTGTAACTTCTTTACATAGGCTTCGCAACCCCAAACTTTAAGGAACGACAGCTTAGGTTTCTTATTAAACCATAATTCATACGGTGTCGTTTCTACGGATTTTGATGGTGCTCTATTTAAAGTGAATGCGGCTGTCTCTAATGCATAACTCCAAAATGATAACGGCAAATCAGTAAGAGACATCATAGAACGAACCATATCTAAGAGAGTTCGATTACGACGTTCGGACACACCGTTTCGTTGAGGTGTTCCCGGCGGAGTCAATTGTGAAAGTATTCCGCATTTCTTTAAATGCATGCCAAACTCATAACTCAGATATTCACCTCCTCGATCAGATCGTAGAAATTTGATCTTCTTGTTACGTTGATTTTCTACTTCACTTTGGAATTCCTTAAACTTCTCGAAAGTTTCGGATTTATGTTTCATGAAATAGATATACCCATATCTACTCAGATCATCTGTGAAGGTTAGAACATAACGATAACCACCGCGCGATGCTACGCTCATTGGTCCGCACACATCGGTATGTATGATTTCCAATAAGTCGGTAGCTCGCTCCATCATACCGTAAAATGGAGTCTTAGTCATTTTTCCCATTAGACATGCTTCGCATCTATCAAGTGACTCAAAGTCAAGTGATTCAAGTAATCCATCGGTATGGAGTTTCTTCATGCGTTTCACTCCAATATGACCAAGACGACAGTGCCACATATAAGTAGAATTATCATTCAATTTAATTCGCTTAGCATCAATGTTATGTATATGTGTATCACTACTATCGAGATCTAACAAAAATAAGCCATTCTTTTCAGGTGCTCGACCATAAAAGATATTATTCATAAAAATAGAACAACCATTATTCTCAGACTTGAATGAATAACCGTCTTGCATTAAACAAGATCCAGATATAATGTTCATGCTCAACGCGGGTACAAAATAACAATTATTTAGGCTTAAAACTAATCCCGAAGGTAGATGTAGAGGAAGTGTGCCGACAGCGATCACATCGACTTTGGATCCATTTCCAACGCGCATCGTCACTTCATCTTTCAGTAGTCTTCGTTTATTCTTTAGTTCTGTTTCGAGTTACAAATATGAGCAACCGAACCAAGATATCAAATACCCAGGTACTTGTACTAGAACCATTAATTTAAACATCTATAACATGTATATCAGATATACCTTCTTTCTTCTTCTTGACAAGGCCGCTCTTCAGATCCGCCAAATACTTGGAGCAATTACGCTTCCAGTGTCCCTTCTCCTTGCAGTATTAGCACTCAGCATCAGGCTTAGGGCCGTTCTTAGGTTTCATAGGAGGTGTAGCAGCTTTCTTGCCACCCTTCTTGAATTTTCCCTTAGACTTGCCCTGTTTCTTGAAACTGGTGGTCTTGTTGACCATCAACACTTGGTGCTCTTTCTTGATCTCAATCTCAGCAGCTTTAAGCATGGCGAAGAGTTCAGGTAACTCTTTGTTCATGTTCTCGCATATTGTAGTTCATCACAAAGTTCTTGTAACTAGGTGGCTGATTGAAGGATACGATTAATCCCGATCTGTTAGGAATGACTATTTCCAAGTCACCGAGTTTCTTCGCATGCCCGGTCATGGCGAGCATGTGCTCACTAACGGAGCTACCTTCTTCCATCATGCAAATTGAAAAATTGTTTCGATGCTTCATAGCATTCCACGGCCGCATGAGTTTCAAAAATAGTCTTCAACTCTTTTATCAACTCATGTGGATCGTGGTGCTCAAAACGTTTTTGAAGATCGGCTTCCAGACTGCATAGGATGGCACACTGTACTTGAGAGTACCGAGTTTTCCGAGTCACGTAAACATTCTTTACTTCATCGGTTTCTGTTTCTGCAGGAGGGTCACCTAGCGGTGCATCAAGCACATATTGCAGATTTCCGCCAGAGAGGAAGATCCTCACATGACGGAACCAGTCGGTGAAGTTGCTACCGTTGCTCTTAAGCTTTTCTTTCTCTAGGAACTGGTTAAAATTGATTGGGGACGCCATATCTACAACATATATTTGCAATAGTTTAGACTAAGTTGATGACAAATTGAGTTCAAATTTTAATTCAACATAATTAAAAATCTAGGTGAACTCCCACTCAAAACAATATCCCTCGCATTGTCTTAGTGATCACACGAACCAAATCCACCGCACCTAAGTCCGATCATCACGAGACAAGGTGTGATTTCAATGGCGAACATTCAAAGTGTTCATCATATCAACCATATGATTCATGCTCTACCTTTCGGTATCACGTGTTCCGAGACCATGTCTGTACATGCTAGGCTCGTCAAGGCCACCTTAGTATCCGCATGTGCAAATCATCTTGCACCCGTTGTATGCACTTGTTGATTCTATCACACCCGATCATCACGAGATGCTTCGAAACGACAAGTCTTGGCAACGGTGCTACTAAGGATGAACACTTTATTATCTTGAGATTTTAGTGAGGGATCATCTTATAATGCTACCGTCGCGATCTAAGCAAAATAAGATGCATAAAAGGATTAACATCACATGCAGTTCATATGTGATATGATATGGCCCTTTTTAGTCTTTGCGCCTTTGATCTTCATCACCAAAACGCGGACATGATCTCCATCATCTTCGGGCATGATCTCCATCATCGTCGGCGTAGCGTCAAGGTCAATGGCGCCGTCTTCATGATTGTCCTCCATGTAGCAACTATTACAACTACTTTGAAGTACTACTCAACATGAAATTTAAAGACAACCATAAGGCTCCTGCCGGTTGCCACAATACAATAATGATCATCTCATACATATTCATCATCATATTATGGCCATATCACATCACCAAACCCTGCAAAAACAAGTTAGACGTCTCTAATTTGGTTTGCATATTTTACGTGGTTTAGGGTTTTCGAGAGAGATCTAATCTACCTACGAACATGAACCACAACGTTGATACTAATGTTGTCAATAGAAGAGTAAATTGAATCTTCACTATAGTAGGAGAGACAGACACCCGCAAAGCCTCTTATGCAATACAAGTTGCATGTCGAACGAGGAACAAGTCTCATGAACGCGGTCATGTAAAGTTAGTCCGAGCCGCTTCATCCCACTATGCCACAAAGATGCAAAGTACTCAAACTAAAGATAACAAGAGCATCAATGCCCACAAACCATTGTGTTCTACTCGTGCAACCATCTATGCATAGACACGGCTCTAATACCACTGTAGGATAACGTTGCATAGAAAACAAAAAATTTCCTACCGCGAACACGAAATCCAAGCCAAGATGCAATCTAGAAGACGGTAGCAACGAGGGGATTATCGAGTCTCACCCTTGAAGAGATTCCAAAGCCTACAAGATGAGGCTCTTGTTGCTGCGGTAGATGTTCACTTGCCGCTTGCAAAAGCGCGTAGAAGATCTTGATCACGATCGGTTCCGGCGCCACGAACGGGCAGCACCTCCGTACTCGGTCACACGTTCGGTTGTTGATGAAGACGACGTCCACCTCCCCGTTCCAGCGGGCAGAGGAAGTAGTAGCTCCTCTTGAATCCGATAGCACGACGGCGTGGTGTTGGTGGTGGTGGAGAAATCCGGCGGAGCTTCGCTAAGCGTGCGGGAAGTGGAGGAGCGGGGCGGCTAGGGTTTGGGAGGGGGTGGCCGGCCACTCAAGGGGGTCGGCCAGGCTGTGGTCTTGGGGTGGCCGGGCCCCTCCCCTTGGCCCCTCATTATATAGGTGGAAGCCCCAAGAGTTGGTCTCCAAGTCTTCGAATAAGACCCGAACCAAAAACCTTCCATATGGTGGGGAAACCTAGCCAAGCTAGGACTCCCACTAGAGGTGGGAGTTCCACCTCCCATATGGGGGGGTTGGCCGGCCCCTAAGGGGGAGTCCACTTGGGACTCCTCCCCCACTAGGGTTGGCCGGCCATGGAGGTGGAGTCCCATGTGGACTCCACCTTCCTTGGTGGTTTCTTCCGGACTTTTCTAGAACCTTCTAGAACCTTCCATAGAACCTTCCGCGTCAATTTAATTCACATAACATGACATCCTATATATGAATCTTATTCTCCGGACCATTCCGGAACTCCTCGTGATGTCCGGGATCTCATCCGGGACTCCGAACAAATATTCGAACTCCATTCCATATTGAAGTTCTACCATTTCAACATCCAACTTTAAGTGTGTCACCCTACGGTTCGCGAACTATGCGGACATGGTTGAGTACTCACTCCGACCAATAACCAATAGCGGGATCTGGAGATCCATAATGGCTCCCACATATTCAACGATGACTTTAGTGATCGAATGAACCATTCACATACGATACCAATTCCCTTTGTCACGCGATATTTTACTTGTCCGAGGTTTGATCTTCGGTATCACTCTATACCTTGTTCAACCTCGTCTCCTGACAAGTACTCTTTACTCGTACCGTGGTATGTGGTCTCTTATGAATTTATTCATATGCTTGCAAGACATTAGACGACATTCCACCGAGAGGGCCCAGAGTATATCTATCCGTCATCGGGATGGACAAATCCCACTGTTGATCCATATGCCTCAACTCATACTTTCCGGATACTTAATCCCACCTTTATAACCACCCATTTACGCAGTGGCGTTTGATGTAATCAAAGTACCTTTCTGGTATAAGTGATTTACATGATCTCATGGTCATAAGGACTAGGTAACTATGTATCGAAAGCTTATAGCAAATAACTTAATGACGAGATCTTATGCTACGCTTAATTGGGTGTGTCCATTACATCATTCATATAATGATATAACCTTGTTATTAATAACATCCAATGTTCATGATTATGAAACTAATCATCCATTAATCAACAAGCTAGTTAAGAGGCATACTAGGGACTCTTTGTTGTTTACATATCACACATGTATCAATGTTTCAGTTAATACAATTATAGCATGGTATATAAACATTTATCATAAACATAAAGATATATAATAACAACTTTTATTATTGCCTCTTGGGCATATCTCCAACATAACAATCTGAACATAAACCTTGGTTCAATGGTTTCACTCAATAGCATCAATAACAAGTAGAGATCAATACCGGAAAAGTTTCCCCTATCAAACAATCAAGATTCAACCCTAATTGTTACAGCGGTGACGAGGTGCAGTGGTGGAGATGGCGGTGATGATGATGGAGATGATGACGATGGTGATGGAGATGATGTCCAGCTCGATGGCGGTGACGATGGCATCGATTTCCCCCTCCGGGAGGGAATTTCCCCGGCAGATTTCAGCCTGCCTGAGAGCTCTTTTCTCTCTGGTGTTTTCCGCCCCGCAGAGGCGGCTGTGACTCTCCGCGACTATCCTCCAGGTCTTAGGTTTTCGGGACGAAGATGTACGCGAAGGAGAGGGGGCCAGAGGAGGCTGTGGGCCCCCTCCTCACAGGCCGGCGCGGCCAGGCCTTGGGCCGCGCCAGCCTATGAGGTGGGCCCACGGCGCCCTCCTTGGCTCCTCCTTCTGGCTCCCTTCGTCTTCTGGAAAAATAGGATTTTTCAGATAATTTCTGGCAATTGTTGATCTTCCAAAATATTGCCTTCTGACGACGCTTTTTCCAGCAGAATCCTGGCTCTGGTGCGCGATCCCTCAATAATCATGAAACATGCAAAATAGATGAAATAACATAAGTATCATCTCCATATATGAAATATATCAATGAATAATAGCAAATTATGATACAAAATACTGATGCAAAATGGACGTATCAACTCCCCCAAGCTTAGACTTCGCTTGTCCCCAAGCGAAACTGAACTCGGTAAACAGGACCACATGTTTATGGAGTGAAGAGTCGATAAATAAAATACGGACAAGAAGCATCATATTCATTCACACAAGACATTCTAATGAACAACTTCCTCATATAATTCAACTTGAAACAAGTAGAGAGTAATCACAAATAAAGGTGCACAAGAAATCATAATTGGTAATGGCAAACTTCGTTCTTGGTCACAGAACAATTAACAGGTTATACTTATCTATCGAGCAGCGCTCTCATATTAAAGCTTATATGGCACAACTTGCATACTCAATCATAATAATCTCCTCATAATCATTGATAACTTTCAAAGCTATATTCATTCAGATAAAACTTGTACTAAACAAGGAAGAGTAAAAGACATGATGAAATAGATCACAATATAGATGGTTTGATCACAACAACTCAAATGCTTGCTCAAGATGGAAGGAAATAGGTTTACTGACTCAACATAGAGTAAAAGACAGGCCCTTCACAGAGGGAAGCAGGGATTAAATCATGTGCTAGAGCTTTTTCAGTTTTGAAATCATATAAGGAGAATAAAAGTACAGTTTTGAGAGGTGTTTGTTATTGTCAACGAATGGTAGCGGGTTCTCTAACCCCCTTGCCAGACAAACTCTCGAAGAGCGGCTCCCATAAAGTTTTATTTTTGGTTGGCACTCCTTCCAACCTTTGCTTACACAAGCCATGGCTAACCGAATCCTCGGGTGCCTGCCAACAATCTCATACCATGAAGGAGTGCCTTTTTATTTTAGTTTTGTTCGGATGACACTCCTCCCCTCCTTTGCTTTCTCAAGCCACGGCTAACCGAATCCTCGGGTGCCATCCAACAATCACATACCATGGAGGAGTGTCTATTTGTGAAATTATGAAAGTTAATTAACTTGGGACTGGGAATCCCATTGCCAGCTCTTTTTGCAAAATTATTGGATAAGTGGATGAAGACTTCTCATTAATATTCCATAATGATAACTCACACCAAGGGATACATAGACAACCAACTAGAGAGAGATACTTCCACACTGCAACCCATCTTATATAATAACTTCCCTACTCATGATATGACACTACTTGGCAATAAAAGGTAAAAGATAGTGATGATGTGATACCGCGGCACTCCCCCAAGCTTGGAACAAACCAAGGGGATGCCAATACCAATGATGAATTACTCCTTCGGCGGTGGTGGTGATGAATTCTTCCCGCGATTCTTACAGATCTCCTTCAGCTTCAGCTTCTCAGTTTGGCAGTTCTGCACTAAGACTTGAAGAGATTCATTGTTATCTGAAAGTGGCGGTGGCAGCCTTGTGATGGGAATCGAGTAATATTCCAACATTCTACGAAGTCGGTAATTCTCCTCCTGAAGTATCACCACTTTTCTTCTTAGAGCACGGTATTGATCACAAAACTCATGGGTAGCCCGTAGGACTTCTTCCAACACAGGGAAAGAGTCGAGGCTAGGAGCATGTGGTAAGGGTCCCTGCAAGTTATGAGAGAAATAACGTCGAGTGTCAACAGATCCCACCAAGATTTGCTTACTCCCAATAGCTTGTTGCTCTTGTTTTGACGACACCATCTTCACTTCTTCCTCCGAAAACCCCTTGCCCTTGTTGTTGGAGGCCATGGTGCTTCTAGATTGAAAACAGATCCTGGCAGAAACAGCTCGAAACAAAACACGTCGAGAAAACGATATACGGACCTCCAGGGGTCCGGGGGATTATATAGAATAAATTTTTACGGCATAAGGAAAGTACCAGGTCGAACCAGAGTCGGAGAGGGGCGACGAGGCGGCCTCCTCATAGGGCGGCGCGGTCTGGATGGGGCCCGCGCCGGCCTATGGGGGCGCCCCCTCGTGCGTCTCCTCCACTCCGTTTCGATCTCGTAATTTTTCGTATTTTCCAAAAAACAGCAAAAACATTGTTCGGAAAGTAAAACGCGAACTTTTTATTACCAGTACTGTTACCTATTCAAAGTCGAAATCTGCAGAACTGTCAATTTGACCTTTGATGAAAACTTCTGGAGTTACCACTCGAATAACATCAACATCTTCATTATAAGAGTCACCTGAGATATAATGCTTGAGTCTTTTCACCACTTGTGTGGCATTGCCTTAGAGAGAGCTAATTTTAATTGCTCCTGATCGATACACCTCTTCAATGACATATGGTCCTTCCCACTTTGAGAATAATTTCCCTGCAAAGAATCTGAGACGAGACCGATACAATAGGACTTTATCCCCAATATTAAATTCTCTTTTGATAATTCTTCTATCATGCCATTTCTTAACTTTCTCTTTAAAGAGTTTAGCATTTTCATAAGCTTCACTTCTCCATTCATCTAGAGAACTCAATTGTAGCAATCTCTTATTACCGGCAAGTTTAGGATCTTTATTTAGTTCTCTTACCGCCCAATAAGCTTTGTGCTCTAGTTCTAAAGGTAAATGACAAGCTTTCCCATAGACCATTTTATACGGTGACATACCCATGGGATTTTTATAAGCAGTTCTATAAGCCCACAATGCTTCCTTCAATTTACTAGCCCAATTCTTTCTAGATTTATTAACAGTCTTTTGCAAGATAGATTTAATCTCTTTATTTGATAGTTCTACTTGCCCACTAGTTTGAGGATGATAAGCAGAAGCAATTCTATGATTAATACCATATTTAGCAAGAGTTTTTCTAAAACCACCATGAATAAAATGAGAACTTCCATCAGTCATAAGATATCTAGGAACTCCAAATCTAGGAAAAATAATATCTAAAAGCATTCTTAAAGAAGTCTCACCATCAGCACTTTTTGTGGGTATGGCTTCCACCCATTTAGTAACATAATCAACAGCAACAAGTATATGAGTGTTACCTTCTGAAGTAGGGAAAGGTCCCATGGAGTCAAATCCCCAACAATCGAATGGTTCAATAACAAGAGTATAATTCATAGGCATTTCATTGCGTCTGGAGATATTACCAACCCTTTGACATTCATCACAAGATATAATAAACTTCCTTGCATCTTTGAAGAGAGTTGGCCAATAAAAACCTGATTGTAGAACCTTTTGCGCGGTTCTATCTCCGGCGTGATGTCCTCCATAAACACTACCATGACATTTACTCAATATCTCCTGTTGTTCATATTCGGGAACACATCTTCGCAGAATACCATCCACTCCTTCTTTATATAAGTGTGGGTCATCCCAAAAATAATGCCTCAAATCATAAAAGAATTTCCTCCTTTGCTGAGCTGAAAAGGTTGGAGGCAAGTACTTGGAAACAATAAAGTTAGCATAATCAGCATACCAAGGGCTATCTCGCGAGCTCACCTTTATTACAGCCAATTGTTCATTTGGAAAACTATCATTAACAGGAATAGGATCATAAGCAATATTTTCCAATCTAGATAAATTATCAGCAACAGGATTATCAGCACCTTTCCTATCTATAATATGCAAATCAAATTCTTGCAACAGAAGCACCCATCTAATAAGCCTTGGCTTAGCATCTTTCTTTTGCATTAGGTATCTAATTGCAGCATGATCAGTATGAATGGTAACTTTTGAATCAACAATATAGGATCTAAACTTGTCACAAGCAAAGACTACCGCTAACAATTCTTTTTCAGTTGTAGCATAATTTCTTTGAGCAGCATCAAGAGTTTTACTAGCATAATGAATAACATTCAATTTTTTATCTACTCGCTGTCCAAGAACAACACCTACAGCAAAATCACTAGCATCACACATAATTTCAAAAGGTAAGTTCCAATCAGGAGGTTCAACTATAGGAGCAGTTGTTAAGGCTTTCTTTAGAGTTTCAAAAGCCTCCTTACAATCATCATCAAAAACAAAAGGTACATCTTTTTGAAGAAGATTAGTAAGAGGTTTTGAAATCTTGGAGAAGTCTTTAATAAATCTCCTATAAAATCCAGCATGACCGAGAACACTACGAATACCTTTAACATCCCTAGGATAGGGCATCTTCTCAATTGCTTCAACTTTAGCTCTATCAACTTCAATACCTCTCTCAGAAATTTTATGTCCCAATACAATTCCTTCATTAACCATAAAGTGGCATTTCTCCCAATTAAGAACAAGGTTAGTTTCTTCACATCTCTGCAAAACTTTATCAAGGTTCCGCAAGCAATTATCAAAAGAATTCCCATAGACAGAGAAATCATCCATGAATACCTCTACAATACTCTCGCAAAAACCATGAAAAATAGCAGACATGCATCTTTGAAAAGTAGCAGGAGCATTACATAGACCAAAAGGCATACGTCTATAAGCATAAGTTCCATAGGGACAAGTGAAAGTGGTTTTCTCTTGATCCTTAGTTTTAACAGCAATTTGTGAAAACCCAGAATAACCATCAAGAAAGCAAAAATGAGTATTCTTAGACAACCTTTCTAACATTTGATCAATAAAAGGTAAAGGGTAATGATCTTTCTTATTAACCTTATTAACTTTTCGATAATCAATGCACATTCTATACCCTACAACTACTCTTTGAGGGATGAGCTCATCATTATCATTAGGTACAACAGTCATTCCTCCTTTCTTAGGAACACAATGTACAGGACTAACCCATCTACTATCAGCAATAGGATATATAATACCAGCTTCAAGAAGTTTTAATACCTCATTCCTTACCACATCCTTCATCTTAGGAATTAGACGACGCTGATGTTCAACAATAGGCTTTGCATCATCTCCCATATTAATGGCATGTTGGCAAATAGAGGGAGAAATCCCCTTCAAGTCATCAAGAGTGTAGCCAATAGCTCCTCGGTGTTTCTTCAATATTTCCAATAACCTTTCTTCCTCAATCTCTGAAAGCTTAGAACTAATAATAACATGATATATTTTCTTATCATCAATATGAGCATATTTAAGATCATCGGGCAATGGCTTTAAATCAAAAACAGGATCTTCTTTTGGTGGCAATGTTATACCTAGATCTTCTACCGGTAAATCATGTTTAAGTATAGGTTGACGAAGGAAAATTTCATCAAGCTCATTTCTTTCTTCCCTAAAAACTTCACTCTCACTATTCTCCAAATGTTGCTGCAAAGGATTATTAGGAGCAAGAGCAATAGATGCACACTTCCACATCTCGAACAATACAATAACATAAGTATCATCTCCATATATGAAATATATCAATGAATAACAGCAAATTATGATACAAAATAGTGATGCAAAATGGACGTATTGGTATTGTTCGAGATGTGGAAGTTCTATGTGGTAAGATTAAATATCTTGCTGACTTTTTGGTACTTGGTTCTGCTGCTAGTAAGTCTTGTCCTATCATTTTTGGTAGACCTTTTCTAAATACTTGTGGAGCTGTTATAGATTGCAAGAAAGAGAAAATTGTGACTAAATTTGCTGGTGAATCTTATGAGTTTAATTTCTCTAAATTTGCCAAAACTCCTTATAAAGCTGATTTGCCTAATAATGATTTTAGAGTTGAACAATGTGCATCTATTGCTCTTGCTCCTAATAATCCTTTGCAGCAACATTTGGAGAATAGTGAGAGTGAAGTCTTTAGGAAAGAAAGGAATGAGCTTGATGAAATTTTCCTTCGTCAACCTATTCTTAAACATGATTTACCGGTTGAAGATCTAGGTACAATACCACCACCAAAGGAAGATCCTGTTTTTGATTTAAAACCATTGCCTGATAATCTTAAGTATGCTCATATTGATGATAAGTAAATATATCCTGTTATTATTAGTTCTAAGCTTTCAGAGTTTGAGGAAGAAAGGTTATTGGAAATATTGAAGAAACACCGAGGAGCTATTGGCTACACTCTTGATGACTTGAAGGGGATTTCTCCCTCTATTTGCCAACATGCCATTAATATGGAAGATGATGCAAAGCCTATTGTCGAACATCAGCGTCGTCTAATTCCTAAGATGAAGGATGTGGTAAGGAATGAAGTATTAAAACTTCTTGAAGCTGGTATTATATATCCTATTGCTGATAGTAGATGGGTTAGTCCTGTACATTGTGTTCCTAAGAAAGGAGGAATGACTGTTGTACCTAATGATAATGATGAGCTCATCCCTCAAAGAGTAGTTGTAGGGTATTGAATGTGCATTGATTATCGAAAAGTTAATAAGGTTACTAAGAAAGATCATTACCCTTTACCTTTTATTGATCAAATGTTAGAAAGGTTGTCTAAGAATACTCATTTTTGCTTTCTTGATGGTTATTCTGGGTTTTCACAAATTGATGTTAAAACTAAGGATCAAGAGAAAACCACTTTCACTTGTCCCTATGGAACTTATGCTTATAGACGTATGCCTTTTGGTTTATGTAATGCTCCTGCTACTTTTCAAAGATGCATGTCTGCTATTTTTCATGGTTTTTGTGAGAGTATTGTAGAGGTATTCATGGATGATTTCTCTGTCTATGGGAATTCTTTTTATAATTGCTTGTGGAACCTTGATAAAGTTTTGCAGAGATGTGAAGAAACTAACCTTGTTCTTAATTGGGAGAAATGCCACTTTATGGTTAATGAAGGAATTGTATTGGGACATAAAATTTCTGAGAGAGGTATTGAAGTTGATAGAGCTAAAGTTGAAGCAATTGAGAAGATGCCCTATCCTAGGGATGTTAAAGGTATTCGTAGTGTTCTCGGTCATGCTGGATTTTATAGGAGATTTATTAAAGACTTCTCCAAGATTTCAAAACCTCTTACTAATCTTCTTCAAAAAGATGTACCTTTTGTTTTTTGATGATGATTGTAAGGAGGCTTTTGAAACTCTAAAGAAAGCCTTAACAACTGCTCCTATAGTTGAACCTCCTGATTGGAACTTACCTTTTGAAATTATGTGTGATGCTAGTGATTTTGCTGTAGGTGCTGTTCTTGGACAGCGAGTAGATAAAAAATTGAATGTTATTCATTATGCTAGTAAAACTCTTGATGCTGCTCAAAGAAATTATGCTACAACTGAAAAAGAATTGTTAGCGGTAGTCTTTGCTTGTGACAAGTTTAGATCCTATATTGTTGATTCAAAAGTTACCATTCATACTGATCATGCTGCAATTAGATACCTAATGCAAAAGAAAGATGCTAAGCCAAGGCTTATTAGATGGGTGCTTCTGTTGCAAGAATTTGATTTGCATATTATAGATAGGAAAGGTGCTGATAATCCTGTTGCTGATAATTTATCTAGATTGGAAAATATTGCTTATGATCCTGTTCCTGTTAATGATAGTTTTCCAAATGAACAATTGACTGTAATAAAGGTGAGCTCGCGAGATAGCCCTTGGTATGCTGATTATGCTAACTTTATTGTTTCCAAGTACTTGCCTCCAACCTTTTCAGCTCAGCAAAGGAGGAAATTCTTTTATGATTTGAGGCATTATTTTTGGGATGACCCACACTTATATAAAGAAGGAGTGGATGGTATTCTGCGAAGATGTGTTCCCGAATATGAACAACATGAGATATTGAGTAAATGTCATGGTAGTGTTTATGGAGGACATCACGCCGGAGATAGAACCGCGCAAAAGGTTCTACAATCAGGTTTTTATTGGCCAACTCTCTTCAAAGATGCAAGGAAGTTTATTTTATCTTGGGATGAATGTCAAAGGGTTGGTAATATCTCCAGACGCAATGAAATGCCTATGAATTATACTCTTGTTATTGAACCATTCGATTGTTGGGGATTTGACTTCATGGGACCTTTCCCTACTTTAGAAGGTAACACTCATATACTTGTTGCTGTTGATTATGTTACTAAATGGGTGGAAGCCATACCCACAAAAAGTGCTGATGGTGAGACTTCTTTAAGAATGCTTTTAGATATTATTTTTCCTAGATTTGGAGTTCCTAGATATCTTATGACTGATGGAGGTTCTCATTTTATTCATGGTGGTTTTAGAAAAACTCTTGCTAAATATGGTATTAATCATAGAATTGCTTCTGCTTATCATCCTCAAACTAGTGGGCAAGTAGAACTATCAAATAGAGAGATTAAATCTATCTTGCAAAAGACTGTTAATAAATCTAGAAAGAATTGGGCTAGTAAATTGAAGGAAGCATTGTGGGCTTATAGAACTGCTTATAAAAATCCCATGGGTATGTCACCGTATAAAATGGTCTATGGGAAAGCTTGTCATTTACCTTTAGAACTAGAGCACAAAGCTTATTGGGCGGTAAGAGAACTAAATAAAGATCCTAAACTTGCCGGTAATAAGAGATTGCTACAATTGAGTTCTCTAGATGAATGGAGAAGTGAAGCTTATGAAAATGCTAAACTCTTTAAAGAGAAAGTTAAGAAATGGCATGATAGAAGAATTATCAAAAGAGAATTTAATATTGGGGATAAAGTCCTATTATATCGGTCTCGTCTCAGATTCTTTGCAGGGAAATTACTCTCAAAGTGGGAAGGACCATATGTCATTGAAGAGGTGTATCGATCAGGAGCAATTAAAATTAGCTCTCTCCAAGGCAATGCCACACAAGTGGTGAATGGACAAAGACTCAAGCATTATATCTCAGGTGACTCTTATAATGAAGATGTTGATGTTATTCGAGTGGTAATTCCAGAAGTTTTCATCAAAGGTCAAATTGACAGTTCTGCAGATTTCGACTTTGAATAGGTAACAGTACTGGTAATAAAAAGTTCGCGTTTTACTTTCCGAACAATGTTTTTGCTGTTTTTGGAAAATATGAAAAATTACGAGATCGAAACGGAGTGGAGGAGACGCACGAGGGGGCGCCCCCATAGGCCGGCGCGGGCCCCATCCAGGCCGCGCCGCCCTATGAGGAGGCCGCCTCGTCGCCCCTCTCCGACTCTGGTTCGACCTGGTACTTTCCGTTTGCCGTAAAAATTTATTCTATATAATCCCCCGGACCCCTGGAGGTCCGTATATCGTTTTCTCGACGTGTTTTGTTTCGAGCTGTTTTCTGCCAGGTTCTGCTCCGGATCTAGATCCATCATGTCTTCATCGGGAACTCCTAAGGACAGCTTCTTTGAGGACGTCGTCAACCCGTACATGAACGAGCTGAAGATGCACCCCAAGGAATTGTTGCTCGTAGATGGGGAGTTGCAGATCAAAGATGTTCAGGGTCCTAAAGGGGAAGGAAGCTTGGAAGATAGGATGGAGAAGCTAGAACAAGAGGTCTTCAACTACAGGAAGATGGCTGAGCGTGAGGTGGATATCTTCCACAAGATTGTGTTTGAACTTATTGATGGACACAAGAAGGAAACTGCAAAGCTGTGGGACGACATCCTCTTGCTTCACGACACCACCAACAAACTCCAAGCCCAACTCTATGATGTTCACAATCAAAACTGTGAGTATGAAAGCAGGTTTAAACACATAAGCTATGCTGCTAGTTTCAGGATTCCCGAAACCAGGATGTCGTTTGTTGATGGAGAGCCTCTTCTTTGGAAGTCTGGTGATGGGGATTCATCACCACCGCCGAAGGAGTAGTTCATCATTGGTATTGGCATCCCCTTGGTTTGTTCCAAGCTTGGGGGAGTGCCGCGGTATCACAACATCACTATCTTTTACTTTTTACTATCAAGTAGTGTCATATCATGAGTAGGGAAGTTATCATATAAGATGGGTTGCAGTGTGGAAGTATCTCTCCTTTAGTTGGTTATCTATGTATCCCTTGGTGTGAGTTATCGTTATGGAATATTAATGAGAAGTCTTATCATTTACATGTTGCACATCTTATTTTAGTTTGCAATCTCTATTATATAATTGATCTTGTTATTAGTATTGGTATCACTTTGGGAGCATTGAGTTAATCTATTTGGTTTTGGCAAACTTAGCATTGGTCAATAGCAACAACACTTTGAGGTTTAGGTACAAAAGAGAAATACATGTAGATAGTTGTTTCATTGTCTTCCTTTCTTGTTAGCTCATAGCTCATTATTCTAAAGTTAAAATTGTTTGTGCTTACAAGGAAGATGCATGATTGTTTCTATCACATGTATATTTGTTTGTTTCCCTCAACTCTTATGCTTGCTAATCAACCTTGCTAGCCATAAACCTGTACCGAGAGGGAATGCTTCTCGTGCATCCAAACCTTAACCCAAACCATGCCATTTGTGTCCACCATAACTACCTACTACATGGTATTTCCTGCCATTCCAAGCAAATACTTCGTGTGCTACCTTTAAACAATTCAAAATTTACTATCCCTTATTTGTGTCAATGTTCTATAGCTCATGAGGAAGTATGTGGTGTTTTATCTTTCAATCTTGTTGGGCAACTTTCACCAATGGACTAGTGGCTTCATCCACTTATCCAATAACTTTGCAAAAAGAGCTGGCAATGGGATTCCCAGTCCCAAGTTAATTAACTTTCATAATTTCACAGATAGACACTCCTCCATGGTATGTGATTGTTGGATGGCACCCGAGGATTCGGTTAGCCGTGGCTTGAGAAAGCAAAGGAGGGGAGGAGTGTCATCCGAACAAAACTAAAATAAAAAGGCACTCCTTCATGGTATGAGATTGTTGGCAGGCACCCGAGGATTCGGTTAGCCATGGCTTGTGTAAGCAAAGGTTGGAAGGAGTGCCAACCAAAAATAAAACTTTATGGGAGCCGCTCTTCGAGAGTTTGTCTGGCAAGGGGGTTAGAGAACCAGCTACCATTCGTTGACAATAACAAACACCTCTCAAAACTGTACTTTTATTCTCCTTATATGATTTCAAAACTGAAAAAGCTCTAACACATGATTTAATCCCTGCTTCCCTCTGCGAAGGGCCTGTCTTTTACTCTATGTTGAGTCAGTAAACCTATTTCCTTCCATCTTGAGCAAGCATTTGAGTTGTTGTGATCAAACCATCTATATTGTGATCTATTTCATCATGTCTTTTACTCTTCCTTGTTTAGTACAAGTTTTATCTGAATGAATATAGCTTTGAAAGTTATCAATGATTATGAGGAGATTATTATGATTGAGTATGCAAGTTGTGCCATATAAGCTTTAATATGAGAGCGCTGCTCGATAGATAAGTATAACTTGTTAATTGTTCTCTGACCAAGAACGAAGTTTGCCATTACCAATTATGATTTCTTGTGCACCTTTATTTGTGATTACTCTCTACTTGTTTCAAGTTGAATTATATGAGGAAGTTGTTCATTAGAATGTCTTGTGTGAATGAATATGATGCTTCTTGTCCGTATTTTATTTATCGACTCTTCACTCCATAAACATGTGGTCCTGTTTACCGAGTTCAGTTTCGCTTGGGGACAAGCGAAGTCTAAGCTTGGGGGGAGTTGATACGTCCATTTTGCATCACTATTTTGTATCATAATTTGCTGTTATTCATTGATATATTTCATATTTGAAGATGATACTTATGTTATTTCATCTATTTTGCATGTTTCATGATTATTGAGGGATCGCGCACCGGAGCCAGGATTCTGCTGGAAAAAGCGTCGTCAGAAGACAATATTTTGGAAGATCAACAATTGCCAGAAGTTATCTGAAAAATCCTATTTTTCCAGAAGACGAAGGGAGCCAGAAGGAGGAGCCGAGGAGGGCCGCCGTGGGCCCACCTCATAGGCTGGCGCGGCCCAAGGCCTGGCCGCGCCGCCCTGTGAGGAGGGGGCCCACAGCCCCCTCTGGCCCCCTCTCCTTCGCGTACATCTTCGTCCCGAAAACCTAAGACCTGGAGGATAGTCACAGAGAGTCACAGCCGCCTCTGCGGGGCGGAAAACACCAGAGAGAAAAGAGCTCTCCGGCAGGCTGAAATCTGCCGGGGAAATTCCCTCCCGGAGGGGGAAATCGACGCCATCGTCACCGCCATCGAGCTGGACATCATCTCCATCACCATCGTCATCATCTCCATCATCATCACCGCCATCTCCACCGCTGCACCTCGTCACCGCTGTAACAATTAGGGTTGAATCTTGATTGTTTGATAGGGGAAACTTTTCCGGTATTGATCTCTACTTGTTATTGATGCTATTGAGTGAAACCATTGAACCAAGGTTTATGTTCAGATTGTTATTCATCATCATATCACCTCTGATCATGTTCCATATGATGTCTCGTGAGTAGTTCGTTTAGTTCTTGAGGACATGGGTGAAGTCTAAATGTTAGTAGTGAATTATGGTTGAGTAATATTCAATGTTATGATATTTAAGTTGTGGTGTTATTCTTCTAGTGGTGTCATGTGAACGTCGACTACATGATACTTCACCTTTATGGGCCTAGGGGAATGCATCTTGTACTCGTTTGCTAATTGCAGGGTTGCCGGAGTGACAGAAACATGAACCCCTGCTGGTATATCGATGCAGGAGGGATAGCAGGATCTCAGAGTTTAAGGCTGTGCTTAGATTTATCTTAATTACTTTCTTGTAGTTGCGGATGCTTGCAAGGGGTATAATCACAAGTATGTATTAGTCCTAGGAAGGGCGGTGCATTAGCATAGGTTCACCCACACAACACTTATCAAAACAATGAAGATTAATCAGCTACATGAAGCGAAAGCACTAGACTAAATCCCTGTGTGTCCTCAAGAACGTTTGGTCATTATAAGTAAACAAACCGGCTTGTCCTTTGTGCTAAAAAGGATTGGGACACTCGCTGCAATTATTTCTCTCGCACTTTACTTACTCGTACTTTATTCATGTGTTACACTAAAACCCCCTGAATACTTGTCTGTGAGCATTTACAGTGAATCCTTCATCGAAACTGCTTGTCAACACCTTCTGCTCCTCGTTGGGATCGACATTCTTACTTATCGAAAATACTAAGATACACCCCCTATACTTGTGGGTCATCAATAATATGATGATTAATTACTCTGAATGGCACACGGAAAGAGCTCCACAAGGTAAGAAGGTAAATTCTGTCGAAGAAACCTCTTCCTTGAGTGATAAGATTGATGCTATTATGTCTATGCTTGTGAGTGGTAGGACTAATGTTGATCCTAATAATGTTCCGTTAGCTTCATTGGTTGCCCAAGAAGAACATGTTGATGTGAACTTCATTAAAAATAATAATTTCAACAACAATGCTTATCGGAACAATTCTAGTAACAACTATAGGCCATATCCTTATAATAATGGTAATGGTTGCGGTAATTCTTATGGGAATTCTTACAATAATAATAGGAATACGCCCCCTGGACTTGAAGCCATGCTTAAATAATTTATTAGTACACAAACTGCTTTTAACAAATCTGTTGAAGAAAAGCTTGGGAAAATTGATATACTTGCTTCTAAAGTTGATAGTCTTGCTGCTGATGTTGATCTTTTGAAATTGAAAGTTATGCCTAATAAGGATAATGAAAATAAAATTGTTACTACAGCAAATGCCATCCAAGTTAGAATTAATGAGAATATAAGATTAATGGCTGAATTGCATGCTAGGTGGGAAAGAGAAGAAAATGAAAAACTAGCTAAAGAGAATAATGTAGCTAAAGTTTGGACTATTACCACCACTAGTAATGCTAATTCTCCACATGTTGCTGCACCTCCTACTATCAATGGCAAAATAATTGGTGTTAGCAATGTTTCTACTCCTAATGCAAAGCCTGCAAAACTGCCGGAAACTGCTAAAACTGCCTCTGATAAAACTGCTGAATTTTTTTACAACATTGGGGACAATGATCCCATTGCCTTAGATCATAATGGTTTAGATTTTGATGATTGTCACATCTCTGAAGTTATAAAGTTCTTACAAAAACTTTCTAAAAGTCCCAACGCTAGTGCTATAAATTTGGCCTTTACAAAACATATTACAAATGCTCTCATAAAAGCTAGAGAAGAGAAACTAAAACTTGAAACTTCTATTCCCAGGAAGTTAGAAGATGGTTGGCAGCCCATCATTAAGATGAAGGTCAATGATTTTGATTGTAATGCTTTATGTGATCTTGGTGCAAGTATTTCCGTTATGCCTAAGAAAATCTATAATATGCTTGACTTGCCACCATTGAAAAATTGTTATTTGGATGTTAATCTTGCTGATAACTCTATAAAGAAACCTTTGGGGAGGATTGATAATGTTCACATTACTGTTAACAATAACCTTGTCCCCGTTGATTTTGTTGTCTTGGATATTGAATGCAATGCATCTTGTCTCATTATATTGGGAAGACCTTTTCTTCGAACTGTTGGTGCTACCATTGATATGAAGGAAGGTAATATTAAATATCAATTTCCTCTCAAGAAAGGTATGAAACACTTCCCTATAAAGAGAATGAAGTTACCTTTTGATTCTATAATTAGAACAAATTATGATGTTGATGCTTCATCTCTTGATAACACTTGATTCACACTTTCTGCGCCTAGCTGAAAGGCGTTAAAGAAAAGTGCTTATGGGAGACAACCCATTATTTTACTACAGCACTTTTGTTTTATATTTGAGTCTTGGAAGTTGTTACTACTGTAGCAACCTCTCCTTATCTTAGTTTTATTGCATTGTTGTGCCAAGTGAAGTCTCTAATAGAAGGTTGATACTAGATTTGGATTACTGCGCAGAAACAGTTTTCTTGCTGTAAACGAAATTGAGTCACTACGTCTGTAGGTAACTCAGAAACATATGCCAATTTATGTGCGTGATCCTCAGATATGTACGCAACTTTCATTAGTTTTGAGTTTTCTCATCTGAGCAAGTCTGGTGCCTCTAAAAAAATCGTCTTTACGGACTGTTCTGTTTTGACAGATTCTGCCTTTTATTTCACATTGCCTGTTTTGCTATGCTTGATGGATTTCTTTGTTCCATTAACTTTCAGTAGCTTTGTGCAATGTCCAGAAGTGTTAAGAATGATTATATCACCTCTGAACATGTGAATTTTTGATTATGCACTAACCCTCTAATGAGTTTGTTTCGAGTTTGGTGTGGAGGAAGTTTTCAAGGATCAAGAGAGGAGGATGATACAATATGATCAAGGAGAGTGAAAGATCTAAGCTTGGGGATGCCCCGGTGGTTCATCCCTGCATATTTCAAGAAGACTCAAGCGTCTAAGCTTGGGGATGCCCAAGGCATCCCCTTCTTCATCGACAACATTATCAGGTTCCTCTAGTGAAACTATATTTTATTCCATCACATCTTATGTACTTTACTTGGAGCGTCTGTATGTTTTTGTTTTTGTTTTGTTTGAATAAAGTTGGATCCTAGCATTCATTGTGTGGGAGAGAGACACGCTCCGCTGTTGCATATGGACAAATATGTCCTTAGGCTTTACTCATAATATTCATGGCGAAGGTTGAACTGCTTCGTTAAATTGTTATATGGTTGGAAACGGGAAATGCTACATGTGGTAATTGGTATAATATCTTGAATAATGTGATACTTGGCAATTGTTGTGCTCATGTTTAAGCTCTTGCATCATATATCTTGCACCTATTAGTGAAGAAATACATAGAGCTTGCTAAAATTTGGTTTGCATAATTGGTCTCTCTAAGGTCCAGATATTTTCTAGTAAGGGTCGAACAACAAGGAAGACGGTATAGAGTCTTATAATGCTTTCAATATGTCTTGTATGTGAGTTTTGCTGTACCGGTTCATACTTGTGTTTGCTTCAAACAACCTTGCTAGCCTAAGCCTTGTATTGAGAGGGATTACTTCTCGTGCATCCAAAATCCTTGAGCCAAACACTATGCCACTTGTGTCCACCATACCTACCTACTACATGGTATTTCTCCGCCATTCCAAAGTAAATTGCTTTAGTGCTACCCTTAAAATTTCTACTCTTTATCTTTGCAATATATAGCTCATGGGACAAATAGCCTAAAAACTATTGTAGTATTGAATATGTACTTATGCATCTTATCTCTTATAAGTTGTTTGTTGAGCGATAACCATGTTCCTGGGGACGCCATCAACTATCCTTTGTTGAATATCATGTGAGTTGCTATGCATGTTCGTCTTGTCTGAAGTAAGGGTGATTTATCATGATCAAATGGTTTGAGTATGCATATTGTTAGAGAAGAACATTGGGCCGCTAACTAAAGCCATGATCCATGGTGGAAGTTTCAGTTTGGACAACAAACCTCAAATCTCTTATGAGAATATTATCTGTTGTTGAATGCTTATGCATTAAAGAGGAGTCCATTATCTGTTGTCTATGTTGTCCCGGTATGGATGTCTAAGTTGAGAATAATCAAAAGCGAGAAATCCAATGCGAGCTTTCTCCTTAGACCTTTGTACAGGCGGCATAGAGGTACCCCTTTGTGACACTTGGTTGAAACATATGCTATGCTATGATAATCCATGTAAATCCAAGCTAATTAGGACGAGGTGCGGGCACTATTGGTATACTATGCATGAGACTTGCAACTTGTAGGATATAATATACATAACTCATATGCTTTATTACTACCGTTGACAAAATTGTTTCTTGTTTTCAAAATAAAAGCTCTAGCACAAATATAGCAATCAATGCTTCCCTCTGCGAAGGGCCTTTCTTCTATTTCTATTGTTGAGTCGGTTTACCCATTTCCTTCTATCTCAAGAAGCAAACACTTGTGTTAACTGTGCATTAATTCCTACATACTTGCATATTGCACTTGTTATATTACTTTATGCTAACAATATCCATGAGATATACATGTTACAAGTTGAAAGCAACCGCTAAAACTTAATCTTCCTTTGTGTTGCTTAAATAATTTTACTTTGAATTTATTGCTTTATGAGTTAACTCTTATGCAAGACTTATTGATGCTTGCCTTGAAAGTACTATTCATGAAAAGTCTTTGCTATATGATTCAATTGTTTACTCATTGTATTTACCATTGCTTCGAATCGCTGCATTCATTACATGTGCTTACAATAGTATTGATCAAGATTATGTTAGCATGTCACTTAAGAAATTATCTTTGTTATCGTTTACCTACTCGGGACGAGTAGGAACTAAGCTTGGGGATGCTTGATACGTCTCAAACGTATCTATAATTTCTTATGTTCCATGCTACTTTTATGATGATACTCACATGTTTTATATACATTATATGTCATTATTATGCATTTTCCGGCACTAACCTATGAACGAGATGCCGAAGAGCCAGTTGCTGTTTTCTGCTGTTTTTGGTTTCAGAAATCCTAGTAAGGAAATATTCTCGGAATTGGACGAAATCAATGCCCAGGATCCTATTTTTCCACGAAGCTTCCAGAAGTCCGGGGGAGATACGAAGTGGGGCGACGAGGCGACGCCACACTAGGGCGGCGCGGCCCAGGCCCTGGCCGCGCCGGCCTACTGTGTGGGCCCCTCGCGTCGCCCCTAAACCTACCTCTTCGCCTATAAGAAGCCTTCGTCGATAATAGTTCCAGTACCGAGAGCCACGATACGGAAAACCTTCCAGAGATGCCGCCGCCGCCAATCCCATCTCGGGGGATTCAGGAGATCGCCTCCGGCACCCTGCCGGAGAGGGGAATCATCTACCGGAGGAATCTTCACCGCCATGGTCGCCTCCGGATTGATGTGTGAGTAGTTCACCCCTGGACTATGGGTCCATAGCAGTAGCTAGATGGTCGTCTTCTCCTCATTGTGCTATCATTGTTGGATCTTGTGAGCTGCCTAACATGATCAAGATCATCTATCTGTAATGCTACATGTTGCGTTTGTTGGGATCTGATGAATATGGAATACTATGCTATGTTGATTATCAATCTATCTATGTGTTGTTTATGATTTTGCATGCTCTCCGTTGCTAGTAGAGGCTCTGGCCAAGTCGTTACTTGTAACTCCAAGAGGGAGTAATTATGCTCGATAGTGGGTTCATGCCTCCATTAAATCTGGGGGAGTGACAGCAACCTCTAAGGTTGTGGATGTGCTGTTGCCACTAGGGATAAAACATCAATACTATATCTAAGGATGTATTTGTTGATTACATTACGCACCATACTTAATGCAATTGTCTGTTGTTTGCAACTTAATACTGGTAGGAGTTCGGATGATAACCTGAAGGTGGACTTTTTAGGCATAGATGCATGCTGGATAGCGGTCTATGTACTTTGTCGTAATGCCCAATTAAATCTCACACTACTCATCATAACATGTATGTGCATTGTTATGCTCTCTTTATTTATCAATTGCCCAACTGTAATTTGTTCACCCAACATGCTATTTATCTTATGGGAGAGACACCACTAGTGAACTGTGGACCCCGGTCCATTCTTTTACAATCGAATACAATCTACCGCAATACTTGTTCTACTGTTTTCTGCAAACATCATCTTCCACACTATACATCTAATCCTTTGTTACAGCAAGCCGGTGAGATTGACAACCTCACTGTTAAGTTGGGGCAAAGTACTTGGATTGTGTTGTGCAGGTTCCACGTTGGCGCCGGAATCTCTGGTGTTGCGCCGCACTACACTCCGTCACCAACAACCTTCAACGTGCTTCTTGACTCCTACTGGTTCGATAAACCTTGGTTTCTTACTGAGGAAAAACTTGCTACTGTACAACATCATACCTTCCTCTTGGGGTTCCCAACGGACGAGTGCTTTACCGTCACAAGGAAGCTACTACGTCCACGGCAAGCATGGGCCCACCTGTGGCCCCTCCGGATCCTTCTAGAAACTCTCTGGTCATCCACCGGAAAATTTCTGAACTTTTTCGAACCCAGAAAATGACTTTCCTTATATGAATGTTATTCTACGGACCATTCCGGACCACCTCATGATGGCCTGGATCCCATCCGAGACTCCGAACAATATTCGGTCTCCATCTCATAATCCATATCAACTTAAACAACATCGAACCTTAAATGTGTCACCCTACGGTTCACGAACTATGCAGACATGATCGAGACACCTCTTCGATCAATAACCAATAGTGGGACCTAGAGATCCATAATTTCTCCCACATATTCAACGATGACTTCGGGATCGAAAGAACCATTAACATACGATACCGATTCTCTTTGTCACACGATAGTTTACTTATCCGAGGTTCGATCATCGGTATCTCCATACTTAGTTCAACCTCGTTACCGATAAGTACTCTTTACTCGTACCGTGATATGATATCCCATGTGCATGCTTGCAAGCTAATTGGATGACATTCCACCGAGAGGGCCCAGAGTATATCTATCCTTCATTTGGATGGACAAATCCCACTCTTCATCCATGCGCTTCAACCCATACTTTCCAAATACTTAACGCCACTTCGCTGTCGCTCCACCTCCCCATGGCTAGCCGCGGTAGCTCCGCTAGGGGGAGGCGGTGGTTTGGGCGATGGGGACTCGCCGCCGCGACCCCCGTGTTTCGCACGGAGGTGGAGCGGCGGAAATTCAACCGCTCCGAGGACACGCGCAAGCGCAGCGCCTGTCGGTGGACGAACTGGGGGCTCACGTCCCTAGGGAAGTTCGCCAAGTACGCGAACAGGGGTGAGGGGTCCTCCTCCGGCGGGTCGTGCCGCCCCTCGCCCGCCCGTGTACGACAGCTCGTCGGAGGAGGAGGACGCGGCGCCGGCGCGGGAGCCAACCTTCTCCGCGGGCGACTACGTCTACGGCGACCAGGAGGAGGACGACATCATCGCGCAGGTGGCGACCATCTCGGAGGCGGAGGCGCGAGCTCGCTGGCGTCGGTAGGAGGCCGATGCCGTTCGCCAGGTCCGCGAGTACGAGGCGTCACGCCGGAAGGAGCTCGTCCGCCGCGTCAAGCTCGAGATCGTCGAGCTTGACTCGGAGTAGGAGCCGCCACCTTGCCTTCCTCCGCAACCGTCGCCGCCGCGCATGGAGGCCCTCGGGGCCGCATTTTGTCAAAATTAGGTTGCGCGGGGTGGCTGTTAGTTAATTTAGGTTATTAATACAAACTATGTAAAAGAATTTAATTTTGTTTTTCAGTTTCGAATTTACGATTTCTATTCTGCTAGTCAAAAAATCAACATTCGGCAGACTGAATTAGACTTTTTGGTCTCCACTAGAGATGCTCTCACGCGGAAAGGACCGAAGGCTGCGAGACATCAGTGAACGCATCCTGTACATTGACGGGCGGACCAGCTGCGCGTGTGTACCATATCCCTGATTCTATCCCATCACTCAACGCAGATCTGGTTTGAGCAAGAAGCAGCCATGGCCCAAGCCATCGTCTATAGGTGCTGCACTAAACTCAGATCCGCCATTCGTGACGAAGCCACCATACGTTGGAAGTTCAGCGGCGACCTGGAGGAAATGATGACGGCTCTGGAGGAAATACAGCCGGATCTGGATGAAGCTGAGAGGCGGTCGTTGTGGGAGGTGGCTGTGCGGGACTGGCTGATGCTAGTCAGGAAGGCCAGCTACGACATCTGGGACATGGTCGACGAGCTGCAAGACACTTCCCCTGCTGCTCGAACGGTACCTCTACTAGCTCCATGATTTGCTTCCGTAGCGTATTCAAAATTTGGACTTTAACTGGGCAAGATTTATTCTTTGCAGATGACTTGGATCCCCTGCCGCCTTTCGGTTGTACCCAAGAAAGAGAATTCCATGCCAATCAAAATGAAACATCTAAAAGGACAACTGAAGACGCTGCAGGAGGAGGCTCTTCGTTTCGGTTTTACGCGATTGGATGCCAACGTCCAGCAAGCTATTAATGTAGTAGGAGATAAAGCACCCGAGATTGATGAAGCAAAAGTGGTCGGAAGGGATAGAGATAAGGAGAGGATGATGTCGCTGCTACCAGAGACCGAGCGTGACTTCAGAGAAGGACCCATCATTCTTCCCATCTATGGGCCTCAAGGCATAGGCAAGACAACGTTGGCAGCAATGATTTTCAACGATACCAGATTCAGAGGCTATTCACGGGTGTGGATCCATGTGTCGCAGAAATTTGACTTGCATCAAATTGGCAACTCAATAATTTCTCAAGTATCAGAACAGATCAATCATGATTCAAATGACATGGAGTATATAGCAGAGCGCCTCCACGAGCTGCTCAGTGCTGCAAAGGTACTCATTGTTTTACATGACCTCTGGGAGGAGGATGCCATAGGGCTGCAGAGATTGAAGCGTATGTTAAGTGTGGCCGACAAAGGCAGTCAGGTGATTGTGATAGTAACAGCATGCAAAGTAGCCATCGCATTGGATATATGTACCACTCGACCATACAGGCTAGACCGCTTGAGTGATGATATTTGCTGGAGAATACTGAAGCAATCAAGTTACTTTGAAGATAGATCCGAGTCCAACAAACAAGTGTTGGAGAAGATAGGACGGCAGATTGCAAGCATGTGCGATGGTCTACCGTTAGCAGCTAAAGAAATCGGCCGCATGCTGCAATTCCAAGATGATAGAAGATGGGCAGAGGTGAGCATGCTGCTAAATGAGCATGCTGAAAGATGGGACTTGTATAGTGACAGTGTTTATAGCACGGATTCTTGTCCTTCTCCTTCACCGTTGGAGCTTTTAGATTCAACTCTACCTGTGGAGATTTCAGATTCACCTTCATCCGCAAAGTTCAGCTACAATTGTTCGTTTTTACCCTTGAAGTTCAGATACATAAGTATGCCACCAAATATGAGGTTATGCTTTGCTTATTTGGCAATGTTCTCAGATGATCCATTTATAGTTAAAGATGACCTGATTCACCAATGGATTGCTCTTGATCTTATTGAACCATCAGACAGATTCTCTAGCAAACAACTTGGTGAGCAGTACTTTAGGACGCTTATAGGCATGTCATTCCTTGGAGCCGCAGAGATGGATTCAGTGAGTTACCTAATTCTGTCTTCAATCAACTTACTTTAGAAATGCAAGTTCATATAGCCACGCATAGAGCATACATTCTGCATTATATTCTGCTGAGCACAGTTAGCATGAAATGTGGGAGGTGGAGTGGCGTACCAGTACCACTAAACCCTTATTTTCCCTATCTCCTTTTTACTCATATAAATGATTATAGAACTTCTAGCCACATTGGTTAAGGGAGTAACATATTCTTATTATTGTGGTAATTTCTAGCCACTTAACTTCCGTTGATATACCTAGCCACATTATAGAATCATGTACTCACAATAATTAATCTATGCCCCATCAGTCACTGGTCAGCATTAGAAGTAGTCCACTGATTATAGTCATGTGTAACACAATTGGAACAATGGCAAAAGAAAAGGTCACCTTCATGCAAGTCTTCACCTACTTTGTCTCTCTTATAGTTTGAAAATTCATCGACATACCTTCAAAAAAAATGGATGATAACCCCCGGTCTCTCCATCGATTGATGCATATAGCCATAATACATACTTATATTTAAGAACAGAGGTACCTCTTATATTGGGTTTCTTCTTAACGTTGGCCTTAGCTATTTACATTTCACCAAAGTGCATTGTTTTGCTTTATCGCTCCTTTGTCCAGGCTACGGCCTACCGCCTGCCAACCAAGCTGCTCAACGATTAACCACCGTTTGTCGATGAGGTTTAGTGGCATGTCTTTGATTTACTAGTTTCAAGCGCAACCAAGCAGCTTTTTATATTTTTCTGAACAGGAAAAAAGACCACATCACAATTTTCCAAGCTAAAAAAACTTATCACAAGGCAAGTTGTCTAGGCCTCTAAGAGCATCTCCACCGGCGCATCCCATAGCGACCCCAATAGCAATTTGGGGGTCCGGCACGTTTTTTGGGCCACACCGGCGCGCCCAATAAGTAGCCGACCAGTTTTCGAGTCCAATACAATCGCCGGCAACCCCGTGCCGGCCCCTTCGCGCGGAGTGCCGAGCAGGCGCGTCGGCGCACAATGCCACGTCGGATTCCAAGGGCGGGACCAGCATGTCAGCGACTCTACGACTCGTATGCTCTGCGGCGAGTTGGCGTTAATGAAGCCATCGGTTCTCCACACGCAGCCGCCGCCGTAAATGCGACGCCTCGGATGCTCTGCGACGAGTCGTCGCCACCGCCTATTTAGTGCGCCCTTTTCGCTCACCTCTACCGCACTAGCCTCTCCACCACTGCCGCTCTCCTCACCTCCGTCGAACTCGCCTCTCCACAATAATGCCGCACAGGATGGCGACCACGTACTCGATGCTAGACCGGAATGGCCGCATGCAGCCAGCGACGCTGCAACCACCACCGCAGCCAGAGCCTGTGGCCCCGCCGCAGCCCGACGCCGAGTTCGAGCTGCCGGACTTCAACTTCGACGACTCTGACGACTCCCAGTTCGACGAGTGGAACGAGGCGTTCGAAGCAGACGCATATGCTAAGGCGGCACAGGAGGCAGCGCAGGCGCAGTGGGGCGAGGAGCAGCCGTTCCACGACGACCTGGAGCTGGCAGCGATCTTGGCCTCCTTCAACACGCAGTGTTTCCGGAGACTGGAGGAGGAAGTGCTGGAGTATGTCAATGACGCCCACTTCGAGCACGCCGTCGAGATATCGCGCCAGCAGGCGGCCACGGAGGAGGCAGGTTGCCTGCTCATGGCGGCCGAGCGGCAGAGGATGCTTGAGCTCAACGCTCAGCACCAGGCCGAGGCGGCCGCCCGCGAGCAAGCGAGGCTCACCCAGAACGAGGAGTCTTGCCAGTGGCAGGCGGCGCTGAGGGGGCAGCGCTGCCGGCAAGCTCCGGCGTCGCCGGCGGCCATGCTGCACCACCAGATGCGCGAAGTAAGGGAGGAGAGGCGGGCGCGTCGCGCGCCCCAATCCACGGCGAGTAGATTAGGATTTATTTTTAGTCCAGTCTAGTTCAAGTTTCATTCAAACTTTTGTACAGTAATCCTAAATTTGAATGAAATTTCACAGTTTATTTTATGTTTGCTTGTTTAAATTTATTATGGGATTCTTATAGGGATCGCCGGTGTGTGCAACCACTCCCCAAATTAGGGAGCAGGTGTCGGCGCCCCCAATAGGGCACTGCCTGCGCCTATTTGGGGCTCCCCGGTGGAGATGCTCTAACTGAACATATGGTTAGCTTCCTTGTTTTTCAACATTGGGGTATCCTTAAAGAGAATGCGGAGCTTCTTTTGGTTTTCTTTTGTAAATAGAAACTAATGGAGTAACCTACTCACATTGCACTGATCGACTCAGTAAGTCCAAAATGTTTGATATTTTAGTCAAATCAATTTCTTAAAAAACATGGAAAATAATATTTTAGTTATAAATTAGTGTAAGTACTGCAGCCAAAATGAGAGCCAGGTGAAGCAAGTTATATAGCAGTGCAGCTTTGGTCATTGTTTCTTCGGTAGTGCCTTGCCGCTCATTGTGGAGGAAGCTCTCTAGGTTGGAATGGAGGAGGCGTGGGATTGGCAAGTATGTCCGGTGTTGGCCACTGAGTTCAGCATTGTCTTCCCCAGCAAGGCACCAGTTCTAATGAGGATCAGTTTGAGGAATGGGGTGAATTCTTTGAGCAAATAAATTAAATCTCTGCCTTCATTGTGACTTATGTGCTAGATTAAATCCTCACTGTTTTTTATGACTTGTTTGCTAGATAAATTGTTCACCGTTTTCTTTGCTATATGTTTATAATATTATAGATAATTTACTGTAACAGATGTTCTCTAATGCTGCTTCTGCTGTTATTTATTATTGCAGGATGGTGGAGAGGACGAGAAGGATGGGTCCATGTTTTATTGGCAATTTCCAGCGAATAACTTTGCATCATATATTATGGGTGACGAGTTCACCTTTCTGAATGATAGAATTAGAATGGATGTATCTCATCAGAAGGAACATTGTCGCTATGCAATGGCCTCCCATTTTGGTGACATACTGCAACTGATATTGCCTACCCAGCTAAGGGCACTACGCTGTAGCAATAGGTATTTAAATGATGTTTCATTTTCATTTGCTAGCTGCTGCCTGCGTGTCTTGGAACTAAAGGAGACCTACATACAGAAGCTACCTGATTCTATCTATCAGTTGAGGCAGTTGAGGTATCTTAATTTATCAGGCTGCTATCGACTAGTGACTCTACTGGAAACATTTGGAGATCTAATAAATTTGATGCATATAGATTTATCAGGCTGCTCAGGACTAGTAAAACTGCCGCAATCATTGGGGAAGCTAATAAACTTGGTGCATATGGACATTTCAAGCTGCTCAAGACTTGTAAAGCTGCCGCCATCACTTGGGAGGCTAATAAATTTGGTCCATATCAACTTTTCAGACTGCTCTGGACTAGTTAGCCTACCGGAATCATTTGGGGATCTAATAAATTTGTTGCATGTGGATTTGTCAGGATGCTCTCAACTCGAAAATTTACTGGAACTGTTTGAAAATCTAAAAAAGGTTGCTTATCTGGATTTATCATTCTGGTCTTGTTTAAAAGGAATCCCAGTTCTCGGTGGCCTAACAAATCTCCAGCATTTGAACTTATCACACCCTTGCTGTTACCTTTCTGAACACACATCCCATCTTGAAGGACTGCCAGGTGTTTTGGGCAAGCTCACCGAACTTCAATATTTAAACTTATCAATGCTACTGAATCCTATCTTCTATTACAAGTCAGAAAACCAACGTCATGAATACATTCAATCATGTCTTAATGGCCTACATAATTTGAAGCATCTGGACTTGTCTCACAACATATTTCTTTCTGAGATACCTGAAAGTATAGGTTACCTCAAGAAGCTACATACACTGGATCTCTTGGGCTGTGCTAGACTAAATATTGCAGCGAAATGGATGGGTGAAAACAAATCTATGAAATTGATTGTTGGGAGGAGCTGCCCAGGTCCTCAAAGTTACCAGTTTGTGGTGACCTCCTGTGATCGAGCATATGGAAGCAGCAACCTTGTTGAGCTGGGTGGTGTGGATTGCGAGTACCTTGAGATAAGTTGTCTTGAAAAGGTCAAGTCAAAAGTGGAAGCCCAGAGAATCAGATTGGCAGACAAGAAAAGGCTCCGAAAATTGAAACTTTGTTGGACTGTGGGCGCTCAAGGATCTGTGAAGGACAGTGCTTTGTTAGGAGAACTAGTGCCACCACATAATCTGCAGTGCCTTGAGATACATGGTTATAACAGCAAAACTTGCCACCCAGCCTGGATGTTGAGCGGGTCTTCTGCTCTCACGAATCTTGCAGAGGTTACCATGGAGGATTTTCCAAGGTGCAGCCGCCTACCACCACTAGGTCTGTTACCAAACCTGCAACGTCTGGTTCTCAGAAAAATGACCAGCATCACCAGAATTGACGCCCGTGATTTCTTTGATGGTAACAGATCACAAATCTCTCAACTCTCCAAGGTTACCCTAGATGGAATGGAACGCCTGGAAGAGTTTATGTTCCCAGCCATTGATGAATTGATGATTCACAAATGCCCTGAGTTGAGCTTTGGACCAATCCCGCCTAGAGCTCGAAAGTTGCTGATATCAGATTGCGACCAAGTGATGTCTTCATCGGGGAACAAAGAAGGACATGGTGTGGAGGGTCCTTCTACTCCAGTAACTGAATTGGTGGTCGAGAGGTGCATGGTGCCTCTGTCTGACTGGAGTTTGCTTCACAATCTCCCTGGCCTCCGTAGCTTAACTATTAAGAGTTGCTACGATCTAACCAGTTCACTAGAGGGTATGAAGGTCCTATCCTCTGTCGAGAAACTGTGTTTCTCTCATTGCGACGGCATGAGATTACTACCTGGGTACTTGGGTGAACTCAAGTCTCTCCAGCAGCTGAAGATCGAGTCCTGCAAACAGCTATACTACATGCCGAGCATACATAAACTCACCAACCTGAAGCTGAAGGATGTGCATATTTCAGACTGCCCCAAATTGGAGAAGTGGTGTGAATTAGAGGAAAACAATGAGAAGTTCGCTCACTTCCTACGAAAACCGGAGTATGTACCAGATTGCTCATATGTGTATTTCACTTTAAACCATTGCGATTTCCATATATCCTCGCTATTTTATACACTCCTGCCACTGGTTATGTCTTTATTTGTGTATAAAAATAGCTCACGTATAACCCAATCCGTTATTTATTAGGGTTAGTATAGACTTTATCCTCTTGCTATAAGGGTTTATTTGTCTTACAGAAGGGCATTTATGTAGGAGTAGGATAATATAGACACTCAGCCCTAATCTAGTTATACACACCATTGTCTAACGCTCTCACATTCCAGGGTCACTAGGCCATTGCCGCAGGATGACTGGATCGTGGAGACCCCATTTAACGGGGAATATCCGTGGTCTTCAGGTTCTTCAGAGAATGACTTCAAGCACACAAGGTATTCCTACTAGGCTACTATACATTTCTACGTCAATGATGATATGCTGCATCACACAAGCAATTTCATTCACATTCAATCGGAGGACAAGCTATTGTCTTATAGTAATTAGATATACTACAACGATCAATCTACTTGTCATCATCTAGTCTCCAATCATGGAGGTCATTTGACATGCCAACCAATTTTATGACCTCACCTCATAATTTCTTTACTTTCTGGACAACTGTCGAAACCACCTGCATCTTGTATCATTTGTAAAATAATTTATAACATTTAGGTATGAAGATGAAGCCTCCACGTCATGACGAGGCAAAAGGTTTCTTCCATGCCCATGTAGTCTGTCTCGACAGGTGCTGGACGGGTGAGAGGCTGGCACGGCGGGGGCTGCCACATGCGCCGAGATGCCCGTTATGTGATCAGTCTGCCATGAGGCACCTCCTGACAGGATGTTCATTCTCTAGGACGGTGTGGTTTGAGGTGCTGTCGTGGATCCGATCCACCTCAGGCCCACCCACGGCTGAGGGTGACTTCGCGGAGTGGTGGTCGCTGGTGGTGCGGACTGCCCCTTGCCAGCTGCGCAAGGGCACTTCGTCGGTTATCATGCTCACGGCATGGTGGATTTGGAAGCATCGGAACGCGGCGGTCTTCGACAACGCGCGGCCTTCGGTGACTTCCTTGTTCAACGACATCGCTGCTGACGCGCGGCTTTGGGCGGACGCGGGAGCCCGGGGTGTGCGCCAGTTACTCCCCTAGTCTAGGTATTTTCCTTTTTCTTGGGTCGAGTTGTACGGCGTGGTGTGTCCGTCCTCGGACTTTACATAAACTCTTCTTTATCTATCAATGCATCGAAACGCAAGGCTTTTGCGTTTTCGCGAAAAAATGTAGTCTGGTCTTACGGAAGAGGCTATCGGGCTGATCCTTCAGTGTGGCTAGAGGCTTAACGGTCGTAGAAAGGTAATCTCATGTTTATCTGAGAAGTAGTTTCAGTTAACAAATATCTGTTACTCAACTTTCTGTTTATCTACGTTTTCTGTCTTAGGTTTTCCTCTATGAAAGTATGAATGATGTATGCTTGGATTTAAACCTCTTTGGAGTGAAGTTTTTAATCAAATTATATAATGTGACCAAGTGGTGGCTTCATGACGGAACATGAGTACAAGGTGTGTGTGTGTGTGTCTGGCCGTCTGGGAGGCCCCTCTACCCCAATAACTGAACTAGTGATTGAAAGCTGCATTATATTCACCTGTGGTTGCGGTTTAATCTCTATCTCTATCTATCTACTAATATAATGTAGCAGTTTTAAATTTGGATTTACCGCTTCCTCTTATGCTTCCCGTCAAAACAACCCTAGACTGATCCTCAACCGTTGATATGCTATACCAGGCCGTTCATCGATCACCAAAGATGATAATCCGACGGTTGACATGATTGGGATTCGCTCCCCGTCACGCGCAGCAAGTCTGCGCTGGACCAATTGTGTGTGAACCAGAGTAGGAGCTGGACGATGTTTCTAGAAGCATGTACGCTTTTTCAGAGGCTTGTGTGAATAGTGTGGTACTATGGCGATAGATCTAGGGCATCATGTCCAGCACAGTAGAAGAAGAAATAAAATACGTTGCTGCTGCATGCTGACCATGTCAGAGGTCTGATTGTGCAATGCTAAAACACTTCAAAAGTTATTTGAACTTCACAATCAACAGAACATTCACGGCTGTAGTTTTATTTTCTTTATTCACATTTTCGTAAATGAGTGGAAACTTGCATGTTTGATTTGGAAATCGTGAAAGAGAATTCAGCCAATTAAAATTTCATAGATACTCCCTCTCTCACGGTTTATTAGCGTATGTGTACTCATAGATCGTAAATTTAATCAAGTTAGCATTAGTTATATGTTATAATAATAATATCATTAGAAAGTTTAGATGTTCTATTTTCTAATGATATAATTTTTGCATTATATAATTTAAATTTGGCGATCTAGGATACGGGGAAAACTAGTAAACTGAGGGTAGTAGTCTTATATGTATAAACCTACTCTTTACATTTCTACGAAATGTGATCATAAGAACTCAGAACGATTTTGAGCCATCCATGCAGAATTTATGTTGTGTATACTCTGATTCAACATGACAAAAACACGTTTTTGCAGAAATTCATAGCGTGTGTTTTTGCTATTACGTTCCTATATTCCATATATGTGTACATATATCTTTCACTGGACTTGGAACATTTGCCACAATCTGCAGGTATTCAATCTATTTTTTACTTACCTAGAATAACGGACTCACATTTATTTACTTACCTAGAATAACGGACTCGCATTTATTTAGATTCAGATATACCTAGAAGCGTTTTAGTGTGTGCATGTGGATCTAGACAAATCTGAGACACTAACTTCTAGACAACGGAATATTTCAAATAAAATAACATGTCGCAAACTTTATGGAAAAACACTGATAATATGTTTCATCTTAAAATTTAAAAATTGTTCATAAATTCAATTGAATAGATAAGATGACCCTCAAGTATATTATTTTGTAGAGCTGTTTGTTGTTAAAGTCTTATGTTGTCATGGTGGTGTTTACGTTGCTGCTGTAAGGACTAGAACACTATACCGGGACTTTTCTTTGTTTAGATTTTTCTTTTTTCGCTGTGTGCACCCGTACTACCATTAGAGTATTGCACTGTTGTAGAGGCTAGATGGAATTGGTATATTTGTGATATTAATATATTCACTTTATCGAAAAAATGAACATCTACTTTCTAAATATAACGGTTTAAAATTTTGCACTCTCCTATTTTATTTGTTGACGTAAGCACGTGTGCTACATACTAGTAATTAGTAATGATAAGGCACATGTCTTGGATTATGATTTAGGAAAGTACAATATTTTTCCAAATGGACGTTGTATCTCCGGCCTCTGAATCAAAATAATGCATACAACCTTTTTCTAAAATCAATTTTAAGACAATACATTGACCAACCCGAAGCCACCTTCTTGATGAGAAGAGTCGCAACACCTAAGAGCTTGATAAAGGGGGTGACCGTGATCAACCTTCCACTTACGGACATCATCTAAAACCGATGCACTTGTCTAACAAACCCTCAACATGTGTTGTATGTGCACGCTACATGCCTTCCATTGACGCTAGATAGAGCCACCGCCTTGTGTGCGCCCATTACCACGCATCCACCGCCAAGACCCTACTGTACCATACAACCATCCGAAACTCACCGTTGTCGATGCGGTAAATGTCGCGCCGCTCCACCGTCTGACCCTTCTAGCGTCTGTTAGGTTGATCTCTTCCGCGTGGTGCCCAACGACCCACCGGACCCCTTTGACTGCGCCCTGATCGGGGGTGCCCAACCTCTATCTGGTTGGTGGGCCCATGTCGTCAGTGCTATAAAGAGAGGTGGGGGGCACGCAGTACTAGGTTCACCGTTTATGCCGCACGCCCCACGACACACCCACCGATTAGGGTTAGCGTTATGCCAACGGGAAGCTCTGCCACCGCCGCCACCGCTCACTCACGCCTCCACCATCGCCACCATGTCGACTCCGTTAGGCTCCTCCTCGCATGGAGAAGGTAACCTCCTCCTCCCTCTCGATCCCTCTCTCTTGCACGCAGTACACACACAAAGCTCACACAGTACCCCGACTAGATCTACACTAGTGATCAGTAGGAACCTATCAATGGTATCAGAGCTCCAGTACTAGATCGTAGATCTTTGTTTCGGGAAAAGAAATGAAAAAAAGAAACAACAAGTAGAAACCCTAGTTCATCCCCGAAACCCTAGTTCATCCCTAACCCTAATTCGAAACAGGGGAAGGGGAAGATAAAAAGATCCTCACCTGCAGGCAGCTGCTAATGCTCGCGGTCGCCGTAAAGGGTACCGGCTGCTGTTTCTCGTAGTCGCCAGCAAAAGGGCGCCGCCACTAAGCCAGTTGTTGTGGGTATACTTCATGGGTGTACCATCGACAGTACCTAGATCCGGCAAGCCCGGGTGGCCCACAGACGGTGATGTGGCATGTGGCCCATCGGGCGGCCCAGTTGCCGTTGATCATGAATGATGAAGTCCAGTCCAGGATCAGGGAGCCGGATCCCAACCGACCTTCGAAGGAGGCTGGATCCGTGAAGGCCCATGAGGAACCTGGATCCAGCACGACGTAGATGGAAGGCGGATCCTTGACGTACACGGCAAGACATTGTACCGTAGTTAGGCAACCTGTAATCCGGCTAGGACTCTCCATGTAAACCCTAGATCCGTGCGCCTTTATAAGCCGGATCCCGGGAGCCCTAGAGGCACAACCATAACTCATTGTAACAACGCGAAAGCGCCCAGATAATTCCAGACAAGCAGCAGTAGGCCTTGTCATCGTGCAGGTGTTCCGAAGCTAGGTAAATCGCGTACCACCGTCCCGAGGACTCTCCGCCCTATGGCCCCTACTTCTTCTCCCCCTCATGAGGATCCCTCCTCTGAGGTACCGTCGAATAGGCAACGACAGTTGGCGCCCACCGTGGGGCTAGCGGCGTCTAGAGGCCGGAACCGGGAGGGTTCCGCCACGGGAAGCTACGACGAAATCATCGCTGTGGGGCGTGTTCTTTACGCCGGAAATCTGCCGATTGTCCCTCCTGATGAGTGCTGGATTCCGGCTAAGACTAACCCCGTCAAGCTCTCCATCATCCCAGTTGGCGGCATTTACATCTTCATCGGCGAGACCGTCGATTCCGACGGAAACGCACTGGTAAGTAACGCTGACGTGACCGCCGCTGAGCAGGACGCAGTCGCGAAGATCCGATCTGAGATGCAGGAGCTTCCTAAGGAAGATTCTACCTTAGATCTGAAAAAATCAAAACCCACCTAATCCGCCCCTGAGCAGGAAATAAAGGTGGAAGACTAATGCAGATCCGCCTGGGTCTCCCAGGTGTTAGAAAAGCAAAGGTGTCACTTCGTACACTTCTTGGCCCATACCGCCGGAACCGCCCCTCAAGAAGTCGGAGCTGGTCCCGAGCAGGTTGAGGCACCGGAAAATAGCGCCGCTCCGGATCAGCAGGAGGCTATCGGAGAAAGCGACGCTCCGGGTGAAGAATCAATCCTGGGTAACCTAAGCCCAACTTCCGATGATACCTCCTCCATGGATACCGAGAAATTCGATCGCAGAATGAAGGAATTCGGAGGTGATGATCAAACTGAAGTTGAATACGCCCAGCCTAAGCAGGTCCTCGCAACCTTGGCGGCGCTGGATCAGCGACATTCAGAAGATGAGAACACTCAATCCGATCCTCAGCAATCCAATGCAGGATCTCCGCTCTCGCGGGAACGACCGCATAAGGAAGTCTTGTCCCCAGAAGAACTGGTTGAGCAGGCAGGCATGGATGCAATCGCACATTCGGATATCCTCAACAAACCCATAACTCCTGAAGATGCAGCAGACCCGGAAGCTCTAGAAGCTAAGAGACAGGAGATGCTGGCAACAGCCAAAAAATTCGCCGTCACCGCAGCAGCAATGCTGGATGAAAGGAAAGAGGCCGCGCACTTCGTGGATAATTTCCTCCAGCGGGAACGTCAGGTGGACGAGTCACTGGAAAAAGTCAAGCACCTCCGGAAGCACTGGGAGGACAAGATCAACGAGGTTCAAGAGGAGGCTGATAGGATGAGGCGAGAAGCTGTAGCTCCCCGCAAAATCACCTTCGCAACTCCCACCGAGCAACAGCCATTCGCAACTCCAAAGGATAACATGAAAAAGGCTGCGGAGATCTTGAAAAAGAAGGACGAGGAGATTGATATCAACTATGTTCGAACACTTGTTGCCTCAGCAATGAAGCAGCAGAGCAAGGCAGATACTTCACGCAGGTTGGAATCCAACCCGGATCATTGCATGTCTACCGCGCAGAAGGACGCCTACGATAATCATCATCGCGGTGACGAATCGCGCACCGGATCTTCGGAGCGCAGGAGAAGAACCAGAGAACACCCAAATCCAATCCCTGTGCCATCAAAGACACCTCCGTCAGATCCAAAGAAGGTAAAGGATGCAAAGTACACTGGTAAAAACAAGTACCGGAATCCGTCACCTCCGCCCAACGGATACCCGCGTCCTCCACTCCCTCACCGCCGTAGTCCAGCCGGAAACACCAGACCCCATGGGCCAGGTGGAATCAATATACGCGACAACGTGGCCCCTCAGAGGAACAGGAGCAGGGAGCGTACGCCGGAACCCCGCCGTAGCCGGAATAATGATCGTGAGCCCGAGCCCAGGAGGAGTCGGAACGACGAACGCGAGCCGGAGCCCCGCCGAAGCCGGAACGATGAAGGCAGCCAGCACCATGGTGAAGGCAGCCACCGAAGCCGGAGTCAGCACCGTGAAGGGCGAGGAGAATCAGAAGGCGGAAGCAAGAGGTCGCATCGGCCCCCTCGCAGATCTCCCTCCCTACCACCTAGCGGTGGAGGCGGAGGTGGAGGCAGAGGCGGTGGCCGGAGATCTCGCTCACGCTCAAAATCCCCCCGCAAAGGCTCGCGTGACGTGCGGGAACGTCTCAACGAATACAGATCTGACTACATCGGCCTAAAGTGCTTTGACAGGATGATTCATGAGGAACCAAAGCCAAGGATGAACCTCAAGCTACCCGGAAACCTGAAGAATTTTGATGGCACCGAAAGGCCGGATACCTGGATCGAGGATTACTACAATGCAGTAACCTTCGCCGGAGGAACCTCTAACATCGCCTGCCGCATGCTTCAGCTGTACCTTGTAGGTCCAGCCCGGATCTGGCTCAGCGACCTCGAGAAGAACTCCATCTTTTGCTGGTTTGACCTGAAGATCGCCTTCGAGAAGCATTTCAGGGGCACCTACAAGAGACCTTCCACGACAAGCGACCTACAGGCTTGTATTCAGAAAAAGGGGGAAACATCAAGAAGTTTCCTCACACGATGGTTAGCAACCAGGAACAAGTGCGAAAACGTCGATAATCGCACAACTATGCACGCCTTTATAGGTGGATTGCAGAGAGGAGGACTGCTGCGGCACAAGCTTACTTGCTTGGTCAACGCAAACAAACTGACTTTGGATGACATGATCACCATCGCCAGCGATCACACTGCCGCCGCCGACGATGCAGGCGGAGATCTCGCAGCTACAACAATTCCCCTGCATCAGCAAAAGAGGAACCGTGACAACGGTAACAGCAGCGGCAACAAGCGGAAAAATCCCCCCGATGACCATAAAAGTGGCGGATCCGAGATGGTCGCCATGGCTTTCCAGCACGGAGGTCAAGGAGGCGGAAGAGGACGCGGCCGCGGAGGCGGAGCTGGCAGGGGCCAGCAGCGTGATGAGGTCACTAATGCCGGAACCCGCGCTCCCCAAACCTACGAGGAGTACAGAGACATGCCATGCCTGGCCCATTTGGATCCGGCTACGGGAAAGTCCACTCACACCAACCGCAACTGCAAGTGGGTCAATGATCTCAAATCTGACCCGGAAGCATGATACAAGCGAGCCCGGAAGCACCGCCCACGCGGCAAAGGAGGCAAGGGCAAGAACAAGGACAAGGAGGAAGACAGTTCCGAGGCGATGGATGAGGATGATGCTTCGCCGGATCCCAAGGAAGGATTCGCAGCTAAACCCAACCCCTTTGTCAAAAAGAGTGCGGGTGCGTACCACACTTTCCTCGGAACCCCAACAGTCCATGCCAGCAAATCAGCTCTCCGGATCCTGAACGCCACAGTTCTGGCTGTGCCGCAGTATGTCAGGTGGTCGGAAACTCCGTGTACGTTCGTTAGGCAGGATCACCCTACCGTCGTTCCGAAGGAGTTCTATGCATTGGTTGTAAGTCCCCGCAGCGATGGCTATGACTTCTCCAAGTGCCTTATGGACGGCGGATCCAGCTTGAACATCATGTACCTAGAGACTCTGGAGCGGATGAACCTTACCAAGGAACAGCTCAAACACAGCACCACTGAATTTCATGGTGTGGTTCCGCGTAAAAAGGCAAACTCCCTTGGCAGCATCAGACTTCCCGTGGCCTTCGGCGATGTTGATAATTTCCGCGAAGAGATGATCACGTTTGAGGTCGTGCCCTTCAAGAGCTCCTACCACGTCATCTTCGGTAGGCTCACCTACCACAAGTTTCACGCAAGAGCGTGCTACATCTACAACAAGCTCAAGATTCCGGGTCCCAATGGTATGATTACCATACCCGGAGACTACAAGAAGGCTCACGAGTGCGAGTTGGGCGAAGCCGCCTTCGTAGAGTCTGTGATATCTGGAGAGGAGCTGCAAGGCTACAGAGCCGCGGTGGATCCAAAAGAGATGCATACCACCAAGAAGCAGGTCTCCGAACAGAAAACCTCGTTCAAGGCCGCGATAGAGACCAAGAAAATCGACTTCAAGCAAGGAGATTCCTCTAAACAAGTCTAGGTCGGAGCCAACATGGACCCCAAATAGGAAGACGCGCTCGTCGAGTTCCTCCGCGCTAACATGGACATCTTCTCATGGCAGCCTTCTGACATGTCCGGAGTACCAAGGGAACTCGCCGAGCACTACCTCAACATAAATCCGGGGGCTAAACTAGTAAAGCAAGCTATGCGACGCTTTGGAGATAAGAAGCGCCGCGCCATAGGAATGGAACTAGCGAAGTTATTAGAGGCAGGTTTTGTAGTAGAAGTTATCCATACTGATTGGGTCGCAAACCCCGTCCTTGTACCCAAAAAGAATTCTGAAATACTAAGAATGTGCATCGATTACTCCGGCTTGAATAAGCATTGTCCGAAGGATCCGTTCCCCCTGCCGCGCATTGACCAAGTCATTGATTCGACGGCAGGGGCGGAACTTCTGTGTTTTCTTGACGCATATTCCGGGTATCACCAGATCCGGATGAAGAAGTCCGACCAAAAGGCGACCTCGTTCATCACTCCGTTTGGCACTTACTGCTATGTCACCATGCCTTTTGGTTTGAAAAATTCAGGTGCCACCTACCAACGTACGATGCAGCGGTGCCTGAAGGACCAAATTGGCCGGAACGTACACGCTTACGTCGACGACATCGTGGTCATGACCAGGAAAGGATCCGACTTGATCAGCGACCTCACAGAAACCTTTGAGAACCTCCGACGGTACAAGATGATGTTAAATCTGCTGAAGTGCGTCTTTGGCGTTCCAGCCGGAAAACTCCTTGGCTTCATCGTCTCTCATAGGGGCATCGAAGTTAACCCGGAGAAAATCAAGGCAATCCTGTGCATCAAAAGGCCAACTTGTCTCAAAGATGTGCAGCGACTAACTGGTTGTGTTGCAGCAATCAGTAGGTTTGTCAGCCGTCTTGGCGAGAAGGCGCTACCTTTGTACAAGCTGCTGAAGAAAACAGATAAATTTGTCTGGGATGACGTAGCAGATGCAGCACTTCAAGGGTTGAAAGAAATACTCACCTCCCCACCTGTCCTAGCAGCTCCAGAAGAGTCAGAGCCCATGCTCCTTTACCTGACAGCCTCCAACAAAGTCATCAGCCTCGTCATCGTGGTGGAGCGAAAGGAAGAAGGTCACGAGTATGGAGTCCAACGGCCAGTCTATTACATTAGCGAGGTGCTGACGGAATCCAAACAAAGATATCTTCACTTTCAAAAGCTAGCCTATGGCGTGTTCCTAGGTAGCAGGAAGCTGAGACACTACTTCCAAGAGCATCCAGTAACAGTCGTGAGCAAGGCTCCACTGTCAACCATACTTAACAACGCTGACGCAACAGGATGCACAGCAAAATGGGGCATTGAATTATCCGCCTTTGACATCAATTACAAAGACGGGACTATAGTTAAATCCTTGATCTTGGCAGATTTTGTTGCAGATTGGACAGAAGCTCCGGATGCAAATCTGGAGCCGAAACCTGAAACGTGGGTCATGCTTTTCCACGGATCCAAGCAACATCAAGGCTCACGAGCCGGAGTCACCCTGAAGTCCCCTACCGGAGAAGAACTGTAGTATGTTCTGCAGATTCACTTCGAAGCTACAAATAACATGGCGGAATACGAGGCTCTACTACACGGTCTGCGCATCGCTAAGGAAATTGGGATCAAGCACATCATTTGCTGCAGAGATTCCGACCTGGTGGCACAACAAGTAGCCGGAACCTGGAACGCCAGAAACTCCGTCATGGCGGCTTACAGAGACGAAGTCGATGAGATCGCCAAATGCTTCCTCGGATATGAAGTCAAGTACGTCAGGAGAGACGATAACGCAGCGGCAGACATGCTATCCAAGCTCGGATCCGGCAGGAAACCAATTCCGCCTGGCATTTTCCTGGAGCATCTACGGATACCCTCGGTGAAGGGCGCTAACCCGGAAAACCCAGACGTGGCAGTATCTCCAGCTAAGGAAGTGATGGTTATCATTCCGGCATGAACACAGCCATTCGTGGGCTACCTCATCGATCGAAAGTTACCGGAGGACGAGGTCCTCGCACGACAGATCATCAAAAGAGCATGATCCTACAATAAACGAAGCACAACTGGGGTTTTTCTTAAATGTGTCTCCAATAAAGATGGCATTGAAATCCTCAGGGAGATCCATGCAGGGGATTGTGGGCATCATGCCGCCCCCAGGTCCCTCGTTGCTAAAGCCTTTCGGCTTGGATTTTACTGGCTCACAGCTAAATAAGATGCTGACAAGCTGGTAAAAACCTGTCGAGGTTGTCAGTACTGTGCTACTCAACCAAATGCTCCAGCCCAAGAGATGAAGACCATCCCTATCACCTGGCCGTTCGCGGTCTGGGGCCTTGATATGGTTGGAAAGTTAAAAAAAATCATCTCCTGGCGGTTTTGAGTACCTCCTGGTCGCTGCAGACAAGTTCAGTAAGTGGATCGAGGCAAAGCCAGTGAGAAAAGCCGATGGTTCTACGGCACTAAAATTTGTCTGCAGCCTCGTGACGTGATTCGGCATCCCACACAGCATAATCACAGATAATGGCACGAACTTCGCACAAGGAGAATTGAAGGACTATTGTCATGACGCAGGGATCCAATGGTCAAGTCGAAAGAGCAAACGGCCTTATCCTATCCGGAATTAAACCTTGCTTCGAAGAACCACTGCGACGCGCAACCGGAGCTTGGGCCGATGAGTTGGACTCTATCCTGTGGAGTTTACGAACTACCCCTAACAGGTCAACCGGATTTACTCCGTTCTTTCTGGTATACGGATCCGAAGCCGTGCTCCCCTCCGACATCATCCACGATTCACCGCGAGTCTCCGCCTACAATGAAGAAACTGCTGACGAGGCCAGACAGCTATCTGTAGACCTGATCGAAGAAGCTCGGAATCTAGCTGACCAACGTTCCACCATTTACCAGCAGAAACTACGACGCTATCACAGCCGTCGAGTTCGGAACCGCTCGTTCATGGCCGGAGACCTGGTCCTCCGCCTTCGCCAGGTGAAAGATCTGTAGGGATTCGTTGCATAGAAAACAAAAATTTTCCTACCGCGAGAACGCAATCCAAGCCAAGATGCAATCTAGAAGACGGGAGCAACGAGGAGATGATCAAGACTCACCCTTGAAGATTTCCAAACCCTACAAGATGAGGCTCTTGTTGCTGCGGTAGATGATCACTTGCCGCTTTCAAAAGCGCGTAGAAGATCTTGACGGTGCCACAATCGGGCAGCACCTCCGTACTCGGTCACACGTTCGGTGTTGATGAAGACGACGTCCTTCTCCCCGTTCCAGCGGGCAGCGGAAGTAGTAGCTCCTCCTTGAATCCGGCCGCATGACGGCGTGGTGGCGGTGGCGATGGAGATCTCCGGTGGAGCTTCGCTAAGCGTTGCGGGAGAGGTGGAGGAGAGGGGGCGGCTAGGGTTTGGGAGAGAGGGAGGTGGCAGGCCACTATGGGGGGTGCGGCCACAATGGCTTTGGTGTGGCCGGCCCCCCTCCCCTTGCTCCTCATTATATAGGTGGAACACCCAAGAGTTGGTCTACAAGTCTTCGAATAAGACCCCAAACCAAAACCTTCCATATGACATGAAACCTACCCAAGCTAGGATTCCCACTTGAGGTGGGATTCCCACCTTTCCTTTGGAGGGGGTGGCCGGCCACCTTGGTGGAGTCCACCTGGGACTCCACCCCTCTAGGGTTGGCTGGCCATGGGTGGTGGAGTACCTTCGGGACTCCGCCTTCCAAAGTGATTTCTTCCGGACTTTTCTAGAACCTTCAAGAACTTTCCATAAATGCACCGGATCATTTCCAAACTTGGAATATGACTTCCTATATATGAATCTTATTCTCCAGACCATTCCGGAACTCCTCGTGATGTCCGGGATCCCATCCGAGACTCCGAACAAAACTTCGAACTCCATTCCATATTCAAGTTCTACTAATACGACATCAAACCTTAAGTGTGTCACCCTACGGTTCGCGAACTATGTGGACATGGTTGAGAACTCTCTCCGACCAATAACCAATAACGGGATCTGGAGATCCATAATGGCTCCCACATATTCAACGATGACTTAGTGATCGAATGAACCATTCACATACGATACCAATTCCCTTTGTCACGCGATATTTTACTTGTCCGAGGTTTGATCATCGGTATCTCTCTATACCTTGTTCATCCTCGTTTCCTGACAAGTACTCTTTACTCGTACCGTGGTATGTGGTCTCTTATGAACTTATTCATATGCTTGCAAGACATTAGACGACATTCCACCGAGAGGGCCAAGAGTATATCTATCCATCATCGGGATGGACAAATCCCATTGTTGATCCATATGCCTCAACTCATACTTTCCGGATACTTAATCCCACCTTTATAACCACCCATTTACGCAGTGGAGTTTGATGTAATCAAAGTACCTTTCCGGTATAAGTGATTTACATGATCTCATGGTCGAAAGGACTAGGTAACTATGTATCGAAAGCTTATAGCAAATAACTTAATGACGTGATCTTATGCTACGCTTAATTGGGTGTGTCAATTACATCATTCATATAATGATATAACCTTGTTATTAATAACATCCAATGTTCATGATTATGAAACTAATCATCTATTAATCAACAAGCTAGTTAAGAGGCTTACTAGGGACTCATTGTTTGTTTACATAACGCACATGTATCAATGTTTCGGTTAATACAATTATAGCATGGTATATAAACATTTAGCATAAACACAAAGATATATAATAACCACTTTTATTATTGCCTCTTGGGCATATCTCCAACAGTCTCCCACTTGCACTAGAGTCAATAATCTAGATTACATTGTAAGGTACCTAACACCCATGGCATTCTGGTGTTGGTCATGCTTTGCCCTAGGGAGAGCTTTAGTCAACAGATCTGCTACATTCAGATCAGTGTGTACTTTGCAAATCTTTACTTCTCCGTCTTCGATGTACTCGAGAATCGAATGATAACGCAGCTTGATATGCTCCAGCCTCTTGTGTGACCTTGGTTCTTGTGCATTGGCGATGGCACCCATGTTGTCACAGTAGATGACTAGTGGGTGCAATGCACTAGGAACCACACCGAGCTCTACAATGAACCTCTTGATCCATACCGCTTCTGATGAAGCCTCTGAAGCCGCTATGTACTCCGATTCTGTTGAAGACTTCGCCACCGTGCACTGCTTTGAGCTTGCCCAGCTTACTGCAGCACCATTCAATATAAACACGTACCCAGACTGAGACTTAGAGTCATCAGGATCAGTGTTCCAACTTGCATCGGTGTAACTGGTTACAACGAGCTCTTGGTCACCTCCATAACAAAGAAACATATCCTTAGTTCTTTTCAAGTACTTCAGGACATTCTTGACCGCTGTCCAATGTTCCATTCCTGGATCACTTTGATATCTTCTAGTTAAACTAACAACATGTGCTATATCCGGTCTAGTACATAGCATGGCATACATGATAGAGCCTACTGCCGAGGCATAGGGGATCTGATTCATCCTTTCTCTTTCTTGTGCCGTAGCCGGACCTTGAGTCTTACTCAAGACCTTGCCTGGTAACATAGGTAAGAATCCTTTCTTACTTTCGTCCATTCTAAACTTCTTTAGAATCTTGTCCAGGTATGTACTCTGTGATAGCCCTATTAGGCGTATTGATCTATCTCTATAAATCTTGATGCCTAATATATATGATGCTTCACCAAGGTCTTTCATTGAAAAACTATTATTCAAATAACCTTTTACACTGCTTAATAATTCTATATCATTCCCAATCAATAATATGTCATCTACATATAATATCAGGAACGCTACAGAGCTCCCACTCACTTTCTTGTAAATACAGGCCTCTCCATGACACTGTATAAACCCGAAGTCTTTGATCACCTTATCAAAGCTTCGGTTCCAACTTCTTGATGCTTGCTTCAGTCCATAAATTGAACGCTGAAGTTTGCATACCTTGTCAGCATTTTTAGGATCGACAAAACCTTTGGGTTGTACCATATACAACTCTTCCTCAATGTCTCCATTAAGGAACACCGTTTTGACATCCATCTGCCAAATCTCATAATCGAAAAATGCAGCTATTGCTAACAAAATCCTCACAGATTTTAGCTTCGCTACAGGTGAGAAAGTCTCATCGTAGTCAACACCTTGAATTTGTCGGAAACCCTTTGCGACAAGTTGAGCTTTATAGACAGTAATATTACCTTCAGCATATGTTTTTCTTTTGAAGATCCATTTATTCTCGACAGCCTTGTGGCTATCAGGTAAGTCTACCAAAGTCCACACTTTGTTATCATACATGGATCCCATTTCGGATTTCATGGCTTCTTGCCATTTGTTGGAATCTGGGCTCATCATTGCTTCTTCATACGTCGCAGGGTCTTCATCATTGTTGTCCACAATCATGACATTTATACCAATCAGGAGTGGCACGTTCCCTTGTTGATCTGCGAGGTTCAGTAGCTATCTCATTTGAAGTTTCATGATCATTATCATTAGCTTCCTCTGTTACCGGTGCAGGCGGTACAGGAACAACTTCCGGTACTGCGCTACTCTGATCAACGAGTGAAGATTCAGTAATCTCGTCGAGTTCTACTTTTCTTCCAGTCACTTCTTTAGTGATAAATTCTTTCTCAAGAAAGGTTCCGTTCTTAGCAACAAAGATTTTGCCTTCGGATCTGTGATAGAAAGTGTACCCTATAGTTTCCTTAGGGTATCCTATGAAGACGCATTTCTCCGCTTTGGGTTCTAGCTTGTCCGGTTGTAACTTTTTTACATAGGCTTCGCAACCCCAAACTTTAAGGAACGACAGCTTAGGTTTCTTATTAAACCATAATTCATACGGTGTCGTTTCAACAGATTTTGATGGTGCTCTATTTAAAGTGAATGCGGCTGTCTCTAATGCATAACCCCAAAATGATAACGGCAAATCAGTAACAGACATCATAGAATGAACCATATCTAAGAGAGTTCGATTACGACGCTCGGACACACTGTTTCGTTGTGGTGTTCCCGGCGGTGTCAATTGTGAAAGTATTCCGCATTTCTTTAAATGCATGCCAAACTCATAACTCGGATATTCACCTCCGCGATCAGATCGTAGAAATTTAATCTTCTTGTTACGTTGATTTTCTACTTCACTTTGGAATTCCTTAAACTTCTCGAAAGTTTCAGATTTATGTTTCATGAAATAGATATACCCATATCTACTCAGATCATCTGTGAAGGTTAGAACATAACGATAACCACCGCGCGATGCTACACTCATTGGTCCGCATACATCGGTATGTATGATTTCCAATAAGTCTGTAGCTCGCTCCATCATACCAGAGAATGGAGTCTTAGTCATTTTTCCCATTAGACATGCTTCGCATCTATCAAGTGACTCAAAGTCAAGTGATTCAAGTAATCCATCGGTATGGAGTTTCTTCATGCGTTTCACTCCAATATGACCAAGACGACAGTGCCACATATAAGTAGAATTATCATTCAATTTAATTCGCTTAGCATCAATGCTATGAATATGTGTATCACTACTATCGAGATCTAACAGAAATAAACCATTCTTTTCAGGTGCTCGACCATAAAAGATATTATTCATAAAAATAGAACAACCATTATTCTCAGACTTGAATGAATAACCGTCTTGCATTAAACAAGATCCAGATATAATGTTCATGCTCAACGCGGGTACAAAATAACAATTATTGAGGTTTAAAACTAATCCCGAAGGTAGATGTAGAGGAAGTGTGCCGACAGCGATCACATCGACTTTGGATCCATTTCCAACGCGCATCGTCACTTCATCCTTCAATAGTCTTCGTTTATTCTTTAGTTCCTGTTTCGAGTTACAAATATGAGCAACCGAACCAGTATCAAATACCCAGGTACTAGTACGAGAACCAGTGAGATAAACATCTATAACATGTATATCAGATATACCTTCTTTCTTCTTCTTGACAAGGCCGCTCTTCAGATCCGCCAAATACTTGGAGCAATTACGCTTTCAGTGTCCCTTCTCCTTGCAGTAATAGCACTCAGCATCAGGCTTAGGGCCAGTCTTAGGTTTCACAGGAGGCGTGGCAGCTTTCTTGCCACCCTTCTTGAATTTGCCTTTGGACTTGCCCTGTTTCTTGAAACTGGTGGTCTTGTTGACCATCAACACTTGGTGCTCTTTCTTGATCTCAATCTCAGCAGATTTTAGCATGGCGAAGAGTTCAGGTAACTCTTTGTTCATGTTCTGCATATTGTAGTTCATCACAAAGTTCTTGTAACTAGGTGGCAGTGATTGAAGGACACGATTAATCCCCAGTCTGTTAGGAATCACTATTTCCAAGTCACTGAGTTTCTTCGCATGCCCGGTCATGGCGAGCATGTGCTCACTAACGGAGCTGCCTTCTTCCATCATGCAGCTAAAGAAGTGTTTCGATGCTTCATAGCATTCCACGGCCGCATGAGTTTCAAAGATAGATTTCAGCTCATTGACCAACTCATGAGGATCGTGGTGCTCAAAACGTTTTTGAAGATTGGCTTCCAGACTGCACAGGATGGCACACTGAACTTGAGAGTACCGAGTTTTCCGAGTCTCGTAAACATTCTTTACTTCATCGGTTTCAGTTTCTGCAGGAGGGTCACCTAGCGGTGCATCAAGCACATATTTCAGATTTCCGCCAGCGAGGAAAATCCTCACATGATGGAACCAGTCGGTGAAGTTGCTACCGTTGCTCTTAAGCTTTTCTTTCTCTAGGAACTGGTTAAAATTTATTGGGGACGCCATATATACAACATATATTTGCAATAGTTTAGACTAATGTTTATGACAAATTGAGTTCAAATTTTAATTCAAAAAAATTAAAAACTAAGTGAACTCCCACTCAAAACAATATCCCTCGAATTGTCTTAGTGATCACACGAACCAAATCCACCACACCAAGTCTGATCATCACGAGACAAGATGTAATTTCAATGGCGAACACTCAAAGTGTTCATCATATCAATCATATGATTCATGATCTACCTTTCGGTATCACGTGTTCCGAGACCATGTCTGTACATGCTAGGCTCGTCAAGGCAACCTTAGTATCCGCATGTGCAAAACTGGCTTGCACCCGTTGTATGCACTTGTTGATTCTATCACACCCGATCATCATGAGATGCTTCGAAACGACAAGTCTTGGCAACGGTGCTACTAAGGATGAACACTTTATTATCTTGATATTTTAGTGAGAGGGATCATCTTATAATGCTACCGTCGCGATCTAAGCAAAATAAGATGCATAAAAGGATTAACATCACATGCAGTTCATATGTGATATGATATGGCCCTTTTGTCTTTGCGCCTTTGATCTTCATCTCCAAAGCACGGACATGATCTCCATCATCCACGGGCATGATCTCCATCATCGTCGGCGTAGCGTCAAGGTCAATGGCGCCGTCTTCATGATTGTTCTCCCATGTAGCAACTATTACAACTTCTTTGAAATACTACTCAACATGAAATTTAAAGACAACCATAAGGCTCCTGCCGTTTGCCACAATACAATAATGATCATCTCATACATATTCATCATCACATTATGGCCATATCACATCACCAAACCCTGCAAAAACAAGTTAGACGTCTCTAATTTGGTTTGCATATTTTACGTGGTTTAGGGTTTTCGAGTAAGATCTAATCTACCTACGAACATGAACCACAACGGTGATACTAGTGTTGTCAATAGAAGAGTAAATTGAATCTTCACTATAGTAGGAGAGACAGACACCCGCAAAGCCACTTATGCAATACAAGTTGCATGTCGAGCGTGGAGCAAATCTCATGAACGCGGTCATGTAAAGTTAGCCCGAGCCGCTTCATCCCACTATGCCACAAAGATGCAAAGTACTCAAACTAAAGACAACATAAGCATCAACGCCCACAAAACCATTGTGTTCTACTAGTGCAACCATCTATGCATAGACACGGCTCTGATACCACTGTAGGGATTCGTTGCATAGAAAACAAAAAATTTCCTACCGCGAGAACGCAATCCAAGCCAAGATGCAATCTACAAGACGGGAGCAACGAGGAGATGATCGAGACTCACCCTTGAAGATTTCCAAAGCCTACAAGATGAGGCTCTTGTTGCTGCGGTAGATGATCACTTGCCGCTTTCAAAAGCGCGTAGAAGATCTTGACGGTGCCACAATCGGGCAGCACCTCCGTACTCAGTCACACGTTCGATGTTGATGAAGACGACGTCCTTCTCCCCGTTCCAGCGGGCAGCGGAAGTAGTAGCTCCTCCTTGAATCCGGCAGCACGACGGCGTGGTGGCGGTGGCGATGGAGATCTCCGGCGGAGCTTCGCTAAGCGTTGCGGGAGAGGTGGAGGAGAGGGGGTGGCTAGGGTTTGGGAGAGAGGGAGGTGGCCGGCCACTATGGGGGGTGCGGCCACAATGGCTTTGGTGTGGCCACAATGGCTTTGGTGTGGCCGGCCCCCCTCCCCTTGCTCCTCATTATATAGGTGGAACACCCAAGAGTTGGTCTACAAGTCTTCGAATAAGACCCCAAACCAAAACCTTCCATATGACATGAAACCTACCCAAGCTAGGATTCCCACTTGAGGTGGGATTCCCACCTTTCCTTGGGAGGGGGTGGCCGGCCACCTTGGTGGAGTCCACCTGGGACTCCACCCCTCTAGGGTTGGCCAGCCATGGGTGGTGGAGTCCCTTCGGGACTCCGCCTTCCAAAGTGATTTCTTCCGGACTTTTATAGAACCTTCTAGAACTTTCCATAAATGCACCGGATCATTTCCAAACTTGGAATATGACTTCCTATATATGAATCTTATTCTCCGGACCATTCCGGAACTCCTCGTGATGTCCGGGATCCCATCCGAGACTCCAAACAAAACTTCGAACTCCATTCCATATTCAAGTTCTACTAATACGACATCAAACCTTAAGTGTGTCACCCTACGGTTCGCGAACTATGTGGACATGGTTGAGAACTCTCTCCGACCAATAATCAATAGCGGGATCTGGAGATCCATAATGGCTCCCACATATTCAACGATGACTTAGTGATCGAATGAACCATTCACATACGATGCCAATTCCCTTTGTCACGCGATATTTTACTTGTCCGAGGTTTGATCATCGGTATCTCTCTATACCTTGTTCATCCTCGTTTCCTGACTAGTACTCTTTACTCGTACCGTGGTATGTGGTCTCTTATGAACTTATTCATATGCTTGCAAGACATTAGACGACATTCCACCGAGAGGGCCCAGAGTATATCTATCCGTCATCGGGATGGACAAATCCCACTGTTGATCCATATGCCTCAACTCATACTTTCCGGATACTTAATCCCACCTTTATAACCACCCATTTACGCAGTGGCGTTTGATGTAATCAAAGTACCTTTCCGGTATAAGTGATTTACATGATCTCATGGTCGAAAGGACTAGGTAACTATGTATCGAAAGCTTATAGCAAATAACTTAATGACGTGATCTTATGCTACGCTTAATTGGGTGTGTCCATTACATCATTCATATAATGATATAACCTTGTTATTAATAACATCCAGTGTTCATGATTATGAAACTAATCATCTATTAATCAACAAGCTAGTTAAGAGGCTTACTAGGGACTCATTGTTTGTTTACATAACACACATGTATCAATGTTTTGGTTAATACAATTATAGCATGGTATATAAACATTTATCATAAACACAAAGGTATATAATAACCACTTTTATTATTGCCTCTTGGGCATATTTCCAACAAGATCATAAGTTGCAATCTCAATGGGAAGGACCCTTCGTCGTTAGCAAAGTGCTTCATAATGGATCGTACTACCTTGTCGATTTCCCAGAGCTAAAGGATAGACCTGCTAATTGGTACCGGAAACGCAAGCGAGAGGATCCGGATGACATATACGATGAAACAGAACGTCCTTGGAACATTGCCAAGCTACGTCCTTTCCACACTTAGCAAAATTTTTGAGTTACATACTCTGTAATAGTTATACATGATCAATGAAATAAAGCTTTTGGTTCACTCTTTGAGTCTTTTACCTCCTTTACTTGTTCATTTTTAGATCGTGTAAGTTTTCCGACTAAAACCGCAGAGCTGGATGTTTCCGCCTAGGCATGTATGAAAGTTGTGATTTTCAAAAATCGTCCTTTAGGACGTGAGCATAAGTTTTCTGGTGAAAAAATCTTCTGTTGCGAACTCATGGATTCCTGAGAGCGATTTCCGGCAACTTGGCTTGGGGCTTGTTTCCGCGGTTATTGACAGATCACCATTGGGCTTCGTCTCCGCAGGCGAGCGTTTCCGGCTAAAGGTCTTCTAGCTCGCGGAAGGTCAAGTGAGCAAGCCGGAAAGTTTGGAAGCTGGCACTTGCTTTCTTAACAAACGAAACATGCATTCATAAGTTAAAAGGATCTTCTTTAGCTGTGAGATCCATGCAGGGGATTGCGGGCATCATGCCGCCCCTAGGTCCCTCGTTGCTAAAGCCTTTCGGCTTGGATTTTACTGGCTCACAGCTAAAGAAGATGCTGACAAGCTGGTAAAAACCTGTCGAGGCTTCGTGCAGTTTGCGAGTTTGCTGAACAAGATAGATAAACAGGTTCAGCTGGAAATCAAGGTTCAAAATCTTCGGGTTTTGTTACAATTCAAAGCATCAGTTCACAATTTCAACGCGGAATTTTCTAAGCTGATGCTTGGGGGCTAGTGTTCAGTTACGCACGACAAGATGAGACGCGAATAACTCTTTCATATCCGCCTCAAGGACGGAAAGATCCCTTTTCTCGGTTGCCGGATCCCCCACACCTTCCCCATCATCTCGGAGATCTTCTCATAGTGTTCGACTAGAGGAATCTGAGTGGTAGTCAAGGGCTTTTGAGGTTGCGCGGGAGGCATACCAGATCCAGAGGAGTACGTCTGCAGCTTCCTCTCCACGTCTAAAGCCGGAGCTTGGGCCGATGTGGCGCCAGTTTCCTTGGCGGGAGTGTGGGAGGAAGAAGCACCTTTGCCGGATTCTGCGATAGGTGACAAGGTATTAACTTGTCAATGCCTACGGATTGTAGACTAGGGTTTAGTTGGAAGTAGAGGGCAAGTAGATCTCGAGGGTTTCAGCCGAAAAGTACTCGACGATTAGAAAACTAAGGTTATGTTGACAATGAATCGATGCTTTCTTTGTCCCTCGACTCCCCCTTATATAGGAGGCGGAGCCGAGGGTTTTGTATTACACACGGTTACATATTTCGGGAGACTCTTTGAGTTCTACCCATAGATTTACATGTCGATATTCCTAATACAATTCTATATTTCCAAAACTAACTCATAATTGGGCTTTCGGACTTCATAAACTTCGGGTCGTGGGCCTTCAGTAAACCTCGGGTATCTTCTCTGGCAGGCCCATTGGGGATGCCTATGTCAGTAGCCCCCGAGATTTTGCTTGAATCGGAGAATCAGGGAAAATCTCCAACTTTATAATTTTAACATCACTTCTTCGAATCGACACAACTTCTTCGAGTTGATATTATATTTTTAATCATTTGATCATATATTGTACAGGGATACCGGTAATTGGGGCTAGTTCATCTGACAGATCAGGTACTAGTTAACTGCTCTTGTGGCAATCCACCAATACTTACTTCAAGATCACGTCCCTGGACATGATCTCGGGATACTGGTGTAAATTCGACATGCGCCGCTTAAGGTCTTACCAGATGTCGAATCTCAATCATAGTTTTATCGGGTACCTAACGCGTCCGTTAGGATTTTTCTTTGCATCTGTTGATACGGAAAAAACTAGCTAAGCACCGTGAGAGGCGGTGCCACGCCGCACAGGACGGATCCCGGGGTCTTACCTTCGCAAAGTTTTGCGGCATTCAGAGATTGATTTGCGACTGAGGCACTCTGAGAATATATTGTCGAGTACTTTTTCGGCTGTTGGAATAGCACATTTACTCGAGTCAACGGATGACTTATATTTTTATCTTGTCCTCCCGATGGGAGTATATGAAGAGTTATTTGTATAACTCGAAATATGCTCACCATGCTTTTTATAGTTTCATCGGGCACGCGAACAGCGTTCCCGATGGGAGTAGCCCCCGAGGCTACAACCAAGTGCTTGTGCTTGGTTGTAGGCTCACCGTTTTAGCATCTTCTTTGTCGCTATATTGATAACCTCTCGAAATCTTTGATATTTATCGGGTGCGCGACCAGCGCTCCCGATGGGAGTAGCCCCCGAGCCTATGGACAAATGCTTGCATTTGATCATAGGCTCTCGCCTTTTCTTTCTTGCCGAACTCGAAGTTTTTCTTTTTCCAAAGTAGCCCCCGAGCATTTGAGCAAAAACTGGTATTTGATCAAAGGCTCTCAAAATTATCGTCACTTCTATTTTTGTCACCAGTTTTCATATCACCGCTGTCGAGTTTTTCCTTTTGTCAAAATGACATCAGTGCTGACGATAGCCACGACGCTTGCATTGGGAAAACACGAGTTCTGCCCTATCACTGACTGGTGGACCCAAAATCTGCGTCAGTTTGACACGTTACGCAAGTGGGGGACACACGTCCTCCGCTTTTTCTGGCACGCGCACTGTAGCGCCTGTCCAGTTCCTTCACAGTAAAAATACACTTTTACCCCTTTGACCCACGTGTAAAGCATCAAGTCCATTACTTTTCCATCCAACGGTGCGTCGATTCGCAAGGTTCCTTTATAAAAAGGCTTTCTTCTTCCTCCGTTCTCCCCTTCTCTGCGCCGCACCTCTGCTCATTCTCTTTCCAAAATCCCCATTGCCAAAAACGCTCCTGCGCCCGTGCTCACTTCCCTACCGTAGTCCATCCTACTGAATGCCGCCGCGATCAAGGCTTGCCAAGCACACTTCCCCCATGGCGATGGAAGAGCTGCAGTTCTCCGAGTGGGAGAGATCTAGGATCTCAATCAAGATGTGAACATGCTCATTGGATAACGGGTAACCTTTGCCGACCATCTCATCCGCGGTTTAGCTACTCCGATCCACGAATTTCTTCGTGGACTTCTCTTTGTTTACAGCCTGCAACTTCATCACCTCACTCCCAATTCCATCCTTCACATATCCATCTTCATCACCCTCTGCGAATGCTTTCTCGGGACCCCTCCCAACTGGGGCCTGTGGAAACGCATATTCCTTGTCCGCCGCAACAGCTCCCACACCACCGCCTATAATGTAGGTGGTGTAGTTATATGCGTCCGCCCAGATGTCGAATATTTCGATGTCAAATTCCCTGACTCTGTTCAAGGGTGGCGCAAAAGATGGATTTACATCCATGAAGAGCATAACGACGCGCAGGAATACAATATCGCTCCTTTTGACGGCGCCGAGAAAATCCTCCGTCGTCATTCATGGGACGCTGAAGCTTCCGATGAAGAGAAAACGGCGACAGATGCGCTGATGAAGCGAATCCATGAACTTCAGAATACCCGCGGCAAAGAACTGTCGGGTATTCAGATTACTGCGTACTTCCTTAGGATTAGGGTGCAGCCTCTTCAGGCTCGCAAGAACCCTCTCTGGTTGTATGCTGGCGCCAAAGACGTGGACCGCTTCTCCAAGGATCTGTCGATAAATGACTTGGAAAAGCTTGTCCAAAAAATCTCGTTGCTTAGCAAGAAAGACACAGTTCCATCCTCCTGTCGCGTGGAGCCATATAGCGGCACCAACGCCCTTCCAAAGGTAAAAATTTGTCGACTACTATTTTGCTTCCGAATTTTTAGTATTTGTCGACTGCTACTTTACTAACTTGTCGATATATCCTTTTTTCCTTGTAGAAACATCAAGTTTTATCTTCTCTTCCTCCCCTTCCTGAAGGCGGGGAAGTTGAAGAACGAGCCGTCGTCAGCGACGAGAACCAGGGCCCTTCTCGCCCTGAGAGTGAAATTGCGGGTTCTCACAAATCCGCGGCTTCCTCTGAAAGAGAAGCTGAATCTGAAGCCTCCGAGTCTACGCGTTCTCTCCCTTCTGTTGCTTCTCCAACGAACAAGCGGAAAAGGGATGAGGTCGCAGACTCCGGAACCTCCAAAACTGGTAAGTCTCCTCTCGAGGAGACTCCACCCGAAAAAGAGGAACAACCCTTCAACCCTTACGATGATGCCCTCGTCAGTTCGTAAGTTGATGTCGCCTTGTTCTTTTGCACCCGACTTTTTTGTCTGTATTTTTTCTTATACTTTCTCTTGATGCATAGTGGCGACGAGAAAGAAGATCCTCCCGTTAACGTGACTGCTCAAACGAGCACGTCTCGTACTCTAGTTCTTTCCGAGACTCGCCCTGTTACCGACGAAACCTCGCCTCCTCAACAAGACACTACAAGAAAAGTTCTGATAGACAACGTCTCAAAATCGTCCGCTAAGGGGTATTTTTCGTCGCCCATGGGCCTAACCCGACGATATGGGTTCTGTTGTGGAAACTGCGTCAGGCAAAGTCCTACGACGATTTTTTCGGTCCGTCGCGCTTGGGCGCCCTTCCGCCACGGAAAATCGGACCGTTGCCCAAGTGTTTCCGGGAGCCCGTTGACTGCTGACGTCATGCAAGCGACACGTGGCGTACGCTCGTTAATCGCGCGATTAACGGCGTTAACCGGCTGAAACCCCGTGGTAGATGGTAGGCCCACACGAGGCCTGCCACGTCTTAAGCGGGCCGGCCCATTAAGTTTGCGGGCCGGGCCAGCTGACTTAGTTTGACCGGTCAACTATATAGCTGGGCTGGTCCATTAGTTACGTGGGCCGGGCCTAACCTCTAAGGTTGACTGGTCAAAACTTTAATGGGCCGGCCCACTAAGCATGTGGGCCGGGCCGAATGCACTCGATTGACCGGTCAACAGGCAAAAGGGCCGGCCCACAAGACATGTGGGACCCACTTTCTGATGCCGGGCCGGCCCATTTACAAAGTGGGGACCACATTAAAGCAACTGGGCCGGCCCAAGAAGATAGTGGGCCGGCCCAATTAGCATGTGGGTCCCACTTTCCTGCTATCGGGCCAGCCCATTTAGTACGTGGGGTCCACATTAGATCAAATGGGCTGGCCCAACAAGCCAGTGGGCCGGGCCAAAAGCACCGGTGGGTCCCACTTTCCTGTTAAAGGGCCAGCCCATTTAGTACGTGGGGTCCACCATATAGGAAGTGGGTCGGCCCAACAATATAGTGGGCCGGGCCAAAAACACAGGTGGGTCCCACTTTCCAGTTAAAGGGCTGGCCCATTTAGTATGAGGGGTCCACCATATAGCAAGTGGGCCGGCCCAACAAGATAGTGGGCCGGGCCAAAACACTGGTGGGTCCCACTTTCCTGTTAAAGGGCCGGCCCATTTAGTATGTGGGGTCCACCATATAGCAAGTGGGCCGGCCCAACATGCTAGTGGACCGGGCCAAAAACACAGGTGGGTCCCTCTTCCTGTTAAAGGGCCGGCCCATTTAGTATGTGGGGTCCACAATATAGCAAGTGGGCCGGCCCAACACGCTAGTGGGCCGGGCCAAAACACAGGTGGGTCCCACTTTCTTCTTAAAGGGCCGGCCCATTTTGTATGTGGGGTCCACCACAAAAGCAAGTGGGCCGGCCCAGTAGGTGGTGGGGTCCACCTTAAAGAAAGTGGGCCGGCCCAATAAAAGTGTGGGGTCCACATTAAATCAAGTGGGCTGGCCCAATAAGTAAGTGGGCCAGCCCGTTTAGTTGCTGTTTATATGCCGGCGTAATAGGCGCTTTAGGATTTTGCGGGCCGGCACATATGTGATTTCGCTTAATTGGGCCGTTTAAGGGATGGGAATTCGTGATTTAGATATCGAGAATATTTACGCACATTGATTTCTCGGATAGCCTCACTTACCACAAGCACCAAAGAAAAATGCGCGAAAGAACTATAAAAACTAACTAAATATTACATCAATTTGCAAGGCTTTGAAAAAATATTACAGAACCCAGAGAAATTGAATGGTAATTAAACCTAGCAATACAATGAAGCGATCCGGCAATCTTTTAAGTTGTCCATGCAGCACCTATATCTGAAACAAAGACATTACAAGTTAAGACAGCAACAATGGAAACGCAAAGACACTGCAATATTGTTTGCCAAAGAATTTGGAACTCATCATTTCGTCGTTATAACAAGATCATTGTAATGCGCACAATAAGCAAACAAAGAGTGCATGCCGCATACCAACAGCCAATATAACGAGCATGTTAGAATGAAACAATGAGACTTACCTTGTCGAGTCCCATGCAAACCAACATGTTCAGGGAGTACAAAATTGGCATGAACAACATAGTAGCAGGCTATAAATTTTGTAACAAGGACTGAGCAAGATGAAGTTATGATGGCTACATCTACAGAGCAGGGAATGTAAACCAAAAATAGAAGTTACGATGGCAAAAGCTAAAGAGGAGGGAATGTGAACCAACATGTGCCAAGTGCAATTACTTCATTTTGGCCGTGAACTAAATAATACTCCTGAACTTATAGTGAAGGGGATGCAAATCAAGATGTTTCGGGATATAAACTTGTAATGAGCAACACATAGAGGATAGTTAATGCTGGAGCTTAGGATGGACCAGATACGTAATATAGTGGGATCACTGTGAACTTGTATAAGAGGTAATGCAAACCAATATGTTCAGCTTTCCATATGTGAGCGTCATGCCAAGTCAGAGAAACAAGTCAATAATGCAGCTTTTGAAGAACAAGATGGCACGCAAAATTATTATCTAGTAGTATGACAAGTATATTTGTACTACAGGCTAGATAGCAGAGTGATAGCATGCCAAACTAAGTCCTTACTTTGTTAGCTTACAATGAACTAGATACAAAACAATGGCATCACCTGTAGTACAGGGAATGCAAGCCAACATGTTCATGGAGTAAAAAATTGGCACAAACAACATAGTAGCAGGCCATAATTTTTGTAACAACTACTGAGCAAGATAAAGTTATGATGGCTAGATCTACAGAGCAGGGAATGTAAACCAAATATAGAAGTTACGATGCCAAAAGCTATAGAGCAGGGAATGCGAACCAACATGTGCAATTACTTAAAATTGGCCATGAACTAAATAATAGCAGGATGTTACTATAATACCTATAATTTTTGTAACAACGACTGAGCAAGATAGAAGTTATGATGGCTACATCTACAGAGCAGGGAATGCAAACCAAAATGTTCAATCGCTTAAAGTTAGCAATGAAGTAGAAAATAGCAACATGTTACGGTCATAGCTAGGAATGAACTGAAAGAGCTTCAGACAAACAAGCATCTCGAACCCCGGAACATGGCGCTAAAACAAGGGACTTACATTAGGAGAAGCACTCTGTGGGAGTCACAGCAGATCTTCCTGGGGTTGATAGATCCGGTGATGAAGTACGCTACATGTGCTACTTGGGGTTGGAGAGACGGCCATTACACTTCATGGTTACTCATCTCATCTGCAAAAAAGTAACGGCGCGTCGTTAGCACAAGCGAGTTCCCCCAAGATTAAACAAGAACTTGCGGGCAAGCAATAGAAAAGCGACAGGTAGAAGAGTTTAGATCATGCACGGCGCCGGTGAAGCAGATCCGGTTCATGCACAGCGGTGTCGGTGAGCAAGATACGATGCGGTGGACGACTGATCCGGCGAAGCGGCTCCGGTGGGGTGGACGATACCGCAGCTGAAGCGACTGCGGTAGACTGCTGGATGAGCATATGGTTTCGAGGTTCGGCGAGGATGATCCGGTCCGGTTGATGACGGCGTCGATGAAGCGGCTCCGGCAGGCAGCCGGATGACGAGGATCGCGAGGGCTCGGGTAGGCCAGGGAAGTCCGGCGGGGATGTTCCGGTGCGGTGGTCGTGGAGGTGGGAGAGAGGGACTTGGGAAGTTCCGGTGGGTGGTCTGAAGGAAATGTATTTTTTTTGGGAGGGTTTCTGGGCTAGGGAGGTGGTGATCCAAAAATGACGGGCAGACCCCCCCACCAACCGACTTTGCTGGCATCTCCACAGGGGTAGAATAGGAATTTGGAAGCGTGTGAAATTTTTGTATTTTGTGGGCGGCAAGTTTTGCCGCTATGAGATTTTGAATTTGGCCACCGTCCAAGTATAATGATAAAAAATTGTGACACCGTACTAGTACCTCTGTTCAAGGCCGAGTGCAAAATCAAATCATCATCACGTTGAATATAGGTCACTACCATGATCATGATCTATCTTCTGGACAGAGATCCAGTGCCCCCACGTTCACAGGGCACAACGTGACCTGAGGCTTCCCATCCACCATTCGTTTCAATCCAACGGCAAGGAAAGCAACAGCGTGACCCGATTAATTTCAGATGAGGTGAAGAGCTGCTGTGTTATCTCGAACTCGAAGAAATAGAGAAGGGAACAGAAGATGATTTCGGTTCCGAGCGCATCTGTCCGGGCCAAAAATGTATCTGGTACAAACTCCAGCGGGACGACGCATAGTGACTGGGCCGTTCGCAGCGACGCAAACATGCCCAAATATGTGTCTCGGATCCGTCGCGTGGACGCTGCGTGGACGCGTAAAGTGTCCGCTCGCGTCTGGCGAACGTTTCGTCGGGCCCGCTTGGCAGTGACCCAGCGTCGATGCGTCTTCTCAGCGGCGCCGCTTCGGCAGTCTGCGGTCGCGTAAAATGGCGATGCCTCGGGTGGCACGCGTCGTCACCTACCTCTGCGAATGGCGATGCCACGCGTGCAGCGGCCGTCGCGTGCCTCCGACCTATATAAACAGGAGCGTACGCATATCATCTCCTCCCACACTAAACCCTAGCCGCTGCCGCTCAACCTCCTACTGGGTTTTGTATAGAACTAGAACGCATAATTTAATCTCAAGTTTGATGTGCCCTGTGAACGTGGGGGCACTGGATCTATGTCCCTATCTTCTTAATCCCAATCAAAAATGTGTTTGAAATATTTCAGGATTGGTGGGAGATTTTGCTGCCCGACTGAGATTAAATTAAACCACGCGTTCGACAATTCAAACTTGAGACCAAGGCTATGATACCATTTAAGTTCGAACTGATTGAAAAAGGCTATGCAATTAATTTATATAACATCCACAGGAACAACTACCAAGTTGATCCCAACCGCAGATAAATGCATCCACCAACAAAAGTAGGAACGGTGCCTTATTCTAAGGAAACATTTCACAAGACCAATGTACTCACTATGTAGTGTTCATCTCCAATTATCTATGGCATTTTCTAAGTCTTTGGGAGATTATAACGAACTTGATTGGCCTCGTGCAATAGGGCATCACATGCTTCTAATCTCGATCTCAACATGTTAACTTTTGTTCTTAGCATAGCTGTTGCAACTCGTTCTACTTGGAGTTGTTCCTCCAAAACTTGAGCAGAGAAAGACTTGGACTTGGGCTTCAAAACCCAGCATTTCGCAGGAAAGAGATATCTTTATCTTTCCCATGTTTTGCCATCTCGAATTTCATATTAGCATGACAAGTTTTGAGTTGTGTAAAAAGAAAAGTTATTACAGAGAAAAATGCAGATGGTAGATTTAATGTGTACGAACTACTTTTAATCATACAAGTTGGCATGCACGACTATAATAAGGACCGTCTATCTTGCTAGCAGGCATAATTATTAAGGTATTATTAATGGGCTACCATGTTCATAGTCTTCGAAGAAACAGCCTTTATTGCATTACGAGCGTAAAACAGTTCACACGTGCGCTCAGATTCAAATTTTCAGCATGCAGCCGATTTATGGTTTAATTGAAGTACACATCATTATATTATTTCACACAAAACACAGCAGCCACATGGAACATATCTAATTTTAGTACAACAACAAAATTTGCAATTATTACAGACCAGGAAATTTTGAACGAAATTTTGAGCAGTAATTAATTACAGCATTGGCATCAACAGTCCACTTGACTGAACAACAGAATCAAAGTTTATTTAGACACCTTCAATTCCCAGACACATCACAACTGGCTTACCATGACAAGTGCATAGGAGATTCTTTAGAACATTTTCTGTCAAAGTTTGCCTATTTTTCAATTCATGTATCTCTTGGCGTGTTTTGGCAATTATTTCATCAGCATCTTTGTTTTCCCGCCCAAATATATCAACTGCCTCTTGGAGTGCATCCCCCAAATCTCTTTGTGCCGGATTAAGTTGAGCAATAGATACCATGGGCCTATGCGAGCAATATGCACTCTCACTGCTGCTTTGTGAAACATCAATACTTGAGGCATTGGCCCTTGCTTCTGGCTTTGTAGCTTTATTTGAAGCCTGAAATTTAGATAAAACAAGTTACAACATCATATGATGCAATAAAAGACCTCCTATTTCAAGTGCATCATTGGGCTGATATACCATAGCAAGCATTCTAAAATTGAGCCTCGTACATCTATTTCTTCCGGAACGGTTGGTGTCTTGGACTCGGTGGACCAATGAGAGCACGTGCCACATCCTTTGTTGCTCGTGAAATGACCGCAACACTTGATAAATGGGTTGTCCCTACGACATTACAGCTTTGTTTGCAGGCTGAAACTAAGACAAAACAAGTTAAAATGCAATACAATACACGGCAAACATGTATCATTTAATCTCAGCCGTTCTTTTGTTTTACTCAAGAAAACATTTTTATTTTGGGAGTTTATAGAAGCACAAGCCATCGTCTACATTGGCACTGTGTTATGAAAAATATCATCTTCATCGTACATGGTTATGTGAAGATATTGATATATAATTCTGTGCTAGGAAAACAAATAGCAATTACTATGTTACAAGAACCATCTTCAAGCTCAAAGATACTAAGTTCATTGGTCCACCAACCAAGGCTGATAAAATATTATATATTAATTTAGTACTAATATTTCGTATTTACTCATATTAAGGTCTAACTTTTTCCCCATGACAACCCGGTTTTGATATAAAATCTAACGGTGGCCATGTGTGGGTCACATAAAAAGTATTGAGGTAGTAAATTTATACATAGATATTGGATAATGTATTTTAAATTTCAAAAAATATGGTAGAAATATATAAATTAGATAGTCTTGCCGTGCAATATGCATGCCGCAAAAGGTAAGATAGATCCTTAAAAATTCTCGACTCTAATCACAAAAATATACATAATCCTAATGGGGTGTCCATGAAAAAGTTTTGTCACTTTCGTATTAGGGTATACTTCTATTTCATATTGACTAAAAAACTTAATTGTAATGAACTCACATATTACTCCTTCCATTACTTCTTTTAGGGTGTATTAGTTTTTCAAAAGCCAAACTTTAGGCTTTGTGACTAATTTTAGCAAAAAATAATAATTATCAACATCAAATAAAATATGGAAATATATTTTAAAATTATATATGTCGTGACGTGCAAAGCACGTGCTACTTACTAGTAGATTACTAGAAAATGAATGAAGCAATTGAACATGGAGCGTATTATATAAACAGCAGATCATTTGAATATGGATATACCACATCATGTCAATGGGACTCAGAAAAACAAAGCTAGACATTTAAACAAGTAATATAACTATTTTTTCACAATGTTTCAAGTAGAATAGGAAGCAAGGTTAGGAATAAAGCAATCATGTTTCAAGTAGAATATGAAGCTAGGTTAGGAATAAAGCAATCATGTTTCAAGTAGAATAGGAAGCTAGGTTAGGAATAAAGCAATAAAAAAAACACGAAGTGCATCATTTCAGCTAGGATCATTTATATCAAACTTCATGCACTAGCCATGGAACAACAGGCAAACTCAATGAAGCAACAGGCAAAAAATTAACATAATAGAATTTTAGGACTTGTTTAACATAGCCAAATCATGTAACTTATACCCAGGCATGCCGGATGCCAGATGGGTCAAAGGCAGTGTGCAATGTTCCATATGGTCATTGTTTATATTTTATTAGATTCCATTAGGCAACTTAGGTAGTGCAACATACAGAAAATGATGCAATTGAACTACGCACAGGAGGTAAATTAACATTCCAAAAAAAACAGGGAACTTACGTGAGCTTTTTTTTGAGTCACACGGACCTCATCAGGTACTTGGGCAGAAGAACCTGGTGCCACACTGTTTCTCCTCTGCATGAAGGAGAGGCCAATTGTAAACAGAAACAGGATCCAAGATATAGAAGTTTGCATTAAGCAATATACAAAAAACAGCAGGTACTTACATGATTATAGGCGAGCTTTACTCTACGTTTCTGAGTGTAAGATGTGCCTGCTGCACGTGTAATAACAACAAACAGTTATGAGTCAAGGATTTGCTATAATTAAATTGACACCAAACAGTAGTAGAAACATTATGACGTGCATAAACATGTAATACAGGATCGCAGAAAGATATCAAACATGATGTAACTAGAGCAGTAGCCTACGGCCAAATAGTGAGAAATTGTAATCGTGTCAATGGTGGACTTGTATAGCCTACCCCAACTTGTTTGGGAATAAAGCTTTGTTGTTGGTGGTGTTGTTGTTGTTGTCAATCGTGGACATGTAGAGCATTCAACGCTCATGATTGGTGGCTCATATTTTGTAGAGTTTCAGCGAATGGGTGGGTTAGGTCACTCAGACCACGACACTGTATATATATCATCTGAGTTAGGGTTACAATACCACTGGACATGGGCCTCTATGGGCCTCACACTGGATACAATATTACTACAGCGCTACTACTAAACTCACTCATGGTCCAACACACCCCCTCAAGATGATCATGGGTAAACAACCATGGCCATCTTGCAACAACATGACACATATGACAACTACGAGTAATGAACTTTCAGCATAACTCCTAGGATACATGACAGCATTGCACTTTTCATCATCTTGTCATCTCGATTCATCTCTTCATCAGCAGCGAAGACATCCAGCTTCAACCATCTGGGATACGAACAACTCCTAACCATACACATCCTCAACAACCCCGGCTGCCTCACCACACAAGTTCCGCAGAACCATCCACACTCGCCTCAATGTCCTCAGCCTCTCTTCTCCACTCTGCCCGGCCACTGACCTCTTCCGTCTCTCCGACAAACCCCCAGCCAACTCCTGCCTCAACCATCCACTCCTCAAGCACCCATGCCTATCCCACGGTCAGGCCTCAACCAGTCTCACCTCAGGCACGCATGCCTTTCCCCTGGACATATCCACAACCATCACCATCACCACTAAACCGCAGCCTCATCAACTCCATCACGACTCAATCGCAACCTCATCAACTCCATCACAACATATCCTCACAGCCTCACATCTCCATTTTCTCCTCACTTCCACTCGGATGGCGCCTCGTCTGCGCGCCACAGCCAACCCGGCAGATCGCACTGGCCACATCGACCGGCTCGCGCTGGTCAACGTCCAGCACCAACCTCCGGCTCCGCCCTGCGCTCAAAGGCTCGGCCCACTCCGCACGCCTCCAACATCTTCCCCTCGCACGGATCCAGATCTCTCTGCCACGGATTCACTTCCTCTTCTCTCCTTTCTAAACCAAAACGATCTTGACCCTCTTCTTTGTCCCCGCGCGAGCAGCCGCCGATCTCACACAACTCGCATCGCTGTGTGTGATAGCCGCAACCCACGCAGAGCACCTGATGCGGCCTCCCGCCGCCTGGATTTCTACATCTCAACGGTGGTTTTTGTGGTCAAAGGAAGAACTTGTATGGTACTGTTTGGGGCGGCTAGCACTAGCAGGAAGGAAACCTAGGCTCTGATACCATGTAGAGTTTCAGCAAATGGGTGGGTTAGGTCACGGAAAAAAAATACTTATGCGTCGTGTTTAAATCTAAAGGATGAGGTTGTTACAAACGAAAGCACTTGTAAGTTAAAAATATACTAGCACGAATTCAGAAATACAGTCACAGCTGCAATACTCCTAACAGAACAAAACGCGCAGGGATGTCTGGTTACCTATTTCTGGGCGGCGTTTAGACGTGTTCCGCGTTCTTACGGGTGACGCGGAGGTCGGCGAGGGGACTGCTGTTGCGGTGGGTGCCGGGGAAGCAGATCTTGGGGGGTCGGAGAAGGACATGCTGGGCGGTCGATGAAGTGTTCAGCGCGCCGGCCGAAGTAGAAGGTCGGTGAAGCAGATGATGTGCAGTGCACGGGGACGTCGGTGTCGGCGAAGCTGGTCAGGTGCGGTGGTCGATAGAGTCGGCGAATGAGATACGATGCGGTGGACGCCGGAGTAGGTGCAGATCAAGCGGATAGGGCAGCCTCGAGGTTTGAAGCCGTGGCAGCTTGAACGGCGAAGTGCGGCGGTGATTTTCTGGTGCGGCGGCCGTGAAGGTGGGAGGTAGGTAAGAGGAGCGGTTTCTCTGAGGGCTTGCGGGCGAAACTAGGGCGAAGCTGGGCGATAGAGGAGAAAAAGGGAATTTCGCAGTCCTTCTTTTGAGGGAAAAAAATATTCGCAGATCTGAAACTTTGCGGCGCGAGATATTTGGGCGTTGGCGGGGAATTTTACCGCTCGATGAGATTAAATTTTGCCTGCAGTAGGTAATAATAATAAAAAATAGTAGGCCCTACTAGTAGTACTGTAAGTCTGTTCAGGAATCCAAGGGGGTCGAGGTAGAGGAATCCATTATGTGAATCCACATTTCAAAGTGTCCAAAAATTCTAAACTGAAATTTTACATGTATATCTAGACATTTTATGTTGGTACATAAGTTTTTTTTTAAAAAAATGTGGCTCCTGTAAAAAAGACAAATTTTGATGCTGTAACACGACTACGTACATTTTTTGCCTTTTTTGTACACACCACACAAAATGTTGTTTTTCCACGAAAACTTATGAACGAACATAGGATGTCACAATGTATACCAAAAAAATTATGTCAGATTTTTTTAACATTTATATAATTGTTTTTTTATTATTTTCAATAATCGGTGCATATGCACGTGTGTGCCAAAACGCCACCTCCAGGGGCTAGGAGTTTCTAAACTTCTTATGGCACATCAAATAAAATGTTGTTCAATCAATAATAATAATGTGCTTATGATTGTTACTCCCTTCCACCATTAATAAAGTCCACATCGGTCTCGTGTCAAACTTTGACTCGAGATTTAGGTACCCACATGATAGTGCTAGTATCATAGCTAGTATCATACACATTGGTCCCACAAAACTGCTGATGTGGCAGCTAATTAAGTAGGAGAGAGGAGATTAGTGTAACATAGGTAGATATTGTATCATAGCGCAAACAACCGAGATACATGCTTAGGGTTAGGGGTAGATACATGATTTTTCTGGTTTGAATATGTCTAGACCTTATTTATCAACTTAATTGAATGCTTACTATATAACATAAGAAGACCTTGTTTTTTTATTTTGTTTTTTAATTTTTATACGGATTTGAATCTTGGTCAAATCCTAGGTTTCACCAAGATTTGAATAAGTTTAAAACATGAATATGAAAAAGTAAGCATGCATGTATGCTTCATAATTAATCACTTCAAAATGAAGCTCTTGGGAGGGTTTTTGAAATTTCCATGTTTGAAACCAAAAACCACATATCATCATGCTTGACTTCATGAGACAGAGTTTAGGTTAAGGGGTAGATACATGATTTCTCTGGTTTGAATATGTCTAGACCTTGTTTATCAACTTAATTGAATGCTTACAATATAACATAAGAAGACTATGTGCCTTGGTTTTTCATTTTGTTTTTTTTTAAATTATGCCCATTTGAATCTTTGTCAAATCCTAGGTTTGACCATGATTTAAACAAGTTTAAAACATGAATATGAAAAAGTAAGCATGTATCCTTCGTAGTCACTCCAAAATGAAGCTCGATCTTGAGAGGGTTTTTGAAATTTCCATGTTTGAAACCAAAAAACCACATACTTATCTTCATGCTTGACTTCATAAGACATAGTTAATTAGGGGTTAGGGGTAGCTTGATACATGATTTTTCTGGTTTGAATATGTCTAGACCTTATTTATCAACTTAATTGAATGCTTGCTATATGACATAAGAAGACCTTGGTTTTCATTTTTTATACCCATTTGAATCTTGGTCAAATCATAGGTTTGACCAAGATTTGAACAAGTTTAAAACATGAATATGAAAAAGTAAGCACGTACGTATGCTTCTTAGTCACTCCAAAATGAAGCTCTTGGGAGGGTTTTTGAAATTTCCATGCTTGAAACCAAAAACCACTTCTCTTCATGCATGCTTGACTTCATAAGACAGAGTTTAGGGTTAGGGGGTAGATACATAATTTCCTGGTTTGAATATGTGTAGACCTTGTTTATCAAAATAATTGAATGCTTACTATATAACATAAGAAGACCTTGTGTTTTTTTGAATTTTTATACCCATTTGAATCTTGGTCAAATCCTTGGTTCCACCAAGATTTGAATAAGTTAAAAACATGAATATGAAAAAGTAAGCATGTATGCTTCTTAGTCACTTCAAAATGAAGCTCTTGGGAGGGTTTTTGAATTTCCATGTTCGAAACCAAAAACCACATATCTTCATGCTTGACTTCATGAAACAGAGTTTAGGGTTAGGGGTAGATACATGCATGATTTTTCTTGTTTGAATATGTCTAGACCTTGTTTATCAACTTAATTGAATGCCTACTATATAACATAAGAAGACCTTTTTGTTTTTTTTTGAATTTTTATACCCATTTGAATCTTGGTCAAATCCTAGGTTTCACCAAGATTTGAATAAGTTTAAAACATGAATATGAAAAAGTAACCATGCATGTATGCTTCTTAATTAATCACTTCGAAATGAAGCTCTTGGGAGGGTTTTTGAAATTTCCATGTTTGAAACCAAAAACCACATATCATCATGCTTGACTTCATGAGACAGAGTTTAGGTTAGGGGGTAGATACATGATTTCTCTGGTTTGAATATGTCTAGACCTTGTTTATCAACTTAATTGAATGCTTACAATATAACATAAGAAGACTATGTGCCTTGGTTTTGCATTTTTTGTTTTTTTTTAAATTATGCCCATTTGAATCTTTGTCAAATCCTAGGTTTGACCATGATTTAAACAAGTTTAAAACATGAATATGAAAAAGTAAGCATGTATATATCCTTCGTAGTCACTCCAAAATGAAGCTCGATCTTGAGAGGGTTTTTGAAATTTCCATGTTTGAAACCAAAAAACCACATACTTATCTTCATGCTTGACTTCATAAGACAGAGTTAATTAGGGGTTAGGGGTAGCTTGATACATGATTTTTCTGGTTTGAATATGTCTAGACCTTATTTATCAACTTAATTGAATGCTTGCTATATGACATAAGAAGACCTTGGTTTTCATTTTTTATACCCATTTGAATCTTGGTCAAATCATAGGTTTGACCAAGATTTGAACAAGTTTAAAACATGAATATGAAAAAGTAAGCACGTACGTATGCTTCTTAGTCACTCCAAAATGAAGCTCTTGGGAGGGTTTTTGAAATTTCCATGCTTGAAACCAAAAACCACTTCTCTTCATGCATGCTTGACTTCATAAGATAGAGTTTAGGGTTAGGGGGTAGATACATAATTTCCTGGTTTGAATATGTGTAGACCTTGTTTATCAAAATAATTGAATGCTTACTATATAACATAAGAAGAACTTGTTTTTTTTTTGAATTTTTATACCCACTTGAATCTTGGTCAAATCCTTGGTTCCACCAAGATTTGAATAAGTTAAAAACATGAATATGAAAAAGTAAGCATGTATGCTTCTTAGTCACTTCAAAATGAAGCTCTTGGGAGGGTTTTTGAATTTCCATGTTCGAAACCAAAAACCACATATCTTCATGCTTGACTTCATGAAACAGAGTTTAGGGTTAGGGGTAGATACATGCATGATTTTTCTTGTTTGAATATGTCTATACCTTGTTTATCAACTTAATTGAATGCCTACTATATAACATAAGAATACCTTTTTTTTTTTTTGAATTTTTATACCCATTTGAATCTTGGTCAAATCCTAGGTTTCACCAAGATTTGAATAAGTTTAAAACATGACTATGAAAAAGTAACCATGCATGTATATATGCTTCTTAATTAATCACTTGAAATGAAGCTCTTGGGATGGTTTTGAAATTTCCATGTTTGAAACCAAAAACCACATATCTTCATGCATGCGCTTGACTTCATGAGACAGAGTTTAGGGTTAGGGGGTAGATACATGATTTCTCTCGTTTGAATATGTCTAGACCTTGTTTATCAACTTAATTGAATGCTTACTATATGACATAAGAAGACTATGTGCCATGATTTTTTAAAATTTTGCCCATTTGTATCTTGGCCAAATCCTAGGTTTGACCATGATTTAAACAAGTTTAAAACATGAATATGGAAAATTAAGCATGTATCCTTCGTAGTCACTCCAAAATGGAAGATCTTGAGAGGGTTTTTGAAATTTCCATGTTTGAAACCAAAAAACCGCGTACTTCTCTTCATGCTTGACTTCATAAGACAGAGTTTGGGGTTAGGGGTAGCTTGATACATGAATTTTTTGGTTTGAATATGTCTAGACCTTGTTTATCAACTTAGTTGAATGCTTACTAGATGACATAAGATGACTATGTGCATTGGTTTTTCATTTTATTGTTTTTTTAATTTTTATGCCCATTTGAATCTTGGTCAAATCCTATGTTTGACCATGATTTAAACAAGTTTAAAACATGAATATGAAAAATTAAGCATGTATCCTTCGTAGTCACTCCAAAATGAAGCTCGATCTTGAGATGGTTTTTGAAATTTCCATGTTTGAACCCATAAATCCACGGACTTCTCTTCATGCTTGACTTCATAAGACAGAGTTTAGGGTTAGGGGTAGATACATGATTTGTCTGGTTTGAATACGTCTAGACCTTGTTTATCAACTTTAATGCTTACTATATGACATAAGAAGACTATGTGCATTGGTTTTTCATTTTTCTGATTTTTTTTTATTTTTGATGCCCATTTGAATCTTGGTCAGATCCTAGGTTTTACCAAGATTTAAACATGAAAATGAAAAGGGAAGCATTTATCCTTCTTAGTCACTCTAAATGAAGTTTTTGGGAGGTTTTTGAAATTTCCATGTTTGAAACCCAAAACCACTTCTCTTCATGCTTGACTTCATAAGACATAGTTTAGGGTTAGGGGTACATACATGATTTGTATGTTTTGAATATGTCTAGACCTTGTTTATCAACTTGAATGCTTACTATATGACATAAGAAAACTACGTATGTGCTTTGGTTTTTCATTTTTCTGTTTTTTTGAATTTTCCGCCCATTTGAATCTCTGTCAAATCCTAGGTTTGACCAAGATTTAAACAAGTTTAACACGTGAAAACGAAAAGGTAAGCATGGATCCTTCTTAGTCACTCCAAAATGTACCAACTGATAGATGTGTTAACTTTGCTTCATGGAAAAAATAATGTCATGTAAATGAGTTAACTTGGATTTCCTACCCTTGAATCCATAGGAAACTTTGTTCTAATGCACTATAATAATCAACCGAGTTTTTACACCAACAGGTCTGTCACTTACGTGTGGTGCCCATGCGTGAGGTCCCACACTTCAGTGAGCACAAGTCACGTGCAATAGGTACGCAAACTCCCAGCCATTTTCTTTGTCAAGAGAAGACGCATCAGGATGCGTATTGGAAGTCTCTGGGTCCTTCAGGATCCTTCGGTTGTCCCTCTCACAAAAAAAAAAACAAATCTCTCTCATTCTCGGCCTCGCTCGACTCGCTCGCTCGCTCGCTCGCACCTCCTGCTCACTGACAAACCCTGCACAACAGTCAACATCATCACCCGAAAAAGGGAAGACACCATAATGCTCTCCCTCCTTCTTCTCTCCTTCCGAGTGATCCCTCTTCTTCCGAGTTTCACTCGACGGGCAAACACATATGTGCTGCATAGTAGAGTAATAATAAAAAAGGTACGTAAAAAAATCGACCTACGAATCTATAATTAAATAGGTTAAACTAGGGTTTTGCCCAGTACTACAGATCAAGGTTCAAAAAAATCCAACTACGGGGTTCGAACAACCCCATTTCTAATCAAAGATTTTTTTCGACGTCATCCAAATGGCCTCAAACTATAGCATGGGCGGATCCAGACTATAGCCAAGGGGGGCAGCCGCCCCCACTCAATTTTCTGAAACCTTGTACTTAGAAATATGTTAAGCTAAAGGCTGGTTTGCCCGCACTTAGAAATGATATTTGCATCACTTATCATATGTTTGCCCATTTGAATCTTGTCAAATCCTAGATTTGACCAAGATAATTTAAACAAGTTTAAAACATGAAAATGAAAAGGGAAGCTTGTATCCTTCTTAGTCACTCTAAAATGAAGTTTGGGGAGGTTTTTGAAATTTCCATGCTTGAAACCAAAAACCACTTCTCTTCATGCTTGACTTCATAAGACAAAGTTTAGGGTTAGGGGTAGATACATGATTTTTCTGGTTTGAATATGTCTAGACCTTGTTATCAACTTAATTGAATGCTTACTATATATATGACATAAGAAGATCGACTATGTGCATTGGTTTTTCATTTTATTGTTTTTTTTAAATTTTATGCCCATTTGAATCTTGGTCAAATCCTAAGTTTGACCATGATTTAAACAAGTTGAAAACATGAATATGAAAAATTAAGCATATGTCCTTCTTAGTCACTCCAAAATGAAGCTCTTGGGAGGGTTTTTGAAATTTCCATGTTTGAAACCAAAAACCACATATCTTCATGCTTGACTTCATGAGACAGAGTTTAGGGTTAGGGGGTAGATACATGATTTCTCTGGTTTGAATATATCTCTAGACCTTGTTTATCAACTTAATTGAATGCTTACTATGTGACATAAGAAGACTATGTGCCTTGATTTTCCATTTTTGTTTTTTCTGAATTTTTATGTCCATTTGAATCTTGGTCAAATCCTAGGTTTGACCATGATTTAAACAAGTTTAATAAAACATGAATATGAAATATTAAGCATATATCCTTCTTAGTCACTCCAAAATGTAGATCTTGGTAGGGTTTTTGAAATTTCCATGTTTGAAACCACAAACCATGACTTCTCTTCATGCATGCTTGACTTAATTGAATGCTTACACTATATGACATAAGAAGACTATGTGCCTTGATTTTTTTTAAAATTTTGCCCATTTGAATCTTGGCCAAATCCTAGGTTTGACCATGATTTAAACAAGTTTAAAACATGAATATGAAAAATTAAGCATGTCTCCTTCGTAGTCACTCCAAAATGGAAGCTCTTGAGAGGGGTTTTGAAATTTCCATGTTTGAAACCAAAAAACCGTGTACTTCTCTTCATGCTTGACTTCATAAGACAGAGTTTGGGGTTAGGGGTAGCTTGATACATGAATTTTTTGGTTTGAATATGTCTAGACCTTGTTTATCAACTTAATTGAATGCTTACTAGATGACATAAGATGACTATGTGCATTGGTTTTTCATTTTATTGTTTTTTTTTGAATTTTTATGCCCATTTGAATCTTGGTCAAATCCTATGTTTGACCATGATTTAAACAAGTTTAAAACATGAATATGAAAAATTAAGCATGTATCCTTCGTAGTCACTCCAAAATGAAGCTCGATCTTGAGAGGGTTTTTGAAATTTCCATGTTTGAAACCAAAAAACCACGTACTTCTCTTCATGCTTGACTTCATAAGACAGAGTTTAGGGTTAGGGGTAGATACATGATTTTTCTGGTTTGAATACGTCTAGACCTTGTTTATCAACTTTAATGCTTACTATATGACATAAGAAGACTATGTGCATTGGTTTTTCATTTTTCTGATTTTTTTTTATTTTTGATGCCCATTTGAATCTTGGTCAGATCCTAGGTTTTACCAAGATTTAAACATGAAAATGAAAAGGGAAGCATTTATCCTTCTTAGTCACTCTAAATGAAGTTTTTGGGAGGTTTTTGAAATTTCCATGTTTGAAACCCAAAACCACTTCTCTTCATGCTTGACTTCATAAGACATAGTTTAGGGTTAGGGGTACATACATGATTTGTATGTTTTTAATATGTCTAGACCTTGTTTATCAACTTGAATGCTTACTATATGACATAAGAAAACTACGTATGTGCTTTGGTTTTTCATTTTTCTGTTTTTTTTTGAATTTTCCGCCCATTTGAATCTCTGTCAAATCCTAGGTTTGACCAAGATTTAAACAAGTTTAACACGTGAAAACGAAAAGGTAAGCATGGATCCTTCTTAGTCACTCCAAAATGTACCAATTGATAGATGTGTTAACTTTGCTTCATGGAAAAAATAATGTCATGTAAATGAGTTAACTTGGATTTCCTACCCTTGAATCCATAGGAAACTTTGTTCTAATGCACTATAATAATCAACCGAGTTTTTACACCAACAGGTCTGTCACTTACGTGTGGTGCCCATGCGTGAGGTCCCACACTTCAGTGAGCACAAGTCACGTGCAATAGGTACGCAAACTCCCAGCCATTTTCTTTGTCAAGAGAAGACGCATCAGGATGCGTATTGGAAGTCTCTGGGTCCTTCAGGATCCTTCGGTTGTCCCTCTCACAAAAAACAAATCTCTCTCATTCTCGGCCTCGCTCGACTCGCTCGCTCGCTCGCTCGCTCGCACCTCCTGCTCACTGACAAACCCTGCACAACTGTGATCAACATCATCACCCGAAAAAGGGAAGACACCATAATGCTCTCCCTCCTTCTTCTCTCCTTCCGAGTGATCCCTCTTCCTCCGAGTTTCACTCGACGGCAAACACATATGTGCTGCATAGTAGAGTAATAATAAAAAAGGTACGTAAAAAAATCGACCTACGAATCTATAATTAAATAGGTTAAACTAGGGTTTTGCCCAGTACTACAGATCAAGGTTCAAAAAGATCCAACTACGGGGTTCGAACAACCCCATTTCTAATCAAAGAATTTTTTCGACGTCATCCAAATGGCCTCAAACTATAGCATGGGCGGATCAGGACTATAGCCAAGGGGGCAGCCGCCCCACTCAATTTTCTGAAACCTTGTACTTAGAAATATGTTAAGCTAAAGGCTGGTTTGCCCGCACTTAGAAATGATATTTGCATCACTTATCATATGTTTGCCCATTTGAATCTTGTCAAATCCTAGATTTGACCAAGATAATTTAAACAAGTTTAAAACATGAAAATGAAAAGGGAAGCTTGTATCCTTCTTAGTCACTCTAAAATGAAGTTTGGGGAGGTTTTTGAAATTTCCATGCTTGAAACCAAAAACCACTTCTCTTCATGCTTGACTTCATAAGACAAAGTTTAGGGTTAGGGGTAGATACATGATTTTTCTGGTTTGAATATGTCTAGACCTTGTTATCAACTTAATTGAATGCTTACTATATATATGACATAAGAAGATCGACTATGTGCATTGGTTTTTCATTTTATTGTTTTTTTTAATTTTATGCCCATTTGAATCTTGGTCAAATCCTAAGTTTGACCATGATTTAAACAAGTTGAAAACATGAATATGAAAAATTAAGCATATGTCCTTCTTAGTCACTCCAAAATGAAGCTCTTGGGAGGGTTTTTGAAATTTCCATGTTTGAAACCAAAAACCACATATCTTCATGCTTGACTTCATGAGACAGAGTTTAGGGTTAGGGGGTAGATACATGATTTCTCTGGTTTGAATATATCTCTAGACCTTGTTTATCAACTTAATTGAATGCTTACTATGTGACATAAGAAGACTATGTGCCTTGATTTTCCATTTTTTGTTTTTTCTGAATTTTTATGTCCATTTGAATCTTGGTCAAATCCTAGGTTTGACCATGATTTAAACAAGTTTAATAAAACATGAATATGAAATATTAAGCATATATCCTTCTTAGTCACTCCAAAATGTAGATCTTGGTAGGGTTTTTGAAATTTCCATGTTTGAAACCACAAACCATGACTTCTCTTCATGCATGCTTGACTTAATTGAATGCTTACACTATATGACATAAGAAGACTATGTGCCTTGATTTTTTTTAAAATTTTGCCCATTTGAATCTTGGCCAAATCCTAGGTTTGACCATGATTTAAACAAGTTTAAAACATGAATATGAAAAATTAAGCATGTCTCCTTCGTAGTCACTCCAAAATGGAAGCTCTTGAGAGGGGTTTTGAAATTTCCATGTTTGAAACCAAAAAACCGTGTACTTCTCTTCATGCTTGACTTCATAAGACAGAGTTTGGGGTTAGGGGTAGCTTGATACATGAATTTTTTGGTTTGAATATGTCTAGACCTTGTTTATCAACTTAATTGAATGCTTACTAGATGACATAAGATGACTATGTGCATTGGTTTTTCATTTTATTGTTTTTTTTTTGAATTTTTATGCCCATTTGAATCTTGGTCAAATCCTATGTTTGACCATGATTTAAACAAGTTTAAAACATGAATATGAAAAATTAAGCATGTATCCTTCGTAGTCACTCCAAAATGAAGCTCGATCTTGAGAGGGTTTTTGAAATTTCCATGTTTGAAACCAAAAAACCACGTACTTCTCTTCATGCTTGACTTCATAAGACAGAGTTTAGGGTTAGGGGTAGATACATGATTTTTCTGGTTTGAATACGTCTAGACCTTGTTTATCAACTTTAATGCTTACTATATGACATAAGAAGACTATGTGCATTGGTTTTTCATTTTTCTGATTTATTTTTTATTTTTGATGCCCATTTGAATCTTGGTCAGATCCTAGGTTTTACCAAGATTTAAACATGAAAATGAAAAGGGAAGCATTTATCCTTCTTAGTCACTCTAAATGAAGTTTTTGGGAGGTTTTTGAAATTTCCATGTTTGAAACCCAAAACCACTTCTCTTCATGCTTGACTTCATAAGACATAGTTTAGGGTTAGGGGTACATACATGATTTGTATGTTTTTAATATGTCTAGACCTTGTTTATCAACTTGAATGCTTACTATATGACATAAGAAAACTACGTATGTGCTTTGGTTTTTCATTTTTCTGTTTTTTTTTGAATTTTCCGCCCATTTGAATCTCTGTCAAATCCTAGGTTTGACCAAGATTTAAACAAGTTTAACACGTGAAAACGAAAAGGTAAGCATGGATCCTTCTTAGTCACTCCAAAATGTACCAATTGATAGATGTGTTAACTTTGCTTCATGGAAAAAATAATGTCATGTAAATGAGTTAACTTGGATTTCCTACCCTTGAATCCATAGGAAACTTTGTTCTAATGCACTATAATAATCAACCGAGTTTTTACACCAACAGGTCTGTCACTTACGTGTGGTGCCCATGCGTGAGGTCCCACACTTCAGTGAGCACAAGTCACGTGCAATAGGTACGCAAACTCCCAGCCATTTTCTTTGTCAAGAGAAGACGCATCAGGATGCGTATTGGAAGTCTCTGGGTCCTTCAGGATCCTTCGGTTGTCCCTCTCACAAAAAACAAATCTCTCTCATTCTCGGCCTCGCTCGACTCGCTCGCTCGCTCGCTCGCTCGCACCTCCTGCTCACTGACAAACCCTGCACAACAGTCAACATCATCACCCGAAAAAGGGAAGACACCATAATGCTCTCCCTCCTTCTTCTCTCCTTCCGAGTGATCCCTCTTCCTCCGAGTTTCACTCGACGGGCAAACACATATGTGCTGCATAGTAGAGTAATAATAAAAAAGGTACGTAAAAAAATCGACCTACGAATCTATAATTAAATAGGTTAAACTAGGGTTTTGCCCAGTACTACAGATCAAGGTTCAAAAAGATCCAACTACGGGGTTCGAACAACCCCATTTCTAATCAAAGAATTTTTTCGACGTCATCCAAATGGCCTCAAACTATAGCATGGGCGGATCCAGACTATAGCCAAGGGGGGCAGCCGCCCCCACTCAATTTTCTGAAACCTTGTACTTAGAAATATGTTAAGCTAAAGGCTGGTTTGCCCGCACTTAGAAATGATATTTGCATCACTTATCATATGTTTGCCCATTTGAATCTTGTCAAATCCTAGATTTGACCAAGATAATTTAAACAAGTTTAAAACATGAAAATGAAAAGGGAAGCTTGTATCCTTCTTAGTCACTCTAAAATGAAGTTTGGGGAGGTTTTTGAAATTTCCATGCTTGAAACCAAAAACCACTTCTCTTCATGCTTGACTTCATAAGACAAAGTTTAGGGTTAGGGGGTAGATACATGATTTTTCTGGTTTGAATATGTCTAGACCTTGTTATCAACTTAATTGAATGCTTACTATATATATGACATAAGAAGATCGACTATGTGCATTGGTTTTTCATTTTATTGTTTTTTTTAATTTTATGCCCATTTGAATCTTGGTCAAATCCTAAGTTTGACCATGATTTAAACAAGTTGAAAACATGAATATGAAAAATTAAGCATATGTCCTTCTTAGTCACTCCAAAATGAAGCTCTTGGGAGGGTTTTTGAAATTTCCATGTTTGAAACCAAAAACCACATATCTTCATGCTTGACTTCATGAGACAGAGTTTAGGGTTTGGGGGTAGATACATGATTTCTCTGGTTTGAATATGTCTAGACCTTGTTTATCAACTTAATTGAATGCTTACTATGTGACATAAGAAGACTATGTGCCTTGATTTTCCATTTTTTTAAATTATGCCCATTTGAATCTTGGCCAAATCCTAGGTTTGACCATGATTTAAACAAGTTGAAAACATGAATATAAAAAATTAAGCATATATCCTTCTTAGTCACTCCAAAATGAAGCTCTTGGGAGGGTTTTTGAAATTTCCATGTTTGAAACCAAAAACCACATATCTTCATGCTTGACTTCATGAGATAGAGTTTAGGGTTAGGGGTAGATACATGATTTCTCTGGTTTGAATATATCTCTAGACCTTGTTTATCAACTTAATTGAATGCTTACTATGTGACATAAGAAGACTATGTGCCTTGATTTTCCATTTTTTGTTTTTTCTGAATTTTTATGTCCATTTGAATCTTGGTCAAATCCTAGGTTTGACCATGATTTAAACAAGTTTAATAAAACATGAATATGAAAAATTAAGCATATATCCTTCTTAGTCACTCCAAAATGTAGATCTTGGTAGGGTTTTTGAAATTTCCATGTTTGAAACCAAAAACCATGACTTCTCTTCATGCATGCTTGACTTAATTGAATGCTTACACTATATGACATAAGAAGACTATGTGCCTTGATTTTTTTAAAATTTTGCCCATTTGAATCTTGGCCAAATCCTAGGTTTGACCATGATTTAAACAAGTTTAAAACATGAATATGAAAAATTAAGCATGTCTCCTTCGTAGTCACTCCAAAATGGAAGCTCTTGAGAGGGTTTTTGAAATTTCCATGTTTGAAACCAAAAAACCGTGTACTTCTCTTCATGCTTCACTTCATAAGACAGAGTTTGGGGTTAGGGGTAGCTTGATACATGAATTTTTTGGTTTGAATATGTCTAGACCTTGTTTATCAACTTAATTGAATGCTTACTAGATGACATAAGATGACTATGTGCATTGGTTTTTCATTTTATTGTTTTTTTTTGAATTTTTATGCCCATTTGAATCTTGGTCAAATCCTATGTTTGACCATGATTTAAACAAGTTTAAAACATGAATATGAAAAATTAAGCATGTATCCTTCGTAGTCACTCCAAAATGAAGCTCGATCTTGAGAGGGTTTTTGAAATTTCCATGTTTGAAACCAAAAAACCACGTACTTCTCTTCATGCTTGACTTCATAAGACAGAGTTTGGGGTTAGGGGTAGCTTGATACATAAATTTTCTGGTTTGAATATGTCTAGACATTGTTTATCAACTTAATTGAATGCTTACTAGATGACATAAGAGTTTTTGAAATTTCCATGCTTGAAAACCAAAAACCACTTCTCTTCATGCATGCTTGACTTCATAAGGTAGAGTTTAGGGTTTGGGGGTAGATACATGATTTTCCTGCTAGTTTGAATATTTCTAGACCTTGTTTATCAATTTAATTGAATGCTCACTATATGACATGAGCAGACCTTGGTTTTAATTTTTTTATACCCATTTGATTCTTCGTTCCTAGGTTTGTTGACCAAGATTTGAACAAGTTTAAAACATTAATATGAAAAGGTAAGCATGTATGCTTCTTAATTAGTCACTCCAAAATGAAGCTCTTGGGAGGGTTTTTGAAATTTCCATGATTGAAACCAAAAACCACTTCTCTTCATGCTTGAATTCATAAGTCAGGGTTTAGGGATATATAGGGGGTAGATACATGATTTTTCTGGTTTGAATATGTCTAGAGCTTGTTTTTCAACTTGAATGCTTACTATATGACATACGAAGACTATTTGCTAACGGAGGGAGTAAGCACTCGCTATGAAAAGTACCAAACGATGCATACCAAAATGATTTTTTAGAGGAATACTAGTTCGGATTATATAATTTTATATTAGCAGGCCAAAATCGAACCCCGTAGTTGGATTTTCAGAAATTGATCCGTAGTACTGGGCAAAACCCTAGTTTAGCTGTAGGTCGATTTTTTTACGTTATTATTATTATTACTAGGCAGCACATGTGTTTGCCCGTCCAGTGAAACTCTTTCATTTCATTTTTCTTTTCCGCAAGGTCGGGAGTCGGAGGAAGAGGGATCACACGGGAGGAGACGAAGGGAGAGCAGTCACGGGGCCCCACTTATTTATGGTGTCTATCCTTTTTCTGGTGATGTTGACTGTTGTGCAGGGTTGTCAGTGTGCAGTTTACAGCAGGACACAAAATAAACAGGAAATTACGTCTAAATCCCTAAGATTTACATGGTAGACCCCATGCTGAAAGCAAGAAATGCGATCGGGTCCTTAATAGGCACCGTCCGGATTGATCCTCGTCGCAGCCGGGGACGAACCACTTGGCGCGACCAAATCGCCATGGCTACAGAGCCTGCACACCATGGCCTACGAGCTGAGCTAGAAACGACCTGCCAAAACCGGCAGCCAACGGAGGTGGATAATTGGAGAGAGAGAGAGAGAGAGAGAGTGTGTGTGTGTGTTGATGCCTCTCTCTTGACAAAGAAGATGGCTGGGAGTTTGCCTACCTAGCGTACGTGACTTGTGCTCACTGAAGTGTGGGACCTCACGCATGGGAACCACACGTAAGTGACAGACTTGTTGCTCTAATAACTCGGGTGATCATTATACTGTATTAGTACTACATAGTTTCCTATGGATCCTTCTTAGTCACTCCAAAATGAAGCTCTTTGGGAGGGTTTTTGAAATTTCCATGTTTGAAACCAAAAATAAGAAGACTATGTGCCTTGATTTTTCATTTTTTAAAATTTTGCCCATTTGAATCTTGGTCAAATCCTAGGTTTGACCATGATTTAAACAAGTTTAAAACATGAATATGAAAAATTAAGCATGTATCCTTCATAGTCACTCCAAAATGAAGCTCTTGAGAGGGTTTTTGAAATTTCCATGTTTGAAACCAAAAAACCGCGTACTTCTCTTCATGCTTGACTTCATAAGAGAGAGTTTGGGGATAGGGGTAGCTTGATATATGAATTTTCTGGTTTGAATATGTCTAGACCTTGTTTATCAACTTAATTGAATGCTTACTATAGATGACATAAGATGACTATGTGCATTGGTTTTTCATTTTATTGTTTTTTCTTTTGAATTTTTATGCCCATTTGAATCTTGGTCAAATCCTAGGTTTGACCATGATTTAAACAAGTTTAAAACATGAATATGAAAAATTAAGCATCTATCCTTCTATTAGTCACTCCAATATGTAGCTCTTGGGAGGGTTTTCGAAATTTCCATGCTTGAAACCAAAAACTACTTCTCTTCATGCATGCTTGACTTCATAAGACAGAGTTTAGGGTTAGGGGTAGATACATGATTTTCCTGGTTTGAATATGTGTAGACCTTGTTTATCAAATCAATTGAATGCTTACTATATAGCATATAAGAAGACCTTGTTTTTTTGAACTTTTATACCCATTTGAATCTTGGTCAAATCCTTGGTTCCACCAAGATTTGAATAAGTTAAAAACATGAATATGAAAAAGTAAGCATGTATGCTTCTTAGTCACTTCAAAATGAAGCTCTTGGGAGGGTTTTTGAATTTCCATGTTCGAAACCAAAAACCACATATCTTCATGCTTGACTTCTTGAAACAGAGTTTAGGGTTGTTAGGGGTAGATACATGCTTGATTTTTCTTGTTTGAATATATGTCTAGACCTTGTTTATCAACTTAATTGAATGCCTACTATATAACATAATAAGACCTTAATTTTTAATTTTTATACCCATTTGAATCTTGGTCAAATCCTAGGTTTCACCAAGATTTGAATAAGTTTAAAACATGAATATGAAAAAGTAAGCATGCATGTATGCTTCTTAATTAATCACTTCGAAATGAAGCTCTTGGGATGGTTTTTGAAATTTCAATGTTTGAAACCAAAAACCACATATCTTCATGCATGCGCTTGACTTCATGAGACAGAGTTTAGTGTTAGGGGGTAGATACATGATTTCTCTCGTTTGAATATGTCTAGACCTTGTTTATCAACTTAATTGAATGCTTACTATATGACATAAGAAGACTATGTGCCTTGATTTTTTAAATTTTGCCCATTTGAATCTTGGCCAAATCCTAGGTTTGACCATGATTTAAACAAGTTTAAAACATGAATATGAAAAATTAAGCATGTATCATTCGTAGTCACTCCAAAATGAAGCTCTTGAGAGGGTTTTTGAAATTTCCATGTTTGAAACCAAAAAACCACGTACTTCTCTTCATGCTTGACTTCATAAGACAGAGTTTGGGGTTAGGGTTAGCTTGATACATGAATTTTCTGGTTTAAATATGTCTAGACATTGTTTATCAACTTAATTGAATGCTTACTACATGACATAAGATGACTATGTGCATTGGTTTTTTTTTGAATTTTTATGCCCATTTGAATCTTGGTCAAATTCTAGGTTTGACCATGATTTAATCAAGTTTAAAACATGAATATGAAAAATTAAGCATCTATCCTTCTTAGTCACTCCAATATGTAGCTCTTGGGAGGGTTTTTGAAATTTCCATGCTTGAAAACCAAAAACCACTTTTCTTCATGCATGCTTGACTTCATAAGACATAGTTTAGGGTTAGGGGGTAGATACATGATTTTCCTACTAGTTTGAATATGTCTAGACCTTGTTTATCAATTTAATTGAATGCTTACTATATGACATGAGCAGACCTTGGTTTTAATTTTTTTATACCCATTTGAATCTTCGTCAAATCGTAGGTTTGTTGACCAAGATTTGAACAAGTTTAAAACATGAATATGAAAAAGTAAGCATGTATGCGTCTTAACTATAGTCACTCCAAAATGAAGCTCTTGGGAGAGGGTTTTTGAAATTTCCATGTTTGAAACCAAAAACCACTTCTTCTCTTCATGCTTGACTTCATAAGTCAGGGTTTAGGGATATATAGGGGGTAGATACATGATTTTTCTGGTTTGATATGTCTCTAGACCTTGTTTATCAACTTAATTGAATGCTTACTATATGACATAAGAAGACTACGTGACTTGTGCTCACTGAAGTGTGGGACCTCACGCATGGGAACCACACGTAAGTGACAGACTTGTTGCTCTAATAACTTGGGTGATCATTATACTGTATTAGTACATAGTTTCCTATGGATCCTTCTTAGTCACTCCAAAATGAAGCTCTTTGAGAGGGTTTTTGAAATTTCCATGTTTGAAACCCAAAACAACTTCTCTTCATGCTTGACTTCATAAGACAGAGTTTAGGGTTAGGGGTAGATACATGATTTGTCTGGTTTGAATACGTCTAGACCTTGTTTATCAATCTAGGGCGTTGGTTGTGATCGAACCGGTGAACAAAAAAGAGATAGCCCAAAAGAGGAACACACCAAGGTACAAAAACTAGCATATATGCATGTTTCTATGTACATATATATGACCCTGGGTTTGTAGATAAAAAACATTCATATATGCACTTACTATTAATATACATAAGTTTATGATGATTCTCTTGGTTTAGGTATATATATGGTTAGGCATCACTACTAATTCAGAAAAAAACAAAAATGTAACCCTTCAAGTGAAGTCATTTTAAGTGACCTAACAACTAAAATTCATATATAGGATTTGTATAGGAATTATGTAGGATTTAGATCACATGTGAATTTTCCCCACACTAGTTGTTTGATTCATAGGAACATATCCTATAGGAATCTTGCAGTGCAAATCCTATACGAATAAAACATTAGGTCATACCTCATGGAAAATTTCCTTTGGCACAATCAAACACAACTCATCTTCCTATATGATTCAACTAGCCATTAAATCTCAATCCTATGTTTTTCATATTTCTATGGTTTTCCCATCCTATGAATCAAAGGAGCCTTAGGGCTTATATCTTTTTTTAGAAAGGCAAACTATGTTAAGATTGGCCAAGTTTTACGAAAAACCTTTAACATGCAAAATACAAAGTTGAGTCATTTCGTTTGAATCGGAGGGGGTACATTTGACGTTATGGTACTATTTGACAGCTGCTTGGCACTGTATTTTTTTTCGAACCAAACTTCCCCCTTCATGAAGCTTTTATTTTAGCTTCAGTGACTTGATATATCCAATTCATTTGAATCAGAGGGAGTACATTTGACTATATGGGTATTGTTTGACAACTGCTTGGCACTGTCTTCTTTTTTGAACCAAACTGCCCCCTTCACGAAGCTTTTATTTTGGGATAGAGCTTCACTGACTTGATACACTTCCAAGTCTCACAGTGACTTGGTGCCACCATCCACCATCCATCTCAGATCCAATGTATGCGATCGACTTAGAATTTAAACTAAATAATTATTATAATTGCTCAGAAAAATTTCAAGAACTTCCAGTTAATCATGCATATTTCGATTTATATTTTGGTGAAGTTTCATTCGATTTGAATCAAAGGTTTGTGAGCAAATATATACTCCCTCCGGTTCATATTAATTGACTCTAATATGGATGTACTAGACACATTTAGTTCTAGATACATCCATATTGAAGTCAATTAATATGAATCAAAGGGAGTATTTAGTTTAAACTAGTGCTCGTATACGTAAAAAGCTCTTTAATCACAAGCTAATCGTCCGAGTGGGATGAAATATTCACAGATTTTAGAACAAGGCATCTACATTTTACTGGATTTTTTTCATAATTTGTGTTTTTAGGTTCGAAATAAGAGATAGTTTGGAACGTTGGATCTCAAATGGTTGGTAGATGGTGGCACCAAGTCACAATGAGATTTGGAGACTTCAAGTCACTGCAGCTCTGTCCTTTTATTTTGACAAACTGCAGAGCCGCTGGTGCATCTATGGTTGCGTACGGCCGACGCCGATTCTTAGCAAGGAAGTTCTTCCTATAAGTAGTAGTATCCATACTCCACTCCAAGGCATGTATAAAAAAAAGAACCCATCCCGTTCTCGGTTTCCCGATCACTCTTCTCTGAAGATGGAGGAGTCCCTCTTCTTGTGCCCCCTCGGCCTGCTGCCCTTCAAACCCCCCTTATCCAAGGTCGCTCCCTTCCGATTTCATTCTTAGGTTCACCTGTGAGAAATGTCAATGACAACTGATGCCACGTACGTTGTTCCGTGCAGTGCAAGGGCGGTCATATGGGCTGTCGGCGCTGCGTCGGCGAGCTTGCGCCGAACCCGTGCAAGAAGTGCGAGCAGCCGGCGAGGTTGCCGCCGTCGAATCGATCTGGGGCAAGATTGCCGCCGTCGAATCGATCTGGGGCAATGGTCAAGTGCGTCGGCTGCCAGAGCTTGGTCGCCTCCACGGAGTCCTACAAGCACTATATCGCGTGCCCGCATGGTCCGTGCGGCTGCACAGAGGCCATCAATACCGGCTGCAGCTTCACCGGCCCGCCGCGGGAGCTCCTGGTACACCTCCAAGCATCCCACTTCATCCCAGTGTTTACGTTCCAGTATGGCATACCCGCCTGGTGCATAGTTCGTGTTCCGGTACAACCGCGGGGACACCTGTTCATCGGCAGTGGGGAAGAAGACGGTAGCGTGTTCGCCATCACCGTTGGCGCGCTCGGCCCGACCACCATTGTGTCATGTGTGTGCATCAGGTCGGCCGCATGCTTGTTTCCGATGTACAAGGCGCAGCTGCTGGTGATTGGTCCGCCGGCGCCGGCGACGGCTGGGACCAGTGACCTCTCGACGGACACCTTGATGGCGGTAATCGAGCCGACGAGCTCCCCGACGCCTAGCTCGATCATGTTGCAGCAGCTCACTTCTTTCTGGCGGTGCCGCCCGTTACGCCGGCAGAATGGAGGGCAGCGTGTGTTGCCTATCTGCGTTTGCATCAACAAGAAGGTTATACAATAATCTTCGTTTAGTCATACTGCAATGTAGTTACTCGAAGATCGGAGGGAGTAGTTTAGTTCGAAGTAGGGTTCGTTCGGATGTATTTTGGACTTGTATAGTAGTACTACTACTCCAGAACTATTAGCTAGCTAGTTGGAGTGCTAGAATGCAGCTCGGAGTATTATAGTATTTTGGCAGTACTACTAGTATATGTATGTGACTGCAAATTCAAACTAAAATGGAGTATTTCTTGCTAATGTTGTTCTTTTGGAGTCATCATTTTTTTCTGAACGTGTTAACTATGCTATTGTCTAAGGATTCGTTTAGATTTCTTTGGTTGAATTCATATTTCGTCTCTTCCTAATTTGGCAAAACTGCACTGTCATGGGCATTCTTACAAGGTCGCTGAAGTTTCGAAGTTTCTTAATGTATATTGCGTAGGGTGTACCCCCTTAACATGGATCTGTTGCATTTTTGGGTTGTATTTTTTTTTTGGCAATTTTCAGGACCATAAAATAGCACGCCTTCAGTTGAAATTTGAATTAGTGGCCGATACTAGCATGGAGTAGTAAAGTTTTTTTGTACTCCCTCGGTCCCACCAAAAGTGTCTCACCTTTGTTAAAATTTAGATGGATACATGTTTTTTTTTGGGTGTGCCTATGTCTCAGTTGACTGAGAGTTTCTTAAGTCTCGATCACCTCGAGAAAAGTGCAGCTGCAGTTCAAAGAAAAGTGCAACTCGGTCCAGTTGCACATTTACGTAGAAAAGTGCAATTGCACTTTTTTGTGAAAAAGTGCAACTCAAAGCACTTTTTTGTAAGTGACTTAGACTTAAGAAAATCTCAGTTGACTGAGACATAGCAAAACCGTTTTTTTTTTTACAAAGTTGAGACAACTTTGGTGGGACGGAGCCACGGAGTCGTAGTTGATGGCGAGAAGGTTGATGCCTTGCTAGGTTGGTGTACGTTGCAAAAAGAACAAGGTTGGTGTGTATTTGTTTTATTTGTTCACCATAATACTGACATGGCCATCGATTTGATTAGACAACACAAGCCTGGGATGTTTCACTTATTTATTGTAGGAAGCACGATTAATGTTATGTAATGATGGGGCTACTCCTATAGTCCGTCTGCTCCTACTCGGGTGTCGGGTCACGGTCACACTCTCCTCTTTTTGAACACATTCACACTCTCCTCTTTTTTGAACACATTCACACTCTCCTCGAAACTGCAGTAGGCAGTATATGCATCAGAGGAGGAGCGTCTCGGTTCACCTCCGTCGTCTATCCCCACTCCGCCCAGCTTCCATAGCACGCGCCTGCGTCTCCGCCATGGCGCTTTCGCATCCTATCCAGCAGTGCCCAGTTTGAGAGCCTCTGTTCTCCAACTCAAACCCCCACCTGCCGCCATTGATCGCCATCTCTCTCCCAAAGTTCGAATCAGTAGATCTCCCAAGAAAATACCAACCCCATTGTACCACCTGCCTCATTGCGATGGCGAAATCGAGCAGGGTCTGTGGATCTGGGCTGTTTCACAAGGTGTTTACGGAAGGCCCCCTTGAAGTGCTCATCAGCCAGTGCGACGCCATCACCGCCGCGTCCCTAGTCGGTTCCTCCAAAAGTATTCTTCAGTCAGCCAAATACAGTGCCACTCTGCCTGCTTCTCAGCCGTTTGGCCTTCCGTGTGTTCTCTGTTGTGACCCGGCGGATAAACCATGGGTGTTCAAGGAGGATTTGCCGGTGCACAGCAAGTGCAAACTAGTGCCGCTGGACAGGTTCTCCTATGATGGCCTAGTGCCACACGGTAAGGATGAGGAGCGGGCAGGTGCCAATGGAGATTGGATCGCCATGGTTGGCCCCGAAGGCAAGTGGAACCTCCTCAATGTCTACACTCATCGCAAGATCAAACTTCCATCTTTGAGGAAGAAGTTTGAAACCACACGCAATCCTCTTATATTCGGGTATAAGGGTTCTGCTATTCAACTCCAGAAGATAGCTATTTGCCAAGTTCCTACAGCTGCTCGGCGGTATGAAGATTTCTCCCTTGTCGCAATCTTCGACTTTGCAATTGCCTACCTCAATGCCGAATATCCTGGTACATGGATAATTCTTGAAAACCAGTTTCAGTACGGTGCCATATACTGCGATGCAATTATACATAACGAACTTGTGTTCGCCGTTACTGAGCTTGGAAATGTTTATGCATGGGATCCTAATGAATTTGGTAACATTTCCTCCCTATCTTTTTTATATACGTAACTTATATAGTATTTCACCTCTTATTTGTTGAACTGTTTTGGCATCTTTTGGCTTAAAGGAATTCCATAGGCGCACACCATAACCCTCTTGTGGTATGGACATATTTAGAATTTAACATCTATAGGAATTTTAGTATGGTCTAATGTGCATGTTGTTCCTTAGGAAAAAGGCCCCCTAGTAATTAAGTTTCTTTATTATTACTCCCTAGAAAATTTAAGGTAGAGTAGAAATAGAATCAATAAAGCTGCCATGCAATATTGATAAAGACTTTCATTTGTTTATATTCCCCCGGTTCTAGAGAATAAGGAGTACTATATTCAAACCATCTAAAATTTGGACCAATATTTTGGGGAACATGTTTTTAATCCATATGAAGTTTTACCAAGATGTTCGAAATATATTTCAAACCATCTTATGTTCGACCATGATTTTATAAAGTACTAGTATTGGCATCTACAATATCAAATCAATATCACTAGTAGATAAATCATGCAATATATTTTCATGTGATGTGTTCTTTCCTTTTTCAAGGTCCTATAGTGCTCCGTGCTCCATTCATTCCGCGGACGGCTGGATTTTATGGCTGTGACTATTTTGACTCTAATAATTAAATGCGTGGTGGCTGGCAAGATCTCAAGATCGTTCTAGACTTCTCCTGGTCTATGCACGTGGCGTAATGGATTTTGACGCTGACGGTGCTCCAACTTATTTTGATAGTACCCGTTCTGTCCATTGCGGTCGCGCTGTTCACAGCTATTCGGGGTATACCTGCATTGTATTCTCGAATGACACTAGTCGGTTACTTCCAGCCAACCGGTGGGAAAGGGTTACTAATCTTGGAGACTATTCTATGTTCCTTGGGTTGAACTATCCGATTTTCATGCCAGTGGGTGGTGCAACATTTCCCCCAGGATATTTGACAAGAAGAAACTGCATCTACACCACGCCTCAGGCCATTGGCTCTCAGTTTGACACATCACATCAAGAAATTTTCCGCTTCAGTCTAAATGGCGAAGACCACCAAAGCATCTCTTTCTCAAGCAGCGGTCCAGTGGCCAACTGGCAGACGGGGTTTTGGTTCATCCCAAGCTACACCAACGCGCTGGACTGGAACAAAGACAATCAGAGTTAGGGATATTTATGTAATAGTAGGATCATACTACTAGCTAGCTCAGTTGGTCTTGACTCCTATTTAACTATTTATTGCTAATGGACTTAGGTGATTAACTGATGCTATTTGCATGAACCGAGGTGCTTCTTTTAATTTGATCAAATACGGTCTATGCACATGCATGGTTGTTTGGCTGTTTCAGTGTCCCTAGAGGCATACATATATACTGTTATTTAGCAATCTTTATTACAGTACAAAGGTCTTAACCTCATGGTTCACAGAAAGTATAAACGTAGATCAACCATCTAAACATAGAAGACATTCTAGTGTATGATTCTTACATATACACATCAACATCCTATCAGAAAATCTTAATGTGAATTGTACTGGCTGTACAAACCCGTGCATCATTCTCTAGCCGGTTGCACCCAAAAACCAAATCGTGGTACTTCATAGTTGACTGTATGTAGGACAACATACAGATCCAATGCGAAGCCATGGGTATCACCTGCATGACAGAACCATATTTCACATGGTTGGAGGTACTCCATATGGCATTTAAAATCATTCCTTGTCCTTCATATGGCCCTAAAAATAGTACAGTTGGATTTGTGGGTTTTAATTTTTTATTAACACACTCAATTGATTGCCCAAACATTGATTAATAATATTATTAAGGGGTGTGATGTTGAAAGCCATAAGAACAATGTGCCAAACAATCTTTGCTAGCGGACGGTAAATGTATACCCATCAGAAATAATCAGCAGACGTGCATGTTTCTTTGGTCAGAATAACTGCTGCACCATCTTAAAGCTAAATGGCATGACCATTTATTTGATTTGATAGCGTGCAGCTAGATGGCGTACATTACTATCTCTACTTCCTTGGGTCGCCCAAATCTGGAGTACTAAAAGCAAATCCTGGTGATTCATTTGACAAGACAACACAGATGCGTCCAAATTTCTCCGCCCATATTATTATAGTAATATACGAAATCTGGAGTGCGTTGCCTCGTTGCCTTCCAAGAGAAGCTGCATTCCTTGCCAAAAAACTAAGAGAGAGGCTGTATTTATAACTACCTCACCGGCCGCCACTAGTACAAACCATCACTCCCTCTCCACCTCCACCTCCATCTCTTCCCTAGTAGCTCCACCTCCATATCGGCGACGGACCACAATCGCGCGGCTTCGACTTCCTCTTCGACGGCGGCGGCGACAGAGGCGTGAGGCACCTTCTCCGCGGCGCATCACTCATCCTCGTTCCGCGGCAACAATGGCTGTATGTGAAATCACCATACCCTTGTGTATGGTAGAGATGATGATGTGCGGATAAATTTTTATTGGCGGTTGCTCATCCTTGTTTGAATATTTGGTGTAGATTCACATCTAGGGCAGGGTGTCAAGCGGGGTGGGTAGCGGGCTAGCTAGTTTCAGTGCGAGTGCTTTAAATCTGCTCTAATCTCAACCACTATTTGCTCTACTCCCTCCGTCCCGGTTTACAGGGCCTACGCGTCTCCCAAGATCATCAATTTAACTAATATAATATAAAATTTACACTATAAAAATTATACCATTAGAAAGTACAACATCTGAGCTTTCTAATGATATATGTTTTGTAGTATATATTTTGTGTTACGTTGGTAAAATTAACAACCTAGGGATAACGGGTAGGACCTGTAAACCGGGACGGAGGTTTTCTACTTATGGACGATTCGCGGACGCCGCTTGCAACCCTAATCTAGGGTATTGATCCTAGTTTAGTAGACTACTAGGATTTACATGCCAATTTGTTTTTAGACTAGATCCGGATATTTGTCAATACTACTACGTACTTCTTCCGTTCGTATTTAATTGACTCTAGTTGAAAGTATCGACAGTTCATTTTCTTCTCTCCCTCGCGTCGACTAATTAAAACCGAACAGAGTTAGGAATCCATGTGCATCCGTACTACCAGTAAGGTATTGCGTTGTTGCAGAGGCTCAGTGTAAGCAATATCTTTCGATATTAATATACTCACTTTATCAGAAAATAAATTAGTAATCCATGTTCAAACTTGCTAGTTTGATCGACGTTTGATGATGATTTGTGAGGCCATGTATGGGCCTAGTTTGTTTTGCCTGGTGGTCAGTAGGCTGATGATTTATTTTTTGCTTGGTCGATCTGTGGTCGTTCCATGGCCACTGCTGATTAAGCATTACTAGAATCAACAATTTTTTGCTTGTCTGGTGATTGGAAGTGTATGCGCTAGCACCATCGCACGATGATTAGTCTTAATGGAGATGCAGATGTCGATCAAGAGGAAGAAACATATCTTGATCATGCATTTCTCACGAGATTACTTGGTGATTGGAAGTAGAATCCACAATTTGTTGTGCAAACTTCTCAACATATGCATATATTCAATGAATTGGCTTTATTTTTTTAGATCAACATGAATTGGCTTTATGTGATCAATAGTACTTATTGCAGATGGATGGAGGGGAAAGAGCGAAAAAACCGATACTTAGTGAGATGACTTCTCATTCTGTGACTTCTGATATCCCAGATAACAAGGTAAATATATAGAACGACGATTCGTAGGTGATAAAAGCAGAATCCACAATTTGCCGTGCAAACTTCTCAACATATGCATATATTTGATTAATTAGTTTTATGTGATCAATAGTATTACTTATTCCAGGATGGACGTAGGGGAAGGAACGAAAAAGCGGATGCTATGTGAAATGACTTCTAAATACGTGTGTTACGATATCCCGATTGACAAGGTAAACATATGGACCGACGCTTGTTTTGCCGCTGCCTGTTAGATGGCTAGATGCTCTGGTCTAATTTCTGTTCATGTGCTTATTATTGCAGAAACATAGAGTTGAAGAAAACTCTATATTGTCTGATGACAAAGGTGAAATGGCATGCCAGTCTTTTAAACCTCCGACGCCACCTTGTTTACTGTCTATGGAGACTGATGCAGCTGGACCTGGTACTGATGAGCCTATACCTGGCATCATCGTGCCACATGAAGAAGGTTGTGGATTGGGTTTACCCCCTGCTGTAGAAACTGGTGGTGCAGCTGGAGCTGCTAGTGTAGAGCCTCTAGTGAACGGTGTCGTGCCACGGGAATTCTCTGAACTGGAGCAAAACGGTTTACCTATTGTCAAGACCGATTTAACTGGTGCTGATGCTGGAGTTGCTACTGATGATCCTGCACCCGAAGGAGGTTTTGTATTGGTAGAACCCGTCATGACTATGCCCACGATGCTTGGTGGTGGTGGACTGGAGCTGGTAGGGTAGAGCCTCTAGCGAAAGGTGTCGTGCCACGAGAATCCTCTGAAGTGGATATTGGTGGTTTACCCTCTGTAGAGACTGGTGGTCTACCTGGAGCTGGTATTGTAGAGATTTCAGCAAACGGTGCTGTCCCACCCGACTCCTATAAACTGGAGCATGTACCTGACGCACCTGTAAGTAGTGGTGATGATTCCGCTGAATCTGATCAAGAAGGATCTGCATCTCTAGGACAAGATGTCAGCTGTCATTCACCTGAACCTGAGCTGAAGTCAGCAACGGTAGCTTATATGGCACGGACTGTCCTTCAAGCTCTAAAGATCCAGTTGGGTGGTTCACAGGACCAACTACTCCAAGCCATTGTCACTACAAAAGATCAGCCAGCATGCTTCGTCATCTCCTGCATATTGTTTGACAAGTCAAGCACCTTGCAACTGGCGCATTGTTCAATCCCATCAGCATGGAGAGAGGAGCTATGTTTATGTCAAGATGATTCATGCTGATTTGGTAAGGTTCCATGATAAGATGTATGGGTGGGGTGAGGCAAGAGCCACATTTTGCAGCATTCACACAGTCTTCGCTCTTGAGCCAGACCCCATGGATGCTTACCCAGTGGTGCAGCTGTCCTGACTTGATATATGTTTTATGATCAGTATGCTGCTGTCGTGGAACTGTGATGTGGAGCTACCTTTCTTATGGTTTCTAGGCTTTTGGTTTCAACATGTATTATGGAGCTTACCTTAGGACTTTCGCATGCGTTTGGCTGTTGACCTGTAATGTTTGTGGTTGGTTATCTAATCTACTTGGCACAATCATATTGCAAAGGCAAATGTTCCTTTTCTCTTTAATTGTTATTATGACTTATGTGTTATAACCAGGCAAGAATATGCAATCTTGGTTCTCTGACCGATATATATGTACACACAACTTTTGTTCACATAATAACACTTACACGGGAAAAGAGTAGCTTTCTCTGTTGGACAAACACCAAACCACAAAAGGGTAACAACACAATATCCAAACTAGGTACGGCACCTGTTGAGCATACATGACTTTTGGCGTAAAATCACGTTAACCAACACTAGCATCATCTTGTTCTTTGCAAGGTGCTATGCTTATCAGTCTAATCCCAATACACCACCTACTTCAGGTGGCACGATGATGTCAAGTGTAGGCTCACCAGTACCAACTCTCTTGCATCAGTCTCCATTGAATGTACGCCACTGCTGCAGCAGACACCATTAGCAATGCAAGCTGAAGGTGTTCTTATCCTCATATCAGGATCACATAATACAGGTGTCAAGCTTCATGCACTAGCCAACACAATAAAAAGTCCGAACTAGGATAGCTAGGAAAAAAACATGAAGATCTTTTTTTCGAATCCCACGCTGAACATCTTTTTTTTTAACTAATTAGGTAAGCTCCTGCTGACGAACATATTACAGCAACTCCAGCAGTGGCTCTATATTTTGGCGCTGTGGGCTGAATGGCTGATGCTGCGCATGGAGCCGGCAATAGCTTCACCGGAAGCTGCAAACTGTGGCGGCCAAATGCAGGGCTGAAACAGCGTATTTTCAGAGGCGCTATAAATGCAGCGCCAAAAACAGAATATAATGAAAAATAGAGTGCAGTAAAACAGAAGATCAAACAAAGACTAGAAATAGACATAAAATAGGATAAAATTAGCTTGATAGATACTCCGTAGTTCATATTTTTACAAAGTAGTGCGATAAAACTAAACTAAAACTCGACATCTGACGAGTCCGGTGTCGTGCCCGACACCGGATCCGACGAGAAGAGGTCAATCCAACGGGGGTCGTCCTCGCCAATGGTGGTCGGCCCGGCGAGCTGCGCTTCGATGAAGGCCCGCTTCGTCGCCTTCTCCGCCCTCCGTCGTGCGCGGTCCTCCTTCTTCGCTGCCCGCCTCGTCGCCTTCTCCGCCCTCCGTCTGCGGAAGTGCTCGTTCTCGGCGGCAACGTCCTCGGGGAAGCGGGCCGCCCACTCGCGCGCCGCGCGCTCGTCCCGCTCGGCGATGCGCAAACGGCGCTCCGTCTCGCGGCGGCGGTGCTGTTCCTCCTGTCTAACGATGTACGGCGGCGGCGCGAGATCCTCGGCCTGCTGGCGCGTCCACACGTCATGGAAATTCATCGACGATCGCGGGCGCCCGAGCCGCCACGCCACGGCGTCGTACGCGCGCGCGGCCTCGTGCGCGGTCTCGTAGGTGCCGAGGCCGATGCGCTCGCCGCCGTCACGTATCTCCGCGTAATACGTACCTTTGGGGCGCGCGCGGACGCCGCGGTACCCCGTGCCCGAGACGCGGCAGTACCGCGAGCTCGACGCGAGACGAGGCATGGCGGCGGCAGCGGAAGCGGAGCCGCGGCGGCGATATTAGGCGCAGATGGGCAAATTTCAGCAACCCGTGTCCATCTTTTTTTTTTTGGCAGGATTACGCCATGTACCACCTTCCAATTAGAAAATAGGACTGTTCAGCCTTCCTGTTGGGCCCAATATTTCACTTTGGGTTGCCAACGGCCATCTACATGGTAATTGCTATCGGCCTACTTGCTCCTACTGTCGAAGCCCAATAACTACAAATGGGCCTTTCTGCTCATGCAATTTCGGCCCTTTTCTAATGAAACACAGATCCTATGAATGGCAAAAGAAAAAAAACGCGGAGATTCTACATAAAAGTTGTTTTTATTTATTTTGAATTATTGGGTTCCCATTTTTGAAACTGCTCATGCCCAATATGAAAATCCTTGTTCGCTCCATACCCACATGGATAACGGTATTTTTAATAATTCATAAAGTGGATTTGAAATTTAAAACATATCCTAATAATTCCATGATTTAATCTATCAACTTGCAAGATCTTGGAGAGAAAAAGCTTGTATTAGTCTGCAGAATCCTCACCGTTTCAAAGGCGGCAGTGGATCAAAAGAAAAAAGGAAGTAGCCAGAAATTAGGGGTCAAAAATAACTCCAAGAAATGAAACTTTTATTGTTCGTAGAGGATGACATGCGGGACCCATGAGCCAGCAGCTTACTCAACGTTTCAAAGGCGGCATGAGATCGGAAGAAAAAGGCAAGTGACCAAATATCAGGAGCCAAAAATAATCCAAGAAATGAAACTTATTGTACATAGAGGATGACATGCGGGTCCCACTTTGCAGCAGCGGTTTCAGCGTTTCAAATGCGGTTTGAGATCAAAAGAAAAAGAAAGTAGCCAGAAATTAGGGGGTAAAAAACTCCAAAAAAAGAAAGTTGATTGTACATAGAGGATGACATGCGGGTCCCATGAGTCAGCAGCTTACTCAACGTTTCCAAGGCGGCAGGGGATCAAAAGAAAAAGGAAATAGCCAAAAATCAGAGGTGAAAACCAAGAAAAGAAATTTTATAGTACATAGAGGATGACATGCGGGTCCCATGAGCCAGCAGGTTCCTCAACGTTTTCAAAGGCCGGTGGGGATCAAAAGAAAAAGGCAAATAGCCAGAAATTAGGGGTAAACAATAAATCCAACAAAGGAAAGGTTTATTGTTCATAGATGCTGACATGTGGGACCCATGAGCCAGCAGCGTCAAGGCAAGTGACCAAAAATCAGGGGTAAAAAAAATCCAAGAAAATAAACTTTATTGTACATAGAGGATGACATGTGGGTCCCATGAGCCAGCACCTTACTCAATGTTTCAGAGGTGGCTTGAGATCGAAAGAAAAAGGAAAGTGACCGAATATCAGGAGCTAAAAATAATCCAAGAAAGGAAACTTTTATTGTACATAGAGGTTGACATATGGGTCCCACTAATACAAGCTCTTTCGCTCGAAGATCTTGCAAGGTTATTGTACATAGAGGATGACATGCGGGCCCCATGTGCCAGCAGCTTACTCAATGTTTCCAAGGCGGCAGTGGATCAAAAGAAAAAGGAAATAGCCAAAATCAGAGGGTGAAAAATAAATCCAACAAAGGAGAGGTTTATTGTCCATGGAGGCTGACATCTGGGACCCACGAGCCAGCAGCGTCCTCTACGTTTAGAAGGCGACTGGGGATCGAAAGAAAAAAGGCAAATAGCCAGAAATTAGGGGTACAAAATAACTCCAAGAAAGGAAGTGTTTATTGTTCATAGAGGCTGACATGTGGGACCCATGAGCCAGCAAAGTCTTCAACGTTTCAAAGGCGGCAGGGGATCAAAAGAAAAAGGAAGTAGCCAGAAATTAGGGGTAAAAAATAACTCCAAGAAAGGAAACTTTTATTGTTCATAGAGGATGACATGCGGGACCCATGCTCCAGCAGCTTCCTCAACGTTTCAAAGGCGGCATGAGATCGAAAGAAAAAGGCAAGTGACCAAATATCAGGACCCGAAAATAATCGAAGAAAGAAATTTTATTGTACATAGAGGATGACATGCGGGACCCATTTAGCAGCAGCGGTCTCAACGTTTCCAAGGCGGCACGGGATCAAAAGAAAAAGGAAGTAGCCAGAAATTAGGGTTCAAAAATAACTCCAAGAAAGGAAACTTTTATTGTTCGTAGAGGATGACATGCGGGACCCATGAGCCAGCAGCTTACTCAACGTTTCAAAGGCGGCATGAGATCGAAAGAAAAAGGCAAGTGACAAAATATCAGGAGACAAAGATAATCCAAGAAAAGAAAACTTTATTGTACATAGAGGATGACATGCGGGTCCCATTTAGCAGCAGCGGTCTCAACGTTTCAAATGCGGCTTGAGATCAAAAGAAAAAGAAAGTAGCCAGAAATTAGGGGGTAAAAAAACTCCAAGAAAGGAAAGTTTTATCGATGAGCCAGCAGAGTCCTCAACGTTTCAAAGGCGGCAGGGGATCAAAAGAAAAAGGAAATAGCCGAAAATCAGAGGGTGAAAAAAAAACCAAGAAAATGAACTTTTATAGTACATAGAGGATGACATGCGGGTCCCATGAGCCAGCAGGTTTTTCAACGTTTCAAACGTGGCATGAGATCGAAAGAAAAAGGCAAGTGACCAAATATCAGGATCCAAAAATAATTCAAGAAAAGAAACTTGATTGTACATAGAGTATGACATGCGGGTCCCATTTAGCAGCAGCGGTATCACCGTTTGAGAGGCGGCAGGGGATCGAAAGAAAAAGGCAAGTGACCAAATATGAGGTGCCAAAAAAAATCGAAGAAAAGAAAGTTTTATTGTACATAGAGGATGACATGCGGGTCCCATGGGCCAGCAGGTTTTTCAACGTTTCAAACGTGGCATGAGATCGAAAGAAAAAGGCAAGTGACCAAATATCAGGAGCCAAATATAATCTAAGAAAAGAAATTTTACTGTACATAGAGGATGACATGCGGGTCCCATTTTGCAGCAGCGGTCTCACCGTTTGAGAGGCGGCACAGAACCAAAAGAAAAATGAAGTAGCCAGAAATCAGGGGGTGAAAAAAATCCAAGAAGAAAGATTTCAATTGGGCTGCATCTGGACATCTGGGCCTTCGAACTATCCTGCTAGGCCTTTTGACTCGTACAATTTCAGCCCACTCCAAAACAGGAAAGTTCCGAATTTTCTAAAAAAACAGGAAAGTCCTATGCTTCGCAAAGACAAAAAAACAAGGAGATTCAACATATAAGTTGTAAAAATAAAGATTTAAAGACGAACTTTTATTGTACATAGAGGATGACATGCTGTCCCATTTTGCAGCAGAGGTCCCAACGTTTCAAATGCGGCTTGAGATCAAAAGAAATAGAAAGTAGCCAGAAATTAGGGGGTAAAAAAAAACTCGAAGAAAAGAAAGTTTATTGTACATAGAGGATGACATGCGGGACCCACGAGTTAGCAGCTTACTCAACGTTTCCAAGGCGGCAGGGGATCAAAAGAAAAAGGAAATAGCCAAAAATCAGAGAGTGAAAAAAAACCCTAGAAAATAAACTTTTGTAGTACATAGAGGATGACATGCGGGTCCCATGAGCCAGCAGGTTCCTCAACGTTTCAAACGTGGCATGGGATCGAAAGAAAAAGGCAAGTGACCAAATATCAGGAGCCAAAAATAATCCAAGAAAAGAAACTTGATTGTACATAGAGGATGACATGCGGGTCCCATTTTGCAGCAGCGGTCCCAACGTTTCAAATGCGGCTTGAGATCAAAAGAAAAAGAAAGTAGCCAGAAATTAGGGGGTCAAAAAAAACTCCAAGAAAGGAAAGCTTTATCGTTCATACAGGCTGACATGTGGGACCTATGAGCCAGCAGCTTACTAAACGTTTCAAAGGCGGCAGGGGATCAAAAGAAAAAGGAAATAGCCAAAAATCAGAGGGTGAAAAAAAATCCAAGAAATCAAACTTTTATTGTACATAGAGGATGACATGGGGGTCCCATGAGCCAGCAGATTCCTCAACGTTTCAAACGTGGCATGAGATTGAAAGAAAAAGACAAGTGACCAAATATCAGGTGCCAAAAATAATCCAAGAAAGGAAACTTTATTGTACATAGAGGATGACATGCGGGTCCCATTTGCAGCAGCGGTCTCAACGTTTCCAAGGTGGCACAGGACCAAAAGAAAAATGAAGTAGCCAGAAATCAGGGGGTGAAAAAAATCCAAGAAAAGATAGATTTCAATTGGGCTGCATCTGGACATCTGGGCCTTCGAACTATCCTTGGGGCCTTTTGATTCGTACAATTTCAGCCCACTCGAACATGGAAGTTCGGATTTTTCTCAAAAAAACAGGAATGTCCTATGCTTCGCAAAAACAAAAAACAAGGAGATTCAAGATATAAGTTGTAAAAATAAAGATTTAATTTATCCGTTTGCAATAGCTCGTGAGCGAAATACACTGTTTATTGTCTGCAAAATAATCAAGATATCACATGTTTCTTGTACGGGGAGGCTGACATCAGGGACCCATGAGCCAGCAGCGTCGTCAACGTTTCAAAGGCAGGGGGTCGAAAATAAAAAAAACAAAAAATCAGTTGGTAAAAAAATCCAAGAAAAGAAAACATTTATCGTTCTGAGAGGATGACATGCGGGACCGATGAGGCAGCAGCATCCTCAACGTTTCCAAGGCGGCAGGGGATCAAAAGAAAGAAAAAGGAAATAGCCAGAAATTAATTAGGGGTCAAAAATAAATCCACCAACGGAAACTTTTATTGTTCATAGAGGATGACATGTGGGACCGACCTGCCAACAGCGTCCTCATCATTTCAAAGGGGGCAGGGGATCGAAATAAAAAGGCAAATAGCCAGAAATTAGGGGTCAAAAATAACTCCAAGAAAGGAAACTTTTATTGTTCGTAGAGGATGACATGCGGGACCCATGAGCCAGCAGCTTACTCAACGTTTCAAAGGTGGCATGAGATCGAAAGAAAAAGGCAAGTGACCAAATATCAGGAGCCAAAAATAATCCAAGATTTATTGTACATAGAGGATGACATGTGGGTCCCATTTTGCAGCAGCGGTCTCAATGTTTGTAATGCGGCTTGAGATCAAAAGAAAAAGAAAGTAGCTAGTAATTAGGGGGTGAAAAAAATCCAAGAAAATAAAGTTGATGGACATAGAGGATGACATGCGGGTCCCTTGAGCCAACAGCTTACTCAACGTTTCAAAGGGGGCAGGGGATCAAAAGAAAAAGGCAAGCCAAAAATCAGAGGGTGAAAAAAAATCCAACAAAGGAAACTTTTATAGCACATAGAGGATGACATGCGGGTCCCATGAGCCAGCAGGTCTCTCAACGTTTCAAACGTGGCATGAGATCGAAAGAAAAAGGCAAGTGAAAAAATATCAGGAGCCAAAAATAATTCAAGAAAAGAAAGTTTTATAGTACATAGAGGATGACATGCGGGTCCCATTTAGCAGCAGCGGTATCACCGTTTGAGAGGCGGCAGGGGATCAAAAGAAAAAGGCAAGTGAAAAAATATGAGCAGCCAAAAATAATTCAAGAAAAGAAAGTTTTATAGTACATAGAGGATGACATGCGGGTCCGATTTAGCAGCAGCGGTATCACCGTTTGAGAGGCGGCAGGGGATCAAAAGAAAAAAGAAATTGCCAAAAATCAGAGGGTGAAAAAAAACCAAGAAAATGAACTTTTATAGTACATAGAGGATGACATGCGGGTCCCATGAGCCTGCAGGTTCCTCAACGTTTCAAACGTGGCATGAGATCGAAAGAAAAAGGTAAGTGACCAAATATGAGGTGCCAAAAATAATTCAAGAAAAGAAAGTTTTATAGTACATAGAGGATGACATGCGGGTCCCATTTAGCAGCAGCGGTATCACCGTTTGAGAGGCGGCAGGGGATCGAAAGAAAAAGGCAAGTGAAAAAATATGAGGAGCCAAAAATAATTCAAGAAAAGAAAGTTTTATAGTGCATAGAGGATGACATGCGGGTCCCATTTAGCAGCAGCGGGTATCACCGTTTGAGAGGCGGCAGGGGATCGAAAGAAAAAGGTAAGTGACCAAATATGAGGTGCCAAAAATAATTCAAGAAAAGAAAGTTTTATAGTACATAGAGGATGACATGCGGGTCCGATTTAGCAGCAGCGGTATCACCGTTTGAGAGGCGGCAGGGGATCGAAAGAAGAAGGCAAGTGACCAAATTTGAGGTGCCAAAAAAAACTCCAAGAAAAGAAAGTTTTATAGTACATAGAGGATGACATGCGGGTCCCATTTAGCAGCAGCGGTATCACCGTTTGAGAGGCGGCAGGGGATCGAAAGAAAAAGGCAAGTGACCAAATTTGAGGTGCCAAAAAAAACTCCAAGAAAAGAAAGTTGATTGCACATAGAGGATGACATGCGGGTCCCATTTTAGCAGCAGCGGTCTCAACGTTTCCAAGGCGGCAAGGGATCAAAAGAAAAAGGAAGTAGCCAGAAATCAGGGGGTCAAAAAAAATCCAAGAATAGAAAGAATTTTGGTTCATAGAGGATGACATGCGGGACCCATGATCCTGCATCGTAAACGGCTCGATCGGAGAACGTTGAACGAGATGGCGCGATCGAGAAAAAAAACAATGCCAGAGAGGCTGCCATCTGGGCCCTACATCCCTCGGCGGTGCGGATTTGCGTTGACTCGGCCGGCGAACCCGAGAATTCGCGATGCACCACGTCCCGGGCCACCATACGCGACGTTTTGGCCGCTTTCGTCGGGCTAGGTGGCCTCAAAAACGAGAAAAAAAAAAGTTTTGACATGCACCACGGAGGGACCAAAATCGTCGGCCATGGTACACCAGCAACCACGGCGCGACTTCAACTTCGTCGGCCATGGCAACTTTTCTTGTAGTGAGATGTATGGCATCTGACTCCTATCGCGAGCCCCCGTGCCCCGTCACCGAAGAGAGCGAGGATCGAGCCAGTCAAAGAGTCGAGTGATCTCCTGACTGGTAGCTCTGCGACTCCTTCAATGGACGATGTAAATACCTCTCTTTCTCTTTTTATTGTCGAACGTTTTCAACTCTTTTTATTGTCGAAATCTTTCTCATTCCGTGTTTACTCTTCAGCCTTTGATGAAGGAATTTGTTCGTCTTGGTACCCAATTTATCGGGTATCGTGACCATGCCAATCAGTTGAAAGGTATTTTATTCTTGCTTCTTTTCATCGAGTAAGTTTTCCTCTCCCCTTTTTTCTTATCATAACCTTGTTACTTCTTTGTTTTGGTAGAGGATGTTTCGGAGGCTAACAAGCGCGCTGATGACCTTGCCCTCAAGCTGGAGCAGAGTGAAAAAGCTCGCGAGAAGGCTGAGTCAGACGCTGCCGCTGTCGAGGATCTTCGAAGAAGACTCCATGCCGCGGAAAGTGCCTTAAGCGAGAACATCAATCAACAGTCGACTCGCGAGGAGGACATCATCGCTCGCTTGGAGTCGCAAAATCGGTGCTTCGTGAGTAAGTGTTCTGACCATCTTACTTCTATCTTGAACCTTTGCTTTTCCGTACATTTGTTGACGACCCGACGTTTTGTTTCAGCAGGGAGGATGCACCAAGATTTTGAACTTGAAAATCCCGCAGATGATCGTCTTCTTGACGCTCTTTCGCTTCTTGAAATTCATGGAGACGAAGTGCGCCAGAGTATCTGCGATGCCAAGTCGGTGTTTTCTCGGCTTTTTCCCTACTTCTTCGCGAAGAAAGAGAAACCCAAGACCTTCGCTGCCTTGGCCGGGCAATTCATCCCTGAAGAAGACCTAGGGTTGGGCCTCCGCCAAGAAGTATTGAAAATAGGCGTTGAAGGCACCATTGCGTTGGTTGCCGAGAGCCAGCAAGACGTCGACTGGGCGAAAGTTGGTAACATCCGGAAGATGGAGACGAAGAGGTGGCAATATTTGATTAAGGCCGCGAAGCCAAACTCGAAGAAGATCCTCTCCTTCCTCGGATGCAAACCAACTCCTTCTCCTAGTTCGACAAAGCCGGAGGTCAAGTAAACCGTCTTGCCCTTATCTTTTTGTTTGTTCTCTCTTTTGTTGTTGTCGCCGTAGTAGCTTTGGCGACAGCTAATCCTTGGTTCGCTAGGAACCCTCTTTTGTAATGCTCGTGTAAATATCCAAATGAATCAATGGAAAGTTATTTTTCCAAGTTATTGATATCAAAATTTTTCCTCTCCAGTTGGTTTTTGACAACTATACCGTGGTGCCTCGTCCACCTGATTCGTTACCGGCCACATCTTATTCGAGAAAAACTTCCGCTGCCAAATTTATCGAGAGTTCCCCGAGTGCTGATCAAATCGAAGATTTAAACGAACTTCGACAACAGCTCCAGCCGATGAAAAACAGGCTCTCGTGATAATGGAGCAATCTCGAAGATCTTCCGAGAGAGAAAAACTTGCTCTTCAACAGGCTCAGGAAGCCTTGGCTTTGAAGGAAGCCGCGGTTGCTGAAGCTGCACAAGCTTCTTCGCGAGAAGAACATATGCTTCAACTGATGAACGATGCTATCTTGGATATGGCAGGTATACTTCCTGAGTTCGATTTCTCTCAATTTTTCATCCTGCTTGTTTTCCACCTCTCGCTGATGTTTCCATTGGGTAGGTTCTTTTCTGGATATTGCTGCCGAAGATCAGCGTGTTGAATCTAGATCCAATGTTCTTATCAAACTCGCCTTGGAACATGGTTCAAATTTCTGGGCTACGCCTGAACGTACCCGACAAATCGTCAGATTCCAAGATCGCGCTTGTCAAGTTCGTGATTTTCTCGACTTTTGTACCAAGACGCTAGCCTTAGTTTTCAATGCCTTGTTTCCTCGCAACCCTCCGCCAGAGACTCTTCCTGATCTGATGAATAAATTTCGGGATGCTCCCTGAATCGATGGGTTCGTGAAGGCTCAACTGACTGCTGGAGCTAGATTTGCTATGATTATGTTGCAGATCTGCTACCCGAAGTTAGACATGACCCAGATTGTCGCCAAGTGTCAAGCCAAACTTACTAGGAGGAGGAGGAGGAATATCGGCAAGATCGACGATGCTGTAACTCCAATAGCCGAAGAAATGATGGACGAATTGCTTCGGATGGACGCTGAATTTTTCGTGAGGGGTAGCTATGCTGAACATAGTATTGGTGTTGCAAATAACGAGAGGATCAATATAGATGTTATAATGGTTGATAATTGAAAAATTTCTTTGTTGTCTGTCACTGAAGATCTGTATATTGTAAATGCTATGTATATTGTCAAATATCTTAAGCTATCCTTCTTTCGACAAGCCCCCGAGCTTTTTTGCTGGCCGCAATTTTGTATCTTTATTGATTTGCGAGGTGATTTGCACCAAGGCGAAATATTTTTGCGAGCTGTATTTTTCGGCAATGTATATATATATTGTAACTGCGGGATGCAAGCCCCCGAGTGTGTCGATAAAGAAGATGTGTGTGACCAATATCTTTATTATATGGCAGCACCGCGAGCCCGCCTCATTAAAAACCTTTCAGCCCCACTCGGTGCCCTGAAAGGAAAAGAGTGCGTCTGAAAACTCGCGGGCATTTCAGTACATTGAATTTTTACAGAGAAGACTATATTTCGACTTTAGGCGTAAAACCGCCTAAGTTGCGCCACGTTCCAAGGATTTGGCTCGGCAACCCCTGTCTTTTTGTCCTTTATCCTGGATGCTCCACCTTCGATTACTTCAGTGATGATGTAAGGGCCGACCCATGGCGATTCAAGTTTCCCGTGGCTAGTTTGTGTGAGCCGAAGAACCAAATCGCCTACTTGGAAAGATCTTGGTCGTAAACGTCGACTGTGGTAATTTTTCATATCTTGCTGGTACTTGGTAACCCTTGATAATGCCTCATCGCGAGCTTCATCGAGTGCATCGACATCGTCTTCCAGTGCCTTTCTCGAAGTTTCTTCGTTGAATTCCACCACTCTTGGGGAGTTGTGTTCTATCTCTATCGATAGCACTGCCTCAGCTCCATGGACCAGAAAAAACGGGGTTTCTTGTGTCGCTGTATTTGGTGTTGTCCGAATACTCCATAACACGCTAAGTAACTCCTCTGGCCACGTTTGTCGGGCTTTTTCCAGTGGTGTCAACAGACGCTTTTTGATGCCATTGCAGATGATTCCGTTTGCTTTCTCGACCTGTCCATTGGTTTGCGGATGCGCAACTGAGGCAAACTGTAGTTTGATGCCTACTTCTTCGCAATACGCTTTGAACTCCTTGGATGTGAAGTTGCTGCCATTGTCTGTGACGATACTATGGGGGACTCCAAATCGAAAGACGATGCTCTTGACAAACTTGACTGCGGATGCTCCATCTGGTGAATTTATCGGCTTTGCTTCTATCCACTTTGTGAACTTGTCGACAGCTACGAGCATATACTCGTATCCTCCTGGCCAAGACTTGTGCAATTTTCCCACCATATCAAGACCCCATTGAGCAAAGGGCCATGACAACGGTATTGGCCTCAACTCTGCTGCCGGAGAATGAGGTTTTGCGGCAAACCTTTGGCACGCGTCGCAAGTTCGAACATGTCCTTTGCATCCTCGATTGCTGTCAACCAATAAAAACCTGCTCTGAAAACCTTGGCTTCTATAGCTCGACTGCTTGGGTGATGTCCACACACTCCTTCGTGTACGTCCTTCATAATAAGCCTTCCTTCTTCGGGTGTGACGCATCTCTGTAGTACTCCCGAAATACTTCGTTTGTATGGCTCTCCTTTGACCATAGTAAAGGCTTTAGAGCGTCTGATAACTCGCCTTGCTTCAACTGGATCGTCGGTTAGTTCTTTCCGTAGGATATATGCTGTGTAGGACTGCATCCAAGGAATTTGTACCATCATTATCACGTGTGGTTCCTCCTCTTCTTGCGACGATGCTGCTTGAGCCTCCGAGGCTTTCTCATCCTTCTCCTTCTTCTGCTGCTTCTTTGCCTTGGTTGATCTTTCGGCTATCTCTTCCCAGAACACACCAGGTGGTATTGCTAGACACTGCGACCCGATGTTTGCAAGAACATCGGCTTCATCGTTGCTACGTCTGCTAATATGATTTACTTCGCAACCGTCGAACAGCCTCTCGAGTTCATTATATACTTCCTTGTATGCTATCATGCTGTCATTGACTGCGTCGCACTGGTTCATCACCTGTTGAGCCACCAGCTGTGAGTCGCCGAAGATTTTTAATCGAGTTGCTCCGCAAGCTTTCGCCATCTTCATCCCGTGTATAAGTGCTTCGTACTCTGCCTCGTTATTAGATGCATTTGGAAACGTCATCCGTAGCACATATTTCAACTTGTCGCCTTGAGGTGATACTAGTATGACACCAGCTCTGGCTCCTTCTAATCTCTTGGACCCGTCAAAGTTCATAGTCCAAGTTCTCGACAAATCTGGTGGTCCTGTATTTTGTAATTCCATCACTCTGCGATGAAGTCTGGTAAGATTTGGGACTTTATTGCTTTTCTTTTTTCATATGTGATGACCCGAGGGGAAAGCTCTATTCCCCAAAGGGAGACACGACCCATAGCTTCCGGATTGTTTAATATATTGGATAAAGGCGCCTCATTGACCACTATTATCGGATGTGCCGAAAAATAGTGTCGCAGCTTTCTTGTGGTTGTAAACACTCCATATGCTAACTTCTGGTACTGCGGGTACCACTGTTTTGAGGGTGATAAAACTTCGCTGACGAAGTATACCGGCCGCTGCACTCCATGGAGTTTGCCTTCTTCTTCTCTTTCGACCACAAGGACTGTGCTGACCACCTGAGGCGTGGCTGCAATGTATAGCAGGAGAGGTTCCTTTTCCTTAGGCGCCACCAAGATTGGTGATGTCGAGATTGTGCGCTTAAGATCCTCGAAAGCTCTATCTACCTCTTCATTCCACTAGAATTTCTCTCCTTGTTTGATCAAGGCGTAAAACGGCAACACATTTTCTCCTAGCCTGGCGACGAATCTGCTCAGAGCTGCGACTCGCCCCGTCAGCTGTTGTATCTCCTTTAACTTTGTTGGCTTCCTCATTGTCACGATAGCTTGGATCTTTTCGGGATTGGCCTCGATTCCTCTTGCTGAAACTAAGAACCCAAGGAGTTCCCCGGCAGGGACGCCAAAAGAGCATTTTGTCGGGTTCAGCTTGAGGCAAAACTTGTCAAGGTTGTCGAAAGTCTCTTTCAGATCCTCGATCAAGGTTGACCCTTTCTTTGTTGTTATGACGACATCGTCGATATATACTTGGACGTTCTTGTCAATCTGCGTGGCTAGAAACTTCTGCATCATCCGCTGGTATGTTGCTCCCGCGTTTTTCAATCCAAAGGGCATTGTTCGATAGCAGAACACGTCGTAAGGTGTTATAAAACCTGTTTTGACTTCATCATCTTCTTTTAACCTGATCTGGTTATAACCAGAATATGCATCCAGGAATGAAAGACGTTCACAACCTGCCGTGGAGTCGATGATTTGATCGATCCTTGGGAGGGGAAAGTGATCCTTTGGACAATGTTTATTGAGACACGTGAAGTCGATGCACATGCAAAGGACTTTTGTGTTTTCTTTGGCACCAACACTGGGTTAGCTACCCATGTGGCCTCTGTATGTAACTCCTTGATAAAACCAGCTTCCCTGAGTCGATTGATTTCTGACAACATAGCTTTGCGGTTTGGTTCCGAAAAACGCCGCAAAGGTTGCTTAATTGGCTTCGCTACTGGATCTAAGTGGAGGTGGTGCTCGGCAAGTTCCCTGGGTACTCCTGGCATGTCAGCTGGACACCATGCGAAGATTTCCCAGCACTCACGGAGGAACTCGACGAGCGCGCTTTCCTATGTGAGGTCCATGTTTGTTGCAATAGATGTCGTTTTCTTGGGATCAATCGGGTGGATCTGCACTTCCTTGGAATCCTTAGTGGTGTCAAAGGTTGGCTCCCTGAGCGACCTTCCTGTATCTGGCAATACATCGTAGTCAGTTGTTAGCCTTGACGCCATATACTCTGCTTGCATCCCGAAAGTTTCTGAAAGTCGATGAAAATCCTTGTCGCACTTATCAGCCAACGCGAAACTTCGCTTTACTGTGATTGGTCCCTTGGGCCCAGGTAGCCTCCATAGCAAATATGTGTAGTGTGGTAGTGCCATAAACCTTGCGTAAGCTGGTCGTCCCAACAAAGCAAGATACTGCGACGGGAAATCCACAACCTCAAACTCCAATCTCTCTATTCTGTAGTTTTCGCGGGTTCCAAACTGAACATCGAGATTGATCTTTCCCAATGGGTAACTCGGCTTCTCCGGTGTGATACCATGGAGGCGTGTGTCCGTCGGTAATAGGTTTGCCAGAGATATATTCATCTTCCTCAATGTATCTGCGTACATGAGGTTTAGACTGCTTCCGCCATCGATGAAAACTCGCGAACGTCGAATCCTGTGATTACCGCGGGTAAGATCAAAGCATATTGTCCTGGTCGTGGAACCTGTTGTGGGTGTTCGGCGATGGTGAAACCGATATCTTGTCCTGACCAATTCAGGTATTCTATTGTTGGTGGAGGCATCTTTTTTGCCATAAAAACTTGCCGCGATATTACTTTCTGAGCTCTATTGGATGGCTTGCCTTTCTGAATCATCGAGACCGCACCACTGGTGTCGATATAAGGTCCTGGTTTGGGAGCTGCCGCTAACTGCAACCGGTGTCGATTTACGTCTGTAATTGTGGGTGGAGGCGGAAGGTGGATCTCACTCCTTGGCCCTGGGGGTTTCTATTCATTGCTTGCGTGTTGGCTTGCCCTGCAAATCTCAGCATTGCTTGAAAATTTCGGCAGTCCTTCTGCAGATGCCCTAACTGCCTCTTTCCATTGTTGTCGAGGAAAAAGTGCATTTGGCATGGTCCGTTCAAGAGATCCTCGGGTGATACATACGGTCTCTGAAACCTTGGTCCATTATTTTGTCTATTTGAACGGGGACCGTCCTTGTGGTCACTGCGCTGCTCGCCGGTTTTTTGATAATCATCTCTATTGTTTTATCCATTGTTTCCTCGGAATCCAGCCGATATCTGGCCTGGAGCATCGTAATCTGAAAACTGTCGAGGGAATCATCGTCTATTTTGAAAATTTCGGTTGCGGTCTTCCTCAGGCGACCTGTGTCGTTTATTGTGAACATCATCTTCTCCATCCGCCCACCGATTCGCTATTTCCGTGAGTGTTGATATTGTCGTTGGGTTGGTTCTCCCCAGATCCTCGACAAAATCTCTCCTTCTAATTCCACCAACGAATGCATCTATTGCCCTCTCGTCAGATATGTTCTCTACCGAGTTTTTGATGATGTTCCACCTCTGGATATACGTCCTCATTGATTCATCGTACTTCTGCCTGCAAGCCCTCAGCTGCTCCAATGATGCGGGTTTCTTGCACGTGGATCGGAAATTTTTCACAAAGATAGCCTCGAAACTTTCCCAGCTGTCGACAGACCCAGGAGACAGCTTCTTTATCCACGATCGTGCGACACCACTTAGGTGTACTTGGATACTCTGCATGGCTGTTGCCCTAGTTCCACCCATAAGCTTCACCGTCTCGAGATAATCGACTAGCCAATCCTCAGGATCTTGCAGGCCGTCGAACTTTTTGTAATTGTCCGGTAGTTTAAATCCTGATGGAACTTGAGTTTTGCGGACTTGTCTCGTAAAGCACGATAGCCCACACAGATCCTCATCATCCACTGGTGACTGCCGACGTTCCCTTCTTTCTTGTCGCGCTCTGTCTACCCTTGCTTGAGTTGCTGCGTCTCTTGATCCACTTGCTCTTACTGGATCTTGCACCACTGTAGTAGGTCGTGGACTATGTTGCCTTGCAGAACCTTCGGGAGGCGTGCTTGCGAACGTTGTTCCCATGGCTCCAACTCCAGCCATGGCCATGTTATACATTGCTTCCCTTGGATCTCCGGGAGGTGGTTTGGACGCCAAGATGAAAGCTTGAGTCGCCATATATCCAGCATCTGCTGTTTTGGAAATAATATTTCCCCTTGTATCTATCGACATAAAGGGCATGTCGAGGTTTCGAACTAGGTTCTCCCTCTCAGCTTCAGGTATATTTTGTAATCGAGATCTTGCCCTGTTGCGAGCTTCCCTATGACTGCTTCCCGAAGTACCTGATTGTCGGCTCAACTCTGCTCTTCGTCTGCTTGACGCAGAAGCCGCGACTTGTCTCCTATCCAGCTCGATTTTCTGTTTTTCGAGTTGCCGCCTGGCACGAGCGAGTCTATATTGATATGCTTGTAGCTCTTCAGCTGTCGCGGTCACAGTCATTGGCTTTGTACCATCAATGGCTCTCGCAACTCTATCCCATACTGCTTGCGGAAATTGCACCATCTCTCGCGTTCCAGGCCCGACATACTTGCTTCCCAAACCTCGTGTAAGATCAGCGGGGTCGACGTACGGATTTCCCAAGTTGTCGAAGTTTTCAGATGTCTCCTCATGAGGTCGGCTTGTATCTCCGATCGCATAGATATGGTGGTATTTTGAGTTTAGATTGGTGACACCATCGTATAGATCGGTGAAGACCTCTCCAACAATAGTGGATTTGTCGATGAAGCCGAAACTATCGACGTTGTCAGAGTCGCTGCTTATATTGGAGTCCGCAGATGACTCGAAGGACATGTCGCTGAAGATCTTGGCGAGCTTTTCACTTGCCATAGTGTTGACGAAGCGTGGCGGTGAAATCTCCTCTTCTTCTGTCTCGATCGATGATGATGAGGCCGAAAAATCATAATCGACCGCCGATAATCCCGACGAAGCCGGAACCTCGAGACGATACGATCCTTATTTCTCGATGCGGAAGTAGAACTTTCCGAACGTCGTCTCCATGGGCTCCTCCAGATACGCATATGCATCCAAACGGGAGGGTGGGTGAGGAACAAAAGCGACTAGATCAGTTTCGATCCGTTTACCTCTGTCCATCGCGTTGCTAGCTGTCGAAGAAGTCGAAGATCTTGAACGTGCCATCGAGATCAGCTCCTTGTCGCCTCTAATCCCCACGGACGGCGCCAATTGACAAGGTATTAACTTGTCAATGCCCACGGATTCTAGACTAGTGTTTAGTTGGAAGTAGAGGGACGAGGGTTTCAGCCGAAAAGTACTCGACGATTAGAATACTAAGGTTATGTTGACAATGAATCGATGCTTTCTTTGTCCCTCGACCCCCCCTTATATAGGAGGCGGAGCCGAGGGTTTCGTATTACACACGGTTACATATTCCGGGAGACTCTCTGAGTTCTACCCATAGATTTACATGTCGATATTCCTAATACAATTCTATCTTTCCAAAACTAACTCATAATTGGGCTTCCGGGCTTCATAAACTTCGGGTCGTGGGCCTTCAGTAAACCCCGAGTACCTTCTCTGGTAGGCCCATTGGGGATGCCTATGTCAATAGGTACCTCTGGAAGATCATCAACATTGATGACATCCTTGGGCTCTTCAGCAGGAGCGGTGGTGGCCTTAGGCGGAACTTCCACCTCTGGGGTAACTGGCATGGTTGCCGGAGAAGGTTTTGTCTTTTTTGCCTTTGGGGGCTTGCTTTCGGAGGATTGGCTGTGTAATGCAAGGACAAATTAATCCGGAATGCGAGTATGATAAAGCGTGTTGAGCACGAGGCACATGAACTTACGCGAAAGGGGCAAAAAACTTTGAAATATCAGGTTGAGCGCTCTTGCGAGTGTCGATGAGGTTCATACGCTGTTTCTCCTTCTCCAGCTTCCGGGTCGCCGCAGCACTTGGTGCTTCGCGGATGCGCTTGGAGGCAGGAGCGAAGGGCGCCGCGGCACTTGTTACCTCGCGGGCGCGCTTCAGGGCGGAAGTCGGGGGCGTAGCTCTTTTACGCTTCGCCAGAGCCGGAGCTTCGGGTGCCTCCGCGTCGGACGCGGCCTCCGTGTCGACGGGAGCCCTGAGCAGGGTTCCGAAGTCTTTCTCCTCGAGCGCTTCAAGCTAATCAAGAGAAAATCAGAAAAGTCCTTAGGCGTTTTCACAGAAGAGGATGGGTTCTCAATTGGTGAGTAGAAATTTACCGCGGTGCCGGAGCCGTTTGTGTGGATGTCGATGTTGCACACGTGAACATGCAGTTCACGTGGAACCTTGATCAGCACCCAGATCCGCTTGTCCAGGGCGTCGGAGGAATGGTTGTCTTTCGAGGCGCGCATAGGATCGTCGCGTCCCGTGTAGTGGAACATCAGGCGGTCCCTGTGCTGCAGGGGTTGGATCCGCTTGGTGAACCAGGACATCATAAGGTCCTTGCCTGTAAGACCCTCCTCGGTCAACTTGCAGATCCAGCGAACCGCCCTCGATAACTCGGGCGATTCGGAGACTTGCGGGCACAGAGACCAGGCCGGATCTTCGCTGGACGGCCCATCTTTGAACTCCGGCAGCTTCCTTGAGCTTGCCGGGGCGGAAACGTCCTTGATGTAGAAAAATCCGCCGGACCAATACCGGACGGATTCATGACGATCTGCCGGAGGATAGCTGCGGCCTGGGCGGAGCTTGAACCTGACACTGCCGCAGGTCGCCAGCGCGGAGGTCTTGGCGGTCTTCTCCTTCTTTACGGAGAAATAGTATTGGAAGAGTGGAAGAGCCGGAGCTACCCGGAGGTGGCCCTCGCACAACGTGATGTGGTTGCTGATGGCGAGGATGCTGTTGGGGCTGATGTTGTGAGGTTGAAGCTTGTAGGCGCTGAGGATTTTGAGGAAGAAGTCGCTTGGCGGAAGCGACAACCCCCGCTCGACCAACGCCTTGGTCATTACCCACTCAACTGCCTCGGGGGCTGGAGTGATCTCACCCGGAATTACCCTCCAGGATCCGGGTTGGAGGAAACCCTCCGCCTGCAAGTTGCGGAGTTCGACCTCTTTGGTGGTACAAGGCCACCACTTGCCTTTGGCGTCGCCATCTCAAGGGCAAGCCTTAGACTTCTTTGCGGCAGCCTCTTCTGCCTTTTTCTGCATTTGTACCGCAGCATGGGCTTCTTCCGGGTTGGCGGAGGAGCTCTCGATGTTCTTGCCGGAGTCCTTGGAAGGCTTCAGCTGAATGGCTTGGAATGGCGGAGGGGCGGAGGAGATTGGGATCGCCGCGATCGGGTCGGCTTGCGATTAGGGCCGAGTCGAAGAAGACATCTACGAAGAAAAAGCGAGTATGCTAGCTTAGCCGGATCCAACGTCAAACACCCTAGTCATCCCTACCAAGTACGGCCAGAAGACGAAGCTCGAAGGACTTACCGGAATGGAGTCTGCGGTGGTCGGAGTCGCCGACGGTGAGGTTTTTGCTGCGGTGGCTCGCCGGACTTAAGAACACGACGAACTGGACGAACAACTTGCGGTGGCGCTCGAATTCCGGCGATCTTCCGGCGGGTTCCGGCACGGCGGAGGAGGAGCTCAGAGGCGGCGCTGGTGAGAGAGGTGAAAATGGGAGCGAATGAAGGATTAGGGTGGACGGTGAGATATTTATAGGCCGCGGGAGGAGATTCGTGCTCTGCATCCTGTGGTCAGAACGCAAGCGTCGCGCCGTTGGATGGCTGACACGTGTCAAAAACCCTAAGCGGTGAAAATGGCTAAGGATAAGTTATCGCTCAAATTAGCCGAAAATGGCGCCAAGATTGGCGGAACCATTTGAACTTTTCGAGGTTCCGGGTAGCAGTTTAAAAAAACTGTCCACACTTATTCAAGCAGGGGAGTAACCCGGAGACGCGTTGTAACAATGTTGTCGATGGATGAAGTCCCGTGGGATAAAAGTATGTTTCCGACTAAAAGTTGGGAAAGAAGAAAAAGATGAAGTTGGAGTTCTTCAAGTTTCCCCATGTTGCCGAGATTGTCGGAGGTCGCAAAGCTCTAGCAAAGCGGAAACAAGAGATGAAGCTTGGAGAACTCTAGGGGCTACTGTTGTGGGTATACTTCATGGGTGTACCATTGACAGTGCCTAGATCCGGCAAGCCCGGGTGGCCCACAGACGGTGATGTGGCATGTGGCCCATCGGGCGGCCCAGTTGCTGTTGATCATGAAGGATGAAGTCCAGTCCAGGATCAGGGAGCCGGATCCCAACCGACCTTCGAAGGAGGCCGGATCCGTGGAGGCCCATGAGGAACCCGGATCCAGCACGACGTAGATGGAAGGTGGATCCTTGACGTACACGGCAAGACATTGTACCGTAGTTAGGCAACCTGTAATCCGGCTAGGACTCTCCATGTAAACCCTAGATCCGTGCGCCTTTATAAGCCGGATCCCGGGAGCCCTAGAGGCACAACCACAACTCATTGTAACAACGCGAAAGCGCCCAGATAATTCCAGACAAGCAGCAGTAGGCATTGCCATCGTGCAGGTGTTCCGAAGCTGGGTAAATCGCGTACCACCGTCCCGAGGACTCTCCGCCCTATGGCCCATACTTCTTCTCCCCCTCGTGAGGATCCCTTCTCCGAGGTACCGTCGAATAGGCAACACCACCAGTTGATGGCGGCGCGTTCACCCTCAAGGTGCTCACGCACGCCGGCAACGGGGCCAGAGGGGCACCGGTATCCTCCGCCCGCACCTCCTCGTATCGTCACCCGCCGCCGGTAGTAGTTGTGGTGGCGTGGGAGAGGTTAGGGTGTAGGTGGAAAAATCAGAGAAGGGGAAGGGCTCGTCGTCGACGAGATGCGGAGGGGCGCACGTGCGTTGGAGGCGCCGTCCTCGCGCCACCGGAGACAGGGAGAACACATGCACATGCGAGGGGGAGAAATATCTAGGGTTTCGTGGGAGGGTCGGCCGTTTTCGGGCCTTTTATACGGCCGAGTTCGGCGCGCCACCGTCGGATTTAATCCGATGGCCAGGGTTGAGCGGCTCAAGCTGAGCAGGTCGTGGGCTGCTAGGCGGGCCAGGGCGCGGTATTGGGCCGTGTCTAACGGGCCCCAAAGAAACACGCTGGGCGGCGCACAAAGTTTTCATTGCCCGCGTGGGCTGTGGGCCGCGGGAGCGGTTTTAGCCTGTTTATAGTTTTGTTTTCTGTTTTATTTTCGAGAGGATTTTTTTGACAATTTTAGGTCAGTTTTAGGCCCAATTCTTGTCTAGTTTTTATTTGAATAAATAGGACCAACGGAATATTTGTTGAGGAATTAAAAGTGAAAGTTTATGCCTCTGAAAAGTTTAAAGTTTCAATTCAAAGTTTTCGTTGCAAATAGTTAAAAGATGCATTTTAAATTTGAAAAATGCAAAAAGTGATGATTAAAATTTAAAAGTTGATTAAAAGGGATTGTTGAAACAATTATGATTCTGTCATTTTATGACCAACGATTATAAATGGCATGATCATGTTTTTTTTGCAATGATATGTGCATTTATCTCTATTTTCTGCCCAACGGTGATATAGTTTTATTTGCACTAACAGTTGCATGTCTTAATTCGGACCAACGTTGGATTATAAAATTCAATTGTTGTATTGTTCCCACTTATGTGTGGTTTTCAGGAGGGTACTACTTGATGAGCTGCATCAAGGATGTTCCTACCTTACGAGGGAACAACTACACCGTGTGGAGGAAAAAGGTGGATTTCGCCTTCGTATGTGCTGAGGTGGACTGGGTGCTTGAACCATCACACAGCCCACAAAGCCTGCTGATCCTATCAGAGATGACAATGATGGTGATGATGCATGGGTCAAAAAGAAAAGAGACCATGCTCCTGTATAGATGGCCTACACTTTAGAGAACCAAAAGTGGCTGACAGACAATAAAAAGTGCATGACATTTATAGAGATTACAATTGAGAATGCCATCGTGGGCTTGATTGCAGAGTGTGCTTCCGTTGGGGAGTACTTAGAAAAGATAAAGAGCCAGTTCACTGGTTCTTCAAAGATATATCCCACCCAGTTGTTGAAGCAGCTGGTAACAGAGAAGTACACTGGAGGTGCACATGGCATCAGGGAGCACATCCTCAGGATGAGCAACATGGCTGCAAAGCTGAAGCCCATGGATGGTGACCTAGAGCTAAAACCTGCACTTCTTATTCACCTGGTCATGGCTTTTACTTGCCTCAACAGTTTGACACACTTTTGTTGTCAATTACAACATGTGTCCTGAAAAGTGGGACATAGAAAAGACTAACCATGTGTGTGCAAGAGGAGGACAGGCTCAAAGCATAGAATGGAGGTTCTCTGAACTATGTGAAGGAAAACAAGAAAAGTAACTTCACACAAAGCAACAATGGCTCTCCTTCCAAGCCATATGGAAAAGGTCAAATGCAGCATCAACAACAGTACCAGAACAAGCTAATCTCAGTAGACAAAGATCAGTGTCTTCACTGCAAGAAGACTAGACACTACAAGAAAGATTGTCCTAATTGGCTAAAGGCTCTAATGGCAAAGAAAGGTAACAATTTAGTTTCCTTTGTAAATGAATCCTTGTATACATAGTTTTCGAAATCTACTTGGTGGATTGACTCTGGTGCAACTGTTCATGTTGCAAATTCTTTAGAGGGATTCCATTCGACGCGGACTACGTAAAGAAGCGAAAGATGCATTGAAGTCGCAAATGGAGTTCAAGCAGAAGTTTAAGCTATTGGCGATGTCTCTTTGGAGTTAGCTCATGGCTTAACTATTCTACTTAAAGATGTTTTATTTGTTCCTTCTTTACACAGAAACTTGATTAGCGTTTCAGGGTTGGACAACGACAGTTATCAGTGTTATTTTGGACATGGCAAGTGTGCCATATGGTGTAATAATACTTATGTGGGTGTTGCTTTACTCCATGCATGAAAAGGTGTTGTTTGTGTGTAAAGTGAATGAGCAAGTATCCACATCGGAAAAAGAACAAAAGAAAAGAAAAAAGAACTGATGAATCATCCAAATTATGGCACTGTCGCTTAGGCCATATTTCGAGGGGGAGAATAGAAAGACTTGTTAAAAATGATATTCTTCCTCCATTAGAATTCTTAGACATACAACAATACATAGATTGCATTAAAGGAAAATTTGTAAAACAAATTAAAAAGAGTGCAACTCGAAGCACCGCAACACTAGAAATAATACACACCGATATATGTGGACCATTTCATGTGAAAAATGTGGATGACTATGATTTTTTCATAAAATTCTTAGATGAGTACTCCCAATATGTTTATATTTTCCAATCAAAGAAAGAATAGAAGAGTTGGATAAATTTAAAATATTCAAAGCTGAAGTTGAAAATCAGCATGATAAAAGAATAAAAATAGTAAGGTCTAATCGTGGAGGGGAGTAATACGGTCGACATACTCCATATGGCCAAGTCCCTGGACCTTTTGCAAGGTTCTTACAGGAGACTTGTATAGTAGCCCAGTATTCTATGTCGGGCGAACCTCAACAGAATGGAGTAGCTGAAAGGCGTAACCGTACCCTTATGGATATGGTGTGCAGTATGATGAGCTATTCCACCCTACCATTGGGATTGTGGATTGAGGAGTTAAAAACCGCTATTCAGATTCTAAACAGAGTACCAAGCAAGTCGGTGCCCAAAACGCCGTATGAAATATGGACAGGGGGTGCCTTCTCTAAACCACCTGAAAGTGTGGGGAGCCCTACTGAGGCTAAAGTGTTTAATCCAAATATTGCAAAGTTAGATACCAAAATAGTCAGCTGCCATTTTATTGGCTATCCCGAAAATTCAAAAGGTTATCGTTTCTACTATCTAGATAAATACACAAAGTTTTTATAAACAAGACATGTTGTCTTCTTAGAGGATGACATGATGAGGGAGAGCATGGTAGCTCGGAAAATTAATCTTGAGGAGATGTGTTAGAGATATGCCCAAGAGGCAATAATAAAGTGGTTATTATTATATCTTTGTGTTTATGATAAATGTTTGCATCCCATGCTATAATTGTATTAGCCGGAAACATTAATACTTGTGTGTTTTGTAAACATAAAAGAGTCCCTAGTAAGCCTCTTGTTAAACTAGCTTGTTGATTAATAGATGATCATAGTCTCATGATCATGAACATTGGATGTTGTTAATAACACGATCATATCATTAGGTTAATGATGTGATGGACACACACCCATAGTAAGCATAACATATGATTAAGTCATTAAGTTTGTTTTGCTACAAGCTTTAAGATACATAGTAACCTAATCCTTCGACCATGAGATCATGTTAATCACCTGCACCGGATGGATGCTTTGATGACATCAAACACTACTTCGTAAATGGGTGGTCATAAAGGTGGCATTAAGTATTCAGAAACTAGGTACAGAGGTACCGATGATCGAACCTCAGATAAGTAAAGTATCGCCCGACAAAGGGAATCGATATCGTATGTTAATGGTTCGTTCGATCACGAAGTCATCATTCAATATGTGGGAGCCATTATGGATCTCCAGGTCCCGCTATTGGTTATTGATCGGAGAAGTGTCTCGATCATGTCTGCATAGTTCATGAACAGTAGGGTGACACACTTAAGGTTTGATGTTGTTTAAGTAGATATGGAATTTGAAATGGAGACCGAATGTTGTTCGGAGTCTCGGATAGGATCCAGGACATCACGAGGAGCTCCAGAATGGTCCGAAGAATAAGATCCATATATGGGAAGTCATATTCCAAGTATGGGGATAGTCCGGTGAATTTATGGAAGGTTCTAGAATCGTCCGGAATATTTCACTATGGCAGGTGGAGTCCCGGGACTCCAGCAGCCTAGCCGACCCACCAAGGGGGGAAGGTGGAGTCCATAGTGGCCTCTACCTCCTTAGCTGGCCACACCAAAAAGGAAAGGGGGGAGAGTCCCACCTTGACTAGGTTTGACTTTTCTCATTATGGTAAGTTTCCAATAAGACTCCTAGAGGGAGTATGATTGGGGCTAGGGTTTTTCCACCTATATGAAGGGGAGAGGAGGGGATGGGCCGGCTACATTGTTGGCCGCACCACCCCAGGGCACCAAGGCCGGCGCCCCACCCCTCTCCCCCAAATCCTAGCGCAACCCTCCTCCACCTCTCTCCCGCACGGCTACGGCGAAGCCCTGCAGGCGATCTCCACCACCACGACCGTCACCACGCCGTCGTGCTGCCGGAATTCCGAGGAGGATCTACTACTTCTGCTGCCCGCTGGAACGAGGAGAAGGAAGTCTTCATCAACACCATACGTGTGACCGAGTGCTGAGGTGCTGCCCGATTGCGGCACCGTCGGGATCTTCTACTCGCTCCTGAGAGAGGCAAGTGATCGACTACATCATCCATGAGATTTATCTCGTTAACTCTTAGCGATATTTGAGGGTACGTTGATCCCATCCCGTTGCTACCATCTACTAGATTAGATCTTGGCTTGTGTTTCATTCTTGCGGTAGGAATTTTTTGTTTTCTATGCTACTAACCCCTACAAGAAGAGGGTGCATGCACCTAATCCGATGACTCAGGAGCCATTTTTTGCGCTACCATGTGCATCTGCACCTATAACCCCTACAGTTGTGGTGCAAGCGTTTGTTGTGACTTCACCCATGACAATGATGAGTGAAAATTCGGAACCTGTCCATCAGGAGCCGAATGAACCATTAGTTGAGCAGGAGAGGGAGCAGCAACAGCCACCTCTAGAAGTTGAACCACAAGTTGAGGAACAGAATGCTCCAGAGAATAAGGCCCTTATAAGGTCTACAAGAGCTAGAAAATCAGCCATTTCGACTGATTACAATGTTTACAACACAGAAACAGTTCGTATGGAAGGTGGTCCCACTTCATATGAAGAAGCCATGAGAATCCCAGAATCATCAAAATGGGTGGAGGCCATGAAATCAATGAGCACCAACAATGTTTGGGACTTAGAAAAGATTCCTAAAGGAGCCAAAATAGTAAGATGCAAATGGGTCTACAAAATTAAATATGACTCCAATGGGAATGTAGAAAAGTACAAAGCACGATTTGTGGCAAAAGGATTTACACAAAGAGAAGGGATAGATTACAATGAGACATTTTCTCCAGTATCATGTAAGGATTCCTTCAGAATCATAATGGCACTAGTTGTACATTTTGATTTAGAGCAGCATCAGATGGATGTAAAGACGACTGAATGGGGATTTAAAAGAAAATGTCTACATGAAACAACCGAAGGGGTTTTATCATGGAGGTCAAGGAAGATATGGGATGCTGCCTATAGAAATCCATTTATGGATTAAAGCAAGCCTCCAGACAGTGGTATCTAAAGTTCAATGAGATAATTAAGAGATTCAGATTTAAAGAAAATGTTGAGGACAACTGCGTTTATGCAAAGTTTAAAAGTGGAAATATATTTTCCTAATCTTGTATGTGGATGATATTCTTCCTGCCAGCAGTGATGTGATATGGCCATGATGTGGTTGTGATTATATTTGATGTATGAGATGATCCTTATTGTATTGTGGCAACCGGCAGGAGCCTAATGGTTGTCTTTAAATTCTGTTAAAATTTGCGTGTCTATTCATCATGTAATAGCTTTATCCCAAGTAGTTGTTATAGTTGCTATTGGTGATGGACAACCATGAAGCGGCGCCACTGACCTTGATGCCATGCTGGTGATGATGGAGATCATGTCCGTGCTTTGGAGATGGAGATCAAAGGCACAAGAAGAAAGGCCATGCCATATCACATATTATGAATTGCATGTGATGTTAATCCTTTATGCATATTATATTGCTTAGATCGCAATAGTAGCACTACAAGATGATCCCTGTCACTAAATATCAAGATAATAAAGTGTTCGTCCTTAGTATGCACCGTTGCTAAAACTCATCGTTTCGAAGCATCTCGTGATGATCGGGTGTTATAGATTCTACGTGTACATACAACGGGTGTAAGCCAAATTTGCACATGCGAATACTAAGGTTAAACTTGACAATCCTAGCATGTACATACATGGCCTTGGAACACGGAATACCAAAAGGTAAAGCATGAGTCATATGAATGATATGATGAACATGTTGATTGTTCGCCTTTGAAACTACATCTTCTCTCGTGAAGATCGGACTTGGTGTAGTGGATTTGGTTCGTGTAATCACTAAGGCAGCATGAGGGATGTTGTTTTGAGTGGGAAGTTCACTTAGTTAATTTAAGAATTAAAATTAAACTCAATTTATCATGGACTTAGTCTAAACTCTTTGCAAATATGTTGTAGATTATGGTGACCCCTACCATCAACTTTAATTCGTTCATAGAGAAAGAAAAGTTGAAAAACAATGGAAGCAACTTTACGGACTGGTTCCGTAACATGAGGATTTTCCTCACTACTGGAAAACTGCTCTATGTGCTTGATGCACCGACCCACCTGCAGAAACAGCTCCCGATGAGGTTAAAAATGTTTACCTCACTCGGAAGAATAAGTACTCCACAGTTCAGTGTGCCATCCTCTACGGTTTAGAATCAGAGCTTCAGAAATGCTTTGAGAACCACGACCTCATGATATAATCAGTGAGCTTAAAATGATATTTGAAACTCATGCGGCCGTGGAAAGCTATGATGCCTCTGAAAAGTTCTTTAACTGTAAGATGGAAGAGGGCAGCTTCGTTAGCGAGCACGTGCTCAAAATGTCTGGGCACGCGAAGAAGCTCCAAGATTTGGGAATAACGATTCCTAATGCGTTGGGGATTCATCGTGTCCTCCAATCACTGCCGCCTAGTTTGAAGAACTTTGTGATGAACTGCAACATGCAGTGAATGAACAAGACGTTGCCTGAAATCTTCTCAATGTTGAAAACTGCTGAAGTGGAGACTAAGAAAGAGTACCAAGTGTTGATGGTCAATAATACCACCAATTTCAAGAAGCAAGGCAAGCCTAAGTAAAAGGGGAAATTCAATAAGGGCGGCAAGAAAGTTGTTGCGCCTCCTAAGAAACCCAAGGTTGGCCCTAAGCCTGATACTGTGTGATATTACTGCAAGGGAGATGGGCACTGGAAGAAGAATTGCTCCAAGTACGTGGCCGATCTGAAGAGCAGCAACATCAAGAAGAAAAGTATATTTGATATACATGTTATTGATGTGTATCTTACTAGTAATCGTAGTAGTGCCTGGGTATTTGATACTAGTTCGGTTCCTCATATTTCTAACTCGAAATAGGAGCTGCGGAATAAATGAAGACTAGCAACGGACGAGGTGACGATGCGCATTGGAAATGGATCACGGTCGATGTGATCGCTGTCGGCACGCCACTACAAACAATTCGCAAATCCATAAAGATTTCAGTTCGTCGGCGAATGTGCAAAATCTGTCATGGAGACCTCATCCTAACGGTCTGCAGGACCGTGGCGAACCTCACGTCACAGATGGCCAGACTGACGGTTAGGGAAGTGCGTCACAGATCCATGATGGATAGGACCAAGCCCAAAGCCCAGCCGGCCCGGAGCATTTTGACGGACTTACACCTTGTCGGGCGGCCCCTGTACCCGACCGATGTGTCAGGCCAATGATTGCGCCATTATTATGGTCGAGTGATATTGTTTTGTCTCCTAGCATATTCTCAGCGATGTCGTAGCTTGCTGATACGTCCAAAACGTATCTAATTTCCCCAACACTTTTGCTATTGTTTTGCCTCTAATTTGTGTATTTTCGATGCAACTAACACGGACTAACGCTGTTTTCAGCAGAACTGCTCTGGTGTCTCGTTTTTGTGCAGAAATCCAACTTTCAGGAAAAACCTCGGAATTTATACAGAAGGCCCTATTTTCCCAGAAGACTCACGGAGCCAGAAGGACAAGTTAGGTGGAGGCCCGAGGGCCCCACACCATAAGGCGGCGCGGCCTAGGGGGGCCCGCGCGGCCCTATGGTGTGGCCCCCTCGGCTGGCCTCCGACGCCCTCCTTCGGACTATTTATCGCCCTCGACCTAAAAACGCACGGGGAGAGGTCGAAGTCGCCAGAAACCCTCCAGAACGCCGCCACATCGCGAAACCCCGTCGCAGGAGCCAGAAGTCTCCGTTCTGGCACTCCGCCGGGACGGGGAATTGGAGGAGATCATCACCGCCATCACCACCGACGCCTCTCCATCAACCAGCAATGTTTCCCCCATCCATGTGTGAGTAATTCCCCCGCTGTAGGCTGAAGGGGATGGTAGGGATTGGATGAGATTGGTCATGTAATAGCATTAGATTGTTAGGGCATAGTGCCTAGTGTCCGTAATTGGTACTTTGATGATATTGTTGCAACTTGTTATGCTTAATGCTTGTCACTAGGGCCCGAGTGCCATGATCTCAGATCTGAACATGTTATTATTTCATCATGATATTCATTGTTTATGGTCTTACCTGCAAGTTGTATACACATGTCGCTGTCCGGAACCAATGGCCCCGAAGTGACAGAAATCGGGACAACCGGAGGGGATGGTAGTGACGTGAGGATCACATGTGTTCACGGGGTGTTAATGCTTTGCTCCGGTACTCTATTAAAAGGAGTACCTTAATATCCAGTAGATTCCCTTGAGGCCCGGCTGCCACCGACTGGTAGGACAAAAGATGTTGTGCAAGTTTCTCATTGCGAGCACGTACGACTATAATTGGAACACATGCCTATTGATTGCTTTGTACTTCGACACTGTTTTATTATTATCTGCAAATGCCCTGCTATGATTGTTACATGAGTTTCTCTCATCCATGCAACGCCCGTTATCCATCCCTGTGCCTACAGTATTTTAATCCTGCTGTTTACTATAATCACTACTGCTGTCTTTGTTACTCTGTTGCTGTTATTCTACTACTGCTACTGTTATAAAACTATTACTACTGATAAACTCTTGCGAGCAAGTCTGTTTCCAGGTGCAGCTGAATTGACAACTCCGCTGTTAAGGCTTCCAAGTACTCTTTGTCTCCCCTTGTGTCGAATCAATAAATTGGGTAATACTACCCGCGAAGACTGCTGCGATCCCCTATACTTGTGGGTTATCAAGACTGTTTTCTGGCGCCGTTGCCGGGGAGCATAGCTTTATTTGGAAGTTCACTTGGATTGATATTGTTCGCTGCAAATTCTCCATCATGGGTAAATCTCGCGATCCTAAAGTCGCCATATTACCATCCACTACAAGAAAAGGTACAACTCTGAGTACCTCTGCTACACTTGATTCACCATCTGTGATAAGTCAACTTGTTTCACCGCCGCAAGCTTCACTTGCTGGTACTTCTGCTGAATCTGAAAACTCTCATAATATTGATAATGTTTCTGCTGTGCTTGATGATAGTGGTTCATTGGGATCCTTTCTAGATGCTACAATTGCTAGGTCTAGACAAATTGAAAATGCTGAAACTCCTGATGCTACTACACCTGTTAGTTCACCTGAGTCTGTTGATTATTCTAGTGATGATCCTGATGAGGATTATGTGGAGCTTAATGATGATTTTATTAATAGATGCAATGCTACTGCTGATGCAAGAAAAATTAAAAAGTTTCTCGCACAATATACTGTTAGACATAAGTTATCTCCTGATCCTGAATTTGCCACATCTCCTATATGCATTAAGGATAAAGATTATGATTTTTCTCTTGATCTATCTCATATAGCTATTGTAGAGAAAACACCCTTTTGTGGTACTGAAAAAGAAAGTGCTGTAGAACACATGATTGAGCTTTCTTCTATGAGTAGCTTGTTTTCTGATGATGTCAAGATGCGTACTTACTTTGTCGCTAAATTTTTTCCTTTCTCATTAAAGGATGATGCTAAAACTTGGTATAATAATTTGCCTCCTGGTTCTATCAAAAATCCAACTGATTTGCGTGATGTTTTCTTTCGAAAATACTTTCCTGCTAGTGCTCAACATATTGCTTTACAGAAAATTTATAGGTTTGACCAGGGAGATGAAGAGAAATTGCCTGAGGCTTGGACAAGATTTTGTTCTCTTATCAGAGCTTGACCTGGACATGATTTAGAAAAGAATGATCTACTTGATATATTTTATAGTGGACTAACCATTGAATCTAGAGCATATTTGGATAGTTGTGCTGGTTGTGTTTTCAGGAAAAGAACTCCAGATGAAGCTGAAGAATTATTGGCTAAAATAGGCCGGAATTATGATGATTGGACTACACCTGAACCAACTCCAACGCCAATATTGAAGAAGAGGGGTTTAATTGAATTGAATGATGAAGATATGAGGGAAGCTAAGAAGTCTCTCAAGGAGAAAGGTATTAAATCCGAAGATGTGAAGAATCTACCTCCTATAGAAGATATATGTGAGACAATTCCCCCTTCATCCATGATCGAGGTAAACTCCCTTCAACGCTTTATTAGGGAAGATATTCCGTATTCAAAACCTCCTGCTCAATGCTTAGATGAGTTTGATAATTATATTGTTAAGCAAGAAAATTTTAATATGAGAGTAGAGAATCATCTAATGGAAAATTCTCAAGCTATTAGCAATTTGCATGATATTGTGGAGAGAACCTCCAATGATGTTAAGATGCTTTTTAAACATTTTCAAATGGTTCAAACTCAAATTGATCAACTCACTAAAGTGCAAAATGACTTGTTGAAAAATAATTCTAAAGAGAAACATGCTTATGAAGTAACAACTAGAGGCGGTGTCTCTACCCAGGATCCTCTATATCCTGAAGGGCATCCCAAAAGAATTGAACAAGATTCTCAACGAATTGAATCTAGTGCTCCTTCTAAGAAAAAGAAGAAGAAACATAAAAAGGTTGTAGAATCCTCTGAACCTGTTAATGATCCTAATAGTATTTCTATTTCCGATGCTGAAACTGAAAGTGGTAATGAACATGATAATGGTAATGATAATGATAAGAATGACACTTCTGATAAAGAAGAAGTTGAAGATGAACCTGAAAAGCATGCTAAAAATAAAAAGTATACTAAAGAAGATTTTATTGCTAAGAAACATGGTAATGAAAGAGAACCTTGGGTTCAAAAGCAAATGCCTTTTCCTGCTAAGAAACTAAAATCAAAGGAAGAAGAACACTATAATAAATTATGTGATTGGATGAAACCTTTATTCTTGCAAATCCCTTTGACTGATGCTATTAAATTGCCTCCTTATTCAAAGTATATGAAAGATATTGTTACTAACAAAAGGAAAATCCCCAATGAGGAAATTTCCACCATGCTTGCTAATTACTCTTTCAATGGCAAAGTTCCAAAGAAGTTGGGTGACCCAGGTATACCTACTATTCCTTGTTCTATTAAGAATAATTATGTTAAAACTGCTCTATGTGACTTGGGAGCCGGTGTTAGTGTTATGCCTTTTTCTCTCTATAAGAGACTTTATTTATATAAATTGATACCTACTGATATATCTTTGCAAATGGCTGATAAATCTACTGCTATCCCTGTTGGTATATGTGAGGATGTTCCTGTTCAAGTTACTACTAACTGCTTGATATTAACTGATTTTGTTGTGTTGGAAATGCCTGAAGATGATAATATGTCTATTATTCTTGGGAGACCTTTTCTTAACACCGCAGGGGCTGTTATTGATTGCAATAAAGGAAAAGTTACTTTCAATGTTGATGATAAGGAGCATACCGTCTATTTCCCCAAGAGAATTGATAAAGTATGTGGAGTTAATACTATTTCTAATGTGAGAACTATCAAAATTGGAACTATTGATTGTCCTATATATGAGCCTAGAGAAGGATATCAAAATCTTATGATTGGATCCATATCAATACAATTCAAGGTAACATGATTGATTTGAGGTTTATTTCTTCTTATGCTATGTAAAATTAATTTGGTGGCAAGACTTGATCAACCTTGTTAACAAATTCATTTGATATGCATAGAGGGGTTAATTCTTCCTCCACTTGTTTTACTCGCTGTAGCAATACCTTTGTATCTTTACTTTATTGCATTATTATGCCAAGTAAAGTCTCTAATAGAAAGTTGATGCTAGATTTGGATTTCTGCGCAGAAACAGATTTTTAGCTGTCACGAATTTGAGTTTTTCTCTCTGTAGGAGAACCTAAAAATTCTGTAAAAATTCACGTGTGATCCTCAGATATGTACGCAACTTTCATTAGTTTTGAGTTTTTTGATTTGAGCAACGGAAGTACCTCGAAAAAATTCATCTTTACTGGCTGTCCTGTTTTGGCAGATTCTATCTCTGTTTTTTGCATTGTCTCTTGTGGACTTTAAGTAAGGCTTTCTAGACATGGAGAGCTGTAGCTAATGTTTTATTAAGTTCTTGCAATGTGTCATTACAGGACTAAATTGGATTAAAGTTTTCAGTACTAACCCCTCTAATAAAGTTTATGAGAAGTTTGGTGTGGCAGAAGTTTTCAAGGGTTAAGAGAGAAGGGTGATATAATGTGATCAAGAAGAGTCAAAAGCCTAAGCTTGGGGGGAGGTATACCGGCATCACTCATTCTTTGCATATTATGATTGCTGGATACTTGTATATAATTGTTTTGCTTCTTTGAGTGGTTTTCTAATGAGAGGGAGATGATATTTGGGGAAGTGCTGCCTGAAAACAGATTCTGGACTGTCACCATAAAAATTCTCAAAAATAGACAGAGCGTTATTTGGCGAAGCAAATTTTTGTGCATGTTCCCCAGATTGTTATCTAACTTTCATTAGTTGAACACTTTTCGATTTGAGCAGCGGAAGAATTTCGTAAAAATCGATTACTGTACTGCTGTTAAGTTTGACGAATTCCTGCTGCTTTGTGTTTATGTGACTTTTCTAGTTTTCATTTTCTTGTTTTTGCTTTGTTTCTTTCCTAAAACACGAAAAGACCAAAAATATTTCTATTGTTTCTCTTCATCATTTGTTTACTTTGGTTTCTTGCATTTGTTTCTCTTTATTTGCTATTGCTAGTTTGCTACAAGAAAACCCAAAAAGATTTTGCTTTGTTTGCTTGTTTCCTTTTGTTCTTGTTTCAAAAATCGAAAACACCAAAAATATTTGCTGTTCTTCTTTGGTTTGTAAAGTTCATTTTGAGTTCAATGGTCTTCGGTGGCTGAAGCGTGTATTCATTTCATATTATCCAAGCTACACAAGTGAAAGACAATAATGACGATCTACGACAATTGGATTGTGGTGAGAGGCTGGTATGAACTCTATTTGTTTTCATTTTTGTACATATACTCATCCATGTGAGCATGCTTAGTTGGTTCATGTGAGGTATATGTCATTTGAGAAAGTCTAGTAGTTCATGATGTCTCATGATTTAGCTCCAATTTATTAATATGAGTAGCATATCATGGATGTTTTCTTGCATTGTTTTATTCATAAGTAGGTATGGCATTGTGGTATCCCCCTCTGAATAATTCATTTATATCGACTTGGCACATGCTCACGCATGCATATGACTGAACCAAAGTCAATTAAGCCTCGATGATTTATATTGCTTCAGAGTTCTTGTATCACTTTTATGCCTCCGTTAATTTATTTTGCCGCAAGCATGATTATGACGATTCTTGCTCTCTTGATTTGTCGCTCCCTAGTCTATTGCTAGCCTTCACTTGTACTGAGCGGGAACGCTGCTCGTGCTTCCAAACACCTGAAAACCAAGTTGTTCCAAAGTGTCCACCATAAATACCTATGCATGGCATTTCAAACCATTCCAAGTAAATTCTCATGCGCTACCTTTAAAACCTTCAAAATGCTTCTCAATTTGTGTTTATGTTTCATAGCTCATGAGGAAGTATGTGGTGTTTAGCTTTCAACCTTGTCATTTACTTTTGACGGACTCTCATATGGACTAGTGACACATCCGCTTATCCAATAATTGTGCAAAAAGAGCTGGCAATGGGATTCCCAGTCCCGAATTAATTAACTTAAATAGACACTCCTCCATGGTTTGTGATTGATGGACGGCACCCGAAGGATTCGGTTAGCCATGGCTTGTGTAAGCAAAGGTTGGGGGGAGTGTCATCATCATAATAAAACTAAAATAAAAAGGCACTCCTTCATGGTATGTGATCGTTGGCAGGCACCCGAGGATTCGGTTAGCCATGGTTTGTGTAAGAAAGGCTGGAAGGAGTGCCACATAAATATGCAAATAATTCATGGGAGCCGCTCTTGAAAGTCCGGTTGGCGAGGTAGTTGGTGTACCCATTACCATTCGTTGACAACAACAAACACCTCTCAAAATAATTTTACTCCTGCTTTAAAAATGAAAAGCTCTAGCGCATGTTAATCCCTGCTTCCCTCTGTGAAGGGTCAATCTTTTACGTTTATGTTGTGTCTCCATCCTTTCTTTGAGCACTTTATTGAGAGCACAACTGTCATTCTTAGTACAATATGCTTGTCTCAAAATATTATTGATTGTGGTATAACTTTGATGCTTTTATCTTTGACAATCTCTATTTCTAGTCTTTCTATGAACTCCAGAGGTGCCTGGGCATTTATGTTTTGCCGATCAAATACGGGCAAGCGAGATACCACTTTATCATACTCTCTTATGAACATTGCAATCCTGCTTATATACATGATTCATGATGCTTATTATTAATTGTTGGTACCTCTCCATGATTGACATAGCTGTTAGATGATCTTATTTGCATGTATCTTATTATGAACTGCTTAAGTATTAGCCATAGCATGAGAATATATACATCATATGAGCAAATGTGTTCGTGAAAGTTCTTTTATCGCTCAGCTGTTAACTGAATTGCTTGAGGACAAGCAATAAGCTAAGCTTGGGGGGAGTTGATACGTCCAAAACGTATCTACTTTCCCGAACACTTTTGCTATTGTTTTGCCTCTAATTTGTGTATTTTGGATGCAACTAACACGGACTAACGCTGTTTTCAGCAGAACTGCTCTGGTGTCTCGTTTTTGTGCAGAAATCCAACTTTCAGGAAAAACCTCGGAATTTATACAGAAGACCCTATTTTCCCAGAAGACTCACGGAGCCAGAAGGACAAGTCAGGTGGAGGCCCGAGGGCCCCACACCATAAGGCGGCGTGGCCTAGGGGGGGCCCGCGCGGCCCTATGGTGTGGCCCCCTCGGCTGGCCTCCGACGCCCTCCTTCGGACTATTTATCGCCCTCGACCTAAAAACGCACGGGGAGAGGTCGAAGTCGCCAGAAACCCTCCAGAACGCCGCCACATCGCGAAACTCCGTCGCAGGAGCAAGAAGTCTCCGTTCTGGCACTCCGCCGGGACGGGGAATTGGAGGAGATCATCACCGCCATCACCACCGACGCCTCTCCATCAACCAGCAATGTTTCCCCCATCCATGTGTGAGTAATTCCCCCGCTGTAGGCTGAAGGGGATGGTAGGGATTGGATGAGATTGGTCATGTAATAGCATTAGATTGTTAGGGCATAGTGCCTAGTGTCCGTAATTGGTACTTTGATGATATTGTTGCAACTTGTTATGCTTAATGCTTGTCACTAGGGCCCGAGTGCCATGATCTCAGATCTGAACATGTTATTATTTCATCATGATATTCATTGTTTATGGTCTTACCTGCAAGTTGTATACACATATCGCTGTCCAGAACCAATGGCCCCGAAGTGACAGAAATCGGGACAACCGGAGGGGATGGTAGTGACGTGAGGATCACATGTGTTCACGGAGTGTTAATGCTTTGCTCCGGTACTCTATTAAAAGGAGTACCTTAATATCCAGTAGATTCCCTTGAGGCCCGGCTGCCACCGGCTGGTAGGACAAAAGATGTTGTGCAAGTTTCTCATTGCGAGCACGTACGACTATAATTGGAACACATGCCTATTGATTGCTTTGTACTTCGACACTGTTTTATTATTATCTGCAAATGCCCTGCTATGATTGTTACATGAGTTTCTCTCATCCATGCAACGCCCGTTATCCATCCCTGTGCCTACAGTATTTTAATCCTGCTGTTTACTATAATCACTACTGCTGTCTTTGTTACTCTGCTGCTGTTATTCTACTACTGCTACTGTTATAAAACTGTTACTACTGATAAACTCTTGCGAGCAAGTCTGTTTCCAGGTGCAGCTGAATTGACAACTCCGCTGTTAAGGCTTCCAAGTACTCTTTGTCTCCCCTTGTGTCGAATCAATAAATTGGGTAATACTACCCGCGAAGACTGCTGCGATCCCCTATACTTGTGGGTTATCACTTGCCCCGCAGAGGACACGTGGCGGCATCTTCTATGAAATAAACTAACATTGTTGCGACAAATGTGCCACTAGATTCATGACATGTAGCGACATACAGCAGGTGGGCCCGTCCTTAGATGGGCCGATGGTGCTGCCGTGGAAGTTGTTAATCTTGTTGGGGAACCCCAAGAGGAAGGTGTGATGAGCACAACAACAAGTTTTCCCTTAGTAAGAAACCAAGGTTTAATCGACCAGTAGGAGAAAGGCGTGACTTCTGAAGGTGTTGCTAGCTGACTATTGACAGGGCGCACTACCGGCGTCAGCAACAACGTGGAACCTGAACATAACACAACCAAAATACTTTGCCCCAACTTACAGTGAGGTTGTCAATATCACCGGTTTTGCTGAACACAAAGGATTAAACGTATCGAGTGGAAAGAGATGTTTGCAGTAATTAAAGAAAACAATGCTTGCAGAAAGTAAATAGAACAGGATTGTAGTAGATGAATTTATCAGTGTAAAGGAAAGGACCGGGATCCACAGTTCACTAGAGGTGTCTCTCCATAAAGATATATAACATGTTGGGTGAACAAACTACAGATGGGCAATTGACAGAATAAAGACAATACATGAAAAGATGCTTACTATGAGATTTGTTTGGGAATTACAACATAATACATAGACCGTAATCCAACTGCGTGTATGACTAATAATCCACCTTCCGGTTATCGTCTGAACCCCTTCCAGTATTAAGTTGCAAGCAACAGATTATCGCATTAAGCAATGTGTGTAAAGTAAACAATAGAACTACCCTTGGATAAAACATTGTTGTTTTCTCCCTAGCAACAACAACACATCTACAATCTTAGAAGTTATTGTCACTCTTCCAGAAAACTAGAGGCATGAACCTACTATCGAGCATAAATACTCCCTCTTGGAGTCACAAGCATTTACTTGGCCAGAGTATCTACTAGCAACGGAGAGCATGCAAGATCAGAAATAACATATGACAAATATGTATAATCGAACTCAAGATAGTATTCCATATTCATCGGATCCTAGCAAAAACAACATGTAGCATTAAATAAGGATGATCTTGATCATGTTAGGCGGCTCACAAGATCTAAACATGAGGCACAAATTGGAGAAGACAACCATCTAGCTACTGCTATGGACCCATAGTACAGGGGTGAACTACTCACGCATCACTTCGAAGGCGGGCATGGTGATGTAGAGGCCTCCGGTGATGATCTTCCCCTCCAGCAGGGTGCCGGGAAGAGTTTCAGAACCCAGCGATGATGGCCGCAACAAAACTTTTCGTGGATGGAAGCTCTGGTGTTTAGGTTTTTTCCGAGATCGTGAATAAATAGGCGGAAGGGCGAGGTCGGTGGAGGCCAGGGTGGCCCACACCACCCCTTGGCGCGGGCCTAGGCCACGCCGCGCCAAGGCATGGTCTGGCCGCCCTGCGCCTCTTCTTCATCCCCCCTCTAGAATCTATCTTCGTTACGGAAAAATATTGACATCGGCTTTTGTTTCGTCCAATTCCGAGAATATTTCCTGTACAACTTTTCTGAAATACAAAACAGCAGAAAACAGGGAACTGGCACTGTGGCATCTTGTTAATAGGTTAGTGCCGGAAAATGTATAAAAGTGCAACGAAGTGTGAGCAAAACACATATAAATTGGTGTAAAACAAGCATGGATCATAAATAATTATAGATACATTTGCAACGTATCATGGGCCTTGAGGCCCGATGGTTGATGGGCCTTGAGGACCGTTTGTTGATGGCCCTTGGAGGTCCGTTAGTTGGTGGGCCTTACGTCTCGTTAGTCGGTCGGTCTTGAACCCGTTAGCTTATGGTCCTTGGGCTGTTATTTGATGGACCTTCATGCCCGTTAATTTGTGGGCCTTTAGGCCCGTTAGTTGGTGGGCATTTGGGACATTAGTTTGTGGGCTTTTAGGCCCTTTATTTGGTGAGCCTTTAGTCCCTCAGATCGTGGGCCTTGAGCCCGTTAGTTGATGGGCCTTGGGGCCCGTTAGTTGATGGATCTTCAGCCTATTTAAAATTGCCTCTTATGCAACCCATTAAAATTCAATTTCTGAATATTCATATAAACAATATGCCCACAAGAGCATGCAAAAACTGAAAACGCTACATTATTACATTCAGGAATATAATTTACACACTAAGAGAATTACAGTTATGCAATAACATCAGATCAGAGTTCAGCGTGCACAGTAGCACCAAGATATCTCTTCAACATGAACAGAACAACTCCATCAGCATCAAAAAAAAAATTCCAGCGTTGAGCACACCACCACCCGTGTGAACCACGTTATCAGGATTACGCAGTCTACCTTTACTTACCTAAGCATGAGAAACCTTTCAATCTTTGCCGACATCGCAGCCTGCTTTTCTAATCTTTCCTTTGCCTTGGTTGTCAGCTGATTAATTTGATCCCTCTGGATCTTGGCAACATTGGTCTTGGCAACATTGGATAGCTCTGCACTTGCCATCTTCTCCTTCTCCAGTTCTGCAGCAAGCTTACTCATTCTGGATCAAGAGGAGTGATGTGTGACCCCTACATTCTGAAGAAATGTAGGTTGGGAAGTTTTCCTCGAGAGGACCTCGTAAACAACTTGGGCCTCAGTCCTGCTTTGTCCGTCTGCTGTAAGTACACACAGCTCATATTCCATCTCAGCCTTATTTTACAATGAAGAATCATGGTTAGGAGATGCAGCAAGATATAAGATAAACGTTACTGGCAACTCTTTGAAAGATGGCTTACAATTGCATCCTTTGTCTGGGTGGAGAAGCCGTTATGTCGGCTCAAGTGGCACTCTTTGAACATATCCAGAGGACTAAGTTCTTTGTCATTGTATTTGTCCTTCTGAAAAAAATAACATAAATAGGTGATCAACTTAGAGGTTTCAGGTGTACATAAAATCTACAATTTCCGCTAGCGACCATGTGCACTATAGTTACCATAGCTGGAATTCAATTCAACTGACGTTGCTCTGTCGATGATGTTATTTTCAAATAAATAAAATGCAATCGTCCTAAAAAAATAGGGAACATCATCTAGCACGTGTGTTGAGCGCAACAACAAACTTATATAACCATCAAAATTGAAACGCTCATCACATCACAGTTTTATGTTGTGACAGTTCGTGACTTACCACGTTTTCCAAGTGTGCGACATAGCTGCGTGATCCGGTTGCCGGATGGATTAGGACCTTAGCACGATTGAATCTGTTTTTCTCACTGATTTCCTGCTGGATGGTAGAATTAGTAACGATACTCATAGTCAAGCTCCATGCACAATAAAATGCATTCGTAAATCAGAACTAAGGAAAGGGCTAGTCAATTCAGTTAACAAGTTCATCTGCCATAAGCATGTAATGTACCAGCTTCGATTTGCATAAAATAACTGACCTTCATCTTGGCATCCATCCAGTGCTGCACAAGCTCATTCCACTCAACATCGTTCATCGAACTGACATGACTTTCTTTCGGTACATCGCAGAGAAGATGGTTATCAAAGTGTTTTCTTTTAAGGACGTGCCGTTTGTGCTTAACACCTATATGAAGATACCTCTTGCACGCTGCTTTTACTGGTGAAGCATTTATATCCATATCAAACCTAACCTAGTGACATGGAAGAACATGTATAAGAATGGAAATCTCTGAATCAACAGTATTATATAAATATTGCAGAGGGGCAAAACGCCTAGGATGGACTTACCGAAACTCTGTGGTAATAGTCAGAGAGGAGCCTACTATCCTCCTTATATTTCTTCCAGTGCGAGCGCATAGGCACATGGTTCTTGACTGCATTATGGCATTCAGCTGCAAACTTTGCAGCGATAAAAGGTGACACTGGCCTCATCATACATTTTTGAATGACAACTGCCAGTTTGCCAGCCACCACTACACATGTAAACAATTAATGAGGTAACAATAATGGTACTTCAAATAGAATATGGAATAAACGGACTAAATACACTAAGAATGCATGCCTTTATCTCCATTACTATTCAGGGTTGCCTCCTCATGGTTAGCATCCATCCAGTGACTGACTATGTCCACAAAGACATGCCCAGTAGCATCATTACTTGTGTTCAAGGGAAGCAGCCTGAGTGTGTCATCATGCAACAGAAGGTAACATAAATGCACATAAGAACTTGACAGTACAACATGTTAAATGCAGTAAGAACTTGATTGTACATCTTGCCTTCAACGAGAGAAGGGTTTAGACGAAGGGATCTTTGACACACTGAAATTGGATTTGATTTGCATGTAGGAGGTGCCGGATCTGGAAACGAACTCTTGGCGCTCATCTGGGCCAGAAGTCCGGTTAGCCCTCTTGTTATTGCTGGCGGTTATTGTTCCCGGGTAATAACTACAACATGGATCAATCAAGCTAGCATGAAAACGGTAGATTGGCCTTCGAAATCAAACATAAATAAGACGAGACAAGTTGTAAATGGTGGAACTAGCACCTTAGCTGATGAGAGAGCACAAGAGGCCTCACAGATATTGTTAATAAGAGTGCAAGATTATAGTCTCCTTCAGGTGGCTGGGATGATGATACTCCCTTTTTTCCATAGCTCTTGAGCCTCCCCTTTTACTAATTTCTATTGTTTTTCTCCATTTCAGCATGAGATGCCAGCAACATTTCTAGACTCCTACGATTACAAAGACAAAAATAAACGTACATCATGATGTGCTTGCTGTCAAGCTTCATGCAGTCAACTCAGCCAATAATCCGAACTTATGGACAGGGCTAGTACAACCCACAACAAGAAACAGACAAACTAACAGGATACAAAATAACTCAAAAGAAGTGTTACCAAATTCTGTATGGGAGAATATTTAGCCGAAATGGTGAAGATGTTGCCCCAGACGATGGACGGCTGGGGTCTTTGCATAATGCGGCAACGCTGCGTCCGGCGATCGGCGGGGACGAGTAGCAGGCAGGCGGTGGTGGATATATCTAGAGGGGGATCTAGGGTTAGTAGAGATGGAGAAAACTGCGTCTGAGCCTCGGTTGGATTCAGATTGGAAATGATTGTCATGTGGCCATAGTTTACAATTACTTGAATAACCTTGCCCTCCCGAAAATGTTCAGCATTAGTTCTGCAGGCTAGGTGGGTAGAATGGGCATTTCGCTAGATGAAATTGGTCCAGCGTCAACTTTTTGGAGCCAACACATTTCAAATTTCTAACACGTGGGTCTGCAGTCATGGACTGTGCACCGAAGTTGGGCTGCGAACACACATCAACCTGAAGGGACATATCCCAACAGGTCCGTAGTTCCTGCAAAATACTACTGCCTATTGAAGGAGATATGCCCTAGAGGCAATAATAAAGTGGTTATTATTTATATCTTTATGTTTATGATAAATGTTTATATATCATGCTAGAATTGTATTAACCGAAACATTAGTACATGTGTGATATGTAGACAAACAAGAAGTCCCTAGTATGCCTCTTAAACTAGCTTGTTGATTAATGGATGATTAGTTTCATAATCATGAACATTGGATGTTATTAATAACAAGGTTATGTCATTGTGTGAATGATGTAATGGACACACCCAATTAAGCGTAGCATAAGATCTCGTCATTAAGTTATTTGCTATAAGCTTTCGATACATAGTTACCTAGTCCTTATGACCATGAGATCATGTAAATCACTTATACCGGAAAGGTACTTTGATTACACCAAACACCACTGCGTAAATGGGTGGCTATAAAGGTGGGATTAAGTATCCGGAAAGTATGAGTTGAGGCATATGGATCAACAGTGGGATTTGTCCATCCCGATGACGGATAGATATACTCTGGGCCCTCTCGGTGGAATGTCGTCTAATGTCTTGCAAGCATATGAATGAGTTCATAAGAGACCACATACCACGGTACGAGTAAAGAGTACTTGTCAGGAGACGAGGTTGAACAAGGTATAGAGTGATACCGAAGATCAAACCTCGGACAAGTAAAATATCGCGAGACAAAGGGAATTGGTAATATATGTGTATGGTTCATTCGATCACTAAAGTCATCGTTGAATATGTGGGAGCCATTATGGATCTCCAGATCCCGCTATTGGTTATTGGTCGGAGTGAGTACTCAACCATGTCCGCATAGTTCTCGAACCGTAGGGTGACACACTTAAAGTTGGATGTTGAAATGGTAGTTCTTGAATTATGGAATGAAGTTCGAATATTTGTTCGGAGTCCCGGATGAGATCCCGGACATCACGAGGAGTTCCGGAATGGTCCGGAGAATAAGATTCATATATAGGATGTCATTTTATGTGAAATAAAATGTCGCGGAAGGTTCTATGGAAGGTTCTAGAAGGTTCTAGAAAAGTCCGGAAGAAACCACCAAGGAAGGTGGAGTCCACAAGGGACTCCACCTCCATGGCCGGCCAGCCCTAGTGGGGGTGGAGTCCCAAGTGGACTCCACCATAGGGGGCCGGCCACCCCCACATGGGAGGTGGGAATCCCACCTTTGGGTGGGAGTCCTAGTTGGGCTAGGTTTGCCCCCTCCTATGGAAGGTTTTGGTTTCGGGTCTTATTCGAAGACTTGGACACCAACACTTGGGATCCACCTATATAATGAGGGGCCAAGGGAGGGGGCCGGCCACCCCAAGACCATAGCTTGGCCGCCCCCTTGAGTGGCCGGCCACCCCCTCCCAAACCCTAGCTTTGCTCCTCCACTTCATATTGTCCGGTTTGCTTAGCGAAGCTCCGCCGGACTTCTACACCGCCACCGACACCACGCCGTCGTGCTGTCGGATTCAAGAGGAGCTACTACTTCCGCTGCCCGCTGGAACGGGGAGGTGGACGTCGTCTTCATCAACAACCGAACGTGTGACCGAGTACGGAGGTGCTGCCCGTTCGTGGCGCCGGAACCGATCGTGATCAAGATCTTCTACGCGCTTTTGCAAGCGGCAAGTGATCGTCTACCGCAGCAACAAGAGCCTCATCTTGTAGGCTTTGGAATCTCTTCAAGGGTGAGACTCGATACCCCCTCGTTGCTACCGTCTTCTAGATTGCATCTTGGCTTGGATTGCGTGTTCGCGGTAGGAAAATTTTTGTTTTCTATGCAACGTTATCCTACAGTGGTATAAGAGCCGTGTCTATGCATAGATGGTTGCACGAGTAGAACACAATGGTTTGTGGGCGTTGATGCTCTTGTTATCTTTAGTTTGAGTACTTTGCATCTTTATGGCATAGTGGGATGAAGCGGCTCGGACTAACTTTACATGACCGCGTTCATGAGACTTGTTCCTCGTTCGACATGCAACTTGTATTGCATAAGAGGCTTTGCGGGTGTCTGTCTCTCCTACTATAGTAAAGATTCAATTTACTCTTCTATTGAAAACATTAGTATCAACGTTGTGGTTCATGTTCGTAGGTAGATTAGATCTCTCGAAAACCCTAAACCACGTAAAATATGCAAACCAAATTAGAGACGTCTAACTTGTTTTTGCAGGGTTTGGTGATGTGATATGGCCATGATATGATGATGAATATGTATGAGATGATCATTATTGTATTGTGGCAACCGGCAGGAGCATTATGGTTGTCTTTAAATTTCATGTTGAGTAGTATTTCAAAGTAGTTGTAATAGTTGCTACATGGAGGACAAACATGAAGACGGTGCCATTGACCTTGGTGCTACGCCGACGATGATGGAGATCATGCCCGAAGATGATGGAGATCATATCCGTGCTTTGGAGATGAAGATCAAAGGCACAAGAACAAAAGGGCCATATCATATCACATATGAACTGCATGTGATGTTAATCCTTTTTATGCATCTTATTTTGCTTAGATCGCGACGGTAGCATTATAAGATGATCCCTCACTAAAATCTCAAGATAATAAAGTGTTCATCCTTAGTAGCACCGTTATTAAGTCTTATCGTTTCGAAGCATCTCGTGATGATCGGGTGTGATAGATTCGTTAAGTACATACAACGGGTGCAAGACAGTTTTGCACATGCGGATACTAAGGTGGCCTTGACGAGCCTAGCATGTACAGACATGGTCTCGGAACACGTGATACCGAAAGGTAGAGCATGAATCATATGGTTGATATGATGAACACTTTGAGTGTTCGCCATTGAAGTCACACCTTTTCTCGTGATGATCGGGCTTAGGTGCGGTGGATTTGGTTCGTGTGATCACTAAGACAATGCGAGGGATATTGTTTTGAGTGGGAGTTCACCTAGATTTTTAATTATGTTGAATTAAAATTTGAACTCAATTTGTCATAAACTTAGTCTAAACTATTGCAAATATATGTTGTAGAGATGGCGTCCCCAATCAATTTTAATCAGTTCCTAGAGAAAGAGAAACTTAAGAGCAACGGTAGCAACTTCACCGACTGGTTCCGTCATGTGAGGATCTTCCTCTCTGGCGGAAATCTGCAATTTGTGCTTGATGCACCGCTAGGTGACCCTCCCGCAGAAGATGAATCCGATGAAGTAAAAGCTGTTTACGCGACTCGGAAAACTCGGTACTCTCAAGTTCAGTGTGCCATCCTGTGCAGTCTGGAATCCGATCTTCAAAAACGTTTTGAGCACCACGATCCTCATGAGTTGATGAATGAGCTGAAAGCTATATTCGAGACTCATGCGGCCGTGGAATGCTATGAAGCATCGAAACATTTCTTCAGCTGTATGATGGAAGAAGGCAGCTCCGTTAGTGAGCACATGCTCGCCATGACCGGGCATGCGAAGAAACTCAGTGACTTGGGAATAGTGATTCCTAATAGACTGGGGATTAATCGTGTCCTTCAATCACTGCCACCAAGTTACAAGAACTTTGTGATGAACTACAATATGCAGAACATGAACAAGGAGTTACCTGAACTCTTTGGCATGCTAAAAGCTGCTGAGATTGAGATCAAGAAAGAGCACCAAGTGTTGATGGTCAACAAGACCACCAGTTTCAAGAAACAGGGCAAGTCTAAGGGAAAATTCAAGAAGGGTGGCAAGAAAGCTGCCACGCCTCCTATGAAACCTAAGAACGGCCCTAAGCCTGATGCTGAGTGCTATTCTTTGCAAGGAGAAGGGACAACTGGAAGCGTAATTGCTCCAAGTATCTGGCTGATCTAAAGAGCGGCCTTGTCAAGAAAAAGAAAGAAGGTATATCTGATATACATGTTATAGATGTTTATCTCACTGGTTCTCGTACTAGTACCTGGGTATTTGATACTGGTTCGGTTGCTCATATCTGTAACTCGAAACAGGAACTAAAGAATAAACGAAGACTACTGAAAGATGAAGTGACGATGCGCGTTGGAAATGGATCCAAGGTCAATGTGATCGCAGTCGGGACACTTCCTCTACATCTACCTTCGGGATTAGTTTTAAGCCTAAATAATTGTTATTATGTACCTGCGTTGAGCATGAACATTATATCTGGATCTTGTTTAATGCAAGACGGTTATTCATTCAAGTCTGAGAATAATGGTTGTTCTATTTTTATGAATAATATCTTTTATGGTCGAGCACCACAAAAGAATGGCTTATTTCTGTTAGATCTCGATAGTAGTGATACACATATACATAACATTGATGCTAAGCGAATTAAACTAAATGATAATTCTACTTATATGTGGCACTGTCGTCTTGGTCATATTGGAGTGAAACGCATGAAGAAACTCCATACTGATGGATTACTTGAATCACTTGACTTTGAGTCACTTGATAGATGCGAAGCATGTCTAATGGGAAAAATGACAAAGACTCCATTCTCTGGTATGATGGAGCGAGCTACTGACTTATTGGAAATCATACATACCGATGTATGTGGACCAATGAGCGTAGCATCGCGCGGTGGTTATCGTTATGTTCTAACCTTCACAGATGATCTGAGTAGATATGGGTATATCTATTTCATGAAACATAAATCCGAAACTTTCGAGAAGTTTAAGGAATTTCAAAGTGAAGTAGAAAATCAACGTAACAAGAAGATCAAATTTCTACGATCTGATCGTGGAGGTGAATATCTGAGTTATGAGTTTGGCATGCATTTAAAGAAATGCGGAATACTTTCACAATTGACACCGCCGGGAACACCTCAACGAAATGGTGTGTCCGAACGTCGTAATCGAACTCTCTTAGATATGGTTCGTAGTATGATGTCTCTTACTGATTTGCCGTTATCATTTTGGAGTTATGCATTAGAGACAGCCGCATTCACTTTAAATAGAGCACCATCAAAATCCGTGGAAACGACACCGTATGAATTATGGTTTAATAAGAAACCTAAGCTGTCGTTCCTGAAAGTTTGGGGTTGCGAAGCCTATGTAAAGAAGTTACAACCGGACAAGCTAGAACCCAAAGCGGAGAAATGCGTCTTCATAGGATACCCTAAGGAAACTATAGGGTACACTTTCTATCACAGATCCGAAGGCAAAATCTTTGTTGCTAAGAACGGAACCTTTCTTGAGAAAGAATTTCTCACTAAAGAAGTGACTGGAAGAAAAGTAGAACTCGATGAGATTGATGAATCTATACTCGTTGATCAGAGTAGCGCGATCGGGAAGTTGTACCTGTACCGCCTACATCGGCAACAGAGGAAGCTAATGATAATGATCATGAAACTTCGAACGAGGAAACTACTGAACCTCGCAGATCGACAAGGGAACGTGCCACTCCTGATTGGTATGATCCTTGTCTAAATGTCATGATTGTGGATAACAATGATGAGGACCCTGCGACGTATGAAGAAGCGATGATGAGCCCAGATTCCAACAAATGGCAAGAAGCCATGAAATCCGAAATGGGATCCATGTATGATAACAAAGTATGGACTTTGGTAGACTTACCTGATAGCCGTAAGGCTGTCGAGAATAAATGGATCTTCAAGAGAAAAACAGATGCCGATGGTAATGTTATCGTCTATAAAGCTCGACTTGTCGCAAAGGGTTTCCGACAAATTCAAGGAGTTGACTACGATGAGACTTTCTCACCTGTAGCGAAGCTAAAATCTGTGAGGATTTTGTTAGCAATAGCTGCATTTTTCGATTATGAGATTTGGCAGATGGATGTCAAAACGGCGTTCCTTAATGGTGACATTGAGGAAGAGTTGTATATGGTACAACCCAAAGGTTTTGTCGATCCTAAAAATGCTGACAAAGTATGCAAACTTCAGCGTTCAATCTATGGACTGAAGCAAGCATCAAGAAGTTGGAACCGACGCTTTGATAAGGTGATCAAAGACTTCGGGTTTATACGGTCATGGAGAGGCCTGTATTTACAAGAAAGTGAGTGGGAGCTCTGTAGCATTCCCGATATTATATGTAGATGACATATTATTGATCGGGAATGATATAGAACTATTAAGCAGTTGTTAAAGGTTATTTGAATAATAGTTTTTCAATGAAAGACCTTGGTGAAGCATCATATATATTAGGCATCAAGATTTATAGAGATAGATCAAGACGCCTAATAGGGCTATCACAGAGTACATATCTGGACAAGATTCTAAAGAAGTTTAGAATGGACGAAAGTAAGAAAGGGTTCTTACCTATGTTACTGTGCAAGGTATTGAGTAAAACTCAAGGACCGGCTACGGCAGAAGAAAGAGAAAGGATGTGTAACATCCCCTATGCCTCGGCAAAGAGGATCTATCATGTATGCCATGCTATGTACTAGACCGGATATAGCACATGCTGTTAGTTTGACTAGCAGATATCAAAGTGATCCAGGAATGGAACACTGGACAGCGGTCAAGAATATCCTGAAGTACTTAAAAAGAACTAAGGATATGTTTCTTTGTTATGGAGGTGACCAAGAGCTCGTTGTAAACGGTTACACCGATGCAAGTTGGAACACTGATCCTGATGACTCTAAGTCACAATCTGGGTACGTGTTTATATTGAATGGTGCTGCAAAGAAGCTGGGCAAGCTCGAAGCAAAGGTGCACGGTGGCGAAGTCTTCAACAGAATCAGAGTACATAGCGGCTTCTGTGGCTTCATCAGAAGCGGGATGGATGAAGAGGTTCATTGTAGAACTCGGTGTGGTTCCTAGTGCAGTGGACCCATTAATCATTTACTGTGATAACATGGGTGCCATCGCCAATGCACAAGAGCCAAGGTCACACAAGAGGCTGAAGCATATCAAGCTGCGTTATCACTCGATTCGCGAGTACATCGAAGATGGAGAAGTAAAGATTTGCAAAGTACACACTGATCTGAATGTAGCAGATCCGTTGACTAAAGCTCTCCCTAGGGCAAAGCATGACCAACACCATAATGCCATGGGTGTTAGGTATATTACAATGTAATCTAGATTATTGACTCTAGTGCAAGTGGGAGACTGAAGGAGATATGCCCTAGAGGCAATAATAAAGTGGTTATTATTTATATCTTTATGTTTATGATAAATGTTTATATATCATGCTAGAATTGTATTAACCGAAACATTAGTACATGTGTGATATGTAGACAAACAAGAAGTCCCTAGTATGCCTCTTAAACTAGCTTGTTGATTAATGGATGATTAGTTTCATAATCATGAACATTGGATGTTATTAATAACAAGGTTATGTCATTGTGTGAATGATGTAATGGACACACCCAATTAAGCGTAGCATAAGATCTCGTCATTAAGTTATTTGCTATAAGCTTTCGATACATAGTTACCTAGTCCTTATGACCATGAGATCATGTAAATCACTTATACCGGAAAGGTACTTTGATTACACCAAACACCACTGCGTAAATGGGTGGCTATAAAGGTGGGATTAAGTATCCGGAAAGTATGAGTTGAGGCATATGGATCAACAGTGGGATTTGTCCATCCCGATGACGGATAGATATACTCTGGGCCCTCTCGGTGGAATGTCGTCTAATGTCTTGCAAGCATATGAATGAGTTCATAAGAGACCACATACCACGGTACGAGTAAAGAGTACTTGTCAGAGACGAGGTTGAACAAGGTATAGAGTGATACCGAAGATCAAACCTCGGACAAGTAAAATATCGCGAGACAAAGGGAATTGGTAATATATGTGTATGGTTCATTCGATCACTAAAGTCATCGTTGAATATGTGGGAGCCATTATGGATCTCCAGATCCCGCTATTGGTTATTGGTCGGAGTGAGTACTCAACCATGTCCGCATAGTTCTCGAACCGTAGGGTGACACACTTAAAGTTGGATGTTGAAATGGTAGTTCTTGAATTATGGAATGAAGTTCGAATATTTGTTCGGAGTCCCGGATGAGATCCCGGACATCACGAGGAGTTCCGGAATGGTCCGGAGAATAAGATTCATATATAGGATGTCATTTTATGTGAAATAAAATGTCGCGGAAGGTTCTATGGAAGGTTCTAGAAGGTTCTAGAAAAGTCCGGAAGAAACCACCAAGGAAGGTGGAGTCCACAAGGGACTCCACCTCCATGGCCGGCCAGCCCTAGTGGGGGTGGAGTCCCAAGTGGACTCCACCATAGGGGGCCGCCACCCCCACATGGGAGGTGGGAATCCCACCTTTGGGTGGGAGTCCTAGTTGGGCTAGGTTTGCCCCCTCCTATGGAAGGTTTTGGTTTCGGGTCTTATTCGAAGACTTGGACACCAACACTTGGGATCCACCTATATAATGAGGGGCCAAGGGAGGGGGCCGGCCACCCCAAGACCATAGCTTGGCCGCCCCCCCTTGAGTGGCCGGCCACCCCCTCCCAAACCCTAGCTTTGCTCCTCCACTTCATATTGTCCGGTTTGCTTAGCGAAGCTCCGCCGGACTTCTACACCGCCACCGACACCACGCCGTCGTGCTGTCGGATTCAAGAGGAGCTACTACTTCCGCTGCCCGCTGGAACGGGGAGGTGGACGTCGTCTTCATCAACAACCGAACGTGTGACCGAGTACGGAGGTGCTGCCCGTTCGTGGCGCCGGAACCGATCGTGATCAAGATCTTCTACGCGCTTTTGCAAGCGGCAAGTGATCGTCTACCGCAGCAACAAGAGCCTCATCTTGTAGGCTTTGGAATCTCTTCAAGGGTGAGACTCGATACCCCCTCGTTGCTACCGTCTTCTAGATTGCATCTTGGCTTGGATTGCGTGTTCGCGGTAGGAAAATTTTTGTTTTCTATGCAACGTTATCCTACACCTATTCCATTACATTTTTTTCGCATTCGAAGCTTATTAGTCAATTTATAGAATTACAATCACTCAAAAAAGTATCAGCGAGAAAATCCGGGATATAGTATCCACAAACCCGGGAAAATGTTTCAGTAACTGAAATAATATAAACTAACTAATATGGGATAGTCGGAAACAATATTTCTTGCCAAAACTTAGTGAATTTTTTGACCTTTTAATAATAAATTGGAAAAAATCCAGTAATAAAAAGAAGACAAAATAAAAAATCTGGGAAAGTTCGAAAAGAATTGTACATGTCAGTTGAAAGTTATATCACTTTTTGTGAGATTAGCCCAAAATTTGATGAAAAAATGAACTTCTAAAATAATAATAAAAATTGTAGTATTTTAAAGGGTATGTGTTCAATCTTGGAAATTGATAAAATCTGGAATAAAAAAGTATTGGTGGTCCCCGATCATCTGATTTGCTCTTAAATAACTTAATCTTAGATTTAGACCTCTATGCAACGAATTACACATATAGTGGTTGGCATGTGCAAAAAAATGGGTGAAGTGAGTGTTTTGTGCAACGAGAACAACATCAATAAGTGGTGGTTTGTGCAATTTTCATCTACGGTACTCCCCAGCGAAGATTCCTTCCTTACATTTTGCTCATTTCCAAAATCCCTCGAATAATATTCTTGTCTAGTTGGAGCAGAGAGGAGAGGAGGGAGATAGGGAGCGGGCTCTAGCAATTTCTCGTAGGCACTTTGTGATACTGAAAGGTGGGCCATATATATGTTCGAAACGTATTACTTGTACATTTTTATAACTCACTATGGTACAATGTAGCTCTATGTTTGCTCAAGATGACTTACCACGCTCACTTTATAGCTAGCAGTTGGCTATACTATTATATACTTGCTCTAAGGCATGGAGAGGGGACACCTCCACAGACGCAATACATATGGGAGAGGGGGTCTCCGTTGGGGGTGCAAATAGGGGACGGGGAAATCCAATGATACCTTACCTGTGACATGGTACTTCTAGAATTCAAATTAACAAGCATATAAAGATTTGAAAAATTGGGGGTGTTCACAAGATGTGTACTTACATCCCTTAGAAATTTCAAACACAAATTCAAAATAAACACACAGATAAAAAAGGACATGTTTCTATGAGAATATTATCATTTTGTGCTTTTTTTCTTCTTGTCGCGCTATTTATGTAATATTTTTCAATTTTGTTTTTTCTTGAGTATTTCAAAATTTTATTTGCAAATTCTAGAAATTGTAGTCTACATAATATGAACGTTTAAAAAGTTATTTTGATTCGAAAAATATAACTTTGAACTTTAAATAGTAATAGGAAACATACCCGTGCGTTGCATCGGGATATAAAAAATGTGCAATCAGATAGACATGCAAAGTAAGTTGGTTATTGGTCATATAACTATGCCAATCCTTTCGCTATCTGCCGGATGAACTTGGCTCAATTGGTCAATAGTAAACCTAGTTAAAAATACCGAGTAAAATAAAGAAGGTGTGAGCTTAAACAGTTGTACACAATAATATCAAAAAAACAGTAATTTACTTAGGCTAAAATTTTAAATTAACAGATAATAAAAAGCTTCCATATTTAATAGTGTACTTGCATCCTGGCTTCTAGGTTTGTTTCCAATAACCAAACTAAAATATCCCGTATTTTCACTTCGATAGTAGACTCGTATAAACTTAGATCTTGCACCTCTCCGATTATCTGTAAACCTTTGTGTCCACTGAAATTATGAGACATGGCCGAGCATGTGGTAACTACATACTGTTCCGCAAGGCATCTATACTTGATTGTCCAGGGAGAACCATACCGACCAACAACGTACCGAAGCAACTTTAAGCACTTGTAGAAGTACCAACGAAATATGTAACTGTTCTGCAGTCTTTCCAATACTTTGACCGGTCCTAGTGTTTCATCCTCGCCGTCTAGAAGAACCAAAAAAAATCCCTATTTCTTACAATAACTTGCAGGGTCGATAGACAAGCTTAATTATATGGAATGCATGTAGTATCCCAAATCTTCAAGTACAGATCGAAGTAGGTACAAACCATGGACAGGGAGACACATACGGATCAGCTTACATATAGAGACGGACATATAGGAGGTGTTGTTGAGGTTAACTGACAAGTTTTCTAATCAAATAAGATCATTGGACCAAAACGTGAATGTAACCATTGTGTTTTGGATGAGCTTTTACAGAGCCTACCAGCGACAAAGCAAAGATCGTATTTGGTGACGTACATATGCACTCCATACTGCGCTGCCGCAAAGCTCGATACATATATATTGGCCGGGAGGGCCTCGCTGATGGCGAAGGGGCGCAGTCTCGGCTAGTTCCATCGCGGCCGAACTGGCCACATGACAGGTCGTTGGGCGTCCACCATCGCTTATTCTTGCGCAGGTCACCCCAATCCATGCCCCCAACGACGACGGATTACTTCCGTCTACGGGATCCTGAATCCCTTCTCTATACTTGGCATATATCAGGGTGGGCATAAAAACCGTGAAACCGAAAACTGAACCGAAGCCGAAACCGAACTAACCGAAATCTCGGTTTTTTCCATTAACCGCTATTTTTTCGGTTTCCATTTCTACTAACCGAATTAAATTTGGTAGAATTCGGTTTTTAGCCCCACCAACCGAACAAGACCGAATAGACCGAATTGAGTAACCTACCATCAATTTGTGCATAAACCGATCATTCCATAGAAGCCCAATTGTGTTTGATGTTCCAAAAATTATTCATTCAACTAGCTTTTTCTGAATATAGCGTGAAGCCTGAATAATAGAACACGTCGCTCGAAGTCTCAGCTACCCCTTTTAATTGCTCACGAGTGATGCACCTGTACCACGAGTGCCGCGGCCTATCAAATAGCATCCCTCAACGATTGGTGCTCATTTGTCGATTTCTTGTGCAGTTGATGCTTTTTATGTTGATATGTCAATCACTATTTGCTTTCTTCGGTGATGCCTACTATTTGTTCAAGTGAGTAGGTTCATTCGGTTTTAACCGAAAACCGAACCGAATTTGTCGGTTAACCGAATCTTCGGTTTCCTAAATTTTCATGCCAATTTCGGTTACCATTTTTGAAAACCGAATTTGTTCAAAAACCGCAAAAACCGAACCGAAATTTCGGTTAAAACCGAATGCCCACCCTGAGGCATATATTCCTCTAATTTTTCCAGCTATTACGTACAACCTTAAAATTTTCCAGCTTTGGCCTTCTGGAACAACTCCCTCACCATGGAGACGCCCGCTCCGACAAATATCTCGACTAACTCCGATGCAGTGCGCGGAGAAGAACGCCGTCCCAGGCTCCCCAACGACGATGCGGGCCAGCAGCTTCTTCCCCGTCCTAGGCGTTATCTTGTGCACATCCGCGCATAAGTAACTCGACTGGCGCTCGGGTTTCGGCCAGGATGTACGCCGCCGCAAATTTTTATCGATCGGATCCTCAACGAAAAATTCGTGACAAAAGTGGATTAGCTACTCGATGCTGGTCAATGGATATACGAGTATATGAGAGTTTACCGAACGTGCAGGTTGATCTGGAGACCGGGGCTGATATGTAAAGGCTTTAGGCTAACGTAATATGGTAGGTCTTTGCCTGTCTGGTCACCCTAGCTAAAAAGAAAACAAAAGAAACCGGGAAGCACATGACCTACACAAAGGTCGACACCTGCCCGTCTATCGATCGATCGAGAACCAAAAAAGGAAAATTTGTTTGCTTGGGGAAAGGCCCAACACGTACAACTTACCGGTGACATGGTGGGTAATTTTGTGTGAATTTTAGGGCTAGTTTTTCAACGTACCAAACCAAACCAAACAACGGAAACACTTTTTCCTTTATTATTAGGTATAGATATCATGGTATATCTTGTAGTCAATGATATACTGTTGGAGCAAGTTTCTTCCATCTCTCTCCCCTACATTTGGTATATATATAGGACTTGCTAAGTTATGGGCGTGTTGTAGAACTTCCTCGCTACTCTTGATCCACGATGCATCTTTTCGCCGGTGGCGGTGCCAAAAAGAAAAAACACAGAGCATGCGCCATATGGGGTGAACAGCGGGCATATGACACCCGTCGAGGTATAGGAAATTGCCCAAATCAATGGCAACACGCTGTGCACTGCACGGAAGTCAATCTCTTGGCCATGTTGGTTAGGACCTTCGTTCCATTGGCTAGGGCGTTTGGTAGTTTATAGATATCATGCATATACTTCCCTAATTAAGGCTCGGAGGAAATGAGTGACTCTCGGAGTGGTCTCAAAGGAGATCCCATGATCGTTGTGTCCTGTGAACTATTGAGAAAATCCAGGTGCAACTTTGTGTTTAGGATATGACAATTTTGAAAAATTCAAACAAAAATGGGAAGACAATATGGTAGCTTCATTTTCCATGCATGTGATGATGCACCCATGTGCCAAATTTAGGTTCATGTGAACAATATAAGGTGACATATTGCATGACCATCGCACTAGCGTCCTGAACTTTGAGAGACGATTGGGGGAAGGGGGGTTATTTTTTAGGGCTATATTTTTTCATGGATATTATCCGACGCAAATAATCCAAATGTGAAGGTTTCATATTTTTCTAAAGGATTTTGAATTATGTATGACTTTTGGAATATTGGTCAAACTAGGGTTGATCAGGGTTTGTGTAGGGTGGTTGAAACTTTTTTGGTTGGTCCAAATGGTGTTGTGTGGTCCAAATGTGATGTATCATCACACCACCATGTGCCCCCCTCCCCAGGTTTGGTAATGGCTTTCTGATACATGCTTCATAGAAGGAACATACCCTTTTTTATGTTAGGGCATGCCAATTTTGAAAAGTTCAAACAAAATGGAAGACGCAATGGTAGCGTCATTTTCCATGTGATGATGCATCCCTGTGCCAAATTTTGGTTCATTTGTAGAATGTAAGGTGACAAATTGCTCAAGAGGAAGCTACTTGGAGTAGACGGGCATGACCAACGTCGCAATATGACGTGAACTTTGAGAGAGGATTGGCATGGAAGATTTATTTTTTAAAGGCTAATGGACATTATTTGACACAAATAATCAAAATGTGAAGGTCTCATATTTTTATGAATGATTTTTAATTACTTATGACTTTTGGAAGAATCGGTATAGTGGGCCCCACATGAAGTTAAATGGACCAAAAAAAAATGTTACACGTTTCCTAGAAAATGGAAAGTCGAGTACACGCACGACTACACGCGTCCACACCCACGTGTCCACTACTGGATACAGAGAGTCAGAGGTTATATAATCATAACTACCCTATAATCATAGGCCTCATCGTCTCTCCCGAACGCCTCCCATCCCCCACACTGTGAAAACCCCCATCCACGTACCGCACCTCCGACTTCCTCGCTTCCAACCGCTGCAGCATGAAGCGCGTTCATGCTGACGAGGCGGAGCAATCGGCGGCCGCTGGCGTAGAGGTTGCCTCTGCGGTAGTGGTCGTCGCGGCAGGTGAGGCTTCACCGGGCACCCAGGCCGCTCATAGCCTCTGCTCGTTTGTTTCTTCGGCCTAGGTCGAAACGGGCGTCCTGGCCATCGAGGAGAAGGTGGATAGTAACGCCGTTGCTCCAGCGGAAGATCCGCACGGCGTTGAAGGCGACCACGGCGAGGTCTTCCTAGACCCGATGCTGGACGTGGACCTCATCGCCGCCGCCATCGACCCCTTCGACGATCCCGGCCCAAACATTCTGTTCGAGGAGGATATCGAGGGTCGACTGCTCTTTTACTGAAACTGTCTCGATCCTCTTTGTTTCATTTACTGTTCATATGGTTTGCACAAGTTCTTGATTGATTTGATCTCCTACGTTGTTCTTGTAGACGTACTTGATTCTAGGATTCGTACGGTAGGATTCTAGTTTATTTTCGACTAATCTGCCATGTAGTTGCTTTAATTAGTCATAATTAATTTATGGGTTCATACTTATTGGACTTGCAATTGTTGTGGCTTATGTTCATTGTTGTTCAAAGGGTTTTCTCGTGATTTAGTATGATTTGTTCTACCATTTACTTGTTCTACACATATTTGATTTTAGGGTTTCTAAGGTTTGATTATGATAGTGTAGTTTTTATTCGATCTGTCATTAAGCACCTGATTATGTAATTAATAATTCATAGGAGGATTCTGATGACATGGACGACGGCAAGGAGCGCAGGGACCAGAAGAGCCGCTACGTACGTTCTGAAGCGGCTGAGGAGTGGTGAAATTCATTTCCGTAGGCGCGGGGAGCTATTTTGCCCATTTTGTGGGAGAATCATTCAGAAGGACATCCACAGCATGATCCAGCATGTGTTGGGAGTAGGCCTAAGTGTATCGATGAAGCACTGCCCCGCAACCAAGGCCAAGCACGCAGCATATGACCTCTTCCTCCAGAATTACGTCTTCTCTGGCTTGTTCCCGGTCAACGCCCCTGCTGATGGCCCTCCTGCTCCTGGTCATGTTTAATGTTTATATGTGTAATCTTATTCCCCTTTGAAAGCTCAGTATTAAACTCTACTACTACAATGTACGTGCTTTTCACGTGATGGTCGTGTGATGTAGTACGCTTTTGATGCATTTCTGATGTAGTACTTTTTTTTGAACTCATGTAGTACTCCCTCCATCTTATATTACTTGATGATATAGATGTATCTAGATACAATCATTTTAGCATCAAGTAATATGGATCAGATGGAGTAAATTAAATATGACATCTAGTGCATGAAGCTTGACAGATCGATCTTGCTGGCTAGAACGGCTATACAAAGTTCCTTAGGCAGATGCATGCCATATACGATAGTATACATCCAAGTCTAAAACAACATTCATAAAAAAGATTACATTGGGGATGAGAGTCAATTGGGGCATCTATAATACACAAAATCTTAGATAGTACACTTGTTACCTCACTCGTCTGCAAGCAAAACAAGTTCCAATAAAAGAAGAGAAAAGCAAAAGGAAATTGTGGGAGAGGTCGAACAGCTTTTTATGTGTTAAGCCGAGGCATCGTTAAGCTGATTTCGGCTTATGCCTAACAACTCAGCACACCCACAAAGATAATCTCCTCGTGTGAGCCACTGTCAGCAAAAATAACAAAATTAGCACGCAAGTTTAAGAACGAATTGAATTTAGAAGGACTGGAAATAATAACCAACGTACGGTTATGGAAGTCATATACTCGTAAAATGTTGGAACCGCCATGGCCGCACTTTGAGGTTTTTCTTTCGTGCAGTGTCACTGGATTTTAATCTCATCGGCGTTGTGAAACTTCAGTCACACTGCACGAAACACTTTTAACAAGAGAAATGTGTTTTGTGCAGTGTTCCCAAGCATCACAACACCAATGGGGTAGAGCTGACTTCGTGGCGTAGTTACATCCCTAGTCGTCTATGCATATCTACATAGAATAAGTGACTTAGTGAGCTTTTCAACCAATATATATTGAGAAAACACACACATGTTCGGCTCGAAATAACCGTAGGAGAAGAGCAGTAAATCTAAGGCACGCACTTCATCGGCAGAAGGGGCGCACAACGCATGGATTCATACCTTGAGTCGACGCTGGGTCGCAGAAGGGCGGCCGCACCTCGAGGACGTCAGCGACGTCTCCACCTCGGGCTGACCGGTGTCTGCTTCTCGGCTGGCGGTGCACCACACCATGCATGTGGAAGATCTAGCAAAAGAGGAGAGGCTGATGACGCTGCCGACGCCTCAACCTCAGTCGCACCGGCCTGCTGCTCCGCACCGAGATTCTCCACGTGCAATATTTAGCGGAAGAGGAGAGACCAGCCGGTCGGCCGGTTGCTTGCTCTCTCACTGAAGAGGATAGAGATGAAAGGAGGGCAAACGAGATAGGCGAATACAACCAGACCTGCTGGTAGAGGTGTGCTATATATAGAACTAGATCATAAAAGCGCGCGTTGCTGCGCCCACCCATAAGATCAAATTAGTATATTTGAAAATATTGTGAGTAGATATAGATGTGAGTCATATTGGCTCATAAATGTTGAACATATCACGGAAGGGGAAAACAAAGGTCCAATGACCACAATTATAAGCACGCGCGAATATGTGTCTCATGAGAATCAAAGTTTTGAAATCCATCTTTACATAAAGTCATAAACTAAAATGTGCAAAACATAAGAAAAAAAAGCTTGTAAATACACTATAGTTTTGTTCTAGAAGTTTCTGTGAATTTTGCTCACAAAGTTCACAGGCCATGGATATAGATCCTTCTTTTGTTAACTTATATATACTATCTGTGCAGTAATTTGCTACAGCACGTTCATTGGACTAAACGATATGCAAGTAAAACCAGCCCAGGGTCTTGTCAGGGCTTTAGGATTTACCATTCATAAATGAGACGACAATGATGAGATACAATGGTGTGCGCCTTGTGTTGAAAATTCTTGCATGGGTTAAAAAAAGATACATTAGCTAACAAAGATTAGGAATAATTATCATATAAACTGACAACGTGCCCTTACCATAGCTCAATAGCGAAATCTTCAATCTCTGAGAGACTTCTGAAACTTGAGATGCATACTCAGCTACATCTGTCGCTATCTCATATGAACTCTAAAAACCCTTATCCCACTGTTCTTTTTTGGTTCATATAAGACAATCATTTCCCTCTGTATTTTTTTCTTCAACCTCCATCTCTATGCAGAGTTATTCCTACACCAATAGTCCTGCACAAAAAGAACCAACAATACCAGAAGTGATCTAATTCATGTAGCCAACATAAATTCTAAGAAAACCTGAAGAATGAATCATAGAACCTGGTTATCACATCTCTTTTGCTAGCAAGATATCTAACTTCAAGAAAACAAATACAGTCTACAATCTGGTTGTCACAGCTCTTTTGCTAACATAGTGTAATGTAGAGAAATCTATCCTAATGTTCATGTTCCCTAAACAGGATCTCATTTATAAAGAGGCCAATTGTGTAAAGTGCGACACACAATAATATGATGGAAGGAGCGAAGGAAAATAACAAACAATCTGGCATATCAAATTATAAAGGGATCATCTCTGTATGAATCAGCATGCATGCCTCACCAGAGTTTGCCTACGACATCATATTCTCACATGGCAAGGTTCCCTTTTAGTACGCAAACATGAAAATTAATGAAACAAAAAAAACACCAGCAAATGATAAATAGTGAGATCAACTAACTATTTATTAAAAACATAGAGTAAACTTGCAGTCTTGCACATTTAAATTTACCATGTATGCCAAACCAGGATTACATACAATAAATATGTTAAATAGTAACTTCTTAAAAGCTAGAACAAAGACCGCAGAATTAAGTACAACAACAAAGCTTACTCTTTGCAGGTAGCTTAAAACAAGAGATAGACAGGTTACACTATCTCTTTGTCAAAACAATTTAGGATAAATGGGTAACTTCTGAAAAAATGAGTATTGTTAATACCGCTTTGGCACGTACCAAAACACAAATATACATAATGAAATCCGAGCTTTCTCTCCAACTTCAACTTTAGCAATAGGGTTCAATCAATCTTGTACATGTTGTAGCTCCAGTTCATAGATAACTTGGACACAAGGTTGGAGCAGTAGTGTTCGCTGGTAGGTTGGAGCAGCAGTGTTCCCTGGTCACTAATTTGTACCTACACACTGGCAAACTATATATGGAGGCATAAAACATGGGATATACATTAACTGACCTAAATAGATTTTTAGATGAACTAACCTATATATTGAATGGTAGTACAAAAGAGCTAAATAGTGCAGATGTAGGAGAGGACTGGTTTTTATTTTGGGTCTAATGGATATGAGAGGACCGTCTGTACCACTTCAATACATTGTCAGATGTGCATTGAGAAGGAAATATCTCACCAACTCCCAACTACTAAATGGTGCATCTTGCAGCCTTACTACTTCAAGACACAACACTTTTTTTAGATATCTATCTTGAAAACACCAAAGGCTACCTGCATACTCAGACACATAAATAAATTTGAAGAAAAAAAGTAAAATGCAGATCATAAAAGTTGATAGCCAATGAGTACGTCAGAGTAAAAGCAGTTTTCTTAGTAGCATGGATAAAACCGATGACACACTTGATTTCAGGTAACTTTACATAGTGTCGCATCACAATATAAGAATATTTCAAATAGTTACATAAAAACTAAAAGGAGCAGACCAACACTCTAATACTGCACATTGTCAACTTCAGAGTGAGAACAAGCATGAATTGCATAGTGAAAACATGTGAATGGCTTAAAAAGTTTGATAAAGAGTTATAATACAGTACTGGCAAGTGAAAAGATAAACTGACGGCGCAAGAAAACAATCAAGAAAATTATCACATTCATGTGTAAATATGAGAAAGTTTGTGGTAAAACTCCGTAGAAAAAAATGATCGGATTGGTTAAAAATTGCTATTTTGCATATATGAATATTACAAGTGACCTCATCTACCTTAGAACATGAAAATCAAATAAAGAACAAAGTCATATCAACAATCTCATTAATATATCCACCTAGAGTACAGTAATCCAGCGATTGAATTCCTCCATCCTTTAAAATAGCAAGCTTATTTCGTATGATCTGTCGCACATCAGTAGAAAATACACAACTTTAGTACAGTGCATTTTCTTTATTGACAGTTGGGTGCTCATCCAATAACAAGGAACAATACCTCATTCAATGTGCATACAAATTAAGGCCAAATACCTCGTGGAAAAAATACCGATTGTTTTGCAGCTTCCATGTTGAAGAATCTGCTTGGTTGTAGCATGCATCTGTCCTTTAGTTTGGAATGAGCTTTTGCAGACAGCTCATTATCTCATTGACCATGTCCCTACTTTTAAAAGATTAGTTACATTGCAATGCAAGCAGATCTGGAATTAATATGGTCTTTCTTATACATGGACGATCCTACTTGCCTTTTGTGGCAAATTGTTGACATGGGTAGGAGGGGCAACCAACAGAAGATGCAGCCGGAGTGACCATCACATGGATGAGTCGGTTCATCTGGTCCCCCTATGTCTCCTTTCTTCTCCTCTTACCCATGTCTCCTCTGCTACCAGCGAAACCTGTAAAAACTGAGACTGAAAAAATAACACCAATTAGGAGGCCAGACTGAAAACTAATGGGTAGAAGAGGGGTTGTACGGGGTGTAAAATCTGCATAAAAAATCGGAGACGGCGATGAGACCAAGGAGGATCTCGAGGTATGTCGTCGACCGAGAAGAAGTGCAGGAAGTCCGTGGTCTTCGAATCGACACAAAATCGATCGAACTCGGCATCCAGTACGTACCCATCAGTGCGATCGTCGCCTGGCTGGTTTCTTATTCGGCTCCAATCGTGTGCGGAGCTGTCCGCCGCTCAGGCGTGTCACAGGCGGAGGGGAAATGACGGAGCGACGCGGGGAGGGAGAGATGGGAAGAAGGGACGGCGCGACGCTGCCGCTTCGTCTGGTTATTTCTGCTAGATGCGAGGTCAACGCTAAGGAGGAAGATGGCCTCAAGGCCCATTTAAAGCTAACACAGCCCAAGTAACAAGAATTCGTCCAGCTCAGTCTGCGGAGTAGCAGCCCGGTAACGCTGGGCTGGCCCATTGGAGGCGATTTGACTGACTGAACGAGCTGAGGACGTCGTGGAAATGATGAGACGATCTGGAGCGCTGAATGGGCTGATCGGACGGTCTGGGACGGCAAATCGCTGTGGGAGGTCCTAGATGGTTGAGTTATACTGTTACTTAATTGGACTACTGTGTATGGCCACGCTCTTCATCTCCCTCCATCCAAAAAAAGTTTATTTTTTGCTCCCTCCATATTTTAGTCCACATATCAGTGTCTCCATGTCAGGTTGCGGAACATCAAACAAATCCGGCTCCGTCGAAAACGTAGGCATAATCTATCTAACTTTCTAACATTTGAAATATTTTTGAATATGAATATAATGATATCCTATGGGAGATGCTCCACCTCCCTCCTCGATCCTGGCCTACTCTTCATGCTCCAGGAGATTCATACTCTATCTAGTTTCCGATCATTTGAAATATATTTTGAATACGAATATAATGATATAGCTTTTGTATGGAGGGAGTAGACCCTTCTAAGTTCAGCCATCTATTCCAATCCATGATCTACGCTGACCTGTCCACGGAAATAGTGCCTTGTGTGAAGAGATGGTTGCCAGAGTACAGACATAGAGGATAAATACTTGGGTTGAGACAAATGACTTACATGTAAGTCTAGCCAAGTCGGTCCCACGTGTAATGCTCCAAAATGTGTCGAATGTTCCTCCAGTGAACATCTGAAATGGAGACATTCTTGTTTTAAAAAAATGTAGAGAGAGGCGTGGGTGCGCCTCGCCTACTGTTTGGGGGAATTCTCTCTTTGGGGTGAAGCGGGAGACATGCATAAGCTATTATGGTGATGTTGACTGTGGACCTGATGGCTTTGTCAGTGCAGGTTTCCACATGATAAAGTCTCAACTTGTTCACGCAGGAAGCGAAGTCGTGAAAGGTCTGTAGTAGTCTTGTCTAAGTACAACTCTGACAACCCCTCTGCACCCCCGAGTGCAGAATAGAAAATCCATTCCCCTTCCGCGCATTCGAAGAGCTGTTGGGAGGCGGCAGACTTGCACCGGTAGCACTTCAATTTTGTCTAGATACGGTACTTACTGCACATGTAAAAAAAACTACTAGAAGTACTTACCTGCAAAATAAAACTACTGCCCCCATTGCCATTTTTCCCTAAGCTTCATCCATGTGAATATTTCTATATTTCTCTGAAGTGTTTTTTTTATTCATTGAGTTTGTACCATTTATATGATTTAATTCAAACACATTATTATATTTTTCAATAAAGAAAGAGCATTATTATATAGTATGTTTATAGCATATGAACTCTCGGGGGTTTGAAAATATTTCCACCATTAGATAAACGTCATTCCTTTTTCGAGTTTCGTTGAGGGGCAACCACTAGGCCGAATAGACTAGGAGTAGCCGAGTAGCAGCTTTATAGCCGCATCATATCATCTCACCACAGAGCGTTGATACGTCAAAAACGTATCTATAATTTTTGATGCTCCATGCTTGTTTTACACCAATTCATATATGATTTGCTTACACTTTGTTGCACTTTTACATGATTTCCGGCACTAACCTATTAAAAGGATGCCACAGTGCCAATTCACTGTTTTCTGCTGTTTTTGTATTTCAGAAAAGTTGTACAGGAAATATTCTCGGAATTGGACGAAACAAAAGCCAAAGTCAATATTTTATCGAAACAAAGACGAAGTTCGGAGGGGGGACGAAGTGGCGCCACAGGGCGGCCACACCTGCCCTTGGCGCGGCCTGGCCTGGGCCCGCGCCAAGGCATGGTGTGGGCCCCCAGGCACCCTACTAACCTAAATCCTCCGCCTATTTTTACATCTTCTCGGGAAAACCCTGGATACCGAGCCTCCATCCACGAAAAGTTCCGTCGCGGCCGCCATCGCAGAATCCATCTCGGGCGGTTCTGAAGCTCTTCCCGGCACCCTGTCGGAGGGGGAAATCATCGTCGGAGGCATCTACATCACCATGCCCGCCTCCGAAGTGATGCGTGAGTAGTTCATCCCTGGACTATGGGTCCATAGCAGTAGCTAGATGGTTGTCTTCTCCACTTTGTTCTTCATGTATAGATCTTGTGAGCTGACCTACATGATCAAGATCATCTTTATGTAATCCTACATGTTGTGTTTGCTGGGATCTGATGATGATTGTATACTATGTTGAGATTGATTATATATTCATGTCATATGTTATTTGTGATCCTGCATGCTCTCCGTTGCTAGTAGAAACTCTGGCCAAGTGGACACTTGTGACTCCAAGAGGGAGTATTTATGCTCGATAGTAGGTTCATGCCTCTAATTTTCTGGGAGAGTGACAATAACTTCTAAGATTATAGATGTGATGTTGCTACTAGGGAGAAAAGAACAATGTTTTATCCGAGGGTAGTTCTATTGTTTACTTTACACACATTGCTTAATGCGATAATCTGTTGCTTGCAACTTAATAATGAAAGGGGTTCGGACGATAACCGGAAGGTGGATTATTAGTCATAGACGCAGTTGTATTACGGCCTGGTCTATGTATTATGTTGTAATGCCCAATCAAATCTCATAGTAATCATCTTGTCGTGTATGGTCGATATTCTGTCAATTGCCCAGCTGTAATTTGTTCACCCAACATGCTATTTATCTTTATGGAGAGACATGATACGTCCATTTTGCATCACTATTTTATATCATAATTTACTGTTATTCATTTATATATCTCATATTTGGAGATGATACTTATGTTATTTCATCTATTTTGCATGTTTCATGATTATTGGAGAATCGCGCATCGGAGTCAGGATTCTGCTGGAAAAAGCACCGTCAGAATGCAATATTTCGGAAGATCAACAATTGACGGAAATTATACAGAAAATCCTATTTTTCCAGAAGACGAAGATAGCCAAAAGGAGGAGCCGAGGAGGGCCTCCATGGCCCCCCCATAGGCCGGCGCGGGCCCATGCCTGGCCGCACCGCCTTGTGGGAGGGGGCCCACAGCCCCCTCTAGCCTCCTCTCCTCCGCGTACTTCTTCGTCCCGAAAACCTAAGCTCCAGGGGATAGTCGCGAAGAGTCACAGCCGCCTCTGCGGGGCGGAAAACACCAGAGAGATAAGAGCTCTCCGGCAGGCAGAAATCTGCCGGGGAAATTCCCTCCCGGAGGGGGAAATCGACGCCATCGTCACCGCCATCGAGCTGGACATCATTGGGATCATCATCACCATCATCTCCATCATCATCACCGCCATCTCCACCGCTACACCTCGTCGCCGCTGTAACAATTAGGGTTGGATCTTGATTGTTTGATAGGGGAAACTCTCTCGGTATTGATTTCTACTTGTTATTGATGCTATTGAGTGAAACCATTGAACCAAGGTTTATGTTCAGATTGTTATTCATTATCATATCACCTCTGATCATGTTCCATATGATGTCTCGTGAGTAGTTCGTTTAGTTCTTGAGGACATGGGTGAAGTCTAAATGTTAGTAGTGAATTATGTTGGGTAATATTCAATGTTATGATATTTAAGTTGTGGTGTTATTCTTCTAGTGGTGTCATGTGAACGTCGACTATATGATACTTCACCTTTATGGGCCTAGGGGAATACATCTTGTATTCGTTTGCTAATTGCGGGGTTGCCGGAGTGACAGAAACCTAAACCCCCGTTGGTATATCGATGGAGGAGGGATAGCAGGATCACAGAGTTTAAGGCTGTGGTTAGATTTATCTTAATTACTTTCTTGTAGTTGCGGATGCTTGAAAGGGGTATAATCAAAAATATGTATTAGTCCTAGTAAGGGCGGTTGATACGTCTCCAACGTATCCATAATTTCTGTCGTTCCATGCTTGTTTTATGAAAATACTTACATGTTTTGCTTGCACTTTATAATGATTTCATGCGTTTTCCGGAACTAACCTATTAACAAGATGCTACATTGCCAGTTCCTGTTTTCTGCTGTTTTTGGTTCCAGAAAGGCTGTTCGGGCAATATTCTCGGAATTGGACGAAATCAACGCCAAACCTCCTATTTTTCCCGGAAGGCTCCAGAACACCGAAGAAGAGTCGGAGGAGAGCCAGGGGCCCCACACCATAGAGCCGCGCGGGCCAGGCCCTGGCCGCGCCGGCCTAGGGTGAGGCCACCCTGTCGACCCCCCTGCACCGCCTCTTCGCCTATAAAATCCCTTTCGACCTAAAAACACAATACCAATTGACGAAACTCCAGAAAAGTTACTGAGGCGCCGCCGCCATCGCGAAACTCCAATTCGGGGGACAGAAGTCTCTGTTCCGGCACCCTGCCGGGACGGGGAAGTGCCCCCGGAAGCCATCTCCATCAACGCCATCGCCTCCATCATGCTCCGTGAGTAGTTCCCCCATGGACTACGGGTTCTAGCTGTAGCTAGTTGGTATTCTCTCCCCCATGTACTTCAATACAATGATCTCATGAGCTTCCTTACATGATTGAGATTCATCTGATGTAATCGGTGTTGTGTTTGTCGGGATCCGATGGATTGATACATTATGAATAGTCTATCTATAAAGTTTGTGAAGTTATTGTTGCTGCAATCTTGTTGTGTTTAATGCTTGTCACTAGGGCCCGAGTGGCATGATCTTAGATTTGAGCTCTATACTTATTGCTTAGATTGTATCTACAAGTTGTATGCACATGTCACTGTCCGGAACCAAAGGCCCCGAAGTGACAGAAATCGGGACAACCGGAGGGGATGGTGGTGATGTGAGGGACACATGTTTTCACGGAGTGTTAATGCTTTGCTCCGGTGCTCTATTAAAAGGAGTACCTTAATATCCAGTAGTTTCCCTTGAGGCCCGGCTGCCACCGGCTGGTAGGACAATATATGTTGTGCAAGTTTCTCATTGCGAGCACGTACGACTATAATTGGAAAACATGCCTACATGATTAATGAATTGATGTTCTTTCTTAATGCTTTATCAATCCTATCAATTGCCCAACTGTAATTTGTTCACCCAACACTTGTTATTGGAGAGTTGCCACTAGTGTAGATAGCTGGGAACCCCGGTCCATCTCTCATCATCATATACTCGTTCTACATGTCACTGGAAGTAGTATCAACTATCTTCTGGTGTCATTGCTCTCATATTACTGCTATCGCTGTCGTGTTATCCGTTACTATTGCTCTCATATCACTGCTACTTTCACATCACCCCTGTTGCTAGTGCTTTTCCAGGTGCAGCTGAATTGACAACTCAGTTGTTAAGGCTTATAAGTATTCTTTACCTCCCCTTGTGTCGAATCAATAAATTTGGGTTTTACTTCCCTCGAAGACTGCCGCGATCCCCTATACTTGTGGGTTATCAAGACTGTTTTCTGGCGCCGTTGCCGGGGAGGCATAGCTCTACTCATAAGTTCACCTGGGGAGTACACTCTACCTCTCTCTCTGTTTTTGTTTTATTTTATTTTGTTTTGCTTAGTTTACTTTTTCCTAGTTTACTTGTGCTTAGTTTATTTCTGTCTAGTATTACTTTGCTTAGTTTACTTTTGTCTAGTTTATTTCAGTTTTGTTTTATTTTCCTCATATACCCAAAAATCCATAAAAATTTGAAAAACCGAAAAATTAAAAACTGCTGTCATGGGAGAACCAACAACCTACTTGGAGCTTATGGAATGTTATAATTGTTATAGGGAATCAAGAACTGGTAAAATAATGAGTGCTATGATAGAAAAATTGAATACAATGGCTAGAATCTTGCTTAGACGCCATGATATAAACTGTTGCTCTCAACAGGATACTAAACATCTTAAATTTCAATGTGGCTTTAGTGAGGAATTTTTTATTAAGAGCTATAATCGGAATTGCTATATTCATTATGGGTTCGAAGAGGTAGAACAATTTGTCTTATTTATGGGAGCCTCCGAGATAGAATCCTTCATGGTTGAGAATTATGAAACTTGTGCTATTTGTAAGGACCTTAAAGATTATGTCTCTACTATCCTTAATTCTTGCATAGAATGCTACAGTAGGAATCCTTATATCCTTGATTATAAAGAGAGACACATTAATGCACAAGAATGCACTCACAATTTGCTGGAACCGGTGGAAGAAGAAATTGATGAACCTGAAAGCTCATTGGATGAAAAAGAAGAGGAGAGTGATGAACAAAAGGAGGAAGAATGGATTAGCTACCCATGCCAACCTTCTAATGAGAGTAACTCTTTATCTCTTACACTATTTGATTGTCCTCCATGCTTACCGAAAAAGGTTGAATGTTATGTTCCTGTGGATTCTCTTGAAATATTTCCTATAAGTAAAACTTGTGAGAATAATTATGCTACTGTTATATATGATAATCCATGCTACTTTGATAAATCTTATGATAATGCTTTGTTTGTGTCTGATATCGAAATGCATGGTACTAAAGAATTTTGCTTAGCAAATGTTTATGATAAAGCTCTAGATGATGGTCCTATGTTACTTGATACTATTAATTGTACTACTAATGAAAATGGGATTGGAGAGTCCTTGACTTATTCTATGAGTCCCATATCTCTTGAGATTGATCAACTACCTTGTTATATTATTAATAAAAGTAAGTTTGAAAGTTTTTATTCCACTATTCTTGAACTTGATAAAAATTATGTGTTTGGAAATCATGAAAAGTATGCTGCATGTGATAGTTATATTGTTGAGTTTATTCATGAAGCTACTGAAAATTATTATGAGAGAGGAAAATATGGTAGTAGAAATTTTCATGGTACTAATACACCTCTCTATATGCTGAAATTGTTGAAGTTACACTTGTTCTATCTTCTTATGCTTGTCACTTTGTTCTTCATGAATTTATTTGTGTACAAGATTCCTTTGCATAGGAAGCATGTTAGACTTAAATGTGTTTTGGATTTGCTTTTTGATGCTCTCTTTTACCTCTACTCTTGTTTCTTGCGAGTGCATCATTAAAACTGCTGAGCCCATCTTGATGGCTATAAAGAAAGAACTTCTTGGGAGATAACCCATGTGTTATTTTGCTACAGTACTTTGTTTTATATTTGTGTCTTGGAAGTTGTTTACTAATGTAGCAACCTCTCCTTATCTTAGTTTTGTGTTTTGTTGTGCCAAGTGAAGCCTCTAATCGAAGGTTGATACTAGATTTGGATTTCTGCGCAGAAACAGATTTCTATCTGTCACGAATCTGGACTGTTTTCTCTGTAGGTAACTCAGAAAAATATGGCAATTTACGTGCGTGTTCCTCAGATATGTACGAAACTTTCGTTAGTTTTGAGTTTTCTGATTTGAGCAACGGAAGTATTTATTTAAAATTCGTCTTTACTGGCTGTTCTGTTTTGGCAGATTCTGTCTCTGTTTTTTTTGCATTGTCTCTTGTAGACTTTAAGCGAGCTTTTCTAGACATAGAGAGCTGTAGCTAATGTTTTATTGAGTTCTTGCAATGTGTCACTACAGGACCAAGGTGGATTCAAGTTTTTTGAGTACTAACCCCTCTAATGACGTTTATGAGAAGTTTGGTGTGAAGGAAGTTTTCAAGGGTCAAGAGAGGAGGATGATATATGATCAAGAAGAGTGAAAAGTCTAAGCTTGGGGATGCCCCCGTGGTTCATCCCTGCATATTTCAAGAAGACTCAAGCGTCTAAGCTTGGGGATGCCCAAGGCATCCCCTTCTTCATCAACTTATCAGGTTCCTCCCCTGAAACTATATTTTTATTCGGTCACATCTTATGTGCTTTACTTGGAGCGTCTGTGTGCTTTTATTTTCGTTTGTTTATGTCTGAATAAGATCGGATCCTAGCAATCCTTGTGTGGGAGAGAGACACGCTCCACTTTTTCATATGAACACTTGTTCTTCGTTTTACTTTTAATGTTCAATGATAAAAGTTGGAAGCTGTTATGGTTATTTGGTTGGAAAAAGAAAATGCCTCATAATGTCTTGGATAATTTGACACTTGGCAATTGTTTTGAGCTCTCAAGTAGATCATGATTAATCTCTTGCATCATGTAGTTTAAACCTATTAGTGGAGAACTACTGTAGAGCTTGTTAAAATGGGTTTGCATGATTGGTCTCTCTTAAGGTCTAAATATTTTCTGGTAAAAGTGTTTGAGCAACAAGGAAGACAGTGTAGAGTATTATAATGCTTGCAATATGTTCTTATGTAAGTTTTGCTGTACCGGTTCATACTTGTGTTTGCTTCAAACAACCTTGCTAGCCAAAGCCTTGTATCGAGAGGGAATACTTCTCATGCATCCAAAATACTTGAGCCAACCACTATGCCATTTGTGTCCACCATACCTACCTACTATGTGGTATTTCCTGCCATTCCAAGTAAATACTTCATGTGCTACCTTTAAACAATTCAAAATTTACTATCTCTTATTTGTGTCAATGTTTTATATCTCATGAGGAAGTATGTGGTGTTTTATCTTTCAATCTTGTTGGGCAGCTTTCACCAATGGATTAGTGGCTTCATCCGCTTATCCAATAATTTTGCAAAAAGAGCTGGCGCGGGGTTCCCAGCCCCAATTAATTAACTTCATTAATAATTCTCTTCACATGTTTTGCTCTGATTCATCAGTAAGCAACTTAATTTTGCAAATAGACACTCCTCCATGGTATGAGATTGTTGGAAGGCACCCGAGGATTCGGTTAGCCATGGCTTGTGTAAGCAAAGGTTGGGAGGAGTGTCAACCATAAATAAAACTAAAGTACATGTGTAAACAAAAGAGAAGAGGGATGATCTACCTTGCTGTTAGAGATAACATCCTTCATGGGAGCCGCTCTTTGAAAGTCTGTTTAGCAAGGGGGTTAGAGTGCCCACTACCATTCGTTGACAACAACAAACACCTCTCAAAACTTTACTTTTATGCTCTCTATATGATTTCAAAACTTGAAAAGCTCTAGCACATGATTTAATCCCTGCTTCCCTCTGCGAAGGGCCTTTCTTTTACTTTATGTTGAGTCAGTTTACCTACTTCCTTCCATCTTAGAAGCAAACACCTGTGTCAACTGTGCATTGATTCTTACATACTTGCTTATTTGCATTCATCATATTACTTTGTGTTGACAATTATCCATGAGATATGCATGTTGAAAGTTGAAAGCAACTGCTGAAACTTATATCTTCCTTTGTGTTGCTTCGATGCCTTTACTCTGAATTTATTGCTTTATGAGTTAACTCTCGTGCAAGACTTTTGATGCTTGTCTTGAAAGTACTCTTCATGAAAAGTTTTGCTATATGTTATCTATTTGTTAGCAACTATAGATCATTGCCTTGAGTCACTTCATTCATTTCATATGCTTTGTAATAGTATGATCAAGGTTATGTAAGTAGCATGTCACTACATAAATTATTATTTTTATCGTTTACCTGCTCGGGACGAGCAGGAACTAAGCTTGGGGATGCTGATACGTCTCCAACGTATCCATAATTTCTGTCGTTCCATGCTTGTTTTATGACAATACTTACATGTTTTGCTTGCACTTTATAATGATTTCATGCGTTTTCCGGAACCAACCTATTAACAAGATGCCACAGTGCCAGTTCCTGTTTTCTGCTGTTTTTGGTTCCAGAAAGGCTGTTCGGGCAATATTCTCGGAATTGGACGAAATCAACGCCAAACCTCCTATTTTTCCCGGACGGCTCCAGAACACCGAAGAAGAGTCGGAGGAGAGCCAGGGGGCCCCACACCATAGAGCTGCGCGGGCCAGGCCCTGGCCGCGCCGGCCTAGGGTGAGGCCACCCTGTCGACCCCCCTGCGCCGCCTCTTCGCCTATAAAATCCCTTTCGACCTAAAAACACAATACCAATTGACGAAACTCCAGAAAAGTTACTGAGGCGCCGCCGTGATACGTCTCCAACGTATCGATAATTTCTTGTGTTCCATGCCACATTATTGATGTTATCTACATGTTTTATGCACACTTCATGTCGTATTCGTGCATTTTCTGGAACTAACCTATTAACAAGATGCCGAAGTGCCAGTTCCTGTTTTCTGCTGTTTTTGGTTTCAGAAATCCTAGTAACGAAATATTCTCGGAATCGGACGAAATCAACGCCCAAGTTCCTATTTTCACCGGAAGCATCCAGAACACCTGGGAAGGACCAGAGGGGGGGGCACTGGGCCCCCAGACCATAGGCCGGCGCGGCCCAGGCCCTGGCCGTGCCGCCCTATGGTGTCGTCGCCCCTTCGACCCTCCTGCGCCGCCTCTTCGCCTATATAAAGCCTCCATCGCGAAAACCCTGATGCGTTCGACGAAAACCACAGAAACCTTCCAGAGCCGCCGCCATCGCGAGGCCAAGATCTGGGGGACAGGAGTCTCTGTTCCGGCACGCTGCCGGAGCGGGGAAGTGCCCCCGGAAGGCTTCTCCATCGACACCGCTGCCATCTTCACCGCCATCTTCATCACCGCTGCTGCTCCCATGAGGAGGGAGTAGTTCTCCATCGAGGCTCGGGGCTGTACCGGTAGCTATGTGGTTCATCTCTCTTCCATGTACCTCAATACAATAATCTCATGAGCTGCTTTACATGATTGAGATTCATATGAGTTTTGTATCACTACTATCTATGTGCTACTCTAGCAAAGTTATTAAAGTAGTCCTATTCCTCCTGCACGTGTGTAAAGGTGACAGTGTGTGCACCGTGTTAGTACTTGGTTTATGCTATGATCATGATCTCTTGTAGATTGCGAAGTTAACTATTGCTATGATAATATTGATGTGATCTATTCCTCCTACATATGCATGAAGGTGACAGTGTGCATGCTATGCTAGTACTTGGTTTAGTCTTTTGATATATCTTACACTAAAGGTTACTAAAATATGAGCATTATTGTGGAGCTTGTTAACTCCGGCATTGAGGGTTCGTGTAATCCTACGCAATGTGTTCATCATCCAACAAAAGTGTAGAGTATGCATTTATCTATTCTGTTATGTGATCAATGTTGAGAGTGTCCACTAGTGAAAGTGTAATCCCTAGGCCTTGTTCCTAAATACTGCTATCGCTGCTTGTTTACTGTTTTACTGTGTTACTACTGCTGCAATACTACCACCATCAACTACACACCAGCAAGCTATTTTCTGGCACCGTTGCTACTGCTCATATATATTCATACCACCTGTATTTCACTATCTCTTCGCCGAACTAGTGCACCTATTAGGTGTGTTGGGGACACAAGAGACTTCTTGCTTTGTGGTTGCAGGGTTGCATGAGAGGGATATCTTTGACCCTCTTCCTCCTGAGTTCGATAAACCTTGGGTGATCCACTTAAGGGAAAACTTGCTGCTGTTCTACAAACCTCTGCTCTTGGAGGCCCAACACTGTCTACAGGAAAGGAGGGGGAACGTAGACATCAAGCACTTTTCTGGCGCCGTTGCCGGGGAGGAAAGGTAAAAGGTACTCACACTCCGTATCTCGGCTACTAAGCTATTTTCCGGCGTTGTAAGTACTCGAAGCTATTTCCTTTAGATCCTGCAATTGCAACTTTTTGTTTCTTGTTTACACTAGTAAGGCATAATGGACAACATCTGTGAACTTTTTATTCTATTTCCTGAGTCAAGACATGAATGGTTTAATGCGAAAATTAAAAAACCTATGGAATCTTATTTGCATGCTAGTAGCAATGATATTAGTATGAACGCTTTGAACACCATTGTTGCTAATGAGATGGAAAATTCTAAGCTTGGGGAAGCTAGTTTTGATGAGCATGATCTTTTTAGTCCCCCAAGCATTGAGGAGAAAATTTTCTTTGATGATACTTTGCCTCCTATTTATGATGATTATAATGATATTGGTCTTTTAGTGCCGCCTACTATGGAGAGTAATTTTTATGATGATAATACTATGCCTCCTACACTTGATGAGAATAATAATGATAGCTACTTTGTTGAATTTGCTCCTACTACAATTAATAAGAATAACTATGCTTATGTTGGGAGTAGTAATAATTTTATGCATGAGACTCATGATAAGAATGCTTTATGTGATAGTTATATTGTTGAGTTTGCTCATGACACTACTGAAAGTTATTATGAGAGAGGAAAATACGGTTGTAGAAATTTTCATGTTACTAAAACACCTCTCTATGTGCTGAAATTTTTGAAGCTATACTTGTTTTATCTTCCTATGCTTGTTACTTTGCTTTTCATGAACTTGTTTATTTACAAGATTCCTATGCATAGGAAGCATGTTAGACTTAAATGTGTTTTGAATTTGCCTCTTGATGCTCTCTTTTGCCTCAAATACTATTTCTTGCGAGTGCATCATTAAAACTGCTGAGCCCATCTTAATGGCTATAAAGAAAAGAACTTCTTGGGAGATAACCCATGTGTTATTTTGCTACAGTACTTTATTTTATATTTGTGTCTTGGAAGTTGTTTACTACTGTAGCAACCTCTCCTTATCTTAGTTTTGTGTTTTGTTGTGCCAAGTAAAGTCTTTGATAGTAAAGTCAATACTAGATTTGGATTACTGCGCAGAAACTGTTTTCTTGCTATCACGAATCTGGGCAAAATTCTCTGTAGGTAACTCAGAAAATTATGCCAATTTACGTGAGTGATCCTCAGATATGTACGCAACTTTCATTCAATTTGAGCATTTTCATCTGAGCAAGTCTGGTGCCATTTTAAAATTCGTCTTTACGGACTGTTCTGTTTTGACAGATTCTGCCTTTTATCTCACATTGCTTCTTTCGCTGTGTTGGGTGGATTTCTTTGTTCCATTACCTTCCAGTAGCTTTGAGCAATGTCCAGAAGTGTTAAGAATGATTGTGTCACCTCTGAACATGTGAGTTTTTGATTATGCACTAACCCTCTAATGAGTTTGTTTCGAGTTTGGTGTGGAGGAAGTTTTCAAGGGTCAAGAGAGGAGGATGATATACTATGATCAAGAAGAGTGAAAAGTCTAAGCTTGGGGATGCCCCGGTGGTTCATCCCTGCATATTTCAAGAAGACTCAAGCGTCTAAGCTTGGGGATGCCCAAGGCATCCCCTTCTTCATCGACAAATTATCAGGTTCCTTCTCTTGAAACTATATTTTTATTCGGTCACATCTTATGTACTTTACCTGGAGCGTCTGTATGTTTCTTGTTTTTGTTTTGTTTGAATAAATGCTTGTGTGGGAGAGAGACACGCTCCGCTGGTTCGTATGAACACATGTGTTCTTAGCTCATAATATTCATGGCGAAGGTTGAAACTGCTTCGTTAATTATTATATGGTTGGAATTGGAAAATGCTACATGTAGTAATTGGTATGATGCCTTGAATAACTTGATACTTGGCAATTGTTGTGCTCTTGTTGAAGCTCTTGCATCATATACCTTGCACCCATTAGTGAAGAAATACATAGAGCTTGTTAAAATTTGGTTTGCATGAGTGGTTTCTCTAGAGTCTAGATATTTTCTAGTAAGATGTTTGAACAACAAGGAAGACGATGTATAGTTTTATAATGCTTGTAATATGTCTTTTATGTGAGTTTTGCTGTACTAGTTCGTGCTTGTGTTTGCTTCAAACAACCTTGCTAGCCTAAACCTTGTATCAAGAGGGAATACTTCTCATGCATCCAAATCCTTGAGCCAAACAACACTATGCCATTTGTGTCCACCATACCTACCTACTACATGGTATTTTCCGCCATTCCAAAGTAAATTGCTTGAGTGCTACCTTTAAAATTCCATCATTCACCTTTGCAATATATAGCTCATGGGACATATAGCTTAAAAACTATTGTGGTATTGAATATGTAATTATGCACTTTATCTCTTATTAAGTTGCTTGTTGTGCGATAACCATATTCACTGGGGACGCCATCAACTATTCTTTGTTGAATATCATGCGAGTTGCTATGCATGTCCGTCTTGTTTGAAGTAAGAGCGATCTACCACCTTATGGTTAAGCATGCATATTGTTAGAGAAGAACATTGGGCCGCTAACTAAAGCCATGATCCATGGTGGAAGTTTCAGTTTTGGACATATATCCTCAATCTCAAATGAGAAAATTATTAATTGTTGTTACATGCTTATGCATAAAAGAGGAGTCCATTATCTGTTGTCTATGTTGTCCCGGTATGGATGTCTAAGTTGAGAATAATCAATAGCGAGAAATCCAATGCGAGCTTTCTCCTTAGACCTTTGTACAGGCGGCATAGAGGTACCCCTTTGTGACACTTGGTTAAAACATGTGCATTGTGATGATCCGGTAGTCCAAGCTAATTAGGACAAGGTGCGGGCACTATTAGTATACTATGCATGAGGCTTGCAACTTGTAAGATATAATTTACATGATACATATGCTTTATTACTACCGTTGACAAAATTGTTTCATGTTTTCAAAATAAAAGCTCTAGCACAAATATAGCAATCGATGCTTTCCTCTTTGAAGGACCATTCTTTTACTTTTATTGTTGAGTCAGTTCACCTATTTCTCTCCACCTCAAGAAGCAAACACTTGTGTGAACTATGCATTGATTCCTACATATTTGCATATTGCACTTGTTATATTACTCTATGTTGACAATTATCCATGAGATATACATGTTACAAGTTGAAAGCAACCGCTGAAACTTACTCTTCTTTTATGTTGCTTCACTACCTTTACTTTGAATTATTGCTTTATGAGTTAACTCTTATGCAAGACTTATTGATGCTTGTCTTGAAGTGCTATTCATGAAAAGTCTTTGCTTTATGATTCAGTTGTTTACTCATGTCATATACATTGTTTTGATCGCTGCATTCACTACATATGCTTTACAAATAGTATGATCAAGGTTATGATGGCATGTCACTCCAGAAATTATCTGTGTTATCGTTTTACCTGCTCGGGACGAGCAGAACTAAGCTTGGGGATGCTGATACGTCTCCGACGTATCGATAATTTCTTGTGTTCCATGCCACATTATTGATGTTATCTACATGTTTTATGCACACTTCATGTCGTTTTTGTGCATTTTCTGGAACTAACCTATTAACAAGATGCCAAAGTGCCAGTTCCTGTTTTCTGCTGTTTTTGGTTTCAGAAATCCTAGTAACGAAATATTCTCGGAATCGGACGAAATCAACGCCCAAGTTCCTATTTTCACCGGAAGCATCCAGAACACCCGGGAAGGACCAGAGGGGGGGCACTGGGCCCCCAGACCATAGGCCGGCGCGGCCCAGGCCCTGGCCGCGCCGCCCTATGGTGTCGTCGCCCCTTCGACCCTCCTGCGCCGCCTCTTCGCCTATATAAAGCCTCCATCGCGAAAACCCTGATGCGTTCGACGAAAACCACAGAAACCTTCCAGAGCCGCCGCCATCGCGAGGCCAAGATCTGGGGGACAGGAGTCTCTGTTCCGGCACGCTGCCGGAGCGGGGAAGTGCCCCCGGAAGGCTTCTCCATCGACACCGCTGCCATCTTCACCGCCATCTTCATCACCGCTGCTGCTCCCATGAGGAGGGAGTAGTTCTCCATCGAGGCTCGGGGCTGTACCGGTAGCTATGTGGTTCATCTCTCTTCCATGTACCTCAATACAATAATCTCATGAGCTGCTTTACATGATTGAGATTCATATGAGTTTTGTATCACTACTATCTATGTGCTACTCTAGCAAAGTTATTAAAGTAGTCCTATTCCTCCTGCACGTGTGTAAAGGTGACAGTGTGTGCACCGTGTTAGTACTTGGTTTGTGACACTTGGTTAAAACATGTGCATTGTGATGATCCGGTAGTCCAAGCTAATTAGGACAAGGTGCGGGCACTATTAGTATACTATGCATGAGGCTTGCAACTTGTAAGATATAATTTACATGATACATATGCTTTATTACTACCGTTGACAAAATTGTTTCATGTTTTCAAAATAAAAGCTCTAGCACAAATATAGCAATCGATGCTTTCCTCTTTGAAGGACCATTCTTTTACTTTTATTGTTGAGTCAGTTCACCTATTTCTCTCCACCTCAAGAAGCAAACACTTGTGTGAACTATGCATTGATTCCTACATATTTGCATATTGCACTTGTTATATTACTCTATGTTGACAATTATCCATGAGATATACATGTTACAAGTTGAAAGCAACCGCTGAAACTTACTCTTCTTTTATGTTGCTTCACTACCTTTACTTTGAATTATTGCTTTATGAGTTAACTCTTATGCAAGACTTATTGATGCTTGTCTTGAAGTGCTATTCATGAAAAGTCTTTGCTTTATGATTCAGTTGTTTACTCATGTCATATACATTGTTTTGATCGCTGCATTCACTACATATGCTTTACAAATAGTATGATCAAGGTTATGATGGCATGTCACTCCAGAAATTATCTGTGTTATCGTTTTACCTGCTCGGGATGAGCAGAACTAAGCTTGGGGATGCTGATACGTCTCCGACGTATCGATAATTTCTTGTGTTCCATGCCACATTATTGATGTTATCTACATGTTTTATGCACACTTCATGTCGTTTTCGTGCATTTTCTGGAACTAACCTATTAACAAGATGCCGAAGTGCCAGTTCCTGTTTTCTACTGTTTTTGGTTTCAGAAATCCTAGTAACGAAATATTCTCGGAATCGGACGAAATCAACGCCCAAGTTCCTATTTTCACCGGAAGCATCCAGAACACCCGGGAAGGACCAGAGGGGGGGCACTGGGCCCCCAGACCATAGGCCGGCGCGGCCCAGGCCCTGGCCGCGCCGCCGTATGGTGTCGTCGCCCCTTCGACCCTCCTGCGCCGCCTCTTCGCCTATATAAAGCCTCCATCGCGAAAACCCTGATGCGTTCGACGAAAACCACAGAAACCTTCCAGAGCCGCCGCCATCGCGAGGCCAAGATCTGGGGGACAGGAGTCTCTGTTCCGGCACGCTGCCGGAGCGGGGAAGTGCCCCCGGAAGGCTTCTCCATCGACACCGCTGCCATCTTCACCGCCATCTTCATCACCGCTGCTGCTCCCATGAGGAGGGAGTAGTTCTCCATCGAGGCTCGGGGCTGTACCGGTAGCTATGTGGTTCATCTCTCTTCCATGTACCTCAATACAATAATCTCATGAGCTGCTTTACATGATTGAGATTCATATGAGTTTTGTATCACTACTATCTATGTGCTACTCTAGCAAAGTTATTAAAGTAGTCCTATTCCTCCTGCACGTGTGTAAAGGTGACAGTGTGTGCACCGTGTTAGTACTTGGTTTATGCTATGATCATGATCTCTTGTAGATTGCGAAGTTAACTATTGCTATGATAATATTGATGTGATCTATTCCTCCTACATATGCATGAAGGTGACAGTGTGCATGCTATGCTAGTACTTGGTTTAGTCTTTTGATATATCTTACACTAAAGGTTACTAAAATATGAGCATTATTGTGGAGCTTGTTAACTCCGGCATTGAGGGTTCGTGTAATCCTACGCAATGTGTTCATCATCCAACAAAAGTGTAGAGTATGCATTTATCTATTCTGTTATGTGATCAATGTTGAGAGTGTCCACTAGTGAAAGTGTAATCCCTAGGCCTTGTTCCTAAATATCGCTATCGCTGCTTGTTTACTGTTTTACTGTGTTACTACTGCTGCAATACTACCACCATCAACTACACGCCAGCAAGCTATTTTCTGGCACCGTTGCTACTGCTCATATATATTCATACCACCTGTATTTCACTATCTCTTCGCCGAACTAGTGCACCTATTAGGTGTGTTGGGGACACAAGAGACTTCTTGCTTTGTGGTTGCAGGGTTGCATGAGAGGGATATCTTTGACCTCTTCCTCCCTGAGTTCGATAAACCTTGGGTGATCCACTTAAGGGAAAACTTGCTGTTGTTCTACAAACCTCTGCTCTTGGAGGCCCAACACTGTCTACAGGAAAGGAGGGGGAACGTAGACATCACGCCGCCATCGCGAAACTCCAATTCGGGGGACAGAAGTCTCTGTTCCGGCACCCTGCCGGGACGGGGAAGTGCCCCCGGAAGCCATCTCCATCAACGACATCGCCTCCATCATGCTCCGTGAGTAGTTCCCCCATGGACTACGGGTTCTAGCTGTAGCTAGTTGGTATTCTCTCCCCCATGTACTTCAATACAATGATCTCATGAGCTGCCTTACATGATTGAGATTCATCTGATGTAATCGGTGTTGTGTTTGTCGGGATCCGATGGATTGATACATTATGAATAGTCTATCTATAAAGTTTGTGAAGTTATTGTTGCTGCAATCTTGTTGTGTTTAATGCTTGTCACTAGGGCCCGAGTGGCATGATCTTAGATTTGAGCTCTATACTTATTGCTTAGATTGTATCTACAAGTTTTATGCACATGTCACTGTCCGGAACCAAAGGCCCCGAAGTGACAGAAATCGGGACAACCGGAGGGGATGGTGGTGATGTGAGGGACACATGTTTTCACGGAGTGTTAATGCTTTGCTCCGGTGCTCTATTAAAAGGAGTACCTTAATATCCAGTAGTTTCCCTTGAGGCCCGGCTGCCACCGGCTGGTAGGACAATAGATGTTGTGCAAGTTTCTCATTGCGAGCACGTACGACTATAATTGGAAAACATGCCTACATGATTAATGAATTGATGTTCTTTCTTAATGCTTTATCAATCCTATCAATTGCCCAACTGTAATTTGTTCACCCAACACTTGTTATTGGAGAGTTGCCACTAGTGTAGATAGCTGGGAACCCCGGTCCATCTCTCATCATCATATACTCGTTCTACATGTCACTGGAAGTAGTATCAACTATCTTCTGGTGCCATTGCTCTCATATTACTGCTACTGCTGCTGTGTTACTGTTACTATTGCTCTCATATCACTGCTACTTTCACATCACCCCTGTTGCTAGTGCTTTTCCAGGTGCAGCTGAATTGACAACTCAGTTGTTAAGGCTTATAAGTATTCTTTACCTCCCCTTGTGTTCAATCAATAAATTTGGGTTTTACTTCCCTCGAAGACTGCCGTGATCCCCTATACTTGTGGGTTATCAGCGGTGCATTAGCATAGGTTCACCCACATAACACTTATCAAAACAATGAAGATTAATCAGCTATATGAAGCGAAAGCAGTAGACTAAATTCCCGTGTGTCCTCAAGAACGTTTGGTCATTATAAGTAAACAAACCGGCTTGTCCTTTTTGCTAAAAAGGATTGGGCCACTCGCTGCAATTATTTCTCTCGCATTTTACTTACTTGTACTTTATTTATCTGCTATATCAAAACCCCCTGAATACTTGTCTGTGAGCATTTACAGTGAAACCTTCATCGAAACCGCTTGTCAACACCTTCTGCTCCTCGTTGGGTTCGACACTCTTATTTATCAAAAATACTACGATACACCCCCTATACTTGTGGGTCATCAAGACTATTTTCTGGCGCCGTTGCCGGGGAGTGAAGCGCTATTGGTAAGTGGAATTGGTAAGGGAAACTTTTACTGTTTGTGCTGATTTTATTTCTGCCTGCTGCTATAATTCATTATGGAGAGATCTTCTCTTGAATTTCTATTTGGAAAATCTACTACTACTGCAAAGGTAGTGGATGAGGCGCCAGGTGAGAAAGAGGTTCCATACAAAATACCTATGAAAATTATTGAACGTGTTGTGGATAACCGCTATGAAGGGGATGGAACTGTCCATCCTGGAGATCATTTACTGTTCTTACATGAATTATACGGTTTATTCAAGTGTGCAGGTATTTCTATGGATGAAGTTAGGAAGAAACTATTCTCTATATCGCTGTCTGGTAAAGCGGCGCATTGGTATAAATTACTGAAGAATGGGGATTCTCTTGAATGGAATGATATTGTGCCCCTATTTTATTCTAAATTCTATCCTCCAAGTGCAATTCACAAAGACCGGAACCGCATATATAATTTCTGGCCTCATGATGGAGAGAGTATTGCCCAAGCATGGGGGAGATTGAAGTCTTTAATGCTCAAATGCCCCATTCATTAGCTTCCTGGTAATATTATCATTGATAATTTCTATGCAAGACTTTCTTTTCAAGATAAGACCTTGCTGGATACTTCTTGTTCTGGATCATTTACACGCAACAAAGAAGAGTTTAAGAGGGACCTTCTTGATCGGATTCAGGAGAATACTGAAGGATGGGAGATCGACAAAGGTAGAGAGTCTGGTATAAACTATGATTATAAATGCATTGAAGTTTTTATGGATATTGATAAATTTCGTAATATGAGTGCTACTTATGGTCTTGATTCTCAAGTCGTTGCAAATTTTTATAAACCTTTTGCCTCTCATTTTGAATTGCCTAGGAAGAATTTTGATAAGTATCATGAACCGTATAAAGATAAAATTGATTCATCTATAAATAAATGTGTAGTAATTGAAACTGTTGATCATGTTCTTCCTGAAGCTTATATTGAAAAAAATCCTTTCCCTGCTAAAATGAAGGAGTATTCTGTTATAAATAGTGCGGTTAATAAAAGTGCAAAGAAACCTATAGAACCTGAAGAGCAAATAAAGGTTGAACCTTCTATTGCAATAGTTAAAGATCTTGTGACTGAAAATGTGGAAGATGGTCATATTATTTTCGGTGAAGATGCTTCTAATATTGTTTCGCATCCTAATAAGTCTAGGAAAACCAGTGTTCCTATGCTCTCTGTTAGAATTGGTGATCATTGTTATTATGGTTTATGTGATATTGGTGCAAGTATTAGTGCTATTCCTTATGAGCTTTACACGGAGATCATGCATGAAATTGGTTCTTGTGAACTTGAAGATATTGATGTGGTTATTTGGCTAGCTAATAGAGAGACTATCTCTCCAATTGGTATTGTTCGAGATGTGGAAGTTCTATGTGGTAAGATTAAATATCCTGCTGACTTTTTAGTACTTGGTTCTGCTGCTAGTAAGTCTTGTCCTATCATTTTTGGTAGACCTTTTATAAATACTTGTGGAGCTGTTATAGATTGCAAGAAAGAGAAAATTGTGACTAAATTTGGTGGTGAATCTTATGAGTTTAATTTCTCTAAATTTGCCAAAACTCCTTATAAAGCTGATTTGCCTAATAATGATTTTAAAGTTGAACAATGTGCATCTATTGCTCTTTCTCCTAGTAATCCTTTGCAGCAACATTTGGAGAATAGTGAGAGTGAAGTCTTTAGGGAAGAAAGGAATGAGCTTGATGAAATTTTCCTTCGTCAACCTATTCTTAAACATGATTTACCGGTTGAAGATCTAGGTACAGTACCACCACCAAAGGAAGATCCTGTTTTTGATTTAAAACCATTGCCTGATAATCTTAAATATGCTCATATTGATGATAAGAAAATATATCCTGTTATTATTAGTTCTAAGCTTTCAGAGTTCGAGGAAGAAAGGTTTTTGGAAATATTGAAGAAACACCGAGGAGCTATTGGCTACACTCTTGATGACTTGAAGGGGATTTCTCCCTCTATTTGCCAACATGCCATTAATATGGAAGATGATGCAAAGCCTGTTGTTGAACATCAGCTAGTCCTAATTCCTAAGATGAAGGATGTGGTAAGAAATGAGGTATTAAAACTTCTTGAAGCTGGTATTATATATCCTATTGCTGATAGTAGATGGGTTAGTCCTGTACATTGTGTTCCTAAGAAAGGAGGAATGACTGTTGTACCTAATGATAATGATGAGCTCATCCCTCAAAGAGTAGTTGTAGGGTATAGAATGTGCATTGATTATCGAAAAGTTAATAAAGTTACTAAGAAAGATCATTACCCTTTACCTTTTATTGATCAAATGTTAGAAAGGTTATCTAAAAATACTCATTTTTGCTTTCTTGATGGTTATTCTGGGTTTTCACAAATTGCTGTTAAAACTAAAGATCAAGAGAAAACCACTTTCACTTGTCCCTATGGAACTTATGCTTATAGACGTATGCCTTTTGGTTTATGTAATGCTCCTGCTACTTTTCAAAGATGCATGTCTGCTATTTTTCATGGCTTTTGCGAAAATATTGTAGAGGTATTCATGGATGATTTTTCTGTCTATGGGAATTCTTTTGATAATTACTTGCGGAACCTTGATAAAATTTTGCAGAGATGTGAAGAAACTAACCTTGTTCTTAATTGGGAGAAATGCCACTTTATGGTTAATGAAGGAATTGTATTGGGACATAAAATTTCCAAGAGAGGTATTGAAGTTGATAGAGCTAAAGTTGAAGCAATTGAGAAGATGCCCTATCCTAGGGATGTTAAAGGTATTCGTAGTGTTCTTGGTCATGCTGGATTTTATAGGAGATTTATTAAAGATTTCTCAAAGATTTCAAAGCCTCTTACTAATCTTCTTCAAAAAGATGTACCTTTTGTTTTTGATGATGATTGTAAGGAAGCTTTTGAAACTCTAAAGAAAGCATTAACAACTGCTCCTATAGTTGAGCCTCCTGATTGGAACTTACCTTTTGAAATTATGTGGGACGCTAGTGATTCTGCTGTAGGCGCTGTTCTTGGACAGCGAGTAGATAAAAAATTGAATGTTATTCATTATGCCTGTAAAACTCTTGATGCTGCTCAAAGAAATTATGCTACAACTGAAAAAGAATTGTTAGCTGTAGTCTTTGCTTGTGACAAGTTTAGATCCTATATTGTTTATTCAAAAGTTACAATTCATACTGATCATGCTGCAATTATATACCTTATGCAAAAGAAAGATGTTAAGCCAAGGCTTATTAGATGGGTGCTTTTGTTGCAAGAATTTGATTTGCATATTATAGATAGGAAAGGTGTTGATAATCCTGTTGCTGATAATTTGTCTAGATTGGAAAATATTGCTTATGATCATGTTCCTGTTAATGATAGTTTTCTAAATGAACAATTGGCTGTAATAAAGGTGAGCTCGCGAGATAGTCCTTGGTATGCTGATTATGCTAACTTTATTGTTTCCAAGTACTTGCCTCCAACCTTTTCAGCTCAGCAAAGGAGGAAATTCTTTTATGACTTGAGGCATTATTTTTGGGATGACCCACACTTATATAAAGAAGGAGTGGATGGTATTCTGCGAAGATGTGTTCCCGAATATGAACAACAAGAGATATTGAGTAAGTGCCATGGTAGTGCTTATGGAGGACATCACGCCGGAGATAGAATCGCGCAAAAGGTTCTACTATCAGGTTTTTATTGGCCAACTCTCTTCAAAGATGCAAGGAAGTTTATTTTATCATGTGATGAATGTCAAAGGGTTGGTAATATCTCCAGACGCAATGAAATGCCTATGAATTATACTCTTGTTATTGAACCATTCGATTGTTGGGGATTTTACTTCATGGGTCCTTTCCCTTCTTCAGAAGGTAACACTCATATACTTGTTGCTGTTGATTATGTTACTAAATGGGTGGAAGCCATACCCACAAAAAGTGCTGATGGTGAGACCTCTTTAAGAATGCTTTTAGATATATTATTTTTCCTAGATTTGGAGTTCCTAGATATCGCATGACTGATGGAGGTTCTCATTTTATTCATGGTGGTTTTAGAAAAACTCTTGCTAAATATGGTATTAATCATAGGATTGCTTCCGCTTATCATCCTCAAACTAGTGGGCAAGTAGAATTATCAAATAGACAGATTAAATCTATCTTGCAAAAGACTGTTAATAAATCTAGAAAGAATTGGGCTAGTAAATTGAAGGAAGCACTATGGGCTTATAGAACTGCTTATAAAAATCCCATGGGAATGTCACCTTATAAAATGGTTTATGGAAAAGCTTGTCATTTACCTTTAGAACTAGAGCACAAAGCTTATTGGGCTGTAAGAGAACTAAATAAAGATCCTAAACTTGCCGGTAAGAAGAGATTGCTACAATTGAGTTCTCTAGATGAATGGAGAAGTGAAGCTTATGAAAATGCTAAACTCTTTAAAGAGAAAGTTAAGAAATGGCGTGATAGAAGAATCATTAAAAGAGAATTTAATGTTGGGGATAAAGTCCTATTGTATCGGTCTCGTCTCAGATTTTTTGCAGGGAAATTACTCTCAAAATGGGAAGGACCATATGTCATTGTGGAGGTGTATCGTTCAGGGGCAATTAAAATTAGTTCTCCGCAAGGCGATGCCACACAAGTGGTGAATGGACAAAGACTCAAGCATTATATCTCTGGAGATTCTTATAATGAAGATGTTGATGTTATTCGAGTGGTAACTCTGGAAGCTTTCATCAAAGGTCAAGTTGACAGTCCGGCAGAGTTCGACTTTGAATAGGTAACAGTACTGGCAATAAAAAGTCCGCGTTTAACTTTCCGAACAATGTTTTTGCTGTTTTTGGAAAATATGAAAAATTACGAGATCGAAACGGAGTGGAGGAGACGCACGAGGGCGTGCCCCCATAGGCCGGCGCGGGCCCCAGCCTGGCCGCGCCGACCTATGAGGAGGGCCCCTCGTTGCTCCTCTCCGACTCTGGTTCGACCTGGTACTTTCCTTTTGTCGTAAAAACTTCTTCTATATAATCCCCCGGACACCTGGAGGCCCGTATATCGTTTTCTCGACGTGTTTTGTTTCGAGCTGTTTTCTGCCAGGATCTGCTTCGGATCTAGAGCCACCATGTCTTCGTCGGGGACTCCGAAGGACAGCTTCTTTGAGGACGTCGTCAACCCGTACATGAACGAGCTGAAGATGCACCCCAAGGAATTGCTGCTCGTAGATGGAGAGTTGCAGATTAAAGATGTCCAGGGTTCTAAAGGAGAAGGAAGCTTGGAAGACAGGATGGAGAAACAAGAACAAGAGGTCTTCAACTACAAGAAGATGGTTGAGCGTGAAGTGGACATCTTCCACAAGATTGTGTCTGAACTTATTGATGGGCACAAGAAGGAGACTGCAAGGCTGTGGGACGACATCCTTTCGCTCCACGACACCACCAACCAACTCCAAGCTCAACTCTATGACGTTCAGAATCAAAACTGTGAGTATGAAAACAGGTTTAAACACATAAGCTATGCTGCTAGTTTCAGGATTCCGGAGACCAAGATGTCGTTTGTTGATGGAGAACCTCTTCCTTGGAAGTCTGATGAGGGGAAGAATTCATCGCCACCGCCGAAGGAGTAATTCATCATCGGTATTGGCATCCCCTTGGTTTGTTTCAAGCTTGGGGGAGTGCCGCGGTATCACATCATCACTATCTTTTACCTTTTACTGTCAAGTAGTGTCATATCATGAGTAGGGAAGTTATCATATAAGATGGGTTGCAGTGTGGAAGTATCTCTCTTTAGTTGGTTGTCTATGTATCCCTTGGTGTGAGTTATCGTTATGGAATATTAATGAGAAGTCTTATCATTTACATATTGCATATCTTATTTCAGTTTGCAATCTCTACTATATGATTGATCTTGTTGTTAGTATTGGTATCACTTTGGGAGCATTGAGTAAATCTATTTGGTTTCGGCAAACTTAGCATTGGTTAATAGCAACAACACTTTAAGTTTAAGTAGAAAAGAGAAATACATGTAGATATGTTGTTTCATTGTCTTTCTTGTTAGCTCTTAGCTTATTATTCTGAAGTTAAAATTGTTTGTGCCTACAAGGAAGATGCATGATTGTTTCTATCACATATATATTTGTTTGTTTCCCTCAACTCTTATGCTTGCTAATCAACCTTGCTAGTCAAAGACCTGTACTGAGAGGGAATGCTTCTCGTGCATCCAAACCTTAACCCAAAACCTATGCCATCAGTGTTCACCATAACTACCTACTATGTGGTATTTCCTGCCATTCCAAGTAAATACTTCATGTGCTACCTTTAAACAATTCAAAATTTATCATCCCTTATTTGTGTCAATGTTTTATAGCTCATGAGGAAGTATGTGGTGTTTTATCTTTCAATCTTGTTGGGAAACTTTCGCCAATGGACTAGTGGCTTCATCCACTTATCCAATAATTTTGCAAAAAGAGCTGGCAATGGGGTTCTGATACGTCTCAAACGTATCTATAATTTCTTATGTTCCATGCTACTTTTATGATGATACTCACATGTTTTATACACATTATATGTCATTATTATGCATTTTCCGGCACTAACCTATTAACGAGATGCCGAAGAGCCAGTTGCTGTTTTCTGCTGTTTTTGGTTTCAGAAATCCTAGTAAGGAAATATTCTCCGAATTGGACGAAATCAACGCCCAGGGTCCTATTTTTGCACGAAGCTTCCAGAAGACCGAGGGGGAAAGGAAGTGGGGCCACGAGGCGCCGCCACAACAGGGCGGCGCGGCCTAGGTCTTGGCCGCGCGGCCCTGGCGTGTGGGGCCCTCGTGTGGCCCCCCGCGTTGCCCTTCCGCCTACAAATAGCCTCCGTCGCGAAACCCCCAGTACCGAGAGCCACGATACGAGAAAACATACTGAGACGCCGCCGCCGCCAATCCCATCTCGGGGGATTCAGGAGATCGCCTCCGGCACCCTGCCGGAGAGGGGAATCATCTCCCGGAGGACTCTACACCGCCATGGTCGCCTCCGGATTGATGTGTGAGTAGTTCACCCCTGGACTATGGGTCCATAGCAGTAGCTAGATGGTTGTCTTCTCCTCATTGTGCTATCATTGTCTGATCTTGTGAGCTGCCTATCATGATCAAGATCATCTATCTGTAAAGCTACATGTGCATTTGTTGGGATCCGATGGATAGAGAATACTATGTTATGTTGATTATCAATCTATTATCTATGTGTTGTTTATGATCTTGCATGCTCTCCGTTACTAGTAGATGCTTTGGCCAAGTTGATGCTTGTAACTCCAAGAGGGAGTACTTATGCTCGATAGTGGGTTCATGTCTCCGTGAATCTGGGGGAGTGACAAGAACCCCTAAGGTTATGGATGTGCTGTTGCCACTAGGGATAAAACATTGATGCTATGTTCGAGGATATAGTTATTGATTACATTACGCACCATACTTAATGCAATTGTCTGTTGCTTGCAACTTAAATACCGGAAGGGGTTCGGATGATAACCTGAAAGTGGACTTTTTAGGCATAGATGCATGCTGGATAGCGGTCTATGTACTTTGTCGTAATGCCCAATTAAATCTCACAATACTCATCATGTCATGTATGTGCATTGTCATACCCTCTCTATTTGTCAATTGTCCAACTGTAATTTGTTTACCCAATATGCTATTTCTTATGGGAGAGACACCTCTAGTGAACTGTGGACCCCGGTCCATTCTTTTACATCGAATACAATCTACTGTAATACTTGTTTTACTGTTCTCTGCAAACAATCATCATCCACACTATACATCTAATCCTTTGTTACAGCAAGCCGGTGAGATTGACAACCTCACTGTTTTGTTGGGGCAAAGTACTTTGGTTGTGTTGTGCAGATTCCACGTTGGCGCCGGAATCCCTGGTGTTGCGCCGCACTACATCTCGCCGCCATCAACCTTGAACGTGCTTCTTGGCTCCTACTGGTTCGATAAACCTTGGTTTCTTACTGAGGGAAAACCTGCTGCTATACGACATCATACCTTCCTCTTGGGGTTCCCAACGAACGTGTGAGTTACACGCCATCAGGTTCCCAGCCCCAATTAATTAACTTTCATAATTTCGCAAATAGACACTCCTGCATGGTATGAGATTGTTGGAAGGCATCCGAGGATTCGGTTAGCCATGGCTTGTGAAAGCAAAGGTTGGGAGGAGTGTCATCTCTAAATCTATATCTATACCTAATATTAAAGAAAATAAGGTTTCTTGTACGTCCGTTAAAATTTGCCCCTATTTTTTGTGTGGAAATTACACCATCTGCCACCGCTCGGTAAAATAACGGTTCGTTCTGTCAACACGGGAGTTTCGGTCCGTCGATGAGAACTAACCTGTCAAGCCCATGGGCGACGGCCCAATTAAACAGGATTTCCTCTCGGAATAGGCATCGTAGCAGAACTTTGATTTTTTTTTTGCGGGGATAGCAGAACTTTGATTGAACACGCACCCATCGCGGGACGCATGAAAAGAACTCGCTACCTCGATCGGAAAACCAAAGATTCCACCGCGGCCGACCCCTGGTTTGACGAAGAGGCCTCGTGGGGCAAGGAGCCAAGGAAGATGACCGGCGCCAGCCCCTGGTTCGACGAGGAGGCCGTCTAGGGCGAGGCGATGAGAGCTCTGGTATAGGGGATAATCGTGTCGAATTCGCCGGGGCAAGATCTTGCAGGTAGGTAGTCGGAGAGGGATCCAGGAGCTTTGTTCAGGGTCTTGCGCGTCGGGAAATTTGCGTCCGGGCGAGGGATTTGGCCGCCGGTGAGCTGTGCAGCAAACAAGAAATGGAACGCTCGTCAGATGTGGTGCAAGGAGAAGGACAAAGAGCATGTCGGCCAGATGTGTTGATGTTACAATGTTGCAGACCCCGATCCTGATATCTGATTATGCCCCACTGCATATCAGTGACATCATGAGAGACGGGCAACGGACCGGCTGAGAGCACAACATGGAGGTAGTGGAGCAGCTCTCCAGCGACAGCTCGATGCCAGGAGCATATGGGTGAGAAAAGTTGTGGATGAGGAATCACAGGGGCAATTTTGTTCAGAGGTGTTTAACAACCGAACAACCAAAATTGCTGCACTTCATAAGCCTCGACTTCGATTGCATATTGCCTGCCTGCTTCTCGTGCATCAAAGAGGCCAGGCATATCATTGATTCCGTGCCCGCTGTAAAATGACGGAACATGTTAATAAAGGGACCAACCCTGTTACTGATGAAATTGCAACTGTTCACAGCTGATGTCAATTAATCAGTCCAGGATACCCGCTAAAAAAATTTAATCTGTCCAGGAAGGTTTCAGATTTGTAAATTTGTGCTGGAAATTTCTCGCTGAAGCTGATGTTCCTGGATAGGCTCCTGGCCGTTGTTCATCAACAGAGCAATGTCTCTGTCGGATGACTTGTTTGGTGTGCTGTCGCTCCTATATATGCAATGAGCACTTTAACGATTGATATGGCACCACACTGAAAGGTGGAATTAAGATTAAAACTTTTAAAGGATAACATGTTAAATTGTTCTTGAATTATATTTTATATGCCATAACATTATGATCATCAGATTTATTAAATATCTTGTGTGTATAGTGTCAACATGTTTAAAAGACGGCGCAAACGGATGCCTTCAATACAGCGTGGGACTCCAAACGCGTACCATTTCCGGTGACGCGGAAATCTAGCCGCCGAGCGTCAGGACTGGTGTGGCCGCTGTAGTTGCGTTTCATTGATGGCGGCGCTGAAGGAAGCAGAGGCGGGCGCCGAAGTGATGCGGTCGAAGTGATAAACCCACTACCAGGCTAGAACAACGCATTATTGAAATGCCCAAACGCAAACAGTTATTTTTCATCCGTTTGCGTTGGGCCACTAGAGATGCCCTTACGATCGAAGCAGACATTGCACGACCACAAACGTAGCAAGAGTTACATCCACTCGGTGAAAGACGGATGCGGCTATTGGCTGACACAAAGAAAAGCTACGTGGAGTGTGATTTAACACTATTATATTTGTGGACTTCTTACTCCCGGTGCAACGCACGGGTATTTTTCCTAGTAAAACTAAAATAAATAGACACTCCTTCATGGTATGTGATTGATTGGAAGGCACCCGAAGATTCGGTTAGCCATGGCTTGTGAAAGAAAAGGTTGGAAGGAGTGTCACCCAAAAATAAAAATTCTTATGGGAGCCGCTCTTTGAAAGTTTGTTTGGCAAGGGGGTTAGAGTACCCGCTACCATTCGTTGACAACAACAAACACCTCTCAAAACTTTACCTTTTTACTCTTTATATGATTTCAAAACTGAAAAAGCTCTAGCACATGATTTAATCCCTGCTTCTCTCTGCGAAGGGCCCGTCTTTTACTTTATGTTGAGTCAGTAAACCTATTTCCCTCTATCTTAAGCAAGCAATTGAGTTGTTGTGATTAAACCATTTATATTGTGATCTGCTTAATCATGCCTTTTATTCTTCCTTGTTTAGTACAAGTTTTATCTGAATGAATATAGCTTTGAAAGTTATCAATGATTATGAGGAGATTATTATGATTGAGAATGCAAGTTGTGCCTTATAGGCTTTAACATAAGAGCGCTGCTCGATGGATAAGTACAATCTGTTAATTGTTCTCTGACCAAGAACGAAGTTTGCCATCACCAATTATGATTTCTTATGCATCTTTATTTGTGATTACCTTCTACTTGTTTCAAGTTGAATTATATAAGGAAGTTGTTCACTAGAATGTCTTGTGTGAATTAATATGATGCTTCTTGTCCGTATTTGGTTTATCGACTCTTCACTCTATAAACATGTGGTCTTGTTTACCGAGTTCAGTTTCGCTTGGGGACAAGCGAAGTCTAAGCTTGGGGGGAGTTGATACGTCCATTTTGCATCACTATTTTATATCATAATTTACTGTTATTCAATGATATATCTCATATTTGGATATGATACTTATGTTATTTCATCTATTTTGCATGTTTCATGATTATTGGAGAATCGCGCACCGGAGTCAGGATTCTGCTGGAAAAAGCACCGTCAGAATGCAATATTTCGGAAGATCAACAGTTGACGGAAATTATACAGAAAATCCTATTTTTCCAGAAGACGAAGATAGCAAAAAGGAGGAGCCGAGGAGGGCCGCCATGGGCCCCCCCATAGGCCGGCGCGGGCCCATGCCTGGCTGCACCGCCTTGTGGGGAGGGGGCCCACAGCCCCCTCTGGCCTCCTCTCCTCCGCGTACTTCTTTGTCCCGAAAACCTAAGCTCCGGGGGATAGTCGCGAAGAGTCACAGCCGCCTCTGCGGGGCGGAAAACACCAGAGAGAAAAGAGCTCTCCGGCAGGCTGAAATCTGCCGGGGAAATTCCCTCCCGGAGGGGGAAATCGACGCCATCGTCACCGCCATCGAGCTGGACATCATTGGGATCATCATCACCATCATCTCCATCATCATCACCGCCATCTCCACTGCAGCACCTCGTCGCCGCTGTACCAATTAGGGTTGGATCTTGATTGTTTGATAGGGGAAACTCTCCCGGTATTGATTTCTACTTGTTATTGATGCTATTGAGTGAAACCATTGAACCAAGGTTTATGTTCAGATTGTTATTCATTATCATATCACCTCTGATCATGTTCCATATGATGTCTCGTGAGTAGTTCGTTTAGTTCTTGAGGACATGGGTGAAGTCTAAATGTTAGTAGTGAATTATGTTGGGTAATATTCAATGTTATGATATTTAAGTTGTGGTGTTATTCTTCTAGTGGTGTCATGTGAACGTCGACTACATGATACTTCAACTTTATGGGCCTAGGGGAATACATCTTGTATTCGTTTGCTAATTGCGGGGTTGCCGGAGTGACAGAAACCTAAACCCCCGTTGGTATATCGATGCAGGAGGGATAGCAGGATCTCAGAGTTTAAGGCTGTGGTTAGATTTATCTTAATTACTTTCTTGTAGTTGCGAATGCTTGCAAGGGGTATAATCACAAGTATGTATTAGTCCTAGTAAGGGCGGTGCATTAGCATAGGTTCACCCACATAACACTTATCAAAACAATGAAGATTAATCAGCTATATGAAGCGAAAGCACTAGACTAAATTCCCGTGTGTCCTTAACAATCTTATGCTATTACATGACCAATCTCATCCAATCCCTACCATCCCCTTCAGCCTACAGCGGGGGAATTACTCACACATGGATGGGGGAAACATTGCTGGTCGATGGAGAGGCGTCGGTGGTGATGATGGCGATGATCTCCTCCAATTCCCCGTCCCGGCGGAGTGCCAGAACGGAGTTTCTGGTCCCGAGACGGAGTTTCGCGATGTGGCGGTGTTCTGGAGGGTTTCTGGTGACTTCGACTTCTCCCCGTGCGTTTTAGGTCGAATGCGTTAAGTAGTCCAAAGGAGGGCGTCGGAGGCCGGCCGAGGGGGCCACACGCTAGGGCCGCGCGCGCCCCTCCTGGGCCGCGCCACCCTAGTGTGTGGGGCCCTCGGGCCTCCACCTGGCTTGCCCTTCTGGCTCCGTCAGTCTTCTGGAAAAATAAGACCTTTCGCATAAATTCCGAGGATTTTCCTGAAAGTTGGATTTCTGCACAAAAACGAGACACCAGAACAGTTCTGCTGAAAACAGCATTAGTCCGTGTTAGTTGCATCCAAAATACACAAATTAGAGGCAAAACAATAGCAAAAGTGTTCGGGAAAGTAGATACGTTTTGGACGTATCAACTCCCCCCAAGCTTAGCTTATTGCTTGTCCTCAAGCAATTCAGTTAACAACTGACGCGATAAAAGAACTTTCACGAACACATTTGCTCATATGATGTAAATATTCTCATGATATGGCTAACACTTAGGCAGTTCATAATAAGATACATGCAAATAAGATCATCTAATAGCTATGTCAATCATGGAGAAGGACCAACAATTAATAATAAGCATCATGAATCATGTCTATAAGTAGGATTGCAATGTTCATAAAAGGATATGATAAAGTGGTATCTCGCTTGCCCGAATTTGAATAGAAAAACATAAATGCTCAGGCACCTCTGAAGTTCATGGAAAGACTAGAAGTAAAGATTGTCAAAGATAAAAGCATCAAAGTTATACCACAATCAATCATATTTTGAGACAAGCATATTATACTAAGAATGACAGTTGTGCTCTCAAGAATGTGCTCAAAGAAAGGATGGAGACACAACATAAAAGTAAAAGATTGACCCTTCGCAGAGGGAAGCAGGGATTAACATGCGCTAGAGCTTTTCAATTTTAAAACAGGAGTAAAATTATTTTGAGAGGTGTTTGTTGTTGTCAACGAATGGTAATGGGTACATCAACTACCTCGCCAACCAGACTTTCAAGAGCGGCTCCCATGAAGGACGTTATTTCTACCAGCAAGGTAGATCATCCCTCTTCTCTTTTGTTTACACACGCATTTTAGTTTTATTATGGATGACACTCCCCCAACCTTTGCTTACACAAGCCATGGCTAACCGAATCCTCGGGTGCCTTCCAATCAATCTCATACCATGGAGGAGTATCTATTTGCAAAATTAAGTTGCTTACTGATGAATCAGGGCAAAACATGTGAAGAGAATTTAGTTTGATTAATTTGGGGCTGGGCATCCCGTTGCCAGCTCTTATTATGAAAGTCTGTCAAAAGTAAATGACAAGGTCGAAAGATAAACACCACATACTTCCTCATGAGCTATAAAACATTGACACAAATTGAGAAGCATTTTGAAGGTTTTAAAGGTAGCGCATGAGAATTTACTTGGAATGGTTTGAAATGCCATGCATAGGTATTTATGGTGGACACTTTGGAATAACTTGGTTTTCAGGGGTTTGGAAGCACGAGCAGCGTTCCCGCTCAGTACAAGTGAAGGCTAGCAATAGACTGGGAAGCGACAATCAAGAGAGCAGTAACTGCCATAATCATGCTTACGGCAAAATAAATTAACTGAGGCATAAAAGTGATACAAGAACTCTGAAGCAAATTAAATCATCGAGGCTTAGTTGACTTTTGTTCAGTCATATGCATGCGTGAGCATGTGCCAAGTCGATTCAAATGAATTATTCAGAGGAGGATACCACAATGTCATACCTGTTTATGAATAAAACAATGCAAGCAAATATCTATGACATGCTACTCATATTAATAAACTAGAGCTAAACATGAGAGATCATGAACTACTAGACTTTCTTAAATGACATATACCTCACATGAACCAACTAAGCATGCTCACATGGATGAGTATATGTACAAAAATGAAAACAAATAGAGTTCATACCAGCCTCTCACCACAGTCGAATTATCGTAGATCGTCATTATTGCCTTTCACTTGTGTAGCTGGATAATATGAAATGAAAACCACGCTCCAGCCACCGAAGACCATTGAACTCATAATGAACTTTACAAAACCAAATAAGAACAGCAAATATTTTTGGTTTTTTCGAATTGGGAACAAGAACAAAAGGAAACAAGCAAACAAAGTAAAATCTTTTTGGATTTTCTTATAGCAAACCAAAGATAGCAAATAAAGCAAAATAAAAGCAAGAAACCAAAATAAGCAAATGGTGAAGAGAAACAACAGAAATATTTTTGGTCTTTTTGTGTTTTAGGAAAGAAACAAAGCAAAAACAAGAAAATGAAAATTAGAAAAGTCACATAAGCACAAAGCAGCAGGAATTCGTCAAACTTGACAGCAGTACAGTAATCGATTTTTAAGAAATTCTTCCGCTGCCCAGCTCGAAAAGTGTTCAACTAATGAAAGTTAGATAACAACCTGGGGAACATGCACAAAAATTGGCTTCGCAAAATAACGTTCTGGATGTTTTTGAGAATTTTTATGGTAACAGTCTAGAATCTGTTTTCAGGCAGCACTTCCCCAAATATCATCTTCCTCTCATTAGAAAACCACTTAAAAAAACTAAACAAGTATATACAAGTATCCAGCAACCATAATATGCAAAGAATGAGTGATGCCGGTATACCTCCCCCCAAGCTTAGGCTTTTGGCCTAAGTGGAGATCAACCCCAGCGAGGGTCAGGGTTCCACGCCGGTGGATCATACATGGCGTAGTCATAATAAGGTCCCGGTGCAGAAGAAAAGGGTGAAGGCTCCACATGCCCAAAATGTTGATGCGAAGAGCTCGCTGCATCGGATGACGAGTCGAGGTGTTCCTCGACCTCCTCCGTATTATTTCTTGCATGATGGCCTCCTCCCTCTATGTATGCATTCAGTGCACCTTCTGTGACTGACCAATCCTCCCTCTCCCTGGAATCAAGGTTAAACAGAATAGGCGCAGGCAATCCTACCAGTTTTTCAGTTTTCTTAGTTGTTCTCCAATTTTTCTTATAAAATGTTATCTTGTAAGACAGGTTGCCTAGACTAGATGAATCAGAAACAAATTCATGTTTAATCATGGAGACTATGTCAAGTTTCTCTATGGAAAGTTGAATATCAAGATGATGAGGTTCTACACCATGAAAAGCTAGTAAACGAGAGGCGATGAGACCTCCACAAATTCCGCCCTTCTCACGGTTAGTAGAAAGTATATAAGCTATCAACGCACCCAAATTATAAGCCTTATTACTTTGCAATGCAGCAGCTAGAAAAGCTAAATCCTGGATAGATAATTTACTTCCATTCTTTCTAGCAAGAACGCACTTAGTAATGAAATAAGCAAAGTAGCGAATAGCTGGGAGTTGAATGCTACTGATTTTACCACCATCCTCTGAGAAGCACCTTCCATGACAAATCTTCTTGAAGAGGTTCAAGAGCTCTTGCGGCGATCCCCTTATCTTCTCGCATGATCCCCATTGCAGCACTCTAATTGCTGCACAAAAATCATCGAATGGCAAGTTGACAATTTTATTATAAATTTTGTACTGAACCATGGGGTTAGATTGCGACCAATTGAACTTAAAATCCTGCACAACAGACATAGTCAATTTTGCATATTGGCCTGGTTCTCCGTCAACAAAATCATCCAACCCTGCACGAGAAATTAGATTCTGAACATCTCCCAAGATTCCTGCACTCCTCATGAAGTCTGTGCACGGATAGTAAGAGGGGTATACTCCCTCTTCGCGATTAACTCTCATGACTTGTTGCACCTCCAATTCTTGTTGGTTTAGTTGATGCCTATTCCACTCCATTTTCTAAAAAATTTCAACAAACATTATAAAATTTGATTTGGTGACATATAATTGAGGGAAACTACTATAGGAACTTGCTAGAGTACTAATCATGCATCAAAACTAGTTTTTGCAACTTAAAACAAGCATGCAAGCTCACTAAACATGTTACCTACAGCAGCAAAATATTCAAGATACACTCAACCAAACAAAATTCTACTTGGATAATCGGAGGAGTCACATACCAAGGAGCAAATGTGCCAAATTTCAGGAAGAAATCTGGGCTGAGCAAAGAGATCGAAAAATCTGGAGCTCTTGAGCAGAAACGCGAGTGAGAGGAAACTGGTGCGAGCTTTTTCGGGAGAGAGAAGAGAATGGGAGGAAGAGATGAAGTGGTGGGGTAAAGGGGGGCCCACACGCTGATACGTCTCAAACGTATCTATAATTTCTTATGTTCCATGCTACTTTTATGATGATACTCACATGTTTTATACACATTATATGTCATTATTATGCATTTTCCGGCACTAACCTATTAACGAGATGCCGAAGAGCCAGTTGCTGTTTTCTGCTGTTTTTGGTTTCAGAAATCCTAGTAAGGAAATATTCTCGGAATTGGACGAAATCAAAGCCCAGGGTCCTATTTTTGGACGAAGCTTCCAGAAGACCGAGGGGGAAAGGAAGTGGGGCCACGAGGTGGCCACACACCAGGGCCCCTCGGGCGGCCCCCTGACCTACCCTTCCGCCTACAAATAGCCTTCATCGCGAAACCCCCAGTACAGAGAGCCACGATACGAGAAAACATACTGAGACGCCGCCGCCGCCAATCCCATCTCGGGGGATTCTGGAGATCACCTCCGGCACCCTGCCGGAGAGGGGAATCATCTCCCGGAGGACTCTACACCGCCATGGTCGCCTCCGGATTGATGTGTGAGTAGTTCACCCCTGGACTATGGGTCCATAGCAGTAGCTAGATGGTTGTCTTCTCCCCATTGTGCTATCATTGTCTGATCTTGTGAGCTGCCTATCATGATCAAGATCATCTATCTGTAATGCTACATGTGTGTTTGTTGGGATCCGATGAATAGAGAATACTATGTTATGTTGATTATCAATCTATGTGTTGTTTATGATCTTGCATGCTCTCCGTTGTTAGTAGAGGCTCTGGCCAAGTCATTGCTAGTAACTCCAAGAGGGAGTATTTATGCTCGATAGTGGGTTCATGCCTCCATTAAATCTGGGACAGTGATAGAAAGTTCTAAGGTTGTGGATGTGCTGTTGCCACTAGGGATAAAACATTGATGCTATGTCCAAGGATGTAGTTATTGATTACATTACGCACCATACTTAATGCAATTGTCTGTTGTTTACAACTTAATACCGGAAGGGGTTCGGATGATAACCTGAAAGTGGACTTTTTAGGCATAGATGCATGCTGGATAGCGGTCTATGTACTTTGTCGTAATGCCCAATTGAATCTCACAATACTCATCATGTCATGTATGTGCATTGTCATGCCCTCTCTATTTGTCAATTGCCCAACTGTAATTTGTTTACCCAATATGCTATTTCTTATGGGAGAGACACCTCTAGTGAACTGTGGACCCCGGTCCATTCTTTTACATCGAATACAATCTCTAACATCGTTTCTACTGTTCTCTGCAAACAATCATCATCCACACTATACATCTAATCCTTTGTTACAGGAAGCCGGTGAGATTGACAACCTCACTGTTTCGTTGGGGCAAAGTACTTTGGTTGTGTTGTGCAGGTTCCACGTTGGCGCCGGAATCCCTGGTGTTGCGCCGCACTACATCTCGCCGCCATCAACCTTCAACGTGCTTCTTGGCTCCTACTGGTTCGATAAACCTTGGTTTCATACTGAGGGAAAACCTGCTGCTATACGACATCATACCTTCCTCTTGGGGTTCCCAACGAACGTGTGAGTTACACGCCATCAAGCAGTTTTTCTGGCGCCGTTGCCGGGGAGATCAAGACACGCTGCGAGGGGAGTCTCCACATCGCAATCTCTTTACTTTGTTTTTGTCTTGCTTTATTTTATTTACTACTTTGTTTGCTGCACTAAAACAAAACACAAAAAAATAGTTGCTAGTTTTACTTTATTTACTATCTTGTTCTCTATATCAAAAACACAAAAAAAATAGTCACTTGCATTTTACTTTTGTTACCATGTCTAGCTCAACACCTGTTAATTCACCTGAGTCTGAGCAATCTAGTGATGATCTTTATGAATATTATGTGGAAGTTGATGATGATTTTATTAATAAATGTCATGCTACTACTGGTACAAGCAACATTAAAAAGCTTCTTGCACAACATGCTGTTAGATATAAACTATCTCCTAATGATAGTGCTATAAATTTGGCCTTTACAAAACATATTAAGATGAGGGTCAATGATTTTGATTGTAATGCTTTATGTGATCTTGGTGCAAGTATTTCTGTTATGCCTAAGAAAATTTACGATATGCTTGATTTGCCACCATTGAAAAATTGTTATTTGGATATTAATCTTGTTGATAATGCTATAAAGAAACCTTTGGGGAGAGTTGATAATGTTCGCATTACCGTTAACAATAACCTTGTCCCCGTTGATTTTGTTGTCTTGGATATTGAATGCAATGCATCTTGTCCCATTATATTGGGAAGACCTTTTCTTCGAACTGTTGGTGCTACCATTGATATGAAGGAAGGTAATATTAAATATCAATTTCCTCTCAAGAAAGGTATGGAACACTTCCCTAGAAAGAGAATGAAGTTACCTTTTGATTCTATTATTAGAACAAATTATAATGTTGATGCTTCATCTCTTGATAATACTTGATATACACTTTCTGCGCCTAGCTGAAAGGCGTTAAAGAAAAGCGCTTATGGGAGACAACCCATGTTTTTTACTACAGTAATTTTGTTTTATATTTGAGTCTTGGAAGTTGTTTACTACTGTAGCAACCTCTTCTTATCTTAGTTTTATTGCATTGTTGTGCCAAGTAAAGTCTCTAATAGAAGTATGATACTAGATTTGGATTACTGCGCAGAAACAGTTTTCTTTGCTGTCACGAATTTGGGTCTAATTCTCTGTAGGTAACTCAGAAAATTATGCCAATTTACGTGAGTGATCCTCAGATATGTACGCAACTTTCATTAGTTTTAAGTTTTTTCATCTGAGCAAGTCTGGTGCATGTTAGAAATTCGTATTTACGAACTGTTCTGTTTTGACAGATTCTGCCTTTTATTTTGCATTGCCTGTTTTGATATGTTAGATGGATTTTTCGATTCCATTGACTTTCAGTAGCTTTGTGAAATGTCCAGGAGTATAAAGAATGATTGTGTCACCTCTGAATTTGTGAATTTTAATTGTGCACTAACCCTCTAATGAGTTGCTTTGAGTTTGGTGTGGAGGAAGTTTTCAAGGATCAAGAGAGGAGGATGATACACTATGATCAAGGAGAGTGAAAGCTCTAAGCTTGGGGATGCCCCGGTGGTTCACCCCTGCATATATCAAGAAGACTGAAGCGTCTAAGCTTGGGGATGCCCAAGGCATCCCCTTCTTCATCGACAATATTATCAGGTTCCTCCCCTGAAACTATATTTTTATTCCGTCACATCTTATGTACTTTGCTTGGAGCGTCTGTTTGTTTTCGATTTTGTTTTGTTTGAATAAAGTTGGATCCTAGCATTCATTGTGTGGGAGAGAGACACGCTCCGCTGTTGCATATGGACAAATATGTCCTTAGGCTTTACTCATAGTATTCATGGAGAAAGTTTCTTCTTCGTTAAATTGTTATATGGTTGGAATTGGAAAATGATATATGTGGTAATTGGTATAACATCTTGAATAATGTGATACTTGGCAATTGTTGTGCTCATGTTTAAGCTCTTGCATCATATACTTTGCACCCATTAATGAAGAAATACATAGAGCATGCTAAAATCTGATTTGCATGTTTAGTTTCTCTAAGGTCTAGATAATTTCTAGTATTGAGTTTGAACAACAAGGAAGACGGTATAGAGTCTTATAATGTTTACAATATGTCTTTTATGTGAGTTTTGCTGTACCGCTTCATCCTTGTGTTTGTTTCAAATAAACCTTGCTAGCCTAAACCTTGTATCGAGAGGGAATACTTCTCATGCATCCAAAATCCTTGAGCCAACCACTATGCCATTTGTGTCCACCATACCTACCTACCACATGGTATTTCCCCGCCATTCCAAAGTATATTGCTTGAGTGCTACCTTTAAAATTTCCATTCTTTACCTTTACAATATATAGCTCATGGGACAAATAGCTTAAAAAACTATTGTAGTATTGAATATGTACTTATGCACTTTATCTCTTATTAAGTTGCTTGTTGTGCGATAACCATGTTTCTGGGGAAGCCATCAACTATTTCTCTGTTGAATATCATGTGAGTTGCTATGCATGTTCGTCTTGTCTGAAGTAAGGGAGATCTACCACTTTATGGTTAAAGCATGCATATTGTTAGAGAAGAACATTGGGCCGCTAACTAAAGCCATGAATCATGGTGGAAGTTTCAGTTTTGGACATATATCCTCAATCTCATATGAGAACATTAATTGTTGTTACATGCTTATGCATTAAAGAGGAGTCCATTATCTGTTATCTATGTTGTCCCGGTATGGATGTCTAAGTTGAGAATAACCAAAAGCGAGAAATCCAATGCGAGCTTTCTCCTTGGACCTTTGTACAGGCGGCATAGAGGTACCCCATTGTGACACTTGGTTAAAACATGTGTATTGCAATGATCCGGTAGTCCAAGCTAATTAGGACAAGGTGCGGGCACTATTAGTATACTATGCATGAGGCTTGCAACTTGTAAGATATAATTTACATAACTCATATGCTTTATTACTACCGTTGACAAAATTGTTTCTTGTTTTCAAAATAAAAGCTCTAGCACAAATATAGCAATCGATGCTTTCCTCTTTGAAGGACCATTCTTTTACTTTTATGTTGAGTCAGTTCACCTATTTCTCTCCACCTCAAGAAGCAAACACTTGTGTGAACTGTGCATTGATTCCTACATACTTGCATATTGCACTTGTTATATTACTCTATGTTGACAATATCCATGAGATATACATGTTACAAGTTGAAAGCAACCGCTGAAACTTAATCTTCCTTTGTGTTGCTTCAATACTTTCTACTTTGAATTATTGCTTTATGAGTTAACTCTTATGCAAGACTTATTGATGCTTGTCTTTAAGTACTATTCATGAAAAGTCTTTGCTTTATGATTCAGTTGTTTACTCATGTCATTACCATTGTTTTGATCGCTGCATTCATCACATGTGCTTACAATAGTATGATCAAGATTATGTTGGTAGCATTGTCACTTAAGAAATTATCTTTGTTATCGTTTACCTACTCGGGACGAGTAGGAACTAAGCTTGGGGATGCTTGATACGTCTCAAACGTATCTATAATTTCTTATGTTCCATGCTACTTTTATGATGATACTCACATGTTTTATACACATTATATGTCATTATTATGCATTTTCCGGCACTAACCTATTAACGAGATGCCGAAGAGCCAGTTGCTGTTTTCTGCTGTTTTTGGTTTCAGAAATCCTAGTAAGGAAATATTCTCGGAATTGGACGAAATCAAAGCCCAGGGTCCTATTTTTGGACGAAGCTTCCAGAAGACCGAGGGGGAAAGGAAGTGGGGCCACGAGGTGGCCACACACCAGGGCGGCGCGGCCCAGGCCCTGGCCGCGTCGGCCTGTGGTGTGGGCCCCTCGGGCGGCCCCCTGACCTACCCTTCCGCCTACAAATAGCCTTCGTCGCGAAACCCCCAGTACCGAGAGCCACGATACGAGAAAACATACTGAGACGCCGCCGCCAATCCCATCTCGGGGGATTCTGGAGATCACCTCCGGCACCCTGCCGGAGAGGGGAATCATCTCCCGGAGGACTCTACACCGCCATGGTCGCCTCCGGATTGATGTGTGAGTAGTTCACCCCTGGACTATGGGTCCATAGCAGTAGCTAGATGGTTGTCTTCTCCCCATTGTGCTATCATTGTCTGATCTTGTGAGCTGCCTATCATGATCAAGATCATCTATCTGTAATGCTACATGTGTGTTTGTTGGGATCCGATGAATAGAGAATACTATGTTATGTTGATTATCAATCTATGTGTTGTTTATGATCTTGCATGCTCTCCGTTGTTAGTAGAGGCTCTGGCCAAGTCATTGCTAGTAACTCCAAGAGGGAGTATTTATGCTCGATAGTGGGTTCATGCCTCCATTAAATCTGGGACAGTGACAGAAAGTTCTAAGGTTGTGGATGTGCTGTTGCCACTAGGGATAAAACATTGATGCTATGTCCGAGGATGTAGTTATTGATTACATTACGCACCATACTTAATGCAATTGTCTGTTGTTTACAACTTAATACCGGAAGGGGTTCGGATGATAACCTGAAAGTGGACTTTTTAGGCATAGATGCATGCTGGATAGCGGTCTATGTACTTTGTCGTAATGCCCAATTGAATCTCACAATACTCATCATGTCATGTATGTGTATTGTCATGCCCTCTCTATTTGTCAATTGCCCAACTGTAATTTGTTTACCCAATATGCTATTTCTTATGGGAGAGACACCTCTAGTGAACTGTGGACCCCGGTCCATTCTTTTACATTGAATAAAATCTACTGCAATACTGTTTCTACTGTTCTATGCAAACAATCATCATCCACACTATACATCTAATCCTTTGTTACAGCAAGCCGGTGATATTGACAACCTCACTGTTTCGTTGGGGCAAAGTACTTTGGTTGTGTTGTGCAGGTTCCACGTTGGCGCCGGAATCCCTGGTGTTGCGCCGCACTACATCTCGCCGCCATCAACCTTCAACTTGCTTCTTGGCTCCTACTGGTTCGATAAACCTTGGTTTCATACTGAGGGAAAACCTGCTGCTATACGACATCATACCTTCCTCTTGGGGTTCCCAACGAACGTGTGAGTTACACGCCATCACACGCCAGGGTGGCGCGCCCCCCTTGCTGGCCGCGCCAGCCTGTGGGGTGCCACCCTGGGGTGCCCCACTGGTCATCCCCAGGTGCTCCCAGGTGCGTCTTCGAAAAATAGGACCAACGGTATAATTTTTGTGAATTTTTGGAAACTTTGAAAAATGCACATTTCTGGGTATTAGTTTTATTATTACTGAGCAGGAAAAGATTTTTGAAATCTCTATACAACTAAGAACTTTGCAAAACAAAAGTGCTACATCAAGTAGAACAAGTGGAGGAAGAAAGAGATGTTGTTTAACTCCTCTATGCATATAAAATGAATTTGTTAACAAGGTTGATCAAGTCTTGCCACCAAATAAATTTTACATAACATATGAAGAAATAAACCTCAAATCAATCATGTTACCTTGTATTGAATTGATATGGATCCAATCATAAGATTTTGATATCTTTCTTTAGGCTCATATATAGGACAATCAATAGTTCCAACTTTGATAGTTCTCACATTAGAAATAGTATTAACTCCACATACTTTATCAATCCTCTTGGGGAAATAGACGGTATGTTCCTTATCATCGACATTGAAAGTAACCTTCCCTTTATTGCAATCAATAACAGCCCCTGCAGTGTTGAGAAAAGGTCTCCAAAGAATAATAGACATATTATCATCTTCAGGCATTTCCAACACAACAAAATCAGTTAATATCAAGCAATTAGTAGTAACTTGAACAGGAACATCCTCACATATACCAACAGGGATAGCAGTAGATTTATCAGCCATTTGCAAAGATATATCAGTAGGTATCAACTTATCTAAATAAAGTCTCTTGTAAAGAGAAAAAGGCATAACACTAACACCGGCTCCCAAATCACATAGAGCAGTTCTAACATAATTATTCTTAATAGAACAAGGAATGGTCGGTATACCTGGATCGCCCAACTTCTTTGGAACTTTACCATTGAAAGAGTAATTAGCAAGCATAGTGGAAATCTCCTCATTAGGAATTTTCCTTTTGTTAGTGACAATATCTTTCATATACTTTGAATAAGGAGGCAATTTAATAGCATCAGTCAAAGGGATTTGCAAGAATAAAGGTTTCATCCAATCGCAAAATTTATTATAGTGTTCTTCTTCCTTTGATTTTAGTTTCTTAGCAGGAAAAGGCATTTGCTTTTGAACCCACGGTTCCCTTTCATTACCATGTTTCTTAGCAATAAAATCTTCTTTAGTATACTTTTTATTTTTAGTATGCTTTTCAGGTTCATCTTCAACCTCTTCTTTATCAGAAGCATCATTCTTATCATTATCTTTATCATGTTCATTACCCCTTTCAGTTTCAGCATCAGAAATAGAAATACTATTAGGATCATTAACAGGTTCAGAGGATTCTACAACATTTTTATGTTTCTTCTTCTTTTTCTTTGAAGGTGCACTAATTTCTTTAGTTCGTTGAGAATCTTGTTCAACTCTTTTAGGATGCCCTTCAGGATATAGAGGATCCTGAGTAGAAACAACGCCTCTAGTTGTTACTTCATAAGCATGTTTTTCTTTAGTATTATTTTTCAACAAGTCATTTTGCACTTTAGTGAGTTGATCAATTTGAGTTTGAATCATATGAAAATGTTTAAAAATCATCTTAACATCATTGGAGGTTCTCTCCATAATACCATGTAATTCACTAATAGCTTGAGAATTTTCCATTAAATGATTCTCTACTCTCATATTAAAATTTTCTTGCTTAACAATATAATTATCAAACTCATCTAAGCATTGAGCAGGAGGTTTTGAATACGGAATATCTTCCCTAGTAAAGCGTTGAAGGGAGTTTACCTCAATCATGGATGAAGGGGGAATTATCTCGCATAAATCTTCTATGGGAGGTAAGTTTTTCACATCTTCGGATTTAATACCTTTCTCCTTAAGAGACTTCTTGGCTTCCCTCATATCTTCATCATTTACTTTAATTAAACCCCTCTTCTTCAATATTGGTGTCGGGGTTGGTTCAGGTGTAGTCCAATCATCATGATTCCGGCCTATTTTAGCCAATAATTCTTCAGCTTCGTCTAGAGTTCTTTTCCTGAAAACACAAGCAGCACAACTATCCAAATATGCCCTAGACTCAATGGTTAGTCCACTATAAAATATATCAAGTAGATCATTCTTTTCCAGATCATGTTCAGGTCGAGCTCTGATAAGAGAGCAAAATCTTGCCCAAGCTTCAGGCAATTTCTCTCCATCTTCCTGGTCAAAATTATAAATTCTCTACAAAGCAATATGTTGAGCACTAGCAGGAAAGTATTTTCGAAAGAAAACATCACGCAAATCAGTTGGACTTTTAATAGAACCGGGAGGCAAATTATTATACCAAGTTTTAGCATCATCCTTTAATGAGAAAGGAAAAATTTTAGCAACAAAATAAGTGCGCATCTTGATATCATCAGAAAACAAGCTACTCAGAGTAGACAGCTCAATCATGTTTTCTACAGCACTTTTTTTTCAGTACCACAAAAGGGTGTTTTCTCAACAATAGCTATATGAGATAGATCAAGAGAAAAATCATAATCTTTATCCTTAATGTTTATGGGAGATGTGGCAAATTTAGGATCATGAGATAACTTATATCTAACAGTACGTTGTGCGAGAAACTCTTTAATTTTTCTTGCATCAGTAATAGCATTGCATTTATCAATAAAATCATCATTAAGCTCCACATAATCCTCATCAGGATCATCACTAGAATAATCAACAGACTCAGGTGAACTAACAGGTGTAGCAGCATTTTCATTAGGAGTTTCAGCATTTTCAATTTGTCTAGACCTAGCAATTGTAGCATCTAGAAAAGATCCCAATGAACCACTATCATCAAGCACAACAGAAACATTATCAATATTATAAGAGTTTTCAGATTCAGCAGAAGTACCAGCATGTGCAGCTTGTGGTGGTGAAACAAGTTGACTTATCACAGATGGTGAATCAAGAGCAGCAGAGGTACTCAGAGTTGTACCTTTTCTTGTAGTGGATGGTAATATGGCGACTTTAGGATCGCGAGATTTACCCATGATGGAGAATTTGCAGCGAACAATATCAATCCAAGTGAACTTCCAAATAAATCTATGCTCCCCGGCAACGGCGCCAGAAAATAGTCTTGATGACCCACAAGTATAGGGGATCGCAACAGTCTTCGAGGGAAGTAAAACCCAATTTATTGATTCGACACAAGGGGAGACAAATAATACTTGAAAGACTTAACAACGGAGTTGTCAATTCAGCTGCACCTGGAAACAGACTTGCTCGCAAGAGTTTATCAGTAGTAACAGTTTATAGCAGTAGCAGTAGTGAAATAACAGCAGCAGAGTAACAAAGACAGCAGTAGTGATTATAGTAAACAACATGATTAAAATACTGTAGGCACAGGGATGGATGACGGGCGTTGCATGGATGAGAGAAACTCATGTAACAATCAAAGCAGGGCATTTGCAGATAATAATAAAACGGTGTCCAAGTACAAAGCAATCCATAGGCATGTGTTCCGTATATAGTTGTACGTGCTCGCAATGAGAAACTTGCACAACATCTTTTGTCCTACCAGCCGGTGGCAGCCGGGCCTCTAGGGAATCTACTGGAAATTAAGGTACTCCTTTTAATAGAGTACCGGAGCAAAGCATTAACACTCCGTGAACACATGTGATCCTCACATCACCGCCATCCCCTCCGGTTGTCCCGATTTCTGTCACTTCGGGGCCTTTGGTTCCAGACAGCGACATGTGTATACAACTTGCAGGTAAGATCATAAAACAATGCATATCATGATGAAATAATAACATGTTCAGATCTGAGATCATGGCACTCGGGCCCTAGTGACAAGCATTAAGCATAACAAGTTGCAACAATATCATCAAAGTACCAATTACGGACACTAGGCACTATGCCCTAACAATCTTATGCTATTACATGACCAATCTCATCCAATCCCTACCATCCCCTTCAGCCTACAGCGGGGGAATTACTCACACATGGATGGGGGAAACATTGCTGGTAGATGGAGAGGCGTCGGTGGTGATGATGGCGATGATCTCCTCCAATTCCCCGTCCCGGCGGAGTGCTAGAACGGAGTTTCTGGTCCCGAGACGGAGTTTCGCGATGTGGCGGCGTTCTGGAGGGTTTCTGGCGACTTCGACTTCTCCCCGTGCGTTTTTAGGTCGAAGGCGTTAAGTAGTCCAAAGGAGGGCGTCGGAGGCCGGCCGAGGGGGCCACACGCTAGGGCCGCGCGCCCCCCTCCTGGGCCGCGCCACCCTAGTGTGTGGGGCCCTCGGGCCTCCACCTGGCTTTCCCTTCTGGCTCCGTCAGTCTTCTGGAAAAATAAGACCTTTCGCATAAATTCTGAGGATTTTCCTGAAAGTTGGATTTCTGCACAAAAACGAGACACCAGAACAGTTCTGCTGAAAACAGCGTTAGTCTGTGTTAGTTGCATCCAAAATACACAAATTAGAGGCAAAACAATAGCAAAAGTGTTCGGGAAAGTAGATACGTTTTGGACGTATCTGTCCTCAAGAATGTTTGGTCATTATAAGTAAACAAACCGGCTTGTCCTTTGTGCTAAAAAGGATTGGGCCACTCGCTGCAATTATTTCTCTCGCATTTTACTTACTTGTACTTTATTTATCTGCTATATCAAAACCCCCTGAATACTTGTCTGTGAGCATTTACAGTGACACCTTCATCGAAACTGCTTGTCAACACCTTCTGCTCCTCGTTGGGTTCGACACTCTTATTTATCGAAAATACTACGATACACCCCCTATACTTGTGGGTCATCAAGACACATCTAGTGAACTGTGGACCCCGGTCCTGTTTCCTTTACTGATAAATTCTGCTCCAATCCTGTTCTGTTTACTTTCTACAAACATCTCTTTCTACTCGATACGTCTAATCCTTTATGTTCATCAAACCAGTGAAATTGACAACCTCACTGCAAGTTGGGGCATAGTACTTTGGTTGTGTTGTGTGCAGGTTCCACGTTGTTGTTGACACCGGTAGTGCGCCCTGCCACTAGTCAGCTAGCAACACCTTCAGAAGTCACTCATTTCTCCTACTGGCCAATTAAACCTTGGTTTCGTACTGAGGGAAAACTTGCTGATGTGCTCCTCACACCTTCCTCTTGGGGTTTCCCAACCGCTTCCACAACAACTGCCAACAAGATTATTTGGCGCCATCACCAGAGCACCATCAAGAATTTCTGGCGCCGTTGCCGGGGAGAAAGAGGATTTTTGCAAGGGGAGTCTCTCATCTCCAATCTCTTTACTTTTTTTATTGTTTTTCTTAGTTTATTCCATGCTTACTTTCCATGTTGATGTTACTTGTTTTTATTTTCACTAGTTATGCTTAATGGAAAACAACAACAAATCAGAGAGCTTTATAGTATTTATCTTGAGTTAGGACATGAAGTGTTCAAATAGAAAATTAAAAAACTTATGTAACTTTATGTGCGTGCTAATGGCAATGTTATTAGTACGAATTCTTTGAACACCATTATTGCTAATGCTATGGAAAAGTCTAACCTTGAAGAAGCTAGTTTTCATAAAAATGATCTTTTTTTACTTCCCCCGCTTTAGAGGAGAAAATATGCTATGATGATTACAATGATGAATATGATATTTTCAGCCCACCTACTATTGTGGAGAAAATTAATTATGATTACAATATGTATCCTATATCTCATGATTATGGTGATGAGAATAATAATGATAGCTATTTTGTTGAATTTGCTCCCACTACAATTAATAAGAATGACTGTGCTTATGTGAAGAGTGATAATTATTTTATTCATGTGGCTCATGATAAGAATGTTTTATGTGATAGTTATATTTTTGAGTTTATTCATGATGCTACTGAAAGTTATTATGAGAGAGGAAAATATGGTTGTAGAAGTTTTCATGTTACTAAAACACCCCTCTATATGCTGAAAGTTTTGAAGTTACTCTTATTTTATCTTCCTATGCCTGTCACTTTGTTATTTGTGAATTTATTTGTGTACAAGATTACTATGCATAGTAAGTGGGTTAGACTTAAATTTGTTTCATATTTTCTTCTTGAAGCTCTCTTTAACGTCAATTCATATTTCTTATGTGAGCATCTTCTCAAACTACTGCGCCTAGCAGAAAGGCATTAAAGAAAAGCACTCTTGGGAGATAACCCATGTTCATTTACAGTAATTTTCTTTTTGTTGAGTCTTGGAACTTATTACCTCTGTAATAACCTCTTCTTATCATTTTTATTTCGTTTTTGTGCCAAGAATAGCCTCTAATAGGAAGAAAGTAAGATTTGGGGAAGTTGCTATCCTGAAAACATATTTTGCGCTGTCATCATAAAAATTCGTAAAAATAGCCAGAGCTAAATTTTTATCTGTCATTTTTAATGCATATGCCCCAGGTTATTATCTAACTTTCGTTAGTTTACAACTTTTCTAGATGAGCAAGAGAGGATTTTCGGAAAAATCGATCTGTACCTGTTGTTCTGTTTTGACAGATTTCTGCACTATTTGCATTTGCCTCTTAAATCTCTTTCTTTTTTAGTCTTTTGATCAAAGATATTTTTGAAGAGTTGGTACAGTAGCTAATGCTTTAATAGATGTTTGATATATGTTAGTACTGAACCCAAGTGGATTTGTTTATTTTGATTGTACTAATGCTGCTAATGAAGAATTGTGTGAAGTTTTGTATGAAGGAAGTTTTCAAGTGTAGGGAAAGAAAAATGATGTGATGAGATAAAGAATGGACAAAAGCTCAAGCTTGGGGATGCCCCTACACCTCAAGATATATTCAAGAGGTACAAGCGTCAAAGCTTGGAGTTGCCCAAGGCATCCCCTCTTCATAAACAAAATAACAGGTCATCTCTCTATGCGCTATATTTTTATTGCTTCATACGCTATGTGTTGGGCAGCGTCGTTATCTGTGTGCGACCCGACATCGATTACTTCGGCGTCAAATTCCCTGACTCTGTGCAAGGGTGGCGCCGAAGGTGGTTATACATTCACAAGGAAGGTGTCGACTTGCAAGAGTACAATATCGCTCCTTTCGACGGTACCGCAAAAATCCTTCGTCGCCGCTCGTGGGATGCCGAGGCTTCCGAAGAAGAAGTAATGGCGACAAACGCCCTGATGAAGCGCATCCACGAGCTCCAGAATACCCGCGGAAAGGAACTGTCGGGTGTTCAAATCACCGCCCACTTCCTTAGGATTAGGGTGCAGCCTCTGCAAGCTCGAACGAACCCTCTCTGGATGTATGCTAGCGAAGAAGATGTTGATCGGGTATCCAAGGACCTTTCCGTCGAGGACTTGGAGAAGCTTGTTTGACGTTTTTCATCGTTGAGCAAGAAAGATGGGGTTCCAAGCTCTTGCCGCGTGGAGCCGTACCACAACAACAATGCCCTCCCCCAAGTAAATAACTTATACCTCAAATTCCTTTTTTGTCGACTACTATATTGCTTAAATTTTCCTTATTTTTGTTTTTCTTCTACAGGACCATCAAGTCCTGTTTTCCCTACCTCCCCTACCTGAAGGTGGAGAGGTCGACGAACGAATTGTCGTTACCGATGATTCTCAGGGAACTTCTCGTCCCGAGAGTGAAATCGCGGGTTCTCACAGATCCGCGGTATCCTCCGAAAAAGAGACTGATTCGGAAGATACCGAATCAGTATGCTCTCTCCTTTCGGTGCTTCTCCAGGGAACAACAAAAGGAAGAGAAACGAAACCGAAGATTCTGGCACTTCAAAACCCATTGGGTCACCTGCCAAGGAAGCTTCCCCTGAAGAAGAGGGTGCCTTCTGCCCTTACGAGGATGTTATCACTAGCTCGTAAGTGTCCCTGTTTCTTTTCTTTTTTCCATTTCTCTCTCTTCTTTTTTTATGTTTTTCTCGTAACCATCCTCACATTTCTTTCTTGATAGTGGCGAAGAAGAAGAAGAACTTGCTGCCAATGTGACGGCTCCAACGAGCACGTCGAATACTTTGGTTTATTCGGAAGCATGTCGTGCTGCTGAGGAAACTTCACCTTCTCGCCACGAGGAAATGAAAACGTCGACTCCTGCCGCCAGCCCTCGAGCGCCTTCGCTAAAAAAGCCAAGGGTTGATTTTAACAAGAACTTCGACTTGGCGGCCGGAAGTTCAGCGACTCTTCCCTTGGATGACGTAAGTTTCCTTTTTACTATTTTGATTTTACCAACCTCAAATTTCCCCATTTGTTGAGTTTTTCACTTATGACCCTATCTCTCCAATCTCTTTTTAGCCTTTGATGAAACACTTCATCAGTCTTGGTACCCAATTTATTGGATATCGTGATACTGTCGAAGAGTTAAAAGGTAAACTTTTCCTTCTGAGAACACGATATCGTGTTTTTCCTCGACTAGATGATGCTGCGTTTTGACTTCAAACTCTTGCTTAAATTTTCCTTCCTTCAGAGGCTCTTGACAAATCCAATAAACGCGTTGACAATCTTGCTCTTGAGCTTAAGCGAAAAGATAAGGCTCTCGAAAAAGCTGAGCAAGATGTTGCCTGTGTTGATGATCTTCGCAAAAGGCTGCACGCTGCCGAAAATGCTTTAAGCGAGAAGACAACTCAAGAGATTGCGCGTGAGGAGGCCATCATAGGCCGCCTAGAATCTCAGAACCGACATTTTGTTAGTAAGTTCTTTTGATCTTATATTGTAAGCTTCTTTGACGATTGGCTCTCTTGCATATATTGATGAACTTGAAACTTGCTTCAGAAGGAAAGATGGGTGATCAGACTTCACGAGGCTCAAGAGGATTGTCTTCTCGACACCCTCTCCATCCTTGAACTTCATGGTGATTTGGCGCATAGCATTATTGTTAGCGCAAAGGCCGCATTCACACGCCTCTTCCCATACTTCTTCCCTAAACAACGACCAGAGACTTTTTCTGAGCTTGCCAGGCGCTTCCTTCCTGAGGAGGACCTTGCATTGGCGTTTTGGCAAGAAAATTTGAAGGTTGGAGTTGAAGAGACCATAGCCCTAATCGCCGAAAGCCAGCAAAACGTCGACTGGGTGAAAGCTGGTGAAACAAAGGGGATCAACAATGAGAAATGGAAGTCTCTGGTGAAGGCCGCCAAGACACACTCCAAGAAGATCCTTGATGCGTGTGGTTGGCACGTCCGTTGGGAACCCCAAGAGGAAGGTGTGATGCGCACAGCGGCAAGTTTCCCTCAGTAAGAAACCAAGGTTTAATCGGACCAGTAGGAGTCAAGAAGCACGTTGAAGGTTGATGGCGGCGGGATGTAGTGCGGCGCAACACCAGGGATTCCGGCGCCAACGTGGAACCTGCACAACACAACCAAAGTACTTTGCCCCAACGAAACAGTGAGGTTGTCAATCTCACCGGCTTGCTGTAACAAAGGATTAACCGTATTGTGTGGAAGATGATTGTTTGCAGAAAACAGTAGAACAAGTATTGCAGTAGATTGTATTTCAGTAAAGAGAATTGGACCGGGGTCCACAGTTCACTAGAGGTGTCTCTCCCATAAGACGAACAGCATGTTGGGTGAACAAATTACAGTTGGGCAATTGACAAATAAAGAGAGCATGACCATGCACATACATATCATGATGAGTATAGTGAGATTTAATTGGGCATTACGACAAAGTACATAGACCGTCATCCAACTGCATCTATGCCTAAAAAGTCCACCTTCAAAGTTATCATCCGAACCCCTCCGGTATTAAGTTGCAAAGCAACAGACAATTGCATTAAGTATGGTGCGTAATGTAATCAACAACTACATCCTTAGACATAGCATAAATGTTATATCCCTAGTGGCAACAACACAACACAACCTTAGAACTTTCTCACATCGTCCTGTGTGTCAATGCAGGCATGAACCCACTATCGAGCATAAGTACTCCCTCTTGGAGTTACAAGCATCTACTTGGCCAGAGCATCTACTAGTAACGGAAAGCATGCAAGATCATAAACAACACGTAGATATAACTTTGATAATCAACATAACAAGTATTCTCTATTCATCGGATCCCAACAAACGCAACATATAGAATTACAGATAGATGATCTTGATCATGTTAGGCAGCTCACAAGATCCAACAATGATAGCACAATGGGGAGAAGACAACCATCTAGCTACTGCTATGGACCCATAGTCCAGGGGTAGACTACTCACTCATCACTCCGGAGGCGACCATGGCGGTGTAGAGTCCTCCGGGAGATGAATCCCCTCTCCGGCAGGGTGCCGGAGGCGATCTCCTGGATCCCCCGAGATGGGATCGGCGGTGGCGGCGTCTCAGTAAGGTTTTCCGTATCGTGGCTCTCGGTACTGGGGGTTTCGTCACGGAGGCTTTAAGTAGGCGGAAGGGCAGGTCAGGAGGCGGCACGGGGGGCCCACACCATAGGGCCGCGCGGCCAGGGGTGGGGCCGCGCCGCCCTAGGGTTTGGCCACCCCGTGGCCCCTCTTCGTCTCTCCTTCGGACTTCTGGAAGCTTCGTGGAAAAATAGGCCCCTGGGCTTTGATTTCGTCCAATTCCGAGAATATTTCGTTACTAGGATTTCTGAAACCAAAAACAGCAGAAAACAGCAACTGGCACTTCGGCATCTTGTTAATAGGTTAGTTCCAGAAAATGCACGAATATGACATAAAGTGTGCATAAAACATGTAGATAACATCAATAATGTGGCATGGAACATAAGAAATTATCGATACGTCGGAGACGTATCAGCATCCCCAAGCTTAGTTCTGCTCGTCCCGAGCAGGTAAAACGATAACACAGATAATTTCTGAAGTGACATGCCATCATAATCTTGATCATACTATTTGTAAAGCATATGTAGTGAATGCAGCGATCAAAACAATGTATATGACATGAGTAAACAAGTGAATCATAAAGCAAAGACTTTTCATGAATAGCACTTCAAGACAAGCATCAATAAGTCTTGCATAAGAGTTAACTCATAAAGCAATAATTCAAAGTAAAAGCATTGAAGAAACACAAAAGAAGATTAAGTTTCAGCGGTTGCTTTCAACTTGTAACATGTATATCTCATGGATATTGTCAACATAGAGTAATATAATAAGTGCAATAAGCAAGTATGTAGGAATCAATGCATAGTTCACACAAGTGTTTGCTTCTTGAGGTGGAGAGAAATAGGTGAACTGACTCAACATTGAAAGTAAAAGAATGGTCCTCATAGAGGAAAAGCATCGATTGCTATATTTGTGCTAGAGCTTTGATTTTGAAAACATGAAACAATTTTGTCAACGGTAGTAATAAAGCATATGCATCATGTAAATTATATCTTATAAGTTGCAAGCCTCATGCATAGTGTACTAATAGTGCCCGCACCTTGTCCTAATTAGCTTGGACTACCGGATCATCACAATGCACTGTTTTTACCAAGTGTCACAAAGGGGTACCTCTATGCCGCCTGTACAAAGGTCTAAGGAGAAAGCTCGCATTGGATTTCTCGCTATTGATTATTCTTCAACTTAGACATCCATACCGGGACAACATAGACAACAGATAATGGACTCCTCTTTTATGCATAAGCATGTAACAACAATTAATAATTTTCTCATTTGAGATTGAGGATATATGTCCAAAACTGAAACTTCCACCATGGATCATGGCTTTAGTTAGCGGCCCAATGTTCTTCTCTAACATATGCATGCTTAACCATAAGGTGGTAGATCTCTCTTACTTCAGACAAGACGGACATGCATAGCAACTCACATGAAATTCAACAATGAATAATTGATGGCGTCCCCAGTGAACATGGTTATCGCACAACAAGCAACTTAATAAGAGATAAAGTGCATAATTACATATTCAATACCACAATAGTTTTTAAGCTATTTGTCCCATGAGCTATATATTGCAAAGGTGAAGAATGGAATTTTAAAGGTAGCATTTAAAGGTAGCACTCAAGCAATTTACTTTGGAATGGCGGAAAATACCATGTAGTAGGTAGGTATGGTGGACACAAATGGCATAGTGGTTGGCTCAAGTATTTTGGATGCATGAGAAGTATTCCCTCTCGATACAAGGTTTAGGCTAGCAAGGCTTATTTGAAACAAACACAAGGATGAACCGGTGCAGCAAAACTCACATAAAAGACATATTGTAAACATTATAAGAATCTACATCGTCTTCCTTGTTGTTCAAACTCAATACTAGAAATTATCTAGACCTTAGAGAAACCAAATATGCAAACCAAATTTTAGCATGATCTATGTATTTCTTCATTAATGGGTACAAAGCATATGATGCAAGAGCTTAATCATGAGCACAACAATTGCCAAGTATCACATTACCCAAGACATTTATAGCAATTACTACATGTATCATTTTCCAATTCCAACCATATAACAATTTAACGAAGGAGAAACTTCGCCATGAATACTATGAGTAGAAACCAAGGACATACTTGTCCATATGCTACAGCGGAGCGTGTCTCTCTCCCATAAAGTGAATGCTAGGATCCATTTTATTCAAACAAAACAAAAAACAAAAACAAACCGACGCTCCAAGAAAAAGCACATAAGATGTGATGGAATAAAAATATAGTTTCAGGGGAGGAACCTGATAATGTTGTCGATGAAGAAGGGGATGCCTTGGGCATCCCCAAGCTTAGACGCTTGAGTCTTTTTAATATATGCAGAGGTGAACCACCGGGGCATCCCCAAGCTTAGAGCTTTCACTCTCCTTGATCATGTTGCATCATACTCCTCTCTTGATCCTTGAAAACTTCCTCCACACCAAACTCGAAACAACTCATTAGAGGGTTAGTGCACAATATAAATTGACATATTCAGAGGTGACACAATCATTCTTAACACTTCTGGACATTGCATAATGCTACTGGACATTAGTGGATCAAAGAAATTCATCCAACATAGCAAAAGAGGCAATGCGAAATAAAAGGCAGAATCTGTCAAAACAGAACAGTTCGTATTGACGAATTTTAAAATGGCACCAGACTTGCTCAAATGAAAATGCTCAAATTGAATGAAAGTTGCGTACATATCTGAGGATCACTCACGTAAATTGGCATAATTTTCTGAGTTACCTACAGAGGGATTTTGCCCAGATTCGTGACAGCAAAGAAATCTGGAACTGCGCAGTAATCCAAATCTAGTACTTACTTTTCTATCAACGGCTTAACTTGGCACAAAAAAACACAAAACTAAGATAAGGAGAGGTTGCTACAGTAGTAAACAACTTCCAAGACACAAAATAAAAACAAAATGCTGTAGGTAAAAACATGGGTTGTCTCCCATAAGCGCTTTTCTTTAACGCCTTTCAGCTAGGCGCAGAAAGTGTGTATCAAGTATTATCAAGAGACGAAGTGTCAACATCATAATTTGTTCTCATAATAGAATCAAAAGGGTACTTCATTCTCTTTCTAGGGAAGTGTTCCATACCTTTCTTGAGAGGAAATTGATATTTTATATTACCTTCCTTCATATCAATGATAGCACCAACAGTTCGAAGAAAAGGTCTTCCCAATATAATGGGACAAGATGCATTGCATTCAATATCCAAGACAACAAAATCAACGGGAACAAGGTTATTGTTAACGGTAATGCGAACATTATCAACTTTACCCAAAGGTTTCTTTGTAGAATGATCAGCAAGATTAACATCCAAATAACAATTTTTCAGCGGTGGCAAGTCAAGCATATCATAAATTTTCTTAGGCATAACAGAAATACTTGAACCAAGATCACATAAAGCATTACAATCAAAATCTTTAACCTTCATCTTAATGATGGGCTCCCAACCATCCTCTAGCTTTTTAGGAATAGAGGCTTCACGCTCTAATTTCTCTTCTCTAGCTTTTATGAGAGCATTTGTAATGTGATGTGTAAAAGCCAAATTTATAGCACTAGCATTAGGACTTTTAGCAAGTTTTTGCAAGAACTTTATAACTTCAGAGATGTGGCAATCATCAAAATTCAAACCATTATAATCTAAAGCAATGGGATCATCATCCCCAATGTTGGAAAAAATTTCAGCAGCTTTATCACAGGCAGTTTCAGCAGTTTTAGCAGTTTCAGGCTGTTTCTCGCGCTTTGCATTAGAAGTGGAAACATTGCTAACACCAATTCTTTTATTAGTATTAGTAGGAGGTGCAGCAACATGTGTAGCATTAACATTACTAGTGGTGGTAATAGTCCAAACTTTAGCTATATTCTTCTCTTTAGCTAGTTTTTCATTTTCTTCTCTATCCCACCTAGCAGGCAGTTCAGCCATTAATCTTATATTCTCATTAATTCTAACTTGAATGGCATTTGCTGTAGTAACAATTTTATTATGATGATTCTCATTAGGCATAACTTTTGATTTCAAAAGATCAACATCAGCAGCAAGACTATCGACTTTAGAAGCAAGTATATCAATTTTCCCAAGCTTTTCTTCAACAGATTTGTTAAAAGCCGTTTGTGTACTAATAAATTCTTTAAGCATGGCTTCAAGTCCAGGGGGTGAACTCCTATTATTGTTGTAAGAATTCCCATAAGAATTACCATAGCCGTTGCCATTATTATAAGGATATGGCCTATAGTTGTTACTAGAATTGTTCCGGTAAGCATTGTTGTTGAAATTATTGTTTTTAATGAAGTTCACATCAACATGTTCTTCTTGTGCAACCAATGAAGCTAATGGAACATTATTAGGATCAATACTAGTCCTATCATTCACAAGCATAGACATAATAGCATCAATCTTATCACTCAAGGAAGAGGTTTCTTCGACAGAATTTACCTTCTTACCTTGTGGAGCTCTTTCCGTGTGCCATTCAGAGTAGTTGATCATCATATTATCAAGAAGCTTTGTTGCTTCACCAAGAGTGATGGACATAAAGGTACCTCCAGCAGCTGAATCCAATAGGTTCCGCGAAGAAAAATTTAGTCCTGCATAGAAGGTTTGGATGATCATCCAAGTAGTCAGTCCATGAGTTGGGCAATTTTTAACCAGAGATTTCATTCTTTCCCAAGCTTGAGCAACATGTTCAGTATCTAATTGTTTAAAATTCATTATGCTACTCCTCAAAGATATAATTTTAGCAGGGGGATAATATCTACCAATAAAAGCATCCTTGCATTTAGTCCATGAATCAATACTATTCTTAGGCAGAGATAGCAACCAATCTTTAGCTCTTCCTCTTAATGAGAAAGGGAACAATTTTAATTTTATTATGTCACCATCTACATCTTTATACTTTTGCATTTCACAAAGTTCAACAAAATTATTGAGATGGGCAGCAGCATCATCAGAACTAACACCAGAAAATTGCTCTCGCATAACAAGATTCAGTAAAGCAGGTTTAATTTCAAAGAATTCTGCTGTGGTAGCAGGTGGAGCAATAGGTGTGCATAAGAAATCATTATTATTTGTGGTTGTGAAGTCACACAACTTAGTATTTTCAGGAGTACCCATTTTAGCAGCAGTAAATAAAGTAAACTAGATAAAGTAAATGCAAGTAACTAATTTTTTGTGTTTTTGATATAGAGTGCAAGACAGTAAATAAAGTAAAACTAGCAACTAATTTTTTTGTATTTTGATATAATGCAGCAAACAAAGTAGTAAATAAAATAAAGCAAGACAAAAACAAAGTAAAGAGGTTGGATTGTGAAGACTCCCCTTGCAGCGTGTCTTGATCTCCCCGGCAACGGCGCCAGAAATTTGCTTGATGCGTGTGGTTGGCACGTCCGTTGGGAACCCCAAGAGGAAGGTGTGATGCGCACAGCGGCAAGTTTCCCTCAGTAAGAAACCAAGGTTTAATCGGACCAGTAGGAGTCAAGAAGCACGTTGAAGGTTGATGGCGGCGGGATGTAGTGCGGCGCAACACCAGGGATTCCGGCGCCAACGTGGAACCTGCACAACACAACCAAAGTACTTTGCCCCAACGAAACAGTGAGGTTGTCAATCTCACCGGCTTGCTGTAACAAAGGATTAACCGTATTGTGTGGAAGATGATTGTTTGCAGAAAATAGTAGAACAAGTATTGCAGTAGATTGTATTTCAGTAAAGAGAATTGGACCGGGGTCCACAGTTCACTAGAGGTGTCTCTCCCATAAGACGAACAGCATGTTGGGTGAACAAATTACAGTTGGGCAATTGACAAATAAAGAGAGCATGACCATGCACATACATATCATGATGAGTATAGTGAGATTTAATTGGGCATTACGACAAAGTACATAGACCGTCATCCAACTGCATCTATGCCTAAAAAGTCCACCTTCAGGTTATCATCCGAACCCCCTCCAGTATTAAGTTGCAAAGCAACAGACAATTGCATTAAGTATGGTGCATAATGTAATCAACAACTACATCCTTAGACATAGCATCAATGTTTTATCCCTAGTGGCAACAGCACAACACAACCTTAGAACTTTCATCACATCGTCCTGTGTCAATGCAGGCATGAACCCACTATCGAGCATAAGTACTCCCTCTTGGAGTTACAAGCATCTACTTGGCCAGAGCATCTACTAGTAACGGAAAGCATGCAAGATCATAAACAACACGTAGATATAACTTTGATAATCAACATAACAAGTATTCTCTATTCATCGGATCCCAACAAACGCAACATATAGAATTACAGATAGATGATCTTGATCATGTTAGGCAGCTCACAAGATCCAACAATGATAGCACAATGGGGAGAAGACAACCATCTAGCTACTGCTATGGACCCATAGTCCAGGGGTAGACTACTCACTCATCACTCCGGAGGCGACCATGGCGGTGTAGAGTCCTCCGGGAGATGAATCCCCTCTCCGGCAGGGTGCCGGAGGCGATCTCCTGGATCCCCCGAGATGGGATCGGCGGTGGCGGCGTCTCAGTAAGGTTTTCCGTATCGTGGCTCTCGGTACTGGGGGTTTCGTCACGGAGGCTTTAAGTAGGCGGAAGGGCAGGTCAGGAGGCGGCACGGGGGGCCCACACCATAGGGCCGCGCGTCCAGGGGTGGGGCCGCGCCGCCCTAGGGTTTGGCCACCCCGTGGCCCCTCTTCGTCTCTCCTTCGGACTTCTGGAAGCTTCGTGGAAAAATAGGCCCCTGGGCTTTGATTTCGTCCAATTCCGAGAATATTTCGTTACTAGGATTTCTGAAACCAAAAACAGCAGAAAACAGAATCGGCACTTCGGCATCTTGTTAATAGGTTAGTTCCAGAAAATGCACGAATATGACATAAAGTGTGCATAAAACATGTAGATAACATCAATAATGTGGCATGGAACATAAGAAATTATCGATACGTCGGAGACGTATCAATCCTCTCCTTCCTCGGATACAAACCCGCTGCTTCCTCCAGTACCGCCAAGCCGGGGGTCAAGTAGATCAACTTACTCCTCCATCTTTTCTCTCTTTTGGTAGCTGTCAAGATATTGACAATGTAGTACTGCCACTGTCAACTCATTAGGAGTCGAACTTTTGTAATGGATCTCCAACTGGTGTAAATATTTTGACTTATGAATGAAAAAAGGATGAATCCTGATTTGGTAATTGATGTCGACTTTTCATTTTCTTCTAGTTGGTGTTTGATAATTACTCTAAAGCTCCTGGACCATCATCTGCTTCCCCTGCTACGTCTCATTCTAGACGGATATCTGCCGACGTTTTCTTGGACAATTCTTCATGTGCTCCCACGGAACAATTAGAATTAACTGAACTTCGACAACAACTCCAAGCCATGAAGAAACAAACCCTAACTATCATGGATCAATCTCGCAAGTCTTCCGAGCGGGAAAAATAGCTCTTCGGCAGGCTCAAGAGGCATCAAAATTGAAAAAGATTGCGCTTGCGGAGGCGCAAGAAGCCACCTCTCGAGAAAATTATTTGCTTGAACTGCTAACTGACGCTAGTCTGGATATGGCGGGTAAGTTTCTCCCTTTGTGTTGTCCTTGTTCTTCTCCCTTTGAATTTTCCCTATCCTTATTATACTTGCTGAAATGGTTAGGCTCCTTTTTGGATGCTACTGCCGAAGATCAACGAGTTGATGCGAGATCCGAAGTTCTTGTTCGCCTTGCTCAACAAAATAACTCCAACTTTTGGTCTTCTCCGGACCGCACCCGATGACTTGTACGATTCCAAGACCGTACAACTCAGGTCCGTGAGTATCTTGAGTTCTACACCAATAATCTCTCCATGGTTTACAACGCCATGTTTCCTCGGAATCTGCAACCTAAAACTCTACCTGAATTGATGAACAAGTTTAAAAGTGTTCATTGAGTTCATGGATTTGTGAAAGCCCAGTTAATGGCTGGTGCCAGATTCTCCTTAATTATGTTGCGAATTTGCTACCCGAAGCTGGACGTATCCAATGTTGTTGATCTTTGTCACTCCCGATTAAGAAAAAGGAGAAGAAATGTCGACAAGATCAATGAAGCAATAACACCTGTGGCTGAACAAATGATTGAAGACCTTCTTCGGATGGATGCGGATTTCTTTACTGACTGTCGCTATGCTGATTCCATGGGTGCTCCTGCAGAAGATGAAAGGGTGACCATAGATGACCTTATAGGAGATGATTGAAACTCTTTTCCTTCTTTCAAGCTTTTCCTGTACTGAATAAATATCTTGTATATTGCGAGAACTGTGTATATTTATTTTTCTTTCTACTCTAGCACCAAGTATTTTTGGTGGGTGTGTGTATGTTCAATATTCGCGAGGTATATAAACCAAGGCAAATAGTATTGAACTGTATTTTGCGAGATTGTATGAGTTAGAGTATGTTGACTTATGTTGTTGTCCTTCAGCCCCCGAGTATTTTCAGTGGGCCATATGTATATTTGTTTGCGAGGTATTGAAACCAAGGCATATAATTTTGGATTCTGCGGGTTCAAGCCCCCGAGCCTATCGAAAAAGATATTCATCACCACTATCTTTATTATATTGTAGCATCGCGAGCCTGCCTCATTAAAAACCTTTCAGCCCCACTCGGTGCCCTGAAAGGAAAAGAGTGCGTCTGAAAACTCGCGAGCATTTCAGTACATTGTATGTTTATATGTAACTATTTTGACTTATATGCGTAAAAACGCCGTAGTTGCTCCGCGTTCCAGGGGTTTGGCTCCATAACCCCTGACTTCTTGTCCTTCAATCTGTATGCTCCTCCTGGAATCACCTCGGTGACAATGTATGGTCCACGCCACGGTGACTCAAATTTTTCATGACTGTCTTGCGTAAGCCGAAGAACTAAGTCGCCAACTTGAAAGGATCTTGGTCGCAAACGTCGACTGTGATAATTTTTGAAGTCCTGCTGATATTTGCTAACTCTCGATAATACCTCATCTCTAGCTTCATCGAGTATGTCCATATCGTCTTCTAGTGCCTTTTTCAAAGTTTCTTCATCATACTCTGCCACCCTTGGAGAATGGTGTTCTATTTCTATCGGGAGCACCGCTTCAGCTCCATGGACCAAAAAGAATGGAGTTTCTTGTGTTGCTATATTTGGCATTGTCTGTATACTCCATAAGACACTAGGCAACTCCTCTGGCCACGTGTGTCGAGCTTTTTCCAATGGTGTTAACAGTCGCTTCTTTATACCGTTGCAGATGACGCCGTTTGCTTTTTCGACTTGGCCATTTGTTTGCGGGTGTGCTACCGACGCAAAGTGCAATTGGATTCCCACTTCTGCACAATATGCCTTGAATTCCTTGGAGGTAAAATTGCTGCCGTTATCTGTGACTATGCTGTGAGGAACGCCAAACCGAAAAACTATACCCTTGATGAATTTCACCGCCGATGCTGCGTCTAGCGAATTTATTGGTACTGCTTCAACCCATTTAGTGAACTTGTCGACAACTACGAGCATATACTCGTATCCTCCTGGCCAAGCTTTGTGTAATTTTCCCACCATATCGAGGCCCCATTGTGCGAAAGGCCTAGGCAGGGGTATCGGCATCAGCTCTGCTACCGGAGAGTGAGGTTTTGCCGCGAATCTCTGGCACGCGTCACAAGTGCGGACTATGTGTTTTGCGTCTTCTATCGTGTTTAGCCAGTAAAATGCTGCCCTGAAAAGTTTGGCTGCTATTGCTCTGCTACTTGCGTGGTGACCGCATACTCCCTCATGCACATCCTTCAGTATGATTCTTCCTTCCTCGGGTGTTACGCACCTTTGCAATACTCCCTATATACTCTGTTTGTATAACTCTCCTTTGATTACTGTGAAAGCTTTAGATCGTCGGATGACTCGTCTTGCTTCCACCGGATCTTCGGGTACTTCTTTCTGTAGAATGTATGCTACGTAGGCCTGGATCCAAGGGACTTGCACCATCATAACCTCGTGTTGCTCCTCCTCATCATCTGATGCGTTTTCTTCTGAGTCTACTAGAGCCCCCGTGCCTTTCTCTGGCTTATTTTTCGGCTGCTTCTGTATTTTCTTAGCCTTAGTCGATCTCTCACTTATCTCCTCCCAAAATACACTAGGTGGTATTGCGAGACACTGTGACCCGATATTTTCCAAAACATCGGTTCATCATTGCTAAGTCTGCTGATGTGATTCACCTCGCATCCATCGAATAATTTCTCGAGCTCGTTGTATACCTCTTTATATGCAATCATACTATCATTGACTGCATCGCACTGGTTCATCACTTGTTGAGCCACCAACTGAGATTCGCCAATGATTTTAAGGCGAGTTGCACCACATGCTTTCGCCATCTTCATCCCGTGTATGAGTGCTTCATATTCCGCCTCATTATTGGATGCGTTAGGGAACGTCATCCGCAATGTGTACTTCATCTTATCTCCTTGGGGTGACACCAATATCACCCCTGCTCCAGCTCCTTCAACTCTCTTGGCCCCGTCGAAATTCATGGTCCAGGTACTCGATAAATCCGGAGGTCCCGTATTTTGTAACTCTATCCACTCTGCGACGAAGTCCGGCAAGATTTACGATTTTATTGCTTTTCTTTTTTTCATACATGATGTCCCGAGGGGAGATTTCTATTCCCCAAAGGGAGACACAGCCTGTAGTTTCTGGATTGTTTAAGATGTTCAACAGAGGTGCCTCATTGACCACTATTATCGGATGTGCTGAAAAATAGTGTCGCAACTTTCTTGCAGTTGTAAACACTCCATATGCTAGCTTCTGATAATGCGGGTAACACTGTTTTGAGGGCAATAAAACTTCGTTGATGAAGTATACCGGCCTTTGGACTCCATGCATTTTTCCTTCTTCTTCCCTTTCTAACACCAGAACAGTACTGACCACCTGAGGTGTGACCGCGATATATAGCAGGAGAGGTTCTTTTTCCTTAGGTGCCACCAAAATTGGGGGTGTCGAGATTGTGCGCTTCAAGTGCTTGAAAGCTCTGTCTGCTTCCTCGTTCCACTCGAAATTTTCTCCTTGCTTGATGAGTGCGTAAAAGGGTAACACTATTTCTCCTAGCCTGGCGACAAATCTGCTCAAGGCTGCGACACGTCCTGTCAGCTGTTGTATTTCCTTGAGCTTCGTCGGCTTCCTCATTGTCACAATGGCTTGTATCTTTTCAGGATTTTCTTCGATTCCTCTGGCTGACACCAAGTATCCGAGGAGTTCTCCCGCAGGCACACCAAAGGAGCACTTTGTCGGGTTTAGCTTGAGGCGAAACTTGATGAGATTGTCGAAGGTTTCCTTGAGATCATCGATCAAGGATGGCCCCTGTTTTGTTGTAATGATGACGTCGTCTATGTACACTTGGACATTTTTGCCAATCTGCGTGGCCAAGCACTTCTGCATCATCCTCTGATAAGTAGCTCCCGCGTTTTTCAACCCGAAGGGCATGGTTTTGTAGCAAAACACGCCATAAGGGATTATAAAAGTTGTTTTGACCTCATCTTCTTCTTTCAAGCGGATCTGATTATAACCATAATACGCGTCCAGGAAGGAAAGACGTTCGCATCCCGCTGTGGAGTCGATAATCTGATCGATCCTCGGGAGGGGAAAGTGATCCTTTGGACAATGTTTATTGAGACACGTGAAGTCAACGCACATGCGAAGGACATCCGTGTTTTTCTTCGGTACCAGAAATGGATTGGTGAGCCATGTGGCTTCTGTGTGTAGCTCCTTGATGAAATTTGCTTCTCGAAGTCGATTTATTTCAGATAGCATAGCTTTGCGGTTTGGTTCCGAGAAACGCCGCAAAGGTTGTCGAATTGGCCTAGCCCTTGGATCCACATTAAGAGGATGCTCGGCAAGTTCCCTGGGTACTCTTGGCATGTCAGCTGGACACCATGCGAAGATTTCCCAGCGCTCACAGAGGAACTTGACGAGCACGCTTTCCTATGCGCTATCCATATTTGTTGTGATAGCTGTCGTCTTCTTGGGATCTGTCGGGTGAATCTGTACTTCTTTTGAGTTTTTAGAGGTGTCAAAAGTTTGCTCCTTCAAAGGCCTCTCTCCGTCAGGTAACACATCATAATAAGTTGTCAACCCTGACGCCATGTATTCTGCCTGCATCCCGAAAGTTTCGGATAGCTGATGGAAATCCTTGTCGCACTTATCTGCCAGAGCAAAACTCCCCTTTACTATGATCGGGCCCTTGGGTCCAGGTAACCTCCACAACAAGCATGTGTAATGTGGTACCGCCATAAACCTGGCATACGCGGGTCGTCCTAGAAAAGCATGATACTGCGATGGAAAATCCACAACTTCAAACTCGAGCTTCTCTCTTCTGTAATTTTCTCGGGTTCCGAAATGTATGTCGAGATTGATCTTTCCCAGTGGATAACTTGGCTTCTCAGGTGTGATGCCATGGAAACGTGTGTCGGTTGGTGTTAAGTTCGCCAGGGATATGTTCATCTTCCTTAACGTATCTGCATACATAAGATTTAAGCTGCTCCCTCCATCTATGAACACGCGTGAAACGTTGAATCCTGCAATTACCGCGGGCAGGATTAAAGCTGACTGCCTTGGTCGCGAAACTTGCTGATGATGATCCGCGATAGTGAAACCGATGTCCTGTGCCGACCAATTCAAATACTCGATTGTTGGTGGAGGCATCTTCTCTGCCATATATACTTGTCGAGAAATCAGTTTTTGGGTCCTATTCAAGGGCCTGCCCTTCTGAATCATCGAAACCACGCCAGTTGTATCGATATAAGGACCGTTGGTTGGAGCTGCCGCTAATTGCAGCTGGTGTCGATTCTCGTTGGTTATTGCGGGTGGAGGTGGAAGGTGTATCTCACTCCTTGGCCTCTGAGGATTCCTGCTTGCTGCCTGTGCGTTGGTATTTCCGACGTATCTCTGTAATGCTAGGAAAGTTCGACAATCCTTTTGCAAGTGTCCCGACTGTCTTTTCCCAGTATTATCGAGAAATAAGTGCATCTGACACGGTCCGTTCAAGAGATCTTTGGGTGATACTTATGGCCTTTGAAACCTCGGCCCACTATTTTGCATGTTGGAACGGGGAGAACCCCTATAATCGATGCGCTGCTCGTTGCTCCTCTGATAATCATCCCGATTACTTCCTCCATTATTTCCTCGGAAACCAGCCGCTACATGGCCAGGTCCATCATAGTCCGAGAACTGTCGAGGAAAACGTCGTCTATTTTGATTATTTCTATTGCGATCATCTTCCGGCGACCTATGTTGCTTGTTTTGAACGACATCTTCCCCATCTGCCCAGCGATTCGCTATTTCCATGAGCGCCACTATTGTTTTTGGGTTGGTCCTTCCTAAATCCTCAATTAGGTCCTTCCTTCGGATCCCAGCGACAAACACATCTATTGCTCTCTCGTCAGATATGTTTTCTGCCGAGTTTTTGATAATATTCCACCTCTGGATGTATATCCTCATTGGCTCATCATATTTCTGCCTGCAGGCCCTCAACTGCTCTATTGATGCGGGTTTCTTGCATGTAGATAAGAAATTCTTCACAAACATGTCCTCGAAAGTTTCCCAGCTGTCGATAGATCTAGGCTGTAGCTTTTTTATCCATGATCTAGCTGCTCCGCTCAGATAAACCTGGATGCTCTGCATCGCGGTTGCTTTGGTTCCTCATGTCAACTTTATTGTCTCCAGATAATCAATCAACCAATCCTCAGGATCCTGGAGTTCGTCGAATTTCTTTTAATTATCGGGTAGTTTAAACCCAGATGGAACTCAAGTTTTACGAACTCGTCGAGTGAAGCAAGGGAGGCCGCACATATCTTCCTAATCTACCTCCGATGAGTGCCGACGTTCTCTCCTTTCTTGGCGTGCTCTGTCGACTCGTGCTTGCACCACGGTATCTCTTGCATCAACTGTCCTTGGAGATTCCTGTACTCTCGTAGCAGTTCGAGGACTATTTTGTCTTGCAGCACCTTCGGGTGGTGTGCTTGTACTTGCGAATGCTGTTCCCATGGCTCCCACTCCTGCCATCGCCATTTGTACAACGCCTCTCTTGGATCTCCAGGAGGTGGTCTGGAAGCTAGTATGTAAGCCTGAGTCGCCATGTAACCAGCTTCCGGTGTTTTGGGAATAATGTTTCCTCTTGTATCTATCGACATAAAGGACATGTCGAGATTTTGGATTAGATGTTCCCTCTCGCCTTCAGGTATATTTTGCAGCCGAGATCTTCCTCTATCGCCAGCTGCTCTATGACTTTCTCCCGAAGTCCCTGAATGTCGACTCTGCTTAGCTCATCGCCTGCTTGAAGTGGATGATGCTTCTTTCCTCTGCTGGAGTATCACCCTCGCTTTTTTCCAACTCTCGGCTAGCACATGTGAGTCTATATTGATATGCTTGTAACTCCTCCACTGTAGCTGCGGTGGTCATCGGATCTGTGTCGTTCAAAGCTCTTGATGCTCTATCCTAAGCTACTTGTGAAAGCTGTACCCTCTGACGAGGCGTAGGCCCAACATATTTATTGCCTAGACCTCGAGTAAGATCAGCGGGATCGATGTATGGATTTCCTAAATCATCGAAAGCCTCCGACGTTTTCTCCTCTAGGTGACTTGCTTCACCAATCACACAGACTTGATGGTATGTTGGCCTCATATGCTCATCTTCGGAATCGGTCACACCGTCATAACGACCGGCGAAGACCTCCCGAATAGATGTGGATCTGTCGATGAAATTGAAGCTGTCGACGCTCTCCAAGTCGCTATCAATGTCGGAGTCTGTGAATGACCCGAAGGACATCTCGCCGAACAGGTTGGAGAGTTTTCTGCTGATGGCGGGCTTGACGTAGCTTGTCAACGAGATTTCATCATCGCTTGACTTGATTGTTGATGATGATGCCGAGAAATCAGAAACAACCGCCAGTGGTCCCGAACGTATCGGTGCTGCTAGACGATATGATCCCTCTTTCCCGACGCGAAAGTTGAAACTTCCGAACGCCATCTCCATTGGCTCCTCCAGATAGGCATATGCATCCAAACGGGCGGGAGGGTGAGGAACAAAATCAACGAGACAAGCAGCAATCCCTTTACCTCTATCCATTATGTTGCTTGCCACAGACGATGTCGACGATGTTGAACGTGCCATCGAGATCAGCTCCTTGTCACCTCTAGTCCCCACGGTCGACACCAATTGACAAGGTATCGACTTGTCAATGCCTACACGTTGTAGACTAGGGTTTTCGTGGAAAGTAGAGGGCAAGTAGATCTCGAAGGTTCAACCGGAAAAGTAATCGACTACTAGAAAACTAGGGTTGTGTTGATAATGAAATTGATGCTTTCTTTCTCCCTCGACTCCCCCTTATATAGGAGGTGGAGCCAAGGGTTTCATGATGTACAGGTTACAAACAACGAGAGAGTTCTCTGAGTCCGTCCCGTACTCTGATTACAAGTATTTTACTCCTAATACAATTTTATTTTTCCATATCAACACTTAAATGGGCTTCTGAGCTTCGTATCTATTCGGGTCGTGGGCCTTCAGTAAACCCCGGGTACCTTCTTCGGCAGGCCCATTGGGGATGCCTATGTCAGCGGGCCAGGTCTAGGCCGCGCCTAGGGGTGGTCTGGCCGACCTGCTGCGCCTCTTCGTCCCCTCTGGACTTCGTCTCCATTTGGGCAAAATATTGACTTCGGCTTTTATTTCGTCCAATTCCGAGAATTTTGCCTGTACAACTTTTCTGAAATACAAAAGCTGCAGAAATGCCTCTTGTTAATAGGTTAGTGTCGGAAATCATATAAAAGTGCAACAAACTGTAAACAAAACACATATGAATTGGTGTAAAACAAGCATGGAGCATCAAAAATTATAGATACGTTTGAGACGTATCATCTTCCTCCACCAACGCAAGACCGACCACCGTCCGCCGCCTGTGCCACCGGTTGCGCATGCCTGTCGTCCACCCATGCAGCTTGCCCATGCCGGTCGCGCCCAAGGCCAGTGGTGGCGCATGGCCAAGCTCGCGAAACGCGTGATGTCGCCGACTTTCGATGTTGCAGGGTTGCGAGGGGCGTGGCCGGGGTGGCTAGCTAGGCTAGGAGGGAGCGTCAGGTGCGCGGAGGAGTGCCGGGAGTGGGGGCGGGGTGAGGGGTTGCCTAGGGAGGCACGCCAGTGTCAAGGAGAAGACCCACACCTTGCGCTAATCGGCTTCCGTCAGCCTCCCGCGGCGCAATTAGACGATCTTCCCTTCGTAGGCAGCCGGCGCGAAAAGGAGGGCGCGCTGACGGTGGAGCATGGCGAGGCGACATGTGGTTGATGGTCCAACACAGTGGAAACCGGCGACAGTGAGGCAGCGGTGCGGTTGCTGGCAGCGAGACGTGCTCCCGAAAATATGACGTGGCAGCGGTTGGGCTCACACGCAAGGATATACGAAGTATGTGTCCCCATACTTTGCATATTTGCAAAAGTGGAGGTACAAATATATAGCAAGCTTTGCTATAATTTTGGGTGGGGGACCACTTAATCATACAAAGGCTCTTGGAGCAATATTTTTGAAGCAAATTGCTATATTTTAGACTTTTAGCAATACTGTCCAAATATACAAATGATGTTGGAGATGGTCTTATATTTAAATAGTGTTAACGTACAGGATCACCTATAGGTGGAGCCCATTTTTTATAGACTAGACATCCAACGTACATGGAGTGTAGTTGAACTCTAGCAAAATCAATAAATTAAGTTCTACGATGACTGGCAAAATAAGTACATGTGGGACCCATATTTTTTAATGACTTGGAACAATTCTTCCAGTTTTCACTAAACGAAAAGTGCGATGCATGGGTGTTAGCCACCTCCACAACTACTGCATTCACTGGTCACCGGAGATACGTACATCGTGTGTGCCTCATCTTTGTTAGAGAGCAGGAGATAGATGTAGCCACTCAATAAAAAGATAGAGTCGTCGAAGTACGCCAGTCGCCTTGTAACTAGCTAGCTAGGGCGCCACGTACCCTTGTTGTCGGGTCGCATCGCCTCCTCACGTGCCGCCGCCCCTATCACCTCCTCGCATCACCTCCTCGCATGCCGCTGCATGCCCCTGTCGCCGAGTCTCATCGCCTTCTCGTGAAGCTTCCACTTTTGTTGCTGGTTTATTTTAAGTTTATTTTTTATTTGTTTAGTTGTCGTAAGGAGGAGTGTGGTGCTAGGCCTGTGGATGGCAACTAAATTAGCGCCAAGATGCGAAAGCATGTGCCAGTTACCGGTAGATATAGATGGATAGATCCCACGCTATTTTACCCCCCAAAAGGGTGCATAATATATAGTCAATTATTCTACACCCACACCATGAATGTATCTTTGCAACTGTAAATAATTTTATGTCATGCAAGGTCTTACTTCAAAAGTTGAGTAGAGCATAAGAAAAAAATATACGTGGAATTTTTTTGTTTACGTGACGTACAAAAATATGACATAAAATATGTATTTTTGGTGATTTTTACACTATAATGACTCATACATGCATTGACTTTTAAATGTCGCTTTTTTTTGTTGTGAGATAGTAAGAAAGCAAATATTTGTGTAAAAACATAATTTGAAAATAGAGATATATATACACATGCATATATCCATCCCTTAATTATCTATACAGGTGATTTTTTGAATTAGGATTCACCACCAAGTTAAGCAACCTTCCCATGAAAGGATCTTTAATTAGAGTAGTCCAAGCCGTTGAATTGCATGTTGAAACTGCTATCTGTCATTCATTAGACCTTTATCTCATGGAATCTCTGCAAGGAACGCTTGATTCGCTACAGTGGGGCAACAAAAGAATGGCGGCTCGCTTTCTTTCACCGGTTTAGGGTTCAAGGTTTAGGGTAGTCAGGAGTTGTCCTTTTTGTGAATATATAGAGCACAAAAACAAAATTATAGAAAATATGGCACATACAAATATTTTTCTGCAAGAATTTACGACATAAATCCCCAAACCTACAAGATGCATGTCCACGCTAGGCTCCTTTGATTCATATATAATATGTTCCTACGAATCAAATACGTAGTGTAGGAATGAACCATATAGGATCTAAATCCTACATCCCGCCAACAGCAAATCGACATAAATCTTGAATCCTACGAGATGGCCACCCTGACGGGTTTGTGCACTAATAAAGTAGAAAATCCATTGTTCTATTTTTGGATCTTAGTTGGAGCGGCGTTTCGGCGGTTGCACGAAGCCGAACTGGATGTTAAGCGTGTCGAGGTACGCGTGGTGGAACGCGTACGCCCCTTAGCCTCATTGGCGTGCCGCTCCAATGTTTTATCTGTGGGATTTGCCGCCGCCACATTCCTTGCTTGCACGAAAGCTTGCAAAGAATCCCGGCATCTAAAAAGTGCCGGGAACATCACATTATATACGAGCGCCCTGTCGGCCGGATTAGGCGGCTGGCCACGGGAGCTCCCTGCCTCTGCATCGTTCGCACCGGCCTTGAAGGGGAGCTCACCTGCTTGCAAAGAAGTCCATGAGGCATGCGCGGGCGGAAAAGCCGGCCAATGCCGAGCGGGCGGCGCATGCGGGGTTGCGCGGGAAGTCCCTGCCTCTGCATCGACCAGCCCGCACGGGAAGCAGCTGGCGAGGGGCTCCACGGGAAGCGCCACCGCCACCAGCCGATCAATTGGCCAGTGTACAGCGGGCGGGTTACGCCCTGGCGCGTGATGGACGAAACGAAGGCGGCGGTGCCGCTGATGCTCCGCTTTTTTGTCGGTGGGAGGACTATGCTGAAAGGACACGGATGTCGCCTAGAGGGGGGGTGAATAGGCGATTTAAAACTTTTACGAGATGGGCTTAACAAATGCGGAATAAAACTAGCGTTTACTTTGTCAAGCCCAAAGCCTATATACTATGGTTCACCTATGTGCACCAACAACTTATTCTAAGCAAGAGTTCACCTATGTGCACCAACAACATATGCTAAGCAATACAAGCAAGTATGTGATAGCAAGATATATATAACTTCAAGCACGATGGCTATCACAAGGTAAAGTGCATAAGTAAAGAGCTCGGGTATAGAGATAACCGAGGCACGCGGGAGACGATGATTTATCCCGGAGTTCACACTCTTGCGAGTGCTAATCTCCGGTGGAGAGGTGCGGTTGCTTAGTGCTCCCGAACGCCACAAGAGGCTCACCTTGAGGTGTGGTTGCTCGATGCACACCAACGCCACAAAGGCCTCACCCCAACATGCGGTACTCACACCACACACCGAACGCCACGAAGGCGCCTCACCTAAATCTCCGGTGAACCTCGCCACAAAGGCCTAGGTCACGGTTCCACTAAGGGATTTCCTTCGAGGCGGAAACCGGGCCTTACACAAATATTGGGGCACACATCCACAACTTAATTGGAGGCTCCCAACAAATCGCCACAAAGGCCTAGAATCCGTCTAGGGTTCCAAGAACCCAAGAGTAACAACCTTCTTGCTTTCACCACCACGAATCACCGTGGAAAACTCAAACCGATGCACCAAATGCAATGGCAAGAACACCAGAAAGATGCTCAAGTCCTTCTCTCTCAAATTCCAACAAAGCTACAAAAGCTATTGGGGGAATAAGAGAGGAAGAACAAATAAGAGGAGGAACACCAAATTTCTCCAAGATCTAGATCTAGTGGATTCCCCTCACAAAGAGAGGGATTTGATTGGTAGGAATGTAGATCTAGATCTCCTCTTCCTTTTCCCTCAAAAAAATTCAAGAAGCATAGGAGGAGTAGAGGGAAAGGGAAGCTCTCAAGGTCAACAATGGTGGAGAGCACAAAGGGGAAGAGGTGGCTGCCCAAGGAGGAAGAAGGGGGGCTTAAATACCCCCTCCCATCGAAATATGACCGTTTGGGTCAGCTCAGGCCGGATTTTCCGGGCCGGATATTTGCAAAATATCCGGGCCCCAAAAAACGGCTAAGGACATGAGAAAACTGCTCTCAGGATGGGGGCCGGACATTTGGCCGGATATTTGCCCGGATTTTTCCAAAAACCGGATTTTTCCGGGGGGCCGGATTATCCGCCCCAAACTTGGGCCGGAATATCCGCCCCGAAAATCGGCGAAACATCAAACTGAAACGGGCATAACTTTAGCATCCGGACTCCGATTTTGATGATCTTGGGCTTGTTTTAAAGCTAGGAACAAGCTCTACAAGATCATGCAGGAAACCATCATAGTCCAACAAGGGAGGATAGAAACAAATGATGAAAGGTTTGACCTATCTAAAAAAGACATACCGGTAAAACCTCCAATCTTGAAAATGCAACAAGTTGCCCGTGCAAAAACCATTCTTGATGAACTAGAGCTTGTCATGAGAATAAGCACAAGCTCTAAATCATCACATGGATAAGATCCAAATAATAACCAAGAAAGATGATGAACCAAACTCGAAAACGCAACAAGTGATCTATGCAAAATCCGTTTTCGATGAACTAGAACTTGTCATGAGAATAATCACAAGCTCTAAAACATCACATGGATAATGTCCAAATAACAACCAAGAAAGATGATGCAAGGATGCAAAGGTTTGAGCTCTCTCCGAACGATACGATCGAGTTACTTACTCGAGAACCCTCTTGATAGTACGACAACTAAACTAAAAACCGGTCTCCAACTACACTATGAGACCAGTGAGAAAGAAACCCTATCGAGAGCAAACCTTATACTTGTGCATTCCACTTGAGCTCGATGACGACGATCTTGACCTCAACAAGATGGAACGCCTTTCTTGCTTGTGCTTGCTTGACGAAGTCTTGTGGATTGCTCCCCCATAATCCACCATGGGAGAGCTTCTTCTTCGGCGCATCTTAACATATCCATGAACACCATATGGATGACAAGAGTCAATCAAAGGATCTCTTCGAGATGGCTCATCTTGAACTAGCACTTTATTTCTCCATGGCAAGCTTCAAGCTTATGAACTCTTCGAGTTGGCTCATCTTGAACTTGCACTTCATTTCTTCATTCTTCATCATGTTGATGTCTTGAAGTAACTTGAGGGCTCACTTCATCTTCATCTTCAAGACATACTTGACACTTGATATCCTTCATCAATTTCTTCTTATTGCAACCTAATACAAACATGTTGATGTCTTGAAGTAACTTGAGGGCTCACTTCATCTTCATCTTCAAGACATACTTGACACTTGATATCCTTCATCAAATTCTTCTTGTTGCAACCTTGAAGCCAACATATGGTTCAAGAATTTCCTATGGACAACTCCTACAAATATAACTCAATGCAAACATTAGTCCATAGGGATTGTCATTAATTACCAAAACCACACATGGGGGCTCCATGCACTTTCATATGCGCGCAGCGACCAGAGCCAAATCGGAAGGCCGTAGCTATGTCGATTCGTCACTGAATATGGAGAGGTTAGGATTGAGCAGGACCGGAGTAGAGGAAGTTGTTGCTTAAAATAAAAATGAATATCTCGGGTTCACTACCAGGCAGGGCAAAGTTGGTCAATGTCGCGGAAGTTGAAATCTCTTTTCCCCCCACTGAGGGAATAAATATTACTACCTCCATCCTACCACCTCCATCCGAAAGCTTAAGGCCTATATTTTTTTCAAAAAGTGAAACTATGTAAAACTATCATTAGATAGATAATGAAATATATTTTCATATGGTATCTACAAAATATCATATTTTTTCATAGATTCTTCTAAAAGTTTGGTCAAACTTTTCTTCGTTTGACTTTTCAAAAAAAATATAAGCCTTAAGCCTTGGGATGGAGGTAGGCTTATACGTATTATTTTTATAAAGTCAAACTATGACAAGTTTGACTAAGTTTTCACCAAAAAACATTAACATGCAAAATTCAATATTGATTTTCTACCTAGCATTTAATTACCTTGCCGTTCCTCGCCTTCTTCCCTATCCCTCCCCTTGCCTCATTGTAGTTTAATTTCTTTTTCCCAAAATAATCGTAAGTAGTATACCGGCAGAAAATGCTCAAGATTATTGTTTTTCCGGATCTGCGACCTTGATCTGTTTTGTGTACGGCTCGTCCGAAGCTTAATACCACCTCCACTAACACTCTTGTGATTTTCTACCAAAGTAAATACAATATATATGATTTTCCGCGGGAAAATTTCACTATATTAGCATAATTATTATTTGAATTTAGCGGTTTTTGGTCATAGCTGAACCGAATGAGCCGGCGGGTGCACTAGTCACCTCACGGGTTCACTCACCGGTCCGGTTATATTGTGGGTGCATTGCATCGTATGTGTATAAAGGAGAGAAATCAATATCCCAATATCAAGAGGAGAGATGATGCACTTTCGTAATATTAAAAGGAGAGACAAATATATGTAATAACCCAGAACATAGGAACAACGAAGGGTAAATTTAGGAATGGGATGTGCATTTCATCGCAAAACGAGGGAAATTTTCGCGCCTTATTGCAACTAAATCTAAGAGGGATCGAGGTTCTCTCTCATTTTGCAATTAGGATTAGGCAATATGAGTTAGGGAAATTTCGACATGATCTCTTTTGTATCTTGTTGATTTGGGAGTTGATTTCATTTGACAAGTAATAATACATTGATAACATTAAACAATAAGCAATAATGATTATAGAAAATGGAATTCACAATTTAAATACAACTTATGAATTCAAATGACTTTGAATTTCAAATTGAAAAATAAATACAACAATTATTCAGAAATATAATCATTACATAAACCAAAAAGCTCATAAGCAAAACTTGAGCTTTATTGATATCACAACACAATATACATTGTCTTTACAATAATCTTGATACAAGAATTAAAGGAAGATAAACAGAAATAAAAAGGAAGATTACAATATTTGATCCTAAACTAAAAACCTAGACTAAAGACTTGGAAGAATACTTCTGTGGTCATATTCACCTTCAAAAACCTGCAAAACAAAACAAAGACACTAGCCAGGGGTTAAGAAACTAGCAATATTCAGTTTGGTCAGTTAAACAAGTGTCATGTACACTTGTGCATGTCCAAAGATTTGGACAGTATCAAGATAAGAGCACCAGCAGACCAAACCTGAGCACCTCAGGGGCTCAAGTTTCACCACAGCACATGTTGGTGCTATGCATCAATAGCACAACACCACAGGTGAGTCACTAGACATGCCAGGGTAAGGTGTCAAGGCCATAAGAGAACCACAACAGTAATAAATAGGCAGAAACCCTAGAAACCATGCCCTGTCGACCAGAGCAACATTCAGCAAGCCACATCCAAGAACAACATCCAGTGTTCTTCACTGTTTTTGCACAAGAACAGCACCAGTTAGCACACCAACCAGCAATTCATCCAAAAACCAATAAGTAAACCATCAAGGCATCATGGTGACTTAAGGAGGAGATCAAGCCAAGCACTGGAGGTGAAGGGATGTGCACATAGATCAAACCCCAAGTCTGCATCAACAAAATATTTCTTTCTAGGAGCTGGAACAAGGTATACCAATTCCTGGATTGGATCCAGTGGATCCAATCCATTATTCATGCATGACACAGGTCATGGGGTATGAGCAGATGCTCAAGGGATAAATGATCACTTGGTTTTCACCAAGGATCACTGGCAGTATAGTAAGCCACTGAAACAGAAACCATCTAGATACAAGTCTTGTGCACAGAAGCTAGAGTTCATGCACAGATGCACACACTAGCAAGAACACATGCACAAACAGCACCAGTAGATGAATTGCAAGGAATAGTAGCTATCAAAGACTACACAGTAAGATCCTAAGCATGTAACCATCAGGAAAACCCTAAATGTCTTCATAAGTAAGCATATTGGCATTCATATTGATTATGATCCCCAAATATGCAAACCAAGATGAGGAACCAACAAGATCTAGCCAACTATGTGAGCAACCAGTCAGTAGCAATGCTACTGAGGTCACAACAGACATAGAACCATCCAAAACAAAGTCAAATAATAAAGCATCACCATCCAGTAATGGATTCAGACTCCATTTGCTTTCCAATTGATAATGAAAAGTCAAATCATACACAGCAAGACATTTAATCGTTACTGCATAAGCAGTTCATCAATAATTAAGCCATCCAGGCATGAATACATAACAAATTCATGCAATACTTTTACAGTAGCACACTGTGAGGCAACACAAGCACATGTCACTGCATCCTAGCTACTGGATCAAGTCCAAAAGGCTATGGAGGGCAGCAGCACATACACACAGAAGCATAAGTATGCTTGAGTAGCAGCATCAGTAAACAAACCATCCACTTAGCCAAAGAATCCATCAGCAACCAAGCCACTGACATTTAATTGATCAAATGGACCAATTAGATCAAGTCAAGCAACACAAAGAGTTTAGCCAACAGAAAATTATTGATCCAATGGATCATTGGATCATACAGAAGGCACAGAAGCACCTCACAAGCATTACAGGCATCACAAGTGTCACAGTAAGGCATAGCAGTACACCTAGACAAGCAAGCATAGGATGCCAGTAAGCACAAGCAAGCTCATAATCATGTATAGCATGGCATAGCAATTCATGGCATGATAGAAGCAGTACACAAGCAACACAAGGCATGAACAGCAAGCATCACACACTGGCCAGTAACCAAAGCTTGGTGAATTGGCCAGGGCTTGCAGAGAAGAAGCATAGGATGATTAGGCAGCAGTAGCAAGGCCTGTATGATCATAGGATCATCAGGAGGCCGAAGAACAAGAGGTAGAAGAAGCACACTAGCATGGGAGACGCACAGACAAGGAGATGAGAAGGAGGAGGAGCAGAAGAACCTTACCCGCGCCTGGAGGCTGAAGCTATGGCATGGCGAGGCAGTGCCCGCGCGGCCATAACAGCTGCAAAGCCAGGGTAGACGCCGGCGTTACGCCGACGAGCACCAGCACAGCACAGCACCAGGGGACGACGGCACAGGCGCTGCGGGCACAGCACCCGGGCCTGGTCGGTCCCAGGCACACGCTCGCATCAACAACGAGGATGTCAGCTCGTCGGAGATGGCGAATCGGCGGAGGCGATTCTCCACGAGATCCAGAGAGGAGGCGATCTGCCAGAGGAGGAAGAAATCGACGGAACCACGTGGACAGATCGATAGATCATCGCGCGGCGGTTCAGATCGTATAGATGGCGAGGTCAGGGGAGCACGGGGGTGGCCGGAGCGTGGCGGCGGCCATGGCGGCGACGCCATCGCCTCGCGGTCGCCAGAGCGTTAGGGTTAGGGCGAGAGAGAGAGAGAGTAAGAGACGAGTGGGTGGGCCGACGTGGTCGGTGGCCACCAAGGGGGAACTTGGCTCAGCCAAATGGGCCGACCCAATTGGGCCCATTTAGTTAGTTTAGTTGGGCCAGGGCTATTCTGGTAATTTCACATTTAAAATAACCCTGTATTTTACCAAATTTCAAATAAATTATTGGAAACTCTAAAAAAATCAAGAAAAATAAGATTTATGAATCATAAATTATTCTTAACAAGAATAAAATAAGGAATGAAGTTTAAAACACAAATTCAAATTTGGAATTTTGAAATGTAAAAGTAAGACTTGGAATTTTAAATTATTATTTCCTTGTATAAAAAAATCAAGGAAAAACCTCAAATAAGTTCAAATATTTGTTTTCACACTACAAGAGATGGGGGATTTGTTGACGAAAACCCTGGTGACAAAAATGCATACCGTCATGGATGTGTCCTTATAGGTGACGAATTCATCTTTCGTCAAGCATTTAAGGTAATGCTTGACGGTATGATTTCTCGTCAAGAAAAAATCGTCACCCATTACCCAAGCGGGAAGGGCTTCCATCGTGTCTGTTAATAGGTGACGAAATCAAAGATCGAGGTGACGAAATAATACTAAGTTACTTTATTAAATGTTATTAGTTTTATATATCATGCGTGACCCACTTGTCAGGAACATATTTAATTAAGTAAAAATTGTGGTTTGGAAGAATCGAACAAGGGCTTCGGCGTGACCGACGCGGAGTCTTACCGCTAAGGTAGATATGGAATTTTGATCTGGATCCGTAAGTAGTCTATTCTACATATTTATTTCAATGGTGTGATCTAGATGTTACGACATAATAATTCCCTTATTAATATTTATGTCGGCCGAGGGTGCCTCGTTTAAGTCGCGCCGCTAGCAGACACGGCCTATATAGGTGCTCTTGCTAACAGTCGAATCGACTAGGGTTCTCGTCGAGGTGAGAAGAATTCCGTGAAGGCTCCATTGTGGTGGCGGCGAGACGCATCATCGGTGAGTTCTCCTGATTGTTCGTTAGGTCTAGATTTTTTAATCACTTGTCAAGATCTGTTCTGAAGAACGTTGGCATGTTCTTAACTGAATTGTAGGCAATGGATCGAAGTTGGATAACTGATGGCACCAAGAAGTTCACAGCAAAGTACATGGCAGGTGTTAGGGATTTCATCAAGTTTGCGCGAGAACACTTGGACAATACAGATGAACCAATCTTGTGCCCTTGCAAGGACTGCCTAAATCTGATACGTCAGGATATAAAAACAGTCGAGGATCACTGCAATTGTTCAGGTATGTCCATGACGTATACAAGATGGACTAGACATGGGGAAGATTTTAGTGATGACGAAGGGCGGGATAGAAACGATGATGGTGCGTATGATAGTGACAACGATGAAGAGGAAGACAATGGTGATTGTTATGTTGATGATTCGTCTAGTATGATCTATGAACAGCAAGTCCGGAAATAAAGGTCCTGACCTGCCAAATCTGTATTCTATTCTTATTGAGTCATCTAAAAAAGAACTTTATGAGTTATTCACCTCGTTCACTAGGTTGTCGTTCATCATTAAGCTCCTTCATGTCAAATCATACAGCGGATAACAAACAGAGGATTTGATCTCTTACTTCAGCTTTTACGTACAGCTTTGCCGGATGTGGACTTTCCCAAATCATATGCTGATGCTAAGAGTGTTCTTTACGATGTTGGGCTTGGTTATGAGACAATTCATGCATGCAAGTTTGATTGTTCTTTATTTTGGGGAGATCACAAGGACGATACGAACTGCCATGTTTGTGGATTATCAAGATATAGAGACCCTCTTGGAAAAAAGAAAATCCCTCACAAGGTGTTAAGGTACTTTCCTATAATTAAAAGGTTGCAGAGACTATTTGTTAAAAAGGAAATGTCGACACATACTAGATGGCACAAAGAGAAGAGGGTTGTTGAGCCTAATGTACTGAGGCACCCTGCTGATGGTGAGGCATGGAAGCACTTTGATGGCAAGTTTGATTGGTTTGCTAAAGATCATATTAACATAAGTCTTGGTTTTGCCACAGTCGGCTTAAGTAATTTTGGAAGTATGAGTAATCCTTACAAGATGTGGCCTGTTTTTGTGATTCCTTACAACTTCCCACCATGGATGTGCATGGATCAATCGAATTACATGATGGCATTGCTAATCCCGGAAAGTATTCCCCAGGGAAAGATTTTCATGTATTTATGCAGCCACTGATAAAAGATATGATGCAGCTATGGAGTGGTGTGGAGACATTTGATGCATGCACAGAGGAATATTTCCCATTGCATGCTGCGTTTCTTTGGTCTATTCATGATTATCCTGGATATGCCACTATGTCAGGCCGAAGCACAAGAGGATTTCATGCGTGTGTGCATTGCGATGAGAATCCTTGGTGAACCTTTGAAAAACAAAATTGGATATATTGGGCATCGGCGATTTCTTGATAAAAATCACCCATACAGGAACAATGAGACTTTTCAATGGTACAACCGAGACTAGAGATCCACCAAGGAAGTACACACCCAAAGAGGTAGCTGCGAAGGTAGAAATGGTTAAGGATTTTGAACATGGGAAAAATCCAATATGTAGAAAGCGGAAGCGTGCAACTGTACCGGTGAACCAACATGGCACACGAAAGTCAGCTTACATCATCTACCGATCGGCAGAACTTAAGATAGCTCACAACTTAGATGTGATGCATATTGAGAAGAACATATGTGACAATATTGTTGGTACACTACTTGAACTTGAGGGCAGGAATAAGGACACTGTTAGTGCTAGAATTGATTTGAAGAAATTCAAAATGTGGAAGAAGTATTGGTTGAAGAAAATTGTGAAGGATGATGATGATGCAGCAGTAACTTATGCGAAGCCCCCTGCACCGTGGACGCTTTCGAAGGAACAGAAGAGACATTTGTGTAGGTATTTGGCAAACACTAGGTTCCCAGATGGTTATTGCGCAAACTGGGGAAGATGTGTGAATATTGATGGTTGTAAGGTTACCGGTATGAAGACGCATGATTGCCACATACTTCTGCAGCGAGTGTTGCCGGCTGGGCTCAAGGGAATTGCATCTAAGGAAATGTATGTGGCTATTGCAGAGCTAGGAAGATTTTTTAGGGAGCTGTGTGCCAAAACCCTGAAAGTTGATGTGCTGAATCGATTGAAGGTTGAAATTGTTGTGATCCTATGCAAACTTGAGAAGCTCTTCCCCCCAGCTTTTTTTGATGTAATGGTGCACTTAGCTATTCATCTTCCTGAGGAGGCTCTTTCGAGGGGTCCTGTTCATTATGGTTGGATGTATCCAGTTGAGAGAAGATTAGGTTATCTAAAGTCTACGGTCCGTAACAAAGCAAGGCCAGAAGGTTCTATCGCAGAGAGCTACATTGTTGATGAGTGTTTGATTTTTTGCTCTAGATTTTTCAAGGATGGCACAGAAACAAGATTTAACAAAGATGATAGGAACCAAGACATTCGGAGAAAACCTGATCCTGACGAGATGGAAGTATTTTCAGTTGGAGCTAAAGGTCTTGGGAAATCCATTTTGAAACATTTTGACAAGGAATTTGACAACATGGTTTGGTATGTGCTGAACAACTGTGACGATGTAGAACGTTATATCAAGTAAGTAGTTAGCTTCACTTTAATAACTACTTCTCAATGTTGCAGACATAATTGTCCTGTATTTCATATGTGTTTTTTCTATGTTTCAGTGAATTCCGACAAGAATTGGGAGGTAGGGGTGTGCGTGACATCGAGGAGACGGTTCAGAGAGAGTTTGCAGGTTGGTTTGCAAACCATGTGAGACAGTTGGACAATGCATCAGAAGATTTGAAGTCTCTGGCTGCTGGGCCAGACCGGCGTGTAGTAGTATACGCTGGTTGCAACGTAAAGGGTGCGAGGTTTCGCACGCTTAGTCGGGATAAAGACCTGAAGACTCAAAATTCGGGCGTAGCGACTAAGGGATCTTTTGGTGATGCAGATGAGACCGACTACTATGGTGTTCTGCAAGAAGTTCTTGAACTGCAGTACGGGACTAACAAACACGGTGACAGGTCCGTGTACTTGTTTCGTTGCGACTGGTTCGACCTTGCGAGCAAGGGTTCCAAGATTAAAGATGATGGTTTTTTTAAAAGCGTTAACACTTCTATCCTATGGTTCAAGAATTCACCATTCATATTGGCCAGTCAAGCTGAAACATGCTTCTATTTGGAGGATACAAAGTTTGGTGATCCGTGGAAAGTGGTGCAGAAGTTCAGCCATAGACATGTGTACGACGTTCCAGAATTAGAAGATGGTAACGATGATGCATTTGTACGGAATGAAGACGCATACCAGGAGGATGAAGGTTCAGTCGACCATACATTTCATGATGTTGTCGACCTAGACGAGGAAGCAGAGGTGGAAGCAGAGGAGGATGATCATCGTGCTGCTGAAGTTGTACGTATTCATGATGCTCGTACAATCCGCGAACTAGAGAATGAGGAAGATAGTCCCAATGTTGACATGGATATGAGCGAAGATGAACTAGAGAATCAGGAAGATAGTGTCATTTTGGAAGAGAACATACATGATGACGAGGGAAAAAATTCAGAAGAAGATAGTGATTTAGATTGATAGAAACATGTAATGCATACAACTATATGTTTTGTTCCAAACATTTTAAATGTTCTTATTTAGATGTTTACGATCTCGAACTTGTCATTGAATTATCCAGAAGGGTTTAAGAGCAAATTAATATAAGCAAAAATATGGACAAATATAAGAAAGCCAACAGGTCGGTAACATAACTTTGACAATGGTTTTAATTAATCGACACTTGACACGATTACAACCAGCAGCACGATATGACTAACTATTGTTTTAACACAAGCAAAATCGACAATCGCATAAAGAGTCTTACAACTTAATTTAAACCTAAAGGGGCTGCATAGTTGGACACACGGGCACCATGAATCACGGACTAGCTACTCCAGATCGATTTCAGGCACATGGGTAGCAAACAAGTAAACCCCTGCATTTCCCAGGTAAAGCAAGAACAGCATCTTGTCACCCATCTGAAGGTGCTTTTCCTTGTCCATGAACTCCTTCCACCCACTGACGCAGAGACGACCATCGTCTGAAGAAATTGCGTAGGACGCATGCACCAAAGTACTGGGATGGCACACAATACTGATTGCACCATATTGTTCCATATCTTTAGGAACCAAATGGCTAGGGATTTTCTGTTCCAACAGTAGGGACATAGTTTAGTTAACACTTGTACATAATGTAGGTCGCAAACTTAATGAAATGATATGATCTACTGCTTACCACGTGTTTGTTGTAATTTTCGCTGTTTGTCCAATTCAGAGTATGCAGCATTGGGACAACTAGTGCTCCTTGATCATAATCTCCAGCATTGTGGTAGTCAACAAGGTAGTCCAAGTTGTCCACCTGAAGAATGACGGTATGCATCATCCTCCAATTTATCATTGTTCCATCAGTACTACTGAGCGAGTCAACAATGTCACGCTTCGTACGGGACAACTGGTAGTAAGCTGCATAATTAAAATAACTGACATAAGATGGAATAATTAATATGATCAATCATTGTGTGCAAAGGTGGAAAATTACCTGGATGGATTAGTGGTTCAGTTCCAGTTATTACAAGAGTATCCTGAGCAGATGAGTTAACTCTGAAAATTAACTCCATGCCAACCTTAAAATTGTACACTCTAGCAAATTCGTTCCAAAATCTTCCGTTGATATAGGTTCTGCCAGCTCTGTTGGTAACATTAACAACAAATGCATGGCCATCTTTGGTTTTGAGTGCAGCTTCAAAAGTTGTCTGTGGGAGGTCCGGACACCATACTTCTTAAGGAAATACGGTCTATAGTAGCAAGGGATGACCTAAATTCAGTAGAGTTAATACAAAAGTAAGTTAAATATGCGTCTACTCGGATAATCACCGAGTCTCAGATCTTGGACTTCTATCAGCACATATCTGAACTTCTATCAGCACATATCTGAACTTCTATCAGCACATATCTGAACTTCTATCGGTATAGGACTGAACTACCGATACCTCTATCTCTAACAGCTACAACTATCGTAAAACTGGTATGAACGTAAAAGTTATCACAACTATCGTAAAACTCAACCATAAATAAGCGGTTAATACATATGGTGACCAACAATTATTACACACATCTGAATAATAGTACTAAACTAGCAATAACTACTAGGATCACGTGTTAAACTTTGATGTGGCGGCGAATTAATAAAACATCTGAATGAATTTTAAACTTGTAAGTGCATGTACCGTCTTCTCCTCAAAACCCTCTTGTAGTGTTTGGACGAAAAAACCTAACGCGACTCCCCCTCCGCCGCACATCCCCTTCTTGTCAAAGCAAACTGGACACTGCAAAAAATATGAAGAAAGATTACAAATCGGAAACAACGATCGATCGCGAGACGTACATGTTATTTACGTACTCCACTAGTAGGCGCCATCGTTGGTCTCGACGCGGAGCGCGAGTCTTACAAGTCTCGCCGGCGAGAGACGTGGCGAGCTGTGGCGGCGAGAGACGTGGCGAGATCTGGCGGCGAGAGACGTGGCGAGATTCGGCGGCGGCTGAAGGAGGTCGTGATATGATGGCAAGTTATATCGTGGAGTAAATTTCGGTAGGTCAATAGGAGTGCAAATGGGCGGTGCTGGGTTTGGACGTGACAACACTCTGATCGACTAGCGTCGGTTGGACTAGACCAGCGTCGATTTTCTCTTCGTCTGCCGTGTCAATATTGGGACGGAGTAATTAATGGGGATGATATTTATCCCCTTCCCCCTCCCGTACCGTCTCAATATTCGCACCGCATCCTGGTTTCCACTTTGCACACTTCTCGTCGTCTCCTCTCCCTCATTATCTTCGTCTCCCGCCGCTGCGTCGCCATGGACATGGATGAGCAGCAAGTGTACAACTGGACTAGCACGCGCGCAGTCCACATCCACGACGAGGAGGACCTGGAGGTGGTCTACACCAACGACCCCTGGGAAGTGCGCCGCGTCCTCGACATGTACACGGAGTGGCTCATGGAGGACGAGCACAAGTTCGTCGGCCTCGACTTCGAGTACACCAACCATCGAGCCGAGGACGAGAAGAAGATCGCCGTGGTTCAACTCTGCATGCGTCGACATGTGCTGGTGTTCCACTACGCAGCGTAAGAACTAATCCCCTTTTTTAATCTTTCGATTGGGGTTTTTTACTTGCCGCCGTTCTGTCTCTCTTTGATTTTCGTTAGACATTGTTCCCGAAAATCAGTACATTCCCGATCTAAATCTGCTACACATTGTTCCAGAAAAGCAGTACATTCCCGATCTAAATCTGCTACACATTGTTCCCGATTTATTAATTTGTTTCATCTTCGTCTCCTCTGTAGGTTCTTGCATATTTGTAACTGATCTGTGACTAGTACATTATTTTGTTTACTGCAGTGCTAACTGGTGGGAGTCTCCGGCAATCTGCGATTTCTTTCGAGAAGGCGCTACGTTTGCGAGTGTTGACATCCGTGGTGACAAGAGAGTTCTGTGGAGGACATGGCACATGGAGATTCCTTCTGAGTACTACGTCGATCTCCAGGACGAGTACTTCAAGTACACTGGTCATGCGAGGGCTGGCATGGCTACCATGGCAGCAAGACTCATAGATTCATGGTTCGGTGATATGAAGAAGAAGTTCCACCACCATCGGCACAGACTGTGGGGGGACTTCCCACTTCCAAATATGAACATCGATTATGCAGCCATTGATGCTTGGGTCTCGTACGAGCTCTACCGCAAGATCGTGGTGGACAAAGTCCTGCTGATGGTGGATTGATCATCTCTTCTGCTGCATGACCCCCTGATCTTTTGGTTTGGTCTCCCTCCTGCGTGAGGTGCTTTTGGCTAGTAGTCCGTTCTTTTGAAACTGTAAATATTTTGCCATGATATGTTAACAATTGTCTTGGGAGGTTTCAATTTTATGTTGTGTACATCCTAGTACTTGAAAGTGCTAGTAAACTAAATGTTCAGACGTAAAAATCACCAAAAATCAAAACATACCAGACGTAAATTTCACCAAAAATTGTGATTCAAATTTTCTTTATGACTTTTACTCATTTATCTGAAATTTTTCATCGAAAAAATCTCAAAGTGGTGAACAATAACATAATATGGTGTCCCCATGGTGGACATGTGTCGAACGAGGGGTTTTCGGACGAAAAGAGGGGGAAATCGCCAAAAACTGACCAAACCACCATGGATCTGGGGCATGATTTGGCACCCTTGTGCACATTGTGATATGACACCTTGGTTCCTATGGGTTTTGATATTTGGGAGTTGGTGGCTTGGTGTCCCCATGGTGGACATGTGTCGAACGAGGGGTTTTGGACGAAAGAGGGGAAATCGCCAAAAAGCGACCAAACCACCATGGATCTGGGGCATGATTTGGCACCCTTGTGCACATTGTGATATGACACCTTGGTTGCTATGGGTTTTGATATTTGGGAGTTGGTGGCTTGGTGTCCCCATGGTGGACATGTGTCGAACGAGGGGTTTTTGGACGAAAAGAGGGGGAAATCGCCAAAATCTGACCAAACCACCATGGATCTGGGGCATGATTTGGCACCCTTGTGCACATTGTGATATGACACCTTGGTTGCTATGGGTTTTGATATTTGGGAGTTGGTGGCTTGGTGTCCCCATGGTGGACATGTGTCGAACGAGGGGTTTCGGACGAAAGAGGGGAAATCGCCAAAAACTCACCAAACCACCATGGATCTGGGGCATGATTTGGCACCCTTGTGCACATTGTGATATGAAACCTTGGTTGCTATGGGTTTTGATATTTGGGAGTTGGTGGCTTGGTGTCCCCATGGTGGACATGTGTCGAACGAGGGGTTTTCGGACGAAAAGAGTAGGAAATCGCCAAAAACTGACCAAACCACCATGGATCTGGGGCATGATTTGGCACCCTTGTGCACATTGTGATATGACACCTTGGTTGCTATGGGTTTTGATATTTGGGAGTTGGTGGCTTGGTGTCCCCATGGTGGACATGTGTCGAACGAGGGGTTTTCGGACGAAAAGAGGGGAAATCGCCAAAAACTCACCAAACCACCATGGATCTGGGGCATGATTTGGCACCCTTGTGCACATTGTGATATGAAACCTTGGTTGCTATGGGTTTTGATATTTGGGAGTTGGTGGCTTGGTGTCCCCATGGTGGACATGTGTCGAACGAGGGGTTTCGGACGAAAAGAGGGGGAAATCGCCAAAAAGCGACCAAACCACCATGGATCTGGGGCATGATTTGGCACCCTTGTGCACATTGTGATATGACACCTTGGTTGCTATGGGTTTTGATATTTGGGAGTTGGTGGCTTGGTGTCCCCATGGTGGACATGTGTCGAACGAGGGGTTTCGGACGAAAAGAGGGAAATCGCCAAAAACTCACCAAACCACCATGGATCTGGGGCATGATTTGGCACCCTTGTGCACATTGTGATATGAAACCTTGGTTGCTATGGGTTTTGATATTTGGGAGTTGGTGGCTTGGTGTCCCCATGGTGGACATGTGTCGAACGAGGGGTTTTCGGACGAAAAGAGGGGTAAATCGCAAAAACTGACCAAACCACCATGGATCTGGGGCATGATTTGGCACCCTTGTGCACATTGTGATATGACACCTTGGTTGCTATGGGTTTTGATATTTGGGAGTTGGTGGCTTGGTGTCCCCATGGTGGACATGTGTCGAACGAGGGGTTTCGGACGAAAAGAGGGGAAATCGCCAAAAACTCACCAAACCACCATGGATCTGGGGCATGATTTGGCACCCTTGTGCACATTGTGATATGACACCTTGGTTGCTATGGGTTTTGATATTTGGGAGTTGGTGGCTTGGTGTCCCCATGGTGGACATGTGTCGAACGAGGGGTTTTCGGACGAAAAGAGGGGAAATCGCCAAAACTGACCAAACCACCATGGATTTGGGGCATGATTTGGCACCCTTGTGCACATTGTGATATGACACCTTGGTTGCTATGGGTTTTGATATTTGGGAGTTGGTGGCTTGGTGTCCCCATGGTGGACATGTGTCGAACGAGGAGTTTTCGGACGAAAAGAGGGGGAAATCGCCAAAAACTCACCAAACCACCATGAATTTGGGGCATTTAACGTCACCACATTACCCTACAACAGAAGTTTCACTTGGAAAAAGGTTTGACAACCTCTTAGTGCAATTAGGTCAACCTAGGTTTCACCAAACACTCAAACTTTCATATAAAATTGAAAATTTGTTGAAATCTTTCCAAACCTTGTGTATTGGCCAATGTGTGGCTAACACTTTCCATGGAAAATAACAAACTAGAAAAAAATTTGGCATAAGGGTGCATCAACATGTGGGTAATGACGCTAGCATGCTATCTTGGCAGTTTGGTTTGAAAATTTTCAAAAATTCATCCCTAAACTCAAGAAGAGGCTATGTGTGATCACTAATTCGTATTTCAAATAATTTAGAGTTTTTAATACCCATACTGAAAATTCTGTGCCAGCCGATCCGTCATGCGTGGGACCCATGTCAAAGTAATGGGAAAGTGGACTGACTACATGCAGCAATCCACGTTTTCACACCCACGCGTCTGAGAGAGGAACCCAAACGGCAGCACCTAGTGTATATCCATCGGCCCCATCGTCTCTCCCACCCGCAACTTCTATTCCCCAATCTCTGGCGAAAAACCACCTTGCACCTCCACCAGCGCAACACCGACCTCCCCTTCCACCGAAGATCCCGAAGATGAAGCGTGTTCGCGGAGACGAGCCGGAGGCGAGTGCGGTCATCAACGTCGACAGAGGCGACGGCGAGGGTCCGGTAGTAGTCGACGTCGCGGAGGCGGGATCTTCTTCCGGACCTGGAGCCGCTCTTCGCCGCGCCGTGACCGTGGAGGGCTCCGCCCAACCGGCCGTGGTCGCCGTCGCTGATGAGGCCCAGGGAGACATCCTCGCTCCCGCGGCACAAGCAGATGACCAGGGCTTCGATCCGAATGACCCGTTCTACCGCCACTCCAGGCAGTACCGCGAGCTATATGGCCCCAGAGAGTGCGACGAGTTCGAAGAGGAGGCCTCCGACAACTGCAGCGAGGTACTCTACTATTCCGATCGATCCCCTGTTTTTCTTGATCTTACTGTTCACCATAGGGTTTGCTCATAGGGTAGATTGATTTGCCCTGTCTGCGACTTCTTGTACAAATTGATGATTCTGGGGTTCTTGCTCATCTGATTTATGGTTTGTAGTTACTACATCTGTAATATTTGATGCACATCTTGATTCAACTGTAATGATTCCTTTTGTGTGATGAATGATACCTGCTTAGTGTAACGCTCAATGCATTTCAAACTTAAATTCATCCGAATATGAATCATACCAGAGTGATTATGATTACAAGAATTATATTATAGGTAGTATTAATTGATCTGATACATGGATTTTATAATCACCATTTGTTTTAAACTGGTGCTTACTTATACGATGAAACCATAGTGTGTACATCATTTTAATTTGGGGAACAAGTGAATTATCAGTTGCATGTAATTTATGACCATAATTTTTGTTCAATTCCTGCTTATTGACGTCATGAATCCATATTGTTTTATGAATCAGTACATCTTCAGGGAACAAATGATTGATCCCTGATCCATGAAATTTATAATCACCATTTTCTCTTAAATTGGTGCTTACTTATAATACTGAAATAATGATTGGACTACCCATGAACCAGTTGTGACAACAGTTTAAATTGGTGGTTATTTATATTAGTGAAGTAATTATGTATGGTTGGATCTGGATCATAAATGTTGATTCTACATGATTAATTCTTAATAATGTTCATACAAAAATATTTAATGCTTCAATTGTATTTCAGTTAATTTCCTTCTCTCACTTCTTCTTTACTTTCAAAATCGCAGGAAGACTCTGAGGACGTTGACGGCGACAAGGAGGACCGGGACCGGAAGAGCCGCTTCGTTACGAAGAAGGCGAAGGCGGCCAGATCCCTTTCCGTCGTAACGGAAAGCCACATTGCCCATTCTGCGGCAGGGTTTTCCCGAACGATCTCGTGTGTCTGATCCAGCACGCGACGGGAGTTGGAAAAGGTAGCAAGCAGAAGCACAATCCTGCTAGCAAGGCGAAGCACGCTGCCTTTGGCAAGTTCCTCAGGGACTACGTCAGGACTGGCCTCATCCCGCTCGTCGGTCCAGCTGTTGGCCCTCATGTTCTCCACTAAATTTAGTTTCGTTTAGTTGTTCCCCTGTAGGTTCATGGTTAAACTATGTCATGTTTCAAAGACTATGTTCTACTTTTGTTATTTGGAACCTGGGCAATCATACCAGTTGTTTAACTACCAGCCTAGTGGGCTTGTTCTGTTTTCCCAAGGCCCAGGGAAGTACATATTAATTTGCAAAAAATGAACAATTAAAATCAGTGAAAATTGAACTGGCAGTAGAAAAAATGCAGGACCAAATAGTCAATCGTAAAGTGTACCCCCTACATAATCCCACTATACAATCCCTTCACACAAGAGCGGCCAGGGTAGCGATATGACATAAACACACAATGGGCACACACAAATTGTAGACTAAAACAATTATATCATATGATAAAGATTATATCATAGGATATCAACTGAAACTTCAATACCACCACGGCCGCCCTGGTTGAAAAGAATGAGAACAACATTCCCAGATTCAAAGTTATACTCCTTAGTAAACTCCGACCAGCAGGAATCGAACTTCATCCTTCCATCAGTAGTAGTGTAGTATGCACCCTGAGGGTGGTAGCCATAGTCATCAACAAAAAAACATGCCTCCCGCTTTCGAGATATTCAAGGACCTAACAACTTCCTTCGGTATACGCTGAATAATAAAAATTAAATTATATATGGGAAGGATATAAAGGATAACTAAGATTACATAAAGAAAAGGAGAATTATACCAGTCCATTGCCCTTCAAATCAGTATTCGTCAAGGTGTGCACAAAAACAACACCAAGACCAAGACCACGCTCACGGAGAAGTTGTTCCTTCTTCAATGTTTGAGCAGTAGTAAGCATAACACCTTTAGTGTGGACAACTGCAGTTGGAATTTCTGCATACAAATTTAAAATTAATAAAAGAATAAAAAAAGAGGAGATATAACATCAGTTATATTAAAAAAATAGGCAACACATGGTAAAAGGTAAAACAGAATTACCATCGACACGATGCTTTTCAGTGCCATCAGGACCTACTGCAAAAATCCCAAACAGTTCAGGAGCACTATCAAACCCAAACATGATACAGTCACCAACTTTCAGGTCGTAGTCATGAAGAAATTTTTGGTATCCAGTACCAAAAACACGTGTCTTCGAACTGCCTTTCTTAACATGAAATTTGTACTTCACTTCATCCGATGTAACGACAAAAAAGATATTACCAACAAGGTTGTTGAACTGCCTCCTCACAAAACAAGGCACAGTCTGAAAAAACAGTAGAACAAAAATGCAGAAAATAAGGATATAGTCTAGAATCTGTCAACAAAAAAGATACATTCTAAAAAAGGATATATACCATAAAGTCATCAAATCTGCTTCCAAGATAACAGCGAAATGAACTGAGAGTCTCCCGCCTCTGCTGACAATGATTGCCCATCGAACCACAAACAACACAGTTCATCCTGTGTATATTTAGCAATTTTACCAAAGCTAGTACAAAATACAGGTAGGTAGGGCATATTCATAGAAATCTATCCATAGATCTGAAACCATACACACATATATCCATAGATCTGAACAAACAAGATTATTCAGAGGACAAAAAGGATTTTCAACAAACAGAGAAAAAGGAGGTGAGGTGAAGTAGTGACATGTAAAAACATATTTTCCTACCTCTCAAAACAAACGAAAATCTTCAGAGAGAAAAGAGATTTTCAGCACAAAAGAGAGAGAAAGAAGATGAAGGAGACTTGCTTCACCGCATGAACAAGTGAGGGCAGAAGGCAAAACCAACCAGGGGCATTATAAATACAATAAGTAGTACTAACTGCCTACAACCGCTATTTAATGAGGCTGTGGGGTAGATGGTGGTTGCTATCCTGTAAGAGTTCAAAAGTCAAACACAAAGTATGTCATGCAAAAATGGAGCCCACTGCTATTATGTAAACTCTGTCAATAAGTTCACAATGGCAAAACATCAGCACACTGAAAAATACATTGAATCATAACGTTGCACTTCAAAATTATTTAAAACCATATGATTTACAACTTCAAATGTACAACAAAATGTTGACTACATGCCTTTGTTCGGACTATAGGTTAGGTCAGAACAATTATGGCATGTTAGTCATTTTTTGAACATACATAAAAAACAAATGCTCATTTGTGGACGAACTGCACAATTATACCAAAGTAGGCATCACTTCAACACATCAAACTACACCAAACCTCATGAAAAATTTAAATTTGAATTTTCCACATGAATGTCACAACATTTACTCAGTCCCACTAGTTACTGATGATTTTACATTGAATTTAGCATTTATTATGAGTTTTACTCGTTTTCTGTCATTTTTTAATTAAAATATACATGTACAGTTCCATTTTCAGAGTAATATTTTTTCTTTCGCGGCAAAAACTTGTTCCCTCCAAATTGTAGTACGCCGGCTGCCAAAACGCCCAAATTTTTTGTTCCCTCCACTCCTCCCGCGCACCCCACCTATCAAATATTTCGCCCTCCCTTATATACGTCGTGCCTCTACCCCATGATTTACGAGCATCTTAACTACCCACCCCCCCGACCTCATCCTCTCGTGCTCACCCCGATCCGGTGTCTTCGCCGGACGTTCATCCATCTCGCATCTATCTCCCCGGCCGGTGGTCGCCATGGCCGGCAGTCGTCGAAACGTCGGGGGGAAGGAAAATCGCACACACACGCCGAAGAAGGCGCCCGGCTCGAAGAAACGCCAAGGTAAATCTGTCGGTGATCGGCTTGTTGTCGTGTTTTTCGGATGGTTAGATCGAGAGATCGGTTTTACATGTCTACCGCGCCCGTTTGACCTATATCTAGATCTTGCATATTTGATAGATCCAATCCCGACATCATACGTATAGGGTTTATCGTTTTTATTGCAGAGACAATCATGCCGTGCTATACAATCTTTGCCATCCCATCTTTGTACAATCTTTTGCATAGACAATTGTTTGCCGAAACACTTAACTGAACTAATTCCAGCCGTTGCCGAAAACAGCCTGACGAGCTACAGTGAACAACGACATTGCTTCAGACTTTTATTCCTCAGTTTCAGAGGGAAGCAGAGTTTGATCTAGAACAATTGTTTGCTGTTTTCTATGTAACTAGTCAGTTTGCACCTGCAATGCACGTCTTAACAATGTAATGAAGTTTTTTTAATCATGTACTTTGTTTCATCAGTCTATTTATTTCCACAATTTTTGTTTATCTATGTCTTTCAAAAGTCAAAAATCAAATTTCAGCACATATCTGAACTTCTGTCAGCACAAATCTGAACTTCTATCAGCACATATCTGAACTTCTATCAGCACATATCTGAACTTCTATCAGCACATATCTTATGTTTTCAATCAGCACGTAGACTCTTATGTTTTCAATCATTTGCTGCTGTACAATATTTTGCAAAGACAATTATTTGCTGTTTTCTATGGAATTGGCCCCCTCTTATGTTTTGTTCACGCTCCGCTCTTCCGATTATTTCAGCGGAGACACAAAACCCCGTCAAGCCGGCATATGAGCTTGCCAAGGAGAAACAAATGCAAGAAAATGTAGTACGCATGGAAAAAAATTTCGCTGAAAGATATGGACCTGCCCACAAATTTCAGAAAGATTTCTCTGGTTTTGCACGTACATTAGTGTATGGTGGGGTACAAATAGGAACTAGTAACAATCTAAAGGACACAGACTGCGAAGAGATGGAGGTCGAAGAGGACCCTTCGTATGAACCGAATCCAGAAGAGATAGCTACTGCTGATGATGATCTTCATTCAGATGAGGATCAGCGCACGGTCGGCAAAACTTCAGCTCAGGTCTGTGGAACTATGTCTGAACTATGATAGGAAATACGTACATGCTAAATGTTTCCTACTAATGTAGCCTCTACTTTGCTTGCAGATAGTTGCTTCTTCTGCAATAGTTGCACGAAGAAGCGATCCATACCTGAAGTTGCACCATCCAACATTGCAACAAGATCAATGGCAACAACTGAACCCTGAGGCTGGGTCATCTGATGAGCCGACGGCCACTGCTGGTCTGAACACTGAAGGAGCACCCTCACCTAACCAGATCATGACATCTGGAGGCAGCACCTCATCTCCTGAGGACAATCAAATTGTAAACTTTGAGCGGCAAGGTATGAAAATTTGTAAAAACTAAACACTGTACCGCATATTTTCATATAAAAGAGAATCATTTCGTATATCTTCTTTCAGAGACACTGACAACATCTGGCGGTAGTAAGAGAAAGAGAGGTGGACCTTGAGACGTACCATGGGCCATGGACTACATGAGTACACAAGAAGACATGGTGGCAATAAGATGCCAATTGAATTCACTGCTGGTGTCAGGAGACCCAAGGATTATGTCCAGTCAGCAAAGCTGAGCAATGAGGTTGGTATTCACATCCGTGAAAAAATGCCGCTTGCAACACACTGGACACAGTACAAGAAAGATGACACTCTCAAATATGTCATTCCTCATGCTATAAGTACAGTAGCGGTGAGTCCTGTACAATCTTGGTTTAACCTAATTAGTATGCTACATGATCAACTATCTAATATTCTACTGATTAATGCATCACTATTTTGAAGGGAAAGTTTAATATGGACAAAAATGATGAGGTGGCTCAAGATGTGTGCACTGATATGCTGCAAGTTAGTATTCGGCAGTTCCGATATAGGCTTAAAAAGGAGTATTGGCCGAAAATTAAAAATCTCACTGTTGAGCAAGCATATCTGAAGAAGCCAGATCATGTAGAAGAGAAAAGCTGGAAAGAACTGGTGAAGAGATGGTTTGGTGAGAAGTACCAGGTACATAAACGTTATTCCTTTCAATAACGACTACGAATTCTTACATTTCTACTGATCTGGATAAATAAAATGCATGTGCGAACATAGGGACTGTGTGTAATAAATGGAAAGAACAGAGAAGCTGTGAAACAGTTCCATACCACTGGATCTCGAAGCTATGTTGCTCACTGGGAACATCTAGTAAGTGTTCTGAATTTCCCAATACAGTTCATACTTCTGTCATACACAGTGTACAATGGTAATGTGCATTCTACATTTTTTCAAGCAGAAGGCTAAGCAGCAGGAAGAAGAAACCTCTCCAATTGAATTTTTTAGAATCACACACACTAACAAGGATAACATTATGAGTGCTGAAGCAAAAAGTGCATATGTAAGAAATATTTCATATTAGCACAATATAATATAATCCAGTTTTGTATGTTGTCCATGCAATGATTGTAATCTTTATGCAGGATAAAATGGTGGCAAAAAAAGCGGCGCCACGCAATGAAGATGAACCTGATTTGACTGATTTGCAAATTGTTCAGCTAGTTCTGAGCGAGAAAAGCCCATCCACCACCTGCAACAGCACATTCCTACCAAGATTGGGCGTCGCAACAAGTTCCAGGAAGTCTTCTGTCTCAGCTACACGCATCCGAGAGCTACAACAAAGGCGGCAGATCAAGAGCAGAACTCCATACGAGGCAGCTGAAACGTACCACGGTGAGATGCAGGCAAGACTACAAGGACAAGATGAAAAATTTGAAGAGATCAGGAAGAAGCAGGAGGAAGAACTTGAAGCTGTGAAGAAAGCCCAAGAAGAAAAGACTCTGGCTTATGAAAAGAGGCTGGCAGAAATGGATGCCGTGCTTAATTTGCTCTTGAGGACATCCCAGCCACCATCCATGTCTCAATCCCAGGGCAACTAATCTATTGCACCACCGTCCTACAACATTATTAATCATAGGTCTTTTAATTTCTTTGTGTTCCAATTGTAATTTTCTTATGAATCTTTCGGTCTGTGAGAGACATATATACTTCTTGTGCCACCATTTAAGTATGATATTTATTGTCTACTTTTTGATATTTCGCCAGTTTTTTTGTTTCCCAAATTTCGCAAATAATTCAAATGCTCTCAAATTTTGTCAAATTCAAAAGGTGACGGAAAATGTCACAACGTCACTATTAAATGAAACCACGTGGCACCAATTTCTGGTCCCACTTGTCAGAATTTGTGGGTCCCACCAGTCAGCATTATTGGGACCCATATGTCGGCAACAACCTGGTCCCACTTGTCTGAATTTTGTGGATCCCACCGGTCAGAATATTGTGGGTCCAGCTTGTCATAATATTTTGTGGGTCCCACCAGATATCCATGTCAGCGCCGTCGGACCCATGTTGTCAGAAGCCAAATGGACCCACATGTAAGGCCACGTATGCTTTTTTTGGACCAATCAGAAGCTTCCCAAGATTTAGATATTGACGAAAGTTGCAATTTTTCGTGACAAACCTGTCTGTCAACAATGAACCTTTGATGTTGACGAATTTGCAGGTCGTCACCATCAAACATTTGACGTTGACGAAAAAATGCATACCGTCACCCCCGATATTTTATGACGGAGCTTCCTTGACGAACCCCATGACGATCAAATTTTGTCACCGCGAAGTAATCCTTGACGAAAATTGGCCTTAACATGACGAAAGTGATTTGTCAAAAAAAATGTTTTCCTTTGTAGTGTCAAATGTTTCAAAATGAAATTCTATTATTCCAAGACATTTCTATTAAAGAAAGATATTTTCCAAAGGAAAGTACTCTATTCTTCTTATTTCCAAAAATATAGAGACAACTCTATTAATTCAAATTATTTTGAAATCAATAATATTCACAAAAGTAAAGTGGTATTACTATGAACCATTTTTCTTTATGAGATGAATGTGTTTTTACAATTAAAAGCAATTGCAAATTACTGCCAAAGGCATAAATCTTAATTCAACCCTAAATTTTAATAAATAATTGGGGTAAGGGATTTCACCTAAAATAATACATTCATAACTGCATTATTTGGATTTTATAACATTGTCCTTACTGGACAATGATGCTTCTTTACAGAACCCGAGGTCCAGGTTCCATCCACTGCATTGAACTGCACTATCTCGCAGTCCACAGGCAAGTTCACCCTTGCTTATATCGACTTGATTATTTTCTATCAATTTACCGCCAAGCTATATACTTACCATTCCTGCATTGAAAATGAAATGTTACTTTTTCAATTATGAATATGACTATGTGGCTGGCAATGGAACCATGGTATGTGTTGATATGGTGGAGGTTCCATTGCATGGGTTTTATTAACCTAGGAGTAATTACCAATGCCGTCCAGTGATTCTAGCGCCGTACATACCGAATTAACCATGAGATCTATAATGGCTCTAGGGAAGCCAGCTGTATCGTTTCCCTCCTGCATGCCAACGGACTTGATAGGGCCTGGCGGGGTGTTGGGAGAACACTGCCGTAGGTTGGGAAATCCTTTAAAATCCCCATCCGTGTGGATGAGAGGCTCTACCGTCTATGATGGATTGTCCGACATACATCGTGGGTAAAGCCGTATTATCGGGAGATGTCTACCGGGGATGTATGGGTGGACAAAAGGGTGGGTTTGCAGGGTCGCGGAGAAGGCGGTGTGGGCTTGGATCTTCTTTCCTGGCCTCACACCAAAGGAAGTGTGAACGGGGGCAAGTCCCTGCGGATGGCAAAAAGGATGGGATCTCTTATGGGAAAAGTAACGCACCTCTGCAGAGTTTATCAAATTGTGGCTGCTACTCCTTGTTCCGGGAAGGGAACTGCGAACGTGGCAGGAAAGGAACTCCACGAAGTTCTGGTCAACCTGTGAAGACTGACGGGCATAGTTTTCATAATAAAAGCAACCTTTTGAAGAAATGCTTTCGAAACATGCATTGACCTGAGATTTCCTGATCAATGGTCGTAGCTAGTGCATCAAACACATTTTTCTCTTTTGAACTTGCTGAGTACCTCTGTACTCACTTTATTTCGACACCCTTGCTAGACTGTGATACGGAAGTGGAGACCATCCCCGATGGAGCACCGGAAGGAGACTACGAGCTGGTCTACGAGGAACCTGATCTTACCGGAGGAGTGGAAGGAGTAGACTATGGGATAGTCTACGGACCCGACGAGAATGAGGCGGAGGAGTAGTGATGAACCATAGTATCATAGAGACGAGCAGCGTAGAACTTACCTAAATAAGTTGCTGAGCTCTCTTTTATATATATATGAGTTGTAATCATACTTTAGTAGTATATTCAGGTGTTCTCATTGGACCTGTGAGAATACCAACTTGTCAAGACTAAGTGTTGTAATAATATTTGGAGTGCTATGACCTGCAATGTTTCTGTTGTACCACTCTGAGGGATATGGCAATTGTGAAGAAGTCCCTTCACAAAGATCATATCAACGACTTGTATACTACAACATGCAGTGGTATGCTGGGTCACGGCAGCTGGTATCAGAGCAAATGTTGCGACCTTAGGTTGGAAAACCTAGTAAAGGGAAGAAACCTGTAGGAGTCAAGTAGAAATAGTACATGTTTCTCTAGAAATATGGTGATTATTCACATGAGAATAGCAAAACCATATCTTTTAGTGCGATAATTCTTTATTATCACTATTATGATACATCATCATTACTAATATTTTGTTTTTGTATACAGCCATAATGGCGTACACGTTTCCCAAGAGGACTTTGAGGAAGGTTGAGGGTTGGCTCGGTGATTATGATGGACCAATTACAGATCTCCTGCGTGGGATGCTGAAGGAACTCCATTGTGAAACACGAATGCCTGTTCTCAAGTATACCTATTACGATGGAGAAATCCTAGCCAAGTGCAGAGTCTCGGTCCAACTACCAATGCAACTGATGATGAGTCGTAGAATGCCGTACGGAGAGGCCAAAACCATCACCACAGCCTATCACATGGCCCTATTCAAGGCAATCCTTGAGATAAGGCAGCACAAGTCAGTTGAACTGCTATGTTCAGAATATTCTCATATACCTCATGCCGAGGAAGATGAGGATCCCACACTGAATTATCTGGTGTTGGCACACAGAAGTCCTGAAGCTGCAGCAAAGCACATGGACAACTGTAAGTCTTTATTGACTACGATGTACCTTTTACAGATGAAGATGGTGGGTGAGATCAACCACATGCTAGCTGAGTTCACGGACCCTGATAAAGTCCAAGCTCGGATGCATGATCTGAGGGCACAACCACAACACACTACACCTTTCTTTAGCCTAAACAGCTATGTAGATTTGAGTGACCAGTTGCCCAAGAGAGACCCACTTACACCCAACTTTGTCCCACACTATCCGCATGTGTCAGCATCGTATGAATCTGGATATGGGGGAGATGATTCCAGAAACCTAAACTGCTCGGAGTCACCAATCGAGAATTCGACTGGTTGGCGTTTCGGGGAACCATTTGGTGATGAATATGAACCTATCACGTGTGATACAGAGGATGAAGGAGGCAAGGTTAACCAAGACGTTAACCAAAGCGTTGGGCAGGAAGAGAAAGATACCAACTCCATTTCTTTAGATCTGGAGATGGGACTACCCAAGACATCCCAATGCGAGGTAGGTGAGAGTTCTGGAATGAAGAAAAAGAAGAAGAAGATGAGAGGGCGGGTGAATAGAAATCCTCCATGGATGGAAGAAGAAGGTGAGTTGTATCCTACTGGGGATACATACGAGTCACTGTCCAGTTACTTTGGCATGACAGATCTTTGTCACGGCACTTTGTCCGATTCAGATTACATACCTACTGGAAGGACCTTCGTTCTGGACGGTATTCGAAAGACAAATCGCTGTACCGGATGGACCCCAGGGATGTACGCGGAGGCGAGTTATGATGATGAGGAGTAGAGCTCCAAGGAAGAATAAAGTAGTATAGGTGGTATTGTAATAGAACGTATTTTAAATTCCGTTGGCTTGGGCTTTAAGCCAAATAAGTGGTTATATATGTACCACATGTAATATAAGTGTGTATGTTATGCAATATACAGTGTATATACATAATAAATGTTTGTTTTGGATTTGCTTCTTGATTTCATTGTGTGACTAGTTCTAGGCAATGAGTTGAGCTCAGAAAACATTTGCATGGTGTAATTATGAGTAATCGCTCTTTGTTACAGGACTAGGGAGAAATGGCGTTAGTTGAAACCGAAGATGCTCGGAGAGAGCGGGAGGCGAGAGAAAAAGAAGAGGCAGATGCAGTAGCGAGAGCGGAGAATGCACCACCACCACCACACCCAATGATGCATCCAGACTTCCAACAATACATGAGAGCAATGGAAGAAGATAGAAGGAAGTATCCAGTCAGCAAACCAATACCTGACCGGAGTTTTAAACCCCGATTCCGACCTACTGGTAATCAGTACAACCGGGGAGGTCAGAGTCAGAACCCAAGGAACCAGATCATCTGTCACAGTTGCGGACAGAGAGGTCATGTGCAGAAAGATTGTCAGAAACCCAAAATCATATGTTATTGTTGTGGGAAGGATGGACACATCAAGCCTGAGTGTCCAAACAAGGCGTCATGGAGTGGTCAAAGCTCAGGAGGACGAGGTGGAAGTGACAACAACAACAACAACAACAACAACAACAACAACAACAACAACAACAACAACAACAACAACAACAACAACAACAACAACAACCGCAACTACAACAACAACAAGAGGGGCAAGCCGTATGGAAAGCTGAATTGCACAACTTTGGAGCAAGCGGAAGAGTCGGATCAAACAGTCTTAGGTACGCTCACCATTCTTACTCATCCTGGCAAAGTCTTATTTGATACTGGAGCAACCACATCATTTCTTGCACGGGAATTTGTGGAAAAATTTGGGCTTAGATGTTCTAAGTTAGAAACCCCTATAACTGTTCTATCTACGGGGGGAACGATATTAGTAACCCATGTGAAAGAAGCACAGGTCATAACCATTTGTGACTGTGTGTATTTCGCGGACCTATTCATCATTCCTATGAAGGATATATCAGTCATCCTAGGGATGGACTGGTTGACGGAGAATGGAGCAGTGATCAACTGTGGAAACAAAACCATATCACTTCGCAGTTCAATTGGAGGTCAAATAGTTTTCCAAGGAGACAAATACACTCAGTTGGAGATAGGATTGGAGCTTAACAGTCTGAAGGAGGTGAGGATTGAAGATATCCCTGTAGTAAATGAATTTCTAGATGTATTTCCCAAGGAACTACCGGGAATGCCACCCGATAGAGAGATAGAATTCACAATCGATCTGATTCCAGGCACAACACCAATAGCTCCACCACCATATAAGATGGGACCAAAGGAGTTAGTGGAACTAAAAGCTCAGATAGATGAACTGGAACAGAAGGGATTTATCCAAGAAAGTGTGTCACCATGGGGTACACCAGTTATTTTTGTGGATAAAAGAGATGGAGGCAAGAGAATGTGTGGAGATTACAGGAATCTTAACAATGTAACAATCAAGAACAAGTACCCTTTACCTAGAATACAAGACCTTTTTGATCAAGTTCAAAGAGCTGGAGTATTCTCGAAGATAGATTTAAGGTCAGGATATCATCAAATCAAGATCAAGAAGGAGGATGTGCCTAAAACAACGTTTGTATCAAGGTATGGACACCATGAATACTTGGTTGTACCATTTGGACTAACAAATGCACCAGCTATTTTCATGAATTTGATGAACAAGATATTCATGAAGTACTTGGATAAGTTCGTGATAGTGTTCATAGATGATATTCTAATCTATTCCAAAGATAAAGAAGAACATGCCAAGCATTTGAAGATAGTTCTGCAAATTTTGAGAGAACATCAGCTTTATGCAAAGTTCAGTAAGTGCAAATTTTGGTTAGAAAGTGTTGAATTTCTTGGACACGTCATAACCAAAGAAGGAATAGCGGTGGATCCAAGCAAGGTTCAGTCAGTATTGGAATGGAAGTCACCCAAAAATGCTAAGGAGATACGAGGATTTCTAGCTATGGCAGGCTATTATCGGAGGTTCATTGAAGGATTTTTGAAAATTGCAGGACCAATGACCAAGTTACTCAAGAAAAATACTCCATTTGTGTGTACTGATGAATGTGAAACAAGTTTTCAAACACTCAAGGAGAAGTTAACCACATCACCGGTGTTAGCAGTTCCTGAACCAGGGAAGGATTACACGGTGTATTGTGATGCATCCAAGAATGGACTTGGATGTGTTCTTATGCAAGATCAGAAAGTAATAGCTTATGGATCAAGACAGTTGAAACCACATGAACACAACTACCCAGTACATGATCTAGAGTTGGCAGCAGTTGTTTATGCTCTAAAGAGTTGGAGACAATTTCTGTATGGATCCAAATGTGAGTTATACATAGATCATAAGAGTTTGAAATATTTCTTCACTCGGAAGGAATTAAACATGAGACAGAAGAGATGGTTAGAGTTGATTAAGGATTATGACCTTACAATCAATTACACACCCGGCAAGGCTAATGTAGTAGCAGATGCCTTAAGCAGAAAGAGTACTGAAAATCAACCTACGGAATGGGAGATTCCAAAAGAACTTCAGAAAGAGCTAGAGGAAGCCCATATTTTATTTATTCAAGGTGTTACCATGGGAAGTATAGCAACTATGAGGATCATGGATGAGATGTATTCAGACTTAAAGTATGAGATCATTCGAAAACAAGCGGATGATTCATTCATCCAAGAGGAAATCAAAAGGATTGGAGAAGGTAGATCATCGGAATTCAATCTCGGGGAGTTTGATTCCCTATATTTTCAGAAAAGAATATGTGTACCGGATGATCCAGAAGTGAAGTCAATCATATTAAAGGAAGCACATGAAACCCCTTATTAAATACATCCGGGAAGTACTAAAATGTATATGGATTTGAAAGGGATGTTCTGGTGGAACAACATGAAAAGAGAGATAGCTCAATATGTCTCAGAATGCCATACATGTCAACGAGTGAAGGCAGAACATCAAAGTCCTGCTGGATTACTCAAACCACTAGAGATACCAGAGTGGAAATGGGATGAAATCAGAATGAATTTTGTTACTGGTCTACCAATGACTAGTAAAAGGAAATATATGATATGGGTAATAGTAGATAGACTTACCAAGAGTGCTCATTTCATAGCGGTAAATCAAAAGGATACTTCGGAAAGGCTTGTGGATATATATGTTAAAGAAATAGTTAGCAAGCATGGAGTACCAAAGAAGATTGTCTCAGATCGAGGTTCGATCTTTACTTCAGCATTTTGGAAACAACTCCAAGAAGCTTTGGGATCCAAGTTGGATTTCAGTACAGCATATCATCCACAAACCGGAGGACAAACCGAAAGAACCAATCAGATACTTGAGGACATGCTTAGAGCTTGTGCTCTAAACTTTGGAGGCTCATGGGAGGACCATTTACCATTGGCGGAATTCTCATATAACAATAGTTATCAGAGTAGATCCCCAATTTGTTGGTTTGAAACCGGAGAGAACAAGGAGTTTACACCGGACTACATCAAGGAGAGACAAGGAGTCATCGAGGTGATCCGGGATAGACTCAAAATAGCTCAAAGTCGACAAAAGAGTTATGCCGACCAAAGGAGAAGAGTTTGGGAGCCAAAAGTAGGAGACATGGTATATTTGAAGGTTAGACCAATGAAAGGACTCAAGAGGTTCGGAGTAAAAGGAAAGTTAAGTCCTCGATATATAGGACCATTCAAGATACTCAGTCAGAATCGAGGAACAACTTTTGAGTTAGAATTACCCGAGCAACTAAGTCTGGTTCATAATGTATCTCATGTATCACAACTCAGAAAGTGTTTGAAGGCACCAGATGACCCCATCACACATGAAGAAATAGAATTGCAATCTGACCTAACTTATGTGGAGAAGCCTGAAAATATCTTGGAAGTACAGTGGAAGAAGTTAAGGAATAGGGCAATCAAATACTGCAAGATCCAATGGCAACATCATCCTGAACGAGAAGCAACATGGGAGACGGAAGAAGAGCTCAGGAAGTCTTACCCCGAGCTATTCAGGTACCAATATTAACTTCGGGATGAAGTTTCTGTTAAGGGGGAGAGGCTGTAATAACCCAGAACATAGGAACAACGAAGGGTAGATTTAGGAATGGGATGTGCATTTCATCGCAAAACGAGGGAAATTTTCGCGCCTTATTGCAACTAAACCTAAGAGGGATCGAGGTTCTCTCTCATTTTGCAATTAGGGTTAGGCAATGTGAGTTAGGGAAATTTCGACATGATCTCTTTTGTATCTTGTTGATTTGGGAGTTGATTTCATTTGACAAGTAATAATACATTGATAACATTAAACAATAAGCAATATCGATTATAGAAAATGGAATTCACAATTTAAATACAACTTATGAATTCAAATGACTTTGAATTTCAAATTGAAAAATAAATACAACAATTATTCAGAAATATAATCATTACATAAACCAAAAGGCTCATAAGCAAAACTTGAGCTTTATTGATATCACAACACAATATACATTGTCTTTACAATAATCTTGATACAAGAATTAAAGGAAGATAAACAGAAATAAAAAGGAAGATTACAATATTTGATCCTAAACTAAAAACCTAGACTAAAGACTTGGAAGAATACTTCTATGGTCATATTCACCTTCAAAAACCTGCAAAACAAAACAAAGACACTAGCCAGGGGTTAAGAAACTAGCAATATTCAGTTTGGTCAGTTAAACAAGTGTCATGTACACTTGTGCATGTCCAAAGATTTGGACAGTATCAAGATAAGAGCACCAGCAGACCAAACCTGAGCACCTCAGGGGCTCAAGTTTCACCACAACACCTGTTGGTGCTATGCATCAACAGCACAACACCACAGGTGAGTCACTAGACATGCCAGGGTAAGGTTTCAAGGCCAGAAGAGAACCACAACAGTAATAAATAGGCAGAAACCCTAGAAACCATGCCCTGTCGACCAGAGCAACATTCAGCAAGCCACATCCAAGAACAACATCCAGTGTTCTTCACTGTTTTTGCTCAAGAACAGCACCAGTTAGCACACCAACCAGCAATTCATCCAAAAACCAATAAGTAAACCATCAAGGCATCATGGTGACTTAGGGAGGAGATCAAGCCAAGCACTGGAGGTGAAGGGCTGTGCACATAGATCAAACCCCAAGTCTGCATCAACAAAATATTTCTTTCTAGGAGCTGGAACAAGGTATACCAAGTTCCTGGATTGGATCCAGTGGATCCAATCCATTATTCATGCATGACATAGGTCATGGGGTATGAGCAGATGCTCAAGGGATAAATCATCACTTGGTTTTCACCAAGGATCACTGGCAGTATAGTAAGCCACTAAAACAGAAACTATCTAGATACAAGTCTTATGCACAGAAGCTAGAGTTCATGCACAGATGCACACACTAGTAAGAACACATGCACAGACAACACCAGTAGATGAATTGCAAGGAATAGTAGCTATCAAAGACTACACAGTAAGATCCTAAGCATGTAACCATCAGGAAAACCCTAAATGTCTTCATAAGTAAGCATATTGGCATTCATATTGATTATGATCCCCAAATATGCAAACCAAGATGAGGAACCAACAAGATCTAGCCAACTATGTGAGCAACCAGTCAGTAGCAATGCTACTGAGGTCACAACAGACATAGAACCATCCAAAACAAAGTCAAATAATAAAGCATCACCATCCAGTAATGGATTCAGACTCCATTTGCTTTCCAATTGATCATGCAAAGTCAAATCATACACAGCAAGACATTTAATCGTTACTGCATAAGCAGTTCATCAATAATTAAGCCATCCAGGCATGAATACATAACAAATTCATGCAATACTTTTACAGTAGCACACTGTGAGGCAACACAAGCACATGTCACTCCATCCTAGCTACTGGATCAAGTCCAGAAGGCTATGGAGGGCAGCAGCACATACACACAGAAGCATAAGTATGCTTGAGTAGCAGCATCAGTAAACAAACCATCCACTTAGCCAAAGAATCCATCAACAACCAAGCCACTGACATTTAATTGATCAAATGGACCAATTAGATCAAGTCAAGCAACACAGAGAGTTTAGCAAACAGAAAATTATTGATCCAATGGATCATTGGATCATACAGAAGGCACAGAAGCACCTCACAAGCATTACAGGCATCACAAGTGTCACAGTAAGGCATAGCAGTACACCTAGACAAGCAAGCATAGGATGCCAGTAAGCACAAGCAAGCATAGGATGCCAGTAAGCACAAGCAAGCTCATAATCATGTATAGCATGGCATAGCAATTAATGGCATGATAGAAGCAGTACACAAGCAACACAAGGCATGAACAGCAAGCATCACACACTGGCCAGTAACCAGAGCTTGGTGAATTGGCCAGGGCTTGCAGAGAAGAAGCATAGGATGATTAGGCAGCAGTAGCAAGGTGCTTGTGACGGTACAACACACGTCCGTTGGGAACCCCAAGAGGAAGGTATGATGCGTGCAGCGGCAAGTTTTTCCCTCAATAAGAAACCAAGGTTATCGAACCAGTAGGAGTCAAGAAGCACATTGAAGGTTGTTGGTGGCGGAGTGTAGTGCAGTGCAACACCAGGGATTCCGGCGCCAACGTGGAACCTGCACAACACAATCAAAGTACTTTGCCCCAACTTAATAGTGAGGTTGTCAATCTCACCGGCTTGCTGTAACAAAGGATTAGATGTATAGTGTGGAAGACGATGTTTGCAAAGAACAGTAAGAACAAGTATTGCAGTAGATTGTATTCGATGTAAAAGAATGGACCGGGGTGACGTGGGCATTACCCTTCGGGTAACCGACATTGCCCTATCCTGTATTGATTAGTTGGAGGCCCATGAAGACACCTGGAGGCAAGATGGGCCACCTGGATGGCGCACCAGAAGATTCCTTGGAAGGCAAGATAAGGAAGCAGCCGAATTTATATTCAAAACTAGCGGTAGTACCTAGTCGTACTCGGTTAGACCTCTTGAGACCTGGCCTCATATATAAAGGCCAGGAGAGGGGCTGCTGAGGGACATATAATCAATCACAGCAACTATAGCCACCAGGAAAACTAGAGCTAGGTCACCATAGCACTTAGCCTCTCGACGAGATCTTAGCCGAACTATTCGGCACCCCATTGTAATCCATTATCATCATAATCAAGAACAGACAGGCAAGACGTAAGGGTTTTACCTCATCGAGGGCCCCGAACCTGGGTAAATCGCTCTCCCCGCTTGTCTGTGAACCGATGTCTCGTGTCAGCTTGCAGGATTCCGCTAACCCTAAGCCCCAAACGGAGGGCATTGCCGAGGAGTACCCTCGACAATTGGCGCCGTCTGTGGGAAACCTGTCGGCACAAGACCAGACATCGGCGGAACCCGTCATGTCATCGGCAGCTTCATCAGCACCGTCATCGCCTCATCTGGGAAGCCCGGTTCGTTTCGGCTCCTACGAATTCACCCCGCACAGCGACTCGTCTCGCTCGACTTTCTCCGATTTGCAAGGCAACATGGAGATGACCTTCGGGAGCGTCCACTACAACGTCAACTCGGAAGGAATTCTTCGGCTGCTGGAATCGCCCATCTCCAGATCGACGAGCCCAAGCGCATCGTCATCACTCGACCTTTCGGCTGGCTTGACAAGCCCGTCGATTTCGCCCGCGCCTTCGACTCCCCGTTCGGTATCCTCCATGTCAGTCGGGTCCGAAGATCCCGCGTCCTCGGAACTAACCTTGTACTACTGCACGAACTGCGACACCAGGCACGGGCTGGGATCGAGCGACACGCCGTTCATCTGCAATGCCCACTATTCATCGGGAGAGGACAGCATCGACAGCATCACCCAAGGAGACACCCGAAGAGCGGCGCCCCTTCAAGTTTATGTTGCTAACAGGGGAGACGGAGATCGCACCCCCCGTTCCAGCAGGCGAGCTAGTTTTGAGAACAACGCCAGCAACAACAACAGCGACCATACCATCGCAGAGGAGGAGTGGGCAGTAGCCAGGGCAGCCGTGCTTAACAACACGCCGCTTCCGGCGGGAACCACGGTTGGCACTCTCAATGCTTACCGCTCCATATTGGAGAAAAATCGGGAGCGACTATCCAAGGAGCAAGCCACCCTCGAGAGACGCCTATCCGCGATAGACCGATCCAGCGAGCGACGAAGGGGCTCGCAAGGAAGCGCCTCTCGAAGTACTCACGGGGGAGGCAAACATCGATCAAGAATGTCCAGGCTCTCGGAAGACGATGCTAGAGAAATAACATCAAATCTGACCACGTCCTTCATGACCAAAGACACCGCGGGCATGCCACGACCAAAGACCGTCGCGGGAGCAACCGCCAATCTTGCTGCGTACCTCATTGATGTCTACGCCTCCTCCTTTTCCTGTAGACAGTGTTGTGCCTCCAAGAGCAGAGGTTTGTAGAACAGCAGCAAGTTTCCCTTAAGTGGATCACCCAAGGTTTATCGAACTCAGGGAGGAAGAGGTCAAAGATATCCCTCTCATGCAACCCTGCAACCACAAAGCAAGAAGTCTCTTGTGTCCCCAACACACCTAATAGGTGCACTAGTTCGGCGAAGAGATAGTGAAATACAGGTGGTATGGATAAATATGAGCAGTAGCAACAGCACCAGAAAAGTGCTTTGCTATCCAGGACTGGCTTGTGATGAATGGTGGTAATATTGCAGGCAGTAGAGATGCAGTAAAACAGTAAACAAGCAGCGATAGAAGTATTTAGGAACAAGGCCTAGGGATCATACTTTCACTAGTGGACACTCTCAACATTGATCACATAACAGAATAAATAGATAGATGCTCGACTCTACACCCTCTTGTTGGATGATGAACACCACTAACTGTGTAGAATTACACGAACCCTCAATGCCGGAGTTAACAAGCTCCACAATATTCGATGTTCATATTTAAATAACCTTAGAGTGCATGACAGATCAACATAACCAAACCAAATACTAACATAGCATGCACACTATCACCTTCACACTACGAAAGGAGGAATAGATCACATCAATACCATCATAGCAATAGTTAACTTCATAATCTACAAGAGATCACAATCATAGCCTACGCCAAGTACTACACGATGCACACACTATCACCATTACACCGTGCAGGAGGAATAAACTACTTTAATAACATCACTAGAGTAGCACACAGATAAATTGTGATACAAAACACATTGCAATCATAAAGAGATATAAATAAGCACTTCACTATGCCATTCATAACAGTGAATAAGTATTCTGTGAAATATAGCCTAAGAGACCCACACGATGCACACACTGTCGTGGTATAGTCACGGCATATGCCATAGGATGGCTAAAGGTGGTTCCTAGATGATCTCACGGCGGTATCCGGATGCGGGTATGGGGACGAGCGACACGGTCGACGTACCCAGGTTCGAGGCCCTCCTGTGGAGGTAACACCTCTACTCCTGCTATGAGTGTATATGATGATCACACAGTATAGTGGTGCTCCTAGAGCTGTATCCGGCTTGCCCTGGGAGGCTAAGGTAGACGAAGGTCTCTCTCACAGGGCAGCGCTAAGAATAGAATGAAGAGAGAATGATCGATCCCCTGCACGAGAGGGGGTAGTGCGGCTTATATAGGCACCGACACTTTACATAAAAGACCCTATAGTCTACTGGCCGGCTTGGCCGACTCCGGCTTCTGCTCCTTCCCGAGGTACTGACGTCAGTAGCCGTTGAGGCCTTATGGCCTGTCCCATCCGGCTGCCCAGGTCAGCGGTATGGAGTGGAAGCGTCCCTGTCGCCATCATGCACTGTAGCCGGTACGGATTGCCGTAAGCCATGATGGCCTGTCCGGCGCGTGGCACTATTGCTCCACAGTGCCCCGCGCTTTACGGGAAGTGAGGTCAGTGTGGACCTGCGAACCCGGATCACCTACCCAGTTCCTTCTCGTGCAAGACTCGCCAGCCTCGAGTCGGTCTGGAGTACAAACCCCAGTCGGATATGTCTTGTAGAAGCCGGCCCAGCTACAGCGCAGACGGCCGCAGCCAGGCCGACTAGAACTTAGAGCCAGCCGGCTGCTCCTCAGCCGGCCTTTGCCGTCAGCCGGCCAACCACAAGCCGGCTGCCCCGCGTCCATTGCCCTACCCGGGGTCTTCCCCCCGACACACACTGTCACCTTTACACACGTGGGACAAGGAGTCTCCGGAGATCACATAAGTAAAATCCACTTGACTAGCACAATGACATCTAGATTACAAGCATCATCATATGAATCTCAATCATGTAAGGCAGCTCATGAGATTATTGTATTGAAGTACATAGGAGAGAGATTAACCACATAGCTACCGGTACAGCCCCGAGCCTCGATGGAGAACTACTCCCTCCTCATGGGAGACAGCAGCGTTGATGGAGATGGCGGTGGTGTCGATGGAGGAGCCTTCCGGGGGCACTTCCCCGTCCCGGCGGTGTGCCGGAACAGAGACTCATGTCCCCCAGATCTTGGCTTCGCGATGGCGGTGGCTCGGGAAGGTTTCTCGTACCGTGGCTTTTCCGTCTCGAAGGTTTAGGTCGAGGGGCTTCTTATAGGCGAAGAGGCGGCGTCAGAGGGGGTCCGGGGCCACCAGACACTAGGGTGGCGCCCCCCCTGGGCCGCGCCGCCACCATGTGTGGGCCCCCTGTGGCCCCTCTCTGGCGGCTCTCGGGTGTTCTGGAAGCTTCATGCAATCCTAAGATGCTGGGCGTTGATTTCGTCCGATTCCGAGAATATTTCCTTACTAGGATTTCTGAAACCAAAAACAGCAGAAAACAGCAACTGGCCCTTCGGCATCTCGTCAATAGGTTAGTTCCGGAAAACGCATAAATATGACATAAAGTATGTATAAAACCTGTAGATATCATCAATAATGTGGCATGGAACATAAGAAATTATCGATACGTCGGAGACGTATCACTCATCAATCAGCGCCCTGAAGGTTCCATGGCTCAAGCTCACCGAGGTGCCCTAGAAAGTCTCGCGATATTGGGAGACAATCTGGTCCCAAGAAAGGACAAGACCACGTTGCAAGCCAGCGGCTCAAAACACCATGCGAGAGATGCTCGGGATGAAATTACTCAGAGCAGAATCGACAAAGCAAGGCGGCGACGCGCCGCCAGAGAGGGACACGACAGTGATTCTTCGGATGAGAGCCAGGAGAACGACGGCGAGCTTAGGGGAGCCGATTGTTTAAGCTACAAAATTCGGGAGGCGATGCCACCCAGGAAGTTCAAACCCACCCCTACCGACGCTGCCAAGTACGATGGGCAGCAGGAGCCAAGATCCTGGATAGAGGATTATCTACAGACAGTGATTCTGCAAAAAGGGAACCAGATAGCAGCAATGCAGTGCCTGCAGCTTTACCTAAAGGACTCAGCGCGAGCCTGGTTAAGAGGTCTGCCGAAGGGTTCCATCAAATCATGGGACGACCTAGTAGAAGCCTTCGTCGCCAACTTCCAAGCAACGTACAAAAGGCCCGTCGGGATCGAAGAGTTATGGCACTGTTAGGAAAAGCAGAAGGAGTCGATGCGCGCATACATTGGGAGATTCACCAAGCTCCTGAACGCTGCAGAAGACGTATCTGTCGACAGAGCAATCGACGCCTTCAGCGATGGCATCCGATGTGAAAGCTATATAGAAGAACTCAGACGCAAAAAGCCGAAAACCATAACCAAGTTAATGGAAATCGCCAACAGCTGGGCCGATGGCGAAGACAACGTTCGAAAGCCACGACAGCGCAGCGACGACGAAGATGATGACCAGCCGAAGCATGACTCGGGTGGTCGAAGGGATCGTAACAAGAGAAGGAAGAACCGCAGCTATGATGACAACAACTTGGTAGCCGCAGGGTACTCTGATCGGCAGGACGATCGGTACGATGACAGGCGAGATGATCGACAGGATGGTAACCGGAACAACTCTGGGAACCGTGGCAACTATAAACCACGACAACAGAGAACCCCCGAACTACCCTACGCTGAGCAGATCAACGCCCCCTGCTACCTGCATTCGTATACCGATTCCAAGGATGGTAAAATAAAGTCCAGCCACATGCTCAGGGACTGTCGGCAGTTCATTGATATGCATAAAATCATCCAGCAGGCAGGCCAGCAACAGCTACCACCACCACCACCACCCCCACCGCAACACCAGGTCCAGCAAGCTCAACCTCATCAACCCAACGAGGCATTCCCACCTCCACGTGGGCAGATGAGTATGATCCACAGGACAGGTGTTTCAAGGAGAGAAATGAAGAAGCTCACCCGAGAAATCAACCTGGCAGAAAGCATCATGGCGAACATCCCTGAGTATGTCGAGTGGTCGTCTCAGAACATCACGTTCAGCCGAGCGGATCACCCGATGACTATACCAAAGCCAGGACACGCTGCCCTAGTGGTCGAAGCGCAGATAGGAGGATCCAAGATGAGCAAAGTCTTCATGGACGGAGGAAGTGGACTCAATCTGATATTCCTTGACACAATCAAGAGTATGGGGATCACCATGAGAATGCTAGAAGAATCAGACACCCGCTTCCATGGGATCCTCCCTACTTCACCAGCGTACTCTCTTGGCAAAGCGTACCTGAACGTCGTCTTTGGCAAACCCGGCAATTTCAGGAAGGAAAAGATCGAGTTCGAAGTCGTGAACTGGGAGTCACAGTATCACGCTATACTCGGGAGACCAGCTTATGCCAAGTTCATGGCTGTACCGCACTACGCATACCTCAAGCTGAAAATGCCTGGGAACAACGGGACAAACATTACATTCTATGGAAGTTTCTCACGCTCGGACAATTGTGATCGGGACTTTCAGAGCATTGCTGCTAAGTTTGGCCTGAGGCAGGAAATTGCTGACCTTCCGCCGAAGAGTTCGTCACGAAGCATCAAGGAAGAAGAACGCGTTAGAGGAGCAAAGAAGAAGTCAGCCGACCTCGCCCTTGAAGCTCCGGCGGTACAAACTTCGGTAGCCCAAGTTTCGGCAGCAAAAGCTTCGGTAGTTGACGATGCAGAAGATATAGGAGGCAGCAAGACACTGAAAATCGCTGCCCAGATCCCTGGCGAAGTCGACGACGCTTCAAAGAACACCAACACGGTGACCAAGCCAGAAGATGAGAAGAACCCCTTCAATACTTAAGCAATCTACTAGTATTTAGTTTCATTTTCCTTTCCAAACAGGGCTTCCCCTTTTTTCGCCCTTTAATCCCGCGTTTTTATTAATAAGAACTTAAGTTTCGATTCCTTGAAAAGCTTTGCAGTTGACCGGAGCACCTAAACCGCATCCTTATAAACCTTGGCAAAAGATGGCCCAACACAGTACGTGGCGAAGGATCGTGCTCCGAAAAATGCCTCTACGAGTGCTACAGGATGCAAAATAAACAAGGACATTAACCCTTCCCTCTGCTATAGATGCATCTACGAGCGCCGTAAATAGCAAGAGTCCGGAAGTACACATCAACACAACCCACGTTCGATATTTTACTTACGGAAATATCAAGGAACAACGGGTTCACCGGCAGTCATTACACCCGAATAATTCGGGAATGGTTGTCGAAGCATATATCGGTTGAAGGCAAAGTTGTGCATACAACGGGATTAGCAAAACCCGCAACACGAGCTGATCACTCAAAAGATTTGCCGGCCAACGAAATACATACACGACTAAACGAGCAATTAAGATTTGCTCCTTCAAAATTTGCCAACGGCATCAACATGGTAAAAATACATATACATGTATCTACCAAATAATAAACGATCCTAACACTTGGATCAAGTAGTCAAAACATCTATACAAGCAACCTTAATTCCTGAAATCACCCTTGCGGAGTGTCTTTTTCTTCACGTGCCTTCGAATCCTTCTCCAGCTTGTCGACAATTATATTGGCAGGTAGCAAAACCTTCGGATACAGCGTCTCCAAGTCACCAGTTGCATTGGCAATAGACAGTAAACTCGTTGAAGGATAACGCGCAAGTACAAGAGCAAGCGTAAACCTAGCCCCTGCAAAGACCTGAGCTCGCACCAAGTCCCGAATCTTCTTGGTATTCCCAAACTCCGACATCAGAGTTAATAGCGTGGGGGGAACTCTGTTCAAGGGAAACATTGTCCTCCAAATTACCCTCAGGGCTTTGTAGCACTTGTCGAAGAAGTGTGAACCTGTTGGACCCGATCCTGAAACTGTGCAACAGCCGAAGCCTTCGATTGCTCCCGCCAGAAAATTTCTTCGGATGACGACAGCTGGGTCAACGCGTGTACACGCTCGTGAATCCGCTTGTTCTCCTCCGCACGATTCAAAGATATGACTGACAGAGCGATCAATAAAAGATTAGCCAGTACATTTCTGGCGGAAGAGTAATGAATACAAGGGTCAGGGAACTTACAGTTTAAACTTTCGGTGGCTTTATGAAGTTCAGTAAGGGCGTAGCGCTCTACATCAGCCGCAATTTCGCCCTTCTTCTTAATGATAGCAGCTAAGGCATAGGTGCTGCGCAGATCCTTCTCCAACTGTGTGATCCAATCCTTCATACGTTGGATCCGATCATCTTCAGAAAGAGCACCCAAAGAATCTTCGACATATGCAGACACAGGGAATACCTGCAAGAAACAGCGTCAAAAAGCATGACAGACCGATTCCTTGAAACATTGGAAGATACTCCCATCGGAAGAATGCAAGTAACAATATTATAACAAAGAGTGTGCTAGCAACATTGCTAGCACAGAGTTTATTACAATCGAAGATTATCCAAGCAAGACAGTGTTTCACATCCAATTAAAGAAAAGTTTGCTACAAAAGATCAGAGCGCTTGAGTCTGGGTCGATAAACTAGGGTCTGCCGACGTCTTCCTTGATGAAACCAACTCAAGAAGCTGGCGTGCACATCTAACGGCTGACGCTTTGAAGGTGCTCAAATTGACCAACCGCCCATCCTCCTCCTTCGGCAGCTCCTTAGACATTTCTTCAATATCGGCCTTAAAGCCGTGACCCATCATAAGTTGGAAGGCGAGGACGGCGCCATAGGTACGCGAAGTGCGTTTGAATACCTCGATAACTTCCTTGGTGTCAATCGCGAAGGCGTCGATCAACTGCCCCAGAGTTTTATCTTGACTAATCTTGGGGAAGATCATCGAGTGTATCCACGCCATGGCACCCTTTCCCTTCTCAAGAAGCTCCCGTGTGAGCTGATGGGAAGCAAGAGTCATCGACAAGCCGTTGGACGGAGAGTTGTTTGGAATTTTGTCCAAGGCGTCGGCAGGAATGTTGGCGGCTTCTGCAGAATGAGAAGAGATCATTGATAAAAGGCTGAGCCCATAAGTGCGATAATTTTCTTTTAGCACAAAAGAGATTACCAAGTAAAGCCAAGGAAGATTGGCGAAGAAGTTCATCCTTTTCAGCCACCCGAGCTTCGGCAGCTAGCCTGGTCGCCTCTTCCTCCCTCAACTTCTCTTTCAGCTTGCCCAGCTCCTCCTTCAAGGAGTCGACTTCTTGGCGGGCCTCGGCAGCTATCTTGACCGCACCATCTAACTTCGAGGAGGAAGATTTAACCTCCTTCTGGAGCCGAACTTTCTCTGCTTCCAGAGAAGTGAATTGGGAAGCGAAGGCCTCCAAAGAGGAGATAACTCCTCGCAGGTCCTAAAAGAAAAAAGGGGGATATTCAATGAAAAATCATTAAGCAAGATACACACCAGAGAAGTTCATGTTGCAATCGAGAGGGACTTACAGAAGGAGGAATCCTGGTAGCGGCAGTTGAAGGAGCATCCTTCCCTTTAGAAAGGGAGGAAGCGGTTGATATCTGGGCTGCGGGGGCTGCTTTAGGAACCGACGCTTCAGAGGCAGCGACGTTCGGCGGAGTGGCTCCGGGTTTGGCCTTCTTGGCCGGCGGCTTGACGAAACCTTCGTCGCTGTGAAGGGAATTGATCGACGAGAAGTTATGAATAGAATGCAAGAAGTAAAAGGATGGAATACAGCTTCAAGGAAGAAGATACTTACATATCGAAGAGGTCATCTTCGTCGGCAAAGCCGCCAGTCGATCTCTTCGCGGGTGAAGACCTGGCCTCCTCCACAGCTGCATCAATAAAGGCATCATGATCAGTGTCATCATCGCGCACTGATCCTTCTGTGTTGCAAGCATCATCGGCTGAGGAAGGAAGGTTGGCATGGGAAGCTTTCGAATCTATCGGGTTGTCACATTCATCCTCTGGATTTACATGTTCGGCAGTACGAAAATCAACAGGGACTGAGAAGCCTCTCCCTTCAGAATTGTCATTTGGTGAATCTTGTAAATTTCCAGAAACTATGGGGGCCTGCTGAAGAATGGAGTGAATAAGAACAATGAAAATATGTCGACTAAGCAAAAACTGTCGACTAAGCGAAAGCAGCATAATAAGGGTATAAGAAAGAAAGTTACCTCTGACAGCGGATGGTTGGCGTCGAGAGGAGCATAGGAAGATATCAATGGGATCGAGTCCTCCTGACTAAAGAGAGTGAGGCGACGGACTTCATCAAGCAGCTCCTTTTCCGACAGTTCAGTGACATTGATTCTGGTTTCATCTTTTGGACCCGTATACATCCACATTGGACGAACCCTCGCCATGACTGGCTGAACTCGACGCCTCAGGAACACCGCTGCTACCTCTGTGCCAATCATGGTTTGTCCATCGGCTTCTTTGATCCGAAGGAATTTGGTGAATAACTCGTCGGCTGCTGCCTTTTCGTCAGAAGAAAGAATGTTCTTCCAGGAATCCTTCGGCTTAGCCTCAAGAACGTCGGCAAAGCAAGGGAGCTGGGACTCGGTTGTCACAGAATCTTTGACATAAAACCATTTCAGTCTCCATCCTTGCACAGATTCTCTCATTGGGAAACTAAAATACTTAACCTCTGAGCGAGCCACGAACCCCACACCTCCAATGACGAAGGATCCATTGCTACTGCTGTACCTCTTAACGTAGAAGATTTTCTTCCACAATCCGAAATGGGGCTCGATGCCCAAAAATGCCTCACAGAGGGTGATAAACACAGCAACGTGAAGGATTGAGTTGGGAGTAAGTTGCCACAGTTGGATTTCATAAGTCCGAAGAAGGCGAAGGAGGAATTCATGGGCAGGAAGCGAAAGACCCCGATGTAGGAATGATAAGAACACCACGGTAAAACCAGCAGGGGGATTGGGCCGAGAGATCGCACCTGGAAGTATCACGTTCCCCTCGTCGGGGGAGACTAACCCAAGGCTTTGAGCCCTCTTTTCATCACGTTTCGTGATGGAGGACGCCAGCAAATCTCCTGGCTTGGCTAATGAGCCTGGTGGCGCCGGCGGCGCCGGAGCTGCGGGAGGAGCATCTGAAGGACTCTTCCTTGAGAGAGTGGAGGAAGATTTGGCGGCGGCCCCATCAGTCGTAGAGCTGCCGGCGGCAGTAACATTTTTCTTCTTCACCATTGTCTAGATATAGGGAAGATTGGAGAAGCGGTGGAGGCGGCGCAGCGGCTGCGGAAGGAAGAAGAAGAAAGGCAAAGGCAGATATGGGAAAAGATTAGGGATTTCTTTCCCTTTGGAAATCTTAAGAGGAGAAGAGTTGCGTGAGCACGTGTCGTTGATGCCAGTCTATCAAACGGGCCTATTTCCGATTGATGGTTGCGGGAATCGAGGAGACACCTTGGTAACTGTACGCAGAGACCGGAAATTGCTTGGAAGCAGGACCAGACAGAGAGAGAATGGGCCCAGCGGGTCACGTCTTGTCAGTCAAAATCAAGATATCGATAAAACGTCATCAATGATGTCATAAAGGTTGCCTGAAGCACTCGAAGGAATAAAAAAACTATCGGATGGTGAACTTGAATCTAAGCACAGATTACGAAGCATCTGCGCTTAGACTCGGGGGCTACTCCCATCGGGAGCGCTGACGCGCACCCGATATGTTGAGGACTCGAAGAAAAAAGCGATGAAGAAAAAGAGGGTTGTTAAGTTCGAGTTTACACCCAGTTGCAAGCACCTGTGCTCAGACTCGGGGGCTTCTCCCATCGGGAGCGCCGGAAGCGCACCCGATAAAAAATTTTGCACTCCAGGATCATGCCCGGGGACTTGATTCTGTGTAGAGTAACGTTGTTTTGCCATCGGTAGTTAACCAACAAAAGTTGGGCACGTTACTCATTATCCCTTGCAAGTGGAAAATATATCGAATGACCTATGAAGACCTGCAGAAAACTTCGGCAGAGGAGAATGCTCGAGTAGTACAACTTGAGTCTACGCACGGATTGCAAGCATCCGTACCTAGACTCGGGGGCTACTCCCATCGGGAGCGCTGACGCGCACCCGATAAAAAGGATGATGCTGATTCAAGGCGAACAAGGGAAATCAACGAGAAAAACATCAACAGAAAACATGCTTCAGTCTCTACCCGAACAATGTTCGGCTAGACACTCGGGGGCTACTGACGTGGGCATTACCCTTCGGGTAACCGACATTGCCCTATCCTGTATTGATTAGTTGGAGGCCCATGAAGACACCTGGAGGCAAGATGGGCCACCTGGATGGCGCACCAGAAGAATCCTTGGAAGGCAAGATAAGGAAGCAGCCGAACAAGGAAAGATTAGATTCAAAACTACTGTAAACCTAGTCGTACTCGGTTAGACCTCTTGAGTCCTGGCCTCATATATAAAGGCCAGGAGAGGGGCTGCCGATGGACATATAATCAATCACAGCAACCATAGCCACCAGGAAAACTAGAGCTAGGTCACCATAGCACTTAGCCTCTCGACGGGATCTTAGCCGAACTATTCGGCACCCCATTGTAATCCATTATCATCATAATCAAGAACAGACAGGCAGGACGTAAGGGTTTTACCTCATCGAGGGCCCCGAACCTGGGTAAATCGCTCTCCCCGCTTGTCTGTGAACCGATGTCTCGTGTCAGCTTGCAGGATTCCGCTAACCCTAAGCCCCAAACGGAGGGCATTGCCGAGGAGTACCCTCCACACGGGGTCCACAGTTCACTAGTGGTGTCTCTCCAATAAGAAATAGCATGTTGGGTGAACAAATTACAGTTGGGAAATTGACAAATAGAGAGGGCATGACAATGCACATGCATATCATGATGAGTAAAGTGAGATTCAATCGGGCATTACGACAAAGTACATAGACCGCTATCCAGCATGCATCTATGCCTAAAAAGTCTACCTTCGGGTTAGCATCCGCACCCCTTCCAGTATTAAGTTGCAAACAACAGACAATTGCATTAAGTATGGTGCGTAATGTAATCAACACAAATATCCTTAGACAAAGCATTGATGTTTTATCCCTAGTGGCAACAGCACATCCACAACCTTAGAACTTTCTGTCACTGCCCCAGATTAAATGGAGGCATGAACCCACTATCGATCATAAATAATCCCTCTTGGAGTTACAAGTATTAACTTGGCCAGAGCCTCTACTAGCAACGGAGAGCATGCAAGATCATAAACAACACATAGATGATAGATTGATAATCAACATAACATAGTATTCCATATTCATCGGATCCCAACAAACGCAACATGTAGCATTACAAATAGATGATCTTGATCATGTTAGGCAGCTCACAAGATCCAACAATGATAGCACATGAGGAGAAGACAACCATCTAGCTACTGCTATGGACCCATAGTCCAGGGGTGAACTACTCACACATCAATCCGGAGGCGATCATGGCGATGAAGAGTCCTCCGGGAGATGATTCCCCTCTCCGGCAGGGTGCCGGAGGCGATCTCCTGAATCCCCCGAGATGGGATTGGCGGCGGCGGCGTCTCTGGAAGGTTTTCCGTATCGTGGCTCTCGGTATTGGGGTATTCGCGACGAAGGCTTTAAGTAGGCAGAAGGGTAGGTCAGGGGGCGTCACGAGGGACCCACACACTAGGGCGGCGCGGGCCCCTCCTTGGCCGCGCCGCCTTAGTGTGGCGCCACCTCGTGGCCCCACTTCGTATCTCCTTCGGTCTTCTGGAAGCTTCGTGGAAAAATAAGACCCTGGGCGTTGATTTCGTCCAATTCCGAGAATATTTCCTTTGTAGGATTTCTGAAACCAAAAACAGCAGAAAACAACAACTGGCTCTTCGGCATCTTGTCAATAGGTTAGTGCCATAAAATGCATAAATATGACATAAAGTGTGTATAAAACATGTGAGTATCATCATAAAAGTAGCATGGAACATAAGAAATTATAGATACGTTTGAGACGTATCAAGCATCCCCAAGCTTAGTTCCTACTCGTCCTCGAGTAGGTAAACGATAACAAAGATAATTTCTGAAGTGACATGCTATCATAATCTTGATCAATACTATTGTAAGCATATGTAATGAATGCAGCGATTCGAAGCAATGGTAAAGACAATGAGTAAACAACTAAATCATATAGCAAAGACTTTTCATGAATAGTACTTTCAAGACAAGCATCAATAAGTCTTGCATAAGAGTTAACTCATAAAGCAATAAATTCTTAGTAGAAAGTTTTGAAGCAACACAAAGGAAGATATAAGTTTCAGCAGTTGCTTTCAACTTGTAACATGTATATCTCATGGATAGTTGTCAACATAAAGCAATATAACAAGTGCAATAGGTAAACATGTAAGAATCAATGCACACAGTTGACACAAGTGTTTGCTTCTAAGATAGAAAGAAGTAGGTAAACTGACTCAACATAAAAGTAAAAGAATGGCCCTTCGCAGAGGGAAGTATGGATTGCTATATTTGTGCTAGAGCTTTTATTTTGAAAACAAGAAACAATTTTGTCAACGGTAGTAGTAAAGCATATGTGTTATGTATAAGATATCCTATAAGTTGCAAGCCTCATGCATAGATTACCAATAGTGCCCGCACCTTGTCCTAATTAGCTTGGATTTACATGGATTATCATTGCATAACATATGTTTTAACCAAGTATCACAAAGGGGTACCTCTATGCCGCCTGTACAAAGGTCTAAGGAGAAAGCTCGCATTGGATTTCTCGCTTTTGATTATTCTCAACTTAGACATCCATACCGAGACAACATAGACAACAGATAATGGACTCCTCTTTAATGCATAAGCATTCAACAACAGATAATATTCTCATAAGAGATTGAGGATCGTTGTCCAAACTGAAACTTCCACCATGGATCATGGCTTTAGTTAGCGGCCCAATGTTCTTCTCTAACAATATGCATACTCAAACCATTCAACTCATGATAAATCACCCTTACTTCGGACAAGACGAACATGCATAGCAACTCACATGATATTCAACAAAGTGAAATAGTTGATGGCGTCCCCAGGAACATGGTTATCGCTCAACAAGCAACTTATTAAGAAATAAGATACATGAGTACATATTCAATACCACAATAGTTTTTTAAGCTATTTTTTCCCATGAGCTATATATTGCAAAGACAAAGAATGGAAATTTAAAGGTAGCACTTCAAGCAATTTACTTTGGAATGGCAGAAAAATACCATGTAGTAGGTAGGTAGGTATGGTGGACACAAATGGCATAGTTTTTGGCTCAAGGATTTTGGATACACGAGAAGTATTCCCTCTCAATACAAGGCTTAGGCTAGCAAGGTTGTTTGAAGCAAACTCAAGTATGAACCGGTACAACAAAACTTACATAAGAACATATCGCAAGCATTATAAGACTCTACACTGTCTTCCTTGTTGTTCAAACCCTCACCAGAAAATATCTAGACTTAGAGAGACCAATCATGCAAACCAAATTTCAACAAGCTCTATGGTGTTTTTTCATTAGTAGGTGCAAAGTACATGATGCAAGAGCTTAAACATGATCTATTTGAGCACAAAAATTGCCAAGTATCAAATTATTCAAGACATTATACCAATTACCACATGAAGCATTTTCTGTTTCCAACCATATAACAATTAACGAAGCAGTTTCAACCTTCGCCATGAACATTAAGAATAAAGCTAAGAACATATGTGTTCATGTGCAACAGCGGAGCATGTCTCTCTCCCACACAATGAATGCTAGGATCCATTTTTATTCAAACAAAACAAAAAAAAACAGACGCTCCAAGTAAAGCACATAAGATGTGATGGAATAAAAATATAGTTTCACTAGAGGTGACCTGATAATGTTGTCGATGAAGAAGGGGATGCCTTGGGCATCCCCAAGCTTAGATGCTTGAGTCTTCTTGAAATATGAAGGGATGAACCACGGGGGCATCCCCAAGCTTAGAGCTTTCACTCTCCTTGATCATATTGTATCATCCTCCTCTCTTGATCCTTGAAAACTTCCTCCACACCAAACTCAAAACAAACTCATTAGAGGGTTAGTGCATAATCAAAAATTCACATGTTCAGAGGTGACATAATCATTCTTAACACTTCTGGACATTGCACAAAGCTACTGAAAGTTAATGGAACAAAGAAATCCATCAAACATAGCAAAACAGGCAATGCGAAATAAAAGGCAGAATCTGTCAAAACAGAATAGTACGTAAAGACGAATTTTTCTGGGGCACTTAACTTGCTTAGATGAAAATGCTCAAATTGAATGAAAGTTGCGTACATATCTGAGGATCACGCACGTAAATTGGAAGATTTTTCCGAGTTACCTACAGACGGGGCTACTCAATTTCGTGACAGTAAGAATTCTATTTCTGCGCAGTAATCCAAATCTAGTATCATCTTTACTATCAAAGACTTTACTTGGCACAAAAATGCAATAAAATAAAGATAAGGAGAGGTTGCTACATTAGTAACAACTTCCAAGACTCAAATATAAAACAAAAGAGCAGAAGTAAAATCATGGGTTGTCTCCCATAAGCGCTTTTCTTTAACGCCTTTCAGCTAGGCGCAGAAAGTGTGTATCAAGTATTATCAAGAGATGAAGCATCAACATCATAATTTTCACAACTTGTCACAATAGGTATTTTAGTTGTTCCATTATCTATAGTGGTACTAAGGGCTTTGTCTATTTTAGGCCTATAATAGTTCTTTGGCTTAGGCACTTTAGAGACATACATGAACTTTTGCTCCTTACCCACATAAGCTTTCTCCTTATACTTAAGAGAAGAAAAAGTTGAACCCAAGGTTCCCATAGCTTCTTCAAGTTCACTAATCCTATGGGTTTGATTATCATGAGTAGCACAAGCTTCTAAGACGGCAATTCTCTCATTAATTCCACCTAGAGATTTATCAAGTTTATCAGTGCTATTAAGTAATGTTCCCAATTTAGTCTCAATACTTGGAAGATTTTGCTCTATGGTCTCCATCTTTTTCATGACATCTTCAAGAGAGATTTCAATTTTAACTTCATTAACAGGTGGTATTCCAAATAGACTCTCAATAATGCAACTAGCTTCTAAAGCAGGAGTGCCTAGGAAATTACCTCCCGCGAGACAATCAAGAACATACCTATTCCAGCTAGAGATACCAACATAAAAATTCCTGAGTAAGATAATAGTGAGTGTTTCTTGGTGCACCTATTATGAGCATCACTAATTCTATACCAAGCATCTTTTAAACATTCTCCCCCTTGTTGCTTAAACGAACGAACTTCAACTTCAGGATTACTCATTTTTTTAGTAATAGTAAATAAAGCAAACTAGATAAAGTAAATGCAAGTAACTAATTTTTTTGTGTTTTTAATATGGAGAACGCAAACAAGATAGTAAATAAAGTAAAGCAAGTTACTAATTTTTTTTGTATTTTTGATATAATGAACAAACAAAGCAGTAAATAAAATAAAGTAAAGCAAGACAAAACCAAAGTAAAGAGATTGGAAGTGGGAGACTCCCCTTGCAGCGTGTCTTGATCTCCCCGGCAACGGCGCCAGAAAAATGTTGCTTGTGACGGTACAGCACACGTCCGTTGGGAACCCCAAGAGGAAGGTATGATGCGTGCAGCGGCAAGTTTTTCCCTCAATAAGAAACCAAGGTTATCGAACCAGTAGGAGTCAAGAAGCACGTTGAAGGTTGTTGGTGGCGGAGTGTAGTGCGGCGCAACACCAGGGATTCCGGCGCCAACGTGGAACCTGCACAACACAATCAAAGTACTTTGCCCCAACTTAATAGTGAGGTTGTCAATCTCACCGGCTTGTTGTAACAAAGGATTAGATGTATAGTGTGGAAGATGATGTTTACAAAGAACAGTAAGAACAAGTATTGCAGTAGATTGTATTCGATGTAAAAGAATGGACCGGGGTCCACAGTTCACTAGTGGTGTCTCTCCAATAAGAAATAGCATGTTGGGTGAACAAATTACAGTTGGGCAATTGACAAATAGAGAGGGCATGACAATGCACATACATATCATGATGAGTAAAGTGAGATTCAATCGGGCATTACGACAAAGTACATAGACCGCTATCCAGCATGCATCTATGCCTAAAAAGTCCACCTTCGGGTTAGCATCCGCACCCCTTCCAGTATTAAGTTGCAAACAACAGACAATTGCATTAAGTATGGTGCGTAATGTAATCAAAACAAATATCCTTAGACAAAGCATTGATGTTTTATCCCTAGTGGCAACAGCACATCCACAACCTTAGAACTTTCTGTCACTGTCCCAGATTAAATTGAGGCATGAACCCACTATCGATCATAAATACTCCCTCTTGGAGTTACAAGTATTAACTTGGCCAGAGCCTCTACTAGCAACGGAGAGCATGCAAGATCATAAACAACACATAGATGATAGATTGATAATCAACATAACATAGTATTCCATATTCATCGGATCCCAACAAACGCAACATGTAGCATTACAAATAGATGATCTTGATCATGTTAGGCAGCTCACAAGATCCAACAATGATAGCACATGAGGAGAAGACAACCATCTAGCTACTGCTATGGACCCATAGTCCAGGGGTGAACTACTCACACATCAATCCGGAGGCGATCATGGCGATGAAGAGTCCTCCGGGAGATGATTCCCCTCTCCGGCAGGGTGCCGGAGGCGATCTCCTGAATCCCTCGAGATGGGACTGGCGGTGGCGGCGTCTCTGGAAGGTTTTCCGTATCGTGGCTCTCGGTACTGGGGTATTCGCGACGAAGGCTTTAAGTAGGCGGAAGGGTAGGTCAGGGGGCGTCACGAGGGGCCCACACACTAGGGCGGCGCGGGCCCCTCCTTGGTCGCGCCGCCTTAGTGTGGCGCCACCTCGTGGCCCCACTTCGTATCTCCTTCGGTCTTCTGGAAGCTTCGTGAAAAAATAAGACCCTGGGCGTTGATTTCGTCCAATTCCGAGAATATTTCCTTTGTAGGATTTCTGAAACCAAAAACAGCAGAAAACAGCAAGTGGCTCTTCGGCATCTTGTCAATAGGTTAGTGCCGGAAAATGCATAAATATGACATAAAGTGTGTATAAAACATGTGAGTATCATCATAAAAGCAGCATGGAACATAAGAAATTATAGATACGTTTGAGACGTATCACAAGGCCTGTATGATCATAGGATCATCAGGAGGCCGAAGAGCAAGAGGTAGAAGAAGCACAGTAGCATGGGAGGCGCACAGACAAGGAGATGAGAAGGAGGAGGAGCAGAAGAACCTTACCCGCGCCTGGAGGCAGAAGCTATGGCATGGCGCGGCAGTGCCCGCGCGGCCATAACAGCTGCAAAGCCAGGGTAGACGCCGGCGTTACGCCGACGAGCACCAGCACAGCACATCACCAGGGGACGACGGCACAGCCGCTGCGAGCACAGCACCCGCGCCAGGTCGGTCCCAGGCACGCGCTCGCGTCAACGACGAGGATGTCAGCTCGTCGGAGATGGCGAATCGGCGGAGGCGATTCTCCACGAGATCCAGAGAGGAGGCGATCTGCCAGAGGAGGAAGAAATCGACGGAACCACGCGGACAGATCGATAGATCGTCGCGCGGCGGTTCAGATCGTATAGGTGGCGAGGCCAGGGGAGCACGGGGGTGGCCGGAGCATGGCGGCGGCCATGGCGGCGACGCCATCGCCTCGCGGTCGCCAGAGCGTTAGGGTTAGGGCGAGAGAGAGAGTAAGAGATGAGTGGGTGGGCCGACGTGGTCGGTGGCCACCAAGCGGGAACTTGGCTCAGCCAAATGCGCCGACCCAATTGGGCTCATTTAGTTATTTTAGTTGGGCCAGGGCTATTCTGGTAATTTCACATTTAAAATAACCCTGTATTTTACCAAATTTCAAATAAATTATTGGAAACTCTAAAAAAAATCAAGAAAAATAAGATTTATGAATCATAAATTATTTTTAACAAGAATAAAATAAGGAATGAAGTTTAAAACACAAATTCAAATTTGGAATTTTGAAATGTAAAAGTAAGACTTGGAATTTTGAATTATTATTTCCTTGTATAAAAAAATCAAGGAAAAACCTCAAATAAGTTCAAATATTATTCCAAGACATTTCTGTTAAAGAAAGATATTTTCCAAAGGAAAATACTCTATTCTTCTTATTTCCAAAAATATAGAGACAACTCTATTAATTCAAATTATTTTGAAATCAATAATATTCACAAAAGTAAAGTGGTATTACTATGAACCATTTTTCTTTATGAGATGAATGTGTTTTTACAATTAAAAGCAATTGCAAATTACTGCCAAAGGCATAAATCTTAATTCAACCATAAATTTTAATAAATAATTGGGGTAAGGGATTTCACCTAAAATAATACATTCATAACTGCATTATTTGGATTTTATAACATTGTCCTTACTGGACAATGATGCTTCTTTACAGAACCCGAGGTCCAGGTTCCATCCACTGCATTGAACTGCACTATCTCGCAGTCCACAGGCAAGTTCACCCTTGCTCATATCGACTTGAGTATTTTCTATCAATTTACCACAAAGCTATATACTTACCATTCCTGCATTGAAAATGAAATGTTACTTTTTCAATTATGAATATGACTATGTGGATGGCAATGGAACCATGGTATGTGTTGATATGGTGGAGGTTCCATTGCATGGATTTTATTAACCTAGGAGTAATTACCAATGCCGTCCAGTGATTCTAGCGCCGTACATACCGCGTTAACCATGAGATCTATAATGGCTCTAGGGAAGCCAGCTGTATCTTTTCCCTCCTGCATGTCAACGGACTTGATAGGGCCTGGCGGGGTGTTGGGAGAACACTACCGTAGGTTGGGAAATCCTTTAAAATCCCCACCCGTGTGGATGAGAGGCTCTACCGTCTATGATGGATTGTCCGACATACATCGTGGGTAAAGCCGTATTATTGGGAGATGTCTACCGGGGATGTATGGGTGGACAAAAGGGTGGGTTTGCAGGGTCGCGGAGAAGGTGGTGTGGGCTTGGATCTTCTTTCCTGGCCTCACACCAAAGGAAGTGTGAACGGGGGCAAGTCCCTGCGGATGGCAAAAAGGATGGGATCTCTTATGGGAAAAGTAACGCACCTCTGCAGAGTGTATCAAATTGTGGCTGTCACTCCTTGTTCCGGGAAGGGAACTGCGAACGCGGCAGGAAAGGAACTCCACGAAGTTCTGGTCAACCTGTGAAGACTGACGGGCATAGTTTTCATAATAAAAGCAACCTTTTGAAGAAATGCTTTCGAAACATGCATTGAACTGAGATTTCCTGATCAATGGTCGTAGCTAGTGCATCAAACACCTTTTTCTCTTTTGAACTTGCTGAGTACCTCTGTACTCACTTTCTTTCGACACCTTTGCTAGATTGTGATACGGAAGTGGAGACCATCGCCGATGGAGCACCGGAAGGAGACTACGAGCTGGTCTACGAGGAACCTGATCTTACCGGAGGAGTGGAAGGAGTAGACTATGGGATAGTCTACGGACCCGACGAGAATGAGGCGGAGGAGTAGTGATGAACCGTAGTATCATAGAGCCGAGCAGCGTAGAACTTACCTAAATAAGTTGCTGAGCTCTCTTATATATATATATATGAGTTGTAATCATACTTTAGTAGTATATTCAGGTGTTCTCATTGGACCTGTGAGAATACCAACTTGTCAAGACTAAGTGTTGTAATAATATTTGGAGTGCTATGACCTGCAATGTTTCTGTTGTACCACTCTGAGGGATATGGCAATTGTGAAGAAGTCCCTTCACAAAGATCATATCAACGACTTGTATACTACAACATGCAGTGGTATGCTGGGTCACCGCAATATATCACTTCCCATTTAATTTGCATGCATGTTTCCTTATATATACGATTCTTGGTGGCCAAACACCATGGATGCATGGTGCACTCTAGTTAATTTACTTCTACATATATATCAACTAGAAAAAATATATATATATACACGCGATCGATTAGGGTTCACTACAAGAAAAGTTCTGATACTCAACGTCCAATTTTCATCAGGTATGACCCATTTTTCGTCGCCTATGGGCCTAAGCCGACGATATGAGTTCTATGGTCCAAATTGCGTCAGGCAAAGGCCTACCACGAATTTTTCGGTGCGTCGCGTTTGGGCGCCCTTCGGCCACGGAAAATCGGATCGTTGCAGAAGTGTTTTTGGGAGGCCGTTGACTGCTGACGTCATGCAAACTGCCACGTGACAGACGCCGTTAACTGTCAGTTAACGCCGATAACCGTCTGAAATCCCGTGGTAGATGGTAGGCCCACACAAGGCCTGCCACGCCTTAAGCGGGCGGGCCCATTTAGTTTGCGGGTCGGGCCAGCTGACTTAGTTTGACCGGTCAACTATGTAACTGGGCTAGTCTATTAGGTACGTGGGCCGGGGCTAACCTCTAAGGTTGACTGGTCAAAACATAAATAGGCCGGCGCACTAAGCACGTGGGCCGGGCCGAATGCCTTCGTTTGACCGGTCAAAGGATAGCTGGGCGGGCCCCCTAAAAAGGTGGGCCGAGCCAAATGTCTCTGTTTGACCGGTCAACACGATAAATGGGCCGGCCCACTAGTCAAGTGGGTCGGGTCGTATGTCTCCGTTTGACCGGTCAACACGATAAACGGGCCGGGCCAAATGTCTTTGTTTGACCGGTCAAAAGACAAATGGGCTGGCCCAATAAGCAAGTGGGGTCCAGTTTCCTGTTATCGGGCCGGCCCAGTTAGCAAGTGGGGTCCACCTTAAAGCAAGTGGGCCGGCCCGATAAGTTAGTGGGCCGGCCCAAAAAGAAAAGTGGGGCCATGATACGTCCAAAACGTATCTACTTTCCCGAACACTTTTGCTATTGTTTTGCCTCTAATTTGTGTATTTTGGATGCAACTAACACGGACTAATCTTTGTTTTCAGTGAAGCGTTCTGGTGTCTCGTTTTTGTGCAGAAATCCAACTTTCGGGAAAATCCTCGGAATTTATGCAGAAGGCCCTATTTTCCCAGAATACTGACGGAGCCAGAAGGAGAAGTAAGGTGGAGGCCCGAGGGCCCCACACCACCTGGCGGCGCGGCCAAGGGGGGGCCCGCGCGGCCTGGTGGTGTGGCCCCCTCGGTCGGCCTCCGACGCCCTCCTTTGGACTATTTATCGGCCTCGACCTAAAAACGCATGGAGAGAAGTCGAAGTCGCCAGAAACCCTCCAGAACGCCGCCACATCGCGAAACTCCGCCGCAGGAGCCAGAAGTCTCTGTTCTGGCACTCCGCCGGGACGGGGAATTGGAGGAGATCATCACCGCCATCACCACCGACGCCTCTCCATCAACCAGCAATGTTTCCCCCATCCATGTGTGAGTAATTCCCCCGCTGTAGGCTGAAGGGGATGGTAGGGATTGGATGAGATTGGTCATGTAATAGTATTAGATTGTTAGGGCATAGTGCCTAGTGTCCGTAATTGGTACTTTGATGATATTGTTGCAACTTGTTATGCTTAATGCTTGTCACTAGGGCCCGAGTGCCATGATCTCAGATCTGAACATGTTATTGTTTCATCATGATATTCATTGTTTATGATCTTACCTGCAAGTTGTATACACATGTCGCTGTCCGGAACCAATGGCCCCGAAGTGACAGAAATCGGGACAACCGGAGGGGATGGTAGTGATGTGAGGATCACATGTGTTCACGGAGTGTTAATGCTTTGCTCCGGTACTCTATTAAAAGGAGTACCTTAATATCCAGTAGATTCCCTTGAGGCCCGGCTGCCACCGGCTGGTAGGACAAAAGATGTTGTGCAAGTTTCTCATTGCGAGCACGTACGACTATAATTGGAACACATGCCTATTGATTGCTTTGTACTTCGACACCGTTTTATTATTATCTGCAAATGCCCTGCTATGATTGTTACATGAGTTTCTCTCATCCATGCAACGCCCGTTATCCATCCCTGTGCCTACAGTATTTTAATCCTGCTGTTTACTATAATTACTACTGCTGTCTTTGTTACTCTGCTGCTGTTATTTTACTACTGCTACTGCTATAAAACTGTTACTACTGATAAACTCTTGCGAGCAAGTCTGTTTCCAGGTGCAGCTGAATTGACAACTCCGCTGTTAAGGCTTCCAAGTATTCTTTGTCTCCCCTTGTGTCGAATCAATAAATTGGGTAATACTACCCGCGAAGACTGCTGCGATCCCCTATACTTGTGGGTCATCAAGACTGTTTTCTGGCGCCGTTGCCGGGGAGCACAGCTTTATTTGGAAGTTCACTTGGATTGATATTGTTCGCTTCAAATTCTCCATCATGGGTAAAACTCGCGATCCTAAAGTCGCCATATTACCATCCACTACAAGAAAAGGTACAACTCTGAGTACCTCTGCTGCTCTTGATTCACCATCTGTGATAAGTCAACTTGTTTCACCGCCGCAAGTTTCACTTGCTGGTACTTCTGCTGAATCTGAAAACTCTTATAATACTGATAATATTTCTGCTGTGCTTGATGATAGTGGTTCGTTGGGATCCTTTCTAGATGCTACAATTGCTAGGTCTAGACAAATTGAAAATGCTGAAACTCCTAATGCTACTACACCTGTTAGTTCACCTGAACTTGATTACTCTAGTGATGATCCTGATGAGGATTATGTGGAGCTTAATGATGATTTTATTAATAGATGCAATTCTACTACTGATGCAAGAAAAATTAAAAAGTTTCTCGCACAATATACTGTTAGACATAAGTTATCTCATGATCCTGAATTTGCCACATCTCCTATATGCATTAAGGATAAAGATTATGATTTTTCTCTTGATCTATCTCATATAGCTATTGTAGAGAAAACACCCTTTTGTGGTACTGAAAAAGAAAGTGCTGTAGAACACATGATTGAGCTTTCTTCTATGAGTAGCTTATTTTCTGATGATGTCAAGATGCGTACTTACTTTGTCGTTAAAATTTTTCCTTTCTCATTAAAGGATGATGCTAAAACTTGGTATAATAATTTGCCTCCTGGTTCTATTAAAAATCCAACTGATTTGCGTGATGTTTTCTTTCGAAAATACTTTCCTGCTAGTGCTCAAAATATTGCTTTACAGAAAATTTATAGGTTTGACCAGGGAGATGAAGAGAAATTGCCCGAGGCTTGGACAAGATTTTGTTCTCTTATCAGAGCTCGACCTGGACATGATTTAGAAAAGAATGATCTACTTGATATATTTTATAGTGGACTAACCATTGCATCTAGAGCATATTTGGATAGTTGTGCTGGTTGTGTTTTCAGGAAAAGAACTCCAGATTTAAGCTGAAGAATTATTGGCTAGAATAAGCCGGAATTATGATGATTGGACTACACCTGAACCAACTCCAACGCCAATATTGAAGAAGAGGGGTTTAATTAAATTGAATGATGAAGATATGAGGGAAGCTAAGAAGTCTCTCAAGGAGAAAGGTATTAAATCCGAAGATGTGAAGAATCTACCTCCCATAGAAGATATATGTGAGACAATTCCCCCTTCAACCATGATTGAGGTAAACTCCCTTCAACGCTTTACTAGGGAAGATATTCCGTATTCAAAACCTCCTGCTCAATGCTTAGATGAGTTTGATAATTATATTGTTAAGCAAGAAAATTTTAATATGAGAGTAGAGAATCATCTAATGGAAAATTCTCAAGCTATTAGCAATTTGCATGATATTGTGGAGAGAACCTCCAATGATGTTAAGATGCTTGTTAAACATTTTCAAATGGTTCAAACTCAAATTGATCAACTCACTAAAGTTCAAAATGACTTGTTAAAAAAGAATTCTAAAGAGAAACATGCTTATGAAGTAACAACTAGAGGCGGTGTCTCTACCCAGGATCCTCTATATCCTGAAGGGCATCCCAAAAGAATTGAACAAGATTCTCAACGAATTGAACCTAGTGCTCTTTCTAAGAAAAAGAAGAAGAAACATAAAAATGTTGTAGAATCCTCTGAACCTGTTGATGATCCTAATAGTATTTCTATTTCTGATGCTGAAACTGAAAGTGGTAATGAACATGATAATGACAAAGATAATGATAAGAATGATGCTTCTGATAAAGAAGAGGTTGAAGATGAACCTGAAAAGCATGCTAAAAATAAAAAGTATACTAAAGAAGATTTTATTGCTAAGAAACATGGTAATGAAAGAGAACCTTGGGTGCAAAAGCCAATGCCTTTTTCTGCTAAGAAACTAAAATCAAAGGAAGAAGAACACTATAATAAATTCTGTGATTGGATGAAACCTTTATTCTTGCAAATACCTTTGTCTGATGCTATTAAATTGCCTCCTTATTCAAAGTATATGAAATATATTGTTACTAACAAAAGGAAAATCCCCAATGAGGAAATTTCCACTATGCTCGCTAATTACTCTTTCAATGGCAAAGTTCCAAAGAAGTTGGGCGAACCAGGTATACCTACTATTCCTTGTTCTATTAAGAATAATTATGTTAAAACTGCTCTATGTGACTTGGGAGCCGGTGTTAGTGTTATGCCTTTTTCTCTTTATAAGAGACTTTATTTAGATAAGTTGATACCTACTGATATATCTTTGCAAATGGCTGATAAATCTACTGCTATTCATGTTGGTATATGTGAGGATGTTCCTGTTCAAGTTACTACCAACTGCTTGATATTAACTGATTTTGTTGTGTTAGAAATGCCTGAAGATGATAATATGTCTATTATTCTTGGGAGACCTTTTCTTAACACCGCGGGGGCTGTTATTGATTGCAACAAAGGGAAGGTTACTTTCAATGTTGATGATAAGGAACATACCGTTTATTTTCCCAAGAGGATTGAGAAAGCATGTGGAGTTAATACTATCTCCAATGTGAGAACTATCAAAATTGGAACTATTGATTGTCCTATATATGAGCCTAAAGAAGAATATCAAACTCTCATAATTGGATCCATATCAATCCAATACAAGGTAACTTGATTGATTTGAGGTTTATTTCTTCATATGTTATGTAAAATTTATTTGGTGGCAAGACTTGATCAACCTTGTTAACAAATACTTTTTATATGCATAGAGGGGTAAACATCATCTCTTTCTTCCTCCACTTGTTTTATTTTGCTGTAGCACTTTTGATTTGCAAAGTTCCTTAGTTAATTAGAGATTTCAAAAATTTTCCTGGCCAGTAATAATAAACTTAATACCCAGAAAAGTGCATTTTTCAAAGTTTTCAAAAATTCACAAAAATTATACCGTTGGTCCTATTTTTCGACGAGGCACCTGGGAGCACCAGAGGATGACCAGTGGGGCACCACAGGGGGCCACCCCACCAGCCGGCGCGGCCAAGGAGGGGGGCGCGCCACCCTGTGGTGTGGGCCCCTCCTTGCCCCACTTTGTCATCTCTTTCTCCCAGAATCTTCTCTCTCCCGAAAAAACTCGAACCAGCTTTCTCTCACTCGCGTTTTTGCTCAAGAGCTCAGGATTTTTCGATCTCTTTGCTCAGCCCAGATTTCTTGCTGAAATTTGGCACATTTGCTCCTTGGTATGTGACTCCTCAAATGATCCAAGTAGAATTTCGTTTGGTTGAGTATATCTTGATTATTTTGCTGCTGTAGGTAACATGTATGGTGAGCTTGCATGCTTGTTCTAAGTTGTATAAATTAGTTTTGATGCATGATTAGTACTCTAGCAAGTTCCTATGGTAGTTTCCCTCAATTATATGTCACCAAATCAAATTTTTATATCATTTGTTGAAAATTTCAGAGAAGGGATGAAGAAGTTCAACTTTGGAGAGTTGTTCAAGAAAGGAACAACCAACACCGGGAGGCCTTCTAGGGCCGCCACCCGGATTAGGCGATCGTACAATGAGGATATCATCGCGCCTAGCTTCGCGCCCGAAGAGGACAACGGGGCTCCTAATGCTTCGTCTTTTCCATGCTATGATTTTCTGAGGAATGCAGGGATATTGGAGGATTTCTCTACCCTTGTCAACAGGGCGGGCCTAACCACCTATGTGGGAGATGAAAGGGAGCAATACTACATGCTCACCAAAATCTTCGTTGAGAGCTTCCAGTTCCACAACAAGCAATATGAGCCGACAGTTGACAAGGTATCAACTTGTCAATGCCTATGGATTGTAGGCTAGGGTTTAGTTGGAAGTAGAGGGTAAGTAGATCTCGAAGGTTTCAGCCGAAAAGTACTCGACGATTATGAAAACTAAGGTTTGCAGACAATGATTCGATTGATTCTTCGTCCCTCGACTCCCCCTTTATATAGGAGGTGGAGCGAGGGATTCGTGCTATACAAGTTTACAGAGTCCGGGACGGTTTCTAACTCATCCCGCCAGATTACAAACAACACTTCCTATTACAACTCTATCTTTCCTTAGTAAATCTTGGGCTCCCGAATCTTCTTATTCTTCGGGTATTGGGCCTCCAGTAAACCCCGGGTACCATCTTCGGCAGGCCCATTTGGGATGCCTATGTCAGTAGCCCCCGAGATTTTGCTTGAATCGTAGAGTCAGGGAAAATCTCCACTGTTTATTTTTATTCGGAAGCTTTAACTTTTTTATACTTCTTCACATAAAATTCTATATTGTACAGGGATAATGGTAGTTGGGGCTAGTTCATCTGACGGATCAGGTACTAGTTAACTGCTCTAGTGGCAATCCGCAAAAACCTACTTCAAAATCACGTCCCTGGACATGATCTCGGGATACTGGTGTAAACTTCGACAGGTGCCGCTTAAGGTCTTACCATTCTGTCGAGTCCCAGTCAAATTTATCGGGTACCTAACGCGTCCGTTAGGATTTTTCTTCGCATCTGCTGATACGGATAAAGGTAGCAGAGCGCAGTCTTTGGCGATGCCACGCCCAGCAGAACGGATCTGGGGTCTTACCTTCGCAGATTTGCGGCATTCAGAAATTGATCGCAACTTCGGCGTTCTGAGAATATATTGTCGAGTGCTTTTCCGGCTGTTGGAATGGCACATTTTATCGAGTCACATATGACTTATGTTACTCTCCCGATGGGAGTATATGTAGAGTTAACTATAACTCGAAATATACTCTCTTGCTTTTCTATTTTTCCTTTGTTAACTTCATCGGGCACGCGAACAGCGTTCCCGATGGGAGTAGCCCCCGAGGCTACAACCAAGAACTTGTGCTTGGTTGTAGGCTCAACATTTTAGTCCACCTTGTCGCTATATTGTCATTATTTCCCAATATGATCTCTTTCTTCTTCTTCTCTTTTTTTTTTTTTTTTTTTTTTTTAATCTCTCGGGTGCGCGAACAGCGCTCCCGATGGGAGTAGCCCCCGAGGCTACAGCCAAGGACTTGTGCTTGGTTGTAGGCTCCCACAATTTCTATATTGTCATACTCGAAATTTTACTTTTTTCCAAAGTAGCCCCCGAGCATTTGGGCAAAAACTTGTATTTGGTCAAAGGCTCCCGAAGTATTGAATAATTCTTTCTGTCGCCAATCTTCTTTTATTTTTCTTGTCGACATGCTTCCCTTAATCAAATTTACTTCATCCTTCTCGAATAGTCGTAATTTTTCTGCCCTGTGGGTCCATTGTTTCTATCATGTTGACACGTCGTGCAAGTGGGGGACACACGTCCTCCGCTTTTCCTGGCGCACGTACGGTAACGCCTATCTCAGTAAAAATACTGTTTTGCCCTTGTATCTAGAAGATCCATTCTCACCACACGATTTCTTCATCCAACGGCACACTGCCTCACCCGAGTCTTATATAAACCTTTCTTCAACCTCCGTTCATCCCCTCGCTTGCGCCGCTCACCTGTTCCTCTTCGCAAAACTCCCCCTGCGCCCAACTCTCTCCAATCTTCCGCACGCACACACATTGCTCTGCCCATTGCCGTTGATGCCACCGCGCACGCGTCTGACTTGCCACAGCACCCCGGAATCCAAGATGGCCGCCGAGGATCTTGAGTGGGAGAGATCCAAAATCTCCAACCAAGACACCAACACGCTGAAGAGGCTTGGCCTCATGAAGAAAGAAGGCGCCATCCGCTTCCCTAGCGAAGAAAGCTACCCCAATCCTCCAATGGAGTACCGGGTTAGTTTTGTTGATCATCTAATCCGCGGCCTTTCGACCCCAATCCACGATTTCCTCCGCGGCCTTCTTTTTGTTTATGGGATTCAACTGCACCAGTTGACCCCCAACTCAATCCTTCATATTTCTATTTTCATTACGCTTTGCGAATGTTTCCTCGGAATCCCTCCCAATTGGGCTCTGTGGAAACGCATTTTCTGCCTCCGCCGCAATGGCTCCCACAACGCCACTTATAACATAGGTGGCGTTGTTATCTGTGTCCGTACTGATGTCGACTACTTCGACGTCAAGTTTCCCGATTCTGTCCAAGGATGGCGCAAAAAGTGGCTCTACATTCACGAAGAAAGTGCCAACTCCGTTGAGCACAACATAATCCCCTTCGACGGAAGTGCCAAAATCCAGCGCCGCCGCTCCTGGGATGCCGAGGCTTCTGAGGAAGAGAAAAAGGCGACAGAGGCACTCATGTCTCGTATTCATCAACTTCAAAACACTCGAGGCAAGGAGCTGTCTGGTGTTCAAATCACTGCCTACTTCCTTAAGATTAGAGTGCAGCCTCTTCAGGCTCGCAAAAATCCCCTTTGGACGTACTCTGGTAAAAATGACGCCAACAGAATCTCCGATGATCTGTCCACCAAGGACTTCGAGAAGTTGCTTCGAAGACTTTCTCGTCTGGGCAAAGACCCAATTCCTTCCCCAAGTCGCGTGGAACCGTACAGCTCCACCAATCCACTCCCCGAGGTATTTTGTCTTCCCGAGTTTTTATCTTGTTCTGCATCTCATTGTATTGTCTTCTCTTTAATTTCCTTTTTGTCACTATTTTTCTGAGTAACCATCCTACTATGACTTCCCTTCCTCCTCTTCCTGAGGGTGGAGAAGTCGAAGAAATGGCCATCGTTGCCGAAGATACTCAAGGCTCTTCTGTTCCTGAAAGTGAAGTCGCGGGTTCTCACAAATCTGCGGCTTCTCATGAAAAAGAAGTTGAGTCTGAAGCCAGTGAGTCAACGCAGTCCCTTCCTCCTGCTGTTTCTCCAAGGAACAAAAGGAAAAGAACTGATGCCGAGGATTCTGGCACCTCTAAGGCTAAAGAAGTTGTTCCTTCCCATCCGAAGGCAGCTTACGATCCTTATGTTGAATCCCTCGTCAGCTCGTAAGTCGTCTTTATCTCTCTCTATTCTTGTACTCGAAATATTTATCTTGTCTTGCTTTTTATACTGCCGATTTTTTGATCAACAGTGATGAGGAGGAAGAAGTACCAGTTACTGACGTGGCTCCTCGGACAAGCACGTCACGTACTGTACTTGCCTCAGACACGCTAGTTGAAGGAGAAGAAACGTCGCCTCCTCAACAAAACGTCGTCACCACTACTCCGCCATCAAGCCCCCGTGCCCCTTCACTAAAAAGGGCAAGGGTGGAAAAGATTGTTGATCCTGCCCCTCAGTTGGGCAGTTCGTCGACTCTGCTCTTAGATGATGTAAGTTTGTCGACATCTATATTTTTCTTATTTTGTTTTGTCACACCTTTTCTCTTTTTCATGCCGATGTTTCTCTTACTGTGTTCACGTTGAACAGCCTATGATCAAGGATCTTCTCCGCATCGGTTCCCAATTTATTGGGTACCGTGAATGTGCTAACAGAGCCGAAGGTAACGACTTTCATACTTGCTGTTTTTCCTTAATTTGTCACTCCTGTTGCTCGCCGCGATTTTTGATCTTTCTTCTCTCTATTTTCCATATCTTGACAGAGAAACTTGCAGAGGCCAACGAACGCGCCGACGCACTTGCTCAAAAACTTGAGCAAAGTGAGGCGGCTCGCAAGAAGGCCGAACTCGCTGCTAGCAAAGCCAAGGTCGAAGCTGATGAAGCTAAGGCGAAAGCTGCTGGTGTCGAGGAACTGCAGAAGAAACTTGAGGATGCGACAGCTGCCTTCGATGAGCACAAAGCTGCACAAGCTTCTCGTGAAGAAGGAATCCTCAAGCGTCTGAAGTCGCAAAGTCGACGTACTCTGAGTAATATTATCAATCTCTTTTATTTTATTGCACTTCCTGTTTCTTGGTTGTTGACTAATGTCTTGTCTTGTGTGGCAGCCCAAACAAACCAGGATTTTGATCTGGATAATCCCGTCAACGATCCTCTCCTTGACGCACTTTCTCTTCTGGAGTTTCACGGGCGCGAAATTCGTGAAGGCGTGGCGAATGCTAGTGCAGGATTGTCGGCGTTGTTCCCTTACTTCTTCCCGAAGAAAGAAGAACCCGCAACTTTCCTTAACCTCGCCAAGATGTTCAATACTTCGGAAGACCTTGGACTGAAGGTGCGCCAAGAAAATATGAAGGTCGCCGTTGAGAACACTGTCGCGTTGGTTGCTGACAGTCGACAGACTATTGACTGGATAAAAGTTGGCGACACCGAGCAAATAGAGCAGTCAAGGTGGAAGTCACTGATTAAGGCGGCCAAGCCCAACACCAAGAAGATCTTGGCGTATCTCGGGATTAAGCCATCGTCGACTCCTAGCTCGTCAAGGCCGGAGGTCTAGTTGCATGCCTCTGTTTTTCTTTCTATTTCTTTTGCTCCTGTCGCCAAAGTAGTCATTTGGCGACACGTACTTCCTTAGCTCCACTGTAATGCCCTTGTAATTATTCCAAGAAATTAATGAAAACTTCTATCTTTGCTGGTTGTTTGATGTTGTCTTGTTTAAATTTCAGTTGATATTTGACAATTATACTCCATCTGCCGCTCCTTCCAATGTTTCGCCTTCTTCTTCCCACGCGAGGAGAGCTTTTGCTGATACCGCTCCTGTCGACGATACCTTGTCGCAAGAACTGGATGAACTTCGGCAACAACTTCAGTATGCGAAGAAGCAAACACTTGTGATGATGGAGCAATCTCGTAAGTCATCTGAAGCCGAAAAAATTGCTCTTCAGCAAGCTCACGAGGCCGTGGCTGCTAAAGAAATTGCTGCTTCCGAAGCTGAAAAGGCGACTACTCGAGAAAATTTCATGCTCGAATTAATGAATGAAGCCAGTGCAGATATGTCGGGTATGCCTGTTTCATCCTCTGATATCTTCCATCTTCATGCTACTGTCTTTTTAAAGGTTTCCACTTCTTTGTTTTGATAGGTGCCTTTACTGATGCTGCTGCCGAGGAAGAGAGGGTAAATGCTAGGACAACCCTCCTTGTTAATCTTTCCCTGGACCATGGTTCTTTGTTTTGGGCTACCCCAGAAAGGACCCGCCAAATTGTCAGATTTCAAGATCGCGCCTCTCAAACTCGTGATTTCCTTGACTTCTGTACCAAGACCTTGTCCATGGTTTACAACTCCATGTTTCCTCGGAACGTCCAGCCAAAAACTCTTCCTGACTTGATGGAAAGGTTCAGGGATGCTCGCAGTATCCATGATTTTGTCAAAGCTCAACTGGTAGCTGGCGCCAGATTTGCTCTTATCATGCTCCAGATCTGCCACTCGAAACTTGACCTTACCCAGGTTGTCGAGAAAGTTCACCAAAAGGTAAAACGTCGGAGAGTTGGTGTTGATAGGATTAACACGAAGGTTACGCCTATAGCCGAAGAAATGATTGAGGACCTGCTTCGGATGGATGCCGACTTTTTTGCCGATGGCCATTATGCCGATTTTCTTGGTGCTGCTCCTGAAGAAAACAGAGTTACTCTTGATGACATATTGAATCAAGATTAGTTATTTTCTTCTTGTAGATATTTTTTGTTTGTAATCCATGACTATATTGTAAAGCAATCATTATATTTCTCTGTTTGTCTAGCCCCCGAGTGTTTCGGTGTATATTTGCGAGGTTTTGAACCAAGGCATTTATATATTTATGGCGGAGATGAGCCCCCGAGCTTTTTATTGAGTACTATTTTGTATTTCTATTGTCTCACGAGGTATTTGAATACCAAAGCAAGGCTTTTCTTTTGTCGATGAGCTATATTTGAAATTCGTCGGAGCAAAGACTTTGATCATGTCGATTATACTGTCACTATCTTTATTATATTGCAGCACCGCGAGCCCGCCTCATTAAAAACCTTCTCCGGCCCCACTCGGTGCCCCGAAAAAGGAAAAGAGTGCGTCTGAAAACTCGCGGGCGTTTCAGTACATTGAAGTTTTACAAAGACTATATTTCGACTCTAGGCGTAGAACCGCCTAAGTTGCGCCACGTTCCAGGGGTTTGGCTCCTCCACCCCTGTCTTCTTGTCCTTTATCCTGTATGCTCCTCCTCCGATTACCTCCGTGACAATGTAAGGACCAAGCCATGGTGACTCGAGTTTTTCATGACTTTTTTGCGTGAGCCGAAGAACTAGGTCTCCCACCTGGAAAGATCTTGGCCGTAAACGTCGACTGTGGTAATTCTTCAAGTCCTGTTGATATTTGGTTACCCGAGATAATACTTCATCTCGAGCTTCATCAAGTGCGTCAACGTCATCTTCTAACGCTTTTCTCGACGTTTCTTCATCATATTCAGCGACACGTGGAGAGTTATGCTCTATCTCTATTGGTAGTACCGCTTCTGCTCCATGAACCAGGAAAAACGGAGTTTCCTGCGTTGCTGTGTTTGGTGTTGTTCGGATGCTCCACAACACGCTTGGTAGTTCTTCTGGCCAGGTATGTCGAGCTTTTTCCAGTGGTCCTAATAAGCGCTTCTTGATGCCATTGCAGATGATGCCATTGGCTTTCTCGACTTGCCCATTGGTTTGAGGATGTGCAACTGACGCAAAGTTCAGCTTGATACCCACCTCTTCGCAATAATCTTTGAATTCATGGGATGTGAAGTTACTGCCGTTGTCTGTGACGATGCTGTGTGGCACTCCAAATCTGAAGACGAGGCCTTTGACAAATTTTACTGCGGATGCTCCGTCTGGTGAATTTATCGGCTTCGCTTCTATCCACTTTGTAAACTTATCGACAGCTACCAGCATGTACTCTTTTCCTCCTGGCCAGGATTTGTGTAACTTGCCCACCATATCAAGTCCCCATTGAGCAAAGGGCCATGACAATGGTATTGGTGCTAGCTCTGCTGCTGGAGAATGAGGTTTTGCGGCAAACCTTTGACACGCGTCGCAAGTTCTTACTATGTCCTTGGCGTCCTCGATTGCTGTCAACCAGTAGAATCCTGCCCGAAAGACCTTGGCTGCGATAGCTCGACTACTTGCGTGGTGGCCACATATTCCTTCGTGTACATCCTTCAGGATTATTCTTCCTTCTTCGGGTGTGACGCACCTTTGCAAGACGCCTGAAATACTTCGCTTATACAATTCTCCCTTGACCACCGTGAAAGCTTTGGAGCGTCGAATTACTCGCCTTGCCTCAACTGGATCGTCGGGTATTTCTTTCCTTAGGATGTATGATATGTACGGTTGCATCCATGGTATTTGTATCACCATGACCAGGTCCTGATCTTCTTCTTCGTCCTCTTGCTTGTCCTTGGTAGCCCCCGAGGGTTTCTTCTCCTTCTTTTTTGATTTTGTCGACTTAGTGGATCTCTCTGTTATCTCTTCCCAGAATACACCTGGCGGGACTGCAAGGCATTGCGACCCGATGTTTGCAAGAACGTCGGCTTCGTCGTTGCTCAATCTACTAACATGGTTTACTTCGCATCCATCGAACAACTTCTCGAGCTCGTTGTACACCTCCTTGTATGCCATCATGCTATCATTGATTGCATCACATTGGTTCATAACTTGCTGTGCCACCAACTGTGAATCGCCAAAGATTTTCAGTCGAGTTGCTCCGCAGGCTTTCGCCATCTTCATCCCGTGTATTAGAGCCTCATATTCTGCTTCATTGTTAGATGCGTTAGGGAACGTCATCCGAAGGATGTACTTCAATTTGTCGCCTTCAGGTGATATGAGTACTACTCCTGCGCCAGCTCCTTCTAGTCTTTTGGACCCGTCAAAATTCATGGTCCAAGTTCTCGACAAATCTGGAGGTCCTGTATTTTGCAACTCCATCCACTCTGCGATGAAGTCCGGCAGAACTTGCGACTTGATTGCTTTTCTTTTTTCATACGTGATGTCCCGAGGGGAAAGTTCTATTCCCCAAAGGGAGACACGACCCGTAGCTTCTGGGTTGTTCAATATATTTGACAAAGGAGCTTCATTGACCACTATGATCGGATGTGCCGAAAAATAGTGACGCAATTTTCGTGCTGTCGTGAACACTCCGTATGCTATCTTTTGGTACTGCGGATACCTTTGTTTTGAGGGCGATAAAACTTCGCTAACGAAGTATACTGGCCTCTGCACGCCGTGGAGCTTTCCTTCTTCTTCCCTTTCGACAACTAGCGCCGTGCTCACTACTTGGGGCGTGGCTGCGATATACAACAGGAGAGGTTCCCTTTCTTTTGGCGCCACCAAGATTGGTGGTGTCGAGATTGTACGCTTCAAATCCTCGAAAGCTCTGTCGGCTTCTTCGTTCCACTGAAATTTATCTCCTTGTTTTATCAAAGCGTAGAACGGCAACGCTTTTTCTCCCAACCTTGCGACGAATCTGCTCAAAGCTGCGACTCGCCCAGTTAGCTGTTGTATTTCTTTCAACTTTGTTGGCTTCCTCATTGTTACGATAGCTTGTATTTTATCGGGATTTGCTTCAATCCCTCTTGCTGAGACTAAGAAACCCAGAAGTTCTCCTGCTGGGACGCCGAAAGAACACTTCGTTGGGTTCAGTTTGAGGCAGAACTTATCGAGGTTGTCGAAGGTTTCCTTGAGATCCTCAATCAGCGTTGCCCCCTTTTTTGATGTTATGACGACATCATCGATGTATACTTGCACGTTCTTCCCAATCTGTGTCGCCAAACACTTCTGCATCATCCTCTGATATGTTGCTCCCGCATTTTTTAGACCAAAGGGCATTGTTCTGTAGCAAAACACGCCGTAAGGTGTAATAAACGCAGTTTTTACTTCATCTTCTTCTTTCAATCTGATCTGGTTATAACCAGAGTATGCATCCAGGAAGGAAAGACGTTCACATCCAGCCGTGGAGTCGATAATTTGATCGATCCTCGGGAGGGGAAAGTGATCCTTTGGACAATGTTTATTGAGACACGTAAAGTCGACGCACATGCGAAGGACCTTAGTGTTTTTCTTCGGCACCAGCACGGGATTTGCTACCCATGTGGCTTCTGTAAATATCTCTTTTATAAATCCAGCTTCTTGTAGTCGATTGATTTCTGATAGCATGGCTTTGCGGTTTGGTTCCGAAAAACGCCGCAAAGGTTGTTTGATTGGTCTCGCTAGTGGATCCAAGTTTAGGTGGTGCTCGGCAAGTTCCCTGGGTACTCCTGGCATGTCAGCTGGACACCATGCGAAGATTTTCCAGTTCTCACGGAGGAACTCGACGAGCGCGCTTTCCTATGCGATATCCATGTCGTTTGCGATAGATGTCGTCTTTTTTGGGTCTGTCGGGTGAATCTGCACCTCTTTTGAATTTTTCTCAGTACTGAAAGTTGATTCTTTGTTTGGCCTCCCAACGTCTGGCAGTACGTCGTAATCAGTCATGCTTTTTGACGCCAAGTACTCAGCTTGCATCCCGAAAGTTTCTGACAACCGGTGGAAATCCTTGTCGCACTTATCGGCTAAGGCAAAACTTCCTTTGACTGTGATTGGTCCCTTTGGTCCAGGCAACCTCCACAACAAGTATGTATAGTGCGGCACCGCCATAAATCTAGCATATGCTGGTCGTCCCAACAGAGCGTGATATTGCGACGGGAAATCCACGACTTCGAACTCAAGCCTCTCGATTCTGTAATTTTCTCGGGTCCCAAACTGAACGTCGAGATTGATCTTTCCCAATGGATAACTTGGTTTCTCTGGTGTGATGCCGTGGAACCTTGTGTCTGTTGGTTTCAAGTTTGCTAAGGATATGTTCATCTTCCTCAATGTATCGGCATACATAAGGTTTAAGCTGCTGCCGCCGTCTATGAACACTCGAGAAACATCAAATCCCGCGATAACTGCTGGCAAAATAAGTGCTGATTGCCCTGGTCGAGGAACTTGCTGCGGATGATCTGCTATTGTGAAGCCGATGTCTTGTCCTGACCAATTAAGGTACTCAACTGTTGGTGGAGGCATTTTCTCTGCCATAAACACCTGTCGTGAGATTACTTTCTGAGCTCTATTGGACGGCCTTCCCTTCTGAATCATCGACACCGCTCCGTTGGAGTTAGGATCAACATAGGGTGGTGGTGCAGGTGCTGCCGCTATTCTGAGCTGATGCCGATTGTCATCTGTAATCGCAGGAGGAGGCGGCAAGTGGATCTCACTCCTGGGTTCCCGAGGATTTCTCTGTGCTGCTCGCGCATTGGCGTTCTCTGCATACCGCAACATTGCCTGAAAATTTCGACAGTCCTTCTGCAAGTGCCCTGACTGTCTTTTGCCGTTGCTGTCGAGGAAAAAATGCATCTGGCACGGTCCGTTCATCATCTCTTCAGGGGACACGAAAGGTCTTGGGAACCTAGGCCCGCTATTTTGCCTGTTGCGTGAATCATCCCTGTTATCACCTCGCTGTTCACTGCTTCTCTGGTAATCATCTCTGTTGCTTCCTCCTGTATTTGTCCGAAAACCTGCCGAAATTTGTCCTGGAGCGTCGTAGTTCTGGTACGTCCGAGGAAATCTTCGCCTTGGTTGATAGTTTCGACCGCGGTCCTCCTCTGGCGACCTGTGTCGTTTGTTGTGGACAGCGTCTTCTCCATCTGCCCATTTATTTGCTATCTCCATTAACGCGGATACTGTCTTTGGATTGGTCCTTCCCAAGTCCTCGACAAAATCTCCACGCCTGACTCCTGCAACAAACGCATCTATTGCTCTCTCGTCAGATATATTTTCTGCCGAGTTTTTGATGATATTCCACCTCTGGATGTACTTCCTCATTGGCTCATCTGGCTTTTGTCGACACGCTCTCAACTCCTCTAACGACGCGGGTTTTTTGCACGTGGATCTGAAGTTCTTGACGAACACATCCTCGAAACTTTCCCAGCTGTCGATGGATCCTGGGGCGAGTTTCTTTATCCAAGATCGTGCGGCTCCACTCAAGTGCACCTGGATGCTTTGCATGGCTGTTGCCCTAGTTCCTCCTGTGAGCTTCACCGTTTCCAGATAGTCGACTAGCCAATCCTCTGGATCTTGGAGGCCGTCGAACTTCTTGAAGTTATCGGGTAACTTGAATCCTGAGGGGACTCGAGTTTTTCGGACTCTCCTCGTAAAGCATGGCAAGCCACACATATCTTCGTCGTTCAACTCCGGAGATTGCCGATGATCCCTTCTGCTCTGCCGCGCTCTGTCGACTCTTGCTTGTGCGGCTGTGTCTCTTGCTCCACTTGGCCCTTCAGGTGCTGCCGCTGTTGCTGCTGCAGGTCGTGGACTATTTTGTCTTGCCGCTCCTTCGGGAGGCGTTGATACAAACGCTGTCCCCATAGCTCCAACTCCTGCTACCGCCATATTGTACAGTGTTTCCCTTGGATCACCTGGAGGTGGTTTAGATGCAAGGATAAAAGCATGTGTCGCCATATACCCAGCCTCTGGTGTCTTAGGGATGATGTTTCCTCTTGTATCTATCGACATAAAGGACATGTCGAGGTTTTGGACCAAGTGCTCTCTTTCTGCTTCGGGTATGTGTTGCAGCCTTGATCTTGCTCTGTTTCGCGCCTCCCGATGGCTATCACCCGTGGTTCTAGATTGTCGACTTAGATCTGCCCTTCTCCTGCTGGATGCAGAAGCTGCCTCCTTTCTCCTGTCCAACTCAGCTGTCTGTTTTTCCAATTCCCTGGCAGCTCGTGCGAGCCTATATTGATATGCTTGCAGTTCTTCTGGTGTGGCCGTGGTAGCCATTGGTTCTGTGCCGTTCATAGCTCTCGTGGCTCTGTCCCACGCTGCTTGTGACAGTTGAACTCTATCTCGCGGCTCTGGCCCGACGTATTTGTTGCCCAGGCCTTGTCGCAGATTGGAGGGATCAACGTATGGGTTTCCCAGACTGTCGAAAGCCTCAGATGTCTCCTCTTGATCTTCAATGGCGTAAATCTGATGATATTTTGTACTCAGATCTACGTTGGGTTTGGTGACATCATCGTTGAGATTGATGAAGACCTTGCCCACTGTGAGAGATTTGTCGATGAAGTCGCAACTGTCGACATCGCTTGAGCCATCGCTTATATATGAGTCCGCAGATGACTCAAACGACATGTCGTTGAAGATCTTGGCGAGTTTCTCTCTTGCTCTGGTGCTGACGTAGCATGTCGCCGAGGTTTCTTCTTCTCCTGACTCGGTTGACGATGCATAGTTTGAAAAATCGGAATCGACCGCCGACGATCCCGACGAAATCGGAATCTCGACACGATACGATCCTTCCTTCTCGACGCGAAAGTGGAACCTTCCGAACGTCATCTCCATGGGCTCCGCCAGATACGCATATGCATCCAAACGGGAGGGTGGGTGAGGAACAAAATCGACAAGACCAGCAGCGATCTGTTTACCTCGATCCATTGTGTTGCTTGCGGTTGACGATGTCGAAGATCTTGAGCGTGCCATCGAGATCAGCTCCTTACGCCTCTAGTCCCCACAGACGGCGCCAATTGACAAGGTATCAACTTGTCAATGCCTATGGATTGTAGGCTAGGGTTTAGTTGGAAGTAGAGGGTAAGTAGATCTCGAAGGTTTCAGCCGAAAAGTACTCGACGATTATGAAAACTAAGGTTTGCAGACAATGATTCGATTGATTCTTCGTCCCTCGACTCCCCCTTTATATAGGAGGTGGAGCGAGGGATTCGTGCTATACAAGTTTACAGAGTCCGGGACGGTTTCTAACTCATCCCGCCAGATTACAAACAACACTTCCTATTACAACTCTATCTTTCCTTAGTAAATCTTGGGCTCCCGAATCTTCTTATTCTTCGGGTATTGGGCCTCCAGTAAACCCCGGGTACCATCTTCGGCAGGCCCATTTGGGATGCCTATGTCAACAGTTGCATTCAAGATCTATGGTAATCCTGTTACTTTGGGATTGGAGGATTTTTGTCGTGCATTGGATATTGCCCCTGTAGGTACAGCAAGTAGGATTGATGACAACCCCCGGGACTTGTTGGAGCTCTATCGAGGGATTACCGATGATGATTGTCGCACCATTCAGCGTGGCAAGATAAGGAACATTCAACTCCCCGCCATTAAGTATTTTGCATATTACATTGCTACTAGCATTCTTGGTAGGGAGAACACTAGCAATATTTCTAGTTACCATCTTGCTTTCTTGAATATTGCACTTACTGGTCGGACATCTTATCACCTTGGTTCTCTTATTGCTCGCCGCCTGTCTAATAGAGGGCATATTTTTGGAGGAACAATTGCACTACGTGTATCTAAGGCTTCCTATTGATCCTAATGATGTGCCATTGGCCCCTAGGAAACTTGATATTGCTGCTATGAAGAGTCACCATTTTGTTACCGCTGATTCTACTTTAGATAATATGGTCTATAGAATGTTGTTTTCTGACGGGGATGAGAAGGAAATTCCTCTTCCCCAACCAGGTTTGTTCAGCATTGACAGGCAATCATGGTCGTGCACTAAGGAGGAGGTGGATGAACATATGAAGATACAAGACTTCCACCAGCAGCATGACTCCGAGGACGCCGAGGCCTCCTACGACTATACCGTCACGTATCCGGGTGCTTCCTCTAGCACATACCCGGAATATGATCCATCTTCGTCGCACTACGGAGATACTACCTCATGGCCTCGATGGGATTGAACTCCACTTAGGCCAAAAGCCTAAGCTTGGGGGGAGGTATACCGGCATCACTCATTCTTTGCATATTATTGTTGCTGGATACTTGTACATACTTGTTTTGTTCGTTTGAGTGGTTTTCGAATGAGAGGAAGATGATATTTGGGGAAGTGCTGATTGAAAACAGATTCTGGGCTGTCACCATAAAAATTCTCAAAAACAGCCAGAACGTTATTTTGCGAAGCCAATTTTTGTGCATGTTCCCCAGGTTATTATCTAACTTTCATTAGTTGAACACTTTTCGAGATGAGTAACGGAAGATTTTTGTAAAAATCGATTTCTGTACTGCTGTCAAGTTTTGGCAGATTCCTGTCATCTTGCTTTTCTGTGTTTCTACTTGTTTTTATTTTCTTGTTTTTGCTTTGTTTCTTTCCCAAAACACAAAAAGACCAAAAATATTTCTGTTGTTTCTCTTCATCATTTGTTTGCTTTAGTTTCTTGCATTTATTTTGCTTTATTTGCTATTAATAGTTTGCTACAAGAAAACCCAAAAAGATTTTACTTTGTTTGTTTGTTTTCTTTGTTCTCGTTTCCAATTCGAAAACACCAAAAATATTTGCTGTTCTTCTTTGGTTTGTAAAGTTCATTTTGAGTTCAATGGTCTTCGGTGGCTGGAGCGTGGTTTTCATTTTATATTATCCAAGCTACACAAGTGAAAGGCAATAATGACGATCTACGACAATTGGATTGTGGTGAGAGGCTGGTATGAACTCTATTTGTTTTCATTTTTGTACATATACTCATCCATGTGAGCATGCTTAGTTGGTTCATGTGAGGTATATGTCATTTGAGAAAGTCTAGTAGTTCATGATCTCTCATGTTTAGCTCCAATTTATTAATATGAGTAGTATGTCATGGATGTTTGCTTGCATTGTTTTATTCATAAGTAAGTATGGCATTGTGGTATCCTCCTCTGAATAATTCATTTATATCGACTTGGCACATGCTCACGCATGCATATGACTGAACCAAAGTCAATTAAGCCTCGATGAATTGTATTGCTTCAGAGTTCTTGTATCACTTTTATGCCTCTGTTAATTTATTTTGCCGCAAGCATGATTATGACAGTTACTGCTCTCTTGATTTGTCGCTCCCCAGTCTATTGCTAGCCTTCACTTGTACTGAGCGGGAACGCTGCTCGTGCTTCCAAACACCTGAAAACCAAGTTGTTCCAAAGTGTCCACCATAAATACCTATGCATGGCATTTCAAACCATTCCAAGTAAATTCTCATGCGCTACCTTTAAAACCTTCAAAATGCTTCTCAATTTGTGTTTATGTTTCATAGCTCATGAGGAAGTATGTGGTGTTTAGCTTTCAACCTTGTCATTTACTTTTGACGGACTCTCATATGGACTAGTGGCACATCCGCTTATCCAATAATTTTGCAAAAAGAGCTGGCAATGGGATTCCCAGTCCCGAATTAATTAACTTAAATAGACACTCCTCCATGGTTTGTGATTGATGGACGGCACCCGAAGATTCGGCTAGCCATGGCTTGTGTAAGCAAAGGTTGGGGGGAGTGTCATCATCATAATAAAACTAAAATAAAAAGGCACTCCTTCATGGTATGTGATTGTTGGCAGGCACCCGAGGATTCGGTTAGCCATGGTTTGTGTAAGAAAGGCTGGAAGGAGTGCCACATAAATATGCAAATAATTCATGGGAGCCGCTCTTGAAAGTCTGGTTGGCGAGGTAGTTAGTGTACCCATTACCATTCGTTGACAACAACAAACACCTCTCAAAATAATTTTACTCCTGCTTTAAAAATGAAAAGCTCTAGCGCATGTTAATCCCTGCTTCCCTCTGCGAAGGGTCAATCTTTTATTTTTATGTTGTGTCTCCATCCTTTCTTTGAGCACTATCTTGAGAGCACAACTGTCATTCTTAGTATAATATGCTTGTCTCAAAATATTATTGATTGTGGTATAACTTTGATGCTTTTATCTTTGACAATCTCTATTTATAGTCTTTCTATGAACCTCCGAGGTGCCTGAGCATTTATGTTTTGCTATTCAAATACAGGCAAGCGAGATACCACTTTATCATATTCTCTTATGAACATTGCAATCCTGCTTATATACATGATTCATGATGCTTATTATTAATTGTTGGTACCTCTTCATGATTGACATAGCTGTTAGATGATCTTATTTGCATGTATCTTATCATGAACTGCTTAAGTATTAGCCATAGCATGAGAATATATACATCATATGAGCAAATGTGTTCGTGAAAGTTCTTTTATCGCTCAGTTGTTAACTGAATTTCTTGAGGACAAGCAATAAGCTAAGCTTGGGGGGAGTTGATACGTCCAAAATGTATCTACTTTCCCGAACACTTTTGCTATTGTTTTGCCTCTAATTTGTGTATTTTGAATGCAACTAACACGGACTAACACTGTTTTCAGCAGAACTGTTCTGGTGTCTCGTTTTTGTGCAGAAATCCAACTTTCGGGAAAATCCTCGGAATTTATGCAGAAGGCCCTATTTTCCCAGAATACTGACGGAGCCAGAAGGAGAAGTAAGGTGGAGGCCCGAGGGCCCCACACCACCTGGCGGCGCGGCCAAGGGGGGGCCCGCGCGGCCTGGTGGTGTGGCCCCCTCGGTCGGCCTCCGACGCCATCCTTTGGACTATTTATCGGCCTCGACCTAAAAACGCACGGAGAGAAGTCGAAGTCGCCAGAAACCCTCCAGAACGCCGCCACATCGCGAAACTCCACCGCAGGAGCCAGAAGTCTCTGTTCTGGCACTCCGCCGGGACGGGGAATTGGAGGAGATCATCACCGCCATCACCACCGACGCCTCTCCATCAACCAGCAATGTTTCCCCCATCCATGTGTGAGTAATTCCCCCGCTGTAGGCTGAAGGGGATGGTAGGGATTGGATGAGATTGGTCATGTAATAGTATTAGATTGTTAGGGCATAGTGCCTAGTGTCCGTAATTGGTACTTTGATGATATTGTTGCAACTTGTTATGCTTAATGCTTGTCACTAGGGCCCGAGTGCCATGATCTCAGATCTGAACATGTTATTGTTTCATCATGATATTCATTGTTTATGATCTTACCTGCAAGTTGTATACACATGTCGCTGTCCGGAACCAATGGCCCCGAAGTGACAGAAATCGGGACAACCAGAGGGGATGGTAGTGATGTGAGGATCACATGTGTTCACGGAGTGTTAATGCTTTGCTCCGGTACTCTATTAAAAGGAGTACCTTAATATCCAGTAGATTCCCTTGAGGCCCGGCTGCCACCGGCTGGTAGGACAAAAGATGTTGTGCAAGTTTCTCATTGCGAGCACGTACGACTATAATTGGAACACATGCCTATTGATTGCTTTGTACTGCGACACCGTTTTATTATTATCTGCAAATGCCCTGCTATGATTGTTACATGAGTTTCTCTCATCCATGCAACGCCCGTTATCCATCCCTGTGCCTACAGTATTTTAATCCTGCTGTTTACTATAATTACTACTGCTGTCTTTGTTACTCTGCTGCTGTTATTTTACTACTGCTACTGCTATAAAACTGTTACTACTGATAAACTCTTGCGAGCAAGTCTGTTTCCAGGTGCAGCTGAATTGACAACTCCGCTGTTAAGGCTTCCAAGTATTCTTTGTCTCCCCTTGTGTCGAATCAATAAATTGGGTAATGCTACCCGCGAAGACTGTTGCGATCCCCTATACTTGTGGGTCATCAGGCCACCATCCTGTTATAGGGCCGGCCCAGTTAGTAGGTGGGGTCCACCTTAAAGCAAGTGGGATGGCCCAATAAACACGTGGGGCCCACTTTCCTGTTACCGGACCAACCCAGTTAGTAAGTGGCGTCCACCTTCAAGCAATTGGGGTGGCCCAATAAGTAAGTGGGCCGGCCCGTTTAGTTGGTGGATCATCCCATTAGCCCACTACTTATTATATGTGGGCTTATTAAGGCCCAATAGTCTTGTTGGGCCGAGGTGCGTGAAGCCCGTTGTTACTTGTTGGGCTGACCCATCTGCGAATTGCTGTGTTAACATGCCGGCCTGTTAGGCGCTTTAGGACTTAGCGGGCCGACCCATATGTGATTTCGCTTAATTGGGCCATTGCCAAGATGGGAATTTGTGATTTAGATTGCGCCAACAACGGCCGGTTACATACTGAGAATATTTACGCAGCACATGATTTCAGTCAGATAGCCTCACTTACCACATGCACCATAGAAAGAATGCGCGAAAGAACAATAGAAACTAACTAAATATTACATCAGCTGCAAGGCTTTGAAAAAATATTACATCAGCTGCAAAGCTTTGAAAAAATATTATAGAACCCAGAGATATTAAATGGTAATTAAACCTAGCAATACAATGAAGGGATTCGGTAATCTTTTATGTTGTCCATGCACCACCTATATCTGAAACAAAGACATTACAAGTTAAGACAGCAACAATGGAAAGGCAAAGACACTACAATGTTGTTTGCCAAAAAAATTGGAGCACACCATTTTCTCGTTATAACAAGATCATTGTAATGCGCACAGATAGTCTACCGCTATGGGGCTAATATAGACTACCAATAAGCAAATAAAGAGTGCATGCCGCATAACAATAGCAAGAACATTTTAACATGGACAGATGACAAATAATAAGCTATGAGCTTCCTTTTGATGTGTATAATCTGTACTGACATAAAAAAATGTGATGTTCTAATCATTAAGCAGCTGAGATAGTGCAAAATAAAAAAGCAATTGAATTATTTTGTGGCTTATATAACCACGCCAGAATAAAACAACAGACTTACTACTGTCAAGTTCCATGTAGCTCACCATGTTGATACACTCGTTGAAGATGTCGGATGTTGCCCTTATTTATAAACGGAGTTTTTTGTTACTCTACATCAAGACACGATCAGTCATGCACATACGAGTACAACATGATAAACCGTATGTATGTACTCCCTTCATCCCAGTGGTATTCATGCATTAAACACCGAAAATAGTGAGCGATGGGCTACATAATTACACTATATATGTGGCTGGAATCTCTCAAGAATGTGTGTTCATGCATATATACACACACGCAGACCTATAGCAATACAAAAGGTACACGTACTAGAACTAGAGCAACAGTTAATGGCCTGGCTTATGATAAACCAGATAGATACAATAGTTGTATCATTTGCTGTGCAGCAAAAGCGGACCAACATGTTCCGTTACTTCCAAATTGACATGAACTACTACATAATAGAAGACACTTACTTTTGTAACAATGAATGAACCAGATAGTAGTTACAATGTCAACAACTATAGAGCAGGTAATGCAAACCAACATGCTCAATTACTTAAATTGGCTATGAACTAAATAATAGCAGCATTTTACTGTCATAGCTAGTAATAAACCGTAAAAGTATTATAATCTGAACTTTGTTGTGCAGGGAATGCTAATCAATGCTTTCAGGGACTTAAAATACGTTACATGCAGCACATAGAGGGTAGTGAATGAACTGATAGCAGGCAGTTAATTTACTAGCTCACGACGACCAGGTATAAATAATAATGGTATTACTTGTACAGGGAATGCAGAGTAACATGTTCAGTGACTTCAATTTGGCACGAACTACGTAATAGGAGGCTGTTACTTTTGTAACAAACAATGAACCAAATAGAAGTTAAGATGGCAAAATCTATAGAGCAGGAAATGTGAACTAACATGTGCAATTACTTAAAATTGGCCATGAACTAAATAATTACAGGATGTTACTGTAATAGATAGGAATGAACCATATAGAAATTGTAACATCACCATTGATGAACTTGTAGTGAAGGGAATGAAAATCAATATGTTTCGGGACATAAATTTGTAATGAGCAACACGCAAAGGATAGTTAATGTTGGAGGTAAGGATGGACCAGATACAGAATATAGTGGGATCACCTGTGAACTTGTAGAAGAGCTGAAGAGGGAATGCAAACCAATATATTCAGCATTCCATGTGTGAGTGCCATGCAAAGTAAGAGAAGCGAGTTAATGTTGCAGCTTTTGAAGAACCCGATGGCACACAAAATTATTATCGAAGTAGCTAGTGTGATGAGTTTAAATAAATTTGTACTACAGGATAGCAGAGCAATAGCATGCAAGAACTAATAGTAGTCAGTTACTTTGTTAGCTTACAAAAAAGTAGATAGAAATAACAATGGCATCACCTGTAGTACAGGGAATGCAAACCAACATGTTCAGGGAGTACAAAATTGGCATGAACAGAATAGTAGTAGGCTATAATTTTTGTAACAACGACTGAGCAAGATAGAAGTTATGATGGCTACATCTACAGAGCAGAGAATGCAAACCAAAATGTTCAATCGCTTAAAGTTAGCAATGAACTAGAAAATAGCAGGTTGTTACTATCATAGCTAGGAATGAACTTAAAGAGCTTCAAACAAACAAGCATCTAAACCCAGAACATGGCGCTAAAATAAGGGACTTACATTAGGAGAAGCACTTTGTGGGAGTCACTGCAGATCTTCCTGGGGTTGATAGATCTGGTGATGAAGTACACTACATGTGCTACTTGGGGTTGGAGAGGCGGCCATTACACTTCATGGTTACTCATCTCATCTGCAAAAACGTAACGGTGCGTCGTTAACACAAACAGGTTCCCCCAAGATTAAACAAGAACTTGCAGGCAAGCAATATAAAAGCGATAGTAGAAGAGTTTAGATCATGCACGGCGCCGGTGAAGCAGATCCGGTTCATGCACAGCGGTGTCAGTGAGCTAGATCCGATGCGGTGGACAACGGATCCGGCGAAGCGGCTCCGGTGGGGTGGACGATACCACGGTTGAAGCGACTTCGGTAGACTGCTGGATGAGTATATGGTTTTGAGGTTCGGCGGGGATGATCCGGTCCGGTTGATGACGGTGTCGATGAAGCGGCTCCGGCAGATAGCCGGATGAGGAGGATCGCGCGGCCTCGGTTAGGCCAGGGAAGTCCGGCGGGGATGTTCCGGGGCGGTGGTCGTGGAGGTGGGAGAGAGATGGACTTGGGAAGTTCCGGTGGGTGGTCTCAGTAGAGAGACTGAGGGAAATGAATTTTTTTTCGGGGAGTTTCCGGGGCTAGGGAGGTGGTGATCGAAAAAAATGACGGGTAGACCCCCCACCAACCGACTTATACATGGACATTGCTGTCATCTTTACGAGGGTAGAATGGGAAGTTAGAAGCGTGTGAAATATTTGTATTTTTTGGGCGGGAAGTTTTGCTGCTGGAATGAGATTTCGAATTTGGCTACGGTCCAAGTAATACAAGAATATGAGATCGTACTAGTACGGCCAAGTGTCACATCAAGTCATCATCACGTTGAAAATCGGTTACCACGATCATAATCATGATCTATCTTGACAATCCATTTTGAAAAGCCCTTCCGAAATATTTCAGGATTGGTAGGAGATTTTGCAGCCTAACTGAGAATTGATTTTGAATACGGCTATGATCCAAGTAATATACTTGTGATTGTAATATAAGGCCAGGGGTAGACCGGAACGAGATCCTCTAACGTAGAGAAGATAAGTCAGGTAAGCACAGTGCTTAAGTAGTGCAAAACGTAGAAGAAAAGTCAGGGAATACTGTATGTATTTTACTGTAGCAAATCAATGTATATATTTACTGTACAAAAAATTGTATGAATATTAAAAAAGACGGCCATAATTTTGATTGTTAATAATTATTATAAATGCATATGGCTTACATATATTATGCAAGTTAATTTAGATCAATTTAGACTTAATCATGTAGATGTGGTCATGTGGAGAAGGAAAGTTAGAGAGGTGTAGCTTACCTGACTTGTCTGTTGCACGTTAGAGGATCTGCTTCCAGGGTAGACCATGCTACTTAGACTACTCATAGTGGGAGTAACTAAGGTAGTAACATAGAGCTACATGCATTGCCAACTAGGCAAATTGATGACATGGTATGATATTAAATGAAGAAAGATATGGTTGTGGTAACTAGCTATGTTACCATAACACTTTTCAAGATAGAATGAGTCTACAAGCTAATTAATACACTCATGCATGATACTACATCTAAGTTACTATGCCTTATGAAGGTAGTAACATAGAGTAGTGTCATATGCATGACACAACTATATGTTACTCCCCACTATGACTAGTCTTAGTAGCTCTGTTCAGCAATTTAAGACCAGGGGTCACATCAAGCCATCATCATAAAATCATTTGCACCCAAGTTCTCCAAAGTCCAATTCAAAAACACATCTGAAATATTTTGGATTCATTTTGCGGGGGGGGGGGGGGGGGGGGGGTTGCCTCTTTACTGACATTTTAAACTTTGAACTTTGCTAAAGTAGAAGCAATATTAGTACTAGAAAAATGGTAGACCGGCGTAGTGCCTCTGTTCAAGAATCCAAGGTCTACGGTCACATCAAGTCATAATCACAACCGAAATCAGTTCCCGTGTACTATCTCCTAAAAAAACTTAAATTCAAAAATGTGTAGCGAATATTTTGGATTTTATTGGCGGGAGATTGTAGAGCTTGACAGAGATTTTCAATTTGGTTGGCGCTAAAATAATACTGTACTAGAAAAATTGGTAGCTTACTATAGTACTACCTCCTTTCAGGGATACAAGGACAAGGACCATCAACTAATAAATGTATGAAAATGGTCACCAATGGGACAACTAATACTTATGCTTTTCACCATGCAACGCAATATAAAAAAATACTACAAATCAGATCCAACCTTGATTAAATATTGGTGCATCCAATCCATTCAGTTTTCATTAAATCCACATCACCAAGGAAACAACCACCAGATACATAATAAGTGTAGATAGAAGCACCAAAAAAATAGTTCAACATCACAAACCCTTTCACACAACCAAGGGACACCTTTGACTGTCAGTGTTCACTGTGGTATTCAGAATCTCCCACACTTTCTCAGGATGTTGCCCGGGTGGGCTTGACTTGCTTCTAATCCTGCATTTATACGGTGGATGACTACTCTTTGTGCAGCCACTATTGCTCGTTCTTCTTTGAGTTGTTCCTCGAGAACATAAACAGACAATGACTTGGACCTTGATCTGCGCTTGGGCTTTGACTTGGACTTGGACCTCGACAAGTTAGTTGTGAACCCAGCATTACGCAGGAATGTGTTATTGGCTATACCATGACATTGTAGTACCTTGGAAAATGATTTCAGACATTCTTCCTGGGTTTTTCTATATCATCTTTCTTTGGTTTTGCCAGCTCCACTTTCATGTTAGCGTGAGGAGTTTTCAGTTGTTACACATGTGTAAGAGAAGAAATTATAATGTGAAGACATGTGTATGAACTACCTCTAATAATCCTACAAACTGGCATGGCTGATTACACCGCATATACATTTTAGTAAGAGCATGTTACATCATATTGACATGTCTTCTATTTCTAACAGGTAATAACAGGACTATAAAAATATGCATGGATCCCTGTGTAGAATTTGTAATGTGCATGATATTGCTGAGAAGTATATAAGTGAATTGAACTAGCCCTTTCCACCAGTTCGGACATTTGGTTGTGTTGGCTAGTGCATGAAGCTTGACAGATATGACAAGATATTTCTGCATACAATTGAAAACCATAACTGATATTAGTAGAGAATACTTACAACAACACTCTGTCCAAAATGTCCAGTCAAACCATTTATGCTCGCCTGGCACACCTTGAATTGCTCAAGTAGACTCATCTCTCTGTCTGTACTCTCACAGTATGCTTGTCTTGTCTTCTGATATTTTTGTAAGAGAAAATATAAATTAATTTCACAACCACGTCACATGCCGACATGCGACAATTGAAAGTTTTCAGAAAAAAACAGAGACATCAATTTATGATGTATTGTGCATCTATAAATTCTAAATGATTTACGAATTTAAATATAGCTATACAGATAACATTACTTACCGTACAGTAGAGGTGTCCAATCAAGCTACGAGATCCTGTACGCTGTTGTAAATGTACATTATTACGAGCACGCATGCTACTTCGAGTGATGAACTACAAATGAAGACTTGTGAGACACATGCTTAAATAGGAATCAGTAATGTGATCTTGTCTCACTGTCTTCATAGAACATACCAAATTCTTTTGAGCAGACCAATACTCAACAAGATCACACCATTGATCATCAGTCATCTGTAGTACAGGAGAGGTTGTTGGAATATCGCTAGGAGTCCTCCCAGCAAAGTATCTCATCTTTAGCCTATGGCGCTCCTAGCGCAACGCTGAAGAGAATATGCTCCTGATAACAGTGATTACATTCTTCATGTCAACATCAAACTCAAGACATGTCTGTTTACAACAATGGGAACCTTTCATGTGTTAGATAGCTAGCCAACATCAAGCTAGAGGGCATGTGAACGAGCAACATGGTACTGTTTACGAAAATGACTTACATGTAACATGTGCAGTAAACCTTCAAAATGGGAAGGGGTGTTTACGTGTTGTTTCCATGATGGAAAGATAGGAATCTGAGTCCTAATAAAAACGCCTATTATTGATGCTATATTAGATGATTCTTGTGGATCCAGTGGCCTTCTGATACCTGCTATAACTGATGTGATGGCAAATCTTGTCCCCATTCGGGCAATCTTATTTTTTTAAGTGATTTCAAAGTCGTTGGCCCCTTCATTTTCTTGGTCATGGTGCAACTGCAAATTTAATCATTACATCAAGCTATCAAGGTATGTATGTAAAGGAGCATGTAACTGCAAGCTGGGAACACGTACCTAATTCGGCCCCACCCTCATCTTTAAGGAAGAAGTTTTCTCTGGCAGGACTAAAGGTCGGCGGGTGTCCGGGGGATGACCCCCGGTAGGTCAAGAGTGTGCCAAGCTTTTCTAAGTAAGATAGCCAGAACCCGGTTTACACAGGTAATCCGGACATGGTCGTTTCTGACCAGTGCTACAGTGATATTAGCCAGAGATATGTTAGAGTGTTGGAGATACCACGTGCAGAAGTGGTAATGCTCCATGAAGAAAATGAGATGGAGAGGGATATAGCCATCCATGCCAATGCATTACATGGCCGGCCTAATCCTTGCAAGCACAAGAGGGAAAGGAGAAGTCCAAACCATGTAGGTATGTCGTCCAAGGTCAAGTGTATCAGATGGAGAGACTAGGGCCATGGTTAGATGATGGAGGTTCGCTAGAGTGGCGGAAAAGAATACTAGGAAGAAGAGATGGAATAAAGATTAACGCTAAAGATGATCATGTTGGTGGTTGCTCACTTTGATGCATCAAGACCATGGGGTTGATAGCTATAGGAGAGAGGTGAATTAGGTGAGGGAGAAATAGATATGAAGGACTCTTTGGCATTATTTTCAAAGAGACCGGAATGGGTTTTTTAGGTATCTATTTTGAAAACTTAAACTTGGGACAGAGGGTTTTGCGTGTAGAATGGCCCCCAAATACCATATCACTCCTTGGGCAATTTTCTCAAAAGAAAAAACGAATAAGCAAGAGAAAGGCAATAAAAGATATAAGTGCCATAAACATGCATTTTGTTAAAAAGAAAGAAAAAAATAAAATAATGATATACAAATCATTCTTTGCTGGAAATGAGATGATAAACTTACCAATCTCATTCCCTTGTTTTATTTGAAGAAATAATTTGAAAAGGTTTAATAAAACTAGAAGTAGTTTTGTGGTTAAAACTAGAGAAGAAAATAAATAGGGTTTTGGAAAATTTTATTAAAATAAAGTAAGACTAAATTTGGGAAATATGATCTCAAGAGTAGATGATCACTAGATAATGTAACAATCATTTTGATACGTCTCAAACGTATCTATAATTTCTTATGTTACATGCTACTTTTATGATGATACTCACATGTTTTATACACATTATATGTCATTATTATGCATTTTCCGGCACTAACCTATTAACGAGATGCCGAAGAGCCAGTTGCTGTTTTCTGCTGTTTTTGGTTTCAGAAATCCTAGTAAGGAAATATTCTCGGAATTGGACGAAATCAACGCCCAGGGGCCTATTTTCACACGAAGCTTCCAGAAGACCTAGGGGGAGACGAAGTGGGGCCACGGGGCGCCGCCACACTAGGGCGGCGCGGCCCAGGGGGGGCCCGCGCGGCCCTAGCGTGTGGGGCCCCCGTGACTCTCCCGACTCCGCCCTTCCGCCTACTTATAGCCTTCGTCGCGAAACCCCCAGTACCGAGAGCCACGATACGGAAAACCTTACAGAGATGCCGCCGCCGCCAATCCCATCTCGGGGGATTCAGGAGATCGCCTCCGGCACCCTGCCGGAGAGGGGAATCATCTCCCGGAGGACTCTACACCGCCATGGTCGCCTCCGGATTGATGAGTGAGTAGTTCACCCCTGGACTATGGGTCCATAGCAGTAGCTAGATGGTTGTCTTCTCCCCATTGTGCTATCATTGTCTGATCTTGTGAGCTGCCTATCATGATCAAGATCATCTATCTGTAAAGTTACATATGCGTTTGTTGGGATCCGATGGATAATGAATACTATGCTATGTTGATTATCAATCTATCTATGTGTTGTTTATGATCTTGCATGCTCTCCGTTGCTAGTAGAGGCTCTGGCCAAGTCATTGCTTGTAACTCCAAGAGGGGGTACTTATGCTCGATAGTGGGTTCATGCCTCCATTAAATCTGGGGGAGTGACAGCAACCTCTAAGGTTGTGGATGTGCTGTTGCCACTAGGGATAAAACATCAATTCTATATCTAAGGATGTATTTGTTGATTACATTACGCACCATACTTAATGCAATTATCTGTTGTTTGCAACTTAATACTGGAGGGGGTTCGGATGATAACCTGAAGGTGGACTTTTTAGGCATAGATGCATGCTGGATAGCGGTCTATGTACTTTGTCGTAATGCCCAATTAAATCTCACACTACTCATCATATCATGTATGTGCATTGTTATGCTCTCTTTATTTGTCAATTTCCCAACTGTAATTTGTTTACCCAATATGCTATTTCTTATGGGAGAGACACCTCTAGTGAACTGTGGACCCCGGTCCATTCTTTTACATCGAATACAATCTACTGCAATACTTGTTCTACTGTTTTCTGCAAACATCATCTTCCACACTATACATCTAATCCTTTGTTACAGCAAGCCGGTGAGATTGACAACCTCACTGTTAAGTTGGGGCAAAGTACTTGGATTGTGTTGTGCAGGTTCCACGTTGGCGCCGGAATCCCTGGTGTTGCGCCGCACTACACTCCGCCGCCATCAACCTTCAACGTGCTTCTTGACTCCTACTGGTTCGATAAACCTTGGTTTCTTACTGAGGGAAAACTTGCTACTGTACAACATCATACCTTCCTCTTGGGGTTCCCAACGGACGAGTGCTTTACCGTCACAAGGAAGCTACTTTCTGGGGCCGTTGCAATTCAACTCCCACGCCAGCAGCTCTTTTTCTGGCGCCGTTGCCGGGGAGATCAAGACACGCTGCAAGGGGAGTCTCCACCTCCAATCTCTTTACTTTGTTTTTGTCTTGCTTTAATTTTATTTACTACTTTGTTTGCTACACTAAAACAAAACACAAAAAAATTAGTTACTTGTTTTACTTTACTTAATTCCATGTATGTTTTTATTTCACTAGTTAGGCTTAATGGAAAACAACAAAAATATTAGAAATCTTTATAGTATTTATCTTGAGTTAGGACATGAGGTGTTTGAAGAGAAAATTAAAAAACCTATGGAACTTTATATGCGTGCTAATCAAGGTAGTCAAAATCCCGATCCAACTACCGGAATCCTACGATTTGACGATCTTACATCACCATATCGATCCAAATCCCACTATGAATCCCAATCGGATAGAATCCATGTTGAGTCCCGATCCAAATCATAGAATCCTTTACAATAATGTAGAATCTCGATCCTTTTTATGGATTTTTTGATTCTACTAACTCTCTATTTTTCCCATCCGCTAAGCCAAGACTTACTACTTAAACATCCCAAGCCCTTTTCACTTGCTTCGGTACCCTTTATTTACCTACCAAACCTCAAATAATCTATCACTAGAACATTATTGCTAGAAACTTTATGGATTATTATTTTTATCTCCATTATACTATTAAACAAACATTGTGCTTGATAAAAATATCTTCTCTGAGTACGTATGGTAGGATCCCAGATTCTACGATTCGATACTACGACTCGATTCTGCCAGACGAAAATCGACTCAACTCCAAATCCCGACTCTGACTACCTTGGTGCTAATGGCAATGTTATTAGTATGAATGCTTTGAACACTATTATTGCTAATGCTATGGAAGAATTTAAGCTTGGGGAAGCTGGTTTTGATGAGCATGATATTTTTAGTCCCCCAAGCATGGAGGAGAAAATTTACTTTGATGATACTTTGCCTCCCATTTATGATGATAGTGGTATTTTGGTGCCACCTACTATGGAGGATAAAGTTTATTATGATTATACTATGCCTCCTACACTTGATGAGAATAATAATGATAGCTACTTTGTTGAATTTGCTCCCACTATTACTAATAAAATTTATTATGCTTATGTGGAGAGTAATGATACTTTTATGCATGTAGCTCATGATAAAAATGCTTTATGTGATAGTTATATTGTTGAATTTGCTCATGATACTACTGAAAGTTATTATGAGAGAGGGAAACATGGTTGTATGCATCTTAATAATATTAAGTTTCCCCTCTTTATGTTGAGAATCTTGAAGTTACACTTGTTTTATCTTTCTATACTTGTTGCATTATGCTTCATGAATTTGTTTATTTACAAGATTCTTTTTCATAGGAAGTGGGTTAGGCTTAAATTTGTTTTGAATTTGCTTCTTGATGCTCTCTTTTTCTTCAACTCTTATTTCTTGCGAGTGCATCATTAAAACTGCTGAGCCCATCTTAATGGCTATAAAGAAAGCACTTCTTGGGAGATAACCCATGTTTTCATTTTACTACAGTATTTTTGTTTTATATTTGAGTCTTGGAAGTTGTTACTACTGTAGCAACCTCTTCTTATCTTAGTTTTATTGCATTATTGTGCCAAGTAAAGTCTCTAATCAAAGGATGATACTAGATTTGGATTACTGCGCAGAAACAGATTTTCTTGCTGTCACGAATTTGGGTTGAATTCTCTGTAGGCAACTCAGAAAATTATGCCAATTTACGTGCGTGATCCTTAGATATGTACGCAACTTTCATTAGTTTTAAGTTTTCTCATTTGAGCAAGTCTGGTGCCGCTAAAAAATACGTCTTTACGGACTGTTCTGTTTTGACAGATTCTGCCTTTTATTTCACATTGCCTGTTTTGCTATGTTAGATGGATTTCTTTGTTCCATTAACTTTCAGTAGCTTTGTGCAATGTCCAGAAGTGTTAAGAATGATTGTGTCACCTCTGAACATGTGAAATTTTTGATTATGCACTAACCCTCTAATGAGTTTGTTTCGAGTTTGGTGTGGAGGAAGTTTTCAAGGGTCAAGAGAGGAGGATGATACAATATGATCAAGGAGAGTGAAAGCTCTAAGCTTGGGGATGCCCCGGTGGTTCACCCCTGCATATTTCAAGAAAAGACTCAAGCGTCTAAGCTTGGGGATGCCCAAGGCATCCCCTTCTTCATCAACAACATTATCAGGTTCCTCTAGTGAAACTATATTTTTATTCTGTCACATCTTATGTGCTTTACTTGGAGCGTCTGTTTGTTTTTGTTTTTGTTTTTGTTTTTGTTTTTGTTTTTGTTTGAATAAAGTTGGATCCTATCATTCATTGTGTGGGAGAGAGACACGCTCCGCTGTTGCATATGGACACATATGTCCTTAGCTTTACTCATAATATTCATGGCGAAGGTTGAACTGCTTCGTTAAATTGTTATATGGTTGGAAATGGAAAATGCTATATGTGGTAATTGGTATAATATCTTGAATAATGTGATACTTGGAAATTGTTGTGCTCATGTTTAAGCTCTTGCATCATATAATTTGCACCTATTAATGAAGAAATACATAGAGCTTGCTAAAATCTGGTTTGCATGTTTGGTTTCTCTAAGTCTAGATATTTCCTGGTGAGAGTTTGAACAACAAGGAAGATGGTATAGAGTCTTATAATGATTTCAATATGTCTTTTATGTGAGTTTTGATGTACCGGTTCATACTTGAGTTTGCTTCAAACAACCTTGCTAGCCTAAACCTTGTATCGAGAGGGAATACTTCTCATGCATCCAAAATCCTTGAGCCAAACACTATGCCATTTGTGTCCACCATACCTACCTACCACATGGTATTTCTCCGCCATTCCAAAGTAAATTGCTTGAGTGCTACCTTTAAAAATTTCCATTCTTTATCTTTGCAATATATAGCTCATGGGACAAATAGCTTAAAAAACTATTGTGGTATTGAATATGTACTTATGCATCTTATCTCTTATAAGTTGCTTGTTGAGCGATAACCATGTTCCTGGGGACGCCATCAACTATTTCTTTGTTGAATATCATGTGAGTTGCTATGCATGTTCGTCTTGTCTGAAGTAAGGGTGATTTATCATGATCAAATGGTTTGAGTATACATTATGTTAGAGAAGAACAATGGGCCGCTAACTAAAGCCATGATCCATGGTGGAAGTTTCTGTTTGGACAACAAACCTCACTCTCTTATGAGAATATTATCTGTTGTTGAATGCTTATGCATTAAAGAGGAGTCCATTATCTGTTGTCTATGTTGTCCCGGTATGGATGTCTAAGTTGAGAATAACCAAAAGCGAGAAATCCAATGCGAGCTTTCTCCTTAGACCTTTGTACAGGCGGCATAGAGGTACCCCATTGTGACACTTGGTTAAAACATATGCTATGCTATGATAATCCATGTAAATCCAAGCTAATTAGGACAAGGTGCGGGCACTATTGGTATACTATGCATGAGGCTTGCAACTTGTAGGATATAATTTACATAACTCATATGCTTTATTACTACCGTTGACAAAATTGTTTCTTGTTTTCAAAATAAAATCTCTAGCACAAATATAGCAATCCATGCTTCCCTCTGCGAAGGGCCTTTCTTCTACTTTCAATGTTGAGTCAGTTTACCCATTTCCTTCTATCTTAAGAAGCAAACACTTGTGTTAACTGTGCATTGATTCCTACATACTTGCGTATTGCACTTGTTATATTACTTTATGTTGACAATATCCATGAGATATACATGTTATAAGTTGAAAGCAACCGCTGAAACTTAATCTTCCTTTGTGTTGCTTCAATGCCTTTACTATGAAACTATTGCTTTATGAGTTAACTCTTATGCAAGACTTATTGATGCTTGTCTTGAAAGTACTATTCATGAAAAGTCTTTGCTATATGATTTATTTGTTTACTCATTACATTTACCATTGTTCCAAATCGATGCATTCATTACATGTGCTTACAATAGTATTGATCAAGATTATGTTGGTAGCATTGTCACTAAGAAATTATCTTTGTTATCATTTACCTACTCGGGACGAGTAGAACTAAGCTTGGGGATGCTTGATACGTCTCAAACGTATCTATAATTTCTTATGTTCCATGCTACTTTTATGATGATACTCACATGTTTTATACACATTATATGTCATTATTATGCATTTTCCGGCACTAACCTATTAACGAGATGCCGAAGAGCCAGTTGTTGTTTTCTGCTGTTTTTGGTTTCAGAAATCCTAGTAAGGAAATATTCTCGGAATTGGACGAAATCAACGCCCAGGGGCCTATTTTCACACGAAGCTTCCATAAGACCTAGGGGGAGACGAAGTGGGGCCACGGGGCGCCGCCACACTAGGGCGGCGTGGCCCAGGGGGGCCGCGCGGCCCTAGCGTGTGGGGCCCCCGTGACTCTCCCGACTCCGCCCTTCCGCCTACTTATAGCCTTCGTCGCGAAACCCCCAGTACCGAGAGCCACGATACGGAAAACCTTATAGAAACGCCGCCGCCGCCAATCCCATCTCGGGGGATTCAGGAGATCGCCTCCGGCACCCTGCCGGAGAGGGGAATCATCTCCCGGAGGACTCTACACCGCCATGGTCGCCTCCGGATTGATGAGTGAGTAGTTCACCCCTGGACTATGGGTCCATAGCAGTAGCTAGATGGTTGTCTTCTCCCCATTGTGCTATCATTGTCTGATCTTGTGAGCTGCCTATCATGATCAAGATCATCTATCTGTAAAGCTACATGTGCGTTTGTTGGGATCCGATGGATAATGAATACTATGCTATGTTGATTATCAATCTATCTATGTGTTGTTTATGATCTTGCATGCTCTCCGTTGCTAGTAGAGGCTCTGGCCAAGTCATTGCTTGTAACTCCAAAAGGGGGTACTTATGCTCGATAGTGGGTTCATGCCTCCATTAAATCTGGGGGAGTGACAGCAACCTCTAAGGTTGTGGATGTACTGTTGCCACTAGGGATAAAACATCAATTCTATATCTAAGGATGTATTTGTTGATTACATTACGCACGATACTTAATGCAATTGTCTGTTATTTGCAACTTAATACTATAGGGGGTTCGGATGATAACCTGAAGGTGGACTTTTTAGGCATAGATGCATGCTGGATAGCGGTCTATGTACTTTGTCGTAATGCCCAATTAGATCTCACACTACTCATCATATCATGTGTGTGCATTGTTATGCTCTCTTTATTTGTCAATTTCCCAACTGTAATTTGTTTACCCAATATGCTATTTCTTATGGGAGAGACACCTCTAGTGAACTGTGGACCCCGGTCCATTCTTTTACATCGAATACAATCTACTGCAATACTTGTTCTACTGTTTTCTGCAAACATCATCTTCCACACTATACATCTAATCCTTTGTTACAGCAAGCCGGTGAGATTGACAACCTCACTGTTAAGTTGGGGCAAAGTACTTGGATTGTGTTGTGTAGGTTCCACGTTGGCGCCGGAATCCCTGGTGTTGCGCCGCACTACACTCCGCCGCCATCAACCTTCAACGTGCTTCTTGACTCCTACTGGTTCGATAAACCTTGGTTTCTTACTGAGGGAAAACTTGCTGCTGTACAACATCATACCTTCCTCTTGGGGTTCCCAACGGACGAGTGCTTTACCGTCACAAGGAAGCTACTTTCTGGGGCCGTTGCAATTCAACTCCCACGCCAGCACATTTCCACACTTGTTTTTGTGAGGATTAAACTTGGGTTAAGGAAAAAACAAGAGGTAAAAGTGGAATATGTGATCTTAAGTTTAAACAGTGGATATGGTACAAGATCAAGTGAAACATATGGGTTGCAAGGATAGCATGGGACATGTAAGACGTTGGAGGGAGTTGGATAGATGAGATCCATGCCTTGAGTTCACCCATAACAGTTGTGGGTTCTTAGGAAACAACTGTCAAAGTTTGAAGATTTTTTTAATAGCGCCAAAAACAAGTTATTGACTTGGCTTCAAAACCACAAAGGGAATGTGGGTAGATGGGTGATCTGATCCAAAGAATTGGTAGGGTTGGGAAGTGCACACGACAAGGTAGCTCAAGGGCCAAGTGCACTGCATTACATGGAAAAAGGGGTAAGTAAAGCTAGAGACTCCGAAATTGATTCTGATAAGAGTTTTCGAACTTAGCCAAAATTTGGGTGTTGTTTTCTAGGCTACTTGGCTAGGGGACAAAAGGGAGATGGATTTGGGAGCGGATGATTTTCAAAACTTGAATGCAGGATGGGGTGAGCTAAAGTGCATCCCAGAGATGATCTCAAGATAGGTGCAAACATGGTTCCTCAGATGGAAGGATTTGATTTGGTGAGTTACTAGCTAGCTGGTTTTACCTCTAGATGAGTTTTGCTTTGAGGTAGCTTAAGACAATCTTCTAGCAAGCAGATCAAGGCAATTCATCTAAACAAACAGCGCAAGGTAATTCACCTAACAAGCAGATCAACACAAATCATCTCATCAAACTATTTAGAAAAAGTTTTTGTTCCCCTGATTTTTGCACTCTAGACATGTAAACGAGGTTGCAAAAGTTGGGGCGTTACAGGCCTTCCACCCTTAAAAAATCTCGTCCCGAGATTACTAAGCTTAGGACTAGAGAGGTTTTAAAGGTTAACCTAAGTTAGACTCCATCTTTCGGTAGACATGTCGTTGTTGAAAAGTTAGAGCTTAAGCTTCTGAGAGACACGGTAGATTTCCGCCAAGGGCAAGCTTCTTGAAGCGGCTGACTTCTCCCTACAGAAGTTAGATTTGCAGCTTCCTAACAACACTAGAGGGGTCCACCATTTTTGGAGAGTTAGAGCATCCCAATGGTGCTTAGAAGGATCAAAAGATTTTAGGGTTAGCTTCAGTTTTTAGTGGAAGACCCTTAAGATTGTTTAACGTGGATTCAGGAAAAGTCAGAGCTTCTCCCATGGTGTCTTGTCGGGTGCCTTTGAAAAAGTCATCGATCTCCCGTCTTGAGTTGAGGAATCTTCCGAGGGTGAAGTGCAGTCCTTAGCTTCAAGAGGCACGCACAGTGTTTACTGCTCCGTAAGGCGCTTGTTAAGTTAGTAAGTCAGCGGAACTCCTGGTGGGTCTTCACATAAAGTAGCAACAACAGTCGTCGAAAACAGTCTTCAGCTTTAGGATTGGTGCTTATTAAAGTACACCAAATCTTGAGTCTTGAATTGTCTTCAAAGGCTTCACTTGATGAGGACCAGATGGACCTTGCAGAGTAACTTGGCTTCGGTGCTACATCTCAATTAGCTTGTTAGAAGGTGATTTAGGCTGAGGTTTTTAAGAAGATAACCTCAAGGTTAGCGCGATTATAATCTACGGTCAGACAAAATTTGTATGGCTCCATCTTCCCGTGGAGTTGCAGTCGATCTTGGAGGCACTGACTTCTGCTTCCTTGAAATTGCAGGGGTCTTCGGTTGAATGGCGCACTAAGTTGGGGACTCCAGGAAAACAGTGTTCAATCTAGTTGTTACCTAAGTTAGAGTTAGGGTTCTCCGTTAGCTTTTCAAACTAATAGTTAGTATTTCTTCCAGAAATTCGAGCGAATGCGAAGAAAAACACAGGGCGGTTTTCCTAGACAGGGTTACCACACAAAAGGGGTTTTTCAGGCCGAAAGGCTAAAACAAGCATACACTCAACAAGCAATCACAAGCACTCAAAGAGCAAATTTAGAAAACCACAAGCAATCATGAAAACCACACGAGGTACCTTAAGTACCCAGGGTACCAAATACGCGGGGTTAGCTCAATCAAAAACAATTGAGTTTGTCCTATCCATCCTATAGGCTTGGGTTGGTCAGAGATGTAGATGTCTTCATCTTGCTGATATCGACTTCAACATGGATCCTTGAAGCAGGTGGTGGTGAAATAGGTCTGGTGTTGAGTCGTCGATGTTGAGGCAGAGGCGAAAGCTGCGTAGAATCTTCTGGTCTCGACATCCCAGGGACGTGAGGTCTTCGGAGGGGTAGCTGTTGAGGTATTCCAAGTTGACAACTTTTTGTGACTGGCCTAACAATTACTAGTCAAGAACCGAGGACTTGATCCTTGACGACTGCAAGAGTGCAAGTCCACGGAGGAACAAGGTCAGCTCCTTGACAGACTTCGGTCACAACCAAAGACATGCTATTATTATCCCTATACGCGTACTGCTAAGTTGACATCCAATCTTCAGTAGCTGCAGTCAGAGATACTTGAGACTTCCTGAAGGGTTGATCCATCTTCGACTTCGAGTCTCCGAGACTAAGTTGGGGACATCGTCCAATATGTTGGTTTGGAAGAGGGTGAGATAGTAGAATCAAAAGCTTTTAAAGTCTTTGGAAATCAGAGAGCAAGGTAAGAATTTGAATTTTGAAGGGATATGAAAATTATAAGCTATGCTTCCGTCTACTAAATAAAATACTTTGTTTTGTAAATAAATTTTCACAAAGTACTATTTTCCTAACTAACGTCCATGCTAACTAGGGTCTCCTACAGTCAGGATGGCTCTGATACCAGCTCTGTGGGGCCCCGGACTAGCTGTCCAAAACACTTGTTATGCATACACATTCACGATTCCATGATCAGTGTGTCGTGAAGGCATAAACGGACTGGTATCAAATACATCATCCATTACAATACTGAATAAAAATATTACAACTGGTCCCATGACCAATACTTACATAAGAGCCATAATGGCAGGAGAACATCAACCACACAGCGGAAATACTTCAGACGAAAGCGTTCGCATGGCCCAAGTCATGTCATAACCCTACAGGCAATTGACTGGGAAGACGTTCCTAGGTCGCATAGACGTCGTCGACTCCTTCATCTGTCGGATTCCACCAAGTCTGGCCAAGTAAATGTCCAGGGACAAGCCATGAGTACATTATGAATTGTACTCGCAAGCCATGAGTAGCAAGGAACATGCACTATTCTAGGGTTACAAGGAGTGAGAGGTACTTTCTCTCGAGAGTATGACATCTCTATATCTTTGTTGAAAACCTTTTTGGAAACAAGTTTCTTTTGAATACTAAGAGGTAAGGGCGACCCATTTTCCTTTCCGGCCATCTCAGTATGACCAAAACAACTTTTCCAACTTTCCACTGTACCTCCTAGGTACATTTACACTAGTCCCACTGGTATCCTTTTCCAAACCCTTTGGAAAACATTTTTATAAACCAAAACTTTCTTTAATGCCAAGCAGCTTCCATTCCCACGTCCATAACCACGGACACGGCTATTCGCATAGTTTTACACTCTGCAGAGGTTGTACACTTTCCCCACAAGATCTGATAAATCCACCGGGATCATCCCTGGTTCGCCAAGCGTCAAAACGCGAGGCTCGGATAACCGATTGCAGTTTTTCGCTTGCTCGCTTTAGCCGAAGACATGCCGAATAAGTTGTACCTCCCAACACCAGAGTCCGGGGGCTGTCCAGGAGTAGCAAGGTCCCCAGCCGACCCGACCCTTCGGAATGCCATCCAACCACTTATGCATCTTTCAATGGAAGCTCATAAGTTGTACCCCGCGTACCTAAAAAGGCAAATGGGTTGCTTCCCTTCTCCTGGGAAGAACCCCGGATGAAGCGTCCATGGTCGGACTGCCACTACACTTGCAGGACCCAAACTAAGGTGAGACAAACTACTACGCTACGCCTCGTCCCACTTAAGGGTAATGTGGTTGTACCGGCTAGGTCTGGTTCAGGTACTCAGTCACCAAAGGTTTACGAAAACATTTTTATCTCCACTTTCCTCTAGCAATTTTCTTTCGAAAAACCTTTTCCTTTTCATAAACTCACTCTGGGGCAGGGCTACCCCATTCCAAGGTTTTCGAAGAATTTCTTTTCTTGAAAACTTTTTCTCAAACCTTTTTCAAAAGGGATCCCAACCTATAGTCTAGCTTTTCTTGAAAAGCGGCGACAAGAAGGATAGGGTGTTAAGAACCATATCACTAACAGGTATTTGTTTAGTAGGTATCAAGGAGGGCTACACCCATAAGGGTGGAATAATAAAACACCGAGTGGCGGGACCGCTCACATAAATAAATAAACCATGCAATTTATAAAACTGGCAATAATGCAAGAGTAAGATAATTAGATCAAGATATGCAGCAAGAGGTGGCTTGCCTTGGTTGGCTATTTTTCCCTGGACTTCATCTTCACGAATCATCTGCTCTTCCTTCCTCTTCGAAATCCTCAACAAGATCCTCTCCTTTTCCGGTAGCGTTCACATTCTAACACACAACATATATCCATAGCATCAAACCACACAACAACATACAACAGCCAACCACTAAATCAGAGACACTAAACACATCAAATAATAGCACCTAGAGCAAGATGGTCATCTTACTTATAAAGGGGTTGATTTTACCGCTACTCGAAAAGGCCTTAACAGACATCAAGTTGCTAAAAGTGCTCTGCCTCTCATCAAAGAATAATCCACACATGCACTAGTGGCTAAAGACTTTGCGACACCATCAGAAGGGCTCTGCTGCCAAAGTTCAATATAAAACATTTTAAACAAAAACAATCCAAATTTCCTACTGGTAAATATGCCTAGGATCCTAATTATTTTGCCAAAAACACTCATTACCAAAGTAGTGGGTAACATATATACGTACTGGTAGGTATGTTATAGGATAGTACAACCAAGTTGGTTTTGGTTCAAAACCATTTACGAATTTTTTTAAAACATTTTTATAAAACCAGAAATCATTTAGCTCCTTTTTAAATCTAACATATCACAAATACATTACAGCAAACAAGAGCTATACCCCTTGATAGTTATTCAAACAAGGGTTCAAACAAAATTGAATTCACAAATTTCCGAGTCATAAAATAATTACTATAAATTTTATACTGGAAAAGGCCTTTGTTTTGGTTAGAAAAATCCCAAGAATTATCTGGGGCTCAAAAAATAGTGCCTATGGCACACAAATTTTTTTTTATGGTACCTACAATTGAGAGTTGAGTTTGCTTCAAAAAGTACTTTGGATTTCAAAACAAAAATCCACAAAGGCAGATCTGGACAAAACTCAACCCCTAAGCTAAACCTAAACCAAGAAACTCCTGCTAAGGTAACCTATACCAAAATGAAGATACTAAAATATACTTTAGCACAAAATTTACCCTACTGCAAAAATGTAAACATAACTCTCATAATTAAATAAACACTACATAAGCAATATCTTACCAAAACAAGTGCCAGTAATAATCTATAGGATAAAATCACATGCATGCAACTGGAGATGGTCAAGATTTAGTTTAGATACATGCAGGAATTTGAATCACTCAAATTAGATGTACCAAGAATATTTGGTGGATTTAAATCTAAAGCAGATTTATAGGGGGTTTATTTTCCAGAGAAAAAGGAAAGAAAAAGGGAACGACCGAATCAACGAATCCGACCAGCATGGCGCTGGGCCGGCCCGGATCGGAGGCTGGCGTGCGAGTGGAGGGGCTGGGCTGGGTTGGCCAGTAGGCAGCCCAGGCGCGCGGTGGATCACATGCACGCATATGCATGCAGTCTACGATGGCGACGCTAGCCAATACAGCAGCGCTGCAGCGACGCGAGCGGCGGAGGTAAAACGGAGGCTCACCAGCGGGGGTCTCTGGGTGAAGGAGGCATCGTGAGGAAGGGGGTGCGATCTGGGACGGCTCGGAGCGTGACTTCGACTTGCTGCCGAGCTCTCGGTCGCCAGCGTGAGCGAGGGCGTCGCTGCAGACAAGAGAGAGGACAACGTCGCTGACGGCGATGGCCGGGGCGATACGGGCCGACGGCACTCTCCGACGTGCACCTGTACAGGAAACGGTGACGTTATGATCTGCCAGGGAGAGATTGGGATATGGTAGCAGAGAGGGAGTAGAAGGGAAAATGGAGAATGATAAGGGCGAGCTCGGAGACGACTTCGTTGATACGGGCAGGGGCGGCGTCGACGGAGTCCAGCCATGGACCTCTCAGCCGAGTCCTGAAAATAAAAGGTCTGGGTTAGGTTGGGGAAATAGAACAGGGATGAGAGACAGAGGGACAGATGGAGGGGTGATGGCTGTGACGTGCACGGCGACGTGCTAGCGGCGGGGATGCATATGGAACCGAGGAAGAAGATGTTCTGGAGCGCAGTGGTTTGCCTCGGGCGCGAGTGAGGGTGGATAAGAACGAAACAAAGAGGGAGAGTGTCGGGTGAGCTTAATAAATAAGGGCCGTGGCCATGCTCGACCAGACGCGGCGATCGCTGATTGGCGGGAGTGGGCGGCGAGCACATGCAGAAGAAAATGCACAAGGATGGGAGCAGGGTCTGCGCCGGGGAGTGAAGGGGAGAGAGGAGGGGCATCTGGCGAAAAGACCGGTCGGGGGAGGGCCGGTCGACTTGGAGACAAAGTTTCCCCTGCGTGCACGCCAGGTGTTCGATGAACGGCTGGCTCACGGGGCGCGCTCGATAGCGTCCAGCAGGAAGGGGAGAAGGGCTGGATCGTGCTGGAATTTGGGGCATTTGGCCTTTGGGCCATGGCCCATTATCAAATTCTGAAACTCACATGGCCCATTCCAATAATCAGTGGCAGCACTAGTGAAAGCTAAAGTTTAGTCCCACATTGCTAGTTGGGAGAGAGTTGGAGTGGTATATAAGGTGGGCTGTTCTAGTCCTAGTAAGTGAGTGAGAAGAAAGAGAGCCCTCGCGCACTCCTCCTCCTCCGCCGCCCGCCTCGCCACGCCACGCCACGTCGCGGGTTGCGGGAATCTCGCCGAGCCGAGCTTATCTTTTTGCTGTTTGGAAAATTAATTGTGTAATCAATTTCGAGTCATTAACGGACGCGTTACTCACCCGTTTTGCCTTCCGGTTTCTCTGGATGATGGCTGTGCCGACTCGGACGTGGGCTGCGCCCCACGACCTTCCCGAACTGCACTATATAAGCGCGGACTCCAACCCTAGTCTTAACCAGACGCATACGCGACTACCTGTTTCCAGTTCATTGCGCCACCTCCTTCGTCTTCCTCATCCCGTCCGTCGGCGTGCACCGACTGCCGGGACAGTAGGCCTCCGGAACCCTGCCTCTCGTGAACCTGTACGGGTGAGGGGCAATCAGGTTTTTGGGGAGCGCTCCGGCGCGACTACTGGCATCACGACGTCGTCATCGGACAACGAGTTCCTCCACACCGACAACTTCTTCCCAGACCTCAGCGACTTCTTCGACAACCTCAACATGGGCGACAACGACGCTGCTGCGAAGTATGTGATCTTGTCGTTTCTCTTTCAGTTTCTGTTAGAGTTTCTTCTCCTAGTTTGTGTGGTAGATGCGATCAGTTTATCTTGTTTAGATATGATCTGTTCATCGACCTTACTAGTCTGCATGATTAGTTTATTTGTTAATTTCGTAGTCATGATTTATCATTTACTAGTACGGATTATTTCATATGAATATTTGCTTAAATTTCCAACAATCCAAAAACCTGATTTTAGGCAAATCAAATCAAGCAGCGTTGCTGCCGCTACCTCCCCTCTTTGATGGTATGCATTACAAGAGGTGGCGCACAAAGGCAGTTCTATGGTTTACAAACCTAGGCTGTTTTAGCGCCACAGATGCTAGACCTGAGGGGCCTCTCCCTGTAGAGGAGCAGGAAAAGTTTGAGAAGGTCGACGCCATGTTTAAGGCGGCCTTGTTCAGCATTCTTGGGGACAACATTGTTGACCCGTACATGGCTTTCGACCATGGTAAAGATGCGTGGGATGCGCTCGAGGCCAAATTTGGGGTCTCGGACGCTAGAACTGAAATGTATGTCATGGAGCAATACTATGACTACAGAATGACTGATGAGCGCTCCGTGGTTGAGCAGGATCATGAGATTCAGTCCCTTGCCAAAGAACTCGAGCAGTTTAAGTGTACCTTACCGGACAAATTTGTCGCCGGTGGCATTATTGCCAAGCTTCCTCCCTCGTGGAGGAACTTTGCTACTTCTCTGAAACATAAGAGACAAGAGTTTTCTGTTTCGGATCTCATTGGCTCGCTTCATGTGGAAGAGAAGGCGAGAGCAAAGGACACACGCGCTCGTAGTGTTGAGGGAGGTTCTAGTGCCAATGTGGTACAAAAGAAGAACTTTCAATCTCACAAGTCCAAGAATAAGAACAATGGAAAAGGCAAGTTTGATGAAAAGAACAAAGCCTCCAACTCAACCAACTTCAAGAGGAAGACTCCTTATAAGAAGAAAGGGAACTGCCATGTTTGTGGCGCTCCTGGACATTGGGCTCCTGATTGCCCAGAATGCCATGATCGGCGTGGGAACAGCGGCAAGTCCGCAAATGTTGTTATTGGTGTTGATACTGAGATGAAGGACGTTGGGTACGATATTTCTCCTACTGTCCTTTCAGTATGTAATTCTCCTGATTGGTGGATAGACACCAGAGCCAAAACACATGTATGTTCTGATGTCTCTATGTTTTCTTCTTATCAGGTCGCAAGGACTTCCTCCGTGCTGATGGGAAACGGCTCACGTGCTTCTGTTCGTGGTGTTGGTACGGTGGATCTGAAGTTTACTTCGGGAAAGACCATCCAGCTGAAGAATGTGCAGCACGTTCCCTCCATCAATAAGAATCTCGTTAGCGGATCGCTTTTATGTCGAGATGGTTTTAAGTTGGTTTTTGAGTCCAATAAAGTTGTAATTTCCAAGTGTGGACAATTTGTTGGAAAGGGTTATGTGTGCGAAGGCTTGTTCCGCTTATCTTTGTCAGACTTATGTACTCAAATTATTAATCATGTTTGCAATGATAGTGAGTCCGATATTTGGCATTCACGACTTTGTCATATTAATTTTGGGTGCATGACGCGGCTAGCGAATATGAATATAATTCCGAAATTTGCTATTGTCAAGAAATCCAAGTGCCAAGTATGTGTGCAAGCTAAGCAACCACGTAAGTCTCATAAGACTGCGGAGGCAAGAGACTTGGCACCGCTGGAGCTTATACATTCGGATCTTTGTGAAACGAATGGTGAATTGACAAAAGGAGGGAAAAGATACTTCATGACTTTAATTGATGACTCTACTCGATATTGTTATGTGTACCTCCTGAAATCTAAAGATGAAGCTCTTAATCACTTCAAAATCTTTAAAGCTAAAGCAGAAAACCAACTTGATCGAAAGATCAAGCGGCTAAGGTCTGATCGTGGTGGAGAGTATTTTTCCAACGAGTTTGATTCTTTCTGTGCGGAACATGGTATTATCCATGAGAGGACGCCTCCCTACTCACCTCAGTCAAATGGGGTGACCGAAAGAAAGAACCGTACTCTAACTGATTTGGTTAATGCCATGTTGTGGGTATACTTTATGGGTATATCAACGGCATGGCCTAGATCTGGCAAGCCCGGGTGGCCCATAGTAGGTGACGTGGCGTGTGGCCCGTCGGGCGGCCCAGTTGCTGGTGATCCTGAAGGATGAAGTCCAGCCCAGGTCCAGGGAGCCAGATCCCAACCGACCTACGAAGGAGGCCGGATCCGTGAAGGCCCATGAAGTATCCGGATCCAGTACGTACTAAGAGGGAAGGCGGATCCTTGACGTACACGGCAAGACTTTGTACCGTAGTTAGGCAACTTGTATTCCGGCTAGGACTCTCTGTGTAAACCCTAGGTCTGTGCGTCTTTATAAGCCGGATCCTTGGAGCCCTAGAGGCAGAACAACAACTCATTGTAACAACGCGAAAGCGCCCAGATAATACCAGACAAGCAGCAGTAGGCCCTGTCATCGAGCAGATGTTCCGAAGCTGGGTAAATTGCGTACCACCGTCCCGAGTGCTCTCCGCCCTATGGCCCCTACTTCTTCTCCCCCTCGTGAGGATCCCTCCTCCGAGGTACCGTCGAATAGGCAACGACAGTTGGCGCCCACCGTGGGGCCTGCGGCGTCTGGAGACCGGAACCGGGAGGGTTCCGCCATGGGAAGCTACGACGACACCATCGCTGTGGGGCGCGTCCTTTACGCCGGAAACCTTCCGATCGTCCCTCCGGATGAGTGATGGATTCCGGCCAAGACAAACCCCGTCAAGCTCTCCATCGTCCCAGTCGGCGGCATACACATCTTCATCGGCGAAACCGTCGATTCCGACGGAAACGCTCTGGTAAGTAACGCTGACGCGACCGCCGCTGAGCGGGACGCAGTCGCGAAGATCCGATCTGAGACGTAGGAACTTCCCAAGGAAGATTCCGCCTTAGATCTGGAAAAATCAAAACCCACCCAATCCGCCCCTGAGCAGGAAACAAAGGTGGAAGACCAATGCAGATCCGCCTGGGTCTCCCAGGTGTTAGAGAAGCAAAGGTGTCACTTCGTACACTTCTTGGCCCATACCGCCGGAACCGCCCCTCAAGAAGTCGGAGCTGGTCCCGAGCAGGTCGAGGCATCGGAAAATAGCATCGCTCCGGATCAGCAGGAGGCTGTCGGAGAAAGCGACGCTCCGGGCGAAGAGTCAATTCTGGGTAACCTGAGCCCAATTTCCGGGGATGCCCCCTCCATGAACACTGAAGAGTTTGATCGCAAGGTGTCGGAAATCGGATATGGTGAACAGTCTGAAGTTGAATCCGCGCAGCCTAAACAGGTTCTTGCAACCTTGGCGGCGCTGGACTAGCAACATTCTGACGACAATACCTATTCCGACCCGCAGCCATCCCATGCTGGATCTCCGCTCTCACGGGTACGTCCGCACAAGGAAGTGCTATCTCCAGAAGAGATGATCGAGCAAGCAGGCATGGAGGCAATCGCACACTCGGATATTCTCAACAAACCTATAACTCCTGACGATGCTGCAGATCTAGAAGCTCTAGAAGCTAGAAGACAGGAGATGCTGGCAACAGCCCAGAAGTTCGCCAGAACCGCAACAACAATGTTGGACGAGAGGAAAGAAGCCACGCACTTCGTGGAAAATTTTCGCCAGCGAGAGCTGGAGGTCGACGAACAACTGGTAAAAGTCAAGGAGCTCCAGCAACACTGGAAAGACAAGGTCACCGAGCTTCAGCAGGAGGCCGACAAAATCAGGCGGGAAGCTATACCTCCCCGCAAGATTACCTTCGCGACCCCCACTGAGCAACAGCCACTCGCAACTCCAAAGGATAACATGAAGAAGGCTGCGGAGATCTTAAAAAAGAAGGACGAGGAGATTGATATCGACTACGTCCGAACGCTGGTTGCCTCAGCAATGAAGCAGCAGAGCAAGGCAGACACTTCACGCAGGTTGGAATCCAACCCGGAGCATTGCATCTCTACTGCACAGAAGGATGCCTACGACAATCGCCATCTTGATGACGAATCGCGCACCGGATCTTCGGAGCGCAGGAGGAGAACCAGAGAGCATCCAAATCCAATCCATGTACCATCAAAGACACCTCCATCAGATCCAAACAAGGGAAAGGATGCGATGTACTCTGGTAAAAACAAGTACCGGAATCCGTCACCTCCACCTAGGGGATACCCGCGTCCTCCGCCCCCTCGCCGTCGTAGTCCAGCCGGAAACACCAGACCCCATGGGCCAGGTGGAATCAATATCCGCGACAACGTGGCACCTGAGAGGAACAGGAGCAGGGAGCGCACGCCGGAACCTCGTCGCAGCCAGAACAACGATCGTGAACCCGAGCCAAGGAGGAGCCGGAACGACGACCGCGAGCCGGAGCCCCGCCGAGGCCGGAACGACGGTGGCAGCCAGCACCACGGTGAAGGCGGCCACCGAAGCCGGAGCCAGCACCGCGAGGGGCGCGGAGAATCAGAAGGCGGAAGCAAAAGGTCAAACCGACCCCCTCGCAGGTCTCCCTCCCCACCACCCAGCGGTGGAGGCGGAGGTGGAGGCGGAGGCGGCGGTCGGAAATCTCGCTCTCGCTCAAAGTCTTCCCGCAACGGCCTGCGTGACGCACGGGAACGTCTCAACGAATACAGATCTGACTACATCGGCCCAAAGTGCTTCGGCAGGATGATTCGAGAGGAACCAACGCCAAGGATCAACCTCAAGCTACCTGGAAACCTGAAGACATATGATGGCACCGAAAGGCCGGATACCTGGATTGAGGATTACTACAATGTTGTAACCTTCGCCGGAGGAACCCCTAATATCGCATGCCGCATGCTTCAGTTGTACCTTGTAGGTCCAGCCCGGATCTGGCTCAGCGACCTCGAGAAGAACTCCATCTTTTGCTGGTTCGACCTGAAGAATGCCTTCGAAAAGCACTTCAGGGGCACCTACAAAAGGCCTGCCACGACAAGCGACTTACAGGCATGTATCCAGAAGAAGGGAGAAACATCAAGAAACTTCCTCACCCGATGGCCGGCATGCAGGAACGAGTGTGAGAACGTCGATCACACCACGGCTATGCACGCCTTTATAGGAGGATTGCAGCGAGGAGGACTGCTGCGGCACAAGCTCACATGCTTGGCTAACGCAAATAAACTGACTCTCGATGATATGATATCCATTGCCAGTGATCATACTGCCGCCGATGACGACGCTGGCGGAGATCTAGCAGCCACAGCAATCCCCCTACACCAGCAGAAGAAGAACCGTGACAACGGTAACAGCAGCGGCAGCAAGCGGAAAAATCCCCCTGATGACCAGAAGAGTGGCGGATCCGAGATGGTCGCCATGGCGTTCCAGCACGGAGGTCAAGGAGGCGGAAGAGGACGCGGCCGCGGAGGCGGAGCCGGAAGGGGCCAGCAGCGTGACGAGGTCACTGCTGCCGGAACCCGCGCCCCCCAAACCTATGAAGAGTACAGAGACATGCCCTACCTAGCCCACTTGGATCCGGCTACAGGGAAGTCCACTCACACCAATCGCAACTGCAAGTGGGTCAATGATCTAAAATCTGACCCGGAAGCAGGCTACAAGCGAGCCCGGAAGCACCGCCCACGCGGCAAAGGAGGCAAGGGCAAGAACAAGGACAAGGAGGAAGACAGCTCCGAGGCAATGGACGAAGATGAAGGCTCGCCGGATCCCAAGGAAGGAACCGCAACTAAATCCAACCCCTTTGGCAAAAAGAGTGTAGGCGCGTACCACACCTTCCTCGGAACCCCAACAGTCCGTCACAGCAAATCAGCTCTCCGGATCCTGAACGCCACAGTCCCAGCTGTGCCGCAGTATGTCAGGTGGTCGGAAACTCCGTGTACGTTCGATAAGAAGGACCACCCTACCGTCGTTCCGAAGGAGTGCTATGCATTGGTTGTAAGTCCCCGCATAGACGGCTATGACTTCTCCAAGTGCCTCATGGATGGCGGAGCCAGCTTGAACATCATGTACCTGGAGACTCTGGAGCGGATGAACCTTACCAAGGAACAGCTTAAACACAGCACCACTGAATTCCATGGTGTGGTTCCGGGTAAAAAGGCAAATTCCCTCGGCAGCATCAGACTTCCCGTGGCCTTCGGAGATGTTAAAAATTTCCGCGAAGAGATGATCACGTTTGAGGTCGTACCCTTCAAGAGCTCCTACCACGTCATCTTCGGCAGGCCCACCTACCACAAGTTCCACGCAAGAGCGTGCTACATCTACAACAAGCTCAAAATTCCGGGTCCCAATGGTATGATCACCATATCCGGAGACTACAAGAAAGCTCACGAGTGCGAGCTGGGCGAAGCCGCCTTCGCAGAGTGTGATTTCCGGAGAAGAGCTGAAAGGCTACAGAGCCGCGGTGGATCCGACTGAGATGCAAACCACCAAGAGGCAAATCTCCGAACAGAAAAACTCGTTCAAGGCCGCGATAGAGACCAAAAACATCGACCTCAAGAAGGGAGATGCATCTAAGCAGGTCTCGATCGGAGCCAACATGGACCCCAAATAGGAAGACGCGCTCGTCGAGTTCCTCCGCGCTAACATGGATATCTTCGCATGGCAGCCTTCTGACATGTCCGGAGTACCTAGGGAACTCGCCGAGCACTACCTCAACATAAATCCGGGGGCTAAACCGGTGAAGCAAGCTATGCGACGCTTTGGAGATAAGAAGCGCCGCGTCATAGGGATGGAACTAGCAAAGTTACTAGAGGCAGGATTTGTAATAGAAGTTATCCATACTGATTGGGTCGCAAACCCCGTCCTTGTACCCAAAAAGAATACTGAAATACTAAGAATGTGCATCGATTACTCTGGCTTGAATAAGCATTGCCCGAAGGATCCGTTTCCCCTGCAGCGCATTGACCAGGTCATTGATTTGACGGCGGGGGCGGAACTTCTGTGTTTTCTTGACGCATATTCCGGGTATCATCAGATCCGGATGAAGGAGTCCGACCAAAAGGCGACCTCGTTCATCACCCCATTTGGCACTTACTGCTATGTTACCATGCCTTTTGGCTTGAAAAACGCAGGTGCCACCTACCAACGTACGATGCAGCGGTGCTTGAAGGACCAAATTGGCCGGAATGTGCACGCCTACGTCGACGACATCGCGGTCATGACCAGGAAAGGATCCGACTTGATCAGCGATCTCACAGAAACCTTTGAGAACCTCCGTCGGTACAAGATGATGTTGAATCCGCTCAAGTGCGTCTTTGGCGTTCCAGCTGGAAAACTCCTTGGCTTCATTGTCTCAAATAGGGGCATTGAGGTGAACCCGGAGAAAATCAAGGCAATCTTGTGCATCAAAAGGCCGACTTGTCTCAAAGACGTGCAGCGACTAACTGGTTGTGTTGCAGCAATTAGCAGGTTTGTCAGCCGTCTTGGCGAGAAGGCGCTACCCCTGTACAAGCTATTAAAGAAGACAGACAAATTTGTCTGGGACGAGGCAGCAGACGCAGCACTTCAAGGGTTGAAGGAAATACTCACCTCCCCACCTATCCTACCAGCTCCAGGAGAGTCAGAGCCTATGCTCCTTTACTTGGCAGCTACCAACAGAGTCGTCAGCCTCGTCATCGTTGTGGAGCGACAGGAAGAAGGACACGAGTATGGAGTCCAAAGGCCAGTCTACTACATTAGCGAAGTGCTTACGGAATCCAAACAGAGATACCCTCACTTTCAAAAGCTAGCCTATGGAGTATTCCTAGGTAGCAGGAAGCTGAGACACTACTTCCAGGAGCACCCAATAATAGTCGTGAGCAAAGCTCCGCTGGCAACAATTCTCAATAACGCTGACGCAACAGGACGCACAGCAAAATGGGGCATCGAATTATCAGCCTTCGACATCAACTACAAAGCCAGGACTGCGATCAAGTCCCAGGTCTTGGCGGATTTTGTCGCAGATTGGACAGAAGCTCCGGACATAAGCTTGGAGCCGGAACCAGAAACATGGGTTATGCACTTCGACGGATCCAAGCAGCATCAAGGCTCAGGAGCCGGAGTCACCCTGAAGTCCCCTACCGGAGAAGAACTGCAGTACGTTCTGCAGATCCACTTCCAAGCTACAAACAATATGGCGGAATACGAGGCTCTACTACATGGACTGCGCATCGCTAAGGAGATAGGGATAAAGCATATCATTTGCTGTGGCGATTCCGACTTGGTGGCACATCAGGTAGCCGGAACCTGGAATGCCAGAAACTCTGTCATGGCGGCGTACAGAGACGAAGTTGACGAGATCGCCAAAAGCTTCCTCGGATACGAAGTCAAGTACGTCAGAAGAGACGACAACGCAGCGGCAGACATGCTATCCAAGCTCGGATCCGGCAGGAAACCAATTCCGCCTGGCATTTTCCTGGAGCATCTACGGATACCCTCGATGAAGGGCGCTAACCCGGAAAACCCAGAAGTGGCAGTTTCTCCGGCTAGAGAAGTGATGGTTATTACTCCGGCCTGGACAAAGCCTTTCCTGGACTACCTCATCGATCAAAAGTTGCGAGAGGATGAGGTCCTCGCACGACAGATCATCAGACGAGCAAGATCCTACACAATTATCGATGGATAGCTCTATAAACGAAGCGCAACAGGGGTGTTTCTTAAATGCGTCTCAAATCAAGACGGCATTGAGATCCTCAGAGAGATCCACGCAGGGGACTGCGGGCATCATGCCGCCCCCAGGTCACTCGTTGCCAAAGCCTTTCGGCTAGGATTCTACTGGCTCACAGCTAAAGAAGATGCTGACAAGCTAGTTAAGACCTGCCGAGGTTGTCAGTACTATGCTACTCAACCAAACGCTCCAGCCCAAGAGCTGAAGACCATCCCTATCACCTGGCCATTTGCGGTCTGGGGGCTCGATATGGTTGGTAAACTCAAGAAATCATCTCCTGGCGGTTTTGAGTACCGCCTGGTCGCTGTTGACAAGTTCAGCAAGTAGATCGAGGCAAAGCCAGTGAGAAAGGCCGACGGTGCTACAGCACTAAAATTCGTCTGCAGCCTCGTGATGAGATTCGGCATCCCACACAGCATAATCACAGATAATGGCACTAACTTCGCACAGGGAGAATTAAGGGATTATTGTGACACTGTAGGGATACGGTTGGACATCGCCTCTGTGGCTCATCCACAGTCCAATGGACAGGTTGAAAGGGCCAATGGCCTCATATTATCAGGAATTAAACCACGTCTTGAAGAACCGCTGCGCCGCGCAGCTGGAGCTTGGGCTGATGAGTTAGATTCTGTCTTGTGGAGTTTACGAACTACCCCTAACAGGTCAACTGGATTTACACCTTTCTTCCTGGTATACGGATCCGAGGCCGTACTCCCCTCCGACATCATCCATGATTCACCGTGAGTTTCCGCCTACGATGAAGAAACTGCTGACGAGGCCAGACAGCTATCTGTGAACCTGGTCGAAGAAGCTCGGAATTTGGCTGACCAACGCTCCACCATATACCAGCAGAAGCTCCGACGCTACCATAGTCGTCGAGTCCGGAATCGCTCGTTTATGGTCGGAGACCTGGTCCTCCGCCTTCGACAGGTGAAAGACCATAAGCTACAGTCTCCATGGGAGGACCTTTTGTCGTTAGCAAAGTGCTCCACAATGGATCGTACTACCTCGTCGATTTCCGGGAGTTAAAAGACAGACCCGCAAATTGGCACCGGAAACGCAAACGAGAGGATCCGGGTGACATATATGACGAAACAAATCGACCCTGGAATATTTCACAGCTACGTCCTTTCCACACCTAGCATACTTTTCCGAGTATCATACTCTATAATAGTTATACATGATCAAATGAAATAAAGCTTATGGTTCACTCCTTGAGTCTTTTACCTCCTTTACTTGTTCATTTTTAGATTGTGTATGTTTTCCAACTAAAACCGCAGAGCTGGATGTTTCCGCCTAGGCGTGTATGAAAGTTGTGATTTTCAAAAATCGTCCTTTAGGACGTAAGCTTAAGTTTTCTGATGGAAATGTTTTTTGTTGCGAACTCATGGATTCCTAGTAGCGACTTCCGGCACCTAAGCTGGGGGCTTGTTTCCGCGGTTATTGACGAATTGCCATTGGGCTTCGTCGCCGCCGGCGAGTGTTTCCGGCTACAGGTCTTCCGGCTCGTGGAAGGTCAAGTGAGCAAGCCGGAAAACAATGAAGTCAGCACTTGCTTTCCGACAAAAATGAAACATGCAAATAATATTAAAGGATAGCAGGATAAGTTGTTTCCGCCCATATGTGCTATGTTTCGCCCCTAGCTACTTAAGAATTTAAGTTATGTTACAAACCCTCTTGGGGCCAAAATGATGCATTTTTTCCGCAGGAATAAGTTCTCTACTTCTCCTTAGCCGGAGAAGCTTCAACATTGACTTCAGCCTCGGGGACTTCTTCTTCTGCGTTCTTTGCGGGAGAGGAGGCGTCTTCGTCATCTTCTTCCTCATCTGCAGCCGGAGTCGCAGCGCCACTTTGATCCTTCGAGCTTGTCCAAGTGTACTGACTTCCGGATTCGGCAGGTCTAGACTCCGCCTCACGCTCCTGAAGAAGCTCCGCTTCAAGGGGTTCGTCGGCTGGAAGAACTGCCTTATCATAAAATTCATTATGGCGAATTCTCCGGGCAATGCGCGTGTCATAACCAGCAACTGAATCCATAAGCGCGTTGACGTCCGCGCCCGGAGGAACACCAACAGTCACTCGTTCAAGATCCATCTCCGGATGGTGTGCCAAGCACATGGCCAAGGACATGGCGGCAGCGCCCCATGCCGAGGAAGCTTGCAGATCCACTACCAATTCCGGGAGCACGTCCATCCTCTCAATTAATCCGCGTACATCACATGTTCGGCTTTCTTTGATATTGAGGTTGTGGCATATCTTCCTGGAGGCGGAGATGAGGTCTTTGCAGTCTTCCCCGGCTAACTGAAGCAGATCGTCGCGCGGGAACTGGCTCCGGTGTTCTTCATTGTATCCAAGCGGATCTGAAGGGTGCAATTTTTGATAAGTATAGTAACAATCAGCACAATACATGCATTACTCTATAAGCTTGGAGGACATACCCATGAAGTCGGAGTTCAGTAGGTCCCAGCAACCTTCTGCTGTCTCCATGTATTTCCGGAGTCCCCCTAGCTCCTTCTGCTGCGCCTTGATGGTCTCACTGTCAGTTATCCTCTTGAGCTGGAATTCGCCCTCTTTGCGGATAAGCTCCGAGTTCTTCTCAGCGAGCGATTTCTCCGCCTCGACAAGCCTTGCTTCGAGAGTTTTCTGGGAGGCGCGCAGGGTTTCCAGCTCGGAAGAGGCCGCAACAAGAGATGAGGACGCACCTGCTAAAAAGATATGTAAACATAATTTGGAATGCGGAAGAAATTCGGAAACAAAAAGAGCGTCGGAAACTAACCTTGAGCTTCCGATAGCTGCTTCTTCAGATCCGCATTCTCCTCTTTGAAGATTTGAATTTTTTCCGCCTGGCTGAGGGTAACGCGGCGCTGAAGAGCAATATTCTTGTGCAATTCATAGTGCAAAGCTTGCTGTTCCTGAAAAACCAACCAGTGTAGGAGTAAATTCCACATCTTCTTTATGGTTAAGTCTTTCTGAAGCATTGTTGCCGGAAAATTTCCGCCATAATGCTTGGGGGCTACCACGACATTCTAATTTTTCCTCAGATTGATTTTCTCTAAGTATCTAGACGCTAACTAAGTGAGTTTCCGTCTACATACTTGGGGGCTACTGGGGAGGTACCTTTCGTTTGTAGATGATCTTGTCAAGGAATTGGCCTGTCTCCTTCTTGAAGTTTTGGATTTCCGACGTCTCGGCGTCGGGTTTGCCCCAGGCATTATTCAGCATCGAGTTGAGCAGATCTTGCTCCAGCTCCCACTTTTCCGCCTCAGTTAGCTTGTTGAAAAACTTTGTGGCGTAGGCCTTTGGGGTGGAGGTAAGATCAGCCGGATCTCCAAAATTCTTGGGGAAGACGACCATATCACTAGTTGCAGCTGCAGCTTTGCCGGAAAAAGCAACTTCTGCCTCTTCACGGACTTCTGCTTCAGTTTCTTTAGGGGCAGGGCCCTTGTCGCCGGAACTTTCTCCGCCCGCTCTGTCGCTACTGACCGGAATTATTTCCGGTGGAGTGGCTGCAACAAGAGCTGGAGATCGATCTGCGGGAGGGGGAGATGGTTGTGGAATAGGTAAGGGGGCGCTGGGCGGAGCTGGCGTCGCGGGACCAACGACGGGTGACTTCTTTGTCATATATTTGGTGATAGGCTCTTGGGCGCTGGTCCGCGCGGTGGTGGTACTCGGAATCCTGCAAGCATGCGAAGGAAACACATAAGTAAAGAAGTTCACCAAGATGAAAAACGCACGATACCCGGAAACTTACGCCGCTCCCGGAATGTTGGGACGAGAGCGCTTCCCTGCTGTTGTCAGCAGCTTAAGGCGCTCGCGTTCCGCCTTCTTGGAATCGAGCAGAAGAGGCTTGGTCACTTTGGGTTTCTTGGCGGAGGCCTCGCTGCTGCCTCCAGCTTCAGGGCCGGAAACTTTAGCGCGGGGACGCTTCGAAGGTCGAGGGGCAGCCTTTCGGGGCGCAGGCACCTCTTCCTCTTCAGGGTCTTCCGGATCCTCCTCCGCCGCGTCACCACTGACGGGTACTCGGAGTATTGCGCGTAGATCCTCCTCCGCCAAAGTATCGAACTGCGAGGAAGGATAGGAGAACAAGTTCAAATATGCTAAAAAAGTAGGAAGCTGAAGAACGTCGAAGGAACAAGGGCTTACCGGAGGACATCTGTCGTTGGTGTTGATGTCTTTGATCAGTTCCGGGACCGGCTGGCCCCGGCCTACCTTTACCAGCGTCTTGAATCTTCTTTTTAGGGAATCAGCCGGAAGATCATGACGCGTTACCCGGAGAGGATCGTCCACCCCCGTGTACTCGCACATCTTGTGTGCATTGTAGCGGAGAGGTTGGATCCTCCGGGAAAACCAGCTCAAGGTTAGCTGGGCTCCGGTTAGTCCGTCGTGGACCAACCAAGAAATCATCCGGGCCGCCTTCTCCAAGATAGGGGTTTGGGCGAGCGAGGGGATAAAGCTCCAGCTAGCAAGTTCTTTCGGAGCGGTGTTGTTGAAGGGGGGGAGTCCGTCGTGGACATTCGGAACTGAAGCATTCTTCACGTAGAACCATCCGGCATTCCAGTACCGGACGGACTCATGGGAGTCGTGAGGCGGATACATACGGCCACGTCGGAGCATGAAGGTCATGCTCCCGCAGTTCAGCATAGCCTTGTCCTTTGTTTCTTTCTTTACTCCGAAGAAAAATTGCCACAATCTGACATCTGGTCGGATCCCAAGATGCCCTTCGCAGAGAGTTGCGAAGTTGGAGAGCAGGAGGTATGAGTTGGGACAGATGTTGTGGGGCTGGAGCCCGTATGTGTTGAGGACGGAGAGAAAGAATTCCGAACAGGGGAGCGATAGACCGCGCTCGACCCATGCCTTGGTCATGACTCGTTCATCCGTGTCGGGCTTGGGGATGTCGGAGTCGCGCATGAAACTCCAATGTTCGGAGATCATGCCCTCGTTCTGAAGTTCTCTTAGCTCCGCATCGGTAGTCTCGCAGGGCCACCATTGGCCTCTCACTCCCTCGCGGCTCCGGGCCTTGGAAGTCTTCTTGTTTTCCGCCTCCTGGACTTTAGCTGCCATTCTAGCTTGGCCTTGGAGTTCTTCTTGGAGCTCTTGAGCAGTTGGAATCCGGCCTAATACGGTACTGGAAGAGGCGGAGAAAGGTTGAGCAAGCCTAATGTCGGAAACGAATGGTGGTAGGAATGCAATGGGATCCGGACAGATTGGCTCCACGGTGCTGGGTTCCGGGCTACTCGGAGAACTACCAGTGCACAGTGGAGAACCATGAGACATGCTTCCTGCTGCACCCATGCAAGCTAGTTTGAGTAACCGGAATCTACACTAATCTACTTCTTCTTCTACGAGGCCGGTGCACGTACCGTCAATGGCGCGGCGGTCCGGCGAAGCTCCGGTGAGATGGAGGTCGTCGAACTTGCGGTTTTAGGCCTCCGATGACCACGGATCGACGGCGGAGACGTTTTCCCGATCAACCGTGGCGAACTCGGTTCGAGGAGAGGCCTGGAACGGCGGCGCTCGAAGCTCTCTGTGCGGAAGCTCGCCGGAGATCAGATCCGGTGGGCGGCGCGGCGCGAGGAGGAAGATGAAGTGGTGAGGATGTGGTGAAAGAATGCGAAGTTACCGTGCGTGGGGGTATTTATAGACCTCGCGCGGAGATTCGTGATTCGGATCTAACGGTGGAAACGGAACAGTCACACCGACGGATGATCGACACGTGTCTTAGGTCAACAAGCGGTAAAACAACGTGGAGGTAATTTAACTGTGCACTCCCGAAATTTCCGGATAAAGATTCGCATCTCCGAAAATTTAGCGCGGGAAAAGAGGAAGTTGTGCACGGGAAAAATGGAATCTCCGTTGCATTACCAAATTATAAGAAAAGAAGATTTCCGGATCGATGAAGCCGGAAACAAGTAAAGTTTGGAAGCTCTTCAAGATTCTCTTCGGATCTGAGCTGAAAGAAGTCGGAGGAATGATGAATCTCGGAGAACTTCGGGGGCTACTGTTGTGGGTATACTTTATGGGTATATCAACGGCATGGCCTAGATCCGGCAAGCCCGGGTGGCCCATAGTAGGTGACGTGGCGTGTGGCCCGTCGGGCGGCCCAGTTGCTGGTGATCCTGAAGGATGAAGTCCAGCCCAGGTGCAGGGAGCCGGATCCCAACCGACCTACGAAGGAGGCCGGATCCGTGAAGGCCCATGAAGTATCCGGATCCAGTACGTACTAAGAGGGAAGGCGGATCCTTGACGTACACGGCAAGACTTTGTACCGTAGTTAGGCAACTTGTATTCCGGCTAGGACTCTCCGTGTAAACCCTAGGTCTGTGCGTCTTTATAAGCCGGATCCTGGGAGCCCTAGAGGCAGAACAACAACTCATTGTAACAACGCGAAAGCGCCCAGATAATACCAGACAAGCAGCAGTAGGCCCTGTCATCGAGCAGGTGTTCCGAAGCTGGGTAAATCGCGTACCACCGTCCCGAGTGCTCTCCGCCCTATGGCCCCTACTTCTTCTCCCCCTCGTGAGGATCCCTCCTCCGAGGTACCGTCGAATAGGCAACAACACGCCATGTTAGATACATCGGGTCTATCCAAGGCATGGTGGGGGGAGGCGATATTGACTGCATGTCATGTCCTAAACCGTGTCCCCACAAAGAACAAAACCATTACCCCGTTTGAGTAATGGGAAAGGAAAAGGTTGAAACTCTCTTACCTACGAACTTGGGGCTGTATGGCGAAAGTAAATGTGCCAATACCCAAGAAGCGCAAGCTTGGACCAAAAACCGTGGATTGTGTTCTTCTGGGATATGCATTTCATAGCATTGGCAACAGATTTTTGATAGTAAAATCTGAGGTATCCGACATGCATGTTGGTACAATTATGGAGTCGAATGATGCGACTTTCTTTGAGGACATCTTTCCTATGAAAGAAACGTCTAGCTCATCAATTCAGGAGATGCCTGATACGTCCATTTTGCATCACTATTTTGTATCATAATTTGCTGTTATTCATTGATATATTTCATATTTGAAGATGATACTTATGTTATTTCATCTATTTTGCATGTTTCATGATTATTGAGGGATCGCGCACCGGAGCCAGGATTCTGCTGGAAAAAGCGTCGTCAGAAGACAATATTTTGGAAGATCAACAATTGCCAGAAGTTATCTGAAAAATCCTATTTTTCCAGAAGACGAAGGGAGCCAGAAGGAGGAGCCGAGGAGGGCTGCCGTGGGCCCACCTCATAGGCTGGCGCGGCCCAAGGCCTGGCCGCGCCGCCCTGTGAGGAGGGGGCCCACAGCCCCCTCTGGCCCCCTCTCCTTCGCGTACATCTTCGTCCCGAAAACCTAAGACCTGGAGGATAGTCGCGAAGAGTCACAGCCGCCTCTGCGGGGCGGAAAACACCAGAGAGAAAAGAGCTCTCCGGCAGGCTAAAATCTGCCAGGGAAATTCCCTCCCGGAGGGGGAAATCGACGCCATCGTCACCGCCATCGAGCTGGACATCATCTCCATCACCATCGTCATCATCTCCATCATCATCACCGCCATCTCCACCGCTGCACCTCGTCACCGCTGTAACAATTAGGGTTGAATCTTGATTGTTTGATAGGGGAAACTTTTCCGGTATTGATCTATACTTGTTATTGATGCTATTGAGTGAAACCATTGAACCAAGGTTTATGTTCAGATTGTTATTCATCATCATATCACCTCTGATCATGTTCCATATGATGTCTCGTGAGTAGTTCGTTTAGTTCTTGAGGACATGGGTGAAGTCTAAATGTTAGTAGTGAATTATGGTTGAGTAATATTCAATGTTATGATATTTAAGTTGTGGTGTTATTCTTCTAGTGGTGTCATGTGAACGTCGACTACATGATACTTCACCTTTATGGGCCTAGGGGAATGCATATTGTACTCGTTTGCTAATTGCGGGGTTGCCGGAGTGACAGAAACCTGAACCCCCGTTGGTATATCGATGCAGGAGGGATAGCAGGATCTCAGAGTTTAAGGCTGTGGTTAGATTTATCTTAATTACTTTCTTGTAGTTGCATATGCTTGCAAGGGGTATAATCACAAGTATGTATTAGTCCTAGGAAGGGCGGTGCATTAGCATAGGTTCACCCACACAACACTTATCAAAACAATGAAGATTAATCAGCTACATGAAGCGAAAGCACTAGACTAAATCCCCGTGTGTCCTCAAGAACGTTTGGTCATTATAAGTAAAAAAACCGGCTTGTCCTTTGTGCTAAAAAGGATTGGGCCACTCGCTGCAATTATTTCTCTCGCACTTTACTTACTCGTACTTTATTCATCTGTTACACTAAAACCCCCTGAATACTTGTCTGTGAGCATTTACAGTGAATCCTTCATCGAAACTGCTTGTCAACACCTTCTGCTCCTCGTTGGGATCGACATTCTTACTTATCGAAAATACTACGATACACCCCCTATACTTGTGGGTCATCAAGACTATTTTCTGGCGCCGTTGCCGGGGAGTGAAGCGCTATTGGTAAGTGGATTTGGTAAGGAAAATTTTTACTGTTAGTGCTGATTTTATTTCTGCCTGCTGCTATAATTCATTATGGAGAGATCTTCTCTCGAATGCTTATTTGGAAAATCTACTACTACTGCAAAGGTAGTGGATGAGGCGCCAGGTGAGAAAGAGGTTCCATACAAAATACCTATGAAAATTATTGAACGTGTTGTGGATAACCGTTATACAGGGGATGGAACTGTCCATCCTGGAGATCATTTACTGTTCTTACATGAATTATGCGGTTTATTCAAGTGTGCAGGTATTGCAATGGATGAAGTGAGGAAGAAACTATTCTCTATATCGCTGTCTGGTAAAGCGGCGCATTGGTATAAATTACTGGATGATGGGGATTCTCTTGAATGGAATGATATTGTGCCCCGATTTTATTCTAAGTTCTATCCTCCAAGTGAAATTCACAAAGACCGGAACCGCATATATAATTTTTGGCCTCATGATGGAGAGAGTATTGCCCAAGCGTGGGGGAGATTGAAGTCTTTAATGCTCAAATGCCCCATTCATGAGCTTCCTGGTAATATTATTATTGATAATTTCTATGCAAGACTTTCTTTTCAAGACAAGACCTTGCTGGATACTTCTTGTTCGGGATCATTTACACGCAACAAAGAAGAATTTAAAAGGGACCTTCTTAATCGGATCCAGGAGAATACTGAAGGATGGGAGAACGACAAGGATAGAGAATCAGGTATAAATTATGATTATAAATGCATTGAAGCTTTTATGGATACTGATAAATTTCGTAATATGAGTGCTACTTATGGTCTTGATCCTCAAGTTGCTGCAAATCTTTATAAAGCTTTTGCCTCTCATTATGAATTGCCTAAGAAGAATTTTGATAAGTTTCATGAACCATATAAAGATAAAATTGATTCATCTATAAATAAATGTGTTGTAGTTGAAACTGTGGATCATGTTATTCCTGAAGCTTATATTGAAAAAACTCCTTTCCCTGCTAAAATGAAGGAGTACTCTGTCATAAATAGTGCGGTTAATAAAAGTGAAAAGAAACCTGTAGAACCTGAAGAGCAAATAAAAGTTCAACCTGTTATTGCAATAGTTAAAGATCTTGTGACTGAAAATGTGGAAGATGGTCATATTATTTTCTGTGAAGATGCTTCTAATATTGTTTCACATCCTAATAAGTCTAGGAAAGCTAGTGTTCCTATGCTATCAGTTAGAATTGGTGATCATTGTTATTATGGTTTATGCGATATTGGTGCAAGTATTAGTGCTATTCCTTATGAGCTTTACATGGAGATTATGCACGAAATTGGTTATTGTGAACTTGAAGATATTGATGTGGTTATTCGGCTGGCTAATAGAGAAACTATCTCTCCAATTGGTATTGTTCGAGATGTGTAAGTTCTATGTGGTAAGATTAAATATCCTGCTGACTTTTTGGTACTTGGTTCTGCTGCTAGTAAGTATTGTCCTATCATTTTTGGTAGACCTTTTCTAAATACTTGTGGAGCTGTTATAGATTGCAAGAAAGAGAAAATTTTGACTAAATTTGCTGGTGAATCTTATGAGTTTAATTTCTCTAAATTTGCCAAAACCCCTTATAAAGCTGATTCGCCTAATAATGATTTTAGAGTTGAACAGTGTGCATCTATTGCTCTTGCTCCTAATAATCCTTTGCAGCAACATTTGGAGAATAGTGAGAGTGAAGTTTTTAGGGAAGAAAGAAATGAGCTTGATGAAATTTTCCTTCATCAACCTATACTTAAACATGATTTACCGGTAGAAGATCTAGGTATAACATTGCCACCAAAAGAAGATCCTGTTTTTGATTTAAAGCCATTGCCTGATGATCTTAAATATGCTCATATTGATGATAAGAAAATATATCCTGTTATTATTAGTTCTAAGCTTTCAGAGATTGATGAAGAAAGGTTATTGGAAATATTGAAGAAACACCGAGGAGCTATTGGCTACACTCTTGATGACTTGAAGGGGATTTCTCCCTCTATTTGCCAACATGCCATTAATATGGAAGATGATGCAAAGCCTGTTGTTGAACATCAGCGTCGTCTAATTCCTAAGATGAAGGATGTGGTAAGGAATGAGGTATTAAAACTTCTTGAAGCTGGTATTATATATCCTATTGCTGATAGTAGATGGGTTAGTCCTGTACATTGTGTTCCTAAGAAAGGAGGAATGAGCTCATTGTACCTAATGATAATGATGAGCTCATCCCTCAAAGAGTAGTTGTAGGGTATAGAATGTGCATTGATTATCGAAAAGTTAATAAGGTTACTAAGAAAAATCATTACCCTTTACCTTTTATTGATCAAATGTTAGAAAGGTTGTCTAAGAATACTCATTTTTGCTTTCTTGATGGTTATTCTGGGTTTTCACAAATTGCTGTTAAAACTAAGGATCAAGAGAAAACCACTTTCACTTGTCCCTATGGAACTTATGCTTATAGACGTATGCCTTTTGGTCTATGTAATGCTCCTGCTACTTTTCAAAGATGCATGTCTGCTATTTTTCATGGTTTTTGCGAGAGTATTGTAGAGGTATTCATGGATGATTTCTTTGTCTATGGGAATTCTTTTGATAATTGCTTGCGGAACCTTGATAAAGTTTTGTAGAGATGTGAAGAAACTAACCTTGTTCTTAATTGGGAGAAATGCCACTTTATGGTTAATGAAGGAATTGTATTGGGACATAAAATTTCTGAGAGAGGTATTGAAGTTGATAGAGCTAAAGTTGAAGCAATTGAGAAGATGCCCTATCCTAGGGATGTTAAAGGTATTCGTAGTGTTCTCGGTCATGCTGGATTTTATAGGAGATTTATTAAAGACTTCTCCAAGATTTCAAAACCTCTTACTAATCTTCTTCAAAAAGATGTACCTTTTGTTTTTGATGATGATTGTAAGGAGGCTTTTGAAACTCTAAAGAAAGCCTTAACAACTGCTCCTATAGTTGAATCTCCTGATTGGAACTTACCTTTTGAAATTATGTGTGATGCTAGTGATTTTGCTGTAGGTGCTGTTCTTGGACAGCGAGTAGATAAAAAATTGAATGTTATTCATTATGCTAGTAAAACTCTTGATGCTGCTCAAAGAAATTATGCTACAACTGAAAAAGAATTGTTAGTGGTAGTCTTTGCTTGTGACAAGTTTAGATCCTATATTGTTGATTCAAAAGTTACCATTCATACTGATCATGCTGCAATTAGATACCTAATGCAAAAGAAAGATGCTAAGCCAAGGCTTATTAGATGGGTGCTTCTGTTGCAAGAATTTGATTTGCATATTATAGATAGGAAAGGTGCTGATAATCCTATTGCTGATAATTTATCTAGATTGGAAAATATTGCTTATGATCCTGTTCCTGTTAATGATAGTTTTCCAAATGAACAATTGGCTGTAATAAAGGTGAGCTCGCGAGATAGCCCTTGGTATGCTGATTATGCTAACTTTATTGTTTCCAAGTACTTGCCTCCAACCTTTTCAGCTCAGTAAAGGATGAAATTCTTTTATGATTTGAGGCATTATTTTTGGGATGGTATTCTGCGAAGATGTGTTCCCGAATATGAACAACAGGAGATATTGAGTAAATGTCATGGTAGTGTTTATGGAGGACATCACGCCGGAGATAGAACCGCGCAAAAGGTTCTACAATCAGGTTTTTATTGGCCAACTCTCTTCAAAGATGCAAGGAAGTTTATTTTATCTTGTGATGAATGTCAAAGGGTTGGTAATATCTCCAGACGCAATGAAATGCCTATGAATTATACTCTTGTTATTGAACCATTCGATTGTTGGGGATTTGACTTCATGGGACCTTTCCCTACTTCAGAAGGTAACACTCATATACTTGTTGCTGTTGATTATGTTACTAAATGGGTGGAAGCCATACCCACAAAAAGTGCTGATGGTGAGACTTCTTTAAGAATGCTTTTAGATATTATTTTTCCTAGATTTGGAGTTCCTAGATATCTTATGACTGATGGAGGTTCTCATTTTATTCATGGTGGTTTTAGAAAAACTCTTGCTAAATATGGTATTAATCATAGAATTGCTTCTGCTTATCATCCTCAAACTAGTGGGCAAGTAGAACTATCAAATAGAGAGATTAAATCTATCTTGCAAAAGACTGTTAATAAATCTAGAAAGATTTGGGCTAGTAAATTGAAGGAAGCATTGTGGGCTTATAGAACTGCTTATAAAAATCCCATGGGTATGTCACCGTATAAAATGGTCTATGGGAAAGCTTGTCATTTACCTTTAGAACTAGAGCACAAAGCTTATTGGGAGGTAAGAGAACTAAATAAAGATCCTAAACTTGCCGGTAATAAGAGATTGCTACAATTGAGTTCTCTAGATGAATGGAGAAGCGAAGCTTATGAAAATGCTAAACTCTTTAAATAGAAAGTTAAGAAATGGCATGATAGAAGAATTATCAAAAGAGAATTTAATATTGGGGATAAAGTCCTATTGTATTGGTCTCGTCTCAGATTCTTTGCAGGGAAATTACTCTCAAAGTGGGAAGGACCATATGTCATTGAAGAGGTGTATCGATCAGGAGCAATTAAAATTAGCTCTCTCCAAGGCAATGCCACACAAGTGGTGAATGGACAAAGACTCAAGCATTATATCTCAGGTGATTCTTGTAATGAAGATGTTGATGTTATTCGAGTGGAAACTCCGAAAGTTTTCATCAAAGTTCAAATTGACAGTCCGGCAGAATTCGACTTTGAATAGGTAACAGTACTGGTAATAAAAAGTTCGCGTTTTACTTTCCGAACAATGTTTTTGCTGTTTTTGGAAAATACGAAAAATTACGAGATCGAAACGGAGTGGAGGAGACACACGAGGGGGCGCCCCCATAGGCCGGCGCGGCCCCATCCAGGCCGCGCCGCCCTATGAGGAGGCCGCCTCATCGCCCCTCTCCGACTCTGGTTCGACCTGGTACTTTCCTTATGCCGTAAAAATTTATTCTATATAATCCCCCGGACCCCTGGAGGTCCGCATGTCGTTTTCTCGACGTGTTTTGTTTCGAGCTGTTTCTGCCAGGATCTGTTTTCAATCTAGAAGCACCATGGTCTCCAACAACAAAGGCAAGGGGCTTTCGGATGAAGATATTCAAGATCCCGAGTGGAAAGAGGTGGACGAGAGCTTCAAGGAAGAAGATGAAGAAGAAGTGGAGGAAGACTCGCGTGCGCACATGCGTGCTACCATCGCAAGCATCAGGGTGGTGGAGAACCCTTTCAGTGCAAAGAGGAACGCAAGAATTCGCACCGGAGGAAAGGTTCCACGTCACTACCTAGCTCCAAAGACATCTCCTCCAGGCACCTACAACCCCTTCCACAATCTAATTTACAATAGTCAAATTGAAAGGACTCCCAAGGCAGCATTGCCTAGCAATAGGGATATAGATCGTTCTAACACTGCAGGAAGGATGAAGGCTGAAGCTAAAGGAGATCTGTAAGAATCGCGGGAAAAAATCATCACCACCGCCGAAGGAGTAGTTCATCATTGGTATTGGCATCCCCTTGGTTTGTGACAAGGTATTAACTTGTCAATGCCTACAAATAGTAGACTAGGGTTTCGTTGGATGTAGAGGGCAAGTAGATCTCGAAGGTTTCAGCCGAAAAGTACTCGACGATGTAAAAGCTAGGGTTTGTCAAAACAATGATTCGATCCTCTCTTTGTCCCTCGACCCCCCCTTATATACAAGTTGGAGCCGAGGGATTCGTAATACACAAGTTTACAGAGTCCGGGAGGGTTTCTGACCCGTCCCGCAAGATTGCAATTTACACTTCCTATTACAACTCTATCTTTCCATAATAACATCTTGGGCTTCCGAATCTTCTTATCCTTCGGGTCGTGGGCCTTGAATAAATCCCGGGTACCATCTTTGGCAGGTCCATTGGGGATGCCTATGTCAGTAGCCCCCGAGATTTTATTTGAATCGTAGAGTCAAGGAAAATCTCCACTTTTATATTTATTTGATAACTCTGAACTTTATCACATGTCTTTGCATATGAATTTCTATATTGTACAGGGATTATGGTAGTTGGGGCTAGTTCATCTGACGGATCAGGTACTAGTTAACTGCTCTAGTGGCAATCCGCAAAAACCTACTTCAAGATCACGTCCCTGGACATGATCTCGGGATACTGGTGTAAACTTCGACAGGTGCCGCTTAAGGTCTTACCATTCTGTCGAGTCCCAGTCATATTTATCGGGTACCTAACGCGTCCGTTAGGATTTTTCTTCGTATCTGTTGATACAGAAAAAAGTAGCAAACCAACGTCAGAGACGGCGCCACGCCACACAGAACGGATCTGGGGTCTTACCTTCGCAATGTTTTGCGGCATTCAGAATTTATTCGAAACTTTTGGCGTTCTGAGAATATATTGTCGAGTGCTTATTCGGCCGCTGGAATAGCACATTTTATCGAGTCAACGGATGACTTATATTGCTTTGCAACCTTGATCTTGCTCTATTCCGAGCTTCTCTGTGGCTATCTCCCGAAGTTCCTGAATGTCGACTTAACTCTGCCCTTCGCCTGCTTGACGCGGAGGCTGCCTCCCTTCTTCTGTTCAAAGCAGCTGTCTGTTTTTCCAATTCCCTTCCAGCTCGAGCGAGCCTATATTGGTAGGCCTGCAATTCTTCAGTCGTGGCGGTTGTCGCCATTGGTTCTGAACCATCCATAGCTCTTGAGGCTCTGTCCCACGCTGCCTGTGGTAGTTGAACTCTCACACGTGGTGTAGGCCCGACGTATTTGTTGCCTAAACCTCGCCTTAGGTCAGAGGGATCGACATATGGATTTTCCAAATCGTCGAAAGCCTCCGACGTTTCCTCCTGATCGCGACTTGCTTCTCTAATGGCGTAAAGTTGATGATATTTTGAATTCTGCACCTTGTTGGTTTTGGTGACACCATCATAGAGATTGGTGAAGACCTTTCCAACGGTGATGGATTTGTCGATGAAGTCGAAGCTGTCGACGCTGTCAGAATCCCTGCATATATTGGAGTCCGCAGACGACTCGAAGGACAGGTCACTGAAGATCTTGGCGAGTTTTTTGCTTGCTCTGGTACTGATGAAGCGTGGCGAGGAGATTTCTTCGTCGCCTGACTCGACCGATGATGCCGAGCTCGAGGATTCAGGATCAATCACTGAGAATCCCGAGAATCTCGGAATTTCGAGACGATACGTTCCTTCCTTCCCGACGCGAAAGTGGAATCTTCCAAACGTCATCTCCATGGGCTCCTCCAGATACGTATATGCATCCAAACGGGAGGGCGGGTGAGGCAAAAAATCAACGAGACCAGTTTCGATCTGTTTACCTTTGTCCATGGTGTTGCTTGCTATCGACGAAGTCGACGATCCTGAACGTGCCATCGAGATCAGCTCCTTGTCGCCTCTAAATCCCACAGACGGCGCCAATTGACAAGGTATTAACTTGTCAATGCCTACAAATAGTAGACTAGGGTTTCGTTGGATGTAGAGGGCAAGTAGATCTCGAAGGTTTCAGCCGAAAAGTACTCGACGATGTAAAAGCTAGGGTTTGTCAAAACAATGATTCGATCCTCTCTTTGTCCCTCGACCCCCCCTTATATACAAGTTGGAGCCGAGGGATTCGTAATACACAATTTTACAGAGTCCGGGAGGGTTTCTGACCCGTCCCGCAAGATTACAATTTACACTTCCTATTACAACTCTATCTTTCCATAATAACATCTTGGGCTTCCGAATCTTCTTATCGTTCGGGTCGTGGGCCTTGAATAAATCCCGGGTACCATCTTTGGCAGGCCCAATGGGGATGCCTATGTCAGTTTGTTCCAAGCTTGGGGGAGTGTCGCGGTATCACATCATCACTATCTTTTACTTTTTACTATCAAGTAGTGTCATATCATGAGTAGGGAAGTTATCATATAAGATGGGTTGCAGTGTGGAAGTATCTCTCCTTTAGTTGGTTATCTATGTATCCCTTGGTGTGAGTTATCGTTATGGAATATTAATGAGAAGTCTTATCATTTACATGTTGCACATCTTATTTTAGTTTGCAATCTCTATTATATGATTGATCTTGTTATTAGTATTGGTATCACTTTGGGAGCATTGAGTTAATCTATTTGGTTTTGGCAAACTTAGCATTGGTCAATAGCAACAACACTTTGAGGTTTAGGTAGAAAAGAGAAATACATGTAGATAGTTGTTTCATTGTCTTCCTTTCTTGTTATCTCATAGGTCATTATTCTGAAGTTAAAATTGTTTGTGCTTACAAGGAAGATGCATGATTGTTTCTATCACATGTATATTTGTTTGTTTCCCTCAACTCTTATGCTTGCTAATCAATCTTGCTAGCCATAAACCTGTACCGAGAGGGAATGCTTCTCGTGCATCCAAACCTTAACCCAAACCATGCCATTTGTGTCCACCATAACTACCTACTACATGGTATTTCCTGCCATTCCAAGCAAATACTTCGTGTGCTACCTTTAAACAATTCAAAATTTACTATCCCTTATTTGTGTCAATGTTCTATAGCTCATGAGGAAGTATGTGGTGTTTTATCTTTCAATCTTGTTGGGCAACTTTCACCAATGGACTAGTGGCTTCATCCACTTATCCAATAACTTTGCAAAAAGAGCTGGCAATGGGATTCCCAGTCCCAAGTTAATTAACTTTCATAATTTCACAAATAGACACTCCTCCATGGTATGTGATTGTTGGATGGCACCCGAGGATTCGGTTAGCCGTGGCTTGAGAAAGTAAAGGAGGGGAGGAGTGTCATCCGAACAAAACTAAAATAAAAAGGCACTCCTTCATGGTATGAGATTGTTGGCAGGCACCCGAGGATTCGGTTAGCCATGGCTTGTGTAAGAAAAGGTTGGAAGGAGTGCCAACCAAAAATAAAACTTTATGGGAGCCGCTCTTCGAGAGTTTGTCTGGCAAGGGGGTTAGAGAACCCGCTACCATTCGTTGACAATAACAAACACCTCTCAAAACTGTACTTTTATTCTCCTTATATGATTTCAAAACTGAAAAAGCTCTAGCACATGATTTAAACCCTGCTTCCCTCTACGAAGGGCTTGTCTTTTACTCTATGTTGAGTCAGTAAACCTATTTCCTTCCATCTTGAGCAAGCATTTGAGTTGTTGTGATCAAACCATCTATATTGTGATCTATTTCATCATGTCTTTTACTCTTCCTTGTTTAGTACAAGTTTTATCTGAATGAATATAGCTTTGAAAGTTATCAATGATTATGAGGAGATTATTATGATTGAGTATGCAAGTTGTGCCATATAAGCTTTAATATGAGAGCGCTGCTCGATAGATAAGTGTAACCTGTTAATTGTTCTCTGACCAAGAACGAAGTTTGCCATTACCAATTATGATTTCTTGTGCACCTTTATTTGTGATTACTCTCTACTTGTTTCAAGTTGAATTATATGAGGAAGTTGTTCATTAGAATGTCTTGTGTGAATGAATATGATGCTTCTTGTCCGTATTTTATTTATCGACTCTTCACTCCATAAACATGTGGTCCTGTTTACCGAGTTCCGTTTTGCTTGGGGACAAGCGAAGTCTAAGCTTGGGGGAGTTGATACGTCCATTTTGCATCACTATTTTGTATCATAATTTGCTGTTATTCATTGATATATTTCATATTTGAAGATGATACTTATGTTGTTTCATCTATTTTGCATGTTTCATGATTATTGAGGGATCGCGCACCGGAGCCAGGATTCTGCTGGAAAAAGCATCATCAGAAGACAATATTTTGGAAGATCAACAATGCCAGAAGTTATCTGAAAAATCCTATTTTTCCAGAAGACGAAGGGAGCCAGAAGGAGGAGCCTAGGAGGGCCGCCGTGGGCCCACCTCATAGGCTGGCGCGGCCCAAGGCCTGGCCGCGCCGCCCTGTGAGGAGGGGGCCCACAGCCCCCTCTGGCCCTCTCTCCTTCGCTTACATCTTCGTCCCGAAAACCTAAGACCTGGAGGATAGTCGCGGAGAGTCACAGCCGCCTCTGCGGGGCGGAAAACACCAGAGAGAAAAGAGCTCTCCGGCAGGCTGAAATCTGCCAGGGAAATTCCCTCCCGGAGGGGGAAATCGACGCCATCGTCACCGCCATCGAGCTGGACATCATCTCCATCACCATCGTCATCATCTCCATCATCATCACCGCCATCTCCACCGCTTCACCTCGTCACCGCTGTAACAATTAGGGTTGAATCTTGATTGTTTGATAGGGGAAACTTTTCCGGTATTGATCTCTACTTGTTATTGATGCTATTGAGTGAAACCATTGAACCAAGGTTTATGTTCAGATTGTTATTCATCATCATATCACCTCTGATCATGTTCCATATGATGTCTCGTGAGTAGTTCGTTTAGTTCTTGAGGACATGGGTGAAGTCTAAATGTTAGTAGTGAATTATGGTTGAGTAATATTCAATGTTATGATATTTAAGTTGTGGTGTTATTCTTCTAGTGGTGTCATGTGAACGTCGACTACATGATACTTCACCTTTATGGGACTAGGGGAATGCATCTTGTACTCATTTGCTAATTGCGGGGTTGCCGGAGTGACAGAAACCTGAACCCCCGTTGGTATATCGATGCAGGAGGGATAGCAGGATCTCAGAGTTTAAGGCTGTGGTTAGATTTATCTTAATTACTTTCTTGTAGTTGCAGATGCTTGCAAGGGGTATAATCACAAGTATGTATTAGTCCTAGGAAGGGCGGTGCATTAGCATAGGTTCACCCACACAACACTTATCAAAACAATGAAGATTAATCAGCTACATGAAGCGAAAGCACTAGACTAAATCCCCGTGTGTCCTCAAGAACGTTTGGTCATTATAAGTAAACAAACCGGCTTGTCCTTTGTGCTAAAAAGGATTGGGCCACTCGCTGCAATTATTTCTCTCGCACTTTACTTACTCGTACTTTATTCATCTGTTACACTAAAACCCCCTGAATACTTGTCTGTGAGCATTTACAGCGAATCCTTCATCGAAACTGCTTGTCAACACCTTCTGCTCCTCGTTGGGATCGACATTCTTACTTATCGAAAATACTACGATACACCCCCTATACTTGTGGGTCATCAATGCCTAGTTCATCTACTCAGGAATTATTTCCTGAACCTACCATGGCTATAGAACACTTTGACAATCATGTAGAGGATGATAATGAAGCTCCCAAAAGGAGCAAGAGACAGAGGACTGCAAAGTCCTTTGGTCATGATTTCATTGTGTACCTCGTGGATGATACTCCCACTTCTATTTCAGAAGCATATGCATCTCAGGATGCTGACTACTGGAAGGAAGCTGTCCGTAGCGATATGGATTCCATCTTAGCTAATGGAACTTGGGAGGTTACTGATCGTCCTTATGGGTGCAAACCTGTAGGATGCAAGTGGGTGTTCAAGAAAAAGCTTAGGCCCGATGGTACTATTGAAAAGTACAAGGCACGTCTTGTGGCCAAGGGTTATACCCAGAAAGAAGGTGAAGATTTCTTTGATACATACTCACCTGTTGCCAGATTGACCACCATTCGAGTGCTACTATCCTTGGCTACCTCACATGGTCTTCTCGTTCATCAAATGGATGTTAAGACTGCTTTCCTAAATGGAGATCTTGAAGAGGAAATTTATATGGAGCAGCCTGATGGATTTGTAGTAGATGGTCAAGAAGGAAAGGTGTGTAAATTACTGAAATCTTTATATGGGCTTAAGCAAGCGCCTAAGCAGTGGCATGAGAAGTTTGAAAGAACTTTAACCGCTGAAGGCTTTGTTGTAAACGAAGCTGACAAGTGTGTATACTATCGCCATGGTGGGTGATACGTCTCAAACGTATCTATAATTTCTTATGTTCCATGCTACTTTTATGATGATACTCACATGTTTTATGCATACTTTATGTCATATTTATGCATTTTCCGGCACTAACCTATTGACGAGATGCCGAAGAGCCAACTGTTGTTTTCTGCTGTTTCTGGTTTCAGAAATCCTAGTAAGGAAATATTCTCGGAATTGGACGAAATCAACGCCCAGGGGCTTATTTTTCCACGAAGCTTCCAGAACACCGAAAGGGAACCGAAGTGGGGCGACGAGGCGCCGCCACACTAGGGCGGCGCGGCCCAAGGGGGGCCCGCGCCGCCCTAGCGTGTGGGGCCCCCGTCAGCCCTCCGACTCCGCCCTTCCGCCTACTTAAAGCCTTCGTCGCGAATACCCCAGTACCGAGAGCCACGATACGGAAAACCTTCCAGAGACGCCGCCGCCAATCCCATCTCAGGGGATTCAGGAGATCACCTCCGGCACCCTACCGGAGAGGGGAATCATCTCCCGGAGGACTCTTCATCGCCATGATCGCCTCCGGATTGATGTGTGAGTAGTTCACCCCTGGACTATGGGTCCATAGCAGTAGCTAGATGGTCGTCTTCTCCTCATTGTGCTATCATTGTTCGATCTTGTGAGCTGCCTAACATGATCAAGATCATCTATCTGTAATGCTACATGTTGCGTTTGTTGGGATCCGATGAATATGGAATACTATGTTATGTTGATTATCAATCTATCATCTATGTGTTGTTTATGATCTTGCATGCTCTCCATTGCTAGTAGAGGCTCTGGCCAAGTTAATACTTGTAACTCCAAGAGGGAGTATTTATGCTCGATAGTGGGTTCATGCCTCCATTAAATCTGGGCCAGTGACAGAAAGTTCTAAGGTTGTGGATGTGTTGTTGCCACTAGGGATAAAACATCAATGCTATGTCTAAGGATGTATTTGTTGATTACATTACGCACCATACTTAATGCAATTGTTTGTTGTTTGCAACTTAATACTGGAAGGGGTTCAGATGATAACCTGAAGGTGAACTTTTTAGGCATAGATGCATGCTGGATAGCGGTCTATGTACTTTGTCGTAATGCCCAATTGAATTCCACACTACTCATCATAATATGTATGTGCATTGTCATGCCCTCTCTATTTGTCAATTGCCCAACTGTAATTTCTTCACCCAACATGCTTTATCTTATTGGAGAGACACCACTAGTGAACTGTGGACCCCGGTCCATTCTTTTACATCGAATACAATCTACTGCAATACTTGTTCTTACTGTTCATTGCAAACATCATCTTCCACACTATACATCTAATCCTTTGTTACAGCAAGCCGGTGAGATTGACAACCTCACTGTTAAGTTGGGGCAAAGTACTTGGATTGTGTTGTGCAGGTTCCATGTTGGCGCCGGAATCCCTGGTGTTGCGCCGCACTACACTCCGCCATCAACAACCTTCAACGTGCTTCTTGGCTCCTACTGGTTCAATAAACCTTGGTTTCTTACTGAGGGAAAACTTGCTGCTGTACACATCATACCTTCCTCTTGGGGTTCCCAACGGACGAGTGCTTTACCGTCACAAGGAAGCTACTTTCTGGGGCTGTTGCAATCCAACTCCCACGTCAGCAGCTCTTTTTCTGGCACCGTTGCCGGGGAGATCAAGACACGCTGCAAGGGGAGTCTTCCACTTCCAATATCTTTACTTTGTTTTTGTCTTGCTTTACTTTATTTTATTTACTGCTTTGTTTGCTTTCTTATTATCAAAATACAAAAAAATTAATTACTTGCATTTACTTTATTTACTATCTTGTTTGCGTTCTCCATATTAAAAACACAAAAAAAATTTAGTTACTTGCATTTACTTTACTTATTTCATCATGTTTCCTCCTAAGTTTATTCTTAAAGATGTACCGGTAGGCCGAGGATCTATCCTTGGGAAATATAATATAGAAGATTTTTTCACTCATATTAGTACGGTTGAAGATTTTGAAGATAGACACTTGGTAGAACTTGCTCCTACCTATGAAATTGCTGTTGCTTCTTTAGTACACGCGTTAGAAGCTAGATTTGTTAATCTCAATCCCGTGATTCAACATATGTTTCTTACACTCAGTGATATGGAAGAAGGAGAAAAGAAAGATTTTGTATTAGAAACCCTTCTCAAAGAATTTGGGGGTATTGCAAGAGAAGCTAGAAAAGTTTTTATTAAATATAATATGCTTGGCTCTTATACCACCTTTGCTAGTATCCTTGAAAAGATGGAAAAAGATAGACAAAAGTACACTAATCAAGTTAATTATGAGGGGGATATTAAAACATCAATACCTTGCAAGCTCTTAGGGATGTGCGAGGCACTAGAAAATAACTATGCTTGGCTTGTTCCCGAAAATTTGTTTGATGAAAATAGCAAGCCTAAGACTAATGAAAAGGGAGCCTCTGAAACTTACATAGATAAGATACAATGCATAGTTGAGAAAACCCCGAACTCCGCTGTTGATGCTTCATCTCTTGATAATACTTGATACACACTTTCTGCGCCTAGCTGAAAGGCGTTAAAGAAAAGCGCTTATGGGAGACAACCCATGATTTTACTACAGCACTTTTATTTTATATTTGAGTCTTGGAAGTTTTTACTACTGTAGCAACCTCTCCTTATCTTTATTTTATTGCATTGTTGTGCCAAGTAAAGTCTTTAATGATAAAGTTGATACTAGATTTGGATTACTGCGCAGAAACAGTTTTCTTGCTGTCACGAAATTGAGTCACTACGTCTGTAGGTAACTCAGAAAAATAATCCAATTTACGTGCGTGATCCTCAGATATGTACGCAACTTTCATTAGTTTTGAGTTTTCTCATTTGAGCAAGTCTGGTGCCCCAGAAAAATTCGTCTTTACGGACTGTTCTGTTTTGACAGATTCTGCCTTTTATTTCACATTGCCTGTTTTGCTATGTTTGATGGATTTCTTTATTCCATTAACTTTCAGTAGCTTTGTGCAATGTCCAGAAGTGTTAAGAATGATTATGTCACCTCTGAACATGTGAATTTTTGATTATGCACTAACCCTCTAATGAGTTTGTTTCGAGTTTGGTGTGGAGGAAGTTTTCAAGGATCAAGAGAGGAGGATGATACAATATGATCAAGGAGAGTGAAAGCTCTAAGCTTGGGGATGCCCCCGTGGTTCATCACTGCATATTCCAAGAAGACTCAAGCATCTAAGCTTGGGGATGCCCAAGGCATCCCCTTCTTCATCGACAAATTATCAGGTTCCTCTAGTGAAACTATATTTTTATTCGGCCACATCTTATGTGCTTTACTTGGAGCGTCTTTATGTTTTTGTTTTTGTTTTGTTTGAATAAAATTGTATCCTAGCATTCATTGTGTGGGAGAGATACACGCTCTGATGTGGCATATGAATACATATGTTCTTAGCTTTATTCTTAATGTTCATGGCGAAGGTTGAAACTGCTTCGTTAATTGTTATATGGTTGGAAACAGAAAATGCTACATGTGGTAATTGGTATAATGTCTTGAATAATTTGATACTTGGCAATTGTTGTGCTCATGTTTAAGCTCTTGCATCATGTACTTTGCACCTATTAGTGAAGAAATACATAGAGCTTGTTAAAATTTGGTTTGCATAATTGGTCTCTCTAAGTCTAGATATTTTCTGGTGAGGGTTTGAACAACAAGGAAGACAGTGTAGAGTCTCATAATGCTTGCAATATGTTCTTATGTAAGTTTTGCTGTACCGGTTCATACTTGTGTTTGCTTCAAACAACCTTGCTAGCCTAAGCCTTGTATTGAGAGGGATTACTTCTCGTGCATCCAAAATCCTTGAGCCAAAAACTATGCCATTTGTGTCCACCATACCTACCTACTACATGGTATTTCTCCGCCATTCCAAAGTAAATTGCTTGAGTGCTACCTTTCAAATTCCATTCTTTGTCTTTGCAATATATAGCTCATGGGACAAATAGATTAAAAAACTATTGTGGTATTGAATATGTACTTATGTGTTCTATCTCTTAATAAGTTGCTTGTTGAGCGATAACCATGTTCCTGGGGACGCCATCAACTATTTCTTTGTTGAATATCATGTGAGTTGCTATGCATGTTCGTCTTGTCTGAAGTAAGGGTGATTTATCATGAGTTGAATGGTTTGAGTATGCATATTGTTAGAGAAGAACATTGGGCCGCTAACTAAATCCATGATCCATGGTGGAAGTTTCAGTTTGGACAACAAACCTCAATCTCTTATGAGAATATTATCTGTTGTTGAATGCTTATGCATTAAAGAGGAGTCCATTATCTGTTGTCTATGTTGTCCCGGTATGGATGTCTAAGTTGAGAATAATCAAAAGCGAGAAATCCAATGCGAGCTTTCTCCTTAGACCTTTGTACAGGTGACATAGAGGTACCCCTTTGTGACACTTGGTAAAACATATGTTATGCAATGATAATCCATGTAAATCCAAGCTAATTAGGATGAGGTGCGGCCACTATTGGTAATCTATGCATGAGGCTTGCAACTTATAGGATATAGTATACATAACACATATGCTTTATTACTACCGTTGACAAAATTGTTTCTTGTTTTCAAAATAAAAGCTCTAGCACAAATATAGCAATCCATGCTTCCCTCTGCGAAGGGCCATTCTTTTACTTTTATGTTGAGTCAGTTTACCTACTTCTTTCTATCTTAGAAGCAAACACTTGTGTGAACTGTGTGCATTGATTCTTACATGTTTACCTATTGCACTTATTATATTACTTTATGTTGACAACTATTCATGAGATATACATGTTACAAGTTGAAAGCAACTGCTGGAACTTATATCTTCCTTTGTGTTGCTTCAATGCTTTCTACTAAGAATTTATTGCTTTATGAGTTAACTCTTATGCAAGACTTATTGATGCTTGTCTTGAAAGTACTATTCATGAAAAGTCTTTGCTATATGATTCAGTTGTTTACTCATTGCTTTTACCATTGCTTCGAATCGCTGCATTCATTACATGTGCTTACAATAGTATTGATCAAGATTATAATAGCATGTCACTTCAGAAATTATCTTTGTTATCGTTTACCTACTCGAGGACGAGTAGGAACTAAGCTTGGGGATGCTTGATACGTCTCAAACGTATCTATAATTTCTTATGTTCCATGCTACTTTTATGATGATAGTCACATGTTTTATGCATACTTTATGTCATATTTATGCATTTTCCGGCACTAACCTATTGACGAGATGCCGAAGAGCCAGTTGCTGTTTTCTGCTGTTTTTGGTTTCAGAAATCCTAGTAAGGAAATATTCTCGGAATTAGACGAAATCAACGCCCAGGGGGTTATTTTTCCACGAAGCTTCCAGAACACCGAAAGGGAACCGAAGTGGGGCGACGAGGCGCCGCCACACTAGGGCGGCGCGGCCCTAGCGTGTGGGGCCCCCGTCAGCCCTCCGACTCCGCCCTTCCGCCTACTTAAAGCCTTTGTCACGAATACCCCAGTACCGAGAGCCACGATACAGAAAACCTTCCACAGACGCTGCCGCCGCCAATCCCATCTCGGGGGATTCAGGAGATCGCCTCCGGCACCCTGCCGGAGAGGGGAATCATCTCCCGGAGGACTCTTCATCGCCATGATCGCCTCCGGATTGATGTGTGAGTAGTTCACCCCTGGACTATGGGTCCATAGCAGTAGCTAGATGGTCGTCTTCTCCTCATTGTGCTATCATTGTTCGATCTTGTGAGCTGCCTAACATGATCAAGATCATCTATCTGTAATGCTACATGTTGCGTTTGTTGGGATCCGATGAATATGGAATACTATGTTATGTTGATTATCAATCTATCATCTATGTGTTGTTTATGATCTTGCATGCTCTCCGTTGCTAGTAGAGGCTCTGGCCAAGTTAATACTTGTAACTCCAAGAGGGAGTATTTATGCTCGATAGTGGGTTCATGCCTCCATTAAATCTGGGACAGTGACAGAAAGTTCTAAGGTTGTGGATGTGCTGTTGCCACTAGGGATAAAACATCAATGCTATGTTGATACGTCCAAAACGTATCTACTTTCCCGAACACTTTTGCTATTGTTTTGCCTCTAATTTGTGTATTTTGGATACAACTAACACGGACTAACGCTGTTTTCAGCAGAACTGTTCTGGTGTCTCATTTTTGTGCAGAAATCCAACTTTCGGGAAAATCCTCGGAATTTATGCAGAAGGCCCTATTTTCCTAGAATACTGACGGAGCCAGAAGGACAATTCAGGTGGAGGCCCGAGGGCCCCACACCATGAGGCGGCGCGGCCTAGGGGGGCCCGCGCGACCCTATAGTGTGGCCCCCTCGGCTGGCCTCCGACGCCCTCCTTCGGACTATTTATCGCCCTCGACCTAAAAACGCACAGGGAGAAGTCAAAGTCACCAGAAACCCTCCAGAACGCCGCTGATGACCCACAAGTATAGGGGGTGTATCGTAGTATCTTCGATAAGTAAGAATGTCGATCCCAACGAGGAGCAGAAGGTGTTGACAAGCAGTTTCGATGAAGGATTCACTGTAAATGCTCACAGACAAGTATTCAGGGGGTTTTGATGTAACAGTTGAATAAAGTACGAGTAAGTAAAGTGCGAGAGTAATAATTGCAGCGAGTGGCCCAATCCTTTTTAGCACAAAGGACAAGCCGGTTTGTTTACTTATAATGACCAAGCGTTCTCGAGGACACACGGGATTTTAGTCTAGTGCTTTCGCTACATACGGCTAAATAATCTTCATTGTTATGATAAGTGTTGTGTGGGTGAACCTATGCTAATGTACCGCCCTTCCTAGGACTAATACATACTTGTGATTATACCCCTTGCAAGCATCCGCAACTACAAGAAAGTAATTAAGAATAAATCTAACCACAGCCTTAAACTCTGAGATCCTGCTATCCCTCCTGCATCGATATACCAACGGGGGTTCAGGTTTCTGTCACTCCGGCAACCCCGCAATTAGCAAACGAATACAAGATGCATTCCCCTAGGCCCATAAATGGTGAAGTGTCATGTAGTCGACGTTCACATAACACCACTAGAAGAATAACACCACAACTTAAATATCACACCATTGAATATTACTCATCCATAGTTCACTACTAACATTTAGACTTCACCCATGTCCTCAAGAACTAAACGAACTACTCACGAGACATCATACGGAACATGATCAGAGGTGATATGATGATGAATAACAATCTGAACATAAACTTGGTTCAATGGTTTCACTCAATAGCATCAACAACAAATAGAAATCGATACCGGGAGAGTTTCCCCTATCAAACAATCAAGATCAAACCCAAATTGCTACGGCGGTGACGAGGTGCTGCGGAGGAGATGGCGGTGATGATGGTGGAGATGATGATGATGGTGATGGCGATGATGTCCAGCTCGATCACGGTGACGATGGCTTCGATTTCCCCCTCCCGGAGGGAATTTCCCCGGCGGATTCCTGCCCGCCGGAGAGCTCTTTTCTCTCTGGTGTTCTCCGCCCCGCAGAGGCGGCTGTAACTCTTCGTGAGGAACTCTCTGTGGCTTAGGTCTTCGGGACCAAGGGTTTCGCGAAGAAAAGGAGGCGAAAGGGGTCGTGGGCCCCCCAGACCACATGGCGGCGCGGCCAGGGCATGGGCCGCGCCGCCCTAGGGTGTGGGCCCACCCTGGGTCCACCTGGTCCCTCCTTCTGGCTTCCTCCGTCATCTTGAAAAATAGGATTTTTGGTATAATTTCCTCCCACAGTTGATCTTCCGAAATATTGCATTCTGACGGTGCTTTTTCCAGCAGAATCCTGGCTCCGGTGCTTGATCCTCCAATAATGATGAAACATGCAAAATAGATGAAATAACATAAGTATGGTGCCCCAATATGAAATATATCAATGAATAACAGCAAATTATGATATAAAATAGTGATGCAAATTGGACGTATCAACTCCCCCCAAGCTTAGACTTCGCTTGTCCCCAAGCGAAACTGAGCTCGATAGACAGGACCACATGTTTATGGAGTGAAGAGTCGATAAATAAAATACGGACAAGAAGCATCATATTCATTCACACAAAACATTATAGTAAACAACCTCTCATAACTCAACTTGAGACAAGTATAAGGTAATCACAAGTAAAAGTGCATAAGAAATCATAATTGGTGATGGCAAACTTCGTTCCTGGTCAGAGAACAATTAACAGATTATATTTATCTCATTGAGCAGCACTCTCATGTTAAAGTTTATAAGGCACACTTGCATACTCAATCATAACGGTCCTTTCATGATTATTGATAACTTGCAAAGCTATATTCATTCAGATAAAACTTGTACTAAACAAGGAAGAATAAAAGACATGATGAAGTGAATCACAATATAATGGTTTGATCACAACAACTCAAATGCTTGCTCAAGATGGAGGGAAATAGGTTTACTGACTCAACATAAAGTAAAAGACAGGCCCTTCGCAGAGGGAAGCAGGGATTAAATCATGTGCTAGAGCTTTTTCAGTTTTGCAATAATATAAAGAGAATAAAAGTAACATTTTGAGGGGTGTTTGTTGTTGTCAACGACTGGTAGCGGGTACTCTAACCCCCTTGCCAGACAAACCTTCAAAGAGCGGCTCCCATATTATTTTCATTTTGTGTGGCACTCCTTCCAACCTTTCTTTCACAAACCATGGCTAACCGAATCCTCGGGTGCCTGCCAACAATCTCATACCATGAAGGAGTGCCTTTTTATTTTAGCTTTATGATGATGATGACACTCCCCCCAACCTTTGCTTACACAAGCCATGGCTAACCGAATCCTTCGGGTGCCGTCCATCAATCACATACCATGGAGGAGTGTCTATTTAGTTTAATTAATTTGGGACTGGGAATCCCATTGCCAGCTCTTTTTGCAAAAATTATTGGATAAGCGGATGAAGCCACTAGTCCATGGGTGAAAGTTGCCCAACAAGATTGAAAGATAAAACACCACATACTTCCTCATGAGCTATGAAACATTGACACAAATAAGAGATACTAAGTTTTGAATTATTTAAAGGTAGCACATGAAGTATTTACTTGGAATGGCAGAAAATACCATGTAGTAGGTAGGGATGGTGGACACAAATGACATAGGTTTGGGTTAAGGTTTGGATGCACGAGAAGTAGTCCCTCTCAGTACAAGTCTTTGGCTAGCAAGGTTAATCAGCAAGCATAAGAGTCGAGGGAAACAAACAAATATACATATGATAGAAACAATCATGCATCTTCCTTGTAAGCACAAACAATCTTAACTTCAGAATAATAAGCTATGAGCTAACAAGAAAGAAAGACAATGAAACATCTATATGTATTTCTCTTTTCTAACTAAACCTCAAAGTGTTGTTGCTATTGACCAATGCTAAGTTTGCCAAAACCAAATAGATTTATTCAATGCTCCCAAAGTGATACCAATACTAACAACAAGGTAAATCATATAGTAGAGATTGCAAACTAAAATAAGATGTGCAATATGTAAATGATAAGACTTCTCATTAATATTTCATAACGATAACTCACACCAAAGGATATATAGACAACCAACTAAAGAAGAGATACTTCCAAACTGCAACCCATCTTATATGATAACTTCCCTACTCATGATATGACACTACTTGACAATTAAAAGTAAAAGGTAGTGATAATGTGATACCGCGGCACTCCCCCAAGCTTGGAACAGACCAAGGGGATGCCAATACCGATGATGAATTACTCCTGCGGCGATGGTGGTGATGAATTCTTCCCGCGCTTCTTAATAAGCTCCTTCATCTTCAGTTTCTCAGCTTGACAATTCTGCACTAAGATTCGGAGAGATTCATTGTTATCTGAAGTTGGCGACGACAACCTTGTGATGCGAATCGAGTGGTATTCAATCATCCTTCTGAGACGGCAATTCTCCTCCTGGAGTATCTCTACTTCTCTTCTTAGAGCCCGATATTGATCACAAAACTCATCGGTAATCCGTAGCACTTCTTCCATCATGGGGAAGGAGTCGAGACTAAGAGCGGGTGGTATAGGTCCCTGCAGGTTATGAGAAAAAGAACGTCGAGTATCAACAGATCCCACCAAGATTTGCTTGCTCCCTCCGGCTTGCTGCTCTTGTCTTGATGGCATCTTCTTCACTTCTTCCTCCGAAAGCCCCTTGCCCTTGTTGTTGGTGGCCATGGTGCTTCTAGACTGAAAACAGATCCTGGCAGAAACAGCTCGAAACAAAACACGTCGAGAACACGATATACGGACCTCCAGGGGCCCGGGGGATTATATAGAATAAATTTTTACAACAAACGGAAAGTACCAGATCGAACCAGAGTCGGAAAGGGGCGACGAGGCGGTGCCACCATAGGGCGGCGCGGGCCCAGGTCAGGCCGCGCCGGCCTGTGGTGTCACGCCCTCGTGCGTCCTTTCCACTCCGTTTCGAACTCGTAATTTTTCATATTTTCCAAAAACAGCGAAAATATTGTTCGGAAAGTAAATTGCGAACTTTTCATTACCAGTACTGTTACCTATTCAAAGTCGAGTTCTGGTGGACTGTTAACTTGCCCTTTAATGAAGGCTTCCGGTGTTTCCACTTGAATAATATCAACATCAACATTATAAGAATCACCTGAGATATAATGCTTGAGACTTTGTCCATTCACCACTTGCGTGGCATTGCCTTGGAGAGAGCTAATTTTGATTGCTCCTGAACGATACACCTCCTCGACAATATATGGTCCTTCCCATTTCGAGAGTAATTTCCCTGCAAAGAATCTGAGACGAGACCGATACAATAGGACTTTATCCCCAATATTAAATTCTCTTTTGATAATCCTTCTATCATGCCATTTTTTAACTTTCTCTTTAAAGAGTTTAGCATTTTCATAAGCTTCGCTTCTCCATTCATCTAGAGAACTTAATTGCAACAACCTCTTATCACCGGCAAGTTTAGGATCTTTATTTAATTCTCTAACAGCCCAATAAGCTTTGTGCTCTAGTTCTAAAGGTAAATGACAAGCTTTCCCATAAACCATTTTATAAGGTGACATTCCCATGGGATTTTTGTAAGCAGTTCTATAAGCCCAAAGTGCATCCTTCAATTTACTAGCCCAATTCTTTCTAGTTTTATTAACGGTCTTTCCCAAAATAGATTTAATCTCTCTATTTGATAGTTCTACTTGACCACTAGTTTGAGAATGATAAGCGGAAGCAATTCTATGATTAATACCATACTTAGCAAGAGTTTTTCTAAAACCTCCATGAATAAAATGAGAACCTCCATCAGTCATAATATATCTAGGCACTCCAAATCTAGGAAAAATAATATCTAAAAGCATTCTTAAAGAGGTCTCACCATCAGCACTTTTTGTAAGTATGGCTTCCACCCATTTAGTAACATAATCAACATGACAACAAGTATATGAGTGTTACCTTCAAGACGGAAAAGGTCCCATGAAGTCAAATCCCCAACAATCAAACGGTTCAATAACAAGAGTATAATTCATTGGCATTTCATTACGTCTGGAGATATTACCAACCCTTTGGCATTCATCACAAGATAAAATAAACTTTCTCGCATCTTTGAAGAGAGTTGGCCAATAAAAACCTGATTGTAGAACCTTTTGCGCGGTTCTTTCTCCGGCGTGATGTCCTCCATAAGCACTACCATGACATTTACTCAATATCTCCTGTTGTTCATATTCGGGAACACATCTTCGCATAATACCATCCACTCCTTCTTTATATAAGTGTGGGTCATCCCAGAAATAATGCCTCAAGTCATAAAAGAACTTCCTCCTTTGCTGAGCTGAAAAGGTTGGAGGCAAGTACTTGGAAACAATAAAGTTAGCATAATCAGCATACCAAGGACTGTCTCGCGAGCTCACCTTTATTACAGCCAATTGTTCATTTGGAAAACTATCATTAACAGAGCAGGATCATAAGCAATATTTTCCAATCTAGACAAATTATCAGCAACAGGATTATCAGCACCTTTCCTATCTACAATATGTAAATCAAATTCTTGCAAAAGAAGTACCCATCTAATAAGCCTCGGCTTAGCATCTTTCTTTGTCATTAGGTATCTAATTGCAGCATGATCAGTATCAATAGTAACTTTTGAATCAACAATATAAGATCTAAATTTATCACAAGCAAAGACTACAGCTAATAATTCTTTTTCAGTCGTAGCATAATTTCTTTGAGCAGCATCAAGAGTTTTACTAGCATAATGAATAACATTCAGCTTTTTATCTACTCGCTGTCCAAGAACAGCGCCTACAGCAAAATCACTAGCATCACACATAATTTCAAAGGGTAAGTTCCAATCAGGAGGTTCAACTATAGGAGCAGTTGTTAAGGCTTTCTTAAGAGTTTCAAAAGCTTCCTTACAATCATCATCAAAAACAAATGGTACATCTTTTTGAAGAAGATTAGTAAGAGGCTTTGAAATCTTGGAGAAATCTTTAATAAATCTCCTATAAAACCCAGCATGACCAAGAACACTACGAATACCTTTAACATCCCTCGGATAGGGCATCTTCTCAATTGCTTCAACTTTAGCTCTATCAACTTCAATACCTCTCTCAGAAATTTTATGTCCCAATACAATTCCTTCATTAACCATAAAGTGGCATTTCTCCCAATTAAGAACAAGGTTAGTCTCTTCACATCTCTGCAAAACTTTATCAAGGTTTCGCAAGCAACTATCAAATGAATTCCCATAGACGGAAAAATCATCCATGAATACCTCTACAATACTTTCACAAAAACCATGAAAAATAGCAGACATGCATCTTTGAAAAGTAGCAGGAGCATTACATAAACCAAAAGGCATGCGTCTATAAGCATAAGTTCCATAGGGACAAGTAAAAGTGGTTTTCTCTTGATCTTTAGCTTTAACAGCAATTTGTGAAAACCCAGAATAACCATCAAGAAAACAAAAATGAGTATTTTTAGACAATCTTTCTAACATTTGATCAATAAATGGTAAAGGGTAATGATCTTTCTTAGTAACTTTGTTAACTTTTCGAAAATCAATGCACATTCTATACCCTACAACTACTCTTTGAGGGATGAGCTCATCATTATCATTAGGCACAACAGTCATTCCTCCTTTCTTGGGAACGCAATGTACAGGACTAACCCATCTACTATCAGCAATAGGATATATAATACCAGCTTCAAGAAGTCGTAATACCTCATTTCTTACCACTTCCTTCATCTTCGGAATTAGACGACGCTGATGTTCAACAACAGGCTTTGCATCATCTTCCATATTAATAGCATGTTGGCAAATAGAAGGAGAAATCCCCTTCAAATCATCAAGAGTGTAGCCAATAGCTCCTCGGTGCTTCTTCAATATTTCCAATAACCTTTCTTCCTCAATCTCTGAAAGCTTAGAACTAATAATAACAGGATATATTTTCTTATCATCAATATGAGCATATTTAAGATTATCAGGCAAAGGCTTTAAATCAAAAACAGGATCTTCCTTTGGTGGAGGTGTTGTACCCAAATCTTCCACCGGTAAATCATGCTTGAGAATAGGTTGGCGAAGAAAAATTTCCTCAAGCTCATCTCTTTCTTTCCTAAAAACTTCACTCTCGCTATCCTCCAAATGTTGCTGCAAAGGATTATTAGGAACAAGAACAATAGATGCACATTGCTCCACTTTAAGATCATTACTAGGCAAGTCAGCTTTATAAGGAGTTTTAGTAAATTTAGAGAAGTTAAACTCATAAGATTCACCAGAAAATTTAGTCAAAATTTTCTCTTTCTTGCAATCTATAATAGCTCCACAAGTATTTAGAAAAGGTCTACCGAAAATAATAGGACAATAATCACTAGCAGCAGAACCAAGTACCAAAAAGTCAGCAGGATATTTAATCTTACCGCATAAAACTTCCACATCTCGAACAATACCAATTGGAGAAATAGTTTCTCTATTAGCCAGCTGAATAACCACATCAATATCTTCAAGTTCACAAGGATCAATTTCGTGCATAATCTCCGTGTAAAGCTCATACGGAATAGCACTAACACTTGCACCAATATCACATAATCCATAATAGCAATGATCACCAATTCTAACAGATAGCATAGGAACACTAGCTTGTTTGGGTTTATTAGGATGTGAAACAATATTAGAAGCATCTTCACAGAAAATAATATGACCATCCTCCACATTTTCAGTCACAAGATCTTTAATTATTGCAACAGCAGGTTCAACTTTTATTTGTTCTTCAGGTTCTACAGGTTTCTTTTCACTTTTATGAACCGCACTATTTATAACAGAGTACTCCTTCATTTTAGCAGGGAAAGGAGTTTTTTCAATATAAGCTTCAGGAATAACATGATCAGCAGTTTCAACTACAACACATTTATTAATAGATGAATCAATTTTATCTTTATACGGTTCATGATACTTATCAAAATTCCTCTTTGGCAATTCATAATGAGAGGCAAAAGCTTTATAAAGATTTGCAGCAACTTGAGAATCAAGACCATATGTAGCACTCATATCACGAAATTTATCAGTATCCATAAAAGCTTCAATGCATTTATAATCATAAATTATACCTGATTCTCTATCCTTGTCGTTCTCCCATCCTTCAGTATTTTCTTGGATCCGATCAAGAAGGTCCCTTTTAAACTCTTCTTTGTTGCGTGTAAATGATCCAGAACAAGAAGTATCCAGCAAGGTCTTGTCTTGAAAAGAAAGTCTTGCATAGAAATTATCAATAATAACATTACCAGGAAGCTCATGAATGGGGCATTTGAGCATTAAAGACTTCAATCTCCCCCAAGCTTGGGCAATACTCTCTCCATCATGAGGCCAAAAATTATATATGCGATTCCGATCCTTGTGAATTTCACTTGGAGGATAGAACTTAGAATAAAACCGGGGCACAATATCATTCCATTCAAGAGAATCCCCATTATCCAGTAATCTATACCAATGCGCCGCCTTACCGGACAGCGATAAAGAGAATAGTTTCTTCCTCACTTCATCCATAGCAATACCTGCACATTTGAATAACCCACATAATTCATGCAAAAACAGTAAATGATCACCGGGATGGACAGTTCCATCCCCTTCATAGCGGTTATCCATAACACGTTCAATAATTTTCGTAGGTATTTTATATGGTGTCACTTCCTCACCTGGCGCCTCATCCACTACCGTTGCAGTAGTAGTAGATTTCCCAAATAAAAATTGAAGAGAAGATCTCTCCATAATGACTTATAGCAGCAGGCAGAAATAAAATCAGCACAACAGTAAAGGTTTTCCTTACCAATTCCACTTACCAATAGCGCTTCACTCCCCGGCAACGGCGCCAGAAAATAGTCTTGATGACCCACAAGTATAGGGGGTGTATCGTAGTATCTTCGATAAGTAAGAATGTCGATCCCAACGAGGAGCAGAAGGTGTTGACAAGCAGTTTCGATGAAGGATTCACTGTAAATGCTCACGAGACAAGTATTCGGGGGTTTTGATGTAACAGTTGAATAAAGTACGAGTAAGTAAAGTGCGAGAGTAATAATTGCAGCGAGTGGCCCAATCCTTTTTAGCACAAAGGACAAGCCGGTTTGTTTACTTATAATGACCAAGCGTTCTCGAGGACACACGGGATTTTAGTCTAGTGCTTTCGCTACATACGGCTAAATAATCTTCATTGTTATGATAAGTGTTGTGTGGGTGAACCCATGCTAATGTACCGCCCTTCCTAGGACTAATACATACTTGTGATTATACCCCTTGCAAGCATCCGCAACTACAAGAAAGTAATTAAGAATAAATCTAACCACAGCCTTAAACTCTGAGATCCTGCTATCCCTCCTGCATCGATATACCAACGGGGTTCAGGTTTGTCACTCCGGCAACCCCGCAATTAGCAAACGAATACAAGATGCATTCCCCTAGGCCCATAAATGGTGAAGTGTCATGTAGTCGACGTTCACATAACACCACTAGAAGAATAACACCACAACTTAAATATCACACCATTGAATATTACTCATCCATAGTTCACTACTAACATTTAGACTTCACCCATGTCCTCAAGAACTAAACGAACTACTCACGAGACATCATACGGAACATGATCAGAGGTGATATGATGATGAATAACAATCTGAACATAAACTTGGTTCAATGGTTTCACTCAATAGCATCAACAACAAATAGAAATCGATACCGGGAGAGTTTCCCCTATCAAACAATCAAGATCAAACCCAAATTGCTACGGCGGTGACGAGGTGCTGCGGAGGAGATGGCGGTGATGATGGTGGAGATGATGATGATGGTGATGGCGATGATGTCCAGCTCGATCACGGTGACGATGGCTTCGATTTCCCCCTCCCGGAGGGAATTTCCCCGGCGGATTCCTGCCCGCCGGAGAGCTCTTTTCTCTCTGGTGTTCTCCGCCCCGCAGAGGCGGCTGTAACTCTTCGTGAGGAACTCTCTGTGGCTTAGGTCTTCGGGACCAAGGGTTTCGCGAAGAAAAGGAGGCGAAAGGGGTCGTGGGCCCCCAGACCACATGGCGGCGCGGCCAGGGCATGGGCCGCGCCGCCCTAGGGTGTGGGCCCACCCTGGGTCCACCTGGTCCCTCCTTCTGGCTTCCTCCGTCATCTTGAAAAATAGGATTTTTGGTATAATTTCCTCCCACAGTTGATCTTCCGAAATATTGCATTCTGACGGTGCTTTTTCCAGCAGAATCCTGGCTCCGGTGCTTGATCCTCCAATAATGATGAAACATGCAAAATAGATGAAATAACATAAGTATGGTGCCCCAATATGAAATATATCAATGAATAACAGCAAATTATGATATAAAATAGTGATGCAAATTGGACGTATCACCGCCACATCGCGAAACTCCATCGCAGGAGCCAGAAGTCTCCGTTCTGGCACTCCGCCGGGACGGGGAATTGGAGGAGATCATCGCCGCCATCACCACCGACGCCTCTCCATCAACCAACAATGTTTCCCCCATCCATGTGTGAGTAATTCCCCCGCTGTAGGCTGAAGGGGATGGTAGGGATTGGATGAGATTGGTCATGTAATAGCATTAGATTGTTAGGGCATAGTGCCTAGTGTCCGTAATTGGTACTTTGATGATATTGTTGCAACTTGTTATGCTTAATGCTTGTCACTAGGGCCCGAGTGCCATGATCTCAGATCTGAACATGTTATTATTTCATCATGATATTCATTGTTTATGGTCTTACCTGCAAGTTGTATACACATGTCGCTGTCCGGAACCAATGGCCCCGAAGTGACAAGAATCGGGACAACCGGAGGGGATGGTAGTGATGTGAGGATCACATGTGTTCACGGAGTGTTAATGCTTTGCTCCGGTACTCTATTAAAAGGAGTACCTTAATATCCAGTAGATTCCCTTGAGGCCCGGCTGCCACCGGCTGGTAGGACAAAAGATGTTGTGCAAGTTTCTCATTGCGAGCACGTACGACTATAATTGGAACACATGCCTATTGATTGCTTTGTACTTCGACACTGTTTTATTATTATCTGCAAATGCCCTGCTATGATTGTTACATGAGTTTCTATCATCCATGCAACGCCCGTTATCCATCCCTGTGCCTACAGTATTTTAATCCTGCTGTTTACTATAATCACTACTGCTGTCTTTGTTACTCTGGTGCTGTTATTTTACTACTGCTACTGCTATAAAACTGTTACTACTGATAAACTCTTGCGAGCAAGTCTGTTTCCAGGTGCAGCTGAATTGACAACTCCGCTGTTAAGGCTTCCAAGTATTCTTTGTCTCCCCTTGTGTCGAATCAATAAATTGGGTAATACTACCCGCGAAGACTGCTGCGATCCCCTATACTTGTGGGTTATCAAGACTGTTTTCTGTCGCCGTTGCCGGGGAACATAGCTTTATTTGGAAGTTCACTTGGATTGATATTGTTCGCTGCAAATTCTCCATCATGGGTAAAACTCGCGATCCTAAAGTCGCCATATTACCATCCACTACAAGAAAAGGTACAACTCTGAGTACCTCTGCTACACTTGATTCACCATCTGTGATAAGTCAACTTGTTTCACCGCCGCAAGCTTCACTTGCTCGTACTTCTGCTGAATCTGAAAACTCTCATAATATTGATAATGTTTCTGTTGTGCTTGATGATAGTGGTTCATTGGGATCCTTTCTAGATGCTAAAATTGCTAGGTCTAGACAAATTGAAAATGCTGAAACTCCTAATGTTACTACACCTGTTAATTCACCTAAACTTGATTATTCTAGTGATGATCCTGATGAGGATTATGTGGAGCTTAATGATGATTTTATTAATAGATGCAATGCTACTACTGATGCAAGAAAAATTAAAAAGTTTCTCGCACAATATACTGTTAGACATAAGTTATCTCCTGATCCTGAATTTGCCACATCTCCTATATGCATTAAGGATAAAGATTATGATTTTTCTCTTGATCTATCTCATATAGCTATTGTAGAGAAAACACCCTTTTGTGGTACTGAAAAAGAAAGTGCTGTAGAACACATGATTGAGCTTTCTTCTATGAGTAGCTTGTTTTCTGATGATGTCAAGATGCGTACTTACTTTGTCGCTAAAATTTTTCCTTTCTCATTAAAGGATGATGCTAAAACTTGGTATAATAATTTGCCTCCTGGTTCTATTAAAAATCCAACTGATTTGCGTGATGTTTTCTTTCGAAAATACTTTCCTGCTAGTGCTCAACATATTGCTTTACAGAAAATTTATAGGTTTGACCAGGGAGATGAAGAGAAATTACCTGAGGCTTGGACAAGATTTTGTTCTCTTATCAGAGCTCGACCTGGACATGATTTAGAAAAGAATGATCTACTTGATATATTTTATAGTGGACTAACCATTGAATCTAGAGCATATTTGGATAGTTGTGCTGATTGTGTTTTCAGGAAAAGAACTCCAGACGAAGCTGAAGAATTATTGGCTAGAATAAGCCGGAATTATGATGATTGGACTACACCTGAACCAACTCCAACGCCAATATTGAAGAAGAGGGGTTTAATTAAATTGAATGATGAAGATATGAGGGAAGCTAAGAAGTCTCTCAAGGAGAAAGGTATTAAATCCGAAGATGTGAAGAATCTACCTCCTATAGAAGATATATGTGAGACAATTCCCCCTTCATCCATGATCGAGGTAAACTCCCTTCAACGCTTTACTAGGGAAGATATTCCGTATTCAAAACCTCCTGCTCAATGCTTAGATGAGTTTGATAATTATATTGTTAAGCAAGAAAATTTTAATATGAGAGTGGAGAATCATCTAATGGAAAATTCTCAAGCTATTAGCAATTTGCATGATATTGTGGAGAGAACCTCCAATGATGTTAAGATGCTTGTTAAACATTTTCAAATGGTTCAAACTCAAATTGATCAACTCACTAAAGTTCAAAATGACTTGTTAAAAAATAATTCTAAAGAGAAACATGCTTATGAAGTAACAACTAGAGGCGGTGTCTCTACCCAGGATCCTCTATATCCTGAAGGGCATCCCAAAAGAATTGAACAAGATTCTCAACGAATTGAACTTAGTGCTCCTTCTAAGAAAAAGAAGAAGAAACATAAAAAGGTTGTAGAATCCTCTGAACCTGTTAATGATCCTAATAGTATTTCTATTTCTGATGCTGAAACTGAAAGTGGTAATGAACATGATAATGATAAAGATAATGATAAGAATGATGCTTCTGATAAAGAAGAGGTTGAAGATGAACCTGAAAAGCATGCTAAAAATAAAAAGTATACTAAAGAAGATTTTATTGCTAAGAAACACGGTAATGAAAGAGAACCTTGGGTGCAAAAGCAAACGCCTTTTCCTGCTAAGAAACTAAAATCAAAGGAAGAAGAACACTATAATAAATTCTGTGATTGGATGAAACCTTTATTCTTGCAAATCCCTTTGACTGATGCTATTAAATTGCCTCCTTATTCAAAGTATATGAAAGATATTGTTACTAACAAAAGGAAAATCCCCAATGAGGAAATTTCCACCATGCTTGCTAATTACTCTTTCAATGGCAAAGTTCCAAAGAAGTTGGGCGACCCAGGTATACCTACTATTCCTTGTTCTATTAAGAATAATTATGTTAAAACTGCTCTATGTGACTTGGGAGCCGGTGTTAGTGTTATGCCTTTTTCTCTTTATAAGAGACTTTATTTAGATAAGTTGATACCTACTGATATATCTTTGCAAATGGCTGATAAATCTACTGCTATCCCTATTGGTATATGTGAGGATGTTCCTGTTCAAGTTACTACTAACTGCTTGATATTAACTGATTTTGTTGTGTTGGAAATGCCTGAAGATGATAATATGTCTATTATTCTTGGGAGACCTTTTCTTAACACCGCAGGGGCTGTTATTGATTGCAACAAAGGGAAGGTTACTTTCAATGTTGATGATAAAGAACATACTGTCTATTTCCCCAAGAGGATTGAGAAAGCATGTGGAGTTAATACTATCTCTAATGTGAGAACTATCAAAGTTGGAACTATTGATTGTCCTATATATGAGCCTAAAGAAGAATATCAAACTCTTATGATTGGGTCCATATCAATACAATTCAAGGTAACATGATTGATTTGAGGTTTATTTCTTCATATGTTATGTAAAATTTATTTGGTGGCAAGACTTGATCAACCTTGTTAACAAATACTTTTTATGTGCATAGAGGGGGTAAACAACATCTCTTTCTTCCTCCATTTGTTCTATTTGCTGTAGCACTTTTGATTTGCAAAGTTCCTTAGTTAATTAGAGATTTCAAAAAATTTCCTGGCCAGTAATAATAAACTTAATACCCAGAAAAGTGCATTTTTCAAAGTTTTCAAAAATTCACAAAAATTATACCGTTGGTCCTATTTTTCGACGAGGCACCTGGGAGCACCAGAGGATGACCAGTGGGGCACCCCAGGGGGCCACCCCACCAGCCGGCGCGGCCAAGGAGGGGGGCGCGCCACCCTGTGGTGTGGGCCCCTCCTTGCTCCACTTTGCCATCTCTTTCTCCCAGAATCTTCTCTCTCCCGAAAAAACTCGAACCAGCTTTCTCTCACTCGCGTTTTTGCTCAAGGGCTCAGGATTTTTCGATCTCCTTGCTCAGCCCAGATTTCTGTCTGAAATTTGGCACACTTGCTCCTTGGTATGTGACTCCTCCAATGATCCAAGTAGAATTTCGTTTGGTTGAGTATATCTTGATTATATTGCTGCTGTAGGTAACATGTATGGTGAGCTTGCATGCTTGTTCTAAGTTGAATAAACTAGTTTTGATGCATGATTAGTACTCTAGCAAGTTCCTATAGTAGTTCCCCTTGATTATATGTCACCAAATCAAATTTTATAATGGTTGTTGAAAAATTTCAGAAAATGGAGTGGAATAGATATCAATTGAATCAACAAGAATTGGAGGTACAACAAGTCATGAGAGTGAACCGCGAAGAGGGGGTATACCCTTCTTACTACCCGTGCGCAGATTTCATGAGAAGCGCAGGAATATTGGAAGATGTTCAAAGTCTAATTCTTCGTGCAGGGTTGAGCAATTTTGTTGATGGAGAGCCAAGCCAATATGCAAAATTAACTATGTCTGTTGTGCAGGACTTTAAGTTCAATTGGTCGCGATCTAACCCCACGGTTCAGTATAAGATTTATAATAAAGCTGTCAACTTGCCATTCAGTGATTTTTGTGTAGCCATTAAAGTGCCGCAATGGGGATCGTGCGAGAAGATGAGGGGATCGCCGCAAGAGCTCTCGAATCTCTACAAGATGATTTGTCATGGAAGGAGCTTCTCAGAGGATAGTGGTAAAATTAGTAGTATTCAACTCCCAGCCATTCGTTACTTTGCTTATTTCATCACCAAGTGCGTTCTTGCCAGAAGGAATGGAAGTAAGTTATCTATCCCGGATTTAGCCTTTTTAGCTGCTGCATTACAAGGTGATAGGACTTATAACTTGGGTGCTTTGATATCCTATAGACTTGCTACTAACCGTGAGAAGGGAGGAATTTGTGGAGGTCTCATCGCCTCTCGTTTATTAGCTATGCATGGTGTAGAACCTCATCATCTTGATATTCCGTTCTCCGTAGAGAAACTTGACATAGCCTCTATGATTAAACATGAATTTGTTTCTAATTCATCTAACTTGGGTAACCTGTTGTACAAGATGACTTTTTATAAGAAAACTTGGAGATTAACTAAGAAAACTGAAAAACTAGTAAAATTGCCTGCGCCTGTTCTATTTAACCTTGATTCCAGGAATGATTGGTCAGTCACAGAAGGTGCGCTGAGTGCACACATAGAAGGAGGAGCCCATCATGTAAGAGACAACACGGAGGAGGCCGAGGAACCCCTCGACTCATCCGATGCAGCAAGTTCTTCGCATCAACACTTTGGACATGTGGAGCCTCCACGTTCTTCTTCTGCACAGTGGCCCTACTATGACTACGCCATGTACGATCCACCGGCGTGGAACCCTGACCCTCGCTGGGGTTGATCTCCACTTAGGCCAAAAGACTAAGCTTGGGGGGAGGTATACCGGCATCACTCATTCTTTGCATATTATGGTTGCTGGATACTTGTATATACTTGTTTAGTTTGTTTGAGTGGTTTTCTAATGAGAGGGAGATGATATTTGGGGAAGTGCTGCCTGAAAACAGATTCTGGGCTGTCACCATAAAAATTCTCAAAAACAGCTAGAACGTTATTTTGCGAAGCCAATTTTTGTGCATGTTCCCCAGGTTATTATCTAACTTTCATTAGTTGAACATTTTTCGATCTGAGCAACGGAAGATTTTTGTAAAAATCGATTTCTGTACTGCTGTCAAGTTTTGGCAGATTTCTGCCATCTTGCTTTTCTGTGTTTCTTTTAGTTTTCATTTTCTTGTTTTTGCTTTGTTTCTTTCCTAAAACACAAAAAGACCAAAAATATTTCTGTTGTTTCTCTTCACCATTTGTTTGTCTTGGTTTCTTGCATTTATTTCGCTTTATTTGCTATTACTAGTTTGCTATAAGAAAACCCAAAAAGATTTTGCTTTGTTTTTTTTTTCCTTTTGTGCTTGTTTCCAATTCGAAAACACCAAAAATATTTGATGTTCTTCTTTGGTTTGTAAAGTTCATCATGAGTTCAATGGTCTTCGGTGGCTGGAGCGTGGTTTTCATTTCATATTATCCAAGCTACACACGTGAAAGGTAATAATGACGATCTACGACAATTGGATTGTGGTGAGAGGCTGGTATGAACTCTATTTGTTTTCATTTTTGTACATATACTCATCCATGTGAGCATGCTTAGTTGGTTCATGTGAGGTATATGTCATTTGAGAAAGTCTAGCAGTTCATGATCTCTCATGTTTAGCTCTAATTTATTAATATGAGTAGCATGTCATGGATGTTTGCTTGCATTGTTTTATTCATAAGTAGGTATGGCATTGTGGTATCCTCCTCTGAATAATTCATTTATATCGACTTGGCACATGCTCACGCATGCATATGACTGAACAAAAGTCAATTAAGCCTCGATGATTTACATTGCTTCAGAGTTCTTGTATCAATTTTATGCCTCCGTTAATTTATTTTGCCGCAAGCATGATTATGACAGTTACTGCTCTCTTGATTTGTCGCTCCCCAGTCTATTGCTAGCCTTCACTTGTACTGAGCGGGAACGCTGCTCGTGCTTCCAAACACCTGAAAACCAAGTTGTTCCAAAGTGTCCACCATAAATACCTATGCATGGCATTTCAAACCATTCCAAGTAAATTCTCATGCGCTACCTTTAAAACCTTCAAAATGCTTCTCAATTTGTGTTTATGTTTCATAGCTCATGAGGAAGTATGTGGTGTTTAGCTTTCAGACTTGTCATTTACTTTTGACGGACTCTCATATGGACTAGTGGCACATCCGCTTATCCAATAATTTTGCAAAAAGAGCTGGCAATGGGATTCCCAGTCCCGAATTAATTAACTAAAATAGACACTCCTCCATGGTTTGTGATTGATGGACGGCACCCGAAGGATTCGGTTAGCCATGGCTTGTGTAAGCAAAGGTTGGGGGGAGTGTCATCATCATAATAAAACTAAAATAAAAAAGAGGCACTCCTTCATGGTATGAGATTGTTGGCAGGCATCCGAGGATTCGGTTAGCCATGGTTTGTGTAAGAAAAGGTTAGAAGGAGTGCCACATAAACTTGCAAATAATTCATGGGAGCCGCTCTTGAAAGTCCGGTTGGCGAGGTAGTTGGTGTACCCATTACCATTCATTGACAACAACAAACACCTCTCAAAATAATTTTACTCCTGCTTTAAAAATGAAAAGCTCTAGCGCATGTTAATCCCTGCTTCCCTCTGTGAAGGGTCAATCTTTTACGTTTATGTTGTGTCTCCATCCTTTCTTTGAGCACTTTCTTGAGAGCACAACTGTCATTCTTAGTATAATATGCTTGTCTCAAAATATTATTGATTGTGGTATAACTTTGATGCTTTTATCTTTGACAATCTCTATTTCTAGTCTTTCTATGAACCTCAGAGGTGCCTGAGCATTTATGTTTTGCTATTCAAATACAGGCAAGCGAGATACCACTTTATCATACTCTCTTATGAATATTGCAATCCTGCTTATATACATGATTCATGATGCTTATTATTAATTGTTGGTACCTCTCCATGATTGATATAGCTGTTAGATGATCTTATTTGCATGCATCTCATTATGAACTGCCTAAGTATTAGCCATAGCATGAGAATATATACATCATATGAGCAAATGTGTTCGTGAAAGTTCTTTTATCGCTCAGTTGTTAACTGAATTGCTTGAGGACAAGCAATAAGCTAAGCTTGGGGGGAGTTGATACGTCCAAAACGTATCTACTTTCCCGAACACTTTTGCTATTGTTTTGCCTCTAATTTGTGTATTTTGGATACAACTAACACGGACTAACGCTGTTTTCAGCAGAACTGTTCTGGTGTCTCGTTTTTGTGCAGAAATCCAACTTTCGGGAAAATCCTCGGAATTTATGCAGAAGGCCCTATTTTCCCAGAATACTGACGGAGTCAGAAGGACAATTCAGGTGGAGGCCCGAGGGCCCCACACCATGAGGCGGCGCGGCCTAGGGGGGCCCGCGCGGCCCTATGGTGTGGCCCCCTAGGCTGGCCTCCAACACCCTCCTTCGGACTATTTATCGCCCTCGACCTAAAAACGCACGGGGAGAAGTCGAAGTCGCCAGAAACCCTCCAGAACGCCGCCACATCGCGAAACTCCATCACAGGAGCCAGAAGTCTCCGTTCTGGCACTCCGCCGGGACGGGGAATTGGAGGAGATCATCGCCGCCATCACCACCGACGCCTCTCCATCAACCAGCAATGTTTCCCCCATCCATGTGTGAGTAATTCCCCCGCTGTAGGCTGAAGGGGATGGTAGGGATTGGATGAGATTGGTCATGTAATAGCATTAGATTGTTAGGGCATAGTGCCTAGTGTCCGTAATTGGTACTTTGATGATATTGTTGCAACTTGTTATGCTTAATGCTTGTCACTAGGGCCCGAGTGCCATGATCTCAGATCTGAACATGTTATTATTTCATCATGATATTCATTGTTTATGGTCTTACCTGCAAGTTGTATACACATGTCGCTGTCCGGAACCAATGGCCCCGAAGTGATAAGAATCGGGACAACCGGAGGGGATGGTAGTGATGTGAGGATCACATGTGTTCACGGAGTGTTAATGCTTTGCTCCGGTACTCTATTAAAAGGAGTACCTTAATATCCGGTAGATTCCCTTGAGGCCCGGCTGCCACCGGCTGGTAGGACAAAAGATGTTGTGCAAGTTTCTCATTGCGAGCACGTACGACTATAATTGGAACACATGCCTATTGATTGCTTTGTACTTCGACACCGTTTTATTATTATCTGCAAATGCCCTGCTATGATTGTTACATGAGTTTCTCTCATCCATGCAACGCCCGTTATCCATCCCTGTGCCTACAGTATTTTAAACCTGTTGTTTACTATAATCACTACTGCTGTCTTTGTTACTCTGCTGCTGTTATTTTACTACTGCTACTGCTATAAAACTGTTACTACTGATAAACTCTTGCGAGCAAGTCTGTTTCCAGGTGCAGCTGAATTGACAACTCCGCTGTTAAGGCTTCCAAGTATTCTTTGTCTCCCTTGTGTCGAATCAATAAATTGGGTAATACTACCCGCGAAGACTGCTGTGATCCCCTATACTTGTGGGTTATCATATGTCTAAGGATGTATTTGTTGATTACATTACGCACCATACTTAATGCAATTGTCTGTTGTTTGCAACTTAATACTGGAAGGGGTTCGGATGATAACCTGAAGGTGGACTTTTTAGGCATAGATGCATGCTGGATAGCGGTCTATGTACTTTGTCGTAATGCCCAATTGAATTCCACACTACTCATCATAATATGTATGTGCATTGTCATGCCCTCTCTATTTGTCAATTGCCCAACTGTAATTTGTTCACCCAACATGCTTTATCTTATTGGAGAGACACCACTAGTGAACTGTGGACCCCGGTCCATTCTTTTACATCGAATACAATCTACTACAATACTTGTTCTTACTGTTCTTTGCAAACATCATCTTCCACACTATACATCTAATCCTTTGTTACAGCAAGCCGGTGAGATTGACAACCTCACTGTTAAGTTGGGGCAAAGTACTTGGATTGTGTTGTGCAGGTTCCACGTTGGCGCCGGAATCCCTGGTGTTGCACCGCACTACACTCCGCCATCAACAACCTTCAACGTGCTTCTTGGCTCCTACTGGTTCGATAAACCTTGGTTTCTTACTGAGGGAAAACTTGCTGCTGTACACATCATACCTTCCTCTTGGGGTTCCCAACGGACGAGTGCTTTACCGTCACAAGGAAGCTACTTTCTGGGGCCGTTGCAATCCAACTCCCACGTCAGCAGTGGGGGCGAGGGAGTTATTCGTTGTCTCTATGTCGATGACATGTTGATATTCGGGACAAACCTTACTGTGATTAAGGAGGTCAAGGAGTTCCTATCTCGTTGTTTTGAGATGAAGGACTTGGGAGTAGCTGATGTGATCTTAAACATTAAGATGCTGAAGGATGACAATGGTGGGATTACATTGCTTCAGTCCCACTATGTGGAAAAGATCCTAAGTCGCTTCGGGTATAGTGACTGCAAATCTTCTCCAACGCCTTATGATCCTAGTGTGATAATTCGTAAGAATAAAAGAATTGCTAGAGATCAATTGCGATACTCGCAAATCATTGGCTCGCTTATGTATTTAGCCAGCGCCACGAGGCCTGACATCTCCTTTGCTGTAAGTAAACTCAGACGTTTTGTGTCTAGACCTGGAGATGTTCATTGGCATGCTCTTGAGAGAGTTTTGCGCTATTTGAAAGGCACTGCGAGTTATGGCATTCACTATACTGGGTATCCAAGAGTACTTGAGGGTTATAGTGATGCAAATTGGATATCTGACGCTGATGAGACTAAGGCCACAAGTGGTTATTTGTTTACACTTGGAGGTGGCGCTATTTCCTGGAAGTCTTGCAAGCAGACCATCATTACGAGGTCAACTATGGAAGCAGAACTCACAGCATTAGACATAGCCACTGTTGAAGCAGAGTGGCTTCGGGAGCTCTTGATGGACTTACCTGTGGTTGAGAAACCAGTAACCGCTATTCCTATGAACTGTGATAATCAAACTGTGATCATCAAAGTAAACAGTTCTAAGGATAATATGAAGTCATCAAGGCATGTGAAGAGGAGACTGAAAACTGTCAGGAAAATGAGAAACTCCGGAGTTATAGCGTTGGATTATATCCATACGTCTAGAAACCTGGCAGACCCCTTCACAAAGGGACTATCACGAAATGTGATAGAAAATGCATCGAGGGAGATGGGTATGAGACCCACAGTATGAGCTTCCCACGGTGGTAACCCACTCTATGTGATCGGAGATCCCGTGAATTAGAGCCGGGAGACAAGCTGTTGGTTAGCTGGGAGGAGAGTATATATCCCTATAGCAATTTTACCACTCCGTAAGATGCAATACTCTCCTAATCTGCATGGCAGGTTGATAATTATCTTAATGTGTTCTAAGTGGCTTATTTTAGCAAAGATGTTGTCCTGCAGAACATCTTTTGAAGAACACACTGATACGTCCAAAACATATCTACTTTCGCGAACACTTTTGCTATTGTTTTGCCTCTAATTTGTGTATTTTGGATACAACTAACACGGACTAATGCTGTTTTCAGCAGAATTGCTCTGGTGTCTCGTTTTTGTGCAGAAATTCAACTTTCAGGAAAATCCCCGGAATTTATGTCGAAGGTCTTATTTTTCCGGAAGAATTACGGAGCCAGAAGGGCAAGCCAGGTGGAGGCCCGAGGCCCCCACACACTAGGCCGGCGCGGCCAAGGAGGGGGGCGCGCCGCCCTACTGTGTGGCCGCCTCGACAAGCCTCCGACGCCCTACTCTGGACTACTTAAGGGGTTTCGACCTAAAAAACACGGGAGAGAAGTCGAAGTCGCCAGAAACCATCCAGAACGCCGCCACCATCGCGAAACTCCGTCTCGGGACCAGAAACTCCGTTTTGGCACTCCGTCGGGACGGGGAATTGGAGGAGATCATCGCCATCATCACCACCGATGCCTCTCCATCGACCAGCCATGTTTCCCCCATCCATGTGTGTAGCGACCCGAACCTGGTAGGGTTCGAATCTCTGTGCTTACTGTGCTATCCCTGGATCATAGCTAGCACACACAGTAACAAATGAATATCAAGATATAACATACGTCATTTTATTACTCAAACGTTGAATCCAGAGTTGCATATACAACTTGCACAGCATAGTGGCTGGCTCACATTACAACGGAAACATAAAGGTACGTCTTGGGCTTCATCAACGCCACAGGGCTTGTTGAGTATAGACCCATGATCCTAGTCGTCCTCACTCATCATCTGCAACAGGTAAAGTTACAGCCAAAAACATTTGGTCAATACTTTGAATGTATTGGCAAGTTACACAAGTTGCAAAGTGGTTTATATTTTTATACATGCAAAGGTATGTCAAAGGAAGGCTCATAGTTTATTTTGCGTAAAGCCAATTTTGTTTTGTAAAAATCTTTTTAGAAACTTTCTTTGTCTTTATATATTTTTAAAACAAAATAATATAGGGCTGGACAAACACAAGGAATCCACCAAGGTTTACCATCCTACATTTTATCCCCAAAACAAGCGAAACTAACTCCAGAGCCACTCACTGGATAGAGTTAGCATGCAATAAGTTTTTAGGCAACACTCCATTCAGAGCCACTCGCTGGATGAAAGTAGTAATTGCAAAACAGTTCGGGCAATCCTAAGTTCAGAGCCACTCACTGGATAAACTTAGCATGCCAAAACAATTTTTGAAAAGGTTTTGAAAACATAGGAGATCCTTCATCCGCTTCAATCTTCAGTTGCTCAAATTGCTCATATCCGGGAGCACGGCTAATCGATTAGATGATACACTCTGCAGAGGTTGTACACTTTCCCCACATGTCACAATCCATCCTTTTTGTTGTATCCTTCATTTGGCTTAACCGGGTATGGATCATGACGAAGTTTTCCATAGAAGCCCCCTATACATAATCCCAGTCCGCCCGCAACTATGATCCGAAGACCCCTCTCCAATGGCGGTACCGATGCAAGGGTTTCCCTCTATGTACGACTAAGCCAGAGCCCATATAGCATGTGGCTGTACTGGAAGCTTCTTTAACTGAAACTTTGAAGATCTCTTTGACCCTGGGCGGCGGTCCCCACCAAAACCTGAGTCTGCAGAGCCACTCACTGGATGCAGCTCTTGTAGACGCTCCCAACATACCACTCCGCCCAGAGGAAAACATTTTGATAAGTTTTTATTTCAAAAATATTTTCACCATACCACCGCAGAATGGGCGCTTGTCAATTTTCATAAAAGGTTTTGTTCTTTGAAAACCCATATCCCACGTCTACCAAGCAACTGGCTAAGCACTCATACAATATACGCATTTTAATAAAAGGGCTACAAGGAACATGGTAAGAAATCCTATGGCTCTCTACTAGGATAGCAAAGCATAATTTTCCTACACATGCATTTCTACGAAAATATTTGTAAAACATGCATATTAAAAATAGTAGGACAAAAGGTCATGTGTAACTTGCCTTTCATTGGTGAAGAATAATTATCTTGTCAACATAGCTACCAATATTAATTCCTTGATAATTCATCCCGTCACTCTTCGTGAATCTATCGCAACGAAAAGGAAAGAATACTGCACATAAACATACACACATTTCAAAAGGAAATATCCAACAAAAACGAAATATAGGAAAAATGCATAAACTCCAAATAGAACATCGAATCATTCCAACAGCAACCAAAATACAAAAGTACCATATGATGTCAACTATGGAACACAGAAACATAAGCTATATTGTTTATTGGTTAATTCCAAATTTAACCGTATGAACTAGGGTGTTAACAAGTTACTCTAATTAAGAATTAGTATTGGTGAAAACAATCTTTGACAACGCCAACACATGGATATACTCCTCCATACGTTTTATAGAAAGGACAGAACTGAAAGTGTTTATAGAACTTAAGCTATGTCCATACTATTTCGAACTTTACCTCAAAATTGACCAAAAGAAACTTTACTGAAAATGAAAACCGAGTGTTCCATTGCATTCTACTCGTTCTGAAGTTTCCAGAAATGCTTTATTTGCAAAATCTGGCCAAGTAGAACTAAAGTTATGAACTACTGAAGTTACACGTACAAGCAGTCTAGAAACGAATTTACTGAAACTAGCTATACACGTTATAGGTTCAGAACTGTCCTAAACTGAATGCTACGAACGTGAAAACGAGTATTGCTGAAACCAAATCGCAGCTCACCAACGAGACTTCGCCAGTCGTAGAGGTTGTGCGTGGCTGCGGAGAACGACCTCGACTACGTGGGGTCACCAGGGCCTATGCGGTAAAGGAAGGTGATCCTTGCACGACGAAGACGATGATGTTCTCTGGAATCCTTGGAGAAGCTCATCGAGATGGTGGCGGACAGGTACAGTGGCGATGGCATCGGGTGCTCATCGTGGGGTATCTCCGGCTAAGAATTAGATCAACAGAGGGATCAGCGAGATGTGCAGGGTGAGAGAAAAGGAGAGATAGTGTAATAAAAATCAGGGCCTGAGTCCCTCTGTACCCGCAGAAAACAACAAGAGCGTTGTGGTGGTCGTCGTGCTCCGGTGAAGAAATTTCGCCCTCAAGAGGGGCAGCCTGGGGGCTGGAGTGGTGGAGGAGTGTGTTCTGTGATGGGGAAGGTTTAGGTGGGATTTATAGAGAGGTGGGCGAGTGGAGCAATAGGAAGTGAAGAGATGGCCGCAAGCGTTTCCTTCAGCGTCATGGCCATTAGTGGAGATTTAAGGTGCTCTGAAATGGGATTTTAATCCTTTGAATGGAACAACGGGTTAATGGAGAGTAACTTTTGTGTTTAAGGAGAGGCATTTAGAGGTCTAGAACGTCCTAGAGAAAGTGGGGAAGACAGGGCAGCCATGGCTTGTAACGTACAGCTTGTACGTGTGCTCCACGAGGAAGACCAACAAATTGGATGTGCAATTATTCGGGCTGCTGGACGGGTTGGTTGATGGGCCAGAAAATTTTGGTCAAATAAAAGGAGGATGGGAGAAAACAAAATACTGGAATGAGAGGTGGGCTGGATTGGCTTGATTGGACTAGTTCGATCGGCTACATATTTTTTCCTCTATTCTATTTTCGAAAAAGGATTCACATACTATTAAATGTTTATATAGAAATTTCAGAAAATCAAACTAAAACAAAATACGCATAATAGGCATAGGAAATATATTTTACACCCAAATTTAGATTTGTAAAATCATGTGCTTATAAAACAAACATTTATAGCGGGTTTAGGGAATATAGTTTCCACCCACTTTAGTATTATAAAAATAATTTGTTTAAAAAAAACATATAGGTGATATATTTATATCATTTCCAACTATATATTTGAGGATGTCATGTTATCCCCGCCTCATATTATATTACTATTATTTTGGAAATGAAATAAGATATATTTGAAATTCAATAAGAATCAAATAACAACACAAATAAATCATTACCCAAACCTTTTCTATATTTTGGAAAAGTCATATTATTTCCTCTCTCTTGGAAAAGTCATATTATTCCCTATCTTAGTTAGTTCAAGAAGGTTTGGAAAAAATGTTTTAAACACCACTTAGATCAAAGCGATAAAATACCACGCCACAAATCGGATTTGTATAAATTTTCCTCAACCATGATTTATAATTTTGGATAGTCATATTTATCCGCTCATGTATAATGTTTTCATCCTAATTGAGAAAAGTTTAAACAAGTCCTCAAAAGTTTCAATTTCTTCAAAAATTCCAAAAAAGTCATCAATGCAATCAACATATTTTATTTTATTTAACATTCCAAAATTTAGAAAATTTTGGGATGTTACAAACTACCACCCTTAAAAGGAATCTCGTCCTCGAGATTCGAGAAGGCTAGAAAGAATATGGGTTTGGAGAGAATCAAGGGTTCTACCACCCTTAAAAGAAAGTATTCGTAGGTCACCAAATATCTTCTAGATGTCGCCAATTGCTTTGTCCTTCTTCACTTCGTTTCCATGTTTCGAATCCATGTTCTCGGTCTCGATGGTTTAAGATAGGAAAGATGTAGATCCTAGGGAGAAAGGACTATAGATATACCCTTACAAACAAATTTTATTCTGAAAATAATTTTATTTGCAAGTGTCATGAAAACCAGAAAAATGACAACTCACAAATCACACAAATCGTCGCATCTAACGATTTAGCTAAACCTATCAGGTCTTTGGTTCCTATAGGCCATCTTGGAATCTCAGTCTTCAGAGTCTTCGTTTTTTTTTAACTTCATTCCTTTTGAAGATGTCCGATGGTGTCATTGTAGATCCGGTCATGACGTCAGAATTGAAAGCACTCGCTCTTGAAGAATTTTAAGAGAAGAGTTTCAAATTATTTAAAAAACCAAATAGGTCAAGAAAGACAATAACTAAGAAGTAGAATACGAGAATTTCCACAAATATTTTTTTTCACAAATAAATATTCTTGACAAAAGAGAATTTTGAGATTTCCGGGTTCTAGTGGGTGATGTCCAACTACATATTTGAATAGATGAGTGAAGAGAAATCATTTTGCAATCTTAAGAAAGATGTGTAGTATGAGAGTATTTTCGAAAACTCTTTAAGAATATAGTTGATCCTATGGTTTCCATTTTCTAGGGTCACGTCCTACAGTCAACATATGCTCTGATACCATTTTGTAGCGACCCGAACCTGGTAGGGTTCGAATCTCTGTGCTTACTGTGCTATCCCTGGATCATAGCTAGCACACACAGTAACAAATGAATATCAAGATATAACATACGTCATTTTATTACTCAAACGTTGAATCCAGAGTTGCATATACAACTTGCACAGCATAGTGGCTGGCTCACATTACAACGGAAACATAAAGGTACGTCTTGGGCTTCATCAACGCCACAGGGCTTGTTGAGTATAGACCCATGATCCTAGTCGTCCTCACTCATCATCTGCAACAGGTAAAGTTACAGCCAAAAACATTTGGTCAATACTTTGAATGTATTGGCAAGTTACACAAGTTGCAAAGTGGTTTATATTTTTATACATGCAAAGGTATGTCAAAGGAAGGCTCATAGTTTATTTTGCGTAAAGCCAATTTTGTTTTGTAAAAATCTTTTTAGAAACTTTCTTTGTCTTTATATATTTTTAAAACAAAATAATATAGGGCTGGACAAACACAAGGAATCCACCAAGGTTTACCATCCTACATTTTATCCCCAAAACAAGCGAAACTAACTCCAGAGCCACTCACTGGATAGAGTTAGCATGCAATAAGTTTTTAGGCAACACTCCATTCAGAGCCACTCGCTGGATGAAAGTAGTAATTGCAAAACAGTTCGGGCAATCCTAAGTTCAGAGCCACTCACTGGATAAACTTAGCATGCCAAAACAATTTTTGAAAAGGTTTTGAAAACATAGGAGATCCTTCATCCGCTTCAATCTTCAGTTGCTCAAATTGCTCATATCCGGGAGCACGGCTAATCGATTAGATGATACACTCTGCAGAGGTTGTACACTTTCCCCACATGTCACAATCCATCCTTTTTGTTGTATCCTTCATTTGGCTTAACCGGGTATGGATCATGACGAAGTTTTCCATAGAAGCCCCCTATACATAATCCCAGTCCGCCCGCAACTATGATCCGAAGACCCCTCTCCAATGGCGGTACCGATGCAAGGGTTTCCCTCTATGTACGACTAAGCCAGAGCCCATATAGCATGTGGCTGTACTGGAAGCTTCTTTAACTGAAACTTTGAAGATCTCTTTGACCCTGGGCGGCGGTCCCCACCAAAACCTGAGTCTGCAGAGCCACTCACTGGATGCAGCTCTTGTAGACGCTCCCAACATACCACTCCGCCCAGAGGAAAACATTTTGCTAAGTTTTTATTTCAAAAATATTTTCACCATACCACCCCAGAATGGGCGCTTGTCAATTTTCATAAAAGGTTTTGTTCTTTGAAAACCCATATCCCACGTCTACCAAGCAACTGGCTAAGCACTCATACAATATACGCATTTTAATAAAAGGGCTACAAGGAACATGGTAAGAAATCCTATGGCTCTCTACTAGGATAGCAAAGCATAATTTTCCTACACATGCATTTCTACGAAAATATTTGTAAAACATGCATATTAAAAATAGTAGGACAAAAGGTCATGTGTAACTTGCCTTTCATTGGTGAAGAATAATTATCTTGTCAACATAGCTACCAATATTAATTCCTTGATAATTCATCCCGTCACTCTTCGTGAATCTATCGCAACGAAAAGGAAAGAATACTGCACATAAACATACACACATTTCAAAAGGAAATATCCAACAAAAACGAAATATAGGAAAAATGCATAAACTCCAAATAGAACATCGAATCATTCCAACAGCAACCAAAATACAAAAGTACCATATGATGTCAACTATGGAACACAGAAACATAAGCTATATTGTTTATTGGTTAATTCCAAATTTAACCGTATGAACTAGGGTGTTAACAAGTTACTCTAATTAAGAATTAGTATTGGTGAAAACAATCTTTGACAACGCCAACACATGGATATACTCCTCCATACGTTTTATAGAAAGGACAGAACTGAAAGTGTTTATAGAACTTAAGCTATGTCCATACTATTTCGAACTTTACCTCAAAATTGACCAAAAGAAACTTTACTGAAAATGAAAACCGAGTGTTCCATTGCATTCTACTCGTTCTGAAGTTTCCAGAAATGCTTTATTTGCAAAATCTGGCCAAGTAGAACTAAAGTTATGAACTACTGAAGTTACACGTACAAGCAGTCTAGAAACGAATTTACTGAAACTAGCTATACACGTTATAGGTTCAGAACTGTCCTAAACTGAATGCTACGAACGTGAAAACGAGTATTGCTGAAACCAAATCGCAGCTCACCAACGAGACTTCGCCAGTCGTAGAGGTTGTGCGTGGCTGCGGAGAACGACCTCGACTACGTGGGGTCACCAGGGCCTATGCGGTAAAGGAAGGTGATCCTTGCACGACGAAGACGATGATGTTCTCTGGAATCCTTGGAGAAGCTCATCGAGATGGTGGCGGACAGGTACAGTGGCGATGGCATCGGGTGCTCATCGTGGGGTATCTCCGGCTAAGAATTAGATCAACAGAGGGATCAGCGAGATGTGCAGGGTGAGAGAAAAGGAGAGATAGTGTAATAAAAATCAGGGCCTGAGTCCCTCTGTACCCGCAGAAAACAACAAGAGCGTTGTGGTGGTCGTCGTGCTCCGGTGAAGAAATTTCGCCCTCAAGAGGGGCAGCCTGGGGGCTGGAGTGGTGGAGGAGTGTGTTCTGTGATGGGGAAGGTTTAGGTGGGATTTATAGAGAGGTGGGCGAGTGGAGCAATAGGAAGTGAAGAGATGGCCGCAAGCGTTTCCTTCAGCGTCATGGCCATTAGTGGAGATTTAAGGTGCTCTGAAATGGGATTTTAATCCTTTGAATGGAACAACGGGTTAATGGAGAGTAACTTTTGTGTTTAAGGAGAGGCATTTAGAGGTCTAGAACGTCCTAGAGAAAGTGGGGAAGACAGGGCAGCCATGGCTTGTAACGTACAGCTTGTACGTGTGCTCCACGAGGAAGACCAACAAATTGGATGTGCAGTTATTCGGGCTGCTGGACGGGTTGGTTGATGGGCCAGAAAATTTTGGTCAAATAAAAGGAGGATGGGAGAAAACAAAATACTGGAATGAGAGGTGGGCTGGATTGGCTTGATTGGACTAGTTCGATCGGCTACATATTTTTTCCTCTATTCTATTTTCGAAAAAGGATTCACATACTATTAAATGTTTATATAGAAATTTCAGAAAATCAAACTAAAACAAAATACGCATAATAGGCATAGGAAATATATTTTACACCCAAATTTAGATTTGTAAAATCATGTGCTTATAAAACAAACATTTATAGCGGGTTTAGGGAATATAGTTTCCACCCACTTTAGTATTATAAAAATAATTTGTTTAAAAAAAACATATAGGTGATATATTTATATCATTTCCAACTATATATTTGAGGATGTCATGTTATCCCCGCCTCATATTATATTACTATTATTTTGGAAATGAAATAAGATATATTTGAAATTCAATAAGAATCAAATAACAACACAAATAAATCATTACCCAAACCTTTTCTATATTTTGGAAAAGTCATATTATTTCCTCTCTCTTGGAAAAGTCATATTATTCCCTATCTTAGTTAGTTCAAGAAGGTTTGGAAAAAATGTTTTAAACACCACTTAGATCAAAGCGATAAAATACCACGCCACAAATCGGATTTGTATAAATTTTCCTCAACCATGATTTATAATTTTGGATAGTCATATTTATCCGCTCATGTATAATGTTTTCATCCTAATTGAGAAAAGTTTAAACAAGTCCTCAAAAGTTTCAATTTCTTCAAAAATTCCAAAAAAGTCATCAATGCAATCAACATATTTTATTTTATTTAACATTCCAAAATTTAGAAAATTTTGGGATGTTACAATGTGTGAGTAATTCCCCCGCTGTAGGCTGAAGGGGATGGTAGGGATTGGATGAGATTGGTCATGTAATAGCATAAGATTGTTAGGGCATAGTGTCTAGTGCCCGTAATTGGTACTTTGATGATATTGTTGCAACTTGTTATGCTTAATGCTTGTCACTAGGGCCCGAGTGCCATGATCTTAGATCTGAACATGTTATTGTCTCATGATGATATTCATTGTTTTATGATCTTACCTGCAAGTTGTATACACATGTCGCTGTCCGGAACCCGAGGCCCTGAAGTGACAGAAATCAGGACAACCGAAGGGGAAGGCAGTGATGTGAGGCTCACATGTGTTTGTAGGATAACGTTGCATAGAAAACAAAAATTTTCCTACCGCGAACACGCAATCCAAGCCAAGATGCAATCTAGAAGACGGTAGCAACGAGGGGGTATCGAGTCTCACCCTTGAAGAGATTCCAAAGCCTACAAGATGAGGCTCTTGTTGCTGCGGTAGACGATCACTTGCCGCTTGCAAAAGCGCGTAGAAGATCTTGATCACGATCGGTTCCGGCGCCACGAACGGGCAGCACCTCCGTACTCGGTCACACGTTCGGTTGTTGATGAAGACGACGTCCACCTCCCCGTTCCAGCGGGCAGCGGAAGTAGTAGCTCCTCTTGAATCCGACAGCACGACGGCGTGGTGTCGGTGGCGGTGTAGAAGTCCGGCGGAGCTTCGCTAAGCTACGCGGGAAATATGAAGTGGAGGAGCAAAGCTAGGGTTTGGGAGGGGGTGGCCGGCCACTCAAGGGGGGCGGCCAAGCTATGGTCTTGGGGTGGCCGGCCCCCTCCCTTGGCCCCTCATTATATAGGTGGATCCCAAGTATTGGTGTCCAAGTCTTCGAATAAGACCCGAAACCAAAACCTTCCATAGGAGGGGGCAAACCTAGCCCAACTAGGACTCCCACCCAAAGGTGGGATTCCCACCTCCCATGTGGGGGGTGGCCGGCCCCCTATGGTGGAGTCCACTTGGGACTCCACCCCCACTAGGGCTGGCCGGCCATGGAGGTGGAGTCCCTTGTGGACTCCACCTTCCTTGGTGGTTTCTTCCGGACTTTTCTAGAACCTTCTAGAACCTTCCATAGAACCTTCCGCGACATTTTATTTCACATAAAATGACATCCTATATATGAATCTTATTCTCCGGACCATTCCGGAACTCCTCGTGATGTCCGGGATCTCATCCGGGACTTCGAACAAATATTCCAACTCCATTCCATATTCAAGAACTACCATTTCAACATCCAACTTTAAGTGTGTCACCCTACGGTTCGAGAACTATGCGGACATGGTTGAGTACTTACTCCGACCAATAACCAATAGCGGGATCTGGAGATCCATAATGGCTCCCACATATTCAACGATGACTTTAGTGATCGAATGAACCATTCACATACATTACCAATTCCCTTTGTCTCACGATATTTTACTTGTCCGAGGTTTGATCTTCGGTATCACTCTATACCTTGTTCAACCTCGTCTCCTGACAAGTACTCTTTACTCGTACCGTGGTATGTGGTCTCTTATGAACTCTTTCATATGCTTGCAAGACATTAGACGACATTCCACCGAGAGGGCCCAGAGTATATCTATCCATCATCGGGATGGACAAATCCCACTGTTGATCCATATGCCTCAACTCATACTTTCCGGATACTTAATCCCACCTTTATAGCCACCCATTTACGCAGTGGTGTTTGGTGTAATCAAAGTACCTTTCCGGTATAAGTGATTTACATGATCTCATGGTCATAAGGACTAGGTAACTATGTATCGAAAGCTTATAGCAAATAACTTAATGACGAGATCTTATGCTACGCTTAATTGGGTGTGTCCATTATATCATTCACACAATGACATAACCTTGTTATTAATAACATCCAATGTTCATGATTATGAAACTAATCATCCATTAATCAACAAGCTAGTTTAAGAGGCATACTAGGGACTTCTTGTTTGTCTACATATCACACATGTACTAATGTTTCGGTTAATACAATTCTAGCATGATATATAAACATTTATCATAAACATAAAGATATAAATAATAACCACTTTATTATTGCCTCTAGGGCATATCTCCTTGATCTCCCACTTGCACTAGAGTCAATAATCTAGTTTACATTTGTAAAGATATAACACCTTGGCCTTCTGGTGCTTTATCATGTATTGCTCACGGGAGAGGTTTTTAGTCATCGGATCTGACACGCTCAGAAATGTATGTATTTTGTAATTCATTTGCGTCTCAACGCATCACTCATTTCCAAATGAGCTGGCATTAAATATGTTTGATCTTCTGGTGGAACCTTAATTCCGCTGTCTGAAATATGTCACTAATATTGTCACACACAATATAGCTTCAAAGTTACGATTCATCGGAACTACACCAAGTTCTCAAAGAACCTCTTGACTTAACATCCTTTGTCATTGTCAAAATAATGACATACTCTGCCTTCTTTTGTAGAATCCGTCACAATATTTAGAACTCTTCTAAATCTAGCATAGACAACTTCTAGCTCATTGTGCTACCTTTTAAACAACACTTAGTCTAATTTGAGATTGAAATTCTATTTTGATATGTGACAACACAAATATCGGTGTAACACCTTACAGCGATTTGTTTGTCATTTCTTCATAAAAAAATATATATGTATATCCTTAGTTCTTCTAAAGTACTCAAGGATATTCTTCTTGTCGTCCAATGATCATCATATGAATCATTCTGGTATATGCTCATAACACTTTATAGCACATGATATCTGATTGTGTACATATTATTCGTGATCTATAATCACTCATGTGTTTTTACTCATTGAGTGTCGAGATACACTCAAGTCTTGTTAAACCTTCACATGACAAGAACATTTTCTTAATATTTCTATATTGAACTTCTTCAATATCCATCATATGTACTTTGACTTAAACTTATTTATGTGTTTCAATCTATCTTCATAGATCTTGACACTAAATTTGTTTCAGTCCATATCCTTTCATTGAAGTTAATTCTCAATGAAACCTTTTTAATCAAGTATATAATTACATCATTTATAACCAACTATATGTCACCTACATAAAGTATTATAAATGTGTCTTAGCGCTCCCACTTAATTTCTTGCAAATGCAAGCCTCTTCATTGTTTCTGATGAAATCAAAAACTCTTTGACTATTTCATCTAGTGAAGATTCAAACTCCGCTATACTTACTTCATCAAATTGAAGTTTGTATACCTATCTAGTATTCCACGGATCAGCAAAACTCTTGGTTGTATCTTGTATACACCTTTTAATACACACTTCGATAAGTAATGTATTTTGCCATCCTACTAACATATCTCATAAAGGAAATATGTAGTGATTACTAGAATAATCCATATAGACTTTAAGCATTGCTACGGAAGATCTAATCTTGTCGTAGTCAACTCTTTGAACTTTGTCGTAAACAACTTTTCGACAAGTTAAGCTTCTTCAAGGATATTTCATCCAAGTCCATCAATTTTATAGATCTATTTTCTTTCAAAAAGTATTCATCTATTTTGGATTTCATGGCGTATGGCCATTTTAACTGAGTCAGGGCCCATCATAACTTCTTTGTTTTGTAGTTGGTTTATCATTGATCAAAATCAATCCTTTGTCCACAAATCATTTATTTGATCACAAAGTAAACCATACCTACAAGGTTCAATATGTACTTCGATCTCCATGGCTAAAACATTTTGTAGTCATGAGAGCCATGATCGTCGTGGCCGCTTCCGAAACCAATTCCGATGCTGCGCTACTCTGATCATTATGCTCAGGTTCATAAACCTTATCAAATTATATTGTCCTCCCACTCAAATACTTCACTCGAAACAGTTTTTCGGAAATAAGAAACATTGACAAACACTTTTGTCTTTGTCTCGTGGGCAGAATTCCCAATTAAATCTACGGGATAACCAACAAAGACATTCATCCGATTTTGGTTGACTATTAGGGTTTATACCCATGCCATAACTTGTATGGTGTCATTTCAACGGATCATGATGATGCTCTATTCAGTGTAAAAGCGGTAGTCACTAAAGCATAATCCACAAAAATATAATGGCATCAATATTTTATCTCATCATTGATCCAACAAAGTTTGGATATATCTCTTGGATACTTCATCATCACTATGATACTCCAAGAAACGTAAGTTGTAGAACAACTTCATAACTCTCTTAGATGTTCGCTAAAACTCGTAATTCAAATATTTCCACCATGATCCAATCATAGATATTTGATTTCTATTACGATGATTTCCACTTCATGCTGAAATTTATTTGAATCCTATTCAAATGTTTCAAACTTTTCCTTATTGAATATATCCACATATATACTCAATTCATTGTTTGAAAATTTTCATGAAGTAGAAGAATCTTCCGCACACAACTATGCCCAGTGAACCACATATATCATTATGTATGTTTTCACTAAGTTAGTTGCCCGTTCAACTCTTCGGCCTATGAACGGTATTTCAGTCATTACCTTTTAGAAAAGATTTTGCAAGTGCCAAATGATTCAACAAATCGAATGACTCCAAAAATCCATTTGCATGGAGTTCCTTCATGCGATCCTTTCTAACATGACCTAAATTGCGGTTCCACAAATAAGTGGAATTCAAATCATTTGCCTTATAGCATTTTTAGCGTCAGTGTTATGTATGTGTGTTTCACCATTTAAGATTTATAATAACTTATCCATCATACATGGAGTAATGTCATAATTTGAACAACTCATTGTTTTCATTTGACCAGAGCAAAAATAACAATTTATTAAGCTCTTTATTATAAATTCTAAGGGCTAGATAGAATGCCAACGACGAACATAATAACACTTTATTTTTGTTCCAGTGAACATTCTTATCATATTCCTTGTCAGTCACTTAGGCCATTGTATTCTTGAATTGCGTTGTTTTGTATGACACTTCATACCAACCAATATGGTATTAATACCCAAGAATTTCATTGTGTGACTTAACTAGGAATACAACCATAACATGTATATCATTTATATACACCTGAGCTAGACTTTCTAGTCTTTTCTTTTCATTGCCAAAATATCTTTTGCAGTTTCTCTTTTAGCTTTCCTCATTATTCAGAAAAACATTTCAACATCAATAACTTCTAGGTTTGTTGGTCAAATACCAATAACCTTGAGGTTCTTACTTTGAAGTTGATCATCATATGACAAGTGTTCTAGATTTCACATATTAGTAACTATGATGAACAATTTCACTCATAATTTTATCCATCAATTCATGACAACTTTTTTGAGACCATGTCTGTACATGCTAGGCTCATAAAGTTTAACCTTAGTATTCGCATGTGCAAATCAGGCTTGCACCCATTGTAAGCACACGTAGAATCTATAACACCCGATCATCACGTGATGCTTCGAAACGACGAGTCTTAGCAACGGTGCATATTAAGGATGATAACTTCATGGATATGCGAATATCATTAGTGCCCCAATAGCTGGAGGATTGTGACGTCTTGCGTCTTCAACCTTCATACATTCCCATAAAACTTATGAGTTTATGTAGTCTCACCAAATTATATTCTATCATCTTGCAATAAGGTCTTAGATATCACATATATCTCATACCTTGATTATTTCTGAAAACTAAATTTTCAGCTCCTTATTTTTCAAACATATTTGAACTTTCAAGTTTCATGGAGACAAGATAACTTTAGGTACTAATTGAAACCATAGCTCTTTGAATCAACAATGTGAGGTTTACTAAAAGTTTGCAATAGGACTTAATCAATTCTTGATTCTTTAACAATACGGTACCAATCCGTAAAGTTTCTTGTCAGATTTTAACAGTATTTCTATCTCAATAACAAGACTAGCGCATAGTAGTAAACGGATGCCAATACTACAAAATTAATTCAAAATACTACTCAGACTATGTTTATGATAATTAGTTCATGTTTTAATCTAATTACTAATGAACTCCCACTTAATACAACATCCCTCATAGTTGTTAAGTGGTACACGATCCACATCTACTACACCAAAACCGATCATCACGTGAGATGATGTAGCTTCAATGGTGAACATCAACATGTTGATCATATCATCCATATGACTCGTGTTCAACCTTTCGGTTTCCGTTGTCCCGAGGCCATGTACGTACATGCTAGGCTCGTCAAGCAAACCCAAGTATTCCGCGTGTGCAACATGGCTTACACCCGTTGTATGTCGAGTTTATCACACCCGATCATCACGAGATGCTTCAAAACGTCGAACAATGCAACGGTGCATACGAGGGAAGAACACTTTATTATCTTGATATTAATGTGAGGGATCATCTTATAATGCTACCGTCGCGATCTAAGCAAAATAAGATGCATAAAAGGATTAACATCACATGTAGTTCATATGTGATATGATATGGCCCTTTTGTCTTTGCGCCTTCGATCTTCATCTCTAAAGCACGGACATGATCTCCATCATCAACGGGCATGATCTCCATCATCGTTGGCGTAGCGTCAAGGTTCATGGCGCCGTCTTCATGGTTGTTCACCTCATGTAGCAACTATTACAACTACTTTGAAATACTACTCAACATGAAAATTAAAGACAACCATAAGGCTCCTGCCGGTTTGCCACAATACAATAATGATCATCTCATACATATTCATCATCATATCATGGCCATATCACATCACCAAACCATGAAAAAACAAGTTAGACGTCTCTAATTTGGTTTGCATATTTTACGTGGTTTAGGGTTTTCGTGTAAGATCTAATCTACCTACGAACATGAACCACAACGGTGATACTAGTGTTGTCAATAGAAGAGTAAGTTGAATCTTCACTATAGTAGGAGAGACAGACACCCGCAAAGCCTCTTATGCAATACAAGTTGCATGTCGAACGAGGAACAAGTCTCATGAACGCGGTCATGTAAAGTTAGTCCGAGCCGCTTCATCCCACTATGCCACAAAGATGCAAAGTACTCAAACTAAAGACAACAAGAGCATCAACGCCCACAAAACCATTGTGTTCTACTCGTGCAACCATCTATGCATAGACACGGCTACGATACCACCGTAGGATAACGTTGCATAGAAAACAAAAATTTCCTACCGCGAACACGCAATCCAAGCCAAGATGCAATCTAGAAGACGGTAGCAACGAGGGGGTATCGAGTCTCACCCTTGAAGAGATTCCAAAGCCTACAAGATGAGGCTCTTGTTGCTGCGGTAGACGATCACTTGCCGCTTGCAAAAGCGCGTAGAAGATCTTGATCACGATCGGTTCCGGCGCCACGAACGGGCAGCACCTCCGTACTCGGTCACACGTTCGGTTGTTGATGAAGACGACGTCCACCTCCCCGTTCCAGCGGGCAGCGGAAGTAGTAGCTCCTCTTGAATCCGACAGCACGACGGCGTGGTGTCGGTGGCGGTGTAGAAGTCCGGCGGAGCTTCGCTAAGCTACGCGGGAAATATGAAGTGGAGGAGCAAAGCTAGGGTTTGGGAGGGGGTGGCCGGCCACTCAAGGGGGCGGCCAAGCTATGGTCTTGGGGTGGCCGGCCCCCTCCCTTGGCCCCTCATTATATAGGTGGATCCCAAGTATTGGTGTCCAAGTCTTCGAATAAGACCCGAAACCAAAACCTTCCATAGGAGGGGTCAAACCTAGCCCAACAAGGACTCCCACCCAAAGGTGGGATTCCCACCTCCCATGTGGGGGGTGGCCGGCCCCCTATGGTGGAGTCCACTTGGGACTCCACCCCCACTAGGGCTGGCCGGCCATGGAGGTGGAGTCCCTTGTGGACTCCACCTTCCTTGGTGGTTTCTTCCGGACTTTTCTAGAACCTTCTAGAACCTTCCATAGAACCTTCCGCGACATTTTATTTCACATAAAATGACATCCTATATATGAATCTTATTCTCAGGACCATTAGGAACTCCTCGTGATGTCCGGGATCTCATCCGGGACTTCGAACAAATATTCCAACTCCATTCCATATTCAAGAACTACCATTTCAACATCCAACTTTAAGTGTGTCACCCTACGGTTCGAGAACTATGCGGACATGGTTGAGTACTTACTCCGACCAATAACCAATAGCGGGATCTGGAGATCCATAATGGCTCCCACATATTCAACGATGACTTTAGTGATCGAATGAACCATTCACATACATTACCAATTCCCTTTGTCTCACGATATTTTACTTGTCCGAGGTTTGATCTTCGGTATCACTCTATACCTTGTTCAACCTCGTCTCCTGACAAGTACTCTTTACTCGTACCGTGGTATGTGGTCTCTTATGAACTCTTTCATATGCTTGCAAGACATTAGACGACATTCCACCGAGAGGGCCCAGAGTATATCTATCCATCATCGGGATGGACAAATCCCACTGTTGATCCATATGCCTCAACTCATACTTTCCGGATACTTAATCCCACCTTTATAGCCACCCATTTACGCAGTGGTGTTTGGTGTAATCAAAGTACCTTTCCGGTATAAGTGATTTACATGATCTCATGGTCATAAGGACTAGGTAACTATGTATCGAAAGCTTATAGCAAATAACTTAATGACGAGATCTTATGCTACGCTTAATTGGGTGTGTCCATTATATCATTCACACAATGACATAACCTTGTTATTAATAACATCCAATGTTCATGATTATGAAACTAATCATCCATTAATCAACAAGCTAGTTTAAGAGGCATACTAGGGACTTCTTGTTTGTCTACATATCACACATGTACTAATGTTTCGGTTAATACAATTCTAGCATGATATATAAACATTTATCATAAACATAAAGATATAAATAATAACCACTTTATTATTGCCTCTAGGGCATATCTCCTTCAGTGTTCATGGAGTGTTAATGCTTTGCTCTGGTACTCTATTAAAAGGAGTGCCTTAATTTCCAGTATATTCCCTAGAGGCCCGGCTGCCACCGGCTGGTAGGACAAAAGATGTTGTGCAAGTTTCTCATTGCGAGCACGTACGACTAAATATGGAACACATGCCTATGGATTGTTTAGTACTTGGATACCATTTTATTATTATCTGCAAATGCCCTGCTTTGATTGTTACATGAGTTTCTCTCATCCATGCAACGCCCGTTCATCCATCCCTATGCCTACAGTATTTTAATCCTGCTGTTTACTAAAATCACTACTGCTGTCTTTGTTACACTGCTGCTGATATTTCACTACTGCTACTGCTATAAAACTGTTACTACTGATAAACTCTTGCGAGCAAGTCTGTTTCCAGGTGCAGCTGAATTGACAACTCCGCTGTTAAGGCTTTCAAGTATTCTTTGTCTCCCCTTGTGTCGAATCAATAAATTGGGTTTTACTTCCCTCGAAGACTGTTGCGATCCCCTATACTTGTGGGTCACCAAGACTATTTTCTGGCGCCGTTGCCGGGGAGCATAGCTTTATTTGGAGGTTCACTTGGATTGATATTGTTCGCTGCAAATTCTCCATCATGGGTAAATCTCGCGATCCTAAAGTCACCATATTACCATCCACTACAAGAAAAGGTACAACTCTGAGTACCTTTGCTGCTCTTGATTCACCATTTGTGATAAGTCAACTTGTTTCTCCACCACAAGCTGCACATGCTGGTACTTCTGCTGAATCTGAAAACTCTTATAATTTTGATAATGCTTCTGCTGTGCTTGATGATAGTGGTTCATTGGGATCTTTTCTAGATGCTACAATTGCTAGGTCTAGACAAATTGAAAATGCTGAAACTCCTAATGAGAATATTGTTACACCTGTTAATTCACCTGAGTCTGTTGAATACTCTAGTGATGATCCTGATGAGGATTATGTGGAACTTGATGATGATTTTATTGATAAATGCAATGCTACTACTGATGCAAGAAAAATCAAAAAGTTGCTTGCACAACATACTATTAGATATAAGCTGTCTCCTGATCCTAAATTTGCCATTCTCCTATAAACATTAAGGATAAAGATTATGATTTTTCTCTTGATCTATCTCATATAGCTATTGTTGAGAAAACACCCTTTTGTCGTACTGAAAAAGAAAGTGTTGTAGAACACATGATTGAGCTGTCTACTCTGAGTAGCTTGTTTTCTGATGATATCAAGATGCGTACTTATTTTGTCGCTAAAAATTTTCCTTTCTCATTAAAGGATGATGCTAAAACTTGGTATAATAATTTGCCTCCTAATTCTATTGGAAGTCCAACTGGTTTGCGTGATGTTTTCTTTCGAAAATACTTTCCTGCTAGTGCTCAACATATTGCTTTGCAGAGAATTTATAATTTTGACTAGGAAGATGGAGAGAAATTGCCTGAAGCTTGGGCAAGATTTTGCTCTCTTATCAGAGCTCGACCTGAACATGATCTGGAAAAGAATGATCTACTTGATATATTTTATAGTGGACTAACCATTGAGTCTAGGGCATATTTGGATAGTTGTGCTGGTTGTGTTTTCAGGAAAAGAACTCCAGACGAAGCTGGAGAATTATTGGCTAAAATAGGCCGGAATCATGATGATTGGTCTACACCTGAACCAGTCCCGACGCCGATATTGAAGAAGAGGGGTTTGATTAAATTAAATGATGAAGATATGAGGGAAGCCAAAAAATCTCTTAAGGAGAAAGGTATTAAATATGAAGATGTGAAGAACTTGCCTCCCATAGAAGATCTATGTAAGACAATTCCCCCTTCATCCATGATTGAGGTAAATTCTCTTCAACGCTTTACTAGGGAAGATATTCCGTATTCAAAACCTCCTGTTCAATGCTTAGATGAGTTTGATAATTATATTGTTAAGCAAGAAAATTTTAATATGAGAGTAGAGAATCATTTAATGGAAAATTCTCAAGCTATTAGTGAATTGCATGGTATTATGGAGAGAACCTCCAATGATGTTAAGATGATTGTTAAACATTTTCATATGATTCAAACTCAAATTGATCAACTCACTAAAGTGCAAAATGACTGATAACCCACAAGTATAGGGGATCGCAACAGTCTTCGAGGGAAGTGATGTCTACGCCCCCTCCTTTTCCTGTAGACAGTGTTGGGCCTCCAAGAGCAGAGGTTTGTAGAACAGCAGCAAGTTTCCCTTAAGTGGATCACCCAAGGTTTATCGAACTCAGGGAGGAAGAGGTCAAAGATATCCCTCTCATGCAACCCTGCAACCACAAAGCAAGAAGTCTCTTGTGTCCCCAACACACCTAATAGGTGCACTAGTTCGGCGAAGAGATAGTGAAATACAGGTGGTATGAATAACTATGAGCAGTAGCAACGGCACCAGAAAAGTGCTTTGCTGTCCAGGACTGGCGTGTGATGAATGGTGGTAATATTGCAGGCAGTACAGATGCAGTAAAACAGTAAGCAAGCAGCGATAGCAGTATTTAGGAACAAGGCCTAGGGATCATACTTTCACTAGTGGACACTCTCAACATTGGTCACATAACAGAATAAATAGATAGATGCTAGACTCTACACTCTCTTGTTGGATGATGAACACCACTAACTGTGTAGGATTACACGAACCCTCAATGCCGGAGTTAACAAGCTCCACAATATTCGTTGTTCATGTTTAAATAAGTGCATGACAGATCAACATAACCAAACCAAGTACTAACATAGCATGCACACTGTCACCATCACACTACGAAAGGAGGCATAGATCACATCAATACCATCATAGCAATAGTTAACTTCATAATCTACAAGAGATCACAATCATAGCCTACGCCAAGTACTACACGATGCACACACTGTCACCATTACACCGTGCAGGAGGAATAAACTACTTTAATAACATCACTAGAGTAGCACATAGATGAATAGTGATACAAAACACATTGCAATCATAAAGAGATATAAATAAGCACTTCACTATGCTCTTCATAACAGTGAATAAGTATTCTGTGAAATATAGCCTAAGAGACCCACACGGTGCACACACTGTCACCTTTACACACGTGGGACAAGGAGTCTCCAGAGATCACATAAGTAAAACCCACTTGACTAGCATAATGACATCTAGATTACAAGCATCATCATATGAATCTCAATCATGTAAGGCAGCTCATGAGATTATTGTATTGAAGTACATAGGAGAGAAATGAACCACATAGCTACCGGTACAGCCCCGAGCCTCGATGGAGAACTACTCCCTCCTCATGGGAGACAGCAGCGTTGATGAAGATGGCGGTGGTGTCGATGGAGAAGCCTTCCGGGGGCACTTCCCCGTCCCGGCAGGGTGCCGGAACAGAGACTTCTGTCCCCCGAATAGGAGTTTCGCGATGGCGGCGGCGTTACAGTAGCTTTTCTGGAGTTTCGTCAATCGGTGTCGATGTTTTAGGTCAGGAGGCAACTTATAGGCGAAGAGGCGGAGTCGGAAGGGCCACGGGGGGGCCACACAGTAGGGGGGCGCGCCCCCCTGGTGGCCGCGCCGCCATGTCGTGTGGGGCCCCCAGGGCCCCCCTCTGGTCCCCCTTTGACTTTCTGGAAGCTCCCGGGAAATATAAGATGTTGGGCGTTGATTTCGTCCGATTCCGAGGATATTTCCTTTGTAGGATTTCTGAAACCAAAAACAGCAGAAAACAGCAACTGGCACTTCGGCATCTCATCAATAGGTTAGTTCCGGAAAACGCATAAAAACGATATAAAGTGTGAACAAAACATGTAGGTATTGTCATAAAACAAGCATGGAACATAAGAAATTATCGATACGTCGGAGACGTATCAGCATCCCCAAGCTTAGTTCCTACTCGTCCCGAGTAGGTAAATGATAACAAGGATAATTTCTGAAGTGACATGCTACCAACATAATCTTAATCATACTATTGCAAGGTATATGAGATGAATGCAGCGATTCAAAGCAATGGTAAAGACAATGATTAAACAACTGAATCATATAGCAAAGACTTTTCATGAATAGTACTTTCAAGACAAGCATCAATAAGTCTTGCATAAGAGTTAACTCATAAGACAATAGATTCTAAATAAAGGCATTGAAGCAACACAAAGGAAGATATAAGTTTCAGCAGTTGCTTTCAACTTGTAACATGTATATCTCATGGATAGTTGTCAACATAAAGTAAAATAATAAGTGCAATAAGCAAGCATGTAAGAATCAATGCACAGTTAACACAAGTGTTTGCTTCTTAAGATGGAAGGAAGTAGGTAAACTGACTCAACATAAAGTAGAAGAATGGCCCTTCGCAGAGGGAAGCATTGATTGCTATATTTGTGCTAGAGCTTTTATTTTGAAAACAAGAAACAATTTTGTCAACGGTAGTAATCAAGCATATGAGTTATGTAAATTATATCCTACAAGTTGCAAGCCTCATGCATAGTATACCAATAGTGCCCGCACCTTGTCCTAATTAGCTTGGATTTACATGGATTATCATAGCATAGCATAAGTTTGAACGAAGTGCCACAATGGGGTACCTCTATGCCGCCTGTACAAAGGTCTAAGGAGAAAGCTCGCATTGGATTTCTCGCTTTTGATTATTCTCAACTTAGACATCCATACCGGGACAACATAGACAACAGATAATGGACTCCTCTTTAATGCATAAGCATTCAACAACAGATAATATTCTCATAAGAGATTGAGGTTTGTTGTCCAAACTGAAACTTCCCCCATGGATCATGGCTTTAGTTAGCGGCCCAATGTTCTTCTCTAACAATATGCATACTCAAACCATTTGATCATGATAAATCACCCTTACTTTAGACAAGACGAACATGCATAGCAACTCACATGATATTCAACAAAGAAATAGTTGATGGCATCCCCAGAAACATGGTTATCGCACAACAAGCAACTTATAAGAAATAAGACACATAAGTACATATTCAATACCACGATAGTTTTTAAGCTATTTGTCCCATGAGCTATATATTGCAAAGATAAAGAATGGAAATTTTAAAGGTAGCACTCAAGCAATTTACTTTGGAATGGCGGAGAAATACCATGTAGTAGGTAGGTATGGTGGACACAAGTGGCATAGTGTTTGGCTCAAGGATTTTGGATGCATGAGAAGTATTCCCTCTCGATACAAGGCTTTGGCTAGCAAGGTTGTTTGAAGCAAACTCAAGTATGAACTAGTGCAGCAAGACTCACATAAAAAACATATTGCAAGCATTATAAGACTCTACACTGTCTTCCTTGTTGTTCAAACCCTCACCAGAAGATATCTAGACTTTAGAGAGACCAATCATGCAAACCAAATTTTAACAGGCTCTATGTAGTTCTTCATTAATAGGTGCAAAGTATATGATGCAAGAGCTTAAACATGAGCACAACAATTGCCAAGTATCACATTGTTCAAGACATCGTACCAATTACCACGTGTAGCATTTCCCGTTTCCAACCATATAACAATGAACGAAGCAGTTTCAACCTTCGCCATGAACACTAAAAGCTAAGAACACATGTGTTCCTACGAACCAGCGGAGCGTGTCGCTCTCCCACACAAGCATGAATTTATTCAAACAAAGCAAAAATAAAAACAAACAGACGCTCCAAGTAAAGTACATAAGATGTGACCGAATAAAAATATAGTTTCAAGAGAAGTGACCTGATAAGTTGTCGATGAAGAAGGGGATGCCTTGGGCATCCCCAAGCTTAGATGCTTGAGTCTTCTTGAAATATGCAGGGGTGAACCACCGGGGCATCCCCAAGCTTAGAGCATTCACTCTCCTTGATCATATTGTATCATCCTCCTCTCTTGACCCTTGAAAACTTCCTCCACACCAAACTCGAAACAAACTCATTAGAGGGTTAGTGCATAATCAAAAATTTCACATGTTCAGAGGTGACACAATCATTCTTAACACTTCTGGACATTGCACAAAGCTACTGAAAGTTAATGGAACAAAGAAATCCATCTAACATAGCAAAACAGGCAATGTGAAATAAAAGGCAGAATCTGTCAAAACAGAACAGTCCGTAAAGACGTATTTTTTAGAGGCACCAGACTTGCTCAGATGAAAATGCTCAGATTGAATGAAAGTTGCGTACATATCTGAGGATCACGCACGTAAATTGGCAGAATTTTCTGAGTTACCTACAGAGAATTCAACCCAAATTCGTGACAGCAAGAAATCTGTTTCTACGCAGTAATCCAAATCTAGTATGAACCTTACTATCAAAGACTTTACTTGGCACAACAATGCAATAAAATAAAGATAAGGAGAGGTTGCTACAGTAGTAACAACTTCCAAGACTCAAATATAAAACAAAGTACTGTAGTAAAATAAACACATGGGTTATCTCCCAAGAAGTGCTTTCTTTATAGCCATTAAGATGGGCTCAGCAGTTTTAACGATGCACTCGCAAGAAATAGTATTTGAAGCAAAAGAGAGCATCAAGAGGTAAATTCAAAAATCATTTAAGTCTAACCCACTTCCTATGCAAAGGAATCTTGTACACAAATGAATTCATGAAGAACAAAGTGACAAGCATAGGAAGATAAAACAGGAGTAACTTCAAGATTCTCAACATAAAGAGGGGAAACTTAATATTATTAAGATGCATATAACCATATTTCCCTCTCTCATAATAACTTTCAGTAGCATCATTGATGAAATCCACAATATACCCATCACTTAAAACATTCTTATCATGGTTCATATGCATAGAAGTATCATTAATTTTGGCATAAGAAGAGTTCTTCTCACTAATAGTAATTGGAGCAAGATTATTATCAAGAATTTGAACATGGTAAACAAGTTGCATATTAAGGGAATTATTTTTGGCAATCCAATCATAACTATGACAAGTTTCATAAGGATAGTTATAACCTATATCATAGCATTCTTTATAATAATCATTAAAGGTCGGAGGCATAGTGTCATCATAAGAAATAGAATAGTTATCTTTCATAGTAGGTTCATCTGTGACCATACCATCATTGTTGCAAGAAGGAGATGTATCAAACATGTAATGATCAGTAGCAAAAGGATTTTCAAACACCTCATCCCCAAGCTTAGAGCTTTCTATATCATTATGGGAGGAAGCATGGATAGTACTGATACTATGGCAATTATTAACATCATCATTTTCAGAATTAGTTTCCCAGAGGTTTGCAATATCAAAAGTAGTGTGCTCTTTAAAATCATGATCACTAATGTAGGTAAAGGGCATAGGAAGATCATTGTATTCAGATTCATTATCATAATAATCATCTGGAGCAACATACTTACGGTTACCTATCGTTATCTCATACACGCGGGGATATGCTGTTACCTCTTTCTTTTTATTCCCCTTCTTCTTCTTCTTCTCCTTCTTCTCCTCGTTCCCTTCTTTAGGAGGAAGAGGCTTGAAGGGAGGCTTCTCCACATAACCTGATTTATTCCCAGAAACAATAGAAGAAACTTGGGAGGATTCCTCCTTTTCATTAATAAGTTCAAAACACACAGCGGTCCTATCATATTTTGGCAAGGTGTCATCTTCTAAAATATTTTGTATGTAAGTATTTGTATGGCAATTATCAATGCAATAAGAAAAACACCCATGCAGGACATCATCAATATCAAGATCACTCATATGTAACAAAGAGATTTTTCTTGATAACTCTTCACACCACAAAAATAAAATAAGTTCATCATGCTGATTAGGAGTAATTTCACCATTACAGTACAAATTTGCAGCACTCATGGGGTGCGAATTATCATTGGAGGAGCATTGAAAATTAAAATGACCCACTTTACAACAAAGTTCACAAATAAAAGGATAACTAGCACAAACTTTTTTACCAAGATCATCTAGAGCCTTAGACCACTTTCTAGTTTTCTCATTTATATGGTGGATACAATATTCATCTTCGATTTGATTAATTCCACAGGGTCTATGCATTCCACAAAAATTAACATGCTTATAAGAAATAGTATTTTCAGAAGTTTGGGCATGTTTATTGCAATCATTAATAACAATTTCATTTTTCATGCAAGCCTCTTTAAAAGGTTCATGATACTTATCAAAATTCTTCCTAGGCAATTCAAAATGAGAGGGAAAAGCTTTATAAAGATTTGCAGCAACTTGAGAGTCAAGACCATAAGTAGCACTCATATTTCGAAATCTATCAGTATCCATAAAAGTTTCAATGCATTCATAATCATAATTTATACCTGACTCTTCACCTTTGTTGTTCTCCCATCCTTCATTATTCTCCTGAATCCAATCAAGAAGATCCCATCTAGCTTCAACCTCCTTGCTTGTGAAAGATCCCTCCAAACAGGCATCTAGATAGTCCTTGTGATGTCCTGAAAGCCTTGCATAAAAATTATTAACAATAACATTACGGGGGAGCTCATGAATGGGACATTTGAGCATTAGTGACTTCAATCTCCCCCATGCTTGAGAAATACTCTCTCCATCACGAGGATAAAAGTTATAAATGTAATTCCTATCAATATGCACTTCATGAGGAGGATAAAATTTAGAATAAAAGAGAGATACAATTTCCTCCCAACCAAGAGAATGACTATTCTTCAGCAATTTATACCAATGCGCCGCTTTACCAGACAGCGAAAAAGAGAATAGTTTCTTCCTCACTTCATCCATAGAGATACCTGCACACTTGAATAACCCGCATAATTCATGCAAAAACAGTAAATGATCTCCAGGATGGACAGTTCCATCTCCTTTATAGCGGTTATCCATAACACGTTCAATAATTTTCATAGGTATTTTATACGGAATACTTTCAGCAGGTGGATTTAAAATATCAGAAGCATCATTAGAGTTATCGCATATGGGAGACAAAGCATTATCAGAGCAAAATATTTCTTCCAAAGCTGAGGAGCAAAAAAGATTATTTTTATATAAACTAGCTTCCCCAAGCTTAGACTTTTCCATAGCATTAGCAGTAATTGCATTCATACTAATAACATTGCTACTATCATGCAAATAAGGTTCCATAGGTTTTTTAATTTTCGCATCACACAATTCATGTCTTAACTTAGGAAATAGAATAAGAAGCTCATAGTTGTCCATTATGCCTTACTAGTGTAAAACAAGAAACAAAAAGATGCAATTACAGGATCTAAAGGAAATAGCTTCGAGTACTTACAACGGCGCCGGAAAATAGCTTAGTAGCCGAGATCCGGAGTGTGAGTACCTTTTACCTTTCCTCCCCGGCAACGGCGCCAGAAAAGTGTTTGATGTCTACGCCCCCTCCTTTTCCTGTAGACAGTGTTGGGCCTCCAAGAGCAGAGGTTTGTAGAACAACAGCAAGTTTCCCTTAAGTGGATCACCCAAGGTTTATCGAACTCAGGGAGGAAGAGGTCAAAGATATCCCTCTCATGCAACCCTGCAACCACAAAGCAAGAAGTCTCTTGTGTCCCCAACACACCTAATAGGTGCACTAGTTCGGCGAAGAGATAGTGAAATACAGGTGGTATGAATAAGTATGAGCAGTAGCAACGGCACCAGAAAAGTGCTTTGCTGTCCAGGACTGGCGTGTGATGAATGGTGGTAATATTGCAGGCAGTACAGATGCAGTAAAACAGTAAGCAAGCAGCGATAGCAGTATTTAGGAACAAGGCCTAGGGATCATACTTTCACTAGTGGACACTCTCAATATTGATCACATAACAGAATAAATAGATAGATGCTAGACTCTACACTCTCTTGTTGGATGATGAACACCACTAACTGTGTAGGATTACACGAACCCTCAATGCCGGAGTTAACAAGCTCCACAATATTCGATGTTCATGTTTAAATAACCTTAGAGTGCATGATAGATCAACATAACCAAACCAAGTACTAACATAGCATGCACACTGTCACCATCACACTACGAAAGGAGGCATAGATCACATCAATACCATCATAGCAATAGTTAACTTCATAATCTACAAGAGATCACAATCGTAGCCTACGCCAAGTACTACACGATGCACACACTGTCACCATTACACCGTGCAGGAGGAATAAACTACTTTAATAACATCACTAGAGTAGCACATAGATGAATAGTGATACAAAACACATTGCAATCATAAAGAGATATAAATAAGCACTTCACTATGCTCTTCATAACAGTGAATAAGTATTCTGTGAAATATAGCCTAAGAGACCCACACGGTGCACACACTGTCACCTTTACACACGTGGGACAAGGAGTCTTCGGAGATCACATAAGTAAAACCCACTTGACTAGCATAATGACATCTAGATTACAAGCATCATCATATGAATCTCAATCATGTAAGGCAGCTCATGAGATTATTGTATTGAAGTACATAGGAGAGAGATGAACCACATAGCTACCGGTACAGCCCCGAGCCTCGATGGAGAACTACTCCCTCCTCATGGGAGACAGCAGCGTTGATGAAGATGGCGGTGGTGTCGATGGAGAAGCCTTCCGGGGGCACTTCCCTGTCCCGGCAGGGTGCCGGAACAGAGACTTCTGTCCCCCGAATTGGAGTTTCGTGATGGCGGCGGCGTTACAATAGCTTTTCTGGAGTTTCGTCAATCGGTGTCGATGTTTTAGGTCAGGAGGCAACTTATAGGCAAAGAGGCGGAGTCGGAAGGGCCACGGGGGGGCCACACAGTAGGGGGGCGCGCCCCCCTGGTGGCCGCGCCGCTATGTCGTGTGGGGCCCCTAGGGCCCCCCTCTGGTCCCCCTTTGACTTTCTGGAAGCTCCCGGGAAATATAAGATGTTGGGCGTTGATTTCGTCCGATTCCGAGAATATTTCCTTTGTAGGATTTCTGAAACCAAAAATAGTAGAAAACAGCAACTGGCACTTCGGCATCTCGTCAATAGGTTAGTTCCGGAAAACGAATAAAAACGATATAAAGTGTGAACAAAACATGTAGGTATTGTCATAAAACAAGCATGGAACATAAGAAATTATCGATACGTCGGAGACGTATCAGGAAGTAAAACACAAATTTATTGATTCGACACAAGGGGACGTAAAGAATACTTATAAGCCTTAACAACTGAGTTGTCAATTCAGCTGCACCTGGAAAAGCACTAGTAACAGGGGTGATGTGAAAGCAGCAGTAATATGAGAGCAGTAGTAACAGTAACACAGCAGCAGTAATAGTAACACAGAGGTAATGGCACCAGAAAATAGTTGATACTACTTCCAGTGACATGTAGAACAAGTATATGATGATGAAAGATGGACCGGGGTTCCCAGCTATCTTCACTAGTGGTAACTCTCCAATAACAAGTGACAAGTGTTGGGTGAACAAATTACAGTTGGGCAATTGATAGGATTGAAATAGCATTAAGACAGAACATCAAGATTATTAATTATGTAGGCATGTTTTCCATATATAGTCATACGTGCTCGCAATGAGAAACTTGTACAACATCTTTTGTCCTACCAGCCGGTGGCAGCCGGGCCTCTAGGGAATCTACTGGAAATTAAGGTACTCATTTTAATAGAGCACCGGAGCAAAGCATTAACACTCCGTGAAAACATGTGATCCTCATACCTAAGCCTTCCCCTCCAGTTGTCCCAATTTCTGTCACTTTGGGGCCTTTGGTTCCGGACATAGACATGTGCATACAACTTGTAGATACAATCTAAACAATAAGTATAGAGCTTAAATCTAAGATCATGCCACTCGGGCCCTAGTGACAAGCATTAAACACAACAAGATTGCAGCAACAATAACTTCACAAACTTATATAGATAGACTAATCATAATGTAACAATCCATCGGATCCCAACAAACACAACACCGATTACATTAGATGAATCTCAATCATGTAAGGCAGCTCATGAGATCATTGTATTGAAGTACATGGGAGAGAGAGTACCAACTAGCTACAGCTAGAACCCGTAGTCCATGGGGGAACTACTCACGGAGCATGATGGAGGCGATGGCGTTGATGGAGATGGCTTCCGGGGGCACTTCCCCGTCCCGGCAGGGTGCCGAAACAGAGACTTCTGTCCCCCGAATTGGAGTTTCGCGATGGCGGCGGCACCCCTGGAGTCTTTCTGGAGTTTCGTCAATTGGTATCGATGTTTTAGGTCGGGACGGCTTAAATAGGCGAAGAGACGGAGTCGGAGGGGCCACGGGGCCTCCCCACAGTAGGGCGGCGCGCCCCCCCTTTGGGCCGCGCCGACCACACGTGTGGGGCCCCCAGGGCTCCCCTCTGGTCCCCCTTTGACTTTCTGGAAGGTTCCGGGAAAAATAAGATGTTGGGTCTTTGTTTCGTCGAATTCCGAGAATATTGCCCGAACAGCCTTTCTGGAACCAAAAACAACAGAAAACAGGAACTGGCACTGTGGCATCTTGTTAATAGGTTAGTTCCGGAAAATGCATAAAAACATTATAAAGTGCAAGCAAAACATGTAAGTATTGTCATAAAACAAGCATGGAACATCAGAAATTATGGATACGTTGGAGACGTATCAATGACTTGTTAAAAAATAATTCTAAAGAAAAACATGCTTATGAAGTAACAACTAGAGGCGGTGTTTCTACTGAGGATCCTCTATATCCCGAGGGACATCCCAAAAGAGTAGAACAAGATTCTCAACGAACTAAAGAAATTAGTGCACCTTCAAAGAAAAAGAAGAAGAAACATAAAAATGTTGTAGAATCCTCTGAACCTGTTAATGATCCTAATAGTATTTCTATTTCTGATGCTGAAAGTGGTAATGAACATGATAAAGATAATGATAAGAATGATGCTTCTGATAAAGAAGAGGTTGAAGATGAACCTGAAAAGCATGCTAAAAATAAAAAGTATACTAAAGAAGATTTTATTGCTAAGAAACATGGTAATGAAAGAGAACCGTGGGTTCAAAAGCAAATGCCTTTTCCTGCTAAGAAACTAAAATCAAAGGAAGAAGAACACTATAATAAATTTTGCGATTGGATGAAACCTTTATTCTTGCAAATCCCTTTGACTGATGCTATTAAATTGCCTCCTTATTCAAAGTATATGAAAGATATGGTCACTAACAAAAGGAAAATTCCTAATGAGGAGATTTCTACTATGCTTGCTAATTACTCTTTCAATGGCAAAGTTCCAAAAAAGTTGGGCGACCCAGGTATACCTACTATTCCTTGTTCTATTAAGAATAACTATGTTAGAACTGCTCTATGTGATTTGGGAGCGGGTGTTAGTGTTATGCCTTTTTCTCTTTACAAGAGACTTTATTTAGATAAGTTGATACCAACTGATATATCTTTGCAAATGGCTGATAAATCTACTGCTATTCCTGTTGGTATATGTGAGGATGTTCCTGTTCAAGTTACTAATAACTGCTTGATATTAACTGATTTTGTTGTGTTGGAAATGCCTGAAGATGATAATATGTCTATTATTCTTGGGAGACCTTTTCTTAACACCGCAGGGGCTGTTATTGATTGCAATAAAGGAAAGGTTACTTTCAATGTTGATGACAAGGAGCATACCGTTTATTTCCCCAAGAGGATTGATAAAGTATGTGGAGTTAATACAATTTCTAATGTGAGAACTATCAAAGTGGGAGCTATTGATTGTCCTATATATGAGCCTAAAGAAGGATATCAAAATATTATGATTTGATCCATATAAATTCAATACAAGGTAACATGATTGATTTGAGGTTTATTTCTTCATATGTTATGTAAAATTTATTTGGTGGCAAGACTTGATCAACCTTGTTAACAAATTCATTTTATATGCATAGAGGAGCTAAACAACATTTCTTTCTTCTTTCACTTGTTTTACTTACTGTAGCAATACCTTTGTATATTTACTTTATTGCGTTATTGTGCCAAGTGGTGCGTCCAACTCAAACAACGTTTATCCCAGGGAGAAATATTTTGGAAGGAGTGGTTGTGCTACATGAGACAATTCACGAGATGCATAGGAAGAAATTAGACGGGGTGCTTTTTAAAATCGACTTTGAGAAGGCCTATGATAAGGTGAACTGGGACTTTTTGCAACAGGTTCTTCGTATGAAAGGATTTGAACCGATGTGGTGTGAATGGGTTGCAAGGTTTGTTCAAGGGGGGAGTGTGGGTATCAGGGTGAACGATGATATAGGACACTATTTTCAAACGTTAAAAGGTTTGCGACAAGGAGATCCGTTGTCTCCTTTGTTGTTTAATCTTGTCGCTGATATGCTGGCCATTCTAATTATGCGTGCTAAAGAGGATGGGCAAGTGGGGGGGTTAATACCGCATTTGGTGGATGGTGGGGTGTCGATACTCCAGTATGCAGATGATACAATATTGTTTCTAGAGCATGACATTGCGAAAGCTGTGAACATGAAACTAATATTGCCTTTTTTTGAGCAACTCTCGGGTTTAAAAATCAACTATCACAAAAGCGAGTTATAATGTTTTGGTAAAGCTGTAGAGGTGCGAGACCAATACCGAAATATTTTCGGGTGCGAAATTGGTTCACTCCCATTTAAATATCTGGGTATACCTATTCACTATAGGAAATTACTCAATAAAGAATGGAAAAAAGTAGAGGATCGATTCGACGGGAAATTGGGAGCATGGGTAGCCAAGATGTTATCATACGGTGATCGTCTGGTGCTCATTAATTCAGTGTTGACTAGCTTGCCGATGTTTCTGTTGTCTTTCTTCGAAATACCCAAGGGGGTTCGTAAAAGATTAGATTATTATCGGTCAAGATTTTTCTGGCAAAGTAATCAGCAAAAGAGAAAATATAGACTAACTAAATGGAATATTGTGTGTAGACCAAAAGATCAAGGGGGGCTCGGTATTGAAGTGCTTGAGATTAAAAATAAATGTCTTTTGAGTAAATGGATATTTAAGCTACTTACGGAGGAGGGGGTGTGGAAGGAATTGCTTACAAATAAATATTTGGGAGAAAAGACGTTGTCCCAAGTCCAACTTAAACCTACAGATTCACCTTTTTGGAAAGGAATAATGAAAGTTAAAGATGATTTTCTCAAATTTGGGTCTTTCAAAATCGGGGATGGGAATCAAACTCGTTTTTGGGAGGACATTTGGTTGGGTAACAACTCGATTGCGGATGAATACCCATCCTTGTATGCGATTGCTTCTCATAAAAATATAACAGTGGCGTCTGTTTTTGGGAGTAACCCGATCAATCTTCGGTTTAGAAGGAGCTTGATTGGGAATAATAGAGAGGTTTGGTTTCATCTAGTTGAAAGACTAATGCGTGTCCAAATTGTAGATGAACCGGACAGATTTTTTTGGGCTCTTACACCGACGGGTGTATACTCCACTAAATCCTATTACGCTGAACTTTTGAATGGCCATACACAGTATCTGCGGAAATACTTATGGAAGCTGAAAGTTCCTTTAAAGATTCGTATTTTCCTGTGGTTCTTACATAGGAAGGAGCTTTTAACTAAGGATAATTTGATTAAACGTAAATGGATTGGGTGTAAAAAATGTGTTTTTTGTGATGTAGATGAGTCTGTACAACATCTGTTCATTTCATGTCCTTTTGCTCGTGATATTTGGAGGATCATACATTTTACTTTCAACATTAAACCACCCTCTAGTGTTGGTAATTTATTTGGGAGCTGGCTGAATGGGGTGGATAAGAGATCCAAAGAGCTTATTAGAGTAGGCACTGCGGCTGTGCTATGGGCTATTTGGAATTGTAGAAATGACATAATTTTTAACAAGACAACACCATTCCATTATTTGCAGGTTATCAACAAGACGACTTACTGGATCCATATGTGGTCATTTCTTCTTCCTGTGGAACGCCGTGGACTCATGGATTCCGCCTGTACTCGAATGACGATGGTCGTACGGGCTATCTTCTGCCAGGGTGGGTGGCGACAGCATAAGCGAATCGATGGATAGATCTTTTTTTAGGTGGCTGATTTTTGTATCCACTTTGAGTGACCCTTAAATTGTAAACTTTGAGATACTATTCTTTAATAATTGCGGTGGCTATGTGCATCACTTTGATGCAGAGGCCGGGGATCCGCACCCTATTATCTAAAAAAAAGAATTTGAGTTTTTCTCCCTGTAGGAGAATCTAAAAATTCTGTAAAAATTCACGTGTGATCCTCAGATATGTACGCAACTTTCATTAGTTTTGAGTTTTCTGATTTGAGCAACGGAAGTACCTCTTAACAATTCGTCTTTACTGGCTGTTCTATTTTGGCAGATTCTGTCTCTGTTTTTTTGCATTGTCTCTTGTGGACTTTAAGCAAGGCTCTCTAGACTTGGAGAGCTGTAGCTAATGTTTTATTGAGTTCTTGCAATGTGTCACTACATGACTAAAGTGGATTAAAGTTTTTTTTTAAGTACTAACCCCTCTAATGAAGTTTATGAGAAGTTTGGTGTGGCAGAAGTTTTCAAGGGTCAAGAGAGAAGAGTGATATAATGTGATCAAGAAGAGCCAAAAGCCTAAGCTTGGGGGGAGGTATACCGGTGACATAGGCATCCCCAATGGGCCTGCCGAAGGTAGTACCCGGGGTTTACTGAAGGCCCACGACCCGAAGGATAAGAAGGTTCGGAAGCCCAAGGTTTTATTATGGAAAGATAGAGTTGTAATAGGAAGTGTCAATTGTAATCTTCGGGATGGGTTGGAAACCCTCCCTGACTCTGTAAACTTGTGTATTACGAAACCCTCGGCTCCAACTTGTATATAAGGGGGAGTCGAGGGACAAAGAGAGGATCGAATCATTGTTGAGCAAACCCTAGTTTTTTCATCGTCGAGTACTTTTCGGCTGAAACCTTTGAGATCTACTTGCCCTCTACATCCAACGAAACCCTAGTCTACTACTCGTAGGCATTGACAAGTCAATACCTTGTCAATTGGCGCCGTCTGTGGGATTTAGAGGCGACAAGGAGCTGATCTCGATGGCATGTTCAGAATCGTCGACTTCGTCGATAGCAAGCAACACCATGGACAAAGGTAAACAGATCGAAACTGGGCTCGTTGATTTTTTGCCTCACCCGCCCTCCCGTTTGGATGCATATACGTATCTGGAGGAGCCCATGGAGATGACGTTCGGAAGGTTCCACTTTCGCGTCGGGAAGGAAGGAACGTATCGTCTCAAAATTCCGAGATTCTCGGGATTCTCAGCGGTCGATCCTGAGTCCTCAAGCTCGGCATCATCGGTCGAGTCAGGCGACGAAGAAATCTCTTCGCCACACTTCATCAGTACCAGAGCAAGCGAAAAACTCGCCAAGATCTTCAGTGACCTGTCCTTCGAGTCGTCTGCCGACTCCAATATAAGCAGCGATTCTGACAGTGTCGACAGCTTTGACTTCATCGACAAATCCATCACCATTGGAAAGGTCTTTACCAATCTCTGTGATGGTGTCACCAAAACCAGCAAAGTGCAGAATTCAAAATATCATCAAATTTACGCCATTGGAGAAGCAAGTCGCGATCAGGAGGAAACGTCGGAGGCTTTCGACGATTTGGGAAATCCATACGTCGATCCCTCTGACCTAAGGCGAGGTTTAGGCAACAAATACGTCGGGCCTACACCACGTATGAGAGTTCAACTTCCACAAGCAGCGTGGGACAGAGCCGCAAGAGCTATGGATGGTTCAGAACCAATGGCGACAGCCGCCACGACTGAAGAATTGCAGGCATACCAATATAGACTCGCTCGAGCTGGAAGGGAATTGGAAAAACAGACAGCAGCTTTGAACAGAAGAAGGGAGGCCGCTTCCGCGTCAAGCAGGCGAAGGGCGGAACTAAATTGACATTTAGGAACTTCGGGAGATAGCCACAGAGAAGCTCGGAACAGGGCAAGATCAAGGTTGCAAAACATACCTGAAGCAGAAAGAGAGAATCTAGTTCAAAACCTCGACATGTCCTTTATGTCGATAGACACAAGAGGGAACATCATCCCCAAAACATCGGAAGCTGGGTATATGGCAACACAAGCCTTTATCCTCGCATCTAGGCCACCTCCTGGAGATCCAAGGGAAGCATTGTATAACATGGCCATGGCAGGTGTTGGAGCCATGGGAACAGCGTTTGTATCAACACCTCCTGAAGGATCAGCAAGGCAAAATAGTCCACGACCTGCTGTCGCAGCGGCAGCTCCATAGAGAACAGGTGAGGCAAGGGACGCAGAAATTCAAGCAAGGGTAGACAGGGCACGACAACATAGAAGGGAACATCGACACTTTCCAGACATAGCCGAAGAGGATATGTGCGGGCTACCATGTTTTACAAGAAGGGTCCGAAAAACTCGGGTGCCTTCGGGGTTTAAGTTGCCTGATAATTTCAAGAAATTCGACGGACTGCAGGATCCTGAGGATTGGCTGGTAGATTACCTCGAGACGGTGAAGTTAATAGGAGGAACCAGAGCAACAGCCATGCAAAGTATCCAAGTACACCTGAGTGGAGCCGCGAGGTCTTGGATAAAAAAGCTTCCCTCAGGTTCCATCGACAGCTGGACTGACTTTGAGGACATATTCGTCAAGAATTTCCGGTCTACTTGCAAAAAGCCTGCAACACTCGAGGAATTGAGATCATGTCGACAAAAGCATGATGAATCAATAAGGAAGTACATCCAAAGGTGGAACATCATCAAAAACTCGGCAGAAAACATATCTGACGAGAGAGCAATATATGCGTTTGTTGCAGGAGTTCGACGAGGAGATTTCGTGGAGGACTTGGGAAGAACTAACCCAAGAACAGTATCGGCATTAATGGAAATAGCAAACAGATGGGCAGATGGTGAGGATGTTGTACATAACAAGCGACACAGATCACCTGAGGAGGACCGCAGTCGAAATTTTCAAAATAGATGACGATTTTCTCGATTCTCGAGTTATGATCCACCTGGCCAAATTTCGGCTGGGTTTCGGGCGAGTGCTGGAGGAAACAACAGAGATAATTACCACAGGAGCAATGAGCAGCAAGGCGACAATAGAGACGACCCCCAAAACAACAGGTCAAACAATGGGCCTAGGTTTCAGAGACCTTTTGTGTCCCCCGAGGATATGATGAACGGCCCGTGTCAGATGCACTTTTATGTCGACAATAACGGGAAGAGGCAGTCGGGGCATTTACAGAAAGACTGCCGAAATTTTCAAGCAATGGTGAGGTTCGCTGGGCAAGCCAATGCTCAGGCAGCAAGTCGAAATCCTCAAAACCTAGGAGTGAGATCCACTTACCACCTCCTCCCGCAGTTACGGACGAAAATCGACATCAGCTCAGAATAGCGGCAGCACCAGCACCACCAACTTATGTTGATCCTAACTCCCATGGACCGGTGTCAATGATTCAGAAAGGCAGACCATCCAACAGGACTCAGAAAGTAATTTCGCGACAGGTGTTCATGGCAGAGAAGATGCCTCCACCAACAGTTGAGTACCTCAATTGGTCGGGACAGGATATTGGCTTCACAATTGCGGATCACCCGCAGCAAGTTCCTCGACCAGGGCAGTCAGCGCTTATTTTGCCAGCAGTGATCGCAGGATTTGATGTATCTCGGGTTTTCATCGACGGAGGAAGCAGTCTAAACCTTATGTATGCAGATACACTAAGGAAGATGAACATATCCTTGGCAAACCTCAAGCCAACGGATACACGTTTTCACGGCATCACACCAGAGAAGCCAAGTTACCCACTGGGGAAGATCAATCTTGATGTTCAGTTCGGTACTCGAGAAAACTACAGGATAGAGAGGCTGGAGTTTGAAGTCGTGGATTTCCCATCGCAATACCAAGCTTTGTTGGGGCGCCCAGCATACGCCAGGTTTATGGCGGTACCGCACTACACATATTTGTTGTGGAGGATGCCTGGACCTAAAGGACCAATCACAGTCAAAGGAAGCTTTGCGCTAGCCGATAAATGTGACAAAGATTTTCATCGGCTCTCAGAAACCTTCGGGATGCAAGCAGAGTACATGGAGTCAAGGCTCACGACAGACTACGACGTACTGCCAGATGTGGGGAGGCCTAAAAAAGAATCAACTTTTAATACCGCAAAGGACTCCAAGGAAGTGCAGATTCACCCAACAGACCCGAAGAAGACGACGTCCATTGCGACAAACATGGACCTCGCATAGGAAAGCGCGCTCGTCGAGTTCCTCCGTAAGCACTGGAAAATCTTCGCATGGTTTCCAGCTGACATGCCAGGAGTACCCAGGGAACTTGCCGAGCACCACCTAAACTTGGATCCAATAGCGAGACCAATCAAACAACCCTTGCGGCGTTTCTTGGAACCAAACCGCAAGGCTATGCTGTCAGAAATCGATAGACTCAGAGAAGCTGGTTTCATCAAAGAATTACATACAGAGGCCACGTGGGTAGCTAACCCAGTGTTGGTGCCGAAGAAAAACACGAAAGTCCTTCGCATGTGCGTCGACTTCACGTGTCTCAATAAACATTGTCCAAAGGATCACTTTCCCCTCCCAAGGATCGATCAAATTATCGACTCCACGGCAGGATGTGAACGTCTTTCCTTCCTGGATGCTTACTCTGGTTATAATCAGATCAGATTGAAAGAAGAAGATGAGGTCAAAACAGCGTTCATCACACCTTACGGCGTGTTCTGCTATCGAACAATGCCTTTTGGTTTGAAAAACGCGGGAGCAACATATCAGCGGATGATGCAGAAGTGCTTGGCAACATAGATTGGAAAAAACATACAAGTGTACATCGACGACGTCGTCATAACATCAAAAAAAGGGGACACACTAATCGAGGATCTGAAGGAAACTTTCGACAATCTCGATAAGTTCTGTCTTAAGCTGAACCCGACAAAATGTTCTTTCGGCGTCCCTGCAGGAGAACTTCTCGGGTTCTTAGTTTCAGCAAGAGGGATTGAAGGAAATCCCGAAAAAATCCAGGCCATCGTAACAATGAGAAAACCAACAAAGTTGAAAGAAATACAACAGTTAACCGGGCGAGTCGCAGCTTTGAGCAGATTCGTCGCCAGGTTAGGAGAAAAGGCGTTACCGTTTTACGCCTTGATCAAGCAAGGACACAAGTTCCAGTGGAATGAAGAGGTAGACAGAGCCTTCGAGGACCTCAAACGCAAAATTTCGACACCTCCAATCTTGGTGGCGCCAAAAGAGAAGGAACCTCTATTATTATATATTGCAGCCACACCTCAGGTGGTAAGTACGGCACTTGTCGTTGAAAGAGAGGAAGAAGGAAAACTCCATGGAGTGCAGAGGCCAGTGTACTTCGTCAGTGAATTTTTATCGCCTTCAAAACAGAGATACCCTCAGTATCAAAAGCTAGCATATGGAGTGTTTACAACCGCAAGAAAATTGCGCCACTATTTTTTGGCACACCCGATAATAGTGGTTAATGAGGCTCCCTTGTCCAACATACTCAACAATCCAGAAGCTACGGGTCGTGTCTCCCTCTGGGGAATAGAACTTTCCCCTCGGGACATCACGTACGAGAAAAGAAAGGCAATAAAGTCGCAGATTCTACCAGACTTCATCGCAGAGTGGATGGAGTTGCAAAATACAGGACCATCGGATTTATCGAGAACTTGGACTATGAACTTCGACGGGTCCAAGAGACTAGAAGGAGCCGGAGCAGGCGTGATACTAATATCACCTGAAGGCGACAAGTTGAAGTACGTGCTACGGATGACGTTCCCAAACACATCTAACAATGAGGCAGAATATGAAGCCCTTATACACGGGATGAAGATGGCGAAAGCTTGTGGCGCAACTCGACTAAAAATCTTTGGCGATTCGTAGTTGGTGGCTCAGCAAGTCATGAACCAATGCGATGCAGTCAATGACAGTATGATAGCATACAAGGAAGTTTACAATGAGCTCGAGAAATTGTTCGATGGATGCGAAGTAAATTACATCAGCAGGTTGAGCAATGATGAAGCCGACGTTCTCGGAAACATCGGGTCACAATGTCTCGCAATTCCACCAGGAGTATTTTGGGAAGAGATAGCAGAAAGATCTACGAAGTCGACAAAACCAAAAAAGAAGGAGAAGGACAAAAAACCCTCGGGGGCTGTCAAAGAAGCACCAGAGGAAGAAGAGGAAAAGGAACAGAACCTGGTCATGATGGTACAGATACCATGGATGCAGGCGTACATATCGTACATCTTAAAGAAAGAAATATCCGACGATCCAGTCGAAGCAAGGCGAGTTATTAGACGATCTAAAGCTTTTACTGTGGTCAAAGGAGAGCTATACAAACGAAGTATTTCGGGAGTACTACAAAGGTGCGTCACACCCGAAGAAGGAAGGATGATCTTGAAAGATGTACACGAGGGAATTTGTGGTCACCACGCGAGCAGTCGAGCTATTGCTGCCAAGGTCTTTCGAGCTGGATTTTACTGGTTGACAGCAATAGAGGATGCAAAGGAGATAGTACGAACTTGCGACGCGTGTCTGCGATTTGCCGCGAAACCCCACTCGCCGGCAGCAGAGCTGATGCCAATACCATTGTCCTGGCCCTTTGATCAATGGGGCCTTGATATGGTGGGTAAACTACACAAGTCCTGGCCAGGAGGAAAGGAGTATATGCTCGTAGCTGTCGACAAATTCACAAAGTGGATAGAAGCGAAGCCGATAAACTCACCGGATGGGGCATCTGCCGTCAAATTCATAAAAAGTATCGTCTTTAGATTTGGAGTGCCTCATAGCATCGTCACAGACAATGGCAGTAACTTCACATCCCATAAATTCAAATATTACTGCGAAGAAGTGGGTATCAAGCTACATTTTGCGTCGGTTGCGCACCCGCAAACCAACGGCCAAGTCGAGAAAGCTAATGGCATCATCTGCAACGGCATCAAGAAGCGCATGTTAGCACCATTGGAGAAAGCTCGACACACCTGGCCGGAGGAGCTGCCCAGTGTGTTGTGGAGCATACGAACAACACCAAATACAGCGACACAAGAAACTCCGTTCTTCTTGGTCCATGGAGCGGAAGCAGTATTACCAATCGAGATAGAACATGATTCTCCACGAGTCACGGAGTATAATGAAGAGGTGTCGAGGAAAGCTCTAGAGGATGACGTCGACGCACTCGGCGAAGCTCGGGATGAAGTACTCTCACGGGTAACTAAATATCAGTAGGACCTGAAGAATTACCACAATCAACGTTGATACGTCTCAAACGTACCTATAATTTCTTATGTTCCATGCTACTTTTATGATGATACTCACATGTTTTATACACATTATATGTCATTATATGTGCAAGTGGGAGACTGTTGGAGATATGCCCAAGAGGCAATAATAAAGTGGTTATTATTTATATCTTTATGTTTATGATAAATGTTTATATATCATGCTATAATTGTATTAACCGAAACATTAGTACATGTGTGATATGTAGACAACAAAGAAGTCTCTAGTATGCCTCTTAAACTAGCTTGTTGATTAATGGATGATTAGTTTCATAATCATGAACATTGGATGTTATTAATAACAAGGTTATATCATTATATGAATGATGTAATGGACACACCCAATTAAGCGTAGCATAAGATCTCGTCATTAAGTTATTTGCTATATGCTTTCGATACATAGTTACCTAGTCCTTATGACCATGAGATCATGTAAATCACTTATATCGGAAAGGTACTTTGATTACACCAAACGCCACTGCGTAAATGGGTGGTTATAAAGGTGGGATTAAGTATCCGGAAAGTATGAGTTGAGGCATATGGATCAACAGTGGGATTTGTCCATCCCGATGACGGATAGATATACTCTGGGCCCTCTCGGTGGAATGTCGTCTAATGTCTTGCAAGCATATGAATGAGTTCATAAGAGACCACATACCACGGTACGAGTAAAGAGTACTTGTCAGGAAACGAGGTTGAACAAGGTATAGAGTGATACCGAAGATCAAACCTCGGACAAGTAAAATATCGCGTGACAAAGGGAATTGGTATCGTATGTGAATGGTTCATTCGATCACTAAAGTCATCGTTGAATATGTGGGAGCCATTATGGATCTCCAGATCCCGCTATTGGTTATTGGTCGGAGTGAGTACTCAACCATGTCCGCATAGTTCGCGAACCGTAGGGTGACACACTTAAAGTTGGATGTTGAAATGGTAGAACTTGAATATGGAATGGAGTTCGAATATTTGTTCGAAGTCCCGGATGAGATCCCGGACATCACGAGGAGTTCCGGAATGGTCCGGAGAATAAGATTCATATATAGGATGTCATTTTATGTGAATAAAATTGACGCGGAAGGTTCTATGGAAGGTTCTAGAAGGTTCTAGAAAAGTCCGGAAGAAACCACCAAGGAAGGTGGAGTCCACATGGGACTCCACCTCCATGGCCGGCCAGCCCTAGTGGGGGAGGAGTCCCAAGTGGACTCCCCCTTAGGGGCCGGCCAACCCCCCCATATGGGAGGTGGAACTCCCACCTCTAGTGGGAGTCCTAGCTTGGCTAGGTTTCCCCACCATATGGAAGGTTTTTGGTTCGGGTCTTATTCGAAGACTTGGAGACCAACTCTTGGGGATCCACCTATATAATGAGGGGCCAAGGGGAGGGGGCCGGCCACCCAAGAACCACCAAGGTGGCCGCACCCCTTAGTGGCCGGCGCCCCCTCTCCCCAAACCCTAGCGGCCTCTCTCCTCCACCACGTCCCGCACGCTTAGCGAAGCTCCGCCGGACTTCTCCACCACCACCGACACCACGCCGTCGTGCTGTCGGATTCAAGAGGAGCTACTACTTCCGCTGCCCGCTGGAACGGGGAGGTGGACGTCGTCTTCATCAACAACCGAACGTGTGACCGAGTACGGAGGTGCTGCCCGTTCGTGGCGCCGGAACCGATCGTGATCAAGATCTTCTACGCGCTTTTGCAAGCGGCAAGTGAACATCTACCGCAGCAACAAGAGCCTCATCTTGTAGGCTTTGGAATCTCTTCAAGGGTGAGACTCGATAATCCCCTCGTTGCTACCGTCTTCTAGATTGCATCTTGGCTTGGATTTCGTGTTCGCGGTAGGAAAATTTTTGTTTTCTATGCAACGTTATCCTACAGTGGTATCAGAGCCGTGTCTATGCATAGATGGTTGCACGAGTAGAACACAATGGTTTGTGGGCGTTGATGCTCTTGTTATCTTTAGTTTGAGTACTTTGCATCTTTATGGCATAGTGGGATGAAGCGGCTCGGACTAACTTTACATGACCGCGTTCATGAGACTTGTTCCTCGTTCGACATGCAACTTGTATTGCATAAGAGGCTTTGCGGGTGTCTGTCTCTCCTACTATAGTAAAGATTCAATTTACTCTTCTATTGACAACATTAGTATCAACGTTGTGGTTCATGTTCGTAGGTAGATTAGATCTATAACGAAAACCCTAAACCACGTAAAATATGCAAACCAAATTAGAGAGCGTCTAACTTGTTTTTGCAGGGTTTGGTGATGTGATATGGCCATAATGTGATGATGAATATGTATGAGATGATCATTATTGTATTGTGGCAACCGGCAGGAGCCTTATGGTTGTCTTTAATTTTCATGTTGAGTAGTATTTCAAAGTAGTTGTAATAGTTGCTACATGAGGTGAACAACCATGAAGACGGCGCCATGAACCTTGACGCTACGCCAACGATGATGGAGATCATGCCCGTAGATGATGGAGATCATGTCCGTGCTTTAGAGATGAAGATCGAAGGTGCAAAGACAAAAGGGCCATATCATATCACATATGAACTGCATGTGATGTTAATCCTTTTATGCATCTTATTTTGCTTAGATCGCGACGGTAGCATTATAAGATGATCCCTCACATTAATATCAAGATAATAAAGTGTTCTTCCCTCGTATGCACCGTTGCATTGTTCGACGTTTTGAAGCATCTCGTGATGATCGGGTGTGATAAACTCGACATACAACGGGTGTAAGCCATGTTGCACACGCGGAATACTTGGGTTTGCTTGACGAGCCTAGCATGTACAGACATGGCCTCGGGACAACGGAAACCGAAAGGTTGAACACGAGTCATATGGATGATATGATCAACATGTTGATGTTCACCATTGAAGCTACATCATCTCACGTGATGATCGGTTTTGGTGTAGTGAATTTGGATCGTGTACCACTTAACAACTATGAGGGATGTTGTATTAAGTGGGAGTTCATTAGTAATTAGATTAAAACATGAACTAATTATCATAAACATAGTCTGAGTAGTATTTTGTATTAATTTTGTAGTATTGGCATCCGTTTACTACTATGCGCTAGTCTTGTTATTGAGATAGAAATACTGTTAAATCTGATAAGAAACTTTACGGATTAGTACCGTATTGTTAAAGAATCAAGAATTGATTAAGTCCTATTGCAAACTTTTAGTAAACCTCACATTGTTGATTCAAAGAGCTATGGTTTCAATTAGTACCCAAAGTTATCTTGTCTCCGTGAAACTTGAAGTTCAAATCTGTTTGAAAAGTAAGGAGCTGAAAATTTAGTTTTCAGAAATAATCAAGGTATGAGATATATGTGATATCTAAGACCTTATTGCAAGATGATAGAATATAAATTTGGTGAGACTACATAAACTCATAAGTTTTATGGGAATGTATGAAGGTTGAAGACGCCAGGCGTCACAATCCTCCAACTATTGGGGCACTAATAATATTCGCATATCCATGAAGTTATCATCCTTAGTATGCACCGTTGCTAAGACTCGTCGTTTCGAAGCATCACGTGATGATCGGGTGTGATAGATTCTACGTGTGCATACAACGGGTGCAAGCCAGATTTGCACATGCGAATACTAAGGTTAAACTTTATGAGCCTAGCATGTACAGACATGGTCTCAAAAGTTGTCATGAATTGATGGATAAAAATATGAGTGAAATTGTTCATCATATTACAAAGTTACTAATAAGTGAAATCTAGAACACTTGTCATATGATGATCAACTTCAAAGTAAGAACCTCAAGGTTATTGGTATTTGACCAACAAACCTAGAAGTTATTTATGTTAAAGTGTTTTTCTGAATAATGAGGAAAGCTAAAAGAGAAACTGCAAAAGATATTTTGGCAAAAAGAAAGAAAAGACTAGAAAGTCTAGCTCAGGTGTATATAAATGATATACATGTTATGGTTGTATTCCTAGTTAGGTCACACAATGAAATTCTTGGGTATTTGTACCATATTGGTTGGTATGAAGTGTCATACAAAACAACGCAATACAAGAATACAATGGCCTAAGTGACTGACAAGGAATATGATAAGAATGCACGTCTGGAACAAAAATAAAGTGTTATTATGTTCGTCGTTGGCATTCTATCTAGCCCTTAGAATTTATAATAAAGAACTTAATAATTGTTATTTTGCTCTGGTCAAATGAAAACAATGAGTTGTTCAAATTATGACATTACTCCATGTACGATGGATAAGTTATTATAAATCTTAATGGTGAAACACACATACATAACACTGACGCTAAAATGCCATAAGGCAAATGATTTGAATTCCACTTATTTGTGGAACCGCCATTTAGGTCATGTTAGAAAGGAACGCATGAAGGAACTCCATGCAAATGGATTTTTGGAGTCATTTGATTTTTGAATCGTTTGGCGCTTGCAAATCTTTTCTAAAGGGAATGATTTAAATACCGTTCATAGGCCAAAAGTTGAACGGGCAACTAACTTAATGGAAAAATACATGAGGATGTATGTGGTTCACTGGGCATAGTTGTGTGCGGGAGATTCTTCTACTTCATGAAAACTTTCAACAATGAATTGAGTATATATATGTGGATATATTCAATAAGGAAGAAGTTTGAAACATTTGAATGGATTCAAATAAATTTCAGCATGAAGTGGAAATCATCGTAATAAGAAAAGTCAAATATCTATGATTGGATCATGGTGGAAATATTTGAATTACGAGTTTTAGCGAACATCTAAGAGAGTTATAAAATTGTTCTACAACTCACATTTCTTGGAGTATCATGATGATGATATAGTATCCAAGGTATGTATCCAAACCTTGTTGGATTAATGATGAGATAAAATAATATAACGCCATTATATTTTTGTGGATTATGCTTTAGTGACTACCGCTCTTACACTGAATAGAGCATCATCATGATCCGTTGAAATGACACCATACAAGTTATGGCATGGGTATAAACCCTAATAGTCTTTCTTAAATTTTGGTCTAAGAATTTACAACCAAAATCGGATGAATGTCTTTGTTGGTTATCCCAGAGATTTAATTGGGAATTCTTCCCACGAGACAAAGACAAAAGTTTTTGTCAATGTTTCTTATTTCCGAGAAATTGTTTCTAGTGAAGTATTTGAGTGGGAGGACAATATAATTTGATAAGGTTTATGAACCTGAGCATAATGATCAGAGTAGCGCAGCATCGGAATTGGTTTCGGAAGCGGCCACGACGATCATGGCTCCCATGACTACAAAGTGTTTTAGCCATGGAGATCGAAGTACATATTGAACCTTGTAGGTATGGTTTACTTTGTGATCAAATAAATGATTTGTGGACAAAGGATTGATTTTGAACAATGACAAACCAACTACAAACAAAGAAGTTATGATGGGCCCTGACTCCGTTAAAATGGCCATGCGCCATGAAATCCATAATAGATGAATACTTTTTGAAAGTAAATGGATCTATAGACTTGGATGAAATATCCTTGAAGAAGCTCGACTTGTCGAAAAATTGTTTACGACAAAGTTCAAAGAGTTGACTACGATAAGATTAGATCTTCCGTAGAAATGCTTATAGTCTATATGGATTATTCTAGTAGGATGGCAAAATACATTACTTATCGAAAGTATGTATTAAAGGTGTATACAAGATACAACCAAGAGTTTTGCTGGTCCGTGGAATATTAGATAGGTATACAAACTTCAATTTGATGAAGTGAGTATCGCGGAGTTTGAATCTTCACCAGATGAAATAGTCAAAGAGTTTTTGATTTCATCAAGAGACGATGAAGAGGCTTGCATTTGCAAGAAATTAAGTGGGAGCGCTAAGACATATTTATAATACTTTATGTAGGTGACATATAGTTGGTTATAAATGATGTAATTATATACTTGATTAAAAGGTTTCATTGAGAAATTAATTTCAATGAAAGGATATGGACTGAAACATATCTAGTGTCAAGATCTATGAAGATAGATTGAAACACAAAATAAGTTTAAGTCAAAGTACATAGAATGGATATTGAAATAGTTCAATATAGAAATATTAAGAAAATGTTCTTGTCATGTTAAAGTTTTAACAAGACTTGAGTGTATCTGACACTCAATGAGTAAAAACACATGAGTGATTATAGATCACGAATACTATGTACACAATCAGATATCCTATGCTCTAAGAGTGTTATGAGCATGATTTATGTGATGATCACTGAAAAACAGTAAGAATATTCTTGAGTACTTAAGAAGAACCAAGTATATATATATAGTTTTATATGGAGAAATGACAAAACAAATCGCTGTAAGGTGTTGCACCGATACTAATTTTGTCACATATGAAAATAAAATTTCAAATCTCAAATTAGACTGAGTGTTGTTTAAAAGTAGCACAATGAGCTGGAAGTTGTCTATGCTAGATTTAGAAGAGTTCTAAATATTGTGATGGATTCTACAAAAGAAGGCAAAGTATGTCATTGTTTTGACAATGACAAAGGATGTTAAGTCAAGAAATTCTTTGAGAACTTGGTGTAGCTCCGATAGTGTCAGAACTTTGAAGCTATATTGTGTGTGACAATATTAGTGACATATTTCAGACCGCGGAATTAAGGTTCCACCAGAAGACCAAACATATTTAATGCCGACTCATTTGGAAATGAGTGATGTGTTGAGACGCAAATGAATTACAAAATACATACGTTTCTGAACGTGTCAGATCCGTTGACTAAAACCTCTCCCGTGAACAAAACATGATAAAGCACCGGAAGGCCAAGGTGTTATATCTTTGCAGATGTAAACTAGATTATTGACTCTAGTGCAAGTGGGAGACTGTTGGAGATATGCCCAAGAGGCAATAATAAAGTGGTTATTATTTATATCTTTATGTTTATGATAAATGTTTATATATCATGCTATAATTGTATTAACCGAAACATTAGTACATGTGTGATATGTAGACAACAAAGAAGTCTCTAGTATGCCTCTTAAACTAGCTTGTTGATTAATGGATGATTAGTTTCATAATCATGAACATTGGATGTTATTAATAACAAGGTTATATCATTATATGAATGATGTAATGGACACACCCAATTAAGCGTAGCATAAGATCTCGTCATTAAGTTATTTGCTATATGCTTTCGATACATAGTTACCTAGTCCTTATGACCATGAGATCATGTAAATCACTTATATCGGAAAGGTACTTTGATTACACCAAACGCCACTGCGTAAATGGGTGGTTATAAAGGTGGGATTAAGTATCCGGAAAGTATGAGTTGAGGCATATGGATCAACAGTGGGATTTGTCCATCCCGATGACGGATAGATATACTCTGGGCCCTCTCGGTGGAATGTCGTCTAATGTCTTGCAAGCATATGAATGAGTTCATAAGAGACCACATACCACGGTACGAGTAAAGAGTACTTGTCAGGAAACGAGGTTGAACAAGGTATAGAGTGATACCGAAGATCAAACCTCGGACAAGTAAAATATCGCGTGACAAAGGGAATTGGTATCGTATGTGAATGGTTCATTCGATCACTAAAGTCATCGTTGAATATGTGGGAGCCATTATGGATCTCCAGATCCCGCTATTGGTTATTGGTCGGAGTGAGTACTCAACCATGTCCGCATAGTTCGCGAACCGTAGGGTGACACACTTAAAGTTGGATGTTGTAATGGTAGAACTTGAATATGGAATGGAGTTCGAATATTTGTTCGAAGTCCCGGATGAGATCCCGGACATCACGAGGAGTTCCGGAATGGTCCGGAGAATAAGATTCATATATAGGATGTCATTTTATGTGAATAAAATTGACGCGGAAGGTTCTATGGAAGGTTCTAGAAGGTTCTAGAAAAGTCCGGAAGAAACCACCAAGGAAGGTGGAGTCCACATGGGACTCCACCTCCATGGCCGGCCAGCCCTAGTGGGGGAGGAGTCCCAAGTGGACTCCCCCTTAGGGGCCGGCCAACCCCCCCATATGGGAGGTGGAACTCCCACCTCTAGTGGGAGTCCTAGCTTGGCTAGGTTTCCCCACCATATGGAAGGTTTTTGGTTCGGGTCTTATTCGAAGACTTGGAGACCAACTCTTGGGGATCCACCTATATAATGAGGGGCCAAGGGGAGGGGGCCGGCCACCCAAGAACCACCAAGGTGGCCGCACCCCTTAGTGGCCGGCGCCCCCTCTCCCCAAACCCTAGCGGCCTCTCTCCTCCACCACGTCCCGCACGCTTAGCGAAGCTCCGCCGGACTTCTCCACCACCACCGACACCACGCCGTCGTGCTGTCGGATTCAAGAGGAGCTACTACTTCCGCTGCCCGCTGGAACGGGGAGGTGGACGTCGTCTTCATCAACAACCGAACGTGTGACCGAGTACGGAGGTGCTGCCCGTTCGTGGCGCCGGAACCGATCGTGATCAAGATCTTCTACGCGCTTTTGCAAGCGGCAAGTGAACATCTACCGCAGCAACAAGAGCCTCATCTTGTAGGCTTTGGAATCTCTTCAAGGGTGAGACTCGATAATCCCCTCGTTGCTACCGTCTTCTAGATTGCATCTTGGCTTGGATTTCGTGTTCGCGGTAGGAAAATTTTTGTTTTCTATGCAACGTTATCCTACAAGGGAAACTTGCTACTGTGTGCAACATACCTTCCTCTTGGGGTTCCCAACGAACGTGTGTGTTACACGCCATCAAGCTAATTTCTGGCGCCGTTGCCGGGGAGATCAAGACACGCTGCAAGGGGAGTCTCCACATCGCAATCTCTTTACTTTGTTTTTGTCTTGCTTTATTTTATTTACTACTTTGTTTGCTGCACTAAAACAAAACACAAAAAAATTAGTTGCTAGTTTTACTTTATTTACTATCTTGTTTGCTATATTAAAAACACAAAAAAATTAGTTACTTGCATTTACTTTATCTAGTTTACTTTATTTACTGTTGCTAAAATGAATACTCCTGAAAATACTAAGTTGTGTGACTTCACAACTACAAATAATAATGATTTCTTATGCACACCTATTGCTCCACCCGCTACTACAGCGGAATTCTTTGAAATTAAACCTGCTTTACTGAATCTTGTTATGCGAGAGCAATTTTCAGTGTTAGTTACGATGATGCTGCTGCCCATCTCAATAATTTTGTTGAACTTTGTGAAATGCAAAAGTATAAAGATGTAGATGGTGACATAATAAAATTAAAATTGTTCCCTTTCTCACTAAGAGGAAGAGCTAAAGATTGGTTGCTATCTCTGCCTAAGAATAGTATTGATTCATGGACTAAATGCAAGGATGCTTTTATTGGTAGATATTATCCCCCTGCTAAAATTATATCTTTGAGGAGTAGCATAATGAATTTTAAACAATTAGATACTGAGCATGTTGCACAAGAATGGGAAAGAATGAAATCTTTGGTTAAAAATTGCCCAACCCATGGACTGACTACTTGGATGATCATCCAAACCTTTTATGCAGGACTGAATTTTTCTTCACGGAACCTATTGGATTCAGCTGCTGGAGGTACCTTTATGTCCATCACTCTTGGTGAAGCAACAAAGCTTCTTGATAATATGATGATTAATTACTCTGAATGGCACACGGAAAGAGCTCCACAAGGTAAGAAGGTAAATTCTGTCGAAGAAACCTCTTCCTTGAGTGATAAGATTGATGCTATTATGTCTATGCTTGTGAGTGGTAGGACTAATGTTGATCCTAATAATGTTCCTTTAGCTTCATTGGTTGTCCAAGAAGAACTTGTTGATGTGAATTTCATTAAGAATAACAATTATAATAATTCTAGGCCATATCCTGCTAATGGTAACTCTTATGGTAGATATGCTTCACCTAATGAGGAAATGATGTTAGAAATTGAAAGATCCACCAAGAACTTTATGCAATCACAATATGAGCAAAATAAATTGTTTACTAAAACTATGAATGAGCAATCTACCTTGTTGAAGAATATAGTAAATCAACTTGAAAATCTGAATATGGAGATCTCTGGGTTGCAAACTAAACTTGCAAATGCTGAAAACCGAATCTCATACATGTCTGCGTCACAATCTTCTTTAATTAATAAAATGGCTGCTAAACCTGAGGATATAGATAATAAAATTGTTACTACAGCAAATGCTATCCAAGTTAGAATTAATGAGAATATAAGATTAATGGCTGAACTGCATGCTAGGTGGGAAAGAGAAGAAAATGAAAAACTAGCTAAAGAGAATAATGTAGCTAAAGTTTGGACTATTACCACCACTAGTAATGTTAATGCTCCACATGTTGCTGCACCTCCTACTATCAATGGTAAAATAATTGGTGTTGGCAATGTTTCTACTCCTAATGCAAAGCGAGCAAAAGCACTCAAACTGCTAAAAAGCTATTTGAAATCGCCTGTGATAAAACTGCTGAAATTTTTTCCAACATTGGGGATAATGATCCCATTGCTTTAGATCATAATGGTTTAGACTTTGATGATTGTCATATCTCTGAAGTTATAAAGTTCTTACAAAAACTTGCTAAGAGTCCTAATGCTAGTGCTATAAACTTGGCTTTCATGAAATATATTACAAATGCTCTCATAAAAGCTAGAGAAGAGAAATTAGAACGCGAAACTTCTATTCCTAGGAAGCTAGAGGATGGTTGGGAGCCCATCATTAAGATGAAGGTCAATGACTTTGGTTGTAATGCTTTATGTGATCTTGGTGCAAGTATTTCTGTTATGCCTAAGAAAATTTATGATATGCTTGACTTGTCACCATTGAAAAATTGTTATTTGGATGTTAATCTTGTTGATAATGCTATAAAGAAACCTTTGGGGAGAGTTGATAATGTTCGCATTACCGTTAACAATAACCTTGTCCCCGTTGATTTTGTTGTCTTGGATATTGAATGCAATGCATCTTGTCCCATTATATTGGGAAGACCTTTTCTTCGAACTGTTGGTGCTACCATTGATATGAAGGAAGATAATATTAAATATCAATTTCCTCTCAAGAAAGGTATGGAACACTTCCCTAGAAAGAGAATGAAGTTACCTTTTGATTCTATTATTAGAATAAATTATGATGTTGATGCTTCACCTCTTGATAATACTTGATACACACTTTCTGCGCCTAGCTGAAAGGCGTTAAAGAAAAGCGCTTATGGGAGACAACCCATGTTTTTACTACAGTACTTTTGTTTTATATTTGAGTCTTGGAAGTTGTTTACTACTGTAGCAACCTCTCCTTATCTTAGTTTTATTGCATTTTTGTGCCAAGTAAAGTCTCTAATAGAAGTATGATACTAGATTTGGATTACTGCGCAGAAACAGTTTTCTTTGCTGTCACGAATATGGGTCTAATTCTCTGTAGGTAACTCAGAAAATTATGCCAATTTACGTGAGTGATCCTCAGATATGTACGCAACTTTCATTAGTTTTAAGTTTTCTCATCTGAGCAAGTCTGGTGCCTGTTAAAAATTCGTCTTTACGAACTGTTCTGTTTTGACAGATTCTGCCTTTTATTTTGCATTGTCTGTTTTGCTATGTTAGATGGATTTCTTTGTTCCATTGACTTTCAGTAGCTTTGTGCAATGTCCAGAAGTATAAAGAATGATTGTGTCACTTCTGAATATGTGAATTTTGATTATGCACTAACCCTCTAATGAGTTTGTTTCGAGTTTGGTGTGGAGGAAGTTTTCAAGGATCAAGAGAGGAGGATGATATACACTATGATCAAGGAGAGTGAAAGCTCTAAGCTTGGGGATGCCCCGGTGGTTCACCCCTGCATATATCAAGAAGACTCAAGTGTCTAAGCTTGGGGATGCCCAAGGCATCCCCTTCTTCATCGACAACATTATCAGGTTCCTCTAGTGAAACTATATTTTTATTCCATCACATCTTATGTACTTTGCTTGGAGCGTCTGTTTGTTTTTGTTTTTGTTTTTTTTGAATAAAGATGGATCCTAGCATTCATTGTGTGGGAGAGAGACACGCTCCGCTGTTGCATATGGACAAATATGTCCTTAGCTTTACTCATAGTATTCATGGCGAAAGTTTCTTCTTCGTTAAATTGTTATATGGTTGGAATTGGAAAATGATATATGTGGTAATTGGTATAACATCTTGGATAATGTGATACTTGGCAATTGTTGTGCTCATTTTTAAGCTCTTGCATCATATACTTTGCACTTATTAATGAAGAAATACATAGAGCTTGCTAAAATCTGATTTGCATGTTTGGTTTCTCTAAGGTCTAGATAATTTCTAGAATTGAGTTTGAACAACAAGGAAGACGGTATAGAGTCTTATAATGTTTACAATATGTCTTTTATGTGAGTTTTGCTGCACCGCTTCATCCTTGTGTTTGTTTCAAATAAACCTTGCTAGCCTAAACCTTGTATCGAGAGGGAATACTTCTCATGCATCCAAAATCCTTGAGCCAACCACTATGCTATTTGTGTCCACCATACCTACCTACCACATGGTATTTCTCCGCCATTCCAAAGTAAATTGCTTGAGTGCTACCTTTAAAATTTCTATTCTTTATCTTTACAATATATAGCTCATGGGACAAATAGCTTAAAAACTATTGTGGTATTGAATATGTACTTATGCACTTTATCTCTTATTAAGTTGCTTGTTGTGCGATAACCATGTTTCTGGGGACGCCATCAACTATTTCTTTGTTGAATATCATGTGAGTTGCTATGCATGTTCGTCTTGTCTGAAGTAAGAGTGATTTATCATGATCAAATGGTTTGAGTATGCATATTGTTAGAGAAGAACATTGGGCCGCTAACTAAAGCCATGATCCATGGTGGAAGTTTCAGTTTGGACAACAAACCTCAATCTCTTATGAGAATATTATCTGTTGTTGAATGCTTATGCATTAAAGAGGAGTCCATTATCTGTTGTCTATGTTGTCCCGGTATGGATGTCTAAGTTGAGAATAACCAAAAGCGAGAAATCCAATGCGAGCTTTCTCCTTAGACCTTTGTATAGGCGGCATAGAGGTACCCCTTTGTGACACTTGGTTGAAACATGTGCTATGCTATGATAATCCATGTAAATCCAAGCTAATTAGGACAAGGTGCGGGCACTATTGGTATACTATGCATGAGGCTTGCAACTTGTAGGATATAATTTACATAACTCATATCCTTTATTACTACCGTTGACAAAATTGTTTCTTGTTTTCAAAATAAAAGCTCTAGCAGAAATATAGCAATCGATACTTTCCTCTTTGAAGGACCTTTCTTTTACTTTTATGTTGAGTCAGTTCACCTATTTCTCTCCACCTCAAGAAGCAAACACTTGTGTGAACTGTGCATTGATTCCTACATACTTGCATATTGCACTTGTTATATTACTTTACATTGACAATATCCATGAGATATACATGTTACAAGTTGAAAGCAACCGCTGAAACTTCATCTTCCTTTGTGTTGCTTCAATACCTTTACTTCGAATTATTGCTTTATGAGTTAACTCTTATGCAAGACTTATTGATGCTTGTCTTTAAGTACTATTCATGAAAAGTCTTTGCTTTATGATTCAGTTGTTTACTCATGTCATTACCATTTTTTTGATCGCTGCATTCATTACATGTGCTTACAATAGTATGATCAAGATTATGTTGGTAGCATTGTCACTTAAGAAATTATCTTTGTTATCGTTTACCTACTCGGGACGAGTAGGAACTAAGCTTGGGGATGCTTGATACGTCTCAAACGTATCTATAATTTCTTATGTTCCATGCTACTTTTATGATGATACTCACATGTTTTATACACATTATATGTCATTATTATGCATTTTCCGGCACTAACCTATTAACGAGATGCCGATGAGCCAGTTGTTGTTTTCTGCTGTTTTTGGTTTCAGAAATCCTAGTAAGGAAATATTCTCGGAATTGGACGAAATCAAAGCCCAGGGTCCTATTTTTGCACGAAGCTTCCAGAAGACCGAGGGGGAAAGGAAGTGGGGCCACGAGGCGCCGCCACAACAGGGCGGCGCGGCCAAGCCCTAGGCCGCGCGGCCCTGGCGTGTGGGGCCCTCGTGTGGCCCCCCGCGTTGCCCTTCCGCCTACTTAAAGCCTTCATCGAGAAACCCCCAGCACCGAGAGCCACGATACGAGAAAACATACTAAGACGCCGCCGCCGCCAATCCCATCTCGGGGGATTCAGGAGATCGCCTCCGGCACCCTGCCGGAGAGGGGAATCATCTCCCGGAGGACTCTACACCGCCATGGTCACCTCCGGATTGATGTGTGAGTAGTTCACCCCTGGACTATGGGTCCATAGCAGTAGCTAGATGGTTGTCTTCTCCTCATTGTGCTATCATTGTCTGATCTTGTGAGCTGCCTATCATGATCAAGATCATCTATCTGTAAAGCTACATGTGCGTTTGTTGGGATCCGATGAATAGAGAATACTATGTTATGTTGATTATCAATTATGTGTTGTTTATGATCTTGCATGCTCTCCGTTGTTAGTAGAGGCTTTGGCCAAGTTTTTGCTAGTAACTCCAAGAGGGAGTATTTATGCTCGATAGTGGGTTCATGCCTCCATTAAATCTAGGACAGTGACAGAAAGTTCTAAGGTTGTGGATGTGCTGTTGCCACTAGGGATAAAACATTGATGCTATGTCCGAGGATGTAGTTATTGATTACATTACGCACCATACTTAATGCAATTGTCTGTTGCTTGCAACTTAATACCGGAAGGGGTTCGGATGATAACCTGAAAGTGGACTTTTTAGGCATAGATGCATGCTGGATAGCGGTCTATGTACTTTGTCGTAATGCCCAATTGAATCTCACAATACTCATCATGTCATGTATGTGCATTGTCATGCCCTCTCTATTTGTCAATTGCCCAACTGTAATTTGTTTACCCAATATGCTATATTTCTTATGGGAGAGACACCACTAGTGAACTGTGGACCCCGGTCCATTCTTTTACATCGAATACAATCTACTGCAATACTGTTTCTACTGTTCTCTGCAAACAATCATCATCCACACTATACATCTAATCCTTTGTTACAGCAAGCCGGTGAGATTGACAACCTCACTGTTTCGTTGGGGCAAAGTACTTTGGTTGTGTTGTGCAGGTTCCACGTTGGCGCCGGAATCCCTGGTGTTGCGCCGCACTACATCTCGTCGCCATCAACCTTCAACGTGCTTCTTGGCTCCTACTGGTTCGATAAACCTTGGTTTCTTACTGAGGGAAACTTGCTACTGTGTGCAACATACCTTCCTCTTGGGGTTCCCAACGAACGTGTGTGTTACACGCCATCAGACGTTTACGGCCAAGATCCTTTCAGGTGGGAGACCTAGTTCTTCGGCTCACGCAAAAAAGTCATGAAAAGCTCGAGTCACCATGGCTTGGACCTTACATCGTCACAGAAGTAATAGGCGGAGGAGCATACAGGATAAAGGACAAGAAAACAGGGGTGGAGGAGCAAAACCCCTGGAACGTGGCGCAACTCAGGCGGTTCTACGCCTAGAGTCGAAATATAGTCCTTGTAAAAATTCAATGTACTGAAACGCCCGCGAGTTTTCAGACGCACTCTTTTCCTTTTTCGGGGCACCGAGTGGGGCCGGGAAAGGTTTTTAATGAGGTGGGCTCGCGGTGCTGCAATATAGTAAAGATAGTTGAGATATACATTTCTTCGACAGGCTCGGGGGCTCACGCCTCAGACTTGCAATATATATTTCCGACAATATTTCGCCATGGTGTAATAACACCTCGCAAAATAAACCAAGATACAAGATAGCAATCAACAAAAAAAAAGCACGGGGGCTCATACCCGCAAATATAGCATGCTCAACATAATTTAGACGCTTTGGTTTAAAAACCTCGCGCATACAATAAATAAATTCGACACCAAGACACTTGAGGTCTTAACGAAGAAAAATAGTTTATTGGCTTTACAATATAGAACATGATTACAATATACAAGAGAGTCCTGAGAAAAATTCAAAGGAAAAAATCAATTATGGCCTAGTATGTTATCTATGGTCATCCGATTCACAGTACGAGTACTGTGTTCGGCATAGCTGCCCTTCACGAAGAATTCGGAGTCCATCCGAAGAAGTTCATCCATCATGTCTTCGGCAACAGGAGTCACATGATCATCAATTTTGCCAACATCCCTTTTCTTCTTCGCCATCTTCGCCAAGCACTTGGTAACAATTTGGCTCATATCAAACTTGGGATGGCAGATCTTGATCATCATCATAGCAAATTTGGCGCCAGCAGAAAGTTGCACCCGAACAAATCCATGGATTTTAGGAGCATCTCGAAATCTCTCCATCAAACCAAGAAGAGTATCGGGTGCCTCGTTTCGAGGAAACATAGTCTTATAAACCAGAGACAAGGTTCTAGTACAGAAGTCCAAGAAGTCGCGAACTTGAGAGGCGCGATCTTGAAACCTGACAATTTGTTGGGTCCGCTCCGGGGTAGCCCAGAACAGAGAACCATGGTCTAGGGACAGGTTCACAAGGAGATTTGTCCCAGCATTTACCCTCTCTTCTTCAGCAGCAGCATCAAGAAAGGAACCTATCAAGAAACGGTGCAGGAATTTAAAAAAAAATAAAGAGAAGAAGCGGAAAGAAGGCGGAAGATGTCGTGGTTCTATAAAAAGATGCGGCAAGCATACCCGACATATCTGCGCTGGCTTCATTCATCAACTGGAGCATAAAATTTTCTCGTGTGGTCGCCTTTTCAGCTTCAGAAATAGCGGTTTCCTTAGCAGCCATGGCTTCTTGAGCCTGCTGAAGTGCAAGTTTCTCTGCTTCAGAGGACTTGCGAGATTGTTCCATCATCACTAGTGTTTGTTTCTTCGCATACTGAAGTTGCTGCCGAAGTTCTTCCAAATCTTGCGATAAACTCGCACTCAAGGAATCTTCGTCAAGTTCAGTATCAACAAGAACTTTTCTTGAGCGAGAGGAAGGAGGCAAAACATCGGAAGGAGCAGGAGTTGGAGTATAGTTATCAAATATCAACTGAAATTAAAAAGAGTCGACATCAATCATCAAGCAAGATAGAATTCCATTGATCTTCCATAGTAATTACAAGGCTTTACAGTGGAGCTAGCGGGATAAGTGTCGCCAATAGCTACTTTGGCGACAGCGTCAAAAGGAAGAAAGAAAAATAAAAAAAAACAAGGGGGGAGGAAAGACAAAGTGGTCTACTTGACCTCCGGCTTAGATGAACTTGGAGCTGGAGTCGGTTTGAAGCCAAGAAAGGCAAGGATCTTCTTCGAGTTGGGCTTGGCAGCCTTGATATAAGACACCCATGTCTTCGTCTCCATTTTTGGCACGTCGCCAACCTTGGCCCAGTCGACGTTTTGCTGGCTGCTCGCAACCAAAGCAATAGTACCTTCGACACCAACCTTCAAGCCTTCTTGTCGAAGATTTTGCCCAAGATCCTCTGCAGTGTTGAAGCACTTGGCCAGCTCGCCGAATGTTTGTGGTTCCTCTTTCTTCGAGAAGAAGTACGGGAATAGCTTCGCCAAGCCTGAGTCAGCATCTTCCATGCCTTGGCGTGCTTCATCCCCGTGAATCTCGAGGAGAGAGAGCGTGTCGAGAAGGGCGTCATTTTCAGGATGCTCAAGATCATAAGGCTGACGCGTCCTCCCTGTGGGCGAAAAATATAGATTGTCAAAATATAAAAAGCGAGCGACACCCAACAAACAAAGAGAGGTCGAAGTACTTACTAACAAAACAGTGACACTGCGACGATAAGCGAGAAATAATCTCCTTCTCGCGAGCAGTTTGTTGGGTGATGTGGTCACTCAGAGAGGTCTCCGCGTCATGAAGTCTTTTTCGAAGCTCTTCAACGACAGCGGCGCTGGATTCAGCCTTCTTGCGAGCCTTTTCGCTCTGCTCTAATTTTAGAGCAAGAGCATCAGCACGTTTGTTGGCTTCTGCAAGGTCAGCTGGAAAACAGTCGACAATAACAAATTATCATGTTAACGATCATAGTACAGAAGATGCAATCAAGAGAAAAATAGCAAGATAGTACCTTTCAATGAATTCGAAAGATCACGGTACCCGACGAATTGGGTACCAAGGCGAAAAAATTCGTTCATTAAAGGCTGAGGATAGAGCTAGAGGAAAATATCAAATATAGTGCAAAAAAAGGAGTTGGAAAGCTACAAGCCAAAATAGAGGTGCGAAGAAAAAAAAAGAGGGGGAAGAAACTTACGTCATTTAATGAAGAAGTCGTGAAACCACCACTTAGCTGGGTGGGTTTTTCGACTGGTTCAACCCTTGCTCTTTTCGGTGAAGAGCCTCGGGGGCTTGCAGCTGGAGCAGTAAGTTCGATACCTTGTTGAGGTGTCGAAGTTTCATCTCCATCTGGTTGTGCTTCCGAAACGACCAAAGTGCGAGACATGCTCGTTCGAGCAGTCACATCAATGGCGGGATTTTCTCCCTCTTCATCACTGCAATAAGCAAGTTATAGTATAAAGAGACAATATAGTAAAAACCTCGAGAGCAAATAGTAAAAGGAAACTTACGAGCTGACAAGAGCAGCGTCATAAGGATTTAAAGATGTCCCTTCTTCAGTGGGAGCAACTTCTTCGGCAGCTTTGGAGGTGCCAGTGTCGACAGCTTCAAGCCTTTTCCTTTTGTTTCCTGGGGAAACAGCAGGAGGAAGGGATTGCGTCGACTCGCTGGCGTCAGATTCGGCTTCTTTTTCAGAGGAGGCCGCAGATTTGTGAGAACCTACGACTTCACTCTCAGGGAGAGAAGAACCCTGGTTGTCTTCAGCGACAACAGCTTGTTCTTCGACTTCTCCATCCTCAGGAAGAGGAGGATGGGAAGCCAAAGTTGGATGGTTCTACAGAAAAATAGCGACAAAGAAAGTTTACAGAGATATCAATAAAAATTTACAAGTCGAAAAAAAAGCAGGAAAGTTCGGGGCAAGACAAAAAATCGAGAAGACAAAATACCTGAGGGAGAGGATTGGCGGCACTGTATGGCTCCACGCGGCAAGAGGATGGAAAAGGATCCTTCTTGCTGAGCGAGGAAATTCTTCGAATAAGCTTCTCCAAGTCCTTCACAGAAAGATCCTTGGAGAGCCTATTGGCATCATTTGCACCAGCATAAGTCCAAAGGGGATTTTTGCGAGCCTGAAGAGGCTGCACCCTAATCCTAAGGAAGTAGGCGGTGATCTGGATACCCGACAGTTCCTTGCCTCGGGTATTCTGAAGCTGGTGAATACGGGACATGAGGGCTTTTGTCGCCGTTTTCTCTTCTTCGGTAGCTTCAGCATCCCAGGAACGGCGGCGAAGAATCATGGCACTTCCGTCAAAAGGGACTATGTTGTGCTCAACAGAATTGGCACTTTCTTCGTGTATGTAGAGCCATCTTTTGCGCCACCCTTTGACAGAGTCAGGGAATTTGACGTCGAAGTATTCAACATCAGTGCGGACGCAGATAACAACGTCGCCTATGTTGTAGGTGGCGTTGTGGGAGCCGTTGCGGCGAAGACAGAATATGCGCTTCCACAGAGCCCAGTTAGGAGGGACTCCGAGGAAGCATTCGCAAAGAGTGATGAAAATGGTGACATGGAGAATAGAATTGGGAGTCAGCTGGTGTAGCTGAATCCCATAGACAAAGAGGAGGCCACGAAGAAAATCGTGGATTGGGGCAGAAAGGCCGCGGATGAGGTGATCAACGAAACTAACCCGATACTCCATTAGAGGGGTTGGGTAGCTTTCTTCGCTGGGAAAGCGGATGGAGTCCTCCTTCTTCATCAGTCCCAGCCTCTTCAGCATGTTGACGTCTTGGTTGGAGATTTTAGATCTCTCCCACTCGAGGTCTTCAGCGGCCATCTTGGACTCAGGAGTGCTGTGGCGAGTGAGTCGCACGCGTGGTGGCATCAACGGCAATGAAGGAGCAAAGCTTGTGCGTTGGTGAGCTCAGAGAGAATTGGGCGCAATGGAGGTTTTTGCAAAGGGGAGCAGAGGTGCGGCGTGAGCGAAGGTGTGAACGGAGGTAGAAGAAAGGTTTATATAGGGATTTGGCGAAGCAATGCACCGTTGGATGGAGAAATCGTGCGGTGGAAAAGGATCTTGTAACTGAAGGGTAAAAAAGTATTTTTACTGGGATGGAACGGAACAGGCGCTATAGTACGTGCGCCAGGAAAAGCGGAGGACGTGTGTCCCCCACTTGCACGACGTGTCAACGTGGCAGAAAAGGAAGGCCCACAAGGCAGAGAGAGGATAGTACTCAAGTTTTCTGGATGCAAAGATCGTGGCTATCGTCAGTTATGAGATCACTTTGACCAAGGAAGGAAATTTCGACAAGAAAAATAAAAGAGGATTGGCGATAGAGAAAACTATTGAATACTTCGGGAGCCTTTGACCAAATACAAGTTTTTGCCCAAATGCTCGGGGGCTACTTTGAAAAAAGTAAAATTCGAGTATGACAATATAGAAATTGCGGGAGCCTATGATCAAACGCAAGCATTTGTTCATAGCCTCGGGGGCTACTCCCATCGGGAGCGCTGTTCGCGCACCCGATAGATAAAAAAAGTTCGAGAAAGAATGACAATATAGCGACACGATGCAATAAAGTGTTGAGCCTTGATACGTCTCCGACGTATCGATAATTTCTTATGTTCCATGCCACATTATTGATGATATCTACATGTTTTATGCATACTTTATGTCATATTTATGCATTTTCCGGCACTAACCTATTAACGAGATGCCGAAGAGCCAGTTGCTGTTTTCTGCTGTTTTTGGTTTCAAAAATCCTAGTAAGGAAATATTCTCGGAATTGGACGAAATCAACGCCCAGGGGCCTATTTTTCCACGAAGCTTCCAGAAGACCGAAGATGATACGAAGTGGGGCCACGAGGCGGCCAGATGCTAGGGCGGCGCGGCCTGGCCCTTGGCCGCGCCGACCTAGTGTGTGGGCCCCTCGTGTGGCCCCCGACTCTGCCCTTCCTCCTACTTAAAGCCTTCGTCGCGAAACCCCCAGTACCGAGAGCCACGATACGGAAAACCTTCCAGAGACGCCGCCGCCGCCAATCCCATCTCGAGGGATTCAGGAGATCGCCTCCGGCACCCTGCCGGAGAGGGGAATCATCTCCCGGAGGACTCTACACCGCCATGGTCGCCTCCGGATTGATGTGTGAGTAGTTCACCCCTGTACTATGGGTCCATAGCAGTAGCTAGATGGTTGTCTTCTCCTTATGTGCTTCATTGTCGGATCTTGTGAGCTGCCTAACATGATCAAGATCATCTATCTGTAATGCTATATGTTGTGTTTGTTGGGATCCGATGGATAGAGAATACTATGTTATATTGATTATCAATCTATTACCTATGTGTTGTTTATGATCTTGCATGCTCTCTGTTATTAGTAGAGGCTCTGGCCAAGTTTTTTACTCTTAACTCCAAGAGGGAGTATTTATGCTCGATAATGGGTTCATGCCTCCATTAAATCTGGGATAGTGACAGAAAGTTCTAAGGTTGTGGATGTGCTGTTGCCACTAGGGATAAAACATTGATGCTATGTCCGAGGATGTAGTTATTGATTACATTACGCACCATACTTAATGCAATTGTCTGTTGTTTGCAACTTAATACTGGAAGGGGTTCGGATGATAACCTGAAAGTGGACTTTTTAGGCATATATGCATGCTGGATAGCGGTCTATGTACTTTGTCGTAATGCCCAATTAAAACTCACAATACTCATCATGTCATGTATGTGCATTGTCATGCCCTCTCTATTTGTCAATTGCCCAACTGTAATTTGTTCACCCAACATGCTATTTATCTTATGGGAGAGACACCTCTAGTGAACTGTGGACCCCGGTCCATTCTTTTAATCGAATACAATCTAGTGCAATACTTGTTCTACTGTTCTCTGCAAACAATCATCATTCACACTATACATCTAATCCTTTGTTACAGCAAGCCGGTGAGATTGACAACCTCACTGTTTCGTTGGGGCAAAGTACTTTGGTTGTGTTGTGCATGTTCCACGTTGGCGCCGGAATCCCTGGTGTTGCGCCGCACTACATCTCGCCGCCATCAACCTTCAACGTGCTTCTTGGCTCCTACGGGTTCGATAAACCTTGGTTTCTTACTGAGGGAAACTTACTGCTGTACGCATCACACCTTCCTCTTGGGGTTCCCAACGGACGCGTGTTGAACGAAAAGACAATACGTCATCTACGCGCATCAAGCAGAATTTCTGGCGCCGTTGCCGGGGAGATCAAGACACGCTGCAAGGGGAGTCTTCACAATCCAATCTCTTTACTTTGTTTTTGTCTTGCTTTATTTTATTTACTACTTTGTTTGCTGCACTAAAACAAAACATAAAAAAAATAGTTGCTAGTTTTACTTTATTTACTATCTCGTTTTCCATATTAAAAACACAAAAAAATTAGTTACTTGCATTTTATTTCTGTTACCATGTCTAGTTCTGCACTTGTTACTTCTTCACCTGAAGAATTAGTCTTCACTTTTAAACAAGGGGATGAAGAGAGTTTTAGAGATGCTTGGTCCAGAATTTTTACTTCTTATCGTAAAACTGAACCACAAATGACTCTAAGTTTACTCCTTAGTAACTTTTATTTTGGGCTTATGATTCGCTATAGATATGCCTTGGATGCTTTAGTGGGAGGAGATTTCCTTCATTGCAATGGGGATCAAGCTTTTAATGCCATAAAGAAGTTGGTTGCATCACATGATTCAGCTAATAACTTTGATTCAGCCCTTATTAGCATTTATAATAGATTAAACACTCTTGAGATAAGTGCATCCCGCTTGAACGAAAATTATAGCTATGTCCGTAACCATCTTGATCAAGTTTTAGTGAACTCTGAACCTTCATTATGGGATCCTACTGTTAAAATTGCTATCGGTGATCAAACTCTTCATGCCAATTGTGATATTATGTCTGAATTTTGCCTTATGCCTAAGAGTATTCATGAATCTTTGAAACTTTGGGGATTCGTCGAAGGGGGAGAAGGGATAACTCTTATTGATAACTCTGTTATAAACCCTAAGGGAATAGCCGCAGGTGTGCATACAACCATTCTTGGAAGAACAATATCCATTGATTATCTTGTTATTGAATGTGTAGGAACAGGACAAATCACACTTGGAAGATCCCTGCTGAAACTATTGGGAGCAGTCATAGATATGGGAGAAGGCACCCTGAAATTCACCTCTACACCAGGGGGAAGACATATATTCCCTAAAGCAAAGGGAAAGAAAAATAACAAGAAAGGTAAGGGCAAAGCCCAAGGTAAGGTTGATACACCATCCCTTAATAATACTTGATACACACTTTCTGCGCCTAGCTGAAAGGCGTTAAAGAAAAGCGCTTATGGGAGACAACCCATGTTTTTACTACAGTACTTTTATTTTATATTTGAGTCTTGGAAGTTGTTACTACTGTAGCAACCTCTCCTTATCTTAGTTTTATTGCATTGTTGTGCCAAGTAAAGTCTCTAATAGAAGGATGATACTAGATTTGGATTACTGCGCAGAAACAGATTTCTTTGCTGTCACGAATCTGGGTCTAATTCTCTGTAGGTAACTCAAAAAATTATGCAAATTTACGTGAGTGATCCTCAGATATGTACGCAACTTTCATAAGTTTTAAGTTTTCTCATCTGAGCAAGTCTGGTGCCTCTTAAAAATACGTCTTTACGAACTGTTCTGTTTTGACAGATTCTGCCTTTTATTTCACATTGCCTGTTTTGCTATGTTAGATGGATTTCTTTGTTCCATTAACTTTCAGTAGCTTTGTGCAATGTCTAGAAGTGTTAAGAATGATTGTGTCACCTCTGAACATGTGAAATTTTTGGTTATGCACTAATCCTCTAATGAGTTTGTTTCGAGTTTGGTGTGGAGGAAGTTTTCTAGGGTCAAGAGAGGAGGATGATACAACATGATCAAGGAGAGTGAAAGCTCTAAGCTTGGGGATGCCCCGGTGGTTCACCCCTGCATATATCAAGAAGACTCAAGCGTCTAAGCTTGGGGATGCGCAAGGCATCCCCTTCTTCATCGACAACATTATCAGGTTCCTCCCCTGAAACTATATTTTTATTCCGTCACATCTTATGTACTTTGCTTGGAGCGTCTGTTTGTTTTTGTTTTTGTGTTTTGTTTGAATAAAATGGATCCTAGCATTCATTGTGTGGGAGAGAGACACGCTCCGCTGTTGCATATGGACAAATATGTCCTTAGACTTTACTCATAGTATTCATGGCGAAAGTTTCTTCTTCGTTAAATTGTTATATGGTTGGAATTGGAAAATGATACATGTAGTAATTGCTAAAATGTTTTGGATAATGTGATACTTGGCAAATGTTGTGCTCATGTTTAAGCTCTTGCATCATATACTTTGCACCTATTAATGAAGAAATACATAGAGCATGCTAAAATTTGGTTTGCATAATTGATCTCTCTAAGGTCTAGATAATTTCTAGTATTGAGTTTGAACAACAAGGAAGACGGTGTAGAGTCTTATAATGTTTACAATATGTCTTTTATGTGAGTTTTGCTGCACCGCTTCATCCTTGTGTTTGTTTCAAATAAACCTTGCTAGCCTAAACCTTGTATCGAGAGGGAATACTTCTCATGCATCCAAAATCCTTGAGCCAACCACTATGCCATTTGTGTCCACCATACTGATAACCCACAAGTATAGGGGATCGCAGCAGTCTTCGAGGGAAGTAAAACCCAAATTTATTGATTCGACACAAGGGGAGGTAAAGAATACTTATAAGCCTTAACAACTAAGTTGTCAATTCAGCTGCACCTGGAAAAGCACTAGTAACAGGGGTGATGTGAAAGTAGCAGTGATATGAGAGCAATAGTAACAGTAACACAGCAGCAGTAGCAGTAACACAGAGGTAATGGCACGAGAAGATAGTTGATACTACTTCCAATGACATAGAGAACAAGTATATGATAATGAGAGATGGACCGGGGTTCCCAGCTATCTTCACTAGTGGCAACTCTCCAATAACAAGTGTTGGGTGAACAAATTACAGTTGGGCAATTGATAGGATTGAAATAGCATTAAGACAGAACATCAAGATTATTAATTATGTAGGCATGTTTTCCATATATAGTCGTACGTGCTCGCAATGAGAAACTTGCACAACATCTTTTGTCCTACCAGCCGGTGGCAGCCGGGCCTCAAGGGAAACTACTGGATATTAAGATACTCCTTTTAATAGAGTACCGGAGCAAAGCATTAACACTCCATGAAAACATGTGATCCTCATATCTAAGCCTTCCCCTTCAGTTGTCCCAATTTCTGTCACTTTGGGGCCTTTGGTTCCGGACATAGACATGTGCATACAACTTGTAGATACAATCTAAGCAATAAGTATAGAGCTCAAATCTAAGATCATGCCACTCGGGCCCTAGTGACAAGCATTAAGCATAACAAGATTGCAGCAACAATAACTTCACAAACTTTATAGATAGACTAATCATAATGTATCATCCATCGGATCCCAACAAACACAACACTGATTACATCAGATGGATCTCAATCATGTAAGGCAGCTCATGAGATCATTGTATTGAAGTACATGGGGGAGAGAATACCAACTAGCTACAGCTAGAACCCGTAGTCCATGGGGGAACTACTCACGGAGCATGATGGAGGCGATGGCGTTGATGGAGATGGCTTCCGGGGGCACTTCCCCATCCCGGCAGGGTGCCGGAACAGAGACTTCTGTCCCCCGAATTGGAGTTTCGCGATGGTGGCGGCGCCCCTGGAGTCTTTCTGGAGTTTCGTCAATTGGTACTGAGTTTTTAGGTCGAAAGGGGTTTTATAGGCGAAGAGGAGGTGCAAGGGGGCACCTGAGGGCGCCTCACCATAGGCTGGCGCGGGCCCAGGCTAGGCCGTGCCGCCTTATGGTGTGGTGGCCCTCTGGCCCCTCTCCGACTCTTCTTCGGTGTTCTGGAGCCTTCCGGGAAAAATAGGAGGTTTCGCGTTGATTTCGTCCAATTCCGAGAATATTGCCCGAACAGCCTTTCTGGAACCAAAAAAAGCAGAAAACAGGAACTGGCACTGTGGCATCTTGTTAATAGGTTAGTTCCGGAAAATGCATGAAATCATCATAAAGTGCAAGCAAAACATGTAAGTATTGTCATAAAACAAGCATGGAACATCAGAAATTATGGATACGTCGGAGACGTATCAGCATCCCCAAGCTTAGTTCCTGCTCGTCCCGAGCAGGTAAACGATAAAAAGAATAATTTCTGTAGTGACATGCTACTTACATAACCTTGATCATACTATTACAAAGCATATGAAATGAATGAAGTGACTCAAGGCAATGATCTATAGTTGCTAACAAATAGATAACATATAGCAAAACTTTTCATGAAGAGTACTTTCAAGACAAGCATCAAAAGTCTTGCACGAGAGTTAACTCATAAAGCAATAAATTCAGAGTAAAGGCATCGAAGCAACACAAAGGAAGATATAAGTTTCAGCAGTTGCTTTCAACTTTCAACATGCATATCTCATGGATAATTGTCAACACAAAGTAATATGATGAATGCAAATAAGCAAGTATGTAAGAATCAATGCACAGTTGACACAAGTGTTTGCTTCTAAAATGGAAGGAAGTAGGTAAACTGACTCAACATAAAGTAAAAGAAAGGCCCTTCGCAGAGGGAAGCAGGGATTAAATCATGTGCTAGAGCTTTTTAAGTTTTTGAAATCATATAGAGAGCATAAAAGTAAAGTTTTGAGAGGTGTTTGTTGTTGTCAACGAATGGTAGTGGGCACTCTAACCCCCTTGCCAGGCAGACTTTCAAAGAGCGGCTCCCATGAAGGACGTTATCTCTACCAGCAAGGTAGATCATCCCTCTTCTCTTTTGTTTACACATGTACTTTAGTTTTTATTTATGGGTGACACTCCTCCCAACCTTTGCTTACACAAGCCATGGCTAACCGAATCCTCGGGTGCCTTCCAACAATCTCATACCATGGAGGAGTGTATATTTGCAAAATTAAGTTGCTCACTGATGAATCAGAGCAAAACATGTGAAGAGAATTATTAATGAAGTTAATTAATTGGGGGCTGGGAACCCCGCGCCAGCTCTTTTTGCAAAATTATTGGATAAGCGGATGAAGCCACTAGTCCATTGGTGAAAGTTGCCCAACAAGATTGAAAGATAAAACACCACATACTTCCTCATGAGCTATAAAACATTGACACAAATAAGAGATAGTAAATTTTGAATTGTTTAAAGGTAGCACATGAAGTATTTACTTGGAATGGCAGGAAATACCACATAGTAGGTAGGTATGGTGGACACACATGGCATAGGTTTTGGCTCAAGGTTTTGGATGCACGAGAAGCATTTCCTCTCAGTACAAGGCTTTGGCTAGCAAGGTTGTTTGAAGCAAACACAAGTATGAACCGGTACAGCAAAACTTACATAAAAACATATTGCAAGCATTATAATACTCTACACTGTCTTCCTTGTTGCTTAAACACTTTTACCAGAAAATATCTAGACCTTAAGAGAGACCAATCATGCAAACCAATTTTAACAAGCTCTACAGTAGTTCCCCACTAATAGGTTTAAACTACATGATGCAAGAGATTAATCATGATCTACTTGAGAGCTCAAAACAATTGCCAAGTGTCAAATTATCCAAGACAATATGAGGCATTTTCTTTTTCCAACCAAATAACAATAAGTGCAATAGCTTCCAACTTTTGTCATTTAACATTAAAAGTAAAACGAAGAACAAGTGTTCATATGAAAAAGCGGAGCGTGTCTCTCTCCCAAACAAGGATTGCTAGGATCCGATCTTATTCAAACGAAAATAAACACACAGACGCTCCAAGTAAAGCACATAAGATGTGACCGAATAAAAATATAGTTTCAATAGAAGTGACCTGATAAGTTTCTTGAAATATGCAGGGATGAACCACGGGGGCATCCCCAAGCTTAGACTTTTCACTCTTCTTGATCATATATCATCCTCCTCTCTTGACCCTTGAAAACTTCCTTCACACCAAACTTCTCATAAACTTCATTAGAGGGGTTAGTACATAATCAAAAACTCACATGTTCAGAGGTGACACAATCATTCTTAACACTTCTGGACATTGCTCAAGGCTACTGGAAGGTAATGGAACAAAGAAATCCACCCAACACAGCGAAAGAAGCAATGCGAAATAAAAGGCAGAATCTGTCAAAACAGAACAGTCCGTAAAGATGAATTTTTAATAAATACTTCCGTTGCTCAAATCAGAAAACTCAAAACTAATAAAAGTTGTGTACATATCTGGGGAACACGCACGTAAATTGGCATATTTTTCTGAGTTACCTACAGAGAAAACAGCCCAGATTCGTGACAGATAGAAATCTGTTTCTGCGCAGAAATCCAAATCTAGTATCAACTTTCGATTAGAGGCTTCACTTGGCACAACAAAACACAAAACGAAGATAAGGAGAGGTTGCTACAGTAGTAAACAACTTACAAGACACAAATATAAAATAAAGTACTGTAGCAAAATAACACATGGGTTATCTCCCAAGAAGTTCTTTCTTTATAGCCATTAAGATGGGCTCAGCAGTTTTAATGATGCACTCGCAAGAAATAGTATTTGAAGCAAAAGAGAGCATCAAGAGGCAAATTAAAAACACATTTAAGCCTAACATGCTTCCTATGCAAAGGAATATTGTAAATAAACAAGTTCATGAAAAGCAAAGTAACAAGCATAGGAAGATAGAACAAGTGTAACTTCAAAATTTTAAGCATATAGAGAGGTGTATTAGTACCATGCAAATTTCTACAACCATATTTTCCTCTCTCATAATAATTTTCAGTAGCTTCATGAACAAACTCAACAATATAACTATCACATGCAGCATACTTTTCATGATTTCCCAACACATAATTTTTACCAAACTCAAAAATAGTGGGATCCAAACTTCCAAACTCACTTTTATCAATAATATAACAAGGTGATCGATCAATCTCAAGAGATATGGGATTCTTAGAATAAGTCAAGAACTCTCCAATCCCGTTTTCATTAGTAGTACAATTAATATTATCAAGTAACATAGGACCATCATCTAGAGCTTTATCATAAACATTTGCCAAGCAAAATTCTTTAGTACCATGCATTTCGACATCAGGCACAAACAAAGCATTATCATAAGATTTATCAAAGTAGCATGGATTATCATATATAACAGTAGCATAATTATTCTCACAAGTTTTACTCATAGGTAATATTTCAAGAGAATCCACAGGAACATAACATTCAACCTTTTTCGGTAAGCATGGAGGACAATCAAATATTGTAAGAGATAAAGAGTTACTCTCATTAGAAGGTTGGCATGGGTAGCTAATCCATTCTTCCTCCTTTTGTTCGTCGCTCTCCTCTTCTTTTTCATCCAATGAGCTTTCAGGTTCATCAATTTCCTCCTCTTTTTCATCCAATGAGCTTTCAGGTTCATCAATTTCTTCTTCCACCAGTTCCTGCAAATTGTGAGTGCATTCTTGTGCATTAATGAGTCTCTCTTTATAATCAATGATATAAGGATTATTACTGTAACTTCCATTGAAAAAATTAAGGATAGAAGAGACATAATCTTTAAGGTCCTTACAAACAACACAAGTTTCATAATTCTCAACCATGAAGGATTCTATCTCAGAGGCTCCCATAAATACGACAAATTGTTCTACCTCTTCGAACCCATAATGAATATAGCAATTCCGATTATAGCTCTTAATAAAAAAATCCTCACTAAAGCCACATTGAAATTTAAGATGTTTAGTATCCTGTTGAGAGCAACAGTTTATATCATGGCGTTGTTATCACCAGAATTTGACCAAGTCGGAAGGTGGGCCGCGATCAAGATGGGCTTGAAGATTATACATTGAAGAATATACGTGAATCGGCCTTGTGTATCAAGTTTGGGCTAGTTTGCCCGTGTATCTGTAACATAGTAGGATACGTGTCGGTTAGTTAGAGTTGGGCCCGTGCCCGGTTGGGACTATTCCCACGTTAGAAAGTCTACGGACTATAAATATGTATCTAGGGTTTATGGAATAAACAACAACCAACGTTCAACCAACACAAATCAATCTCGGCGCATCGCCAACTCCTTCGTCTCGAGGGTTTCTACCGGTAAGCGACATGCTGCCTAGATCGCATCTTGCGATCTAGGCAGCACAAGCTCCACGTTGTTCATGCGTTGCTCGTACTGAAGCCTTTTTGATGGCGAGCAACGTAGTTATCATAGATGTGTTAGGGTTAGCATAGTTCTTCGTATCATATGCTTACGTAGTGCAACCCCTGCATGTCTAGCCGCCCTTACACCTATCTTAGGTGTAGGGGCGGCACCCCGCTTGATCATAGTTTAGTAGATTCGATCCGTTACGGTTGCTCCTTGATTCTTCAAGGATTAGTTTAATATCTGCAATAGTTAGGCCTTATAAGGGGCTGGAGGATCCAGCGGCACGTAGGGTGTCGTTCGCAAGTCCTAGACAGGATGTTCCGGGGATCAACCTCGTGTTGGTTTTTAGGCCTTGTCTAGGATCGGCTTACGATCACCGTGCGTGGCCGCGAGGCCCAATCCTGAGTAGGATGTTCCGATTATGCGGTGAAAACCCCAAATCGTCGTAGATCTTATCAGCTTTATCTTGATCAAGCAGGACCACCATATATTCGTGCACCTAAATGCGAATCATGGGTGGATCGGCTCCCATGAGCCGCTTCACAGGATAACCTGAGAGCCGATCGAGGCTCGTATTTAATGTTTACGTGTATGCCATGCAGGAAACTAAGCGAGGCATCTCCATCACCTCCCTGACCAGGTATAGGTCAGGTGGCACGCCCTAGCATCAGCATCGGACGTGTGACCAGAAAGCTTTGCGGGCCGTCGCTCGGAGGGACCAGGGCCAGCCGAAGCCCTAAGTTGTTCCCGGCTCTACTGTGTTGCCTGTCGCTACCCGCCGGTGGGTTTCTGACGACAACACATTCTGGCACGCCCGGTGGGACAATTCGACGATTCGACTGTGGTGAGAGGCTGGTATGAACCCTATTTGTTTTCATTTTTGTACATATACTCATCCATGTGAGCATGCTTAGTTGGTTCATGTGAGGTATATGTCATTTAAAGAAAGTCTAGTAGTTCATGATCTCTCATGTTTAGCTCCAATCTATTAATATGAGTAGCATGTCATGGATGTTTGCTTGCATTGTTTTATTCATAAGTAGGTATGGCATTGTGGTATCCTCCTCTGAATAATTCATTTATATCGACTTGGCACATGCTCACGCATGCATATGACTGAACAAAAGTCAACTAAGCCTCGATGATTTAATTTACTTCAGAGTTCTTGTATCACTTTTATGCCTCCGTTAATTTATTTTGCCGCAAGCATGATTATGACAGTTACTGCTCTCTTGATTTGTCGCTCCCCAGTCTATTGCTAGCCTTCACTTGTACTGAGCGGGACTGCTGCTCGTGCTTCCAAATACCTGAAAACCAAGTTGTTCCAAAAGTGTCCACCATAAATACCTATGCATGGCATTTCAAACCATTCCAAGTAAATTCTCATGCGCTACCTTTAAAACCTTCAAAATGCTTCTCAATTTGTATTTATGTTTCATAGCTCACGAGGAAGTATGTGGTGTTTAGCTTCCAACCTTGTCATTTACTTTTGACGGACTCTCATATGGACTAGTGGCACATCCGCTTATCCAATAATTTTGCAAAAAGAGCTGGCAATGGGATTTCCAGTCCCGAATTAATTAACTTAAATAGACACTCCTCCATGGTTTGTGATTGATGGACGGCACCCGAAGGATTCGGTTAGCCATGGCTTGTGTAAGCAAAGGTTGGGGGGAGTGTCATCATCATAATAAAGCTAAAATAAAAAGGCACTCCTTCATGGTATGTGATTGTTGGCAGGCACCCGAGGATTCGGTTAGCCATGGTTTGTGTAAGAAAGGCTGGAAGGGGTGCCACATAAATATGCAAATAATTCATGGGAGCCGCTCTTGGGAGTCCGGTTGGCGAGGTCGTTAGTGTACCCATTACCATTCGTTGACAACAACAAACACCTCTCAAAATAATTTTACTCTTGTTTAAAAAAAATGAAAAGCTCTAGCGCATGTTAATCCCTGCTTCCCTCTGCGAAGGGTCAATCTTTTATTTTTATGTTGTGTCTCCATCCTTTCTTTGAGCACTTTCTTGAGAGCACAACTGTCTTTCTTAGTATAATATGCTTGTCTCAAAATATTATTGATTGTGGTATAACTTTGATGCTTTTATCTTTGTCAATCTCTATTTCTAGTCTTTCTATGAACCTCAGAGGTGCCTGAGCATTTATGTTTTGCTATTCAAATACAGGCAAGCGAGATACCACTTTATCATACTCTCTGATGAACATTGCAATCCTGCTTATATACATGATTCATGATGCTTATTATTGATTGTTGGTACCTCTCCATGATTGACATAGCTGTTAGATCATCTTATTTGCATGCATCTCATTATGAACTGCCTAAGTATTAGCCATAGCATGAGAATATATACATCATATGAGCAAATGTGTTCGTGAAAGTTCTTTTATCGCTCAGTTGTTAACTGAATTGCTTCAACACGACTGCGTGCGCATCGACGTCACGAAGGACGGGGTTAGGCTGGTTTTAGCCACCGGCCTGACGGTATAGCAAGAGCAAGCCTATGAATAAACGTGGCGAGGCCGATTTTTGGGATCGGCCCCAAGGAGCTATGGAGGAACATTGCAAGCCTTCATTGAGCGCTTCAATCAACGTGGAGGCCGATTCCAGCAATCGGCCAAAATTATCCTCAACATACGTTCGGCCTGTGGTCAACATTGATCTAATGGGCAGCGGTTTACGTCGGCTGATGAGAGTAAACTTTAGTCCTAATGGAGCCGATGTTCAAAGACAGTGCCTTGGCTAACTACAGAGCCGATATCCGCAGTAACCTGGCAGATTCGGCTCGGGGGGCACCTAATCGGATGAACATGTGCGATACATGCGCAGTAACATATTGGGGGCCGATAGAAAATCGGCCCGTAAAAAAAAAATTTCATGATACACAGCCGATGCACAGTCATCGACTCTAGCACAGATTACACAGCAGGGTCTACAGGTCTTCAGTTCAGCTTCAAGGCCTTCTGCTTCCATCTCTTCGATGAGCCGATCTTGGTGCCCAAACCTTCTCTTCGAGGATTTCCGACACCCTTTGGCAAGGTCGCCAGTCCAGCAGTACTGTCAGAAGCCTGTTGGTCTTTGCTCATCAAGCCGTCAGTTATTCGTCTATGACATCGGCTTTTGACGGAAGAAGAGACGATCGATGGGGGCAAGTTTAGCTGGCTCGGCATGGTGGACGATCTGAACGTCTTTATCTTTATCCTCGCCTTGACTGAGGCTCGGGGGGCAGCTAATCTGGTAGACACTCTGTTCTGGAAGCCGATTGGAAGGTCATCGGCTGGCCCGGCATCATAACCTTCTTCAAAGGCGGCGGATTGTTACAGGAGAAGACCATCAGAGCTGCTGGAAGGAACCTAAAAGGGGATCCATCATCATTGACCCGTTGTACATCAGATCTCAAAGTCGTCAGTTGGGAGGATGAAGGATGGATTGTGAGCGACCGGTGCGTTATCATCGGCTCATTGAGCAGGTCAACAAATCATTCCTAAGCTAGGACCCATGGCATTTGAGATGATTCTCTCGGTGCGGTTAAGTAAAGGGGATATGGTAGAGATTCAATGCCACAGCAGTTCCCGAGGAGATAGTTCCCAAAGAAAAATAAAACTGCCAAGTCACACGGAGAAGGTGAGAAGGCAAGGCATCATGATGAAGGATACTGCGATGGTTCTGCTCTGCTACGACATGACCCGACGAAGGAAGGACAGAGTGATTTTGGAATTATCAATTCCAAAACCAGGGGGGCATGTGTTATCACCAGAATTTGACCAAGTCGGAAGGTGGGCCGCGATCAAGATGGGCTTGAAGATTATACATTGAAGAATATACGTGAATCGGCCTTGTGTATCAAGTTTGGGCTAGTTTGCCCGTGTATCTGTAACATAGTAGGATACGTGTCGGTTAGTTAGAGTTGGGCCCGTGCCCGGTTGGGACTATTCCCACGTTAGAAAGTCTACGGACTATAAATATGTATCTAGGGTTTATGGAATAAACAACAACCAACGTTCAACCAACACAAATCAATCTCGGCGCATCGCCAACTCCTTCGTCTCGAGGGTTTCTACCGGTAAGCGACATGCTGCCTAGATCGCATCTTGCGATCTAGGCAGCACAAGCTCCACGTTGTTCATGCGTTGCTCGTACTGAAGCCTTTTTGATGGAGAGCAACGTAGTTATCATAGATGTGTTAGGGTTAGCATAGTTCTTCGTATCATATGCTTACGTAGTGCAACCCCTGCATGTCTAGCCGCCCTTACACCTATCTTAGGTGTAGGGGCGGCACCCCGCTTGATCATAGTTTAGTAGATTCGATCCGTTACGGTTGCTCCTTGATTCTTCAAGGATTAGTTTAATATCTGCAATAGTTAGGCCTTATAAGGGGCTGGAGGATCCAGCGGCACGTAGGGTGTCGTTCGCAAGTCCTAGACAGGATGTTCCGGGGATCAACCTCGTGTTGGTTTTTAGGCCTTGTCTAGGATCGGCTTACGATCACCGTGCGTGGCCGCGAGGCCCAATCCTGAGTAGGATGTTCCGATTATGCGGTGAAAACCCCAAATCGTCGTAGATCTTATCAGCTTTATCTTGATCAAGCAGGACCACCATATATTCGTGCACCTCGTACGAATCATGGGTGGATCGGCTCCCATGAGCCGATTCACAGGATAACCTGAGAGCCGATCGAGGCTCGTATTTAATGTTTACGTGTATGCCATGCAGGAAACTAAGCGAGGCATCTCCATCACCTCCCTGACCAGGTATAGGTCAGGTGGCACGCCCTAGCATCAGCATCGGACGTGTGACCAGAAAGCTTTGCGGGCCGTCGCTCGGAGGGACCAGGGCCAGCCGAAGCCCTAAGTTGTTCCCGGCTCTACTGTGTTGCCTGTCGCTACCCGCTGGTGGGTTTCTGACGACAACAGGCGTTTAAGCAAGATTTTAGCCATTGTATTCAATTTTTCTATCACAGCACTCATTACTTTACCAGTTCTTGATTCTCTATAATTATTATAACATTCTATAAGCTCCAAGTAGGTTGTTGGTTCTCCCATAACAGCAGTTTTTTAATTTTTAGATTTTTCAAATTTTTATGGATTTTTTTTTGATATATGAGAAAAGTAAAACAAGACAAAAAGAAACTAAACAAAAGTAAACTAAGCAAAATAATACTAGACAGTAATAAACTAAGCACAAATAAACTAGACAAAAGAAAACTAAGCAAAACAAAATAAAACAAAATAAAAGCAGAGAGAGAGGTAGAGTGTACTCCCCAGGTGAACTTATGAGTAGAGCTATGCCTCCCCGGCAACGGCGCCAGAAAACAGTCTTGATAACCCACAAGTATAGGGGATCGCAGCAGTCTTCGAGGGAAGTAAAACCCAAATTTATTGATTCGACACAAGGGGAGGTAAAGAATACTTATAAGCCTTAACAACTAAGTTGTCAATTCAGCTGCACCTGGAAAAGCACTAGTAACAGGGGTGATGTGAAAGTAGCAGTGATATGAGAGCAATAGTAACAGTAACACAGCAGCAGTAGAAGTAACACAGAGGTAATGGCACGAGAAGATAGTTGATACTACTTCCAATGACATAGATAACAAGTATATGATAATGAGAGATGGACCGGGGTTCCCAGCTATCTTCACTAGTGGCAACTCTCCAATAACAAGTGTTGGGTGAATAAATTACAGTTGGGCAATTGATAGGATTGAAATAGCATTAAGACAGAACATCAAGATTATTAATTATGTAGGCATGTTTTCCATATATAGTCGTACGTGCTCGCAATGAGAAACTTGCACAACATCTTTTGTCCTACCAGCCGGTGGCAGCCGTGCCTCAAGGGAAACTACTGGATATTAAGGTACTCCTTTTAATAGAGTACCGGAGCAAAGCATTAACACTCCATGAAAACATGTGATCCTCATATCTAAGCCTTCCCCTCCAGTTGTCCCAATTTCTGTCACTTTGGGGCCTTTGGTTCCGGACATAGACATGTGCATACAACTTGTAGATACAATCTAAGCAATAAGTATAGAGCTCAAATCTAAGATCATGCCACTTGGGCCCTAGTGACAAGCATTAAGCATAACAAGATTGCAGCAACAATAACTTCACAAACTTTATAGATAGACTAATCATAATGTATCATCCATCGGATCCCAACAAACACAACACCGATTACATCAGATGGATCTCAATCATGTAAGGCAGCTCATGAGATCATTGTATTGAAGTACATGGGGGAGAGAATACCAACTAGCTACAGCTAGAACCCGTAGTCCATGGGGGAACTACTCACGGAGCATGATGGAGGCGATGGCGTTGATGGAGATGGCTTCCGGGGGCACTTCCCCGTCCCGGCAGGGTGCCGGAACAGAGACTTCTGTCCCCCGAATTGGAGTTTCGCGAGGGTGGTGGCGCCCCTGGAGTCTTTCTGGAGTTTCGTCAATTGGTACTGCGTTTTTAGGTCGAAAGGGGTTTTATAGGCGAAGAGGCGGCGCAAGGGGGCACCTGAGGGCGCCTCACCATAGGCTGGCGCGGGCCCAGGCTAGGCCGCGCCGCCTTATGGTGTGGTGGCCCTCTGGCCCCTCTCCGACTCTTCTTCGGTGTTCTGGAGCCTTCCGGGAAAAATAGGAGGTTTGGCGTTGATTTCGTCCAATTCCGAGAATATTGCCCGAACAGCCTTTCTGGAACCAAAAACAGCAGAAAACAGGAACTAGCACTGTGGCATCTTGTTAATAGGTTAGTTCCGGAAAATGCATGAAATCATCATAAAGTGCAAGCAAAACATGTAAGTATTGTCATAAAACAAGCATGGAACATCAGAAATTATGGATACGTCGGAGACGTATCACATACCTACCTACTACATGGTATTTCTCCGCCATTCCAAAGTAAATTGCTTGAGTGCTACCTTTAATATTTCCATTCTTCACCTTTACAATATATAGCTCATGGGACAAATAGCTTAAAAACTATCGTGGTATTGAATATGTACTTATGCATCTTATCTCTTATAAGTTGCTTGTTGAGCGATAACCATGTTCCTGGGGACGCCATCAACTATTTCTTTGTTGAATATCATGTGAGTTGCTATGCATGTTCGTCTTGTCTGAAGTAAGAGTGATTTATCATGATCAAATGGTTTGAGCATGCATATTGTTAGAGAAGAACATTGGGCCGCTAACTAAAGCCATGATCCATGGTGGAAGTTTCAGTTTGGACAACAAACCTCAATCTCTTATGAGAATATTATCTGTTGTTGAATGCTTATGCATTAAAGAGGAGTCCATTATCTGTTGTCTATGTTGTCCCGGTATGGATGTCTAAGTTGAGAATAACCAAAAGCGAGAAATCCAATGCGAGCTTTCTCCTTAGACCTTTGTACAGCGGCATAGAGGTACCCCTTTGCGACACTCGGTTGAAACATGTGATATGCTATGATAATCCATGTAAATCCAAGCTAATTAGGACAAGGTGCGGGCACTATTGGTATACTATGCATGAGGCTTGCAACTTGTAGGATATAATTTACATAACTCATATGCTTTATTACTACCGTTGACAAAATTGTTTCTTGTTTTCAAAACCAAAGCTCTAGCACAAATATAGCAATCGATGCTTTCCTCTTTGAAGGACCTTTCTTTTACTTTTATGTTGAGTCAGTTCACCTATCTCTCTCCTCCTCAAGAAGCAAACACTTGTGTGAACTGTGCATTGATTCCTACATACTTGCATATTGCACTTGTTATATTACTTTACATTGACAATATCCATGAGATATACATGTTACAAGTTGAAAGCAACCGCTGAAACTTCATCTTCCTTTGTGTTGCTTCAATACCTTTACTTTGAATTATTGCTTTATGAGTTAACTCTTATGCAAGACTTATTGATGCTTGTCTTGAAGTACTATTCATGAAAAGTCTTTGCTTTATGATTCAATTGTTTACTCATGTCATTTACATTGTTTTGATCGCTGCATTCATTACATATGCTTACAATAGTATGATCAAGGTTATGATGGCATGTCACTCCAGAAATTATCTTTGTTATCGTTTACCTGCTCGGGACGAGCAGGAACTAAGCTTGGGGATGCTGATACGTCTCCGACGTATCGATAATTTCTTATGTTCCATGCCACATTATTGATGATATCTACATGTTTTATGCATACTTTATGTCATATTTATGCATTTTCCGACACTAACCTATTAACGAGATGCCGAAGAGCCGATTCTTTGTTTTGCTGTTTTTGGTTTCAGAAATCCTAGTAAGGAAATATTCTCGGAATTGGACGAAATCAACGCCCAGGGGCCTATTTTTCCACGAAGCTTCCAAAAGACCGAAGATGATACGAAGTGGGGCCACGAGGCGGCCAGATGCTAGGGCGGCGCGGCCTGGCCCTTGGCCGCGCCGACCTAGTGTGTGGGCCCCTCGTGTGGCCCCCGACTCTGCCCTTCTGCCTACTTAAAGCCTTCATCGCGAAACCCCCAGTACCGAGAGCCACGATACGGAAAACCTTCTAGAGACGCCGCCGCCGCCAATCCCATCTCGGGGGATTCAGGAGATCGCCTCCGGCACCCTGCCGGAGAGGGGAATCATCTCCCGGAGGACTCTACACCGCCATGGTCGCCTTCGGATTGATGTGTGAGTAGTTCACCCCTGGACTATGGGTCCATAGAAGTAGCTAGATGGTTGTCTTCTCCTTATGTGCTTCATTGTCGGATCTTGTGAGCTGCCTAACATGATCAATATCATCTATCTGTAATGCTATATGTTGTGTTTGTTGGGATCCGATGGATAGAGAATACTATGTTATGTTGATTATCAATCTATTACCTATGTGTTGTTTATGATCTTCCATGCTCTCCGTTATTAGTAGAGGCTCTGGCCAAGTTTTTACTCTTAACTCCAAGAGGGAGTATTTATGCTCGATAGTGGGTTCATGCCTCCATTAAATGCAGGACAATGGATGAAAGTTCTAAGGTTGTGGATGTGCTGTTGCCACTAGGGATAAAACATTGATGCTATGTCCGAGGATGAAGTTATTGATTACATTACGCACCATACTTAATGCAATTGTCTGTTGTTTGCAACTTAATACTGGAAGGGGTTCGGATGATAACCTGAAAGTGACTTTTTAGGCATAGATGCATGCTGGATAGCGGTCTATGTACTTTGTCGTAATGCCCAATTAAAACTCACAATACTCATCATGTCATGTATGTGCATTGTCATGCCCTCTCTATTTGTCAATTGCCCAACTGTAATTTGTTCACCCAACATGCTATTTATCTTATGGGAGAGACACCTCTAGTGAACTGTGGACCCCGGTCCATTCTTTTAATCGAATACAATCTACTGCAATACTTGTTCTACTGTTCTCTGCAAACAATCATCATCCACACTATACATCTAATCCTTTGTTACAGCAAGCCGGTGAGATTGACAACCTCACTGTTTCGTTGGGGCAAAGTACTTTGGTTGTGTTGTGCAGGTTCCACGTTGGCGCCGGAATCCCTGGTGTTGCGCCGCACTACATCTCGCCGCCATCAACCTTCAACGTGCTTCTTGGCTCCTACTGGTTCGATAAACCTTGGTTTCTTACTGAGCGAAACTTACTGCTGTACGCATCACACCTTCCTCTTGGGGTTCCCAACGGACGCGTGTTGAACGGAAAGACAATACGTCATCTACGCGCATCAAGCCTGCAACCAAGTCCAAGTCCTTGGCTGTAGCCTCGGGGGCTACTCCCATCGGGAACGCTGTTCGCGTGCCCGATGAAATTATAAAAAGTAGAAAAAAGAAGAAAAAAGGAGCATATTTCGAGTTATAGAAATAACTCTACATATACTCCCACCGGGAGAGCAATATAAGTCATCCGTTGACTCGATAAAATGTGCTATTCCAACAGCCGAATAAGCACTCGACAATATATTCTCAGAACGCCAAAAGTTGCGAATAAATTCTGAATGCCGCAAAACATTGCGAAGGTAAGACCCCAAATCCGTTCTGTGCGGAGTGGCGCCGTCTCTGACGTCGGTTTGCTACTTTTTTCCGTATCAACAGATACGAAGAAAAATCCTAACGGACGCGTTAGGTACCCGATAAATATTAATGGGACTCGACAGAATGGTAAGACCTTCAGCGGCACCTGTTTAAGTTTACACCAGTATCCCGAGATCATGTCCAGGGACGTGATTTTGAAGTAGGTTTTTGCGGATTGCCACTAGAGCAGTTAACTAGTACCTGATCCGTCAGATGAACTAGCCCCAACTACCATTATCCCTGTACAATATAGAAATTCATATGCAAAGACATCTGATGAAGTTCAGAGTTGTCGAATAAATATAAAGGTCGAGATTTTACTTGACTCTACGATTCAAATAAAATCTCGGGGGTACTGACATAGGCATCCCCAATGGGCCTGCCGAAGGTAGTACCCGGGGTTTACTGAAGGCCCACGACCAGAAGGATAAGAAGGTTTGGAAGCCCAAGGTTTTATTATGGAAAGATAGAGTTGTAATAGGAAGTGTCAATTGTAATCTTCGGGACGGGTTGGAAACCCTCCCGGACTCTGTAAACTTGTGTATTACGAAACCCTCGGCTCCAACTTGTATATAAGGGGGAGTCGAGGGACAAAGAGAGGATCGAATCATTGTTGAGCAAACCCTAGTTTTTACATCGTCGGGTACTTTTCGGCTGAAACCTTCGAGATCTACTTGCCCTCTACATCCAACGAAACCCTAGTCTACTACTCGTAGGCATTGACAAGTCGATACCTTGTCAACCGGCATCACTCATTCTTTGCATATTATGATTGCTGGATACTTGTATATACTTGTTTAGCTTCTTTAAGTGGTTTTCTAATAAGAGGGAGATGATATTTGGGGAAGTGCTGATTAAAAACAGATTCTGGATTGATACCATAAAAATTCTCAAAAACAGCCAGAACGTTATTTTGCGAAGCCAATTTTTGAGCATGTTTCCCAGGTTGTTATCTAACTTTCATTAGTTGAACACTTTTCGAGCTGGGTAGCGGAAGAATTTCTTACAAATCGATTACTGTATTGCTGTCAAGTTTGACGAATTCCTGCTGCTTTGTGTTTATGTGACTCTTCTAGTTTTCATTTTCTAGTTTTTGCTTTGTTTCTTTCCTAAAAACACAAAAAGACCAAAAATATTTCTGTTGTTTCTCTTCACCATTTGCTTATTTTGGTTTCTTGCTTTTATTTTGCTTTATTTGCTATCGTTGGTTTGCTATAAGAAAATCCAAAAAGATTTTACTTTGTTTGCTTGTTTCCTTTTGTTCTTGTTTCCAATTCGAAAACACCAAAAATATTTGCTGTTCTTCTTTGGTTTTGTAAAATTCATTATGGAGTTCAATGGTATTCGGTGGCTGGAGCGTGGTTTTCATTCCATATTATTCAAGCTACACAAGTGAAAGACAATAATGACGATCTACGACAATTCGACTGTGGTGAGAGGCTGGTATGAACTCTATTTGTTTTCATTTTTGTACATATACTCATCCATGTGAGCATGCTTAGTTGGTTCATGTGAGGTATATGTCATTTAAGAAAGTCTAGTAGTTCATGATCTCTCATGTTTAGCTCCAGTTTATTAATATGAGTAGCATGTCATAAATATTTGCTTGCATTGTTTTATTCATAAATAGGTATGACATTGTGGTATCCTCCTCTGAATAATTCATTCGAATCGACTTGGCACATGCTCACGCATGCATATGACTGAACAAAAGTCAACTAAGCCTTGATGATTTAATTTGCTTCAGAGTTCTTGTATCACTTTTATGCCTCAGTTAATTTATTTTTGCCGCAAGCATGATTATGACAGTTACTGCTCTCTTGATTCTCGCTTCCCAGTCTATTGCTAGCCTTCACTTGTACTGAGCGGGAACGCTGCTCGTGCTTCCAAACCCCTGAAAACCAAGTTATTCCAAAGTGTCCACCATAAATACCTATGCATGGCATTTCAAACCATTCCAAGTAAATTCTCATGCGCTACCTTTAAAACCTTCGAAATGCTTCTCAATTTGTGTCAATGTTTTATAGCTCATGAGGAAGTATGTGGTGTTTATCTTTCAACCTTGTCATTTACTTTTGAAAGACTTTCATAATAAGAGCTGGCAACAGGGTGCCCAGCCCCAAATTAATCAAACTAAATTCTCTTCACATGTTTTGCCCTGATTCATCAGTAAGCAACTTAATTTTGCAAATAGACACTCCTCCATGGTATGAGATTGATTGGAAGGCACCCGAGGATTCAGTTAGCCATGGCTTGTGTAAGAAAAGGTTGGGGGGAGTGTCACCCATAATAAAACTAAAGTACGTGTGTAAACAAAAGAGAAGAGGGATGATCTACCTTGCTGGTAGAAACAACGTCCTTCATGGGAGCCGCTCTTGAAAGTCTGGTTGATGAGGTAGTTGGTGTACCCATTACCATTCGTTGACAACAACAAACACCACTCAAAATAATTTTTACTCCTGTTTAAAAAAAATGAAAAGCTCTAGCGCATGTTAATCCCTGCTTCCCTCTGCGAAGGGTCAATCTTTTACTTTTATGTTGAGTCACCATCCTTTCTTTGAGCACTTTCTTGAGAGCACTACTGTCATTCTTAGTATAATATGCTTGTCCCAAAATGTGATTAATTGTGGTATAACTTTGATGCTTTTATCTTTGACAATCTCTACTTCTAGTCTTTCCATGAACTTCAGAGGTGTCTGAGCATTTATGTTTTGCTATTCAAATACGGGAAAGCGAGATACCACTTTATCATATCCTTTTATGAACATTGCAATCCTGCTGATAGACATGATTCATGATGCTTATTATTAATTTGTTGGTACCTTTCCATGACTGACATAGCTATTGGATGATCTTATTTGCATGTATCTTATTATGAATTGCCTAAGTACTTGTCCATATGTGTTCGTGAAAGTTCTTTTATCGCACTCAGTTGTTAACTGAATTGCTTGAGGACAAGCAATAAGCTAAGCTCGGGGGGAGTTGATACGTCCAAAACGTATCTACTTTCCCGAACACTTTTGCTATTGTTTTGCCTCTAATTTGTGTATTTTGGATACAACTAACATGGACTAATGCTGTTTTCAGCAGAATTGCTCTGGTGTCTCGTTTTTGTGCAGAAATTCAACTTTCAGGAAAATCCCCGGAATTTATGTCGAAGGTCTTATTTTTCCGGAAGAATTACGGAGCCAGAAGGGCAAGCCAGGTGGAGGCCCGAGGCCCCCACACACTAGGCCGGTGCGGCCCAGGAGGGGGGCGCGCCGCCCTACTGTGTGGCCGCCTCGGCAGGCCTCCGACGCCCTACTCTGGACTACTTAAGGGGTTTCGACCTAAAAAACACGGGAGAGAAGTCGAAGTCGCCAGAAACCATCCAGAACGCCGCCACCATCGCGAAACTCCGTCTCGGGACCAGAAACTCCGTTCTGGCACTCCGCCGGGACGGGGAATTGGAGGAGATCATCGCCATCATCACCACCGACGCCTCTCCATCGACCAGCCATGTTTCCCCCATCCATGTGTGAGTAATTCCCCCGCTGTAGGCTGAAGGGGATGGTAGGGATTGGATGAGATTGGTCATGTAATAGCATAAGATTGTTAGGGCATAGTGCCTAGTGTCCGTAATTGGTACTTTGATGATATTGTTGCAACTTGTTATGCTTAATGCTTGTCACTAGGGACCGAGTGCCATGATCTCAGATTTGAACATGTTATTGTTTCATGATGATATTCATTGTTTTATGATCTTACCTGTAAGTTGTATACACATGTCTCTGTCCGGAACCCGAGGCCCCGAAGTGACAGAAATCGGGACAACCGAAGGGGAAGGCAGTGATGTGAGGATCACATGTGTTCACGGAGTGTTAATGCTTTGCTCCTGTACTCTATTAAAAGGAGTGTCTTAATTTCCAGTAGATTCCCTAGAGGCCCGGCTGCCACCGGCTGGTAGGACAAAAGATGTTGTGCAAGTTTCTCATTGCGAGCACGTACGACTAAATATGGAACACATGCCTATGGATTGTTTAGTACTTGGATACCGTTTTATTATTATCTGCAAATGCCCTGCTTTGATTGTTACATGAGTTTCTCTCATCCACGCAACGCCCGTTCATCCATCCCTATGCCTACAGTATTTTAATCCTGCTGTTTACTAAAATCACTACTGCTGTCTTTGTTACACTGCTGCTGATATTTCACTATCGCTCGCTATAAATCGCATTACTAATAAACTCTTGCGAGCAAGTCTGTTTCCAGGTGCAGCTGAATTGACAACTCCGCTGTTAAGGCTTTCAAGTATTCTTTGTCTCCCCTTGTGTCGAAGCAATAAATTGGGTTTTACTTCCCTCGAAGACTGTTGCGATCCCCTATACTTGTGGGTCATCACACACCTATATGAGTCTGATTGTTAAACGTCGCAATCTATGAGAGTTGGGTGCTCTCTATTAAACTCATGAAAGGCCCTGGAGTATGACGTATAAGCTCCAAACCGCGAGGAAGTCTCGCGGCAGCCTAGTATCGGTCTAGGCTTTGTATGAAGCTAGTGCGCAGAAAACTTGTAGTTCAAGGCATAGTCCACTATCCAAGTTGCAATCTAGTGTAATATGAAGCTTTAAGTGGAAGTTCAACTTAACAGTCTCCACGACATACCGGTATATAAAACAATGTTCTGGAAACTTATTGATGAGATGTGCCAATGAGAGTTTGAGGGGGATTGCTGGAATTTGGGGCATTTGGCCTTTGGCCCATGGCCCATTATCAAATTCTGAAACTCACATGGCCCATTCCAATAATCAGTGGCAACACTAGTGGAAGCTAAAGTTTAGTCCCACATTGCTAGTTGGGAGAGAGTTGGAGTGGTATATAAGGTGGGTTGTTCTAGTCCTAGTAAGTGAGCGAGAAGAGAGAGAGCCCTCGCGCACTCCTCCTCCTCCGCCGCCCGCCTCGCCTCGCCTCGCCACGCCTCGCCACGTCACGACGCGCCACGCTGCGGGTTGCGGGAATCTCGCCGAGCCGAGCTTATCTTTTTGCTGTTTGGGAAATTAATTGTGTAATCAATTTCGAGTCATTAACGGACGCGTTACTCAGCCATTTTGCCTTCCGGTTTCTCTGGATCGTGGCTGTGCCGACTCGGACGTGGGCTGCGCCACACGACCTTCCCGAACTGCACTATATAAGCGCGGACTCCAACCCTAGTCTTAACCAGACGCATACGCGACTACCTGTTTCCAGTTCATTGCGCCGCCGCCTTCGTCTTCCTCATCCCATCCGTCGGCGTGCACCGACTGCCGGGACAGTAGGCCTCCGGAACCCTGCCTCACGTGAACCTGTACGGGTGAGGGGCAATCAGGTTTTTGGGGAGTGCTCCGGCGCGACTACTGGCATCACGACGTCGTCATCGGACGACAAGTTCCTCCACACCGACAACTTCTTCCCAGACCTCAGCGACTTCTTCGACAACCTCAACATGGGCGACAACGACGCTGCTGCGAAGTATGTGATCTTGTCGTTTCTCTTTCAGTTTCTGTTAGAGTTTCTTCTCCTAGTTTGTGTGGTAGATGCGATCAGTTTATCTTGTTTAGATATGATCTGTTCATCTACCTTACTAGTCTGCATGATTAGTTTATTTGTTAATTTCGTAGTCATGATTTATCATTTACTAGTACGAATTATTTCATATGAATATTTGCTTAAATTTCCAACAGTTCTGGAGCGCAGTAGTTTGCCTCGGGCGCGAGTGAGGGTGGATAAGAACGAAACAAAGAGGGAGAGTGTCGGGTGAGCTTAATAAATAAGGGCCGTGGCCATGCTCGACCAGACGCGGCGCTTGCTGATTGGCGGGAGTGGGCGGCGAGCACATGCAGAAGAAAATGCACAAGGATGGGAGCAGGGTCTGCGCCGGGGAGTGAAGGGGAGAGAGGAGGGGCATCTGGCGAAAAGACCGGTCGGGGGAGGGCCGGTCGACTTGGAGACAAAGTTTCCCCTGCGTGCACGCCAGGTGTTCGATGAACGGCTGGCTCACGGGGCGCGCTCGATAGCGTCCAGCAGGAAGGGGAGAAGGGTTGGATCGTGCAAGGGTTTGGTCAGGGTCAAAGATGGGAGGCTGGTGGCGCGCTAGCTCGGGCAGAGGCGACCGTTTTAAAAACGAGGCATGCCATCAGCACCCTAGGGCACAAGTGAGAGAGAGGGAGGCATGGCTACCTCCAAGGGTTTCCAGGGTGGCCAGAGGGTGTGGGGGGGTACTGCAACTCGTCCCAATGCTGGCTGGAGGGAGAGGGAGGGCTACAACAATGTTTACCATGTCCCTACCATGACATGCACGAGGCCTTCCTTTCTCTCTTCCTCTTTCTCAATCACAAATCAGCAAAAGGGGAGTGCTACAGTGATATTAGCAAGAGATATGTTAGTGTTGGAGAGGCCACGTGCAGAAGTGGTAACGCTCCATGAAGAAAATGAGATGGAGACAGATATAGCCATCCATGCCAATGCATGACATGGCCGGCCTAATCCTTGCAAGCACAAGAGGGAAAGGAGAAGTCCAACAACCATGTAGGTATGTCGTCCAAGGTCAAGTGTATGAGATGGAGAGACTACGGCCATGGTTAGATGATGTAGGTTCGCTAGAGTGGCGGAAAATAATACTAGGAAGAAGAGATGGAATAAAGATTAACGCTAAAGATGATCATGTTGCTGGTTGCTCACTTTGATGCATCAAGACCATGGGGTTGATAGCTATAGGAGAGAGGTGAATTAGGTGAGGGAGAAATAGATATGAAGGGCTCTTTGGCATTATTTTCAAAGAGACCAGAATGGGTTTTTTTAGGGATCTAATTTGAAAAGTTAAACTTGGGACAGAGGGTTTTGCGTGTAGAATGGCCCCCAAATACCATATCAGGGTAATTTTCTCAAAATAAAAAAAGAATAAGCAAGAGAAAGGCAATAAAAGATATAAGTGCCATAAACATGCATTTTCTTAAAAAGAAAGAAAAAATAAAATAATGATATAAAAATCATTCTTTGGTGGAAATGAGATGATAAACTTACCAATCTCATTCCCTTGTTTTATTTGAAGAAATAATTTGAAAAGGTTGAATAAAACTAGAAGTAGTTTTGTGGTTAAAACTAGAGAAGAAAATAAATAGGGTTTTGGAAATTTTTATTAAAATAAAGTAAGACTAAATTTGGGAAATATGATCTCAAGAGTAGATGATCACTAGATAATGTAACAATCATTTCCACACTTGGTTTTGTGAGGATTAAACTTGGGTTAAGGAAAAACAAGAGGTAAAAGTGGAATATGTGATCTTAAGTTTAAACAGTGGATATGGTACAAGATCAAGTGAAACATATGGGTTGCAAGGATAGCATGGGACATGTAAGACATTGGAGTTGTAGAGGGAGTTGGATAGATGAGATCCATGCCTTGAGTTCACCCATAACAGTTGTGGGTGCTTAGGAAACAACTGTCAAAGTTTGAAGATTTTTTTAATAGTGCCAAAAACAAGTTATTGACTTGGCTTCAAAACCACCAAGGGATTGTGGGTAGATGGGTGATCTGATCCAAAGAATTGGTAGGGTTGGGAAGTGCACACGACAAGGTAGCTCAAGGGCCAAGTGCACTGCATTATATGGAAACAGGGGTAAGTAAAGCTAGAGGCTCCGAAATTGATTCTGATAAGAGTTTTAGAACTTAGCCAAAATTTGGGTGTTGTTTTCTAGGGTACTTGGATAGGGGACAAAAGGCAGATGGATTTGGGAGCGGATCATTTTCAAAACCTGAATGCAACATGGGGTGAGCTAAAGTGCATCCCAGAGATGATCTCAAGATAGGTGCAAACATGGTTCCTCAAATGGAAGGATTTGAGTTGGTGAGTTACTAGTGATGGCGTGTAACACACACGTTCGTTGGGAACCCCAAGAGGAAGGTATGTTGCACACAGTAGCAAGTTTTCCCTCAGAAAGAAACCAAGGTTATCGAACCAGTAGGAGCCAAGAAGCACGTTGAAGGTTGATGGCGGCGAGATGTAGTGCGGCGCAACACCAGGGATTCCGGCGCCAACGTGGAACCTGCACAACACAACCAAAGTACTTTTCCCCAACGAAACAGTGAGGTTGTCAATCTCACTGACTTGCTGTAACAAAGGATTAGATGTATAGTGTGGATGATGATTGTTTGCAGAAAACAGTAGAAACAGTATTGCAGTAGATTGTATTCGATGTAAAAGAATGGACCGGGGTCCACAGTTCACTAGAGGTGTCTCTCCCATAAGAAATAGCATATTGGGTAAACAAATTATAGTTGGGCAATTGACAAATAGAGAGGGCATGACAATGCACATACATGACATGATGAGTATTGTGAGATTTAATTGGGCATTACGACAAAGTACATAGACCGCTATCCAGCATGCATCTATGCCTAAAAAGTCCACTTTCAGGTTATCATCCGAACCCCTTCCGGTATTAAGTTGCAAGCAACAGACAATTGCATTAAGTATGGTGCGTAATGTAATCAATAACTATATCCTCGAACATAGCATCAATGTTTTATCCCTAGTAGCAACAGCACATCCACAACCTTAGAACTTTACATCCTTGTCCCAGATTTAATGGAGGCATGAACCCACTATCGAGCATAAATACTCCCTCTTGGAGTTACTAGCAAAAACTTGGCCAGAGCCTCTACTAACAACGGAGAGCATGCAAGATCATAAACAACACATAGATTGATAATCAACATAACATAGTATTCTCTATTCATCGGATCCCAACAAACACACATGTAGCATTACAGATAGATGATCTTGATCATGATAGGCAGCTCACAAGATCAGACAATGATAGCACAATGGGGAGAAGACAACCATCTAGCTACTGCTATGGACCCATAGTCCAGGGGTGAACTACTCACACATCAATCCGGAGGCGACCATGGCGGTGTAGAGTCCTCCGGGAGATGATTCCCCTCTCCGGCAGGGTGCCGGAGGTGATCTCCAGAATCCCCCGAGATGGGATTGGCGGCGACGGCGTCTCAGTATGTTTTCTCGTATCGTGGCTCTCGGTACTGGGGGTTTCGCGACGAAGGCTATTTGTAGGCGGAAGGGTAGGTCAGGGGGGCGCCCGAGGGGCCCACACCATAGGTCGGCGCGGCCAGGGCCTGGGCCGCGCCGCCCTGGTGTGTCGCCACCTCGTGGCCCCACTTCATCTCTCCCTCGGACTTCTGGAAGCTTCGTGGAAAAATAGGACCCTGGGCGTTGATTTCGTCCAATTCCGAGAATATTTCCTTACTAGGATTTCTGAAACCAAAAACAGCAGAAAACAGCAACTGGCTCTTCGGCATCTCGTTAATAGGTTAGTGCCGGAAAATGCATAATAATGACATATAATGTGTATAAAACATGTGAGTATCATCATAAAAGTAGCATGGAACATAAGAAATTATAGATACGTTTGAGACGTATCAAGCGTCCCCAAGCTTAGTTCCTACTAGTCCCGAGTAGGTAAACGATAACAAAGATAATTTCTTAAGTGACAATGCTACCAACATAATCTTGATCATACTATTGTAAGCACATGTAATGAATGCAGCGATCAAAACAATGGTAAATGACATGAGTAAACAACTGAATCATAAAGCAAAGACTTTTCATGAATAGTACTTAAAGACAAGCATCCATAAGTCTTGCATAAGAGTTAACTCATAAAGCAATAATTCAAAGTAGAAAGCATTGAAGCAACACAAAGGAAGATTAAGTTTCAGCGGTTGCTTTCAACTTGTAACATGTATATCTCATGGATATTGTCAATGTAAAGTAATATAACAAGTGCAATATGCAAGTATGTAGGAATCAATGCACAGTTCACACAAGTGTTTGCTTCTTAAGGTGGAGAGAAATAGGTGAACTGACTCAACATAAAAGTAAAAGAATGCTCCTTCAAAAAGGAAAGCATCGATTGCTATATTTGTGCTAGAGCTTTTATTTTGAAAACAAGAAACAATTTTGTCAACGGTAGTAATAAAGCATATGAGTTATGTAAATTATATCCTACAAGTTGCAAGTCTCATGCATAGTATACTAATAGTGCCCGCACCTTGTCCTAATTAGCTTGGATTTACATGGATTATCACAGCATAGCACATGTTTCAACCAAGTGTCACAATGGGGTACCTCTATGCCGCCTGTACAAAGGTCTAAGGAGAAAGCTCGCATTGGATTTCTCGCTTTTGGTTATTCTCAAATTAGACATCCATACCGGGACAACATAGATAACAGATAATGGACTCCTCTTTTAATGCATAAGCATTCAACAACAGATAATATTCTCATAAGAGATTGAGGTTTGTTGTCCAAACTGAAACTTCCACCATGGATCATGGCTTTAGTTAGCGGCCCAATGTTCTTCTCTAACAATATGCATACTCAAACTATTTGATCATGATAAATCACTCTTACTTCAGACAAGACGAACATGCATAGCAACTCACATGATATTCAACAAAGAAATAGTTGATGGCGTCCCCAGGAACATGGTTATCGCACAACAAGCAACTTAATAAGAGATAAAGTGCATAAGTACATATTCAATACCACAATAGTTTTTTAAACTATTTGTCCCATGAGCTATATATTGTAAAGATAAAGAATGGAAATTTTAAAGGTAGCACTCAAGCAATTTACTTTGGAATGGCGGAGAAATACCATGTGGTAGGTAGGTATGGTGGACACAAATGGCATAGTGGTTGGCTCAAGGATTTTGGATGCATGAGAAGTATTCCCTCTCGATACAAGGTTTAGGCTAGCAAGGTTATTTGAAACAAACACAAGGATGAAGCGGTACAGCAAAACTCACATAAAAGACATATTGTAAACATTATAAGACTCTATACCGTCTTCCTTGTTGTTCAAACTCAATACTAGAAATTATCTAGACCTTAGAGAAACCAAACATGCAAATCAGATTTTAGCATGCTCTATGTATTTCTTCATTAATGGGTGCAAAGTATATGATGCAAGAGCTTAAACATGAGCACAACAATTGCCAAGTATCACATTATTCAAGATGTTATACCAATTACCACATATATCATTTTCCAATTCCAACCATATAACAATTTAACGAAGAAGAAACTTTCGCCATGAATACTATGAGTAAAGCTAAGGACATATTTGTCCATATGCAACAGCGGAGCGTGTCTCTCTCCCATACAATGAATGCTAGGATCCATTTTATTCAAACAAAACAAAAATGAAAACAAACATACGCTCCAAGCAAAGTACATAAGGTGTGACGGAATAAAAATATAGTTTCACTAGAGGAACCTGATAGTGCTGTCGATGAAGAAGGGGATGCCTTGGGCATCCCCAAGCTTAGACACTTGAGTCTTCTTGATATATGCAGGGGTGAACCACCGGGGCATCCCCAAGCTTAGAGCTTTCACTCTCCTTGATCATGTTGTATCATCCTCCTCTCTTGATCCTTGAAAACTTCCTCCACACCAAACTCAAAGCAACTCATTAGAGGGTTAGTGCACAATTAAAATTCACATATTCAGAGGTGACACAATCATTCTTTATACTTCTGGACATTGCACAAAGCTACTGAAAGTCAATGGAATCGAAAAATCCATCTAACATATCAAAACAGGCAATGCAAAATAAAAGGCAGAATCTGTCAAAACAGAACAGTTCGTAAAGACGAATTTTTAACATGCACCAGACTTGCTCAGATGAAAAAACTCAAAACTAATGAAAGTTGCGTACATATCTGAGGATCACTCACGTAAATTGGCATAATTTTCTGAGTTACCTACAGAGAATTAGACCCAAATTCGTGACATCAAAGAAAACTGTTTCTGCGCAGTAATCCAAATCTAGTATCATACTTCTATTAGAGACTTTACTTGGCACAGCAATGCAATAAAACTAAGATAAGGAGAGGTTGCTACAGTAGTAAACAACTTCCAAGACTCAAATATAAAACAAAAATACTGTAGTAAAAACATGGGTTGTCTCCCATAAGCGCTTTTCTTTAACGCCTTTCAGCTAGGCGCAGAAAGTGTATATCAAGTATTATCAAGAGATGAAGCATCAACATCATAATTTGTTCTAATAATAGAATGAAAAGGTAACTTCATTCTCTTTCTAGGGAAGTGTTCCATACCTTTCTTGAGAGGAAATTTAATATTACCTTCCTTCATATCAATGGTAGCACCAACAGTTCGAAGAAAAGGCCTTCCCAATATAATGGGACAAGATGCATTGCATTCAATATCCAAGACAACAAAATCAACGGGGACAAGGTTATTGTTAACGGTAATGCGAACATTATCAACTCTCCCCAAAGGTTTCTTTATAGCATTATCAACAAGATTAATATCCAAATAACAATTTTTCAATGGTGGCAAGTCAAGCATATTATAAATTTTCTTAGACATAACAGAAATACTCGCACCAAGATCACATAAAGCATTACAACCAAAGTCATTGACCTTCATCTTAATGATGGGCTCCCAACCATCCTCTAGCTTCCTAGGAATAGAAGTTTCGCGTTCTAGTTTCTCTTCTCTAGCTTTTATGAGAGCATTTGTAATATGTTTCGTGAAAGCCAAATTTATAGCACTAGCATTAGGACTCTTAGCAAGTTTTTGTAAGAACTTTATAACTTCAGAGATATGACAATCATCAAAATCCAAACCATTATGATCTAAAGCAATGGGATCATTGTCCCCAATGTTGGAAAAAATTTCAGCAGTTTTATCACAGTGATTTAAATAGCTTTTTTAGCAGTTTCAGGCAGTTTTGCTCGCTTTGCATTAGGAGTAGAAACATTGCTAACACCAATTATTTTACCATTAATAGTAGGAGGTGCAGCAACATGTGTAGCATTAGCATTGCTAGTGGTGGTAATAGTCCAAACTTTAGCTACATTATTCTCTTTAGCTAGTTTTTCATTTTCTTCTCTTTCCCACCTAGCATGCAATTCAGCCATTAATCTTATATTCTCATTAATTCTAACTTGGATGGCATTTGCTGTAGTAACAATTTTATTTTCATTATCCCTATTAGGCATAACTTTCAATTTCAAAAGATCAACATCAGCAGCAAGACTATCAACTTTAGAAGCAAGTATATCAATTTTCCCAAGCTTTTCTTCAACAGATTTGTTAAAAGTAGTTTGTGTACTAATAAATTCTTTAAGCATGACTTCAAGACCAGAGGGTGTATTCCTATTATTGTTGTAAGAATTCCCATAAGAATTACCATAGCCGTTGCCATTATTATAAGGATATGGCCTATAGTTGTTACTAGAATTGTTCCGGTAAGCATTGTTGTTGAAATTATTATTTTTAATGTAGTTTACATCAACATGTTCTTCTTGTGCAACCAATGAAGTTAACGGAACATTATTAGGATCAATATTTGTCCTATCATTCACAAGCATAGACATAATAGCATCAATCTTATCATTCAAGGAAGAGGTTTCTTCGACAGAATTTACCTTCTTACCTTGTGGAGCTCTTTCCGTGTGCCATTCAGAGTAATTAATCATCATATTATCAAGAAGCTTTGTTGCTTCACCAAGAGTGATGGACATAAAGGTACCTCCAGCAGCTGAATCCAATAGGTTCCTTGAAGAAAAATTCAGTCCTGCATAAAAGGTTTGGATGATCATCCAAGTAGTCAGTCCATGGGTTGGGCAATTTTTAACCAAAGATTTCATTCTTTCCCATGCTTGTGAAACATGCTCAGTATCTAACTGTTTAAAATTCATTATGCTACTCCTCAAAGATATAATTTTAGCAGGGGGATAATATCTACCAATAAAAGCATCCTTGCATTTAGTCTATGAATCAATACTATTCTTAGGCAGAGATAGCAACCAATCTTTAGCTCTTCCTCTTAATGAGAAAGGAAACAATTTTAACTTTATAATGTCACCATCTACATCTTTATACTTTTGCATTTCACAAAGTTCAACAAAATTATTGAGATGGGCAGCAACATCATCAGAACTAACACCAGAAAATTGCTCTCGCATAACAAGATTTAGTAAAGCAGGTTTAATTTCAAAGAATTCCGCTGTAGTAGCGGGTGGAGCAATAGGTGTGCATAAGAAATCATTATTATTTGTAGTTGTGAAGTCACACAACTTAGTATTTTCAGGAGTACCCATTTTAGTAACAGTAAATAAAGTAAACTAGATAAAGTAAATGCAAGTAACTAATTTTTTTGTGTTTTTGATATAGCAAACAAGATAGTAAATAAAGAAAAACTAGCAACTAATTTTTTTGTATTTTGATTTAGTGCAGCAAACAAAGTAGTAAATAAAAGTAAAGCAAGACAAAAACAAAGTAAAGAGATTGGATTGTGAAGACTCCCCTTGCAGCGTGTCTTGATCTCCCCGGCAACGGCGCCAGAAAAAGAGCTTGACTGCCTACAACTGGCGCGTGGTTGACGAGGGAGGAAATCCCTGTATTGTAGCTTTTTGTTCCCCGGCAACGGCGCCAGAAAAAGAGCTTGAAGGCGTGTAACACACACGTTCGTTGGGAACCCCAAGAGGAAGGTATATTGCACAAAGTAGCAAGTTTTCCCTCAGAAAGAAACCAAGGTTATCGAACCAGTAGGAGCCAAGAAGCACGTTGAAGGTTGATGGCGGCGAGATGTAGTGCGGCGCAACACCAGGGATTCCGGCGCCAACGTGGAACCTGCACAACACAACCAAAGTATTTTGCCCCAACGAAACAGTGAGGTTGTCAATCTCACCGGCTTGCTGTAACAAAGGATTAGATGTATAGTGTGGATGATGATTGTTTGCAGAAAACAGTAGAAACAGTATTGCAGTAGATTGTATTCGATGTAAAAGAATGGACCGGGGTCCACAGTTCACTAGAGGTGCCTCTCCCATAAGAAATAGCATATTGGGTAAACAAATTACAGTTGGGCAATTGACAAATAGAGAGGGCATGACAATGCACATACATGACATGATGAGTATTGTGAGATTTAATTGGGCATTACGACAAAGTACATAGACCGCTATCCAGCATGCATCTATGCCTAAAAAGTCCACTTTCAGGTTATCATCCGAACCCCTTCCGGTATTAAGTTGCAAGCAACAGACAATTGCATTAAGTATGGTGCGTAATGTAATCAATAACTATATCCTCGAACATAGCATCAATGTTTTATCCCTAGTAGCAACAGCACATCCACAACCTTAGAACTTTCTGTCAGTGTCCCAGATTTAATGGAGGCATGAACCCACTATCGAGCATAAATACTCCCTCTTGGAGTTACTAGCAAAAACTTGGCCAGAGCCTCTACTAACAACGGAGAGCATGCAAGATCATAAACAACACATAGATTGATAATCAACATAACATAGTATTCTCTATTCATCGGATCCCAACAAACACACATGTAGCATTACAGATAGATGATCTTGATCATGATAGGCAGCTCACAAGATCAGACAATGATAGCACAATGGGGAGAAGACAACCATCTAGCTACTGCTATGGAACCATAGTCCAGGGGTGAACTACTCACACATCAATCCGGAGGCGACCATGGCGGTGTAGAGTCCTCCGGGAGATGATTCCCCTCTCCGGCAGGGTGCCGGAGGTGATCTCCAGAATCCCCCGAGATGGGATTGGCGGCGGCGGCGTCTCAGTATGTTTTCTCGTATCGTGGCTCTGCATCGGGGTTTCGCGACGAAGGCTATTTGTAGGCGGAAGGGTAGGTCAGGGGGCCGCCCGAGGGGCCCACACCATAGGTCGGCGCGGCCAGGGCCTGGGCCGCGCCGCCCTGGTGTGTCGCCACCTCGTGGCCCCACTTCGTCTCTCCCTCGGACTTCTGGAAGCTTCGTGGAAAAATAGGACCCTGGGCGTTGATTTCGTCCAATTCTGAGAATATTTCCTTACTAGGATTTCTGAAACCAAAAACAGCAGAAAACAAAGAATCGGCTCTTCGGCATCTCGTTAATAGGTTAGTGCCGGAAAATGCATAATAATGACATATAATGTGTATAAAACATGTGAGTATCATCATAAAAGTAGCATGGAACATAAGAAATTATAGATACGTTTGAGACGTATCAACTAGCTAGCTGGTTTTACCTCTAGATGAGTTTTGCTTTGAGGTAGCTTAAGACAATCTTCTAGCAAGCAGATCAAGGCAATTCATCTAAACAAACAACGCAAGGTAATTCACTTAACAAGCAAATCAACACAAATCATCTCATCAAACTATTTAGAAAAAGTTTTTGTTCTCCTGATTTTTGCACTCTAGACATGTAAATGATGTTGCAAAAGTTGGGGCGTTACATTCACACAACTCGGTGCTTGGTAAGTTGTGGCAACTTCCTCCATCGATGATAACTTTGATGGACTTTCGTCCAATACCAGCACGGGTTTGGAAGATGTTGAACCGTTGGTTTTCTATAGCTTGCGATTATGTAGTCAACACCCTTGTGACCACAAGTGAAGGAGTTGGGTTGTTGTGGGTATACTTCATGGGTATGCCAACGACATGGGTATGCACATCGAGCCTACCAGCATTCTCCCGTTCATCTCACTTGTAAGTCGGGGGCCGCCGAACATGAACGCCGCGACAATCACCGCGCTTGTCGACCGGTGGAGGCCGGAGACGCACACCATCCACTTGAGGGCCGGCGAGATGACCCCTACTCTTCAGGATGTTTCCATGATACTTGTTCTTCCTATTCAGGGCGAGCCACTGTGTATGAACACATCTTCTGATGGATGGCGCGAGCAGATGGAAGGGCTTATTGGCATGGCTCCTCCGAAGCCACCAAATAAAAAAGATAGAGCTCCCGCCGGCGCAAATTACAAGTGGATCAAGAATAACTTTGGTCGATGCCCCGTTGGGGCCAACGAGGACACTGTCAGGGTATACACCCGAGTGTATTTGTGGTATGTCATTTCCAGGACTTTCTTTGCTGACAGTGGTGGGAAGTTGGCTCATTGGTGTTGGCTCAAGGCGCTGACGGTGTTGGAGCACCAGTGGAGTTGGGGAACAACGACACTTGCCTACCGTACCGTTAGGTAATGGGGAGGTTTAGACACAAGAAATTATGAGCAGGGATAAACTTCACACCGACTAGTCTGAAGACAGCTACCACACACAAACAACAACATGAAAGAGTTTGTCCTAAGGTAAGCAATAAAGCCTTATATCGCAAGGCCATCGTTAATTATTGTATCTAAAAGGTGAGCCATTAGGAATAGTGGGGCACCACGGTCTGGAGTTGAAGACGAAAGGCATCTCAATGATTTTGTTGTAATTTCCTTTTTGTTGAGGTGTTTTGTACTATTTGACATTTCTTTTAATGTCAGGTCATTTTTTTCGCAAAAAAAAGAATAGTGAGAATACATGGGTAATAATTTTGGAATCAAAGAACATGGAAATTTAATAAAAAATTGGAATCCAAGAACATCTAGAGGTGGAACGTCATTCGTATATATAGGATATATAAGACTTTGTAATAATTGATAGATGCCAATATTTTCTTAATCAATGGACAATCTCTTTTGTCAAAAAAGCCGAAGAATTTTCTACTGAAAAATGCCATATTATCATGACAAGTTTCTTTATTCAGTTTGGTATCCACATGTTGTATTATGCACTCAATCACTACTTGCAATAGACAAAACAAAAAAAAAATCTATTGTAGATCATGCCTTTTCATCTCTAGATGATGTTGGACTAATGGTTAACGACAAGGAGGTGTTCAATTGCATGGCGGTTGACCATTTAGTTGCTCCGAAAACCCTCACAATCCTACCATCTTTCTCTTTCCACTCAAGTGGCGATGTTTGGTTATGGCCGATGGGACAAGGAGGCGTGTCTCCATGGTTGACTCCTCGGTGTAGAGTGAATATATGCCCATAACCGCGAAGAAGGTGAAAAAAGCACAAAGGAGGAGAGAACATACCATTGATGGTGACTAGTGGGATGGACGTACCTTGGGCTCGTCATGGGTTGCTAGTATTATTGATGTAAATTAGTATTTTATTTCAGTGTGAGGCGGTTTGATAATGCAACATGGTGTGAATGTGATGTCCTTAATATTAGGTTTTTTGTACAACTGTGTGGGGGGTGATGATGGGTCGCTTAAAATGTTTTGGGCTAATAGGCTCTGGGTACATCGGTCTGGGCTAGCAAGGTGGTGACGTCGCACCATCCTGTTGGGCTGGGCTGGGCTGCTCGTGCCGTGGCCGCATTGGGCTTGGGCAGTCCCTCCGTCCGCGGCGCACACGTCTCCTCTTGTTGTCCGGCACGGCTTCTTCCACCCGTAGATTGATTTTCCATCCAACCGGGTCCCTTCCGTTCCACGCCAAGTATCTCTCTCACGCCCACGGTGAGCTGCCAACTCCAATTCTCTTTCTCGTTTCTATCGTCCAACTCCAACTCTAGGGTTTTACTTTCATCTACCTCGCCCCGCCGCATTGCTGCTGCTGCTACTCTACTTGCCGGTTCCCTCCCCCAAACCCTAACGGAAAGCCCTCTTCAGATTCAGGTCCGCCCACCCCCGCCGTCGTCCATGGCGCTGCAGTACGTGGAGGCGCAGCGGCTGGCGCGGCCGGACCTCGCCGACTGGTACGCCGACCTCGCCGACCTCTACCAGCGCAAGCTCTGGCACCAGCTCACCCTCAAGCTGGACCAGTTCCTCCAGATCCCGCTCGCCCAGGTACCTACCCCCAATCTCCACTTCACCCGATGCAGATGTAGGTACTCCTTAGATGCGGCGTCAGTCGCCACGCGTCCACTCATGTGCCCGTCACGCTATAATTCGATTTATTACAGCGCTAATTAGAACCGACTGATTTTGTTTGTCTTCACGGCAATTCGCGCCTGTTTCGTCTGCTACTCATGTGCCTGCTAGGCTACTATAATTCGATCTAGAGCGCTGATTAGAACTGACTAGTTTTTTTTTTTGTCTCCACGGCAATTCGCCTGCTACGCATGTGTCTGCTAGGCTATAGTTCGATCTAGAGTTCTAACTAGAACTGACTGGTTTTTGTCTCTACGGCAATTGCCCTGTTGTTTCTTCTGCAGACGGGCGACACGCTCATACAGCTCTACACCAACTTCATCGCCGACTTCGAGACCAAGATCAACCTGCTCAAGCTGGCCCAGTTCGCCGTGGTGGCCTCGCGCCAGTACGCCGACAAGGGGGCCGCCGTCGCCTTCCTCGAGGGGGTGATCGCCAAGCTCCGCGAGACGAGGGAGCTGCGCATCGACGAGCCCATCCTCCATGTCAAGATGCAGATCGCCGCCATCCACCTCGACAAGGGGACCCACAAGGACTGCAAGAACCTCCTCGAGGAAGGCAAGGCCACCCTCGACGGCATGACCGACGTCGACCCCACCGTCCACGCCAGCTTCTACTGGATCTCCTCGCAGTACCACAAGTCGCTCCAGGAGTTTGCAGAGTTCTACAAGAACGCGCTGCTCTTCCTCGCCTACACCACTGTCGGCACTCTCTCGGAGCCGTTCAAACTGGTCAGTTTTTCTCAGTTAACAACAACACCAATCGTAGTACAGAAGAAACCATTTTATCGAGTTCATATTTGTTTTAGTTTGAAGTCTGCCAGGGATGTTAATTCTACTGATGTTTAATACATATTGGCTTGCAACAGGACCTGGCATTCGATCTCTCTCTTGCAGCGTTGCTGGGGGACAACATCTACAACTTTGGGGAGTTGTTAGCTCACCCTATTGTAAGTATCTCTTGCCCTTTTTGTTTGCCAAATCAAGCATTGCGTGCTTGTGCATGATTTTCTTGTTCCCTGCCCCCATTATTGATGCGTTGGTAGTTTGTACTGCTTATGTCATCTGTTCCACTTGCTTCTGGATGCTGTTACATGTATCTTCCTGCATACTAGATCATCCTGACTGCCAAATAACAATTAATTTTGAATTCTACCCTTCAAGTAGCAAATGATGGATTTGGAGTTGCACCGTAACCGTGTGCCTTACATAGTCACATATTCAAATACTAGCACTATTAGTTGTTGAGTTATCATTGGCAACTGCGTCAATTGGTCTATGCAGTTACAGGCAAGCAATAATCTAAGCTGTGGAAAAGTTTGACAAAATAGTTGTGAAGTGTTTGTTTACAAATATACATGCACAATATTTACTTATCTACCAATATTTACTTATCTACCATGACTGTCAGTACAAAGAGTTCTTTTGGTTTGCGTAAATGTAGCAAACTAGGGAGAACCTTTTAGTTGGGCATGTAATTTGGATATACCACTACTATCACCGTGCAAGACTAGCTGACTCAAAAGAACATTAACACTGTTTCATCTAGATTTGAGTTAAACTTACTTACCTGAATGAAACTTCTTACGCCTGAATGTTGAAATTGCTCTTATTTGTAGATCAATAGTCTTACTGGGACCAAGGTGGAGTGGGTCTATCACATGTTGGAAGCATTTAACACAGGCAACCTAGTTCTTTATCAGGAGCTTTGCAGAGTCCACAATGCTGCTCTTAGTGCACAGCCTGCATTGGTGCAGAATGAACAAAAGTTGCTTGAGAAGATCAATATTCTGTGCCTGATGGAGATAATCTTTAGGTACTATTTCTGGGCCAGTACTTTTCAATATCGCCTCCATTTCCTATGTGTTTTTTACTAATGTTTTGTATTATTTGGCATTCTGTAGCCGGCCATCAGAAGATAGAACTATCCCATTAACTGTTATTGCTGAGCAGACCAAGCTTTCAATCAGTGAAGTGGAGTGTCTCCTTATGAAGAGCCTCTCGGTAATTCTACGTCCTACATTCTTCTGCCTCAAGATTTCCTTTTCATGTTCACTGAAACTTTCCTTCTGGATGTACCAGGTTTACATGTTCTTTGTGTATTTTGTCATATATAAATACCTCTTGTCTTATGCTTTAAGTATTTTGTGGTTGTGGAGTCAAAACCCAACTCATGTTTAGATGGTCAGTTGTTGTGGAATAGCAACGGTTTTAGTAGCTTGTGATGTGTGTCTTGATCAGTTCTTCTCTTCGCTTGTGATGTACTCCCTACGTTCCAAAATAATCAATGTGCTAGATTTGTCCTCAGTGAAACTTCTCTAAGTTTGGCCAAAGTCATTATAAAAAAATGTTTCAATATCCACAGCATCAAATCTATGGAGTATGAAATTTCATTGTATGATTAATGTAATAAAACTAAATTTGTGTTTTTGACGTTGATGTACTTTTCTACAAACTTGGTCAAACTTAAACTATTTTGACTTAGGACAAAACTAGAACGTTGATTATTTTGGAACAGAGGGAGTACTATTTAGGGTTTATTAAAAAAAACTCCCTCTGACCCAAATTAATTGACATAGTATATGGTTGCGTCAATTAATTTGGGCCGGAGGGAGTATTGAATTTTGATTGCAAATGCTTATAGTGTCTGTCTATTGTCTCATTACTTACCATCTGTTTCAGAATGATTGATGCTCACATCTGTTCCAGTGTTTGCTTCTAAAGTCTGTGTATCACATATCCACATGAAAATTTACATATTTCTTCTTTATTGTAGGTTCATCTTATTGAAGGAATAATCGATGAAGTTGAAAGCACCGTGCATGTCTCATGGGTACAACCCAGAGTACTTGGAATCACACAGGTGAAGGCATTGCGTGAGCGTCTCGACTCATGGATCGGGAAAGTGCACACCACGCTGTTGTCAGTTGAGGCTGAAACCCCTGATCTCGTTGCGGCATAACTTGGCAAAAAGCTTTTGCAATACGTTTTGTCGCTTTGGTTGTCAAGCAAGCAGCGGTGTAAAAGGAGAGATGTTCTGGCTGTGATCACTATTGAGAACCTGTTTGCCTTGGGCATCCTATTGATCTAGACTTGTGAACTCTTCGTTATCCTCCCAAGTCTTTACGTTGCAGGTTTCAATGTTGACAAAGTATCACGGATTGAAAATGCCATACTGGTAGGGGGTGTCCCTGTAGTTTTTTCAGTCGAATTTTACAATGTAATCAAGCGGATTGTCTTTATTTATCTTTCTCTTGTGTTACGTTAGACATGAATGCAGGAAAATCTTTGATTTTCGTGTTCTTTGAATAGCTGTGCCTAACTTTGAGCCTTGTTACTTCTGGTATGGTTTGGCTTTGCTACGGTTTCCTCAGTTGGTATTGATTCCTGAACCTATTCTGAAGCTATCGTGCTCTGCAAGCTTTCAACCAAATGCATTGCTACATCCTCAGGGGTTCAGCAATCAACAAATTCGATATGATTTACTCCCTCCATCCCATGAATTTTGTTTCAATTTTGTCTAAATTTGTGTTTATCTACAAATTATATAGCGTCTAGATACACATATATTTAGATAAGAGATATGAGAAGATTCATGGGAGGGAAGGGAGTACAATGTCCGTCTGAAATCTTGTCTGGTATGGCTTATTTTGTATATTTCATTCATATCCCTCATTGAGTCTATGAGTAGAGCACTCATAAACAAGGTTGATAGTAGGCAATAACTATGTGGTGATTATTACTATAGCATGCATAACACATTAATATAGTTTGGAATAGGAAAATGATCAGATTCCCCCGGGGGATCGTAACGTTCCGAACCCCCGCCTTGCCTGTGCGCCGCGTGGCCTGTCCACGTCATGGGGCCCACCAAGACTGACGACCTTTAACGTCTTCTTCCTCCTCCACTCATTCCGGATCCCCTTTTTGCCTTTCTCTCTCCAACTCTCTGCCCATAACCACACCGTGATGGGAGGATCAGGCGCCGGAGATCCTGCCGCCAATGGCCGGCCGCCGCCGAGCTTCGTGGCCCACGGCGCCGCTGCTGCGCGCTACTTACATCGCTGACCGGCCGCCGCCGCTGCGCTTCATGGCCCAGCGCCGGCTGCTGCGCGTGCTGCGACGTTGCGGCATGCCGTCGCCGTTGGGAGCTCGACCGCCTCGCCGCGGGAAGCTCGGCCGCCTCGCCGCCTAGAGCTAGCCCACCTCGTCGCCTGGAGCTCGTCGCGCTTCGCCGTTTCGATGCAATGAAGGGAGGGCCATGCTCGCCGCGGAGCTCCGGCTGGCCCCGAATCCCTCCGACGACGACGACCACCGCTGCATCCTATGCGCCCTTGTTCGCCCCCACGCCGAGCTCCGCCCTTGGCCGCTATCTTCGCCGACCTCCTCCCCTGCAACCATTCGTGAGCAGAGGTTGCCCCAAGGTCTACGGGTGCTACAAGCACCTCCATGTGTTGGCCTATCGCGTCTCTAGGGGCTTGCTGGCCGTGCGTGGCACCGCTACCTTTAGGCACCTCGCGTTGCTGCTGGCTAAGGCCTACGTTGCTACCTTGGTCATATGGAGTTGCTGCCTCGGGCGGGCGGCATTGCTGTAAAGGGCGGTGGCGGTTGATACAAATTTTCTGGCGAAGTCTCCGTCAATTTTTTCGTTCTGTAGATTCTGCTACATGTGAACATTTTTTTGCTATAACCGTTATATGGTTTTGCTATGTTAGTGTATATATTTTGTTACTAAGTATTCCGGTGAAGTCTGTTTTCATACAATAGCAATGACCTCGCCGCAAACATTGTAAAAAATGATGTGATGCTATATTATTTTTGCTATATTTGTTTTGTTGTTTTGCTACTTTAGTATAGAAATTTTGCTAAGAGGTCTCCGGCGGTGTCTCTGGTGAGGTTCTCCGGCGAGGCCGTCATCAATGTCTCCGACGATTATTTTTTTTGCTACATTAGCAAAAAAAAATTGCTACGTGGTCTCCGGCGCGTATCCGGCCAACCTAGTTTTTTTTTATTTTCTTTTCTAGACGAACCGTTTTTTGCTACATGAAGTTGCTGCCGGGGTTAATTTTTTGCTGCCGGGGGGTGGTTTTTTGCTACATGTAGATCTGACCGTCCAGATGGTTGATCCGACGGCTGGGGACCCGGGAGCTGGGGAATCAGATCCCCCGGGGGACGCCCAGCACTTTCCTTTGGAATATCATACTGCTTCCAAAAAAATGTGATACGAAGTCTATACTGTTGCTTCCAAAAATGAGATAGGAATTCTATGCTGTTTTCTAGACACTCGTGTGTGCTGGGAGGTTGCCGTTTCAGCCCTTGTCCTCCTCCCGTAGCGCCGCCGCGCTCGTGCCGGCGGCGTTTGCTTGCGTCGTCCTCGCTGCGACTCAGTAGGTATCCCCGAGCTTCTACTCGCCCGCGTTCACGCCTGCAATGCCAGCCTCTCCGTCCCCGCCCACTCGCTGCTTCTATGCTCCACGCCGCACGGAGGCGGACACCGCCGCTCTCTGCCAGGTTCGCCGCCGCCGCCTTCTTCTCCGCCAAGCCCGAGCCCCAGCCGCCTCCCCTCTCGCCTCGGCTCGTCGAGGCCGCCGTCTCCCGCTGCCCCTCCGACGCCCTCGCCGTCTCCTTCTTCCTCTGGTGCGCCCGCCGCCCCGCCTACTTCCACCCGCCCTCCTCCTTCGACCGCGTCCTCCCCGCCGCCACGCGCCTCGCCTCCCGCCTCCGCACCGCGCCCGCGCTCCTCCACGAGCTCCACAGCCTCGGCTGCCCCATCAGGCCCCACACCTTCCTGCTCCTGCTCAGGCTCTACTGGCGCGGGGGCATGTACCCGCTCGTGCTCCACCTGTTCGACCAAATGCCCCTGTGGGGCTTCCACCACAACGCCTTCGCGCGCAACATCGTCCTCGACGTCCTGCTCAGGACAGGCTGCACCGACGGCGCACTGCGCTTCCTAGGAGACAACCCGTCGCCCAACTACCTCACCTACGCCATCGTCCTGACCCATCTCTGCAGAGCTGGGGATTGGCCAGGGGTGCGCGCATGCTTCGCGGCTATGCTGAGTCAAGGTTTTCTCCCGAGTGCCGCTTCCCTTGCCTCGGTTTTCGCCTGCTGCAGCAAGGCTGGCACAATGCCCGAGCTGCTACAGTTGCTGTCGTACGCACTGGTCTCGGGCCAGCAGCTCACCTCGGCCATGTGGACATGTCTCATCGCTCGTATGTGCACCGAGGGAAGGCTAGACGAGGCCTGCCGGATACTGGGAAATATGATGCGTTCTGGATCTTCTCCCACGGTGGTGACTTACACACCCCTCATCAGAGGCCTCTTCCGAGCTGGGAGGCATGCCAAGGTCGGCCAGCTTTTGGGGTCCATGGCCTCCAACAGCTGCAACCCAGACCTTGTTCTGTATAATGTTCTGATGGACTGCATGATGAGGGAGAAGAGATATGATGAGGCCATAGACATTTACCTGCATCTTCATGGGAGCCAGATGAAGCCGGATGCGTACACTCTCTCTACTTTGGTTCAGGTATTGCAGTTGTCACGGAACATAGATCTTCTTCCTAGGTTGATCTTGGGCACGAGAATCTCCTACGATCTTGTGGCCTGCAATTCTGTGATGAGTGCTCTGTGCAAGTCCGGGTTTCCATCCGAAGCCCTTCAGTTTTACATTGATATGATCGGTTTGGGCATCACGCCAGACAGCTACACTTATGTTGGATTGGTGGACAGTTTATGTGAGCTCGGAAGGATAGATCATGCGATCAATGTCTACCGCAATGTTGTCATAAGCAATCCTGACTCGGACGCCTACGTTCATGCAGCCATCCTCCGCGGTCTTGTTAGAAGGGGCCAAAACCATATGGCGTATAGAATTTTCAGGGAGGCTGTGCGTCAAAATTATGCACTTGATGTTGTGTGCTACACCACTGTTCTGCATGGTCTTTTCCGAGCACGTTTGGTTGAAGAGGCTCGTGATTTGTTTGACAAGATGAAGGATTCAGGAATTATTTCCAACACTTGCACGTACAATGTAATGCTTCGTGGACTTTGCAGAACCAGGGATATGCTTGCAGTCACACAGTTACTTACAGAAATGGAATGTGCCGATGTTGAGATGGATAGTATCTCATTCAACGTGCTAGTTGTGCTCTTAGTGAAGTTGCAACGTATCAGTTCGGCAAAAGCTTTGATCAGAGAAATGCTCAACCTAGGCATGAAACTTAGCACCAAAACTTGTTGGTTAATCTCTCAGTCAATTGGTCATAGATTCGTCTTGGAGGATACTGCCATTGCTGAAAGTGAGGGATCTGACTCAACTAGTGATCTGCTTGTATGCTCAGCTTCATAGTCAACTGTTAGACTGAACAAACATTCTTTATCTGGTATCTATTAATGATGCATACAAAATACAAACTACTAAAGGCTGGACAGGCCCTAATTGAAGTCCTGCCACGCAGAGGTGCTTGCTATACCATTTTTCCCCCTTGTAGCGTCCAACAGAATATACAGTTATTATTGAAGAGATCTTTACCTTATTGCTACAGACCTTTTGAGTATCATCGTTCCATTATGTTGATATATTTAAAGATCTCCTTAATCTTTTGGTTCAACTCAGATGCAGGTTGGTGAGACATATGAGCTGTTTGAATTAACAGGGAATGAAGCTGTTTGTTCTTATCAATATTGTATTGTTCCATGACACGATGCCGCAGTTCTCTATTTCAAGAGGCTTACACCTAAATGATTTTGCCAAATGGCCCATGGACTAGATTTAAAAGGAACTGCAGGTACACTTTACTTGTTTCGCTACAGAAATTTTCAGACTGCACTTGTATGCACTCTAGAGGATACAGTTTAACCAAGTACCATTGCTACAACTATTTGCAACTTTGCAATTCAGGAATTTTGGAGTCCATATTCGTTAATAAACATTCCATGGATCGACTGTTTTTCTAAAGAAAATGGCGTATCTGCATCCATTTTAGCACTATCATACTATATATATTTTTTATTTTTATTTTGAGCAACAGGCAGGAGCATTCACTGCCTATCCATTAAGGAGAAATATAGAACAGCACAAACATTTCAATATAACTGCTACAGCTATTTATTGTCGCTTCTGTGAAATAAATATAAGCCTGAATAGTATGGAGTGGTCAGCCGTAACTCTGAATTGTAGGAAGTTGTTATTCTGAAAGAGTGAATAGTATGGAGTGGACTTGTCAGCTATGACAATCATATTTTCTCAGGAAACAAAATAAGACTTGTGACTAAAGAATGGCATTGAGCTCAAGTGTGAGATTGTGTAATGTGAATTATTAACATACCGACAAAACATTACACTTGTTTGCATGTCTTCATCATCTGTTTTAAGCACATGATCCAAATCAAGCTTTACAAAAAAATTAGGGAAAAAAATCAGAAAGAGGCAAAAATAGTGACAGTACGCTAGAGATAATCCTATATCAATTGTTGTGACGAACATGATCTGGATTCAACTGCAGATGAACCCACCGTGTAATGCAGAATGTGGTTCATATGGTGCTCTTCTGGCCTGCTGCAAACTGTTCTTCATGTTGTACTATTGTCTTTGGCAACTAGTTTGCGAATCCAACAAGAGCTATGAAGCTTCAGCATGAATTGGGTCAAGGGAAAGTGAACGACCCACCACCTAACTGCGAGTTGGCAGCTGCTGATGGAGGATTGATTGCGATCCAGAGCAATGAAATAGTGATGGAAACTAGTCCAGCCCAGACATACACAATGGTGGGTGTCCTGCCTCTCCTGCCCATGAGCCCCTTTGCAAATGGATATAAATGGGCAAGCACCCAGAAGCTGAAAAACACTCCACCAAGAAGCTTGCTCCATTGAGGAATTGTGCTGTAAATTGTCCGGCTGAAGCCAACAGCAATAGCAACAAGGTTGATCATGATGATCGTGAGAGGTGGTATCATCAATGAAGTCCACTTCACTTCATAGAGGTCTGCAAATTCATCATCCACATCATCGCTCACTGTCTTTGATGTGAGTGTGAATGAGATCTCAATCCCTGCAACAACTTTCAGTAACCCTTGCATAACTGCAGCTAGGTGAGCACTAGTTCCACCAATAAGCCAGAATTGTTCGTTCCTCCACCACTCTTCAAGTGCAATCCCAGACCACTTGATCTCCAACATGGCCAGGAGACAAAGTGTGACAGTGATGATAAGTAGGTATACCAGGAAGGTGACATTGAGTGTTTGCACAATGAACTGCCCTGAGAAAAGGGAGAGTGCTGGAAGGAAGCAGTATACAATGAGGAAGATGGATGTGAAGGGGTATATGCCAACATTGAGGTATGCGATCCTTTGTAGTACCTGTTGAAACAGAAAAGGTTTGTCTGATTTTCAGTGAGTCTACATTAGTAAGGAATAGAAAGTCTTGAGGGACATAGTTACATATACCTTCATTTTGGAACTGGCAAGCAATGCATTGTTTCGAGAGAAAAAGATCTCGACAGAACCAGTAGCCCACCGAAGCACCTGGTGAAGGCGATCTGTGAGATTGATAGGGGCGGTACCACGGAAGGCATCACGCTGCGTGACACAGTACACTGACTTCCATCCACGATTATGCATACGGTACCCTGTCACAACATCCTCAGTGACAGATCCATAAATCCACCCCACACGAATGCCCCACTCTGTCTTCTCCTCGTACCAGCATGAAACCACACTGATTGCTTCTGCCACAATGGATGCATCCAGTAGTTCACGTGGAATTGTTAGAGCACCAGGTGGACGCCCATTCTTGACAGATGGATGATCAGCCAAGGGCCTTCCCTGGAACTCTGCTACTGGGATGGAGTCAATCAGAAAGCTTGAATTTCCGAACTTCTTCGGGAATGTGGCAAGGTTCATGCTGTCCCCATCAAAATCACCCATACGGAGAGCCATTGTCTCCTCGGGGTTAGCATTGGAAGCAGATGTCTTGCGGCGTCGTGGGAGACAGCAACCACAAAAGCCTGGGCTGTGATCCTTGGAACGAGGTGGGTCAAAACCATATAAGGCAATTCGGCGGAAGAGGCATCCAGTACCAACATACACTGGTCCTTGCAGACCATCAAGAGCACGCATGTTGATATCAAAGAAAACAGTATTGTGGTTAGCATATCGGTCAGAAGGGTCAATTCCTTCAAACCGCTGAGGGAACTGCACATAGCACAAGCGGTCACCACCACGGTCCATCATGAAGCACATGCCCTCCCTGAAGGCCTTTGAGTTGTAGACGTAGTGATCACAGTCGAGATTAAGAATGAAGGGACCATTCGACATGATGGCAGATGCACGAACTAATGCGTTCATGGCACCTGCTTTCTTGTTGTGATCATATCCCGGACGTTTCTCTCGTGACATGTACACCAGCATTGGAAGTCTTGTATCCACTGCTGAAAAGTCAAGAGATGACTTTTCAATGTTCCCGTACATTGGCATGTCCCTTGGTGGTTTCAGCATAACCTGTGATAGAAGACAGATCATGTAAATAGCTAAATATAGGTTTATACCAGAAATAGTTTTTATGTGATCATCATTGAACCGGTACCTGTATGATTCCTGCATGATCTCCTCGTGCATGATCTTGTGACGAATGAAGCCATGTACCAGGCCAGTGAGTGCTATCAGCCATCCATGTTGCCTTGGGAATCTTCACTGGCTGAAATTGCTCATCGCCTCCAGCTTTTATCTTTTCCCTCTGAAGGTTCATTGCCTGGATTTCCTCGCGGGCATGGTATGCATCAGAACGGCGCCGAATGGCATCTGGCAAGCCATTAACACGGACCTTGAACTCGTCATACTCACGCTTGACCCTTCTCCTGTCCTTGACAAAGTCGGCCTTCACCTTATTCTTGAAAGGATCTCTCTTCAGGTTGAAGTAGCTGTCTGGATTCCTGGGTTCAATGTCATGCTTCCTGCAGAATGGCACCCAGAGATTAGCAAAGCTTGCTGCTTCAGCCATCGCCTCGAAGGTTAGCAATGCTCCCCCATCATCTGACACATAACATGCAAGCTTATCGACAGGGTAGTCGACTGCAAGGATTGAGAGAATTGTGTTCGCTGTGACCAGGACTGGCTCCTTTTCTGGATCAGCAGTTGACACGAAGATATCAATTCCTGGGAGATCAGATTTGCCTGTTGGATTGTTGGGCGTTGGTGTCTCAAATTTTTCCTTAAGCACAGAGAGATCTGTAGCACGGTTAATAGGACAAAGCTTTGGAAGCTGGTCTAACACCCATGAAAATGCGAACCAGAGCTCACAAACAATTGACATTCCCCAGAGCCAGATAGCATCATTATTAACATGCTTAATACGCCACATGAGGAAGAAGGCCAGTGCAACCAAGCGGATGAGAACAAGAAGCCTGCAAGCAAGAGACAGTTCAGACAAGAGGAAGGTTCACAACATGGCAATACACCTATGAATCTATGTAAGCTTGGGATCTCCATATTATCTTTTCAGTTGCAATATGTGAACTTTCAACAGTTATGTGACAGAACACATTTAACTAGTCCATGTACACATGCTATGGTCTTTGGAAGCAATTTACAAGCTCACTTTATACAGGCACACTTTTTAACTACTCTGTCTACACATATTATGATCTTTGACAGAAATGAATGACTCAATCAATATGTGCATTTTATTGGCAGCGAAGCCAATTGGTATTTACTGGGCTTCCTTCTAGCGAAACCAATTGGTATTTACTTGAAATTTTAAGATTAACATCATCTGGCTCTAATCCTTTTTTAACAACTGAATAGTGTGGTATTGCTATATATAAACTTTACTAGGAGTGGGGCTAGTGAGACATGAATGCAAAATTGCAGTTCTGTTAGTTTAATGTAAATTGATTCGTATTTCTTGTGATGGTGGATAGGCTTATTTCTTCCTGGTTAGGCATTAACCTGTACATAGAACTGTAGATTGACAGGTAACAGTAATGACACTTGTTTTCAGAATAAAATGGCACCTGTAAGGACTGATGACACCAGCTGGAATCTGGAGCTTGCGGGTGAGTGGCCGCCATGGTTTGGCCATGAGCTCCTTGGGATGCCCTTGCATCCCATTCCCAGCATCATCATCCACATTGTCGTCTGGCCAAATGGCATTACCATAGCCATACGTCCCCTTGGTCTCGAAGAGCCAGCGGTTATGGTCAAATTCACCAGACTGGTTGGTGCCCTGCTTCACCAGAGACAGGCGCCTCTCCATCTTTCCCCCTGGTCCTTGTGGCAGCGACAAAGCCCTTGTCAGCTCATTGTTGGAGTTGGAGAGGACTTCCTCCCAGTCGGTGTACTTGTAAAGCTCTTTGCACCCGGGGCAGACACCGCCGTTACCCTTGACAGCGTCGGTGAAGCAGTCGACGCAGATTTTGAAGTCACACTCGCAGGGGAGGATGTCCTCTCCGCGGCCGTTGCGCATGATCTTGCTGTCGCACCCCTCGACCATGCAGGTTGAGCCCTTGGGGCCACGACGACCCATTTCGGTTTCGGGCCCCTGCTTGTCCATGACATGGGCGCGAGTGACGCTGTTGAAGCCGCCGGTGAAGAGGGAGCTGGAGACGTACTGCTCGTCAGCCTTGCCATCCTCCATGGGCTGGTTGTCCGGCGTCATGGGGAGGTGGACATGGTAGTCCTGGAAGTCGACGCTGCTGATCTCAGAGTCGAGGTCGTCGCGCGAGTAGCTGATGAACCGCCCAGACTCGGTTCGCCGCCCAAAGACGACCTGCGGTCCTGATGTTGGCGCGGTCGGCGGCTTGCCGGAGCCGCTGTTCTTGAGGATCCCCTTGGACCCCATGGCCTCTTCAGTACGTGCTCTTTACTTTGGCTCTCCTCTTCCTCTTGTTTCTCTACGTTGCTGTTATCTTCTGGCTGATCTGCAGAATGAATAACATACCGAAACAAAAGGAAACCATTGGCATGAGTATCGCTGTAGGAAGACATATTAGGAAAGCACAGTAGGAAACAAATCACAATTGACAGAAATAATTATCAATAAACGCGTCATCCTAGCTGGGTAATGCAGAAACGAAGATTTTGGTGATTCTAATTAATGGTGGTTTCCCTTTTCGTTTCCAGAAACAGGGGGAGAATAAATGGCAAGAGTACGGTGCCTAGTAAGGCAAATGATCAATCAGAGAGAAGAATCGAGGAGGCAGAGCAAGAATTGACGAACCTTTTCCTCCTCATCTGACGTGATGCATTCTGCGGCAATGGCAATGGAACAAGGCTTGGAAAGTAGTAATGAGGAAGCGCGTACACGCCCATTGTTATTTGAATGGTTCCAATCAACCAACTGGAGTGGAATCGAAGAGGTGACTGGGGAGGCGCCAAGGAGAGGGGCGCACGATGTCTCGGTGCTCCATGCATGATTCAGGAGAACATACTACTGCATGCAATCATCATTCTCGTTCATACTGATGGCTTCCTGATTGCCTGGTTGCTTACTTATGTCTTCATTTTAAGGTAATTGTAGATTAGTTTTGTTCACACCTGACACCTGCTACTACTATCCTTACTGTAACTTGGTTAGCTTTTCGCCAAAAAAAAAAAAACTTGGTTAGCTGGTTTTACTTTGTCCAGCAGTCAATGCCGTCTTTCTCCTGGATGCTGACTGCTTTTTTCCCCCTCAAAGGTCCATGACGCCGTGCAGTGAAAACTTGGATTGAAAGATCCAAGTCAATCCGGCAACACACGGACACGGTGGGAAGCTTCGTGCAACAAACGTCCAGGCTCGTGGTCAAAGTATCAAAATGCATCGTGCCCGCTACTCCGAGTCCTCGTTGGAAGCTGGCAGCTGGCAGCATGCACACCCTGCAATCCAACCTCTGAATTCCATGCATAGACAAATATGCGAAAAGGCATATTATGTAATTATTTTTTAGTGGGAAATATATATGTATAAAATAGATTTATTTTTAATAAGCTCTACATGCAAATCATGCAATTTTCTGGATCTCATGTTTCTGATGTCTATTTATTTTTTGTTCTATGCCATTCCATTTTTGACGCCGCAATACATGCTAGAGTTGATGCTTGATTGTTCCTCAATACCAGCCAATCAATGACGTAGTTTTGGTAACTAGAGTATATTCTTACTTGTCTCCATATCTCCTAGAGCGAATATCTAGAACATGGGTACTGGATTCCATGCGAACAGTAAAATCAAATCAAATCTAAACAAAATAAAACTTTGGGAATAAAATCTTGCATTCTTGCTTGGTGTATGTAGAGGTATGTGCATGCCAAATTTGAAACATAAAAACAAAATTATGTAACTTGTACAAAAATAACAAAATGACTGAGGTATTACATACTTTTGTTTCCATGTTTCGAACGAGATCCAGTTTTTATGGGTGCCATATGAATGAATTTTCATTGAATTATGTTTCCATATGTGACTTACGCGAAAGAGAAAAATATGAAGACCAAAAATGAATTTTAGTGATTTTCGTGTAGCCGAAAGTACAACATATTACTCAAGAAGATTTTACACGTCATATAAATCATCTTTATATACTTCTAAACACAATTTTTCATTTCTGGAAAACATCGGGCTACATGTAGACTGGAGTATAGTAGTATGTCAAGCTCAAATGGTAACGCCTTATATAGGTCAACTCATCGAACTTTGTGTGCCTCAACAACATGCATGGCATTACTTCGCATGCACCCTGCCAGCGAGTTGCTTACACGACCAATCTCGTTTCCAACTCGCGTTTGTGCACCTTCACTTCGTGCTCCATTGGGATATTGTACATGATGCTGGGTCTACTTTTTTGGGGGTCAAATTGTGACGCACTTGCCCCCATCAGTATTCGTCGCTAGATTGTTGCCAGTGGTTCATGACCACGACAACAATGTGAGATTCATAGATCATCTCAGGCAGGAAGCAAAACAATGGGCGCTTTCGAGCGGTGGTTGTTTTTAGCCTTACTGCAGAGTAATTGGTGTTTACAGAGTTGTTTTTTTTTTCTTTCCCTTTTCTTTGTGGTTTATCAAACACTCTTGGTAGCAGTGACGGTCGTCTCTTTTCTTGTAGTTTTCTGGCTGTCCTTCTATGTGTAATCTGACGTTGTTCTTTGGCCTTCTTTTGGCCTTTCCTTCTTAATATATACATGTAAAGCTTTTGCATGGTTCGAAGAAAAAGTGAGATGTGTTTCTATCGAACCATACAAAAATTGTGAGATGCGGAAAAAAAACGTTAACGCTCTGTCAGGCACGAGTACTCCCACGGACTCAATGTGGCCAACTTTTGAACCGAAGTTGTCGAAAATATGTGTCTGGTATGGGGCACATCTGATCCAAAAGGTGCCACAATTTTTTTTCGCATGTAAAGGAAGCAGTGTGCCAAATTACATATCGAAATAAAAAACATGTATCGTAGACAAAAATGACAAGTTTTAAATGAACAATGCAAAAAAAAAATCCAGAAAATTCCCTACGTACTTAGAGCCTGTTTCAAAGGATACTAAAACTAGAGGAAATAGGAAAAACATAGGAAGTAAGAGTATGTGAAATCCTATAGGAATAGAAAACGTAAGAATTAGTTGCATTAGTCGTTTTGTTGCACCACAAGAAAAGCGCGGGAAATTTCTATAGAGATTGGGTACATATCACAGTTATGATACACATAGGAATTTTTTTTAATAGTTCAAACTATTGGCAGAAACGATCACCCGTTACAGTGTTATATAGGGTGAGAAGAGCCCTCACCGTGGCCATACATTATACAGGTATATACCGGTGTAGTACTACTCCATACGGTATATCGTTTGGTTTAACACTAACCGCTCGCTAGAAATCCTATGGGTAGCATAAGAAAGCAATCCATAGAAATTTTGAAGGGTTAAATATTTTAAATCAAATGGCCTCTATAGAAAAAATCATTTGGACACAAGAATCCTACAAGATATTTAAAAATCATTTGAATCAAACATGCCCTTAGTGATCGTATAATTGTGTAACCTAAGTATAGTGTAAGTATGATCAGGTTTAGGAGTACCCATGTTTTGAAAAAATGACGTTTCTGCAGCTGTCATACTAATCCGTCGAATGGCTAGCATACAATGAAAAGAGATGGGACACTGCCAAAAGAAGAAAATGAGCAAGGGCAAGTTCCAATTCAATCCCCCTTTTAGCTTCTACTGCCGTTTGTTCTGACATTCTCTACGAAAGCTCTGAAGTATGCCCGAGCTAGTGTGCTCCTTTTATCCATTGCACATCGAACTATCTGTTGCTTCAACTGACGTCATATCGCACATGGTATAATTTTGTGTAAATCAATGGGCCAATACAGAGCATGGACAAGCCAACCACCTCAGTTCTTTCCATCGTAGCCCAAGCAAACTCAAAAGCCTACAGTGCGACGCTGTAACTAAATGAGGTGGACCCTATGCCATCTGACATATCTTCTCAGTTCTCACACTCGCCAGTTGGTGAGCGTCTTGGCTCTGCTCCAGCGGGACGACGCAAGCCGTCCGCGGCGATGCAAACCTGGCCTAAATATGCGCTAGATTTGCGTCTCTGCGGACGCTCCGCGGTCGCCCGAGTGTCCGCCGAAAATGACGTAGGACCCGTGCATCAATGGCAGGGAGATCGAGAACATTCCAGCCAGTTGCCATTTCCGGCGCGAAAAATCAAAGTAGACCGGCGCGAGCAGTTCAGAAGCGATGGACGTCCTCGCCGCCGCAACCACCACCATGGATGTCGAGGTAACCCTCGCACCCGCCGCCGCTCCACACTCCCCCGTAGCCGCGACCATAGCCAGCATGGAGGCTGCAGCTCCGGCGGAAGCAAAGCGGGCCGGAATGAGACAGACATCCAGGCCATGATCTTCAGCGGCGGCTTCCTTGGCGACGAATGGACCGGGACAGGCCTGTATGATGAGTGGGCACCGACGCAAGATGCGAAGGACATCGATCGCGCACAGCTGTTCGCCACCCAGCCCACGCAGCCAACACCCGTGTGCGTCGACGACCTTGAGGACGCGCCAACAGAGCATGTCCTCACCACGTACAATGCTACGAAGAAGAAGGGGGAGAGCCACAAGAAACAAGGATTCATCGACGACGAGCACAAGTGTTTGTGCGACGCGTGGCTGGCAACAAGCCATGACTGTATCAATGACACCCAACAAAAGGGCAAGGTGTACTGGGCCAAGGTCATGCAGGAGTACAACTAGAAGAAGATGCACCCGCCCTACCACATCCCAAGCCCTCGCACGGAAGAGTCCCTCAGAAAAATATGAAACTACATCAAATAAGAGATAGGCAAGTTCTGCTCGGCTGTTGAACATGCAAAGAGGCGTTTCAAAAAAAGAGGTCGTAGCTGTCTGATGACCCAAAAGTATAGGGGATCGCAACAGTCTTCGCGGGAAGTAAAACCCAATTTATTGATTCGACACAAGGGGAGACAAAGAATACTTGAAAGCCTTAACAGCGGAGTTGTCAATTCAGCTGCACCTGAAAACAGACTTGCTCGCAAGAGTTTATCAGTAGTAACAATTTATAGTAGTAGCAGTAGTGAAATATCAGCAGCAGTGTAACAAAAACAGCAGTAGTGATTACAGTAAACAACAGGATTAAAATACTGTAGGCACAGGAATGGATGACGGGCGTTGCATGGATGAGAGAAACTCATGTAACAATCAAAGCAGGGCATTTGCAGATAATAATAAAACGGTATCCAAGTACTAAGCAATCCATAGGCATGTGTTCCGTATATAGTCGTACGTGCTCGCAATGAGAAACTTGCACAACATCTTTTGTCCTACCAGCCGGTGGCAGCCGGGCCTCTAGGGAATCTACTGGAAATTAAGGTACTCCTTTTAATAGAGTACCGGAGCAAAGCATTAACACTCCGTGAACACATGTGATCCTCACATCACTGCCTTCCCCTCCGGTTGTCCCAATTTCTGTCACTTTGGGGCCTCGGGTTCCGGACAGCGACATGTGTATACAACTTGCAGGTAAGATCATAAAACAATGCATATCATCATGAAACAATAACATGTTCAGATCTGAGATCATGGCACTCGGGCCCTAGTGACAAGCATTAAGCATAACAAGTTGCAACAATATCATCAAAGTACCAATTACGGACACTAGGCACTATGCCCTAACAATCTTATGCTATTACATGACCAATCTCATCCAATCCCTACCATCCCCTTCAGCCTACAGCGGGGGAATTACTCACACATGGATGGGGGAAACATTGCTGGTCGATGGAGAGGCGTCGGTGGTGATGATGGCGATGATCTCCTCCACTTCCCCGTCCCGGCGGAGTGCCAGAACGGAGTTTCTGGTCCCGAGACGGAGTTTCCCGATGGTGGCGGCGTACTGGATGGTTTCTGGTGACTTCGACTTCCCCCCTCGCGTTTTTAGATCGAAACCCTTAAGTAGTCCAGAGGGGGGCGTCAGAGGCTAGCCGAGGCGGCCACACGCTAGGGCGGCGTGCCCCCCCTACAGGCCGCGCCGGCCTAGTGTCTGGGGGGCCTGGGCCTCCCCCAGGCCTGCCCTTCTGGCTCCGTGATTCTTCTGGAAAAGTAGGCCCTTTGACATAAATTTCGGGGATTTTCCTGAAAGTTGAATTTCTGCACAAAAAAGAGACACCAGGGCAATTCTGCTGAAAACAGCGTTAGTCCGTGTTAGTTGTATCCAAAATACACAAATTAGAGGCAAAACAATAGCAAAAGTGTTCGGGAAAGTAGATACGTTTTGGACGTATCAACTCCCCCCAAGCTTAGCTTATTGCTTGTCCTCAAGCAATTTAGTTAACAACTGAGTGCGGTAAAAGAAGTTTCACGAACACATTTGCTCATATGATGTAAATATTCTCATGATATGGACAAGTACTTAGGCAATTCATAATAAGATACATGCAAATAAGATCATCTAATAGCTATGTTAATCATGGAAAGGGTACCAACAAATTAATAATAAGCATCATGAATCATGTCTATCAGCAGGATTGCAATGTTCATAAAAGGATATGATAAAGTGGTATCTCGCTTGCCCGTATTTGTACAGCAAAACATAAATGCTCGGGCACCTCTGAAGTTCATGGAAAGACTAGAAATAGAGATTGTCAAAGATAAAAGCATCAAAGTTATACCACAGTCAATCATATTTTGGGACAAGCATATTATACTAAGAATGACAGTTGTGCTCTCAAGAAAGTGCTCAAAGAAAGGATGGTGACACAACATGAAAGTAAAAGATTAACCCTTCGCAGAGGGAAGCAGGGATTAACATGCGCTAGAGCTTTTCATTTTTAAAACAGGAGTAAAATTATTTTGAGAGGTGTTTGTTGTTGTCAACGAATGGTAATGGGTACACCAACTACCTCGCCAACCAGACTTTCAAGAGCGGCTCCCATGAAAGACGTTATTTCTACCAGCAAGGTAGATCATCTCTCTTCTCTTTTGTTTACACACGTACTTTAGTTTTATTATGGGTGACATTCCCCCCAACCTTTGCTTACACAAGCCATGGCTAACCGAATCCTCGGGTGCCTTCCATCAATCTCATACCATGGAGGAGTGTCTATTTGTAAAATTAAGTTGCTTACTGACGAATCAGGGCAAAACATGTGAAGAGAATTATTAATGAAGTTATTAATTGGGGCTGGGCACCCCGTTGCCAGCTCTTATTACAAAAGTATGTCAAAAGTAAATGACAAGGTCGAAAGATAAACACCACATACTTCCTCATGAGCTATAAAACATTAACACCAATTGAGAAGCATTTTGAAGGTTTAAAGGTAGCGCATGAGAATTTACTTGGAATGGGTTGAAATGCCATGCATAGGTATTTATGGTGGACACTCTTGAATAACTTGGTTTTCAGGGGTTTGGAAGCACGAGCAGCGTTCCCGCTCAGTACAAGTGAAGGCTAGCAATAGACTAGGGAGCGACAATCAAGACAGCAGTAACTGTCATAATCATGCTTGCGGCAAAATAAATTAACGGAGGCATAAAAGTGATACAAGAACTCTGAGGCAAAGTAAATCATCGAGGCTTAGTTGACTTTTGTTCAGTCATATGCATGCGTGAGCATGTGCCAAGTCGATTCAAATGAATTATTCAGAGGAGGATACCACAATGTCATACCTATTTATGATTAAAACAATGCAAGCAAATATTAATAAACTGGAGCTAAACATGAGAGATCATGAACTACTAGACTTTCTTAAATGACATATACCTCACATGAACCAGCTAAGCATGCTCACATGGATGAGTATATGTACAAAAATGAAAACAAATAGAGTTCATACCAGCCTCTCACCACAGTCGAATTGTCGTAGATCGTCATTATTGCCTTTCACTTGTGTAGCTTGAATAATATGAAATGAAAACCACGCTCCAGCCACCGAAGACCATTGAACTCCAAAATGAACTTTACAAAACCAAAGAAGAACAGCAAATATTTTTGGTGTTTTTGAATTGGAAACAAGAACAAAAGAAAACAAGCAAACAAAGCAAAATCTTTTTGGATTTTCTTATAGCAAACCAACGATAGCAAATAAAGCAAAATAAAAGCAAGAAACCAAAATAAGCAAATAGAGAAGAGAAACAACAGAAATATTTTTGGTCTTTTTATGTTTTAGGAAAGAAACAAAGCAAAAAACAAGAAAATGAAAACTAGAAGAGTCACATAAACACAAAGCAGCATGAATTCGTCAAACTTGACAGCAGTACAGTAATCGATTTTTAAGAAATTCTTCCGCTGCCCAGATCGAAAAGTGTTCAACTAATGAAAGTTAGATAACAACCTGGGAAACATGCACAAAAATTGGCTTCGCAAAATAACATTCTGGCTGTTTTTGAGAATTTTTTTGGTATCAGTCCAGAATCTGTTTTCAGGCAGCACTTCCCCAAATATCATCTCCCTCTTATTAGAAAACCACTTAAAGAAGCTAAACAAGTATATACAAGTATCCAGCAATCATAATATGCAAAGAATGAGTGATGGCGTTATACCTCCCCCCAAGTTTAGGCTTTTGGCCTAAGTGGAGTTCAACCCCAGCGAGGGTCAGGGTTCCACGTCGGTGGATCATACATGGCGTAGTCATAATAAGGTCCCGGTGCAGAAGAAAAGGGTGAAGGCTCCACATGCCCAAAATGTTGATGCAAAGAACTTGCTGCATCGGATGACGAGTCGAGGTGTTCCTCGGCCTCCTCCGTGCCGTCTCTTGCATGATGGCCTTCTCCCTCTAAGTATGCATTCAGTTCACCTTCCGTGACTGCGCAATCCTCCCTGGAATCAAGGTTAAACAGAACAGGTGCAGGCAATCCTACTAGTTTTTCAGTTTTCTTAGTTGTTCTCCAAGTTTTCTTATAAAATGTTATCTTGTAAGACAGGTTACTCAAATTAGACGAATCAGAAATAAGTTCATGTTTAATCATGGAGACTATGTCAAGTTTCTCTACGGAAAGCTGAATATCAAGATGGTGAGGTTCTACACCAGGCATAGCTAATAAACGAGAGGCGATGAGACCTCCGCAAATTCCTCCCTTCTCACGGTTAGTAGCAAGTCTATAGGCTATCAAAGCTCCCAAATTATAAGTCCTATCACCTTGTAATGCAGCAGCTAGAAAAGCGAAATCCTGGATAGATAACTTACTTGCATTCTTTCTAGAAAGAACGCACTTGGTGATGAAATAAGCAAAGTAGCGAATAGCTGGGAGTTGAATACTAATGATTTTACCACTGACACGCGTACAGCACGCGTCCGTTGGGAACCCCAAGAGGAAGGTGTGATGCGTACAGCGGCAAGTTTTCCCTCAGTATGAAACCAAGGTTTATCGAACCAGTAGGAGCCAAGAAGCACGTTGAAGGTTGATGGCGGCGAGATGTAGTGTGGCGCAACACCAGGGATTCCGGCGCCAACGTGGAACCTGCACAACACAACCGAAGTACTTTGCCCCAATGAAACAGTGAGGTTGTCAATCTCACCGGCTTGTTGTAACAAAGGATTAGATGTATAGTGTGGATGATGATGTTTGCAGAGAACAGTAAAACAATTGCAGTAGATTGTATTTCAGATGTAAAGAATGGACCGGGGTCCACAGTTCACTAGAGGTGTCTCTCCCATAAGATAAATAGCATGTTGGGTGAACAAATTACAGTTGGGAAATTGACAAATAAAGAGGGCATGACCATGCACATACATGATATGATGAGTATTGTGAGATTTAATTGGGCATTACGACAAAGTACATAGACCGCTATCCAGCATGCATCTATGCCTAAAAAGTCCACCTTCAGGTTATCATCCGAACCCCTTCCAGTATTAAGTTGCAAACAACAGACAATTGCATTAAGTATGGTGCGTAATGTAATCAATAACTACATCCTCGGACATAGCATCAATGTTTTATCTCTAGTGGCAACAGCACATCCATAATCTTAGAGGTTTCTTTCACTCCCCCAGATTCACGGAGACATGAACCCACTATCGAGCATAAATACTCCCTCTTGGAGTTACTAGCAAAAACTTGGCCAGAGCCTCTACTAATAACGGAGAGAATGCAAGATCATAAACAACACATAGATATAAATTGATAATCAACATAACATAGTATTCTCTATTCATCGGATCCCAACAAACACAACATATAGCATTACAGATAGATGATCTTGATCATGTTCGGCAGCTCACAAGATCCGACAATGAAGCATAATGAGGAGAAGACAACCATCTAGCTACTGCTATGGACCCATAGTCCAGGGGTAGACTACTCACTCATTACTCCGGAGGCGACCATGTCGGTGTAGAGTCCTCCGGGAGATGAATCCCCTCTCCGGCAGGGTGCCGGAGGCGATCTCCTGAATCCCCCGAGATGGGATTGGCGGCGGCGGCGTCTCTGGAAGGTTTTCCGTATCGTGGCTCTCTGTACTGGGGTTTCGCGACGAAGGCTATTTGTAGGCGGAAGGGCAGGTCAAGGGGCGTCACGAGGGGCCCACACAGTAGGTCGGCGCGGCCAGGGCTTGGGCCGCGCCGGCCTAGTGTTTGGCCACCTCGTGGCCCCACTTCGTCAGTCCTCCAGTCTTCTGGAAGCTTCGTGTGAAAATAGGCCCCTGGGCGTTGATTTCGTCCAATTCCGAGAATATTTCCTTAATAGGATTTCTGAAACCAAAAACAACAGAAAACAGCAACTGGCTTTTCGGCATCTCGTTAATAGGTTAGTGCCGGAAAATGCATAAATATGACATAAAGTATGCATAAAACATGTAGATATCATCAATAATGTGGCATGGAACATAAGAAATTATCGATACGTCGGAGACGTATCAACCACCATCCTCTGAGAAGCTTCTTCCTTGACAAATCATCTTGTAGAGACTCAAGAGCTCCTGCGGTAGTCCCCTTATCTTTTCGCACGATCCCCATTGCGGCACTCTAATTGCTGCACAAAAATCATCGAATGGCAAGTTGACATTTTTATTATAAATTTTGTACTGAACCATGGGGTTAGATTGAGACCAATTGAATTCAAAATCCTGCACTACAGACATAGTCAGCTTTGCATATTGGCATGGTTCACCAACAACAAAACTATCCAACCCTGCACTGGAAATTAGATTTTGAACATCTTGCAAGATTCCTGCACTCCTCATAAAATCTGTGCACGGGTAGTAAGAGGGGTATACTCCCTCTTCGCGGTGAACTCTCATGACTTGTTGCACCTCCAATTCTTGTTGGTTTAGTTGATGACTATTCCACTCCATTTTCTGAAATTTTTCAACAAACATTATAAAATTTGATTTGGTGACATATAATTGAGGGGAACTACTATAGGAACTTGCTAGAGTACTAATCATGCATCAAAACTAGTTTTTACAACTTAGAACAAGCATGCAAGCTCACTAAACATGTTACCTACAGCAGCAAAATATTCAAGATATACTCAACCAAACAAAATTCTACTTGGATAATCGGAGGAGTCACATACCGGAGAGCAAATGTGCCAAATTTCAGACAGAAATCTGGACTGAGCAAAGAGATCGAGAAATCTTGAGCTCTTGAGCAGAAACACGAGTGAGAGAAAGCTGGTGCGAGTTTTTTCGGGAGAGAGAAGAGAATGGGAGAAAGAGATGAAGTAGTGGGGCAAGGAGGGGCCCACACACCTGGGTGGCGCGCCCCCCCTTGCTGGCCGCGCCGGCCTGTGGGGTGCCACCCTGGGGTGCCCCACTGGTCATCCCCAGGTGCTCCCAGGTGCCTCTTCGAAAAATAAGACCAACGGTATAATTTTTGTGAATTTTTGAAAACTTTGAAAAATGCACATTTCTGGGTATTAAATTTATTATTACTGGGCAGAAAAAGATTTTGAAATCTCTAATTGACTAAAGAACTTTGCAAAACAAAAGTGCTACAGCAAGTAGGACAAGTGGAGGAAGAAAGAAATGTTGTTTAGCTCCTCTATGCATATAAAAAGTATTTGTTAACAAGGTTGATCAAGTCTTGCCACCAAATAAATTTTACATAGCATAAGAAGAAATAAACCTCAAATCAATCATGTTACCTTGAATTGTATTGATATGGATCCAATCATAATATTTTGATATCCTTCTTTAGGCTCATATATAGGACAATCAATAGTTCCAACTTTGATAGTTCTCACATTAGAAATTGTATTAACTCCACATACTTTATCAATCCTCTTGGGGAAATAAACGGTATGTTCCTTGTCATCAACATTGAAAGTAACTTTTCCTTTATTGCAATCAATAATAGCCCCTGCGGTGTTAAGAAAAGGTCTCCCAAGAATAATAGACATATTATCATCTTCAGGCATTTCCAACACAACAAAATCAGTTAATATCAAGCAGTTATTAGTAACTTGACCAGGAACATCCTCACATATACCAACAGGAATAGAAGTAGATTTATCAGCCATTTGCAAAGATATATCAGTTGGTATCAACTTATCTAAATAAAGTCTCTTGTAAAGAGAAAAAGGCACAACACTAACACCCGCTCCCAAATCACATAGAGCAGTTCTAACATAATTATTCTTAATAGAACAAGGAATGGTCGGTATACCTGGGTCGCCCAACTTTTTTGGAACTTTGCCATTGAAAGAGTAATTAGCAAGCATAGTGGAAATCTCCTCATTAGGAATTTTCCTTTTGTTAGAGACAATATCTTTCATATACTTTGAATAAGGAGGTAATTTAATAGCATCAGTCAAAGGGATTTGCAAGAATAAAGGTTTCATCCAATCGCAAAATTTATTATAGTGTTCTTCTTCCTTTGATTTTAGTTTCTTAGCAGGAAAAGGCATTTGCTTTTGAACCCAAGGTTCTCTCTCATTACCATGTTTATTAGCAGTAAAATCTTCTTTAGTATATTTTTTATTTTTAGCATGCTTTTCAGGTTCATCTTCAACCTCTTCTTTATCAGAAGCATCATTCTTATCATTATCATTATCATGTTCATTACCACTTTCAGTTTCGACATCAGAAATAGAAATACTATTAGGATCATTAACAGGTTCAGAGGATTCTACAACATTTTTATGTTTCTTCTTCTTTTTCTTAGAAGGAGCACTAGGTTCAATTCGTTGAGAATCTTGTTCAACTCTTTTGGGATGCCCCTCAGGATATAGAGGATCCTGAGTAGAAACACCGCCTCTAGTTGTTACTTCATAAGCATGTTTCTCTTTAGAACTATTTTTTAACAAGTCATTTTGCACTTTAGTGAGTTGATCAATTTGAGTTTGAACCATATGAAAATGTTTAACAAGCATCTTAACATCATTGGAGGTTCTCTCCACAATATCATGCAAATTGCTAATAGCTTGAGAATTTTCCATTAAATGATTCTCTACTCTCATATTAAAATTTTCTTGCTTAACAATATAATTATCAAACTCATCTAAGCATTGAACAGGAGGTTTCGAATACGGAATATCTTCCCTAGTAAAGCGTTGAAGAGAGTTTACCTCAATCATGGATGAAGGGGGAATTATCTTGCATAAATCTTCTATGGGAGGTAAATTCTTCACATCTTCAGATTTAATACCTTTCTCCTTAAGAGATTTCTTGGCTTCCCTCATATCTTCATCATTTTATTTAATCAAACCCCTCTTCTTCAATATTGGCATCGGGGCTGGTTCAGGTGTAGTCCAATCATCATGATTCCGACCTATTTTAGCCAATAATTCTTCAGCTTCGTCTGGAGTTCTTTTCCTGAAAACACAACCAGCACAACTATCCAAATATGCTCTAGACTCAATGGTTAGTCCACTATAAAATATATCAAGTAAATCATGCTTTTCCAGATCATGTCCAGGTCGAGCTCTGATAAGAGAGCAAAATCTTGCCAATGCTTCAGGCAACTTCTCTCCATCTTCCTGGTCAAAGCTATAAATTTTCTGTAAAGCGCAGCATGTTGAGCACTAGCAGGAAAGTATTTCCGAAAGAAAACATCAAGCAAACAACTTGGACTATCAATAGAACCAGGAGGCAAACTATTATACCAAGTTTTAGCATCATCCTTTAATGAGAAAGGAAAAATTTTAGCAACAAAATAAGTACGCATCTTGACATCATCAGAAAACAAGCTACTTAAAGTAGAAAGTTCATTCATATGTTCTACAGCACTTTTATTTTTCAGTACCACAAAAGGGTGTTTTCTCAACAATAGCTATATGAGATAGATCAAGAGAAAAATCATAATCTTTATCCTTAATGTTTATAGGAGATGTGGCAAATTTAGGATCAGGAGACAGCTTATATCTAACAGTATGTTGTGCAAGCAACTTTTTAATTTTTCTTGCATCAGTAGTAGCATTGCATTTATCAATAAAATCATCATAAAGTTCCACATAATCCTCATCAGGATCATCACTAGAATATTCAACAGACTCAGGTGAATTAACAGGTGTAGCAGCATTTTCATTAGGAGTTTCAGTATTTTCAATTTGTCTAGACCTACCAATTGTAGCATCTACAAAAGATCCCAATGAACCACTATCATCAAGCACATCAGAAACATTATCAATATTATAAGAATTTTTAGATTCAGCAGAAGTACCAGCAAGTGAAGCTTGTGGTGGTGAAACAAGTTGACTTATCACAGATGGTGAATCAAGAGCAGCAGAGGTACTCAGAGTTGTACCTTTTCTTGTATTGGATGGTAATATGGCGACTTTAGGATCGCGAGATTTACCCATGATGGAGAATTTGCAGCGAACAATATCAATCCAAGTGAACTTCCAAATAAAGCTATGCTCCCCGGCAACGGCGCCAGAAAATAGTCTTGATGACCCACAAGTATAGGGGATCGCAACAGTCTTCGCGGGAAGTAAAACCCAATTTATTGATTCGACACAAGGGGAGACAAAGAATACTTGAAAGCCTTAACAGCGGAGTTGTCAATTCAGCTGCACCTGGAAACAGACTTGCTCGCAAGAGTTTATCAGTAGTAACAGTTTATAGTAGTAGCAGTAGTGAAATATCAGCAGCAGTGTAACAAAGACAGCAGTAGTGATTACAGTAAACAACAGGATTAAAATACTGTAGGCACAGGGATGGATGACGGGCGTTGCATGGATGAGAGAAACTCATGTAACAATCAAAGCAGGGCATTTGCAGATAATAATAAAACGGTATCCAAGTAATAAGCAATCCATAGGCATGTGTTCCGTATATAGTCGTACGTGCTCGCAATGAGAAACTTGCACAACATCTTTTGTCCTACCAGCCGGTGGCAGCCGGGCCTCTAGGGAATCTACTGGAAATTAAGGTACTCCTTTTAATAGAATACCGGAGCAAAGCATTAACACTCCGTGAACACATGTGATCCTCACATCACTACCTTCCCCTCCGGTTGTCCCAATTTCTGTCACTTTGGGGCCTCGGGTTCCGGACAGCGACATGTGTATACAACTTGCAGGTAAGATCATAAAACAATGCATATCATCATGAAACAATAACATGTTCAGATCTGAGATCATGGCACTCGGGCCCTAGTGACAAGCATTAAGCATAACAAGTTGCAACAATATCATCAAAGTACCAATTACGGACACTAGGCACTATGCCCTAACAATCTTATGCTATTACATGACCAATCTCATCCAATCCCTACCATCCCCTTCAGCCTACAGCGGGGGAATTACTCACACATGGATGGGGGAAACATTGCTGGTCGATGGAGAGGCGTCGGTGGTGATGATGGCGATGATCTCCTCCACTTCCCCGTCCCGGCGGAGTGCCAGAACGGAGTTTCTGGTCCCGAGACGGAGTTTCCCGATGGTGGCGGCGTACTGGATGGTTTCTGGCGACTTCGACTTCCCCCCTCGCGTTTTTAGATCGAAACCCTTAAGTAGTCCAGAGGGGGCGTCAGAGGCTGGCCGAGGCGGCCACATGCTAGGGCGGCGCGCCCCCCTACAGGCCGCGCCGGCCTAGTGTCTGGGGGGCCTGGGCCTCCCCCAGGCCTGCCCTTCTGGCTCCGTGATTCTTCTGGAAAAATAGGCCCTTTGACATAAATTACGGGGATTTTCCCGAAAGTTGAATTTCTGCACAAAAACGAGACACCAGGGCAATTCTGCTGAAAACAGCGTTAGTCCGTGTTAGTTGTACCCAAAATACACAAATTAGAGGCAAAACAATAGCAAAAGTGTTCGGGAAAGTAGATACGTTTTGGACGTATCACTGCCATCTTCCTCAACCTCACAAAAGAGGTCACTGAGATCTAAAGGACGGACATCGAGGCCAAAAAGGCAGACGACGAGGCCAACTTGCGTGACGCCGAGGCCAGGAGGATGGACGCCGAGGCCAAGACCCGTGCAGAGGACACAATGATCATGCTAGCCGACTTGAGCAGCGTTGACAACGACACTAGTGCCTCGTTCATGAAGAGGCGCGCCGAAATCTGCGCGCGAGACACCTGATCACCAGCGCCATGCGCCCAACACCTTGGCCTCCTTTTGAACTTTTTATGATGTTCAGGCCTTGTTGTGCCCCTTTTGGACTCCACTTTGCGCCGTACCATGTGCAAAGTGTGATGAACTTATTTCAAACCTTAATTTGAGGTTGTAATTTCATGCAAATTTGAGCTAATTTGAGGGTACAACCTCTTTTCTGAATTTCCTGAAAGTAAACTAGCCCACGCCGAAAATACGTCGGCCCGCTGGAGCCACCCCCAGACGCAAACGGACGCACGACCATTTCCGTGTCCACCAGGCAACGGAAACGGACGCCCGCGGAGAATTTGGTCGTCCGAAATGAGTCGCGCCGCTGGAGATGCCCTAAGTTCAATTCTTGACAGCTTCATCGTCGTCTTTGCCATCAACGACAACCATTGCTGTCTCATTCTTGACAGCTTCATGGTAGGCCGCATAGCCTACCCTCCACTTTGGCGTGTCCTTCAGCTTCTTCCAGCAATGGACCATATAGAAGCCTATCTTATGTGTTGCCTTGAACCTCTCCAAGGCCCTAGATACCTGCAATTGGTTAAAGCCCGGATCATGGTTTGCTAATGTTGTGCATAGAATGGAATGATGATGCTCGTTTCTTTACCACTCCAAGCACGCCAATGCCGCTCTGAGGGTGGGCAACAATATGCTCGACGGCGACAGGGAACTTCTCGGTCTCTTGTTCGGTGTAGTTCCATCTTTTTTTGATGGACTCTTCCGTGCGATCGCTTTTCAACTCGTAGGGCATGTGACGCTTCCTCTCTCAAGGTACTCCTGGACCACCTTGGTCTAATACTCCTTGCCCTATTGTTGGGCGCCATTTATGTAGTCATAGCTGGTGGCCAGCCACACCTCGCACAAACACTTGTCCTCCTCATCGTTGAAGCCGCAGGTCCTGTGGCTCTCCCCCTCGTTGTTGAAGCCGTAGGTCCCTGGTGAAGGAGATATGCCCAAGAGGCAATAATAAAAGTGGTTATTATATATCTTTATGTTTATGATAAATGTTTATATACCATGCTATAATTGTATTAACCGAAACATTGATACATGTGTGATATGTAAACAACAAAGAGTCCCTAGTATGCCTCTTAACTAGCTTGTTGATTAATGGATGATTAGTTTCATAATCATGAACATTGGATGTTATTAATAACAAGGTTATATCATTGTATGAATGATGTAATGGACACACCCAATTAAGCGTAGCATAAGATCACGTCATTAAGTTATTTGCTATAAGCTTTCGATACATAGTTACCTAGTCCTTATGACCATGAGATCATATAAATCACTTATACCGGAAAGGTACTTTGATTACATCAAACGCCACTGCGTAAATGGGTGGTTATAAAGGTGGGATTAAGTATCCGGAAAGTATGAGTTGAGGCATATGGATCAACAGTGGGATTTGTCCATCCCGATGACGGATAGATATACTCTGGGCCCTCTCGGTGGAATGTCGTCTAATGTCTTGCAAGCATAAGAATGAGTTCATAAGAGACCACATACCACGGTACGAGTAAAGAGTACTTGTCAGGAGACGAGGTTGAACAAGGTATAGAGTGATACCGATGATCAAACCTCGGACAAGTAAAATATCGCGTGACAAAGGGAATTGGTATCGTATGTGAATGGTTCATTCGATCACTAAAGTCATCGTTGAATATGTGGGAGCCATTATGGATCTCCAGATCCCGCTATTGGTTATTGGTCGGAGTGAGTACTCAACCATGTCCGCATAGTTCGCGAACCGTAGGGTGACACACTTAAAGTTGGATGTTGAAATGGTAGAACTTGAATATGGAATGGAGTTCGAATATTTGTTCGGAGTCCCGGATGAGATCCCGGACATCACGAGGAGTTCCGGAATGGTCCGGAGAATAAGATTCATATATAGGAAGTCATTTTATAAGATTTAAAATGATCCTGAAGGTTCTATGGAAGGTTCTAGAAGGTTCTAGAAAAGTCCAGAAGAAACCACTTTGGAAGGCGGAGTCCCAAAGGGACTCCACCTCCATGGCCGGCCAACCCTAGAGGGGGAGGAGTCCCAAGTGGACTCCCCTAAGGGGGCCGGCCACCCCCCACATGGAAGGGGGGAATCCCACCCCAAGTGGGATTCCCACCTTGGGTAGGTTTCCCTATCACATGGAAGGTTTTGGGTTCGGGTCTTATTCGGAGACTTGTAGTCCAACACTTGGGGCTTCCACCTATATAATGAGGGCCAAGGGGAGGGGGCCGGCCACCCCAACAAGCACAAGGTGGCCGCACCACCTCAAGTGGCCGGCGCCCCCCTCTCCCCAAACCCTAGCCGCCCCACTCCTCCACATCCCGCACGCTTAGCGAAGCTCCGCCGGATTTCTCCACCACCACCGACACCACGCCGTCGTGCTGCCGGATTCAAGAGGAGCTACTACTTCCGCTGCCCACTGGAACGGGGAGGTGGACGTCGTCTTCATCAACAACCGAACGTGTGACCGAGTACGGAGGTGCTGCCCGTTCGTGGCGCCGTGATCAAGATCTTCTACGCGCTTTTGCAAGCGGCAAGTGAACGTCTACCGCAGCAACAAGAGCCTCATCTTGTAGGCTTTGGAATCTCTTCAAGGGTGAGACTCGATAATCCTCTCGTTGCTACCGTCTTCTAGATTGCATCTTGGCTTGGATTGTGTGTTTGCGGTAGGAAATTTTTTGTTTTCTATGCAACGAATCCCTACAGTGGTATCAGAGCCGTGTCTATGCATAGATGGTTGCACGAGTAGAACACAATGGTTTTGTGGGCGTTGATGCTCTTGTTATCTTTAGTTTGAGTACTTTGCATCTTTGTGGCATAGTGGGATGAAGCGGCTCGGACTAACTTTACATGACCGCGTTCATGAGACTTGTTCCTCGTTCGACATGCAACTTGTATTGCATAAGAGGCTTTGCGGGTGTCTGTCTCTCCTACTATAGTGAAGATTCAATTTACTCTTCTATTGACAACATTAGTATCAATGTTGTGGTTCATGTTCGTAGGTAGATTAGATCTCTATCGAAAACCCTAAACCACGTAAAATATGCAAACCAAATTAGAGACGTCTAACTTGTTTTTGCAGGGTTTGGTGATGTGATATGGCCATAATGTGATGATGAATATGTATGAGATGATCATTATTGTATTGTGGCAACCGGCAGGAGCCTTATGGTTGTATTTAAATTTCATGTTGAGTAGTATTTCAAAGTAGTTGTAATAGTTGCTACATGGAGGACAATCATGAAGACGACGCCATTGACCTTGACGCTACGCCGACGATGATGGAGATCATGCCCGAAGATGATGGAGATCATGTCCGTGCTTTGGAGATGAAGATCAAAGGCGCAAAGACAAAAGGGCCATATCATATCACATATGAACTGCATGTGATGTTAATCCTTTTATGCATCTTATTTTGCTTAGATCGCGATGGTAGCATTATAAGATGATCCCTCACTAAAATCTCAAGATAATAAAGTGTTCATCCTTAGTAGCACCGTTGCCAAGACTTGTCGTTTCGAAGCATCTCGTGATGATCGGGTGTGATAGAATCAACAAGTGCATACAACGGGTGCCAGACAGTTTTGCACATGCGGATACTAAGGTGGCCTTGACGAGCATAGCATGTACAGACATGGTCTCGGAACACGTGATACCAAAAGGTAGAGCATGAATCATATGGTTGATATGATGAACACTTTGAGTGTTCGCCATTGAAATCACACCTTGTCTCGTGATGATCGGACTTAGGTGCGATGGATTTGGTTCGTGTGATCACTAAGACAATGCGAGGGATATTGTTTTGAGTGGGAGTTCACCTAGATTTTTAATTATGTTGAATTAAAATTTGAACTCAATTTGTCATAAACTTAGTCTAAACTTTTGCAAATATATGTTGTAGAGATGGCGTCCCCAATCAATTTTAACCAGTTCCTAGAGAAAGAAAAACTTAAGAGCAACGGTAGCAACTTCACCGACTGGTTCCGTCATGTGAGGATCTTCCTCTCTGGCGGAAATCTGCAATTTGTGCTTGATGCACCGCTAGGTGACCCTCCTGCAGAAACTGAAACCGACGAAGTAAAAGCTGTTTACGCGACTCGGAAAACTCGGTACTCTCAAGTTCAGTGTGCCATCCTGTGCAGTCTGGAATCCGATCTTCAAAAACGTTTTGAGCACCACGATCCTCATGAGTTGATGAATGAGCTGAAAGCTATATTTGAGACTCATGCGGCCGTGGAATGCTATGAAGCATCGAAACATTTCTTCAGCTGTATGATGGAAGAAGGCAGCTCCGTTAGTGAGCACATGCTCGCCATGATCGGGCATGCGAAGAAACTCAGTGACTTGGGAATAGTGATTCCTAATAGACTGGGGATTAATCGTGTCCTTCAATCACTGCCACCAAGTTACAAGAACTTTGTGATGAACTACAATATGCAGAACATGAACAAGGAGTTACCTGAACTCTTTGGCATGCTAAAAGCTGCTGAGATTGAGATCAAGAAAGAGCACCAAGTGTTGATGGTCAACAAGACCACCAGTTTCAAGAAACAGGGCAAGTCTAAGGGAAAATTCAAGAAGGGTGGCAAGAAAGCTGCCACACCTCCTGTGAAACCTAAGAACGGCCCTAAGCCTGATGCTGAGTGCTATTACTGCAAGGAGAAGGGACACTGGAAGCGTAATTGCTCCAAGTATCTGGCTGATCTGAAGAGCGGCCTTGTCAAAAAGAAGAAAGAAGGTATATCTGATATACATGTTATAGATGTTTATCTCACTGGTTCTCGTTCTAGTACTTGGGTATTTGATACTGGTTCGGTTGCTCATATTTGTAACTCGAAACAGGAACTAAAGAATAAACGAAGACTACTGAAAGATGAAGTGACGATGCGCGTTGGAAACGGATCCAAAGTCGATGTGATCGCTGTCGGCACACTTCCTCTACATCTACCTTCGGGATTAGTTTTAAGCCTAAATAATTGTTATTTTGTACCCGCGTTGAGCATGAACATTATATCTGGATCTTGTTTAATGCAAGACAGTTATTCATTCAAGTCTGAGAATAATGGTTGTTCTATTTTTATGAATAATATCTTTTATGATCGAGCACCACAAAAGAATGGCTTATTTCCGTTAGATCTCGATAGTAGTGATACGCATATACATAACATAGATGCTAAGCGAATTAAATTGAATGATAATTCTACTTATATGTGGCACTGTCGTCTTGGTCATATTGGAGTGAAACGCATGAAGAAACTCCATACCGATGGATTACTTGAATCACTTGACTTTGAGTCACTTGATAGATGCGAAGCATGTCTAATGGGAAAAATGACTAAGACTCCATTTTCTGGTATGATGGAGCGAGCTACTGACTTATTGGAAATCATACATACCGATGTGTGTGGACCAATGAGTGTAGCATCGCGCGGTGGTTATCGTTATGTTCTAACTTTCACAAATGATCTGAGTAGATATGGGTATATCTATTTCATGAAACATAAATCCGAAACTTTCGAGAAGTTTAAGGAATTCCAAAGTGAAGTAGAAAATCAATGTAACAAGAAGATTAAATTTCTACAATCTGATCGCGGAGGTGAATATCTGAGTTATGAGTTTGGCATGCATTTAAAGAAATGCGGAATACTTTCGCAATTGACACCGCCGGGAACACCACAACGAAACGGTGTATCCGAACGTCGTAATCGAACTCTCTTAGATATGGTTCGTTCTATGATGTCTCTTACTGATTTGCCGTTATCATTTTGGAGTTATGCATTAGAGACAGCCGCATTCACTTTAAATAGAGCACCATCAAAATCCGTAGAAACGACACCGTATGAATTATGGTTTAATAAGAAACCTAAGCTGTCGTTCCTTAAAGTTTGGGGTTGCGAAGCCTATGTAAAGAAGTTACAACCGGACAAGCTAGAACCCAAAGCGGAGAAATGCGTCTTCATAGGATACCCTAAGGAAACTATAGGGTACACTTTCTATCACAAATCCGAAGGCAAAATCTTTGTTGCTAAGAACGGAACCTTTCTTGAGAAAGAATTTCTCACTAAAGAAGTGACTGGAAGAAAAGTAGAACTCGATGAGATTGATGAATCTATACTCGTTGATCGAGTAGCGCGATCCGGAAGTTTTACCTGTACCACCTACACCGGCAACAGAGGAAGCTAATGATAATGATCATGAAACTTCGAACGAGGAAACTACTGAACCTCGCAGATCGACAAGGGAACGTGCCACTCCTGATTGGTATGATCCTTGTCTAAATGTCATGATTGTGGACAACAATGATGAGGACCCTGCGATGTATGAAGAAGCGATGATGAGCCCAGATTCCAACAAATGGCAAGAAGCCATGAAATCCGAAATGGGATCCATGTATGATAACAAAGTATGGACTTTGGTAGACTTACCTGATAGCCGCAAGGCTGTCGAGAATAAATGGATCTTCAAGAGAAAAACAGATGCTGATGGTAATATTACTGTCTACAAAGCTCAACTTGTCGCAAAGGGTTTCTGACAAATTCAAGGAGTTGACTACGATGAGACTTTCTCACCTGTAGCGAAGCTAAAATCTGTGAGGATTTTGTTAGCAATAGCTGCATTTTTCGATTATGAGATTTGGCAGATGGATGTCAAAACGGCGTTCCTTAATGGAGACATTGAGGAAGAGTTGTATATGGTACAACCCAAAGGTTTTGTCGATCCTAAAAATGCTGACAAAGTATGCAAACTTCAGCGTTCAATCTATGGACTGAAGCAAGCATCAAGAAGTTGGAACCGACGCTTTGATAAGGTGATCAAAGACTTCGGGTTTATACAGTGTCATGGAGAGGCCTGTATTTACAAGAAAGTGAGTGGGAGCTTTGTAGCATTCCTGATATTATATGTAGATGACATAGTATTGATTGGGAATGATATAGAACTATTAAGCAGTGTAAAAGGTTATTTGAATAATAGTTTTTCAATGAAAGACCTTGGTGAAGCATCGTATATATTAGGCATCAAGATTTATAGAGATAGATCAAGACGCCTAATAGGGCTATCACAGAGTACATACCTGGACAAGATTCTAAAGAAGTTTAGAATGGACGAAAGCAAGAAAGGGTTCTTACCTATGTTACCAGGCAAGGTCTTGAGTAAGACTCAAGGACCGGCTACGGCAGAAGAAAGAGAAAGGATGAGTAATATCCCCTATGCCTCGGCAGCAGGATCTATCATGTATGCCATGCTATGTACTAGACCGGATATAGCACATGCTGTTAGTTTGACTAGCAGATATCAAAGTGATCCAGGAATGGAACACTGGACAACGGTCAAGAATATCCTGAAGTACTTGAAAAGAACTAAGGATATGTTTCTTTGTTATGGAGGTGACCAAGAGCTCATTGTAAGTGGTTACACCGATGCAAGTTGGAACACTGATCCTGATGACTCTAAGTCAAAGTCTGGGTACGTGTTTATATTGAATGGTGCTGCAGTAAGCTGGGCAAGCTCGAAGCAGTGCACGGTGGCGAAGTCTTCAACAGAATCAGAGTACATAGTGGCTTCAGAGGCTTCATCAGAAGCGGTATGGATGAAGAGGTTCATTGTAGAGCTCGGTGTGGTTCCTAGTGCATTGGACCCACTAGTCATTTACTGTGACAACATGGGTGCCATCGCCAATGCACAAGAACCAAGGTCACACAAGAGGCTGAAGCATATCAAGCCGCGTTACCACTCGATTCACGAGTACATCGAAGATGGAGAAGTAAAGATTTGCAAAGTACACACTGATCTGAATGTAGCAGATCCGTTGACTAAAGCTCTCCCTAGGGCAAAGCATGACCAACACCAGAATGCCATGGGTGTTAGGTACCTTATGATACGTCTCCGACGTATCGATAATTTCTTATGTTCCATGCCACATTATTGATGATATCTACATGTTTTATGCATACTTTACATCATATTTATGCATTTTCCGGCACTAACCTATTAACAAGATGCCGAAGAGCCAGTTGCTGTTTTCTACTGTTTTTGGTTTTAGAAATCCTAGTAAGGAAATATTCTCGGAATTGGACGAAATCAACGCCCAAGGGCCTATTTTCACACGAAGCTTCCAGAAGACCGAAGAGTCAACGAAGTGGGGCCACGAGGTGGCCAGGAGGTAGGGCGGCGCGGCCCAAGCCCTGGCCGCGCCGGCCTGTCTCCTGGGCCCCTCGCGACGCCCCTTGACCTGCCCTTCCGCCTACAAATAGCCTTCGTCGCGAAACCCCCAGTACCGAGAGCCACGATACGGAAAACCTTCCAGAGACACCGCCGCCGCCAATCCCATCTCGGGGGATTCAGGAGATCGCCTCCGGCACCCTGCCGGAGAGGGGATTCATCTCCCGGAGGACTCTACGCCGCCATGGTCGCCTCCGGAGTGATGAGTGAGTAGTTCACCCCTGGACTATGGGTCCATAGCAGTAGCTAGATGGTTGTCTTCTCCTCATTGTGCTTAATTGTCGGATCTTGTGAGCTGCCTAACATGATCAAGATCATCTATCTGTAATGCTATATGTTGTGTTTGTTGGGATCCGATGAATAGAGAATACTATGTTATGTTGATTATCAATTTATATCTATGTGTTGTTTATGATCTTGCATGCTCTCCGTTATTAGTAGAGGCTTGATACGTCTCCAACGTATCGATAATTTCTTATGTTCCATGCCACATTATTGATGTTATCTACGTGTTTTATGCACACTTTATGTCATATTCGTGCATTTTCTGGAACTAACCTATTAACAAGATGCCGAAAGGCCGATTCTTTTTCTGCTGTTTTTGGTTCCAGAAAGGCTGTTCGGGCAATATTCTCGGAATTGGACGAAATCAACGCCAAACCTCCTATTTTTCCCGGAAGGCTCCAGAACACCGAAGAAGAGTCGGAGAGGGGCCAGGGGGCCACCACACCACATGGCGGCGCGGGCCAGGCCTTGGCCGCGCCGGCCTAGGGTGTGGCGCCCCCAGGTGCCCCCCTGCGCCGCCTCTTCGCCTATAAAAGCCCTTTCGACCTAAAAACGCAGTACCAATTGACGAAACTCCAGAAAGACTCCAGGGGCGCCGCCGCCATCGCGAAACTCCAATTCGGGGGACAGAACTCTGTTTCGGCACCCTGCCGGGACGAGGAATTGCCCCCGGAGCCATCTCCACCGCCGTCTTCACCGCCATCTTCACCGCCATCGCTGCCTCCATGATGAGGAGGGAGTAATCCACCCCTGAGGCTGAGGGCTCCGCTGTAGCTATGTGGTTCATCTCTCTCCCATGTACCTCAATACAATAATCTCATGAGCTGCTTTACATGATTGAGATTCATATGAGTTTTGTATCACAATTTATCTATGTGCTACTCTAGCAATGTTATTAAAGTAGTTTTATTCCTCCTGCACGATGTAAAGGTGACAGTGTGTGCATCCGTGTTAGTACTTGGTTTATGCTATGATCATGATCTCTTGTAGATTATGAAGTTAATTATTGCTATGATAGTATTGATGTGATCTATTCCTCCTACATATGCATGAAGGTGACAGTGTGCATGCTATGTTAGTACTTGGTTTAGTCTTTTGATCTATCTTACACTATAAGGTTACTTAAATATGAACATTATTGTGGAGCTTGTTAACTCCGGCATTGAGGGTTCGTGTAATCCTACGCAATGAGTTCATCATCCAACAAGAGTGTAGAGTATGCATCTATCTATTCTGTTATGTGATCAATGTTGAGAGTGTCCACTAGTGAAAGTGTAATCCCTAGGCCTTGTTCCTAAATACTGCTATCGCTGCTGTTTACTGTTTTACTGTGTTACTACTGCTGCAATACTACCACCATCAACTACACGCCAGCAAGCTATTTTCTGGCACCGTTGCTACTGCTCATATATATTCATACCACCTGTATTTCACTATCTCTTCGCCGAACTAGTGCACCTATTAGGTGTGTTGGGGACACAAGAGACTTCTTGCTTTGTGGTTGCAGGGTTGCATGAGAGGGATATCTTTGACCTCTTCCTCCCTGAGTTTGATAAACCTTGGGTGATCCACTTAAGGGAAAACTTGCTGCTGTTCTACAAACCTCTGCTCTTGGAGGCCCAACACTGTCTACAGGAAAAGGAGGGGGAAGTAGACATCAAGCTATTTTCTGGCGCCGTTGCCGGGGAGGAAAGGTAAAAGGTACTCACACTCCGGACCTCGGCTACCAAGCTATTTTCCGGTGCCGTAAGTACTCGAAGCTATTTCCTTTAGATCCTGCAATTGCATCTTTTTGTTTCTTGTTTACACTATTTAGGCATAATGGAAAACAACAAAAAAATTGGTGAGCTTTTTAATCTTTTTCCTGATTTAGAATTGTTTGATGCGAAAATTAAAAAACCTATGGAACCTTATTTGCATGTTAGTAGCGATGTTATTAGTATGAATGCAATTACTGCTAATGCTATGGAGAAGTCTAAGCTTGGGGAAGCTAGTTTTTGTGATCTTTTTAGCTTCCCATCTTTAGGGGAGAAAATTTGTTCTGATAATGCTTTATCTCCCATATGCGATAACTCTAATGATGCTTCTGATATTCTGAATCCACCTGCTGAAAGTATTCCGTATAAAATACCTATGAAAATTATTGAACGTGTTATGGATAACCACTATAAAGGGGATGGAACTGTCCATCCTAGAGATCATTTACTGTTTTTGCACGAATTATGCGGGTTATTCAAGTGTGCAGGTATCTCTATGGATGAGGTGAAGAAGAAGCTATTCTTCGTTTCGCTGTCTGGTAAAGCGGCGCACTAGTATAAATTGTTGGAGAATAGTCATTCTCTTGGTTGGGAGGAAATTGCATCTCTCTTTTATTCTAAATTTTATCCTCCTCATGAAGTGCATATTGATAGGAATTATATTTATAACTTTTATCCTCGTGATGGAGAGAGTATTTCTCAAGTGTGGGGGAGATTGAAATCACTAACGCTCAAATGTCCCATTCATGAGCTCCCCCGTAATGTTATTGTTAATAATTTTTATGCGAGGCTTTTAGGACAACACAAGGACTATCTGGACGCGTGTTCGGAGGGATCTTTCACAAGCAAGGAGGTTGAAGCTAGGTGGGATCTTCTTGATCGGATTAAGGAGAACGCTGAAGGATGGGAGAACAATGAAGGTAAAGAGAGGTATAAATTATGATTATGAATGCATTGAAGCTTTTATGGATACCGATAAATTTCGAGATATGAGTGCTACTTATGGTCTTGACTCTCAAATTGCTGCAAATCTTTATAAAGCCTTTGCTTCTCATTTTGAATTGCCTAAAAAGAATTTTGATAAGTATCATGAACCTTTTAAAGAGGCTTGCATGAAGAATGAAATTGTTGTTAATTATTGCAATAAGCATGCTCAAACTCCTAAGAATGCTATTTCCTATAAGCATGTTAATTTTTGTGGAATGCATAGGCCTTGTGGAATTAATCAAGTCAAAGATGAATATTGCATCCATCATATTAATGAAAAAACTAGAAAGTGGTCTAGGGCTCTAGATGATCTTGGTAAAAAAGTTTGTGCCCTCTATCCTTTTATTTGTGAAATTTGCCATGAAGTGGGTCATTTTAATTTTCAATGCCCCTCCAATGATAATTTGAACCCAATGAGTGCTGCAAATTTGTATTGTGATGATGAAATTACTCCTAATCAGCATGATGAACTTACTTTATTTTTGGGGTGTGAAGAATTGTCGAGAAAAATCTCTTTGTTACATATGGGTGATCTTGATATTGATGATGTCCTGCATGGGTGTTTTTCTTATTGCATTGATAATAGCCATACAAATACTTACATACAAAATATTTTAGAAGATGACACCTTGCCAAAATATGATAGGACCGCTGTGTGTTTTCAACTAATTAATGAAAAGGAGGGATCCTCCCAAGTTTCTTCTATTGTTTCTGAAAGTAAATCAGGTTATGCGGACGAGCCACCCTTCAAGCCTCTTCCTCCTAAAGAAGGGAACGAGGAGAAGGAAGAGAAGAAGAAGAAGAAGAAGGGAACGAAGAAGAAGAAGAAGAAGAAGGAGAATAAAAAGAAAGAGGTAACGGCGTATCCCCGCGTGAATGAGATAACGCTAGGTAACCGTAAGTATGTTGCTCCTAATGATTATTGTGATAATGAATCTGAATACGATGATCTTCCTATACCCTTTACATACATTAGCAATCATGATTTGAATGAGCACACTACTTTTGATATTGCAAATCTCTGGGAAACTACTTCTGAAAATGATGATGATAATAATTGCCATAGTGTCAGTGCTATCCATGCTTCCTCCCATAATGATATAGAAAGCTCTAAGCTTGGGGAAGAGGTGTTTGAAAATACTTTTGCTACTGGTCATTATGTTCTTGATACATCTCCTTCTAATAACAATGATGGTATGGACATAGATAAACCAACTGTGAAAGATAACTATTCTATTTCTTATGATGACACTGCGCCTCCGATCTTTGATGATTATTATAAAGAATGCTATGATATAGGTTATAACTATCCTTATGAAACTTGTCATAGTCATGATTGGATTACCAAAAACAATTCCCATAATATGCAACTTGTTTACCATGTTCAAATTCTTGATAATAATCTTACTCCAATTACTATTAGTGAGAAGAACTCTTCTTATGCCAAAATTAATGATACTTCTATGCATATGAACCATGATAAGAATGTTTTAAGTGATGGGTATATTGTGGATTTCATCAATGATGCTACTGAAAGTTATTATGAGAGAGGTAAATATGGTCGTATGCATCTTAATAATATTAAGTTTCCCCTCTTTATGTTGAGAATCTTGAAGTTACTCGTGTTTTATCCTCTTATGCTTGTCACTTTGTTCTTCATGAATTCATTTGTGTACAAGATTCCTCTTCATAGGAAGCATGTTAGACTTAAATTTGTTTTGAATTTGCCTCTTGAAGCTCTCTTTTGCTTCAAATACTATTTCCCGCGAATGGATTATTAAAACTGCTGAGCCCATCTTAATGACTATAAAGAAAGAACTTCTTGGGAGATAACCCATGTGTTATTTTGCTACAGTAATTTGTTTTTATTTTGTGCCTTGGAAGTTGTTTACTACTGTAGCAACCTCTCCTTATCTTAGTTTTGTGTTTTGTTGTGCCAAGTGAAGCCTCTAATCGAAGGTTGATACTAGATTTGGATTTCTGCGCAGAAACAGATTTCTATCTGTCACGAATCTGGGCTGTTTTCTCTGTAGAAAAATCAGAAAAATATGTTAATTTACGTGCGTGTTCCTCAGATATGTACGCAACTTTCATTAGTTTTGAGTTTTCTGATTTGAGCAACGGAAGTATTTATTAAAAATTCGTCTTTACGGACTATTCTGTTTTGACAGATTCTGCCTTTTATTTCGCATTGCCTCTTTTGCTATGTGGGATGGATTTCTTTGTTCCATTAAACTCCAGTAGCTTTGGGAAATGTCCAGAAGTGTTAAGAATGATTGTGTCACCTCTGAACATGCGAGTTTTTGATTATGTACTAACCCCTCTAATGAAGTTTATGAGAAGTTTGGTGTGAAGGAAGTTTTCAAGGGTCAAGAGAGGAGGATGATATACTATGATCAAGAAGAGTGAAAGCTCTAAGCTTGGGGATGCCCTGGTGGTTCATCCCTGCATATTTCAAGAAGACTCAAGCGTCTAAGCTTGGGGATGCCCAAGGCATCCCCTTCTTCATCGACAACATTATCAGGTTCCTCCCCTGAAACAATATTTTTATTCCATCACATCTTATGTGCTTTTCTTGGAGCGTCGGTTTGTTTTTGTTTTTGTTTGTGTTTGAATAAATTGGAATACATCATGCTTGTGTGGGAGAGAGACACGCTCCGCTGGTTCATATGAACACATGTGTTCTTAGCTCATAATATTCATGGCGAAGTTTCTTCTTCGTTAAATTGTTATATGGTTGGAATTGGAAAATGATACATGTAGTAATTGCTATAATGTCTTGGGTAATGTGATACTTGGCAATTGTTGTGCTCATGTTTAAGCTCTTGCATCATATGCTTTGCACCCATTAATGAAGAAATACATAGAGCATGCTAAAATTTGGTTTGCATATTTTGTTTCTCTAAGGTCTAGATAATTTCTAGTATTGCGTTTGAACAACAAGGAAGACGGTGTAGAGTCTTATAATGTTTTCAATATGTCTTTTATGTGAGTTTTGCTGCACCGGTTCATCCTTGTGTTTGTTTCAAATAAGCCTTGCTAGCCTAAACCTTGTATCGAGAGGGAATACTTCTCATGCATCCAAAATACTTGAGCCAACCACTATGCCATTTGTGTCCACCATACCTACCTACTACATGGTATTTTCCGCCATTCCAAAGTAAATTGCTTGAGTGCTACCTTTAAAATTCCATCATTCACCTTTGCAATATATAGCTCATGGGACAAATAGCTTAAAAACTATTGTGGTATTGAATATGTAATTATGCACTTTATCTCTTATTAAGTTGCTTGTTGTGCGATAACCATGTTCACTGGGGACGCCATCAATTACTCTTTGTTGAATTACATGTGAGTTGCTATGCATGTCCGTCTTGTCTGAAGTAAGAGCGATCTACCACCTTATGGTTAAGCATGCATATTGTTAGAGAAGAACATTGGGCCGCTAACTAAAGCCATGATCCATGGTGGAAGTTTCAGTTTTGGACATATGTCCTCAATCTCAAATGAGAAAATTATTAATTGTTGTTACATGCTTATGCATAAAAGAGGAGTCCATTATCTGTTGTCTATGTTGTCCCGGTATGGAGGTCTAAGTTGAAGAATAATCAATAGCGAGAAATCCAATGCGAGCTTTCTCCTTAGACCTTTGTACAGGCGGCATAGAGGTACCCCTTTGTGACACTTGGTAAAAACATGTGCATTGTGATGATCCGGTAGTCCAAGCTAATTAGGACAAGGTGCGGGCACTATTAGTATACTATGCATGAGGCTTGCAACTTGTAAGATATAATTTACATGATACATATGCTTTATTACTACCGTTGACAAAATTGTTTCATGTTTTCAAAATCAAAGCTCTAGCACAAATATAGCAATCGATGCTTTCCTCTATGAAGGACAATTCTTTTACTTTTATTGTTGAGTCAGTTCACCTATTTCTCTCCACCTCAAGAAGCGAACACTTGTGTGAACTGTGCATTGATTCCTACATATTTGCATATTGCACTTGTTATATTGCTTTGCATTAACAACTATCCATGAGATATACATGCTATAAGTTGAAAGCAACCGCTGAAACTTAATCTTCCTTTGTGTTGCTTCAATACCTTTACTTTGAATTATTGCTTTATGAGTTAACTCTTATGCAAGACTTATTGATGCTTGTCTTGAAGTAATATTCATGAAAAGTCTTTGCTATATGATTCACTTGTTTACTCATGTCATATACATTGTTTTGATCGCTGCATTCACTACATATGCTTTACAAATAGTATGATCAAGGTTATGATGGCATGTCACTCCAGAAATTATCTGTGTTATCGTTTTACCTGCTCGGGACGAGCAGAACTAAGCTTGGGGATGCTGATACGTCTCCAACGTATCGATAATTTCTTATGTTCCATGCCACATTATTGATGTTATCTACGTGTTTTATGCACACTTTATGTCATATTGGTGCATTTTCTGGAACTAACCTATTAACAAGATGCCGAAAGGCCAGTTGCTGTTTTCTGCTGTTTTTGGTTCCAGGAAGGCTGTTCGGGCAATATTCTCGGAATTGGACGAAATCAACGCCAAACCTCCTATTTTTCCCGGAAGGCTCCAGAACACCGAAGAAGAGTCGGAGAGGGGCCAGGGGGCCACCACACCACATGGCGGCGCGGGCCAGGCCTTGGCCGCGCCGGCCTAGGGTGTGGCGCCCTGTGTGCCCCCGCGCCGCCTCTTCGCCTATAAAAGCCCTTTCGACCTAAAAACGCAGTACCAATTGACGAAACTCCAGAAAGACTCCAGGGGCGCCGCCGCCATCGCGAAACTCCAATTTGGGGGACAGAACTCTGTTTCGGCACCCTGCCGGGACGAGGAATTGCCCCCGGAGCCATCTCCACCGCCGTCTTCACCGCCATCTTCACCGCCATCGCTGCCTCCATGATGAGGAGGGAGTAATCCACCCCTGAGGCTGAGGGCTCCGCTGTAGCTATGTGGTTCATCTCTCTCCCATGTACCTCAATACAATAATCTCATGAGCTGCTTTACATGATTGAGATTCATATGAGTTTTGTATCACAATTTATCTATGTGCTACTCTAGCAATGTTATTAAAGTAGTTTTATTCCTCCTGCACGATGTAAAGGTGACAGTGTGTGCATCCGTGTTAGTACTTGGTTTATGCTATGATCATGATCTCTTGTAGATTATGAAGTTAATTATTGCTATGATAGTATTGATGTGATCTATTCCTCCTACATATGCATGAAGGTGACAGTGTGCATGCTATGTTAGTACTTGGTTTAGTCTTTTGATCTATCTTACACTATAAGGTTACTTAAATATGAACATTATTGTGGAGCTTGTTAACTCCGGCATTGAGGGTTCGTGTAATCCTACGCAATGAGTTCATCATCCAACAAGAGTGTAGAGTATGCATCTATCTATTCTGTTATGTGATCAATGTTGAGAGTGTCCACTAGTGAAAGTGTAATCCCTAGGCCTTGTTCCTAAATACTGCTATCGCTGCTTGTTTACTGTTTTACTGTGTTACTACTGCTGCAATACTACCACCATCAACTACACGCCAGCAAGCTATTTTCTGGCACCGTTGCTACTGCTCATATATATTCATACCACCTGTATTTCACTATCTCTTCGCCGAACTAGTGCACCTATTAGGTGTGTTGGGGACACAAGAGACTTCTTGCTTTGTGGTTGCAGGGTTGCATGAGAGGGATATCTTTGACCTCTTCCTCCCTGAGTTCGATAAACCTTGGGTGATCCACTTAAGGGAAAACTTGCTGCTGTTCTACAAACCTCTGCTCTTGGAGGCCCAACACTGTCTACAGGAAAAGGAGGGGGAAGTAGACATCAAGGCTCTGGCCAAGTTTTTGCTAGTAACTCCAAGAGGGGGTATTTATGCTCGATAGTGGGTTCATGTCTCCGTGAATCTGGGGGAGTGACAGAAACCTCTAAGGTTATGGATGTGCTGTTGCCACTAGGGATAAAACATTGATGCTATGTCCGAGGATGTAGTTATTGATTACATTACGCGCAATACTTAATGCAATTGTCTGTTGTTAGCAACTTAATACTGGAAGGGGTTCGGATGATAACCTGAAGGTGGACTTTTTAGGCATAGATGCATGCTGGATAGCGGTCTATGTACTTTGTCGTAATGCCCAATTAAATCTCACAATACTCATCATAATATGTATGTGCATGGTCATGCCCTCTCTATTTGTCAATTGCCCAACTGTAATTTGTTCACCCAACATGCTATTTATCTTATGGGAGAGACACCTCTAGTGAACTGTGGACCCCGGTCCATTCTTTATACTGGAATACAATCTACTGCAATTGTTCTACTGTTCTCTGCAAACAATCATCATCCACACTATACATCTAATCCTTTGTTACAGCAAGCCGGTGAGATTGACAACCTCACTGTTTCGTTGGGGCAAAGTACTTGGTTTGTGTTGTGCAGGTTCCACGTTGGCGCCGGAATCCCTGGTGTTGCGCCGCACTACATCTCGCCGCCATCAACCTTCAACGTGCTTCTTGGCTCCTACTGGTTCGATTAAACCTTGGTTTCATACTGAGGGAAAACTTGCCGCTGTACGCATCACACCTTCCTCTTGGGGGTTCCCAATGGTCGCGTGCTGTACGCGTATCAAGACTGTTTTCTGGTGCCGTTGCCGGGGAGATCAAGACACGCTGCAAGGGGAGTCTCCACATCCCAATCTCTTTACTTTGTTTTTGTCTTGCTTTACTTTATTTACTACTTTGTTTGCTGCACTAAATCAAAATACAAAAAAATTAGTTGCTAGTTTTACTTTATTTACTGTCTTGCACTCTATATCAAAAACACAAAAAAATTAGTTACTTGCATTTACTTTATCTAGTTTATTTTATTTACTGCTGCTAAAATGGGTACTCCTGAAAATACTAAGTTGTGTGACTTCACAACCACAAATAATAATGATTTCTTATGCACACCTATTGCTCCACCTGCTACTACAGCAGAATTCTTTGAAATTAAACCTGCTTTACTGAATCTTGTTATGCGAGAGCAATTTTCTGGTGTTAGTTCTGATGATGCTGCTGCCCATCTCAATAATTTTGTTGAACTTTGTGAAATGCAAAAGTATAAAGATGTAGATGGTGACATTATAAAATTAAAATTGTTTCCTTTCTCATTAAGAGGAAGAGCTAAAGATTGGTTGCTATCTCTGCCTAAGAATAGTATTGATTCATGGACTAAATGCAAGGATGCTTTTATTGGTAGATATTATCCCCCTGCTAAAATTATATCTTTGAGGAGTAGCATAATGAATTTTAAACAATTGGATACTGAGCATGTTGCACAAGCATGGGAAAGAATGAAATCGTTGGTTAAAAATTGCCCAACCCATGGACTGACTACTTGGATGATCATCCAAACCTTTTATGCAGGACTGAATTTTTCTTCGCGGAACCTATTGGATTCATCTGCTGGAGGTACCTTTATGTCCATCACTCTTGGTGAAGCAACACAGCTTCTTGATAATATGATGATTAGTTACTCTGAATGGCACACGGAAAGAGCTCCACAAGGTAAGAAGGTAAATTCTGTCGAAGAAACCTCTTCCTTGAGTGATAAGATTGATGCTATTATGTCTATGCTTGTGAATGGTAGGACTAATATTGATCCTAATAATGTTCTGTTAGCTTCATTGGTTGCTCAAGAAGAACATGTTGATGTAAACTTCATTAAAAATAATAATTTCAACAACAATGCTTACCGGAACAATTCTAGTAACAACTATAGGCCATATCCTTATAATAATGGCAACGGCTATGGTAATTCTTATGGGAATTCTTACAACAATAATAGGAACACACCCCCTGGACTTGAAGCCATGCTTAAAGAATTTATTAGTACACAAACTGCTTTTAACAAATCTGTTGAAGAAAAGCTTGGGAAAATTGATATACTTGCTTCTAAAGTCGATAGTCTTGCTGCTGATGTTGATCTTTTGAAATCGAAAGTTATGCCTCATGAGAATCATAATAATAAAATTGTTACTACAGCAAATGCCATCCAAGTTAGAATTAATGAGAATATAAGATTGATGTCCGAATTGCGTGCTAGGTGGGAGAAAGAAGAAAATGAAAAAGAAGATAATATAGCTAAAGTTTGGACTATTACCACCACTAGTAATGCTAATGCTACACATGTTGCTGCACCTCCTACTATTAATGGTAAAATAATTGGTGTTGGCAATGTTTCCACTTCAAATGCAAAGCGCGAAAAACTGCCTGAAACTGCTAAAACTGCTGAAACTGCCTGTGATAAAACTGCTGAAATTTTTTCCAACATTGGGGATGATGATCCCATTGCTTTAGATTATAATGGTTTGAATTTTGATGATTGCCACATCTCTGAAGTTATAAAGTTCTTACAAAAACTTGTTAAGAGTCCTAATGCTAGTGCTATAAATTTGGCTTTCACAAAACACATTACAAAGGGATTTCTATTTTCGTGCCCCTCGTTCCTTAGTTGTGCTCAGTTTTCCCCAGCCTCTTAACTTTTCCTCAGTTTTCTCCTTCCTCTAGTTTAAAACCCCTCGGACGGGAGGGTTGCCGTTAGGTCAGAGGCCTTACCGTTACCGTTCTGACGGGTGGGGCTGCACAGATCGAGGTGGGGCTGCACAGAGGGCAGTTCCTCTCTGACCGTCTCGTGCTGACGGGTAGCCATCCATTTGTCGCTGACGCGTGGGCCGTTTTATTTCCTGATTGTATACGCGGTGCTGCCAATAACAAATGGGGCCGCTCTATAGGGCTGCCGCAGCCAATGACCAGTGGGATCGTCTATTTTTCAAGAAAATACATATATAACCGCTCTGTGTGGCTGCCGCAGCCAATGACCAGTGGGGTCGTCTATTTTTCAGGAAAAGACATATATTACCGCTCTGTGGGGCTGCCGTAGCCAATGACCAGTGGGGTCTTCTATTTATTTAGAGAAAATTATATATTCCCGATCTGTGGGGCCTCCGCAGCCAATAACCGCTGGGGTCGTCTATTTATTTAGAGAATATCATATAGAGCCGCTCTGTGGGGCCGCCTCAGCCAATGGCAGGTGACTATTTTCACAGCTTAATCTAAAGTGAATCTTAGGCTAAACATGGTGCTTCCCGACGGTGACCTAGCAGTGGCGGCTAGCATAGCCGTTCTGACCATGCCGATATCGGCATCGTTTGGAGGCTGTGGTGCTCGAATCATGGTGGAAATTGCGATATAATTTTTTAAATGCATAATATATAGCTAGATCTCTAAATCGATGCATATGAAGCTACATATATATTCTTGGTCATAATTCCCTTATCTAAAGGGGATGGATGCATGGCTTCACGTCGTCGTCGCTTTCATCGTCAGTATCTTCGTCGTCCGAGTAGTAGTACATGTAATATTAATAGAGTCCATTTATTGCCTAATTCTTTCATGGAAAAATTTAGGTGGAATTTTCATGCAAGATGTCTAAGGCTATCATAGTGTCCGGTATTATGCACTTGGCGAGATCAGATGCAAGTGCAACCTGCAGGGTGGTAATTTTTGTTTTATTTGCAAAATAGCAAATTTTCACCATATGTGTTGGCACCATGGTTATTAGTTATTAGCTCCGCCACTGATATTATGCAATAGTAACATAGTCTGGAAACGAAACGGAGGGCGAAATACATGTAGTCCCCATAATTAATCACATGCATCATATATGTCGGAACGCGGACGTACCTTCTTGACCAAAGGATCTTCATAGACGACGATGAAGAACTCCTCTATGATCAATGGCAGTGTTGACGGTGGTGGTGGCAATGATGATAATCCACGTGGAAGCCATGGCAATGGATCAAGTGTATGTGAACGAAGAAGAGAGAGGCAGAACCCCATCGACACAAGGGATGGCCGTTGTGGGTGTTTATAAGGGAGAGATGACCGTTGTAGGGGTTTACACAATAAATTAAGGAGGAGGTGACCGTTGTGGCCTTGTGGGGGTTTACACAATAAATTAAGGCTAGTCATAGTGCATAGTATCATATTGTTGTATCATGCATATGGTATTTGCCTCCCATGATACTATCACTATAGTGGGTGGTATTATAGGGTAATATCATAATCTTCTAAATTTATTGTTTTGTAGAATCTCAATACAAAATGTGTGTACAAGATCTCATTAGGAAAAAGTAGTAGCATTTATGACACTAATTTAGTATCCCGAGATCCCTTCAAATGGTAATTCATGATAGTTTATCATTTTGCCGTAATGGCTACAAGAAATGGGTGATTGTTCATCATTTTACCGTGAAAAGTAATGCCTAAAAGAAATGGTAATTCATGATAGTTTATCATTTTACCGTAATGGCTACAAGAAATGGGTGATTGTTCATCATTTTACCGTGGAAAGTAATGGCTACAATAAATTGGTGATGGTGTATCATTTTTTGCGTGAAAAGTAATGGCTACAACAAATGGGTGATGGTGTATCATTTTTTGCGTGAAAAGTACAAATCGGTGATGGTTTATCATTTTTTGCGTGAAAAATAATACCTAAAAGAGTTTATAATTTATCTTGTGAAAAATAATGCAGAAAACCAAACTTTAGCGTACTGGGTAACCGCCCTTTAGCATACATAGAGGGTGGAAGCTAACCGCCGACAGAGAGAGAGAGAGAGAGGATGGTGGCCCCGACTAGAGAGAGATAGGGGTTATCCTGCCCGTTAAATCATACGATCAACGGTCGGCGGGCACGATCCGCGTGACATGGACTAGACCAATTAGGGCAATGTTGGGCGTCTGTGAGAATTTGTGAAGGGAGAGGGAAAAACTGAGTAGTATCAAGAAACCAAGGGCAAGTGAGTAGTAAACAGACTAAGGAATTCAAATATGAGATTTAAAAAATGAAAAATGCGTGTTTTGTACAATGAAACCCATCTTGGCCTACCTCAAACTATTTGCAATACAAATATACATGAGTGTGAAAATTATGGCCTCATTCAGACAAATTATGTTTTGGGGAAAGCTGTTTTGGGTAGGGCTTATTGTGGAAAACCATGCACCTTCATAGCTACTAGGTGATTTGAGAAGTGGTAATTTGTGGTAAAACATGATTTATCTACGATTTATCTATGATTTGAGAAGTGGCAACTTGTGGTAAAGACTCCATGAGTAAGTGCCACTCTTTTTCGTAATTTTTTGCACATTAAATAACTCATTTAACTGGTTAATCCCATTTGTTGACTCTCTGTTGACCAGCCACTTGAGGGTAAAACTGAGTATATTGCACTAGCCAGTATTAGCACCCAAGGGGAAAACTAGCCAGTATTAGCACCCAAGGGGAAAACTGAGCACACAAAAAATGCTAGTATATGACTCGAGGGTATACCTGAGTATATCTAAATTTCCAAGGTTAGACTCGAGGACGTGTTGCGGTGCAGAAGTGGAAGACGTGCCATTGTTGACGCGTGTCGCGGTGCAAACGTGCACTAGTGGACGCGGGTCGCATTTAGGACGCGTAAGCCCCTCTCTCCCTCCCTCTGCATACAGTACGTCCCATTCTCGCTCACGCACGAAACCACGCCTCTCACGTCCCATCAACTTCTCCAAATCGAAGGAAAAACCCCAACCGCCGTACGAGCCCTGCCGGCGATGGAGAAGAAGAATGCGCCGGCGGCCATCGCCCCCGAGCCCGTCGCCTCCGAGCCCATCGCATCCGAGCCCGTCACCGCCGAGCCCGTCGCATCTGAGCCCGTCGCATCCGAGCCCGTCGCCGCCGAGCCCGTCGCCTCCGAGCCCGTCGCTGCCGAGCCCGTCGCCTCCAAGCCCGTCGCCGCCGAGCCCGTCGCCGCCGAGCCCGGCGCCTCGAGCCCGTCACCGCCGAGCCCGTCGCCTCCGAGGGCGGCGCATCCAAGCGCGGCGCCTCCGTGAGCTGGGCCTCTCTCGTGGGTGATGGACCACTTCACAAGATCGGCGAATGCCATCGGCGAATGAGGAGTACGTGGACGCCTACTCTGCTATGAGGCAAGTCCGTAGAAATTGGCGATCAGGTTTACTCGAGCCCGACGTGCACCTGCACGAATGGATCATGGTAGACCACGCCCTTCCACGCGCCGCTGAGTTCACCTTCCTCCAACTCGGCACATCCCGCTACGTCACCATAGATCTATCGGAAGTTCGTGCAAGGTTCAAATTCCTCCAAATTCCTCCATATCTATAGGGTTAATATATTCTTATTTTCAATCTTAGTGTTGAATGTTATCTTCATCAATATATTTTAGATACTACTTCGTCGGCTTTTGCCGTGGTGTCATCGTGCTTGCCCAGAAGAACCCGCCGCACAAGATACGGCTTCTGAACCCACTCACAAAGGCATCGAACACTATGTTTGAAGCGCAGATGCCATCTGTTTTTGTGAATTCACGCTGTGATCAAATTCCCGACTATGGTCTTAGTTTGCTCACATTACCCGAACGAAATTAGTTGGGTCGATGAGAGCACTCCAACTAAGGATATATATGAAGATTGGGGAGATGGTAGTTTTTCGATGGAGAACCATAGTTTGCGTTGCATTACCCCGTTCAATGGTGAACTGTATGCAATAGCTGTGGATAATTTTGAGTCCGGAAGAATAGTGTGCACCAATGTACAATTGCAGCAGCGCGCGAGCACTGTCAAGATGGAGACACTAATTTCATTTCCACAACTTGGAAATGACAAGTTCTATCTTGTGAAGTCGGATGGTGATCTGCTGCTTGTGTTGTTGGACAACATGCTTTTGGAGGACCAACCATTGGTGTACCGTGTGGACACTCAGAGCCGCTCTCTCCATCCGGTCAGTAACATTGGCAGTCATGCCTTCTTCGTGCATTATATCCGGTGTATCTCCATCGACACCACAGTGCACCCGACACTTCTACCTGGCTGCATCTACTACGCCGATTTGGGTTATATCAGAGAGTACATTCATGATACAAAGGCCTGGGATGAGTGGCCACGATATGTGAATAGAATGGGAAACTACGGTCTGAGAAATGAACACAGGCCATACCGTCTGGAGGATGTATTGGCCGCATACTGCAGACGGAAGGAGTTCAATGAATATTTCCTTGGGATAATGCACGGATGGGACGACGAAGAAATATATGAGCAATGAGGAATCTTCTAGCTGGCCATACATTGCGTGCGTCTTGTATTTTTTTCATCTTAGTTTGTCGTGAACATTAACAATGTTATTGGCTGCTTTTGGCTGCTGTATGCAGTTTATGTATTATACGTTTTCTGATTATGCTGCTGTGAATTTATCATATACTAGCTTCTAGATTTGCTGCCATATTGGGCAAAAAACGAGGGTCAAAAGGCAGAAATAGAGAAGCTTCTCTAGATTTGATACTAATTTGGTGAAAAAGATAGAGAGAGAAAGAGGGGAAAATGTGCTCTTAAAAGGGAAAATGCCAATTTGGGCCGAGAGAGACAAAACTGAGCTCCTGCTCACGTGCAACCAAACGGTATCTCGTCCTGTCCCACGCGGTCCCTTTCTACCAGCTCCACGCGACGAGGGCCCACACGACGCGGCCCCACACGTCAGCACATCACGGAACGGTCAACTTAACGGGAATCCTGCCGTCTGAGCTGCTTCTGCGGGTTTCAAACAAGGACTTGGGGAAAACTGAGGAAAAACTAAGGGGCTGGGGAAAACTGAGCACAACTAAGGAACCGAGGGCACGAAAATAGAAATCCCTATTACAAATGCTCTCATAAAAGCTAGAGAAGAGAAACTAGAACGCGAAGCTTCTATTCCTAGGAAGCTCGAAGATGGTTGGGAGCCCATCATTAAGATGAAGGTCAATGACTTTGATTGTAATGCTTTATGTGATCTTGGTGCAAGTATTTCTGTTATGCCTAAGAAAATCTATAATATGCTTGACTTGCCACCATTGAAAAATTGTTATTTGGATGTTAATCTTGCTGATAACTCTACAAAGAAACCTTTGGGGAGAGTTGATAATGTTCGCATTACCGTTAACAATAACCTTGTCCCCGTTGATTTTGTTGTCTTGGATATTGAATGCAATGCATCTTGTCCCATTATATTGGGAAGACCTTTTCTTCGAACTGTTGGTGCTAGCATTGATATGAAGGAAGGTAATATTAAATATCAATTTCCTCTCAAGAAAGGTATGGAACACTTCCCTAGAAATAGAATGAAGTTACCTTTTGATTCTATTATTAGAACAAATTATGATGTTGACACTTCGTCTCTTGATAATACTTGATATACCCTTTCTGCGCCTAGCTGAAAGGCGTTAAAGAAAAGCGCTTATGGGAGACAACCCATGTTTTTACTACAGTACTTTGTTTTATATTTGTGTCTTGGAAGTTGTTTACTACTGTAGCAACCTCTCCTTATCTTAGTTTTGTATTTTGTTGTGCCAAGTAAAGTCGTTGATAGTAAGGTTCATACTAGATTTGGAATACTGCGCAGAAACAGATTTCTTTGCTGTCACGAATCTGGGCAAAATTCTCTGTAGGTAACTCAGAAAATTATGCCAATTTACGTGAGTGATCCTCAGATATGTACGCAACTTTCATTCAATTTGAGCATTTTCATTTGAGCAAGTATGGTGCCTCAATAAAATTCGTCTTTACGAACTGTTCTGTTTTGACAGATTCTGCCTTTTATTCCGCATTGCCTGTTTTGACATGCTCGATGGATATTTCGATTCCATTGACTTTCAGTAACTTTGTGCAATGTCCAGAAGTGTTAAGAATGATTATGTCACCTCTGAACATGTATATTTTGATTGTGCACTAACTCTCTAATGAGTTGTTTTGAGTTTGGTGTGGAGGAAGTTTTCAAGGATCAAGAGAGGGAGATGATACAACATGATCAAGAAGAGTGAAAGCTCTAAGCTTGGGGATGCCCCGGTGGTTCACCCCTGCATATATCAAGAAGACTCAAGCGTCTAAGCTTGGGGATGCCCAAGGCATCCCCTTCTTCATCGACAACATTATCAGGTTCCTCCCCTGAAACTATATTTTTATTCCATCACATCTTATGTGCTTTGCTTGGAGCGTCGGTTTGTTTTTGTTTTTTGTTTTGTTTGAATAAAATGGATCCTAGCATTCTTTGTGTGGGAGAGAGACACGCTCGGCTGTTGCATATGGACAAGTATGTCCTTAGGCTTTACTCATAATATTCATGGCGAAGTTTTTTCTTCGTTAAATTGTTGTATGGTTGGAAACGGGAAATGTTGCATGTGGTAGTGTATAATAAAATACTTGTAGAACATTGAGCTTTGATAACTTGATTCTTTGCAATTTTTTTGAGATATTTAGATGGTAAGGCTTGCTGGATAAATAAGTTAAAATTAGTAGTGGATTGTTGTCTTTAAGCTTGTGCCGTACTACAAACTCTATTTAAATAGTTGAAGGCGTAGTTGGACTTGATAGCTTTCCATGTCTGAGAGTTCATCGTAATGACTAAGTTGTCCTGAAGGTCGAGGGAGCTAGCGGGGTACTTGTGCCACCGTGAACGGCCCTCCTTGGAGTAAATTTTAATCATGCTCTTAATGATGAACCTGCTAGTTGTTTGCAATAAGCTTGTGAGTTCTTTTTGACTAATGTTAAGCTACGGTTTTTGGCACTTCCACCATCCAAATTTGCTAGCCTCTTGATCTTGTGCATTGCCTTTTGCTCACATTGAGAATTGTGCATACTTCGCCGGTACATCCAAACCCGTGGGAGAACTTTCTCTTGTTCTCCTACACATAAGCCCATACATCTCCTCAAAACAGCCACCATACCTACCTACCACAACATTTTCATAGCTGTTCCGAGATATATTGCCATGCAACATCCATTTTTACATTACATGCCATGTTGTCATTTATTATTTATATATTGCTTTGCATGATCATATACAGCTGATGTGTGGTTTACCCATGTTACGCTAGATCATTGCACATCCTGCTACACTGGCAGAGGCATACAGTTTTATACATCATGTTTCATTCATTATGAGTTATTAGTACCCAAAAGTGTGTTGTCATATTAGGATGTTGCCCCTAAAAATGAAAAGAGCCGTGGAGGCCATCAAAAAGAAAAAAAAAGAAAGAAAAAAAATGAAAAGAAAGAAAAAGAAAAAAAAGAAAAAAGAAAAAAAGAGAATAAAGAAAAAGGGGGCAGCATTACTATCTTTTATCCACACTTGTGCTCATGTTTAGCACCTACATTCATATGAGAGAGTTTTCATGTTTTACTAGTATAACTATGTGGGGAATTTACACTATAGAACTTGGGTTGTATATTCCAATGATGAGCCTCCTCAAAAGTGCTCTAGGTCTTCGTGAGCAACCAAGTTGGATGCACCCCCACTAGTTCCATTGGAGAGCTTTCATACACATATAGCTCTATGTGCATCCGTTGCATGGCAATCACTACTCCTTGCATAGCTTCGATCATAAGGCTTCCTCTTGTCTAATGGTCATTTACAGCTTTGCAAGCCTTTCTTCCATTTGGCCTTCCAAACCCCCATTAACGTTCTTTATGCCATAACATCCTGGTGCTAATACCAAATGCTTGCGCTCACCGGTTGAGTAGACTTCGAAACAGTTGATTCATGACATTCATGTTTATGTTTACTTGACTGAATCCTTCTTATGTTGTGAAAATTTACTTGATGCTTGGAATGAAGGATAGAACTTCTATGTTGAATACTTAATACATCTTTAATGAACTTTGTACGGTTGCATGTCTTTAAAGCAATAGTTCATGAAAACTTCTAGCTTGTCTAACTCTTGCATTATCATCTTGTATATCAATATAGATACTTGCTTTGAATGATTTGATCTCAGCTCATATGCTTTACAATAGTATGATCAAGGTTATGATGGCATGTCACTCCAGAAATTATCTTTGTTATCGTTTACCTGCTCGGGACGAGCAGAAACTAAGCTTGGGGATGCTGATACGTCTCCGACGTATCGATAATTTCTTATGTTCCATGCCACATTATTGATGATATCTACATGTTTTATGCATACTTTACATCATATTTATGCATTTTCTGGAACTAACCTATTAACAAGATGCCGAAGAGCCTGTTGCTGTTTTCTGCTATTTTTGGTTTCAGAAATCCTAGTAAGGAAATATTCTCGGAATTGGACGAAATCAACGCCCAGGGGCCTATTTTCACACGAAGCTTCCAGAAGACCGAAGAGTCAACGAAGTGGGGCCACGAGGTGGCCAGGAGGTAGGGCGGCGCGGCCCAAGCCCTGGCCGCGCCGGCCTGTCTCCTGGGCCCCTCGCGACGCCCCTTGACCTGCCCTTCCGCCTACAAATAGCCTTCGTCGCGAAACCCCCAGTACCGAGAGCCACGATACGGAAAACCTTCCAGAGACGCCGCCGCCGCCAATCCCATCTCGGGGGATTCAGGAGATCGCCTCCGGCACCCTGCCGGAGAGGGGATTCATCTCCCGGAGGACTCTACGCCGCCATGGTCGCCTCCGGAGTGATGAGTGAGTAGTTCACCCCTGGACTATGGGTCCATAGCAGTAGCTAGATGGTTGTCTTCTGCTCATTGTGCTTAATTGTCGGGTCTTGTGAGCTGCCGAACATGATCAAGATCATCTATCTGTAATACTATATGTTGTGTTTGTTGGGATCCGATGAATAGAGAATACCATGTTATGTTGATTATCAATTTATATCTATGTGTTGTTTATGATCTTGCATGCTCTCCGTTACTAGTAGATGCTCTGGCCAAGTTGATGCTTGTAACTCCAAGAGGGAGTATTTATGCTCGATAGTGGGTTCATGTCTCCGTGAATCTGGGGGAGTGACAGAAACCCCTAAGGTTATGGATGTGCTGTTGCCACTAGGGATAAAACATTGATGCTATGTCCGAGGATATAGTTATTGATTACATTACGCGCAATACTTAATGCAATTGTCTGTTGTTAGTAACTTAATACTGGAAGGGGTTCGGATGATAACCTGAAGGTGGACTTTTTAGGCATAGATGCATGCTGGATAGCGGTCTATGTACTTTGTCGTAATGCCCAATTAAATCTCACTATACTCATCATAATATGTATGTGCATGGTCATGCCCTCTCTATTTGTCAATTGCCCAACTGTAATTTGTTCACCCAACATGCTATTTATCTTATGGGAGAGACACCTCTAGTGAACTGTGGACCCCGGTCCATTCTTTATACTGGAATACAATCTACTGCAATTGTTCTACTGTTCTCTGCAAACAATCATCATCCACACTATACATCTAATCCTTTGTTACAGCAAGCCGGTGAGATTGACAACCTCACTGTTTCGTTGGGGCAAAGTACTTGGTTTGTGTTGTGCAGGTTCCACGTTGGCGCCGGAATCCCTGGTGTTGCGTCCCACTACATCTCGCCGCCATCAACCTTCAACGTGCTTCTTGGCTCCTACTGGTTCGATTAAACCTTGGTTTCATACTGAGGGAAAACTTGCCGCTGTACGCATCACACCTTCCTCTTGGGGTTCCCAACGGTCGCGTGCTGTACGCGTATCAGTGGATCATCATCATTGCCACCACCACCGTCAACACTGCCATTGATCATAGAGGAGTTCTTCATCGTCGTCTATGAAGATCCTTTGGTCAAGAAGGTACGTAAGCGTTCCCACATATATGATGCATGTGATTAATTATGGGCATGTTCTAAAAAACCTTTAATTTCAAACGATCGGCGCTCGATCTCTTTGCAGGCACTCCCAAAAAAGTTTGCGGACTATCTTGATGGCCAGGAGCCAGCTAAGGTGTATCTGCGAGCAGCTGACTGTGGTCCTCGTCTCTGGACCGTGGAGGTCCTATTTGACAGTCAAGGCCGGATGTACCTCGACAAGGGCTGGGAGAATTTCGCCATCGCGCACGGTGTGGATTTCGGCTGCTTCGTACACTTCAAATATGAAGGCGATGATGTGCTCACAGTGAAGGTGTTCGACAGAACAATGTGCAGGAAGTACTACTACTCGGACGACGAAGATACTGACGATGAAAGCGACGACGACGTGAAGCCATGCATCCATACCCTTTAGATAAGGGGATTATGACCAAGAATATATATGTAGCTTCATATGCATCGATTTAGAGATCTAGCTATTTTCCTATATATTATGCATTTAAAAAATTATATCGCAATTTCTACCATGATTCGAGCACCACAGCCTCCAAACGATGCCGATATCGGCATGGTCAGAACGGCTATGCTCGCCGCCACTGCTAGGTCACCGTCGGGAAGCACCATGTTTAGCATAAGATTCACTTTAGATTAAGCTGCGAAAATAGTCACCTGCCATTGGCTGAGGCGGCCCCACAGAGCAGCTCTATATGATATTCTCTAAATAAATAGACGACCCCAGCGGTCATTGGCTGCGGAGGCCCCACAGAGCGGGAATATATGATTTTCTCTAAATAAATAGAAGACCCCACTGGTCATTGGCTGCGGCAGCCCCACAGAGCGGCAATATATGTCTTTTCCTGAAAAATAGACGACCCCACTGGTAATTGGCTGCGGCAGCCCCACAGAGCGGTTATATATGTCTTTTCCTGAAAAGACCCCACTGGTTATTGGCTGCGGCAACCCTATAGAGCGGCCCCATTTGTCATTGGTAGCACCGCGTATACAATCAGGAAATAAAACGGCCCACGCGTCAGCGACAGATGGATGGCTACCTGTCAGCACGAGATGGTCAGAGAGGAACTACCCTCTGTGCAGCCCCACCCGTCAGATTAACGGTAACGGTAAGGCCTCTGACCTGGCGGCAACCCTCCCGTCTGAGCGTCTACGAGGGAGGGAGGAGAAAACTGAGGAAAAGTTAAGAGGCTGGGGAAAACTGAGCACAACTAACGAACCAGGGGCACGAAAATAGAAATCCCTATTTTTAATTATTTTTAATGTTGGGATTTCTATTTTCGTGCCCTCGGTTCCTTAGTTGTGCTCAGTTTTCCCCAGCTCCTTAGTTTTTCCTCAGTTTTCCCCAAGTCCTTGTTTGAAACCCGCAGAAGCAGCTCCGACAGCAGGAATCCGTTAAGTTGACCGTTCCGTGCTGACGAGTGGGGTCGTGTTGTTTCTGGGGTCGCGTCGTGTGGGGCTGGTAGGAAGGAACCGCGTGGGATAGGACGAGACCATGTTTGTGTGGCCGAAGCGTGTGGAGCCGTGTGGGTCCGGGACGTGGGCACGAGTGGTTTCTGTCTCTTTCGCCCAGATTAGCAGTTTTCAATGTACATTTTTCCTCTCTCTCGCTCGATCTCATTCCTATTTGATAGCCCAAATTGGTAGCAAATCTAGAGCAGCTTCTCCTTCTATTTTTTAATGCCATTCATTTCTTTATGCCTTCGTTTTTACCCAATCAGGTAGGAAATCTAGGGCACAAATCCAGAGAAAATATAGGATAAGCTTGCATAGAGCAGCCAACATAGCATAGATATATTCACGACAGATCCAACAGTAGTACCGATAGAACCCTACAACATAAGCTACATTTTACATCGTGCACCTATCACGTAGCACCAAAGATTGTGCAAAAAACACGGAGTCAATTGCAACGATGATGGAACAAAGAGTGAACAAAGATCATGCATGATAATATGGGCTCGAAAAAAAAGAGGTAGCCTCAGTTACATTGGACACACTTATATCCAGGATTTGAGTGAGTAAACAAAAGATCATGCACAACAAATTTGTACACACCAATTGTTTACTGACCAAACCCTGAATCAATTTGTGCCCAAATATTCATCATCATCGGCACAAATCTTAAAAAAAAGAAAATCACAAGCACTAATAACGCAAGATCTAACACAAAAGGATTGGACTAGGAACAGACACACCCTAATAACGCTAGATCTAACACAAATGGATTGAACTAAGAACAGACGAACCCTAATAACGCTAGATCTAACACAAAAGGATTGAAATGGGATAAGAACAAGGGAGCAAAGGGTTACCTCCGGCTCGTCGTCGACGATGCTGCTGCCGTAGGATTCTCCGGTGCGACGTACGGCACTGGTTTGTACGGGTCCCAAGCAACGGGGACCTGGACGGGGCCTGGACGGTGGCGGCGGCCGATGTGCCGGCGGCTACGTTGGAAGCAGCGACAAGGGCCTGGACGGGGGCAGCGGCCGATGCACCGGCAATGGGCATCTCATTCTTGTCCATCGCCGGCGGTTTTCTTCGGGGTTTTTTCTTCGGTTGTGGAGAAGATGATGGGACAGGAGAGGCGGTTGCAGTGAGAACGTGCGTCGAGGGAGAGAAAGAGGGGCTCTATAAAGACGAAGGTGGCGTGTACCGCAACACGCGTCCGCTATGCACGGCTGCAGCGTGCACCGCGACACGAGTCTAACCCTGGGACGTTTGGTGTACTCAGTTATAACCTCGGGCCTTATACAGAAATTTTATATGTACTCAGTTTTCCCCTCGAGTACTTAGAATGGCAAGTGCAATATACTCACTTTTACCCTCAAGTAGTTGGTCAACAGAGAGTCAACAAATGAGATTAACATATCTAATTGAGGTATTTCATGCGTAAAAAATTCAAAAAAATAAAAACATAGTGGCACCTACTCATGGAGTCTTCCTACGCAACCTGCCACCAAGAAAACCTTAACAAACATATATAAATCAAGTTTTACCACAAATTTCCACTTCTCAGAATCACTAGTGTAGCTATGAAGATGCATGGTTTTCCACTCAAACCCCTTTGCAAAACATCTTCCCCAAAAACATAGTCTGTCTAAATGATGCCATAATTGTCACATTCATGTATATTTGAATTGCAAATAATTTGATGTAGCCCAATATGAATTATATTGTACAAAACATGCATTTTTCATTTTGTAATTCTTTTTGTTTGAATCCCTTAGTCTATTTACTATTTATGTTCCCTTGGATTGTTAGTACTACTCAGTTTTTCCCTCAAGTTCTGTCACAAATGCTCTCAGAAGCCCAAACTTATCCTGGTTGGTTGAGCCGTTGTCACACGGATCGACTCCACGAACCGTTGATCAACTGATCTAACGGGCAGTATACCCCTCCCCGTCTCTTCGTGGCCACCCCTCTCTCTCTCTTCGTGGCCACCCTCTCTCTCTCTGTCGGTGGATGCATTATTGTCACCCCTCTAACAATTATCAACTATCTTTCGCTTTCCTTTTTCTTTTAGGGGATATAGTTTTGGCATATAGTTTCGGTAATTTGAAATGGCCCAAAAGTGGTATAATTTTGGTATAAACATGAGGCATACATATTTGCGGATTTCGGTGAATGCATTATTGTCACCCCTCTAACAGTTATCAACTATCTTTCGCTTTCCTTTTTCTTTTAGGGGATATAGTTTTGGCATATAGTTTCGGTAATTTGAAACGGCCCAAAAGTGGTATAATTTCGGTATAAACATGAGGCATACATATTTGCGGATTTCGGTGAATGCATTATTGTCACCCCTCTAACAATTATCAACTATCTTTCGCTTTCCTTTTTCTTTTAGGGGATATAGTTTTGGCATATAGTTTTGGTAATTTGAAACGGCCCAAAAGTGGTATAATTTCGGTATAAACATGAGGCATACATATTTGCGGATTTCGGTGAATGCATTATTGTCACCCCTCTAACAATTATCAACTATCTTTCGCTTTCCTTTTCTTTTAGGGGATATAGTTTTGGCATATAGTTTTGGTAATTTGAAACGGCCCAAAAGTGGTATAATTTTGGTATAAACATGAGGCATACATATTTGCGGATTTTGGTGAATAGATTATTGGGAGCCCTAGATTATTTGTCACCCCTCTAACAATTATTGGGAGCATTCCAATATAGTTGGTAATTTCGGTGAATGCACACACTAACTATGAAAACAACTACAAGTACATGTAATTGAATAATGAATTTGTAACAAGGTATCCCTTGTAACAACTTCTAGCGCCTGGTGAGCAATGATAAGAATCCGATCGCAATTATACAACAGAAAAAACAACCAGCCATCAGATTAGCTTACTTCTTGAACAAGATTAGCTGCCTTAACTGCTTGTTCATTTTCTTCAGTTCTCCCTTCACTTCCACCAGTCCTGCATTGGGAGCATTAGGCATAATCGGAACGGCTCCTCTCTCTGTCGCATTCTCTACAGAAAGTCCCCCCTCCCAAATTAAGCTCCCCAATAGCGCCAATTGATTCCTGCAATTGAAGCCTCTGAACGTACACATCGATCCACTCGAAATGCCTGCATTTCTTCAGGATCTGAAAACAACAACGGGAACCCTAAATCCCAAATTCGAGGGAATAGCAAGAAAATCAAGAGAAAACAGAGAAATTGGAGCGAGATCTAACCTTATCCCCTCTCTATATGGCAAGCTCTCGCATGCAAGGAACTCACGTCCACGGTTGCCGTTCTCGTCCGTCTTACAGATCGACCGCTTCAGAGGCTCCTGGCGTGGGCAGTTAGGGCATCTTGTCAAAGGCACGGGTCCATACTGCGGCCATGAAGAACGGGAGGTCGAAGAGAAACTAGACATCACCCGCCTGCCGGAGAAGGGCTACCGCTGGCGGAGAAGAAGAACAATGGGGCGCGGGGAAAGAAAGGGGAAGCAATGGCACGGGCACGGGCACGGGGCTGGCTCGGGCTCCCATTTTGCAACGGTCACATGGGTAAGCTATGGGTTCGGCGCACTAACGTGGACAAGTTGTGGGTCACACGATGATCTGGATAAGTGAAGACGTGTCCACTGCGGGGCACCAACATCGGCCCTATTTGCCAGCACTAGCCAACGTCAACTAAACGGGAATCCTCCGTCCGAGCTCCTTCTGCGGGTTTCAGACAAGGTCTTGGGGAAAACTGAGAAAAAACTAAGGGGCTGGGGAAAACTGAGCACAACTAAGGAGCCAGGGGCACGGAAATAGAAATCCCTTTTTTTAATTTGTAACTAAGTACATAACAAAAAAAAGTACTTAACAAAAAAAGTACTTAACAAAAAAGTACTTCAAATTTGTATATAACTAAAATTTGTATATAACTAAAATTTGTAACTTCAAATTTGTATATAACTAAAATTTGTATATAACTATAACTTCAAATTTGAATATAACTATAACTTCAGATTTGTATAACCGGTACCCCCCGCGCGCGTATACGGAGGGGGCGGGGGCAGCGAGGCGCCGCCCCCCTCGCCGCCCTTCCGTATACGCGCGGGGTTAATTTTTTTTTTTTTTTTTGGCGAGAGAGAGAGAAACATGCACACCGACCTCGCGCGTAGGGGTGGCGAGGGCCACCGCCCTTTCGCCACTGCCACCGCCACCGCCCTTTCACCACCGCCACCGCCCCTCTTTCGCCACCGCCACCACCCCTCTTTCGCCACTGCCACCGCCACCGCCCTTTCACCACCGCCACCACCCCCTTCTTTACCGGGATTAATTAGTTTTTACTACATGTTTTCAGGAGTGACACATATGGCGGACGATAGAGCCGACCCGATTAGGGATAACTATAATCCGGAAGCTGAGGCACATCTTTTCGGCGTTATAAACGGCGACATTCTTTATGTGCCGGCCGAAGAAGATGAAGAAGAGGATATCTCTTCTTATCTGAACCTTGGCGGTGAAGATGAAGGTCGTCAGCGAGGTGATGACGAAGGAACGGGCACTGTTGATGGAGGTCAACCGTCGACAAACACCTCCGGCGATGTTGATAAGCAATTAGCAATCACCACCTCCGGCGAGGTATATATATACATTGAGCCTCTGGTGATACAAATTTACCGATTTCAATAAATATGTGTATTAACTTGACTCTCTTTCTTATTTTAGCCCTCTGCCAGCGGATCGTTGAAAAATCGGTGAAGACAAAGCGTGGCAAAACCAAGACGCTGAAACAAGGAGTAATATATACCATTGATGTTATCAGTCCAACCGGCAAGCCGCTGGAGCCCGAAGAGGCGTACACCAAGTTCATCAACCAATGTGGAGTCGTTGTTAGAGACAGCGTCCCGATCACCGTCCAGGAATGGCATGAGCCAGTGAAGGCACGTGTTGGTTCTAGTTTCGTCAGCAAGAGAAAGAAAAATGAATGCTGGAGAACGCTTATGTAGCATTTGAAGGAGATATGCCCTAGAGGCAATAATAAAGTGGTTATTATTTATATCTTTATGTTTATGATAAATGTTTATATATCATGCTAGAATTGTATTAACCGAAACATTAGTACATGTGTGATATGTAGACAAACAAGAAGTCCCTAGTATGCCTCTTAAACTAGCTTGTTGATTAATGGATGATTAGTTTCATAATCATGAACATTGGATGTTATTAATAACAAGGTTATGTCATTGTGTGAATGATGTAATGGACACACCCAATTAAGCGTAGCATAAGATCTCGTCATTAAGTTATTTGCTATAAGCTTTCGATACATAGTTACCTAGTCCTTATGACCATGAGATCATGTAAATCACTTATACCGGAAAGGTACTTTGATTACACCAAACACCACTGCGTAAATGGGTGGCTATAAAGGTGGGATTAAGTATCCGGAAAGTATGAGTTGAGGCATATGGATCAACAGTGGGATTTGTCCATCCCGATGACGGATAGATATACTCTGGGCCCTCTCGGTGGAATGTCGTCTAATGTCTTGCAAGCATATGAATGAGTTCATAAGAGACCACATACCACGGTACGAGTAAAGAGTACTTGTCAGGAGACGAGGTTGAACAAGGTATAGAGTGATACCGAAGATCAAACCTCGGACAAGTAAAATATCGCGAGACAAAGGGAATTGGTAATATATGTGTATGGTTCATTCGATCACTAAAGTCATCGTTGAATATGTGGGAGCCATTATGGATCTCCAGATCCCGCTATTGGTTATTGGTCGGAGTGAGTACTCAACCATGTCCGCATAGTTCTCGAACCGTAGGGTGACACACTTAAAGTTGGATGTTGAAATGGTAGTTCTTGAATTATGGAATGAAGTTCGAATATTTGTTCGGAGTCCCGGATGAGATCCCGGACATCACGAGGAGTTCCGGAATGGTCCGGAGAATAAGATTCATATATAGGATGTCATTTTATGTGAAATAAAATGTCGCGGAAGGTTCTATGGAAGGTTCTAGAAGGTTCTAGAAAAGTCCGGAAGAAACCACCAAGGAAGGTGGAGTCCACAAGGGACTCCACCTCCATGGCCGGCCAGCCCTAGTGGGGGTGGAGTCCCAAGTGGACTCCACCATAGGGGGCCGGCCACCCCCCCACATGGGAGGTGGGAATCCCACCTTTGGGTGGGAGTCCTAGTTGGGCTAGGTTTGCCCCCTCCTATGGAAGGTTTTGGTTTCGGGTCTTATTCGAAGACTTGGACACCAACACTTGGGATCCACCTATATAATGAGGGGCCAAGGGAGGGGGCCGGCAAAACCCCAAGACCATAGCTTGGCCGCCCCCCTTGAGTGGCCGGCCACCCCCTCCCAAACCCTAGCTTTGCTCCTCCACTTCATATTGTCCGGTTTGCTTAGCGAAGCTCCGCCGGACTTCTACACCGCCACCGACACCACGCCGTCGTGCTGTCGGATTCAAGAGGAGCTACTACTTCCGCTGCCCGCTGGAACGGGGAGGTGGACGTCGTCTTCATCAACAACCGAACGTGTGACCGAGTACGGAGGTGCTGCCCGTTCGTGGCGCCGGAACCGATCGTGATCAAGATCTTCTACGCGCTTTTGCAAGCGGCAAGTGATCGTCTACCGCAGCAACAAGAGCCTCATCTTGTAGGCTTTGGAATCTCTTCAAGGGTGAGACTCGATACCCCCTCGTTGCTACCGTCTTCTAGATTGCATCTTGGCTTGGATTGCGTGTTCGCGGTAGGAAAATTTTTGTTTTCTATGCAACGTTATCCTACAGTGGTATCAGAGCCGTGTCTATGCATAGATGGTTGCACGAGTAGAACACAATGGTTTGTGGGCGTTGATGCTCTTGTTATCTTTAGTTTGAGTACTTTGCATCTTTATGGCATAGTGGGATGAAGCGGCTCGGACTAACTTTACATGACCGCGTTCATGAGACTTGTTCCTCGTTCGACATGCAACTTGTATTGCATAAGAGGCTTTGCGGGTGTCTGTCTCTCCTACTATAGTAAAGATTCAATTTACTCTTCTATTGAAAACATTAGTATCAACGTTGTGGTTCATGTTCGTAGGTAGATTAGATCTCTCTCGAAAACCCTAAACCACGTAAAATATGCAAACCAAATTAGAGACGTCTAACTTGTTTTTGCAGGGTTTGGTGATGTGATATGGCCATGATATGATGATGAATATGTATGAGATGATCATTATTGTATTGTGGCAACCGGCAGAGCCTTATGGTTGTCTTTAAATTTCATGTTGAGTAGTATTTCAAAGTAGTTGTAATAGTTGCTACATGGAGGACAAACATGAAGACGGTGCCATTGACCTTGGTGCTACGCTCGACGATGATGGAGATCATGCCCGAAGATGATGGAGATCATATCCGTGCTTTGGAGATGAAGATCAAAGGCACAAGAACAAAAGGGCCATATCATATCACATATGAACCGCATGTGATGTTAATCCTTTTTATGCATCTTATTTTGCTTAGATCGCGACGGTAGCATTATAAGATGATCCCTCACTAAAATCTCAAGATAATAAAGTGTTCATCCTTAGTAGCACCGTTATTAAGTCTTATCGTTTGAAGCATCTCGTGATGATCGGGTGTGATAGATTCGATAAGTACATACAACGGGTGCAAGATGCTTTGCACATGCGGATACTAAGGTGGCCTTGACGAGCCTAGCATGTACAGACATGGTCTCGGAACACGTGATACCGAAAGGTAGAGCATGAATCATATGGTTGATATGATGAACACTATGAGTGTTCGCCATTGAAATCACACCTTTTCTCGTGATGATCGGGTTTAGGTGCGGTGGATTTGGTTCGTGTGATCACTAAGACAATGCGAGGGATATTGTTTTGAGTGGGAGTTCACCTAGGGTTTTAATTATGTTGAATTAAAATTTGAACTCAATTTGTCATAAACTTAGTCTAAACTATTGCAAATATATGTTGTAGAGATGGCGTCCTCAATCAATTTTAATCAGTTCCTAGAGAAAGAGAAACTTAAGAGCAACGGTAGCAACTTCACCGATCGGTTCCGTCATGTGAGGATCTTCCTCTCGGCGGAAATCTGCAATTTGTGCTTGATGCACCGCTAGGTGATCCTCCTGCAGAAGATGAATCCGATGAAGTAAAAGCTGTTTACGCAACTCGGAAAACTCGGTACTCTCAAGTTCGGTGTGCCATCTGTGCAGTCTGGAATCCGATCTTCAAAAACGTTTTGAGCACCATGATCCTCATGAGTTGATGAATGAGCTGAAAGCTATATTCGAGACTCATGCGGCAGTGGAATGCTATGAAGCATCGAAACATTTCTTCGGCTGTATGATGGAAGAAGGCAGCTCCGTTAGTGAGCACATGCTCGCCATGACCGGGCATGCGAAGAAACTCGGTGACTTGGGAATAGTGATTCCTAACAGATCGGGATTAATCGTGTCCTTCAATCACTGCCACCAAGTTACAAGAACTTTGTGATGAACTACAATATGCAGAACATGAACAAGGAGTTACCTGAACTCTTTGGCATGCTAAAAGCTGCTGAGATTGAGATCAAGAAAGAGCACCAAGTGTTGATGGTCAACAAGACCACCAGTTTCAAGAAACAGGGCAAGTCTAAGGGAAAATTCAAGAAGGGTGGCAAGAAAGCTGCCACGCCTCCTATGAAACCTAAGAACGGCCCTAAGCCTGATGCTGAGTGCTATTACTGCACGGAGAAGGGACACTGGAAGCGTAATTGCTCCAAGTATCCGGCTGATCTAAAGAGCGGCCTTGTCAAGAAGAAGAAAGAAGGTATATCTGATATACATGTTATAGATGTTTATCTCACTAGTTCTCGTTCTAGTACCTGGGTATTTGATCTTGGTTCGGTTGCTCATATTTGTAACTCGAAACAGAACTAAAGAATAAACGACAACTGCTGAAAGATGAAGTGACGATGCGCGTTGGAAACGGATCCAAGGTCAATGTGATCGCAGTCGGGACACTTCCTCTACATCTGCCTTCGGGATTAGTTTTAAGCCTAAATAATTGTTATTATGTACCTGCGTTGAGCATGAACATTATATCTGGATCTTGTTTAATGCAAGACGGTTATTCATTCAAGTCTGAGAATAATGGTTGTTCTATTTTTATGAATAATATCTTTTATGGTCGAGCACCACAAAAGAATGGCTTATTTGTTAGATCTCGATAGTAGTGATACACATATACATAACATTGATGCTAAGCGAATTAAACTAAATGATAATTCTACTTATATGTGGCACTGTCGTCTTGGTCATATTGGAGTGAAACGCATGAAGAAACTCCATACTGATGGATTACTTGAATCACTTGACTTTGAGTCACTTGATAGATGCGAAGCATGTCTAATGGGAAAAATGACAAAGACTCCATTCTCTGGTATTATGGAGAGAGCTACCGACTTATTGGAAATCATACATCCCGATGTATGTGGACCAATGAGCGTAGCATCGCGCTGTGGTTATCGTTATGTTCTAACCTTCACAGATGATCTGAGTAGATATGGGTATATCTATTTCATGAAACATAAATCCGAAACTTTCGAGAAGTTTAAGGAATTTCAAAGTGAAGTAGAAAATCAACGTAACAAGAAGATCAAATTTCTACGATCTGATCGTGGAGGTGAATATCTGAGTTATGAGTTTGGCATGCATTTAAAGAAATGCGGAATACTTTCACAATTGACACCGCCGGGAACACCTCAACGAAACGGTGTGTCCGAACGTCGTAATCGAACTCTCTTAGATATGGTTCGTAGTATGATGTCTCTTACTGATTTGCCGTTATCATTTTGGAGTTATGCATTAGAGACAGCCGCATTCACTTTAAATAGAGCACCATCAAAATCCGTAGAAACGACACCGTATGAATTATGGTTTAATAAGAAACCTAAGCTGTCGTTCCTGAAAGTTTGGGGTTGCGAAGCCTATGTAAAGAAGTTACAACCGGACAAGCTAGAACCCAAAGCGGAGAAATGCGTCTTCATAGGTTATCCTAAGGAAACTATAGGATACACTTTCTATCACAGATCCGAAGGCAAAATCTTTGTTGCTAAGAACGGAACCTTTCTTGAGAAAGAATTTCTCACTAAAGAAGTGACTGGAAGAAAAGTAGAACTCGATGAGATTGATGAATCTATACTCGTTGATCGAGTAGCGCGATACCGGAAGTTGTACTGCATCGCCTACACCGGCAACAGAGGAAGCTAATGATAATGATCATGAAACTTCGAACGAGGAAACTACTGAACCTCGCAGATCGACAAGGGAACATGCCACTCCTGATTGGTATGATCCTTGTCTAAATGTCATGATTGTGGATAACAATAATGAGGACCCTGCGACGTATGAAGAAGCGATGATGAGCCCAGATTCCAACAAATGGCAAGAAGCCATGAAATCCGAAATGGGATCCATGTATGATAACAAAGTATGGACTTTGGTAGACTTACCTGATAGCCGAAAGGCTGTCGAAAATAAATGGATCTTCAAGAGAAAAACAGATGCTGATGGTAATATTACTGTCTATAAAGCTCGACTTGTCGCAAAGGGTTTCCGACAAATTCAAGGAGTTGACTACGATGAGACTTTCTCACCTGTAGCGAAGCTGAAATCTGTGAGGATTTTGTTAGCAATAGCTGCATTTTTCGATTATGAGATTTGGCAGATGGATGTCAAAACGGCGTTCCTTAATGGAGACATTGAGGAAGAGTTGTATATGGTACAACCCAAAGGTTTTGTCGATCCTAAAAATGCTGACAAAGTATGCAAACTTCAGCGTTCAATCTATGGACTGAAGCAAGCATCGAGAAGTTGGAACCGACGCTTTGATAAGGTGATCAAAGACTTCGGGTTTATACAATGTCATGGAGAGGCCTGTATTTACAAGAAAGTGAGTGGGAGCTCTGTAGCATTCCTGATATTATATGTAGATGACATATTATTGATCGGGAATGATATAGAACTATTAAGCAGTGTTAAGGGTTATTTGAATAATAGTTTTTCAATGAAAGACCTTGGTGAAGCATCGTATATATTAGGCATCAAGATTTATAGAGATAGATCAAGACGTCTAATAGGGCTATCACAGAGTACATATCTGGACAAGATTCTAAAGAAGTTTAGAATGGACGAAAGTAAGAAAGGGTTCTTACCTATGTTACTGTGCAAGGTATTGAGTAAAACTCAAGGACCGGCTACGGCAGAAGAAAGAGAAAGGATGTGTAACATCCCCTATGCCTCGGCAGTAGGATCTATCATGTATGCCATGCTATGTACTAGACCGGATATAGCACATCTTTGTTAGTTTGACTAGCAGATATCAAAGTGATCCAGGAATGGAACATCGGACAGCGGTCAAGAATATCTGAAGTACTTGAAAAGAACTAAGGATATGTTTCTTTGTTATGGAGGTGACCAAGAGCTCGTTGTAAACGGTTACACCGATGCAAGTTGGAACACTGATCCTGATGACTCTAAGTCACAATCTGGGTACGTGTTTATATTGAATGGTGCTGCAGTAAGCTGGGCAAGCTCGAAGCAGTGCACGCTGGCAAAGTCTTCAACAGAATCAGAGTACATAGCGGCTTCAGAGGCTTCATCAGAAGCGGTATGGATGAAGAGGTTCATTGTAGAGCTCGGTGTGGTTCCGAGTGCATTGGACCCATTAATCATTTACTGTGATAACATGGGTGCCATCGCCAATGCACAAGAGCCAAGGTCACACAAGAGGCTGAAGCATATCAAGCTGCGTTACCACTCGATTCGCGAGTACATCGAAGATGGAGAAGTAAAGATTTGCAAAGTACACACCGATCCGAATGTAGCAGATCCGTTGACTAAAGCTCTCCCTAGGGCAAAGCATGACCAACACCAGAATGCCATGGGTGTTAGGTATATTACAATGTAATCTAGATTATTGACTCTAGTGCAAGTGGGAGATCAAGGAGATATGCCCTAGAGGCAATAATAAAGTGGTTATTATTTATATCTTTATGTTTATGATAAATGTTTATATATCATGCTAGAATTGTATTAACCGAAACATTAGTACATGTGTGATATGTAGACAAACAAGAAGTCCCTAGTATGCCTCTTAAACTAGCTTGTTGATTAATGGATGATTAGTTTCATAATCATGAACATTGGATGTTATTAATAACAAGGTTATGTCATTGTGTGAATGATGTAATGGACACACCCAATTAAGCGTAGCATAAGATCTCGTCATTAAGTTATTTGCTATAAGCTTTCGATACATAGTTACCTAGTCCTTATGACCATGAGATCATGTAAATCACTTATACCGGAAAGGTACTTTGATTACACCAAACACCACTGCGTAAATGGGTGGCTATAAAGGTGGGATTAAGTATCCGGAAAGTATGAGTTGAGGCATATGGATCAACAGTGGGATTTGTCCATCCCGATGACGGATAGATATACTCTGGGCCCTCTCGGTGGAATGTCGTCTAATGTCTTGCAAGCATATGAATGAGTTCATAAGAGACCACATACCACGGTGCGGGTAATGAGTCCTTGTCATGAGACGAGGTTGAACAAGGTATAGAGTGATACCGAAGATCAAACCTCGGACAAGTAAAATATCGCGAGACAAAGGGAATTGGTAATATATGTGTATGGTTCATTCGATCACTAAAGTCATCGTTGAATATGTGGGAGCCATTATGGATCTCCAGATCCCGCTATTGGTTATTGGTCGGAGTGAGTACTCAACCATGTCCGCATAGTTCTCGAACCGTAGGGTGACACACTTAAAGTTGGATGTTGAAATGGTAGTTCTTGAATTATGGAATGAAGTTCGAATATTTGTTCGGAGTCCCGGATGAGATCCCGGACATCACGAGGAGTTCCGGAATGGTCCGGAGAATAAGATTCATATATAGGATGTCATTTTATGTGAAATAAAATGTCGCGGAAGGTTCTATGGAAGGTTCTAGAAGGTTCTAGAAAAGTCCGGAAGAAACCACCAAGGAAGGTGGAGTCCACAAGGGACTCCACCTCCATGGCCGGCCAGCCCTAGTGGGGGTGGAGTCCCAAGTGGACTCCACCATAGGGGGCCGGCCACCCCCCCACATGGGAGGTGGGAATCCCACCTTTGGGTGGGAGTCCTAGTTGGGCTAGGTTTGCCCCCTCCTATGGAAGGTTTTGGTTTCGGGTCTTATTCGAAGACTTGGACACCAACACTTGGGATCCACCTATATAATGAGGGGCCAAGGGAGGGGGCCGGCAAAACCCCAAGACCATAGCTTGGCCGCCCCCCTTGAGTGGCCGGCCACCCCCTCCCAAACCCTAGCTTTGCTCCTCCACTTCATATTGTCCGGTTTGCTTAGCGAAGCTCCGCCGGACTTCTACACCGCCACCGACACCACGCCGTCGTGCTGTCGGATTCAAGAGGAGCTACTACTTCCGCTGCCCGCTGGAACGGGGAGGTGGACGTCGTCTTCATCAACAACCGAACGTGTGACCGAGTACGGAGGTGCTGCCCGTTCGTGGCGCCGGAACCGATCGTGATCAAGATCTTCTACGCGCTTTTGCAAGCGGCAAGTGATCGTCTACCGCAGCAACAAGAGCCTCATCTTGTAGGCTTTGGAATCTCTTCAAGGGTGAGACTCGATACCCCCTCGTTGCTACCGTCTTCTAGATTGCATCTTGGCTTGGATTGCGTGTTCGCGGTAGGAAATTTTTTGTTTTCTATGCAACGTTATCCTACAGCATTTCGTTCTACCTCCGGAATACAAAAAAAAAGATGAATTCGGTAATGACGATCCGGAGGGACGTAAGAGGAGGAGGCTGGTCAAAGAGTTCGCTCTTCAGAAGATGGCCACAACATTCCGGACATACAAGAAAAATTTAGCGGCTCAATATGTTGAGAAGGGGAAGACTCCGGATTTCAGCGGACAGTATGAGAAGCTGAAAGATGATTGGCCCGAATTTGTGAGGCAAAAGAAATCAGAGGAGTTCAAGGCCATATCGGATAAAAATAAGGCAAATGCGGCTAAGAAGCAGTATAATCATATTACGGGGCCAGGAGGATACCGCCTTTCGGAGCCTAAGTGGCAGAAGATGGAGGATGACCTGAGGGCGCGAGGAATCCCTCTAGGTACAGAGGGATGGGACCCTAGGGCCAAAAGCTGGTGGTACGGGCATGGGGGAACGCTAGACCCGGTGACAGGGGAGTGTACCCACCGAGACACAAAGTTTAAACCCACCCAATCCCTTATTGACGCAATGAGGGATGCTCAAGAGGGGAAGATCAAGTTCAACAGAGAGAATGACGCGCTGACAAAAGCCCTCGGGAATCCTGAACGCGGAGGACGTGTACGAGGCAAAGGCATCATTTCGTGGAAAGAAGGGTTTTCCCAGGAAAATGACCCCTACAGTTATAGAAGCTGTAAGAGAAAGGCGGATCGTGAAAAAGATGTTGTGGCGCAGTTGGCATCGGAATTCAATGAGATGAAGAAAACCCTGAATGTACTAGTACAAGAAAGAGAGGCATCTCGGACGCATGAAGATCATCCACCGGATGTCGGAAGCCAGCAGCAGAGAAGCAGCGTGGCTTCCACGGAGCCCCCACCGGCTGGTGCTAATGCGCATGCACCGACGATCGATATTACTGCACCGGAGCCTCCTCGCTACCCCGTGGACGATGTAAAGGAGATGAAAGAATGTCATATGTATTATCCAATGGGGAACATGTCCATGAAGGTAGCCATCGGCAGTGCTTTACCATGTGAACCTGGAGCACTCCACCACAACAACCCCATTCAAGATGGCTATGCTCGTGTCACGGTGGAGGACATAGTACAAGGGTTTGAGGACCTGGAGATTGACATTGCTACACCTGAAGGGGAGAGAAGACTTGGAGATGTCAAGCGCCAGTTCATTCTATGGCAAAAGAAGTTTATCAAGTTTCCAGGCGAGGCGCCAAGGCCAACAAGTCCACCCCCTACGGTGGTGGTGGCGGTGGCGGTGGTGGTGGTGATGGTGCTTCACCTACACCTCCTTCACGTCAGCCGACGCCGCCCCCCAATTCACCTCCGGCGGGTAAGAAGCCGCCGCCCCCCAGTCCGCCTTGGGCGGGTAAGCAGACGCCGCCCCCCAATCCACCTCCGGCGAAGAAGCAGAAGCAGTCCTGGACTATTAACCCGGACCCTTATGTACCTAAGACCACAAAGGTACCGGAGCCATCACTGAAGCCTCTCCCCACAAGGCCTTGGGAACATAGTGCCGAGGAAGTCGACGCGGCCGCGGCTGCTCACCATGAGAAATTGAGGGCGGGATCGAAGGCGAAAAGAGAGCCCGAGCCCAAGCCAGTATATTCTGACAAGGAAAAGAAGTGGGCTAAGTCATTTTTGAGCACACCGTCCCAAGCCGCGAAGAATCTGCCTGATGACTATGCACGTGAACTTCGTAGGCAAGCACTCATGTTGAAGGAGAAGAAAGAGTTGGCGGAGAAGCAGGAGAAGAAAGCCTTGGAGGAGGCCGGGAAAGAATTAGCAAGTAAAAAAAGCGGAAAATGAGTTGCCTAGCTCGGGGAACAAAGTAAACAATCGATCGCCCCGCTCATAGTGAAAGCCGCCGGTCCAGATGCTGAACTAATGACCCCACAATCATAGCAGCTGCGGCAGAACACGGAATGAGTGTAACGGGTGCCAGAAAACAAGCGGCCCTGATCGGTATGACTCTTCGTGCACTGTTAGGCCTTGAGGAGGCGCCAGTGAGGGAGGTAGTAATTACATATGTGCCGAATGGGCCTCTCGTCGAGCCTGCGCAGGAAGAGGATCTACCTCCACAAATGAAAAGTCTGCTAATTTGGTACAAGGGTTACATAAAAAATAAAGCCGCCAAAGAATATATTTATGCGGAAGTTAGACATGAGCATCACTTCAAACATTACTATGTAACAGTTCATCTGAGTGAATTGTTCCAGCTTTTCAATCTGCGTGAGCTCGACAAATCTATCATCAGTTGCTACGTTCTGTAAGTGATTTATTTCTACCCCATCTCGTTCATTGCCTGGACTATATATATATATATATATATATATATATATATATATATATATATATATATATATATTGTCGTAACTATATTGTTGTGTACGCTATTATGCAGAATGAAGATTAAGGAATGCAGAATAAGGAACATCCATGATGTTGGGTTCATTGACCCACACATCGTTAATGAATATGTGTTAGGAAAACACCCCGCCGACGTGGAGCAAGACCTGTGACGGTTTCTTACAAAGCAGGAACTCAAAAGTGATATTCTATTTCCTTACCATTTTGGGTGAGTGTTTCTGTCTTGAGCACATTCTCTTTTGTTTACTCCATGCATGGTATGTGGCTAATCGATGAGTTATGCATGACTGTGCATGTATCGTGTCCGTAGGTTCCACTGGATTCTGCTAGTAACTCAATTTCACACCTCCACAGTTCTCGTCATCGACTCTCTAAATCTGGATGCAAAGCTTTGGGCCGACATGAGAAAAATGATGCAGAATTAATTATTTTCATTCATTTGCGCTCTATATCGATCGGCCTATTTCGTTCATTTCCTAATATCAAAACTAATAACTCTCTTGTTCATTTAATTTTCTTTGCCTCGTAGGGTTTGGAGACGGTTCGCAGATGAAAAGGTCGGTGAATTCAAAAAAGAGCTACAATTTAAAAGGTCAGTGACTGGGACTGGGGCTACTCAGCCACCGGGGACCAATCTATGTGGATACTATGTTTGTGAGATGATCCGGAGATACACCTCTGAGCGGGTTTCGTGTGATAACAATATCAAGAGGAATAACCTTCGGAAGATGCTTAGTCCAGAAGCTCGCTTCCGACCACTTCAAGAGGAACTAGCTGGATGGTTCATGAGGGAAGTCCTCCATCCTAAAGGAGAACACTATGTAGAGGACATAGAACTTCTGATGCAGTAAATTATGTATGGAAACTTGTTCAAAATTGTATATGGTCATCCGATATTGAATATATATTGTATATTCCTCTTGAATTATTTTTGGTTCTAATTTCAAATTTGTTTGAAATTGTACATTCATATGCATATATGTAGTACCGTAGAATATGTGAAACTCCTTCAAAATTAAAATAAAACACAAAAGAAATAAAACAATACAAATTAAAAAGAAACCAGATTTAGGGGGGGCTAAAACCCTAAACCTGCGGCGGCCTTTAGTCGCGGTTGGCCAGAAGAACCGCGACTAAAGGTCCTCCGCCCCGACGGTCGCCTGGCGTCCACGTGGACGGGCCTTTAGTCGCGGTTCGTAAACAACCGCGACTAAAGGGGGGGCTTTAGTCCCGCTTATTTAATACCGGTTGTGCAACCGGTATTAATGGACGTTGCAAACCGCGACTATTGGCCCTTTTTCCACCAGTGTATGTTGTAAGCGAAAACAGAAAAATGCAAAAGTAAAACTAACATTACGGTGCTTTCTAAATTATCGCGAAAAAATTTAAGTCATGCAACGAGTGAAACGTTCTTACGTCAAATCAAAATATTCAATGTTAAACAACCTTTGCAATGCACAAGAAATTTGTGCCAGTGCCACACATATTCACTGAATAAAACCTACAAGATCAACAACCTATTCTTCCGCAGCAACGCGCGGACATTGTCCTAGTCTTTCCAAATTTTGATCTATAAGAGGCAATGAGTAATGATTTTTCCTAGTTTCCTTTTTCAATTTTCTAAAATCAATGCACATCTTATGTCCTACAACAGTTCTGGTTGGAACCATTTAATTGTGTTTATTTGGTACAACAATAAATCCTCCTTTCTTTGGGGCACAGTGAACATGACTCACCCAGTCACTCTCTTTGACATGATAGATGATACCTGCATTGAGGAAGCAGATGATTTCTTTTCTTACCACTTCCTTCATTTCAGGCTTAAGTTTTCTCTAAAAATATGCAACTGGTTGGGCTCCATCTTCCATGAATATCCGATGAGTGGCTATTGAGGGACTGGTCCCCTTCAAGTCATTCAAAGAATACCCAAAAGCCTTACGATGCATTTTAAGTACCATCATTAAATGGTCTTCCTCCTTTTCTGACAGGTTAGTACTCACAATAACCGGATATTTATTTGTCTCATATAAAAACTTATATTTTAAATCTGGAGGAAGATGTTTTAGTTCTGGTGGTGGTAAATCTTCATCCCCTTTTCTTTCAGGTACTTCATACTTCTCATTAGTTGAATTATCAGCTATAGGGAGAGATTCCGAACATTTTTCTATATCATTTTTATCTATTCCTATCATAGTATTTTAATTTCCAAGTAAATTTACCTCTAAATCATCTCCAGGAGTATTATAAAGTATTGCGGAAAGATTAGCAAGATTAACTTCCTGCTCGAAGTCCTCCTCTTCAATAATTGGTTTATGATTGAACTTCCAGAAATGGAAACTCATCATTTCCTCCCCAAACTTAATAGAGATAGTTTCTTTCCTGCAGTCAATATTAGCTTCTACAGTGTTTAATAAAGTTCTTCCAAAAATGATTGGAGAATGAGAATCAATTGGCATATCAATGACAACAAAATCAATGTGATGACTGTAAGGTCCTATTGTAATAGGTACGTTCTTTATTACTCTGATAGGAACTCTAAGAGTCTTATGAGCTAGCATTATTGTCATATATGTGTCTTCTAATTTTGAATGCTCAAGTTCATCTTGGGTACCAAAATTAAATCTATAGGAAATAAATTTAATGGCTGTCCAATATCACAAATTCCATAATAAGAGGATCTACCAAAAGTGCAAGGTAAAATAGGTTTGCCCACATCTTTTGCTTTAACCAGACCTTCTACAAACTGTGAGGCTTCAGAATCGAGCTCAACTACATTGGAGAGTGCAAACATAGCCAAAATACTTTCCTTAGTTACCTCACTTTCTCCATTTGCAACTTCATAAGTAGGCTCCTCATTACTCAATTTTAACTCTGATGCTCGTACCTCCTATTCCTTTTGTTATGCAAGGAGTTGAGCTCTGATGTACCTTGCCACTGTCATTGGGAAAGGGAGCGGATCATTGTAAGGCATCCTTTCAAATGGTACCACTTTGGGTACTTCAGCTTCAACTTGTTTTGCTTCAATGATTTGAGGTGCCGGAGTGTAATGAAGCCATTCTTTCTTGGGTGCTTCAATGAATTATGTAAAAGCTTGAAGAACATCTAATACCATAACATCATCAACATTAGGCTCATTAGCTGTTTCTTTTAATTGCCTAGTGTTTTTATAAGAATTTAAACAATAATATCCAACTTCTGTTTCTCCCTCACTTTCAAGATCAAAGCCCCATGATACTCTATTTCTATGAACTTTGTCTAAGTATATCCAAGCTTTCTTGGCTGTGAGTTCCATAAAAAGTCCACAGGATAACAAATCCAATTCTCTTTTATTAATTAAATGTAAAACATACCAAGGTGGTAAATCATGATGGGGGCATTTTTGAACCGTACCTTTGAACCTGAGGTAGGCTCTCATTAAGCTTTCACGGCTGCGATTCTGGAAATTTGTTATAATCCTTCTTGCTTCAGCAAAGTTGACTTTGGGATAGAACTGAAATATAAATTCCTTCATAAGATTCTCCCAATTAAGTATCAATATTTTATGCAGGGCAAGTTCTATACCAAGATAATGCAGTGTTGGTTAGAGATTGACTAAACAATTTAAGTTTTAGTTCATCATCGATGTAGTTTCTCAATTTAATTGTCCAACACCACTCAGTAAAAGAATGTAAATGACTATAAGGATCCTCATCGGGATCATCTCCTGCAAAACTATTCGCCTTCATAATAGCAATAAAGCACGGATTAGTAGCATACTCCACATCACTCCCATTGGGGAATTCCTTAACGAACCCCCGGTTGAATCTCCCGAGATATTCAGCTGCATCAAGCTTATTCATAAGCCCGAGATCAGCCATGGTATTACCTGAACTATTAAACAACTTTAGTGAAAACAATAATAGATAACCAACTAAGAACAAAGACCAAAAGCACTGAGCTCCCCCGGCAACGGCGCCAGAAAATAGCTTGATAACTGCAAGAACATAGATCAATTGTAGCTAGTTTCGAAATAAGAGTATCAAACTATGAGGAGCTACTGGTTAGGGTCTTAATGCCCCTTGCTACTTTCTACTAAAGATTAATTAATTTTTTTTTCTAATCTCAAAATGTTTAAAGGGGAGTGTTGTAAATGGTTGCAAATAAAGTAAATAAAGTAGTAAAATCGTTATGAAAAATGGATTGAAACTTAATATGACAAGGTGTTCTCAGGTAATATTGGTTCCACCTCTAGCACTAGGATTCATGTTAATCAAAAAGTATGATTTTAACTATATTGTGTGTGGGAGAGCTCTGTAATAAGATGCGCCCATAAAGCCATCGATCATTGCATCTCTAAATAACCACAACAACTAGCCTTCTGCAAGCCACATATTGACTATTGCTATTAAGGGGTTTACCCCGTGGTTATCGATATGAGCTTTGTGAATCCCTCTTATCCCCCTTATTCATGTGTCAAAGCGCCGACATGGTAATGTAACTTCCCGCCGTTCACTTTAGCACACTTCAAAGAGTAGCTCCCTCTCAAGACTATAAGGCATATATTACATGGTGCACAACACAAAATATCAAGAGAGAGAACTAACACACATCAATACTCAAAACCATAAATCATCTTAGATTCATCTCATATTAATGCTAGGGTTTCTCCATCTCCCCAAGAACTAATAGGATTACTCACACATGGAGACAATCAAGAACATCATCACAATCTTATGGAGGGAATTAAAGGATTAGAACGAATTCGAATAGAAATTCATAATAGCAATCAAGATTACAACTATGGTTGGAGGATGATGATGGTGAAGGTGCAGCGGTTGATGATGATGAAGGGGATGATGCCTTGTTCTACGAAGATCCACGTAGCTTCCCGGATGTTGTCTTCTCCAACTTCCTTCTCGAGATCTTATCTGGGGTGGTGTTTCTCTATTTTGCGGAGCTGTGTGCGTTTGATCTCTGAACCGTCTGCGGGAGGTGAAAGTATTTGATGAGACGGTGCTTCTAGAGGGTGGTACAGACAGATAGTAAGGGCGGGCCTTGCCCGTACCGATGCTCGTTAAAGCTACTAGAAGTTATCCTCGCATTGTCCTTTCATCCAGGCACATAATTAAGTTTAAAACTGATTTCTACCGCGTCAAAATGCCAGAAAATGACAGTTTTCATTGATATTTCATCATTGACTTATTATTTTGAGATCCTGTGTAGATAATCATAAAAGAGCACGGTAGCGCGGTGAAATACAAAAAAACCTACTACTACTGAATGATATCTTTTTGATAAAATAACGATGCAAAAACATGCTAAAAATGCACTCATCAAGGTCCTTTGTGCATTTCACAGAACACAATGCTTTCTTTACCATCTTCTAGTGTTATATACCAAGATTTTCTTGATATCTACCGAGTACCCCGGTGATAAATGCTAAGTCAGGGCGAATGCACACTTGTGCATGTTGTAGGCTTCCAATAACAGAAGCATATGGAACCGCTTTCATTTGATCGATCTCGTATTGGTTCTTGGGACATTGAAATTTCCCAAAATTGTCGCCCTTAACTATAGGAGCAGGTGTGGCATTACTCACATGCATATTATACTTCTTTAGAACCTTTTCTAAATATGCCTTTTGCGATAGTCCTAGGACTCCATTATTCTTATCTCGGTTAATTTCTATGCCCAAAACATATGAAGCTTCACCAAGATCTTTCATATCAAAATTTGAGGATAATAACTTATTTGTCTTTTGTAGTAGACTGACATCACTGCTGGCAAGCAAGATATCATCCACATAGATAACTAGGAAAATATATTTCCCATTTTTAAACTTTGCATAAGCGCAGTTGTCCTCAGCATTCTCTTTAAATCCAAATATCTTTATAACCTCATTAAAATTTAGATACCACTATCTAGAGGCTTTCTTTAATCCATAAATGAATTTCTTTAGGCAACATCACATGTCTTCCTTGCCCTCCATGATAAAACCCTTGGGTTGTTTCATATAGACACTTTCTTCTCAATCCCCGTTTAGAAATGTCGTCTTTACATGATACCGGATAAAATCTCTCATTATAATCTACCCCTTATCTTTGTTTAAATCCTTTTGCCACAAGTCGTGCTTTATACTTTTCTACATTCCCATTGGTGTCATACTTTGTTTTATAGAACCATTTGCAACCTACTATTTTAGCTCCTTTAGGAATTTCTTCTAAGTCCCAAACATCGTTGGAACTCATCGATTCCATCTCGTCTTCCATGGCCTCCACCCACTTCGATGAGTAAGGGCTTCTCATGGCTTCTTCATATGAAGTGGGATCACCTTCAAAATGAATTGTTTATGTGTTATAAACTTTATAATCAGCAGAAATAGCTGATTTTTAAAACTCTTTTAGACCTTCTAAGGGCCTCATTCTCTGGCCCATTCTGTTTCTCCACTTGCGGCTCATCTTCTAGGGGTGGCTGTTGCTGCTCCCTCTCATGCTCAAGAAATGGTTCAGTTGGCTCCTGACAGGCAGGTTCCGAATTTTCACTCATTGTTGTTACGGGTGGAACTGCAACAGGTACTTGCACCACAACCTCAGGGACTACCGGTGCAGGTACAACGGGTAGTGAGAAAATGGCTCCTGAGTCCTTGGATTAGGTTCATACACCCTCTTCTCCTCAAGATCAATTTTCCGAGCTACCATGCTCTCTCTCATCATTTCGTCCTCTAAGAAGACTACATGTCTTGCTTCTACAAACTTTGTGTATTTGTCTAGACAACAGAAACGAAAACCTTTTGACTTTTCAGGATAGCCAATGAAATGGCAGCTAACTATTTTTGGATCTAGCTTTGTAATATTTGTATTAAACACTTTGGCCTCAGCTAGGCTCCCCCACACCCTCAAGTGGTTTAGAGAAGGTACTCGTGCTGTCCATAGCTCATACGGTGTTTTGGGCACCGACTTGCTTGGTACTCTGTTGAGAATGTGAATGGCGGCTTTTAACGCCTCCATCCACAATCCCAATGGAGTAACTCATCATAATGCGCACCATATCCCCATTAGAGTACGGTTGCGCCTTTCAGCTACTCCATTTTACTAAGGATCGCCCGTCATTGAATACTGGACCAATATGCCTATAAGAACCTTGCAAAAGATCCAGGGACATGGCCATATGGAGTGTGCTGACCGTAGTACTCCACACCCCACGGTTAGATCTCACTATCTTTATTCTTTTATCATGTTAATTTTCAACTTCAGCTTTGAATATCTTGAATTTATCCAACGCTTACGATCTTTCTTTGATTAGATAAATATAACCATAACAAGAGTAAAAATCTGTGAATGTTATGAACGAGGCATAGCCATCCACACTTTTCACAGGAGATGGTCCACAAAAGTCGGTGTGAATTATTTCTAGTGTTCATGTGCTTCTTGTGCAGCCTTTTTTATTTGCTTTACATACTTTTCTTTAATGCAATCTATGCATTGTTCCATTTCTGAGAACTCTAATGGAGGAAGAATTTCATTTTTGACGATTTTTTCTATTCCTCCTCGAAATATAGCCTAAGCGACATTACCATAATTTCGTCGATGAGTCATGAGGTCTCTTTCTTTTATTTTGTTCTTTATCCGATGCGGAAACATGCTCATTCACATTACACATAGAATTCACTTTTCTGCGCAGGGATAACAAATAAAGCTCATTGTGAAGGAAAGCAACACCCACATAAGCATTATTAAACCACATGGAACACTTGCCATGTCCAAAATAACATTCATAATGATCTTTTTCCAAACGTGAAACACTTATTAAGTTTCTGTGTAATGAAGAAACATATAAAACATCTCTAAGCAGAATCGTAAATCCATCAGCTAACTCCAGGGAGATTTCGCCAATAGCTTCAATGTCTTCCTGAACTCCATTTGCAACTTCAATGCATCTTTCGCTTCTTTGCATAGTCCGCGTCGAATGGAATCCCTGTAAAGAATTTGCAACATGAACAGTTGCACCTGAGTCAATCGACCAAGTAGATTTTAAAAACTATGTATACAAGGATTCATTTACAAAGGAAACAATGTTGTTACCATTCTTTGCCATTATTGAATTTAGCCAGACAGGGCAATCTTTCTTGCAATGCCCACTCTTCTTGCTGTGGAGACATTGATCTTTGTCCACTAGGAGAGATTTTTGCTGATGCTGATGTTGCATGTGAGATTTTCCATGTGGCTTTGATTGAGAACCCTGGTTGCTTTGATTGTAGTTTCTTTTCTTCTTATCCTTCACATAGTTCAGAGGATTTGATTATGCCATCTTCTTGCACACACATGGCTATTGTCTTTTCTATATCCCTCCGCTCTGGCTGCATGTTGTAGTTAACAACAAAAGTGTCAAACTGATTTGGCAGTGAAGCCATAAATTGATGAACAAGGAGTGCAGACTTGAGCTCCAGATCAGCATCCATGGGCTTTAGCTTAGCAGCCATGTTGCTCATCCTAAGGATATTCTCTCTTATGCCATGTCCACATATAGTGTACTTTTCTGTCACCAGTTGCTTCAGTAGTTGGATAGCATAAATCTTTGAAGAACCAGTGAAATGGCTCTTTATCTTTTCAAGATACTCCCCTACGGAGTCACACTCTGCAATTGAGCCCACAATAGCATGCTCAATGGTGTTCTTTATGAAAGTCATGCACATTTTGTTGGCGGTGAGCCACTTTTTGTTATCGAGGGTATATGTCATCTCCAATGGAGCATAATCCCTCTTATTTTTCTCCCATGCATCATCATCATCATATTTATAATCTCTAACCGATTCTTTTGGTTTGGATGACTGCGGGGTGTCGATATATAACCCAGTCCACCTCAACGCTGACGAAAGCCAAGTTGACCTTCTTTCTCCATTCAGTGTAGTTATCACCTCTGAGTGTTGGAATATCCTTGATGCATCCCATCAAGTAGTACCCTCCTACACAAACACAAAGAAGTTAGATCATAACAACAATTCCATGCATTAAACCAACGTTGGTAAAAAATTAAGACATACACCTATTTATGCAATTAATTCGATATCACCGTTGGGCAGAACATAGAAATAAATGCATATAAACAAACACAAACCATGATCATGTTATTAACAACGTGTGCTAAGAAATAACACAAACATAACTATCATCATTATAATCATGCTCTTTAAATTTAATTGTCACTTTTGCTCTTTTTAAATTTAAAAGGCACTTTTTAACTATTCACATCGGAAAACATGAATAAAATTCATGAACTTTATACTTTTCAGAAGGATTACTGTCCCTTTTCTATTTCCTAAACAAACATCCCACTGGTTCAGTTTGAGTAGGATAAAACTAGACAAAAGAAAGTCCAAACTGACCGAAAATTGTCAAAAAATGCTTAAAAGAAAATAAAAAAACTGGGCGCTGACCAATTTTTGGCCCACGCCATGCCTCGCACCAGCGCCGCCCATGGCCTGCTCCACGCGTGCCGCCTAACGGTGACCGTCCGATGCATCAGACGGTCGAGCGTGACCCTCACGGCTACAAAACCGACGCGTTCGCCGACCCCTGGAACCCCAGCGTCATTCTTTCCCGCCCCCTGTTTCTGGCTCGCCCTCTGGCGGGGGAGAGGAGACGACGCTGCCCAGCTCTTGGCCGGCAATAAGGAGCCCCTCCCCCTCCGCTTTCTTCCTCCTCCACTAAAAACCCAAAGGCCTACGACGAGAAGGAGCGGCGCCCCCTGGCCCTCTTGGCGGTGTGTGCGTGCACCCGAGGATGGGTCCATCGTCGTCAAGCGGCTCAGTAGCGGCGCCCTTTGCCGGCATGCCGTGTGGCTACGGCCGGTGAGTCCTTTTCCCTTTTCCCCTCTTTTATGGTTAGGGTTAGGGTTTGGTGTTTCTTGATTTTCTATGAATGGGATGAACTAGAGTTAGGGTTTAGGCCTATTGTCTTTGATCTTTCTACCAGAAAAAATCTACAAAGCCTAGCATCTTTGATACCATTGGTAGATTGTTATGATCGTGTAGGTGTAGGTCTAATCTGGGTAGTACTTATCTATGAATGAAGATTTGAATATCCTATTTATTGACCGAGAGAGAGAGATGGAGAGTTATGCCTTCACCTTGGCTCGATGAGCCAGACGGGTTGGACATGATGGCGAAGGCGACAGCGTGAGCGAGGCAGTGGTGGCGGCGACGCTTCCAGTCACTACAGCGCTCCCTAGATCGGGATGGTTATGTCGGTGGGGTGTGCGGCGCAGCGACAAACCTCGTACCACGTGCCGCGACCCCCACCTCTTTATATAGCGCTCGTAACAGGGATCCACCAACCAGGGAGGGTTGAGCGCCGCACACCGGGTCCGGTGGCCATTGGGCCCACTCGGGAGGAGATCATCCTAACAGCCAGAACAACGAACAGATCAATACGCCAAATAATGTTAGAGCATCTCCATTCGCCCTCGCCATACGACGTCCGTCGCAGCCATTTTTGGGACCGTTTGGGGGGCGCCGGCACTAAATGCAAAATGGGGACTTGTCGGCGCCCAGCCGTGCACCCCGTAGGTGCCCCAATACAATTTCATATATAATTAAAATTTAAACAACAAATAAACAGTGATATTTTATTACATGAGCAGCTGCGACAGTGAGCTCCTCGTCCACGAGCGCGGCCATGACGTCCTCTTCATCCGAGTCCATCGCCTTGGCAAATAGACGAACACCTCGCGTGCAAGGTGGGAGCGTGGTCGGGATGAAGGTAGCAGTGGTGGCGGGAGCGGTGAACGACGACGGTGGGAAGGGGCGGCGAGGTGGAGATTGTTGCGGCGGATTGCATGCTACGGTGTTGTGGGTTCCTACCGGCGGCAATGGACCGTCACAGCGAGGGGTGGTTGCCGCGGCGACATCGGGGATGGGAGGTGGTCGCGAGGTGAAGGAGGAAAATATTTTTGTCTTTTTTTGTTCTGGTCGCCGACAAGGCTGGCGGCCCCCGACGTTTTCTCGCCACGCTGGCGCCCCCGCTAGCCCCTGTAGATTGGGTTTGGTCTGGGGAGGGGGGGGGGGGGGGTGGCGAATGGAGAGTTGGGCCGCGCCGGCGGTAAAACAAATTTGGGGGGCGTAGTTGGGCGTCCGTTTTCGCTGGCGCCCCCAATCGGCTATTGGGGGCCTTTGGGGAGTACGAGTGGAAATGCTCTTAGCATCGAAGCTCTGATCATATAGGAGTGGCACTGTGTTAGCTAATGTCATATATACTACCTCTATCCATAAAATGATGTTCTAAGTTTGTCTAAATTTAGATATATCTTGACACTATTTAGTGTGATATATCCGATTTTATAGAAATCTTTGACATCTTTTTGTGGATGGAAGAAGTACTATAATGGGTGCCGGTTAGAAACGTAAAGATAAGCAAGATGACAATATAGATCAAGTGTACCATCAGCGTGTGGGACTGGGGCATCAAAATACCAGAATAACTAGAATATATGAATATTTAGACCAACATACTCGCTCCTATCGCACTACCGATATTCCAGCCCAGTACTGCAGTACAGTCTACTCCAACCACGAATTAAGGTCAGTCCTAGGTAGCTAACCCCGAATCTACCAGGTGCCGCCGCCAGTGGATCGAGATTCCATCAACAGAAAATGATCGGTTGAGACTTGGATCGATCACCCTCCATGCATGGAGTCAAGCAGAGCTCAGTCCAACGCCATCCTGCTTTTACTCTCCACGGTAAGTTAGTCAAGCACAAGGGCTATAAATACCACACGATGTATCCTCTTTGCTGCAGTAGAAAACATCCAAAGCAAAGAGACACACTTGAAGTCCCCCTCTTCTCAACTGTGTTTGCAGCTATGGATGCGAGAAGCAAGGCTTATCTGTGCCTTTCACTGCTGCTTCTACTATCTGCGAATCCTACATCTGCAGGTTCCTTCTTCCTCCCATCCCCTGCAGTCTCCCTCTCTTTCTCCGTCTCATATTGTGTTCACGGCAGTTGATGCCTAGAGATGATTTGCAATGACTAACCTAGTAACCTTTGTCTCTGTTCTTTTTCAGAGCATATTTGCTTCGATGTGACCCACGCAAAGTTTCCAGTCTGTTTTGGTGCCATGTGCAAGGGGGTGTGCGAGTTTGACATGAAATACGCGTATCGCAATGTGCCGCATATCGCTCTCCAGGATCACAAGTGTATAAATCACTGGCCAAAGAAGCAATGCAAATGCTTTTTCTGCGCGGATATCTGAGAGTCAGCTCCCCAGATAGGATTTCTAGTTTCTTTAGTTAGTTATTGTCACCCCAAGAAGGATTTAATAATTTAGGATGGACGAGCTAGTTTTAGTGTCTTTCTCAAGTGTGCTCTCTCTATATGTTAGGATTTGATTAATAAGGTACTACTAGTTAGATCAGTTATTGTTCTAGACTCTGTTTGCATCTGTACTTGTTGCTTCAGTGATATTAATGATAGTTTGTTTTTATTATATCTTGCTTATCCTATTGTGAACCGAATGGTGATGTGGATTACTGCAAAGTGATCAGTGTGTGGTCTCTATGTGCAGACTAAAAACAAACATCCATATTTTATTGCTTACCACAATTGACGTGCTTAATAATACTCTAAGAGATCATTGCTAAAAATTACTAAAGGCATACTAAGGATTGAATAAATTAATAACAATTGTTGGGTGTGTAGATGCTGTGTGGTGACTTCGGTTTTTTTTTATATATGATCTTTGTCAAACCTTTGTTGAATAAATTAATAAAAAAGCCGCGCATGCATCTTTTCGATGTAGAGGGGGTCCATCCTCCATTTTGAAATTAAACTAAGGATAAAAGTAGAGCATTAACAACAAAGTACTTCCAATCATTTATCTGGTAGCAAGTATGGATTAACACAGCCCTTAATTTTTCCACCTTTTGGGACACAATCATTCATTAATTCTAAATCTGAACTTTGTCCACGTTCAGAGGCAGTTGAACATATACTGAATGAACATTAGACTACTGATGGAAAAGTAACTTCGTTAGTAACTTCATATCCAACTCATCAAATTTGTTTGTGACAATGAGTTAATGATGAGAAAGGAGGATGGAGTAACATGCTAGTTAGACTAGTCACAATGGGGAGTATCAGAGCATCTCTAGTCGCGTCCCCCAAACCGTCCCTCAAAGCGATTTGGGGCGCGCCGGACAAAAAAAGGTTCCCAGCCTCGCGCCCCAAAGGCCATTTTTATCCGGCGCGGCCCAATACGGTGTCCGGCGCCCCCAGCCCGTCCCCGCTACACAAGGGACTCTCCGGGAACGCCGGACACAACGAAATGAGAGGCGAGGAGGCACGGGCCCGATGCGTCAGCTTCTCGGACGCACAACCGCCGCCTACGTAGCGACGGTGCAGTTGCCGGGAAGCGGAACCGTCGCATTGGCAACCGCGTCGACCGACGCGCCAACCGCCGGAATGGAGTGCGGACTCCTCGGAAGAGCAACCGCCGCTCTCTTGGACTTCTGCGCCGCCGTTCATCCGCGCTCAATAAGACCCGTACATAGGCGCTTTCGGATCTTAAATCGACCGCCATTCATCCAAGCTTCTCCTCAGGACGATGAGCTACATCTCTAAGCTTCCATCCGACACCTCCAGCGACGGCAAGCCTCCAGGATGGCACCATTGGTGGGATAGCGGGACGCCCAACAGCGGTGACGATTCCCCGCCACCAGTTGACAGCGCCGAGGAATGGCAGGCCATGGAGGAGGACGCGGAGGAGGAAGGGTCAGAGGAGGAGGCGGCGGCCCGTGCGAAGGCAGAGGCGGACGCGAAAGCGAAGGCCAAGGCCAAAGCGAAGGTGCAGACTGCGAGCACCGGCGACGACGAGGAGGACACAAGTTCCTCCGACGCGTTGGCCGACACCGCCTCTTCGTAAGAGGTGACGAGCAGGAAGCGCCACCGTGATGACGACGAGGAGGCGGGGCCATCATCAAAGAAGAAGTAGTTTAAAATAATTTATATGTAATTTAATTATTTTTTCGAAGTTTTGTATGTAATTGTTTTATGTTGCACCGATTTGAATATTAGTAAAGAGTTTTCTTCTATCTATTAAAATTATTTTTAATGTTTGGGGGCGGCGTTTGGGGGACGCGGTTGGGGAGCGACGTCCCCCAAACGCGGCACGAACGAAACACGTCCCCAAAACGCTCAATCCGGCGCCGTTTGGGGGACGATTTGGGGGACGCGACTGGAGATGCTCTCACATAGTAGTATCATGCATATGATACTAGTGTACGGTACTATCTTCATAATGCATAGTATCATATAGTAGTATCATATGTTACATGTATTTAATGATTTGTAGAATCTCAATAAAAAAGTATGTACAAGATTCGATTGGCATTAATTTTTCTAGTTACGCGTATCCCTAGGTTCTCAATTTGGCGGAGATTTACACAAAAATAACCCTTTTATGAAAGAAAAGTACAGACTGACCCTCCGGCCAACTATTTCACCCATCCAATCCTTTTGTGTGGCGTCCCTCCCATCGGCGCCACACCTCACTGTGTGGCGCCCTTGCGAGCGGCGTCACTCGCCCATCCAACGTGGCGTGGTCGACGCTGATGTGTGCTCGACTCTGACGTGGCAGGATGTGTGGCGCCGCTCCCATCGGCGCCACACACTGAAAGTGTGGCGCCGATGCCAAGGGCGCCACACATCCACTTATAATAGCCGAAAACATACTGTAAGACAATTCTCCAAAGACTTAGCCGTTTTGGCGACCCTGTTTGTGTGGTGCCGACGACAAGGGCGCCACATTGTTCAGTGTGGCGCCGACGCCACGGGCGCCACACAAACAGGGTCGCCAAAATGGCTAAGGACTAAGCGTCCGGAGCCCCTGGATGTTTTCGACATATAAGTTGATATAAGTTGACATGTGTGGCGCCGACGCCATGGGCGCCACACAGTGCAGTGTGGCGCCTATGCCATGGGCGCCACACATTGACTTGTGCTAAACCATGATATTTTCTACCATATTACAACAGTTTTGAATACAACATTGCACACAACATGTACAAGACAACATAGTGGTTCAGATAACACATAAGTTTCGCCGGCGATAAAACAAATTTGGGGGACGTGGTTGGGCGTCCGTTTTCGCTGGCGCCCCCAATCGGCTATTGGGGGCCTTTGGGGAGTGCGAGTGGAAATGCTCTTAGCATCGAAGCTCTGATCATATAGGAGTGGCACTGTGTTAGCTAATGTCATGCTACCTCTATCCATAAAATGATGTTCTAAGTTTGTCTAAATTTAGATATATCTTGACACTATTTAGTGTGATATATCCGATTTTATAGAAATCTTTGACATCTTTTTGTGGATGGAAGAAGTACTATAATGGGTGCCGGTTAGAAACGTAAAGATAAGCAAGATGACAATATAGATCAAGTGTACCATCAGCGTGTGGGACTGGGGCATCAAAATACCAGAATAACTAGAATATATGAATATTTAGACCAACATACTCGCTCCTATCGCACTACCGATATTCCAGCCCAGTACTGCAGTACAGTCTACTCCAACCACGAATTAAGGTCAGTCCTAGGTAGCTAACCCCGAATCTACCAGGTGCCGCCGCCAGTGGATCGAGATTCCATCAACAGAAAATGATCGGTTGAGACTTGGATCGATCACCCTCCATGCATGGAGTCAAGCAGAGCTCAGTCCAACGCCATCCTGCTTTTACTCTCCACGGTAAGTTAGTCAAGCACAAGGGCTATAAATACCACACGATGTATCCTCTTTGCTGCAGTAGAAAACATCCAAAGCAAAGAGACACACTTGAAGTCCCCCTCTTCTCAACTGTGTTTGCAGCTATGGATGCGAGGAGCAAGGCTTATCTGTGCCTTTCACTGCTGCTTCTACTATCTGCGAATCCTACATCTGCAGGTTCCTTCTTCCTCCCATCCCCTGCAGTCTCCCTCTCTTTCTCCGTCTCATATTGTGTTCAAACACATTTCACGGCAGTTGATGCCTAGAGATGATTTGCAATGACTAACCTAGTAACCTTTGTCTCTGTTCTTTTTCAGAGCATATTTGCTTCGATGTGACCCACGCAAAGTTTCCAGTCTGTTTTGGTGCCATGTGCAAGGGGGTGTGCGAGTTTGACATGAAATACGCGTATCGCAATGTGCCGCATATCGCTCTCCAGGATCACAAGTGTATAAATCACTGGCCAAAGAAGCAATGCAAATGCTTTTTCTGCGCGGATATCTGATAGTCAGCTCCCCAGATAGGATTTCTGGTTTCTTTAGTTAGTTATTGTCACCCCAAGAATGATTTAATAATTTAGGATGGACGAGCTAGTTTTAGTGTCTTTCTCAAGTGTGCTCTCTCTATATGTTAGGATTTGATTAATAAGGTACTACTAGTTAGATCAGTTATTGTTCTAGGCTCTGTTTGCATCTGTACTTGTTGCTTCAGTGATATTAATGATAGTTTGTTTTTATTATATCTTGCTTATCTTATTGTGAACCGAATGGTGATGTGGATTACTGCAAAGTGATCAGTGTGTGGTCTCTATGTGCAGACTAATGCTGGGATGAAACAAACATCCATATTTTATTGCTTACCACAATTGACGTGCTTAATAATACTCTAAGAGATCATTGGTAAAAATTACTAAAGGCATACTAAGGATTGAATAAATTAATAACAATTGTTGGGTGTGTAGATGCTGTGTGGTGACTTCGGTTTTTTTTATATATGATCTTTGTCAAATCTTTGTTGAATAAATTAATAAAAAAGCGCCGCATGCATCTTTTCGATGTAGAAGGGGTCCATCCTCCATTTTGAAATTAAACTAAGGATAAAAGTAGAGCATTAACAACAAAGTACTTCCAATCATTTATCTGGTAGCAAGTAAGGATTAACACAACCCTTAATTCTTTCACCTTTTGGGACACAATCATTCATTAATTCTAAATCTGAACTTTGTCCATGTTCAGAGGCAGTTGAACATATACTGAATGAACATTAGACTACTGATGGAAAAGTAACTTCATTAGTAACTCCATATCCAACTCAGCAAATTTGTTTATGTGACAGTGGGTTAATGATGAGAAAGGAGGATGGAGTAACATGCTAGTTAGACTAGTCACAATGGGGAGTATCAGAGCATCTCCAGTCGCATCACCCAAAGCGATTTGGGGCGCGCCGGACAAAAAAACGTTCCCAGCCGCGCACCCCAAAGGCCATTTTTATCCGGCGCGGCCCAATACGGTCTCCGGCGCCCCCAGCCCGTCCCCGCTATATAGGGGACGCTCCGGGAACGCCGGACACAACGAAATGAGAGGCGAGGAGGCGCGGGCCCGATGCGTCAGCTTCTCGGACGCACAACCGCCGCCTACGTAGCGACGGTGCAGTTGCCGGGAAGCGGAACCGTCGTATTGGCAACCGCGTCGACCAACGCGCCAACCGCCGGAATGGAGCACGGACTCCTCGGAAGAGCAACCGCCGCTCTCTTCGACTTCTGTGCCGCCATTCATCCGCACTCAATAAGACCCGTCCGTAGGCGCTTTCGGATCTTCAATCGGCCACCATTCATCCAAGATTCTCCTCATGACGATGAGCAACATCTCTGAGCTTTCATCCGACACCTCCAGCGAGGGCAAGCCTCTAGGATGGCGCCATTGGTGGGACAGCGGGACGCCCAGCAGCGGTGACGATTCCCCGCCGCCAGTTGACAGCGTCGAGGAATGGCAGGCCGTGGAGGAGGACACGGAGGAGGAAGGGTCAGAGGAGGAGGCGGCGGCGGCCCGTGCGAAGGCAGAGGCGGAAACGAAAGTGAAGGCCAAGGCGCAGCCTGCGAGCACCGGCGACGAGGAGGAGGACACAAGTTCCTTCGACGCGTTGGCCGACACCGCCTCTTCGGAAGAGGTGAAGAGCAGGAAGCGCCACCGTGATGACGACGATGAGGCGGGGCCATCATCAAAGAAGAAGAAGTAGTAGTTTAAAATAATTTATATGTAATTTAGTTATATTTTTTTGAAGTTTTGTATGTAATTTGTTTATGTTGCACCGATCGAATATTAGTAACGAGTTTTCTTCTATCTATTAAAATTATTTTTAATGTTTGGGGGTGGCGTTTGGGGGACGCGGTTGGGGAGCGACGTCCCTGAAAGAACATCTCTCACATTATGTTTTGTGTGTTTGATGTCAATATATGTGATACACTAATGTTTGTTTAAGTGGTACAGGGATTACATAGATTCATATTTATGTGTGTTGGTTTTGGTCGGTCTGTCAAAAGTTAACAGCAAAAAGATGGCCAGGCCGGATAATCCGGGCCGGATATTGTTGAAATATCCGGCCCCCTGATTTTGGCTAAGTCTTCGAGGGAAAAGCAGCGCAGTATAGGGGCCGGACATTTGCCCGGATATTGTCCCGGTATTGTACCAGGGCCGGAATATCCGGGCCGGATATTTTGGAAATATCCGGCCCCCTCGATTTTGGCCAAGGACTGGAAGAAAAGCAAGTCTGGCATAGGGCCGGACATTTGGCCGGATAAAGTAACAGTTTTGTCCCGAAGGCCGGATTATCCGGGGGGGCGGATTATCCGGCCCTTACTTAGGCCGGAATATCCGGCCCCCCGGAAGCTGCAACGGCTCAATTTTGAGGGGAGGTATAAATACCCCCCTTCTTCTACCTTGGTTGCTTGCTCAATCATTACACAAGAAATCTGCCAAGCCACCTCCATTAGAGCCACCTCAAGAAACTCAAGATTTGCAAGATCTCCTTCCTCCCCCAACCAAAGCTCTTGATCTTTGGGGATTTGAAGGAGAAGACACCGATCTACATCCTCACCGAAGCGTTCTTCATTTCCCCCTCTCTTGTTTGAGGGATCTCATGCTAGTGTTCCTATTTGGTTCCCTAGTTGATTTGTGTTGATGTATTGTTGTTGATTGTTGTGTTGTAACAGATTTGGGAGCCTCCAATTTGGTTGTGGATGTGTGCCCCAAGAACCTTGTAAAGGCCCGGTTTCCGCCTCGAGGAAATCCCTTAGTGGAAGTGGGCTAGGCCTTCGTGGCGTTGCTCACCAGAGATATGAGTGAAGCCTTCGTGGCTGTTGGTTTGGCTTTCGTAGCAACCACACTCCTCCAAACGTAGACGTACCTTCTTGCAAAGGAAGGGAACTACGGGAATCATCTCCGTGTCATCGCGTGCTCCACTCTCGGTTACCTCTATCCTATTCTATCTCTATATTGCTTAGATATATCTTGCTTAGTTGTTTGCCTTGTCATATAGGTAAATTCACTTAGTTGCATATCTAGAGAATTTACCTTTTGTGTCAAGCCTAAATTGAAAAAGAACTAAAAATTGGTTAGCACCTATTCACCCCCCCCTCTAGGTGCGGCATACGATCCTTTCAATTGGTATCAGAGCCTCGGCTCTTATTTCGGGCTTAACCGCCTAAGAGTATGCCGGACGAGGAACCATCGGAAGGGGAGACTAGGCCGGTCACCATGGATGACATCAACTCGTTGAAGTCATACATGGATGCTCAAACGGAAAGCATGAGAAAGATGATTTCCGAGCTTTTGACCCCTCCCCGTCCCGTGGCTCCCACCATAGAGGTTAATATCACGGATGCGGTTGTAGAGGGTGATACTTCGGTATTACCCTCCGCCACCGCACCCATGAATGGTGATAACTTAAACACTATCAAACCCCCCATTGCATCTCCCAAGGGAACTAGTGGAAGTGAGAGCTACAATCGAGTACCTCCACCTTTCCAATCACCCGATATACCGGTTCCCCATCCTCATATAAACATCCGGGGCGACCCACCTAAGTTTTCCGTTAATGATTACGATACTTGGCAATTTGAGTTTAGCTCTCATGTTCGCAGTGCCTCCAATGAACTTTGGAGAATCATCGAGGAAGGCTTCAATCCTTACAACCCCAAGAAGTTGACTAGAAGAGAAGCGGTTGATAGTCAACTCAACAACACCGCCTTGCACATGATTCAAACCGCCGTGGGGACAAAGGAGTTGACTCGTGTTCGGCATTTCACCACCGCCAAGGATGCTTGGGATGCTTTGGCCGCGAGTTGCATTGGAAGCGAGCACAAGAAGGAACAAGTATAATGCTCTTCGGAATAAAGCCGAAGGATTCATGAGGCTTCCGGATGAAGATCATGAAGACATGTATGGAAGACTTCTCACCGTTGCCGACGCCTTCCGGATTGTTGGTGCCTCTCACATTAATGACTCTTGGATCAAGGAGAAGTACATTGAGTGCATGATGCCGTTCGAGCCTATTGATGTCAAGACTCTTGTCGGAAGAGAATGCTATGCCTCTCTCACCTCTCAACAAGCCGTGCACGAGATGCAAGCTCTCAAGGTGCTTGAGCAAAACTCTCATGATTCCCGCAATCGTGCCATTGGGATGACAAAAGGGTCCAACCTTGCCTTGGTGGTCAACCCCGTGCAAGAAGTGATTCCTCAAGAATCTTATAGGGCATCTTGGAGCATGACCTACCCGGAAGACTTGGAACACCACTACCATGACCACATGGCATTCCATGCAAACACCTTTTGGATTGATCCGTCCAAGGCCAAGGAGGACAACATCAAGAGAAACAACTCAAGGGGTCCCTCAAGCTCGGGCCCAAGAACAAGATCTTGCTACAATTGCAATGACAAGCGCCATTTCATTGCCGAATGTCCCTATGAGAATAGGGAGACTCATGGTGGAAGGCTCATCCCCAAGGACAAGAGCAAAGACTCAAAGGGCAAATATTCAAAGCCCCTCAACAAGAAATTCTACAACAAGAACAAGAAGGGCAAGAGGCCCTCAAGGATTGTGCTAGTGGCTAATGAAGAATACTCTTCCGATGAGATTGCAAGTGCTAGTGATGATGATGAAGAGGAAAGCTCAAGAGAAGTGGCCGCCATTGTCACCACCAACATTCCCTCTTCCTCTCTCTTTGATTCACCCAATGAGAACCCTCAACGCAAGAATGCACATTGCTTCATGGCAAGGTCCACCTTGGACACATCAATTGTGCTATCAACTCAAGAAGAGTACACCTCCGGAGATGAAGATGTTGATGATGAAGAAGATGCAACCTCAAATGGATTGGTTGCCCTTGCCTCCTCGCTACTAACTCTTCATCAACAAGCGAATCTCCCAATGAGGTCATTCATGTGGAGGAAGAAAGTTGCCTCATGGCTAAATCTTCCGAGGTATCATCTCCTAACCCCTCTATGCCTAACATTGCTAATGATCTAGGGGTTGACCCCGCTAGTCTAAAAGTGAAACAAGAGATGCTAGAGTTTGATGAGTTCATTAGTAGCCTACAAGGTAACACTAAGAAGCATGTTTCAAGTCTCATGGTTCGTATGGCTCAACTAAATGCTACTCTTGAGAAAAAGTGCCAAATAGAGAGAGAAGACTCTCTAGAAATACATGCTCTTAAAAATGCTCTTGAGGAATGTCAAGAAACTATAGCATCTCTTGAAGAGAAGCTAGAAAGTCTTGAAGAACCTCAAGATAAACTTAACAAGCTCACTAAAGCTAGAGATCTTGCTAGAGCTAAGACTAAAGTGCTTATAAAGGAAAAGGCCAAATTTGGTGTTGATCATGAGAAACTTGTGAAGGATCTTGATGAACTAGACAAGGCTCACAAAGCCTTGAAGAGTGAATACTCTCTCCTCTCCGAGTCTTATGAGCAACTTCAAATTAGGCTTGCTTCATATGACATACCTAGTACCTCTACTCCTTCATGTGATCATGCAAATATTATTGAGGAAAATGCTAGGTTGAAAGATGAACTTGCTAAGGCCTCCTCTCCCCAAAGTAAACTTTCCTTGGATGATCTTTTGAGTAAGCAAAGGTCAAACAATGGGAAGGAGGGACTTGGTTTTAATACCAAGGCTAAAAAGGCAAACAAGAAAAAGACCAAGCCCGCACATGAGAAAGCTAATGGTGAAACCCGAAAGGGCAACACCATTAATGATGATGGTGCGGGAATAGATAACCCTCACTATGTTCTCTTTAAAGATTATTATGGTGATGTCTATGCTAAATACGTTGGTCCATATGATGGTTATGTTGCTTGGTCTATTTGGGTTCCAAAGACCCTTGTTGCTAACAAAAGAGGACCCATTGAAAAATGGGTACCTAAATCCAAGAATTGATCTCATGTAGGACTATGCCGCGGAGGTTCAAAATGGGTACTTGATAGTGGATGTACAAGTCATATGACCGGCGGCAAGAACCTCGTCAAGGAGTTGAGGCCCAACATAAATAATATCACCGTCTCCTTTGGCGATAATTCTACATCCGAGGTATTGGGTTTTGGCAAGGTTGTGGTTGCACACAACATTACTCTTGTGGATGTCATGCTTGTCAAAACCCTTGGTTACAATTTGCTTTCCGTTTCCGCCCTTGGCAAGATGGGTTTCGCCGTCTTTATTGATAAAGATATTGTGGTCCTCTTGTGGAGCAAGACTCTAAAAGTCGCATTCGTTGGGTATCGCGAACACAACTTGTATGTGGTGGACTTTTCGGGGACCACCACAACAAGTGCGATGTGCCTATTCGGAAAGGCGGACGTGGGTTGGTTGTGGCATCGCCGCCTAGCCCATGTCAACATGAGAACTTTGCAAAGTCTTCACAAGGGGAACCATATTGTGGGACTAATGGAAAATGTGTCTTTTGCCAAAGATCATGTTTGTAGGGCTTGTGTTGAAGGCAAAATGCATGACTCTCCGCATCCAAGCAAGACCATTATCTCTTCCAAGAGGATCTTGGAGCTCCTTCATGTGGATCTCTTTGGTCCCGTTACTCATGCAAGTCTTGGTGCGAAGAAACATTGCTTGGTGATTGTCGATGACTACTCAAGATACACTTGGGTCTACTTTCTCAAGACGAAAGATGAGACTCAACAAATATTCATTGACTTTGCTACCGAGGTGCAACGCCAACACAACCTCCTCATTATGGCAATAAGAAGTGACAACGGCTCCGAGTTCAAGAACTACACACTCAATGATTTTCTTAGTGATGAGGGGATTCGTCATCAATATTCCGCTGCTTACACCCCTCAACAAAATGGTGTTGCGGAGAGGAAGAACCGGACTCTTATGGATATGGCAAGGTCTATGATGGCGGAGTATAAATCCCGCTATAACTTTTGGGCCGAAGCCATCTCCACCGCTTGTCACTCCTCCAACCGGCTCTATCTCCGCAAGGGCTTGAACAAGACTCCATATGAAATACTCACCGGGAACAAGCCTAATATCTCATACTTCAAGGTGTTCGGGTGTAAGTGTTTCTACAAAATCAAAGGAGTTCGTTTATCTAAATTCGCTCCTAAAGCTTTGGAGGGTATATTTGTTGGTTACGGTGCCGAGTCTCACACTTATAGAATCTTTGATATAGCCTCCGGGATTATCATTGAATCTTGTAGTGTGAGGTTCGAAGAAAATGATGGCTCCCAAGTGGGGCAAGTTGATGTTTGTGCAGGTGATGAAATACCTCAAGATGCCATAGTAAGAATGGGTGTGGGATTTTTCCGCCCCATTGAGGGACACGGTGTGGCGTCTCGGGAAGGACTATGCTCTACCACGGTGGAGCCCTCATCTTCTCAACATCAACAAACCCCATCAAGTGAAGCAAATGGTGCACCAACCCAAGAACAAGAACAAAACCCTCCCTCTAGTGTGCAAGATCAAGGACAAGATCAAGGACAAGATCAAGGACAAGATCAAGGTCAAGATCAACCAAGAATCCATGATGGTTCCGACGAGTATCCATTTGATATTTGCTCCGCACCAAATGATGTCCAAGATCAAGCACATGATGTTGAGCACTCACAAGAAATTGTAGTTGCTCAAGTTGAAGGTCAAGACGGGGACCCAAAAGATCAAGTTGATCAAGTGATACCTCCAAGGCCAAGAAGAACCAAGGAGGAGATCGAGGCCCGTCGTCTAGCAAGAAGAGAAAGGAACCTTGAGCTTCGTGATCACACTCATGATAAGGTTCTTGGTGATATAAGGGCAAAGGTTTCCACAAGAAGGCAATTGGCTAATTTTAGCAACCATCATGCTTATATCTCCTTAGTGGAACCCAAGAAAATATTTGAAGCCCTTGAAGATTCGGATTGGTTGGAAGCTATGCACGAAGAACTCAACAACTTCAAGCGCAACAAAGTGTGGACATTAGTAGAGAAGCCAAAGGGGTGCCGCAATGTTATTGGCACTAAATGGATATTCAATAACAAGCAAGATGAGTTTGGAAATGTTGTGAGGAACAAGGCAAGATTGGTGGCTCAAGGGTTCTCTCAAGTTGAGGGAATTGACTTTGGAGAAACCTATGCTCCCGTGGCTCGTCTTGAGTCCATCCGTATCCTTCTTGCTTATGCATCGCATCATAACTTCAAGTTACAACAAATGGATGTGAAAAGTGCATTTCTTAATGGTCCTATACATGAAGAGGTTTATGTTAAGCAACCCCCGGGGTTCGAGGATCTCAACTTCCCTCACCATGTCTACAAGCTCGATAAAGCTCTTTATGGTCTCAAACAAGCTCCTAGAGCTTGGTATGAGCACCTTAAGGAATTATTGGTAGACCGTGGGTTTGATGTTGGGCTAATCGATCCCACTCTTTTTACTAAGAGGATCAATGGGGAGCTTTTCGTTTGCCAATTATATGTTGATGATATTATCTTTGGCTCTACTAACAAAGCTTTCAATGATGAATTCTCAAAGCTTATGACCGATAGGTTTGAGATGTCTATGATGGGAGAGATGAAGTTCTTCCTTGGTTTTGAGATCAAGCAATTGAGAGGAGGAACCTTCATCAACCAAGCAAAATATCTCCAAGACATGCTCAAGAGGTTCAAGATGACCGAGATGAAAGGTGTTGCCACTCCTATGGTTACCAAATGTCATCTTGCACTTGATCCCAATGGTAAAGAGGTGGATCAAAAGGTATATCGCTCCATGATTGGATCCTTGCTTTACCTTTGTGCATCTAGACCGGACATAGTGTTGAGTGTTGGTGTGTGTGCAAGGTATCAAGCTTCTCCTAAGGAGAGCCACATGATAGCTCTCAAGAGAATCTTTCGATATTTGGTTGATACCCCAAGATATGGTATTTGGTACCCCAAAGGCTCAAGTTTTATTCTCAATGGGTACACCGATGCGGATTGGGCGGGAGACAAGGATGATAGGAAATCAACCTCCGGGGCTTGCCAATTTCTTGGTAGGTCCTTGGTGTGTTGGTCATCTAAGAAGCAAAATTGTATATCTCTCTCCACCGCCGAAGCCGAATATGTTGCCGCCGCAAGTGGATGCACTCAATTGTTATGGATGAGGCAAACTTTAAAGGAATACGGTGTCATTTGTGACAAAGTGCCTCTTTTATGTGACAATGAAAGTGCCATCAAGATTGCCTATAATCCGGTGCAACATTCAAGAACGAAGCATATTGAGATCCGGAATCATTTCATTAGGGATCATGTTGCCCGTGGTGATATTGAGCTTATCTATGTTCCTACCAAGGATCAACTTGCCGATATATTCACGAAGCCTCTTGATGAAGCAAGGTTCACTTATTTGAGGAATGAGCTAAATATCATCGATTCAAGGAGTATAGCTTGACCATCTTGCAAACACACCTTCGTCTCAAAACTTTATTTGGTTTAGATGTGGGCATGGAAATAGGGGGAGTGCGGTTTAAATTATTGAGCTATCCCTCCCCCCATAATGCCAACATTAAAGATTTCATTCTCGTTATATCATATGTTGATATGTGAGCTTAAATGTTGAGTATTGGTTTGGACCCAAGATATATCTTCGCGGTGCCATACCATAACACTCATATATGGTGGCCTAGGTCACCACACTCTTCTTCGTGAAGAGTTGGAGTTGTTTGGATTTTCATTGGATTTTATTGACATCTCCATGTTCTTATGGGAAATCACTCTAGTTTGGCCTTATTTGCTCATATCTTGCAAACTTGAGTGACCATGTACCATTAACAGTTTGTATCTTCTAAAACCTAAGCCTACTCTCTCCTATAAGCCATTTCCATCTTGCTCATTTGTCATGTTTGGTAAAAACTTGGAGTTTGAGGTTTTTCGGTCGGATGATCTAGGTTGCTCCATCTTATTGGTAAATTTGCACCTTATATGTGACATGATACATTATTGCATCGCATATGGGTCATGCAAATAACCAACGAAAGATGGGCCGGATTCACGGCGATTCTGGAATTTTCCAGAACCCCGGATAATCCGGCCCCAGGAGACCCCGGAAAATCCGGCCCGGCCGGATTATCCGCCCTAAGCTAGGGCCGGATTATCCGGCCTGGGCAGATCTTGAAAGGGTTGAGGTCGAGGCCGCGGGGGGGGGGGGGGGGGCAAACGGTTCACACCACCCCCCACGTGCCTCTCTCTCCTCTTTCTCCTCTCAAGATCGCCGGACCTCCTCCTCCTCGCCGGAGACGCTCCGTCCGCCCCCTCTCGGAGTTCTTGGGTGGATCGGGTGCATCTCCTCCCTAGCTACCTTCTCCTCCAAGCGGTTTCCACAATGGATGTGGGTATGATTCACAATCTCTAACCCTAGATGTTGTGTTTTATATGTGCTATTTTCTTGGTGGAATTGGTGTCTAGTTGTTCCAAATCACGTGTAGTGTACTCCTCTTGCATGCTATGAGGCCGATCTAGTCTTAGACAAGCTTTTGATTGGAAAACTGCAAATTTCGCTGGGCCGGATTATCCGCCCCCCGAGCAGGCCGGATTATCCGGCCAGGCCGGATTATCCGCCCCCAGGGGACACCGGATTATCCGGCCTGGAGCTTCATCGCCGCTGCAGTTTTTGCTTCAATCTATCATGTCTAGATTTGTACCGACTTATAGCATGTTTCTCGAGTATATTACTGTATCTTACATAACTTATGAGCATTACCTTCTCTTTGCTACCCGCCTTTGCTTCTCACAGGTGGTGCTTCTCGGGGTGGTTGGAGACGCTCAAGGCATGATCGATCTAGTGACGAGTTTGCACCCAATGCACCTCGCAAGTCCGTCGCTTCAAGGCGGAAGAACAAGGAAGTGAGGGAGAACTACAAGGCCATGGACCCAGTCTCTTATTCCGCTATCCGCATGAAGAACTGGTATGAAGATGTTCCAAGGGATGAAGAGATAGAGGGCAGGAGATACTGGTGCATGGAGCAGGAGTTCATCTACAAGGACGTCTATGAGCCCATGAAGAATCTGAGACCCATGCAAGCTATCAATGTGGACATTCTGGCTGTCAACAATCACTTTGAAGATGCAATCTGGGTAGCTGGAAGGATGGGCTTGCATGATATCATGAAGATTCAATGTGACTATAGCCCAGATTTGGTGAAGCAATTCTTTGCCACTTTGGCAATCAAGAAAGATGAGGAACGCACTATGGAATGGATGACTGGCTCCACTCACTGCAGTGCCACTCTGCGCCGTTTTGCTGGTATTCTTGGAGTTCCTGTTGATGAGGGCCGTCGCCTTCATGGACCACAACAGACAGATAAGAATGCTCTTGTGGATCTCTATACCTCAGCGGGAAAAATTGGTTTTGCTAAGGGGCTGCTTCCCATATACAGTCAGTTGCTCCGGTTCTTTCGGGCAACCATTTGCCCAAGTGGTGGTAACAATGATGCTCTCCGGGGAGCCCTTGTGGACCTTATGCACCTCAGCTATAAGTGTGCTCGTGATCTTAATGAGGAACGGGACTACACTCTTGATGTCATGGACTTTATCTTCCATGAGATCCATGATGCCATGGTCTCCCGGACCACCATACCATATGCACCCTACATCCAGCTTCTCATCAACAACTCTGTGGCTTTGAGTGGTGAAGATTTGAGTGGGTATCCTTTGGTGAAGCACAATGTCAAGAAGGCCTACAAGCTTAAGCCAGTCTCTTCAGCTGTACCTGCACCTGACACTTTCATGGGCCTCGTTCTAGTGGTTTTGCCCCTGCTCGTCATCCTGATGTCCCGGCTATGAGGAAGCAAGTGAGCCGGCTTAGTTGGTTTCAGCGTCACATCCTTTGCATGAACATTGAGATCCATAAGGAGAACTATGCAGCTAGCCGAGAGCGTTCTGAGATTAAGCATACTCAGGCGGTTATTCTACACAAGCTCAGTGGTGATCAAGGACCCCCGCCTCAGCCTCCAGCTCACCAGGGTTACAGTGGATGGCACTCCGCACAGGTTCCATGGAGTGATCTTGATGATTGCCTTCAAAGGTCCAACACCTCTCGCCGCTCTCCGGATGCATCTGACACTGATGAGGAAGAAGAGGAAGCGGCATACCAGTCCGATGATGAAGAAGCCTCCGAGTGATTCCCATGGGACGTGTAGCATCGCGCTTGTCCCCTTTTTGGCGTCTCGATGCCAAAGGGGGAGAAGTGTTCTATTAGGATTCTCGGGGATTTGCATGGTTTGGGCACAAGCATATGCGTTTATCATTCTTATATTGCTTGTGCTCCCTCTTATTTGAACTATTTGGTTTGTTCGCGTGCCGTTCAAAACTATGTGCTATGTGGTGTGAGACATTGTTATGGTTTTCGGATTTCTATTTGTTGAGATCAAGGATATTACATTATGTGTGATGCTACATCTCCGCATTATATATCTACACATGGGTATGATTTCTTGCATCCTATCTCAACTTCATATGTGTCAATGTCTATTGTTAGAGTTCATGTTGGATATCTCTTGTGTCGAGGCACCATACTCCTATGTGTTGTGTATTTGTATTCAAATGCAAATTACTTATATGCACACATGTAGGGGGAGTGCCTCTATGTTTTGCCATCATGCTTGTCTCTATAGTGATTCTCTTGCAAATCCGTATATTGTCATCAAACACCAAAAAGGGGGAGATTGAAAGAACATCTCTCACATTATGTTTTGTGTGTTTGATGTCAATATATGTGATACACTAATGTTTGTTTAAGTGGTACAGGGATTACATAGATTCATATTTATGTGTGTTGGTTTTGGTCGGTCTGTCAAAAGTTAACAGCAAAAAGATGGCCCGGCCGGATAATCCGGGCCGGATATTGTTGAAATATCCGGCCCCCTGATTTTGGCTAAGTCTTCGAGGGAAAAGCAGCGCAGTATAGGGGCCGGACATTTGCCCCGATATTGTCCCGGTATTGTACCAGGGCCGGAATATCCGGGCCGGATATTTTGGAAATATCCGGCCCCCTCGATTTTGGCTAAGGACTGGAAGAAAAGCAAGTCTGGCATAAGGCCAGACATTTGGCCGGATAAAGTAACAGTTTTGTCCCGAAGGCCGGATTATCCGGGGGGGCGGATTATCCGGCCCTTACTTAGGCCGGAATATCCGGCCCCCCGGAAGCTGCAACGGCTCAATTTTGAGGGGAGGTATAAATACCCCCCTTCTTCTACCTTGGTTGCTTGCTCAATCATTACACAAGAAATCTGCCAAGCCACCTCCATTAGAGCCACCTCAAGAAACTCAAGATTTGCAAGATCTCCTTCCTCCCCCAACCAAAGCTCTTGATCTTTGGGGATTTGAAGGAGAAGACACCGATCTACATCCTCACCGAAGCGTTCTTCATTTCCCCCTCTCTTGTTTGAGGGATCTCATGCTAGTGTTCCTATTTGGTTCCCTAGTTGATTTGTGTTGATGTATTGTTGTTGATTGTTGTGTTGTAACAGATTTGGGAGCCTCCAATTTGGTTGTGGATGTGTGCCCCAAGAACCTTGTAAAGGCCCGGTTTCTGCCTCGAGGAAATCCCTTAGTGGAAGTGGGCTAGGCCTTCGTGGCGTTGCTCACCGAAGATATGAGTGAAGCCTTCGTGGCTGTTGGTTTGGCTTTCGTAGCAACCACACTCCTCCAAACGTAGACGTACCTTCTTGCAAAGGAAGGGAACTACGGGAATCATCTCCGTGTCATCGCGTGCTCCACTCTCGGTTACCTCTATCCTATTCTATCTCTATATTGCTTAGATATATCTTGCTTAGTTGTTTGCCTTGTCATATAGGTAAATTCACTTAGTTGCATATCTAGAGAATTTACCTTTTGTGTCAAGCCTAAATTGAAAAAGAACTAAAAATTGGTTAGCACCTATTCACCCCTCCCCCCTCTAGGTGCGGCATACGATCCTTTCAGTCCCCCAAATGCGGCACGAACAAAACACGTCCCCCAAACGCTCAATCCGGCGCTATTTGGGGGACAGTTTGGGGGACGCGACTGGAGATGCTCTCATATAGTAGTATCATGCCCTTTTCTGAAACTATAGCCCTCCGGCCAAACTATTTCACCCATCTAACCCTTTTGTCTGGCGCCCCTCACATCGGCGCCAAACCTCATTGTGTGGCGCCCGTGCGTGCGGCGCCACTCCCCCATCTGACGTGGCGTCCTCGACGCTGAGGTGTGCACCGATCTGACGTGGCAGGATGTGTGGCGCCACTCCCATCGGTGCCACACGGTGAAACTGTGGTGCCGCTCGGAAGGGCGCCACACATCCACTTATGTTTGCACAAAACATATTGTAAGACAATTCTCCTAGGACTTAGCTGTTTTGGCGAGCCTGTTTTGTGGCGCCGATGCCACGGGCGCCGCCAAAACGGCTAAGGACTAAGCGTCCAGAGCCCCTGGGTGTTCTCGACATATAAGTTGCAATGTGTGGTGCCCATGGCATCGGTGCCACACTGTGAAGTGTGGCGCCAGTGGCAAGGGCGCCACACATTGACTTGTGTTAAAACCATGAAAATTTTTGCCTTATTTAAATAGTTTTCAACACAACAATAGCAATTTCAATAGCAATTTCTTACACACATCATACACATAGCACACACCATAGCTCACATCGTAGCACATAGATTCAAACAACATGTAGCAATAGAGACATGGTTCGAAATGACATAGAGTTCACAACACGATACTTATGAAGATAGAGTTCACAACACGTAGCAAATCCATCTATCCTCCTCGACGTCCCCTCCTCACGGGTTGCTTCCGGACGGCCATCCTTTTCGTCCACTGCCGTTGGTCTTCTTGCTGCTGCACCTCCTGCTCCTCCTGCTCCTCCTCCTCTGAAGATGACGACTCATCGTTCCTCATCCTCCTCAAAGATGACCTCCGCGCCGGCTCCACATCGGACTCAATGACAACCTTCTTTCCTCGGTTGACATAATCTTCCAGAGTGTAACGGTTTGGAGCATTGCTCCTTGGCTTCAACTGGTAGGCAGACCGTGTGGCTTGCTTCTTGCCTATCGAAATGCTTTGACTCAGAATGGTGTCGTCAGGAATCTTCACAAACATGAACACACGGGATTACAAAAGCTGAAATTAGTAAGCACATGTTTGACAACAACATAATAGTCCATACCTCCGCCTCTTCAGAAGAGGATGTAGTCGCAATTTCACCTTCGCGGCAACCTAGCAAGTTGGCTAACCGCCGCAACTTCCGTCCAGTGTTCTGCGTCACAGAATTCATGGTTACAAAGCCGCCAAATACAATAACTTACATTCAAAGTTGGTGACCATACCTTAATGAAATGCCGCATCGGTCTGATAGGCTTCTCATCTCTATGGCTCTGATCCCAAACAACCTCACACTCCTTAGCACTTTTTTGGATCTCGGACCTCTGTGACAAACATATTATACATAATTTGAGCGAGCACATGCCAATACAGATGAGGTACTAGCTAATGAGAGAATACATTACCACAAAATTTAGAGAGGAAACAATAGAAGTCGATCTCCCTTTGCGAGCAGTCATGTCGTACTGGCTTTGCGCAACCTCATCAAGCTCGATGGGGTCGTCCAAGATGTCGTTATCATACGCGTGGTTCACTAACTCGATACGCGTGCTTTCATGAAACCATTGGAGATAGTTGTTGAAAGCGGCCAAGTCGTGAGGGACAATCTCCACATGTCCACCATTCTGTATCGCTTCCAAACAGTGTTGGAACGTTGTGACGTGGCCTCTATGATGGACAGACCAATTCGTGATCTTCATCTGCCGCTGCCTATCAAGCCTGCAAGATATTGGAGCACAATGGATAAAGTTAGATTCCATCGCTTCAATCAACAAGCTTCCATCGCATGATTCAAGAAGTTTAATTATGGAGCGCGTGGTCCGTGTCTTGCCACTGAGGTGGGCACTCCTGATACATCCCAAACTGTCTCATCACTCTGTGCGGCTGGTGATATTCAACAAGCCACATGCATATGAGTGGGCACCGCATACGCCAGAAATGCGCCTCCTCCGTGCACTTGGGGTTGAGGTCAGCCATCCCCACGCCAATATGGTAATATGTACCATATGGCTCCAATCCACCTGCAGCATACAAATATTTCAGAAATTACAACATGCCAGTAGAATTTATAAACTCGGATTGCAAAAGAGTGATGGATTAAAATTGGTTACCTGCTCAGCGGTAAGAGTGTCCAACTCCTCAGTGTAGTGCATGTACATGATCTTTGGATCGCTCGTCATCTCCGAGACATTGTCCCAAAGATATGCCCAAGTCGGCTCCCGATCAAGGTTCTCCCGGTAATGAGGCCATGGCCTCTCTGTGAGTACCCTGGGCCACCCAACTGATAGGCGGTCCCAGCTCCATACGGAAAGTTGGAGCAAGCATCCACCAATACCGCCCTTCCCAATCCTGCGACAAGCTTCATCCAACTGCGAAAATAAGACATTTGGTTAGTACTTTGTCTAGCAGACTACTATAGAATAATAGTACATACAGCAAATCATCACCTGCTGGTAGAGGTAGGCAAGTGCCGCCGTTTCCCAACTCCACGGGTGCTCCAACACCGTAAGCGCCTTTAGCCAACACCAATGGGCCAACTTCCCACCACTGTCAGGAAAGAGAGTCCTCGAAAGCATGTACCACAAGTACACGCGGGTGTACGTCCTGATAGTGTCCTCGTTGGCCCCTTGCGGGCATTCTCCAAAGTTAGTCCTGATCCAAGAGAAAGATGCGCCGGCGGGAACTCTCTCCTTTGGATCTTCTGGCGGCGGAGGAGCCATGCCAATAAGCGCCTCCATATGCTGGCGCCACCCATCAGAAGATGTGTTCATACACAGTGGGTCGCCCTGAATAGGAAGTCCAAGTATCATGGAAACATCCTGAAGAGTAGGGGTCATCTCGCCGGCCCTCAAGTGGAAGGTGTGCGTCTCCGGCCTCCACCGGTCGACAAGGGCGGTGAGTGTCGCGGCGTTCATGTTCGCCTCCCCACGACTTACAAGCGTGATGAACGGGAGAAGACCGGTAGGCTGGATGAACTCCGTGTACCTCTCGCCATACGCCATATCTACTGTGCCATGGTAACGAATCTTCAAGGGGTGAAGAACCCTTCTCCTCTCCGTCATATGAAAAGCCCGGTGTTCCTTGTCATACTCATTATCTATGAGATACACCATCCTACATGTTTACATAAAACACCATATTATAAAACACCATATTATGATCCATTCCTAACAAATATGAGTTATTCCTACGCAAATACTAGACATATGTAAAACATTTGAATACATTTGATTGCACACAATAAAAACTATCATTATTTGTGACCATACATGTTCTAAATTTTGGTTCCACTAACAAATATGAGCAACACATACATGATAATATATCCAAATAAGTCATCACACATACATCACATACATACATATACATACATAAGAATATGAATACATACATATCTAGGGTTCCTACACATACACATTCATTGAAATTTGATGTCTAGGGTTTCAACAAATCTAGGGTTTCAACACATAGATACATGAGAATATGGATTTCAACACATACATGAGCACATGGATTCAAGTTCTAAGATTTTCATATCTAGGGTTCCATGTCTAAATTGAATTAAATCCGAGAAAATCATGGATGAAACGAAGGGGATCGAGGGAGAATACCTTGAGGAAGGGATTGGGAAGAGATTGGCCGGGCAAATCTGATGATTTGGTGGTGGATTTGGTGGGGGGAGGGGGGAGGAGGAGGAGCCGCCGACCGCCTTTCTTCTTCACGCGAAACAGAGAGGAGAGCTCGGGCTGGGGCCCGCGCCACATATACATGGATGTGTGGCGCCCTTCCGAGTGGCGCCATAGTTTCACCGTGTGGCGCCGATGGGAGCGGCGCCACACATCCTTCCAAGTCAGAACGGTGCACACCTCAGCGTCGAGGACGCCACGTCGGATGGGGGAGTGGCGCCACACAGTGAGGTGTGGCGCCGATGTGAGGGGCGCCACACAAAAGGGTTGGATGGGTGAAATAGTTTGGCCGGAGGGTCACTTTGTGCTATAGTTTCAGAAAAAAGTTATTTTTGTGTAAATCGCCGGATGCGAGGAGCAAGGCTTATCTGTGCCTTTCACTGCTGCTTCTACTATCTGCGAGTCCGACATCTGCAGGTTCCTTCTTCCTCCCATCCCCTGCAGTCTCCCTCTCTTTCTCCGTCTCATATTGTGTTCAAACTTCAAACACATTTCACGGCAGTTGATGCCTAGAGATGAGTTGCAATGACTAACCTAGTAACCTTTGTCTCTGTTCTTTTTCAGAGCATATTTGCTTCGATGTGACCCACGCAAAGTTTCCAGTCTGTTTTGGTGCCATGTGCAAGGGGGTGTGCGAGTTTGACATGAAATACGCGTATCGCAATGTGCCGCATATCGCTCTCCAGGATCACAAGTGTATAAATCACTGGCCAAAGAAGCAATGCAAATGCTTTTTCTGCGCGGATATCTGAGAGTCAGTTCCCCAGATAGGATTTCTAGTTTCTTTAGTTAGTTATTGTCACCCCAAGAGTGATTTAATTTAGGATGGACGAGCTAGTTTTAGTGCCTTTCTTCAAGTGTGCTCTCTCTATATGTTACTCCTACTAGTTAGATCAGTTATTGTTCTAGACTCTGTTTGCATCTGTACTTGTTGCTTCGGTGATATTAATGATGTTTTTATAGTGAAACGAATGGTGATGTGCATTACTGCAAAGACTAATGACAAAAGTTGGGATGAAACAAACATCAATCCTTACAGCAATTGACGCTAAAACGCATATCGTTGTCTATTCTTCCTTTTTTTTCATGTGGACGAGAGTGTCATTCATAAATTCCTAAATCTGAAGTATTTTAGACGCAGTTGGACAGAAACTGAATGAAGATTGGACTTGTTTAGCTGACCTACCAAAAGAATGAACAGAAACTGAATATTCAGAATAGACATCAACATTTAGAGAGCACTAAATTATTTAGCAGCTCAAGATACGTTGCATTAGCTGATTTGACAAGAATCAACATTGAGAGAGCTCTGAATTATTCAGCAACTCAAGATACGTTGCCCTGAATCGATAAGAAAATGAATGTAGCACCATGTCCTCAGAAGAACTGGAACATACTAAACGCCAAGCACAGAAGATAGCCTGTGCAAACCAAAAGAATTTGTTGATTAACCAGTTGTCAGGGAGCGACAACCACTAATGCATCCATCAATGCATTCATGCATGCCCTGCTTACTCCTCGTCATCATCGTCGTCGTGGAATCGGAGATGCTTCCCCTCCCGCACCGGCAGGCCCCTCAGCAGCGCGCCATGCTCCGCCGCCGCGTTCTCCACATCCTTCCTTTCCACGATTTCGTCGTCGCTGTTGTAGACGAACCGGGTGTGCCTCCCCTCGAACGGCGGCAGCCCGACCTTCTTCTTCTTCTCCTCGTGCTCGTCAAGCACGGACATCTTGCTCATCCCCTCGCACAGCTCATCAAAGCACTCGTCATCATCTTCTTCTTCCCAGTCCTCCTCCTCGGTATAGTACTGTTGTTCCAGCTCCTCCTCTGTATAGTACTCTTCTTCCAGCTCTCCCACGGTGTCAAGACCCAGCTCCCCTTCGTCCTTCTCGGAGCTGACGTTCACCTGCATGGACCACACCGATGAGCCGTCGTCGTCCGCTGATCTGTCGCCGCTGCTGCTTCCATGGAATGTGAGGGATGACGAGGCGACCGATCCATCAGTGGTCAAGTCAGATTTCTCGGGGGAGTCGTCGAACACCAGTGCACGGTTGGCCGGTGGATCAACGATGACCTGCACGACAAGAGGAGCAGCTCAAGACCAGATGCAAAGCTGACAGCACAATTTTTTGTTCAGGCAGGCAACACACAATCACAACATGCCAGGTCAGATCAATGCACCAAATAATCTTAGTACGGAAACGCTGATCATATAGGAGTGGTACTGTGTCATCTAATGTAAAGATAAACAAGATGACAATAAAACATCAAGTGAACCATCAGGGTATGGCACTGGGGGAATCAAAAGATGAGACTACAATATAAATATTTAGGCCAATAGACTTGCACTTAATCTGACATAGCTGCCATATGATTCACAGACAGAACTTGAACTCAACATCATGTGACATCTTGCATCCACTCGGGAGTGAAAACACAAGGGACTAACTAGAATATGTATCCGGCTGTGCTAGATCACCCAACTCAACAAGCAACCAACACATGGTTAATCTGAAAGAATTGCTATATCTTACCCAAGTCAACTAGTAACCAAACACATGGTTATCTGAAAGGATCGCTATATCACCCAAATAAACTAGCAATCAAGCAAATTTATTAGTCTGAAAGAATTGCTAGCGCAAACTGAACAATTAATCAAGATTGCAGAAGTGACCAGAGATTGAAACCAATTATTCTTGGAGCAGTTGCACCGAGACAAGACGGAAATCAGTACCTGCAGCTTAGGGATGAGCTCCTCCTCCTCGAGGACGCAGGGCATGACGGTGATACCATCAGGCAGCAGGGAGGCGGCGGGGCCGGCCCAGAGCTGCGGCGTGTTGGCGGGCGTGGGCGCGAGGAGCTGGGCGGGCGACCTAGCGACGCCGAGCAGCGCGTGGATGCGGAGCGGCTGGATGGCGGCGGCGCCCTCCTCGTCGACCTTCTGCAGGAGCGTCTTTACCTGGCCGCGCAGCAGCGCCTCGCCCGACCCGGGCGTGCAGCGGGGCCTGGCGCGGTTCTTGGCGCCCGCGGTGGAGGCCTGCGGCGTCCCGAGGCCGCCCGCGGCTAGGCCGACGATCGGGGAGTCGTTGGTGATGTCGTGCAGCGCGGCGCGCGGCGGCGCGTCCCCGGCGGCGGGCTTCTTGGATCTGCAGGAGGGGTCGGCGGCGGCGGCGCTCTTCTCTGCATCAGAGAGAGGATTGAATTGAGGACCGGTCAGTACTCGGCGAGGGGATCCGCGGAGCAAGAAGCAATCTTGGAGAAAGGGACTCGCGTGAGGGGGGTTGAGTTGAGGGCGAGGAACTCACGGGCGGATGCCGTGGCGGCGGCGGCGAGCGAGCGGGTGATCCTCCTGGTGGACAGCGGCGTCTCCATCGCTGCTGCTTTCTTGCGCGCGCGCGAGACGGCGAGGGAGAGGTGGTGCTGAAGCGTAGGAGCGCGAGGAGGGGAGCGGAGAGAGGAAGGAGGCGGCAGCAATCGGAGTTGGGGGAGGAGAGAGAGGCGAGGCGGCTTTAAAGGGTTCGACTTGGAGGAGGAGAGTACAACGGTAATATGACCGTTGTCTCACGCGGACGAATACTATTAGCCGTTGGTTTGCCGTGGGGGAAAATCGCACGCGCCGTTGCGTGGGCCTTGCCTGTATGCCAGAACGGCCCGCTAGTGGGCAACTACGGGTCTACGGCTGGGTCTGTTCGAGCTTGTTCCTTTGCTTTGTGTAGGGGCCACGTTACACACACGGCCCACGAAACCTGTCAAATGCTGGACGCTTAGGGCAGAAGGCTTCTGCCACATTGGACCAACTATCCCAATAGCAATAGCGCACTATGGAGAGGTGCCACTGCTACGGCACACCTCTAAGGCTGGTGCCAATGCATAGCCTCACTCTCACCCGCCACGTCAGCTTTTTTCCTCACTCTCACCGCACTCTCACCCCACTCTCACCCCACGGTGCCAGTGCACGGGCTTTAGTGACAGCTCTCACTTCTCTCTCCTCCACATCACTAATTCTTTTTTAGATTAAGTTATTTCACTCGATTTTTTGTAGACATTCAAAATAATGCAAGGAAAATATTTTATTCAACTAAAAATGTTACGGATTACATAATAATTAATAAAAATTACATAATAAATAAAAATTCTACTCCTCTTCCTCTTCCTCTTCCTCTTCCTCTTCTTCCTGCTACTCCTCCTCGTCCTCATCATCTTCCAGACCAAGCTCTTTTTCGCACATCTTGATCGCCTTCGCATGTTTGCGCTTTTCTGCTTCGGTCATGTCGTCGGTTGATCGGTCTTTTATTTTGTTCCATTGATTGAATAGCTTAGCCTTCACTAAACCCTTCATCATGTTCCTCATGGCGAAGGATTTACTTCCTACCTCACTGCTTGATGAGGTTTCCTTCCCCTTCCTCCTTCCCCTACGTCATGCGGCCTTCGCCCTATCGCGGCCCGGTGGACGCTCCTCCTCCGTAGTCGCGTCGCCAGAGCTGTACTCACCAGAAACTCCCAGACGGCTTCTCTTCGATGTGGAATCGGTTCCACTACCAGGACCATGTTGTCCTTTCCACTTCGCTTCATTGCGAACAGCTTCCCACCAGTGGTGCCGTCTGAACGGCTGAGTCACTCTTTTCTCTGCGGCGTACCTCTCCATTGCCGCCTTCATGACCATATCATCGTCTGCTCCACTCTGACGTAACCCGGATTCTTGGATGTAGTATCCATTGAACAGGGACACCTCCTTGTTGTAGGCGTTCCAATGATCCTTCAGTTGCTTTGAGGTCCGACGACGAGCAGGCTCGGAGGTAGAGTTGAAGGTTTCAGCTATCTGACCCCAAAAACTAGTGCCGGTCTCGCAATTACCGGCGACAGAGTCCTTGGAGTTAAAAATCCAAGCATGCACCTACACCGAAATAGATATTGTAAGTGAAAAATCCAAGTAAGAACCAACCCCGAAATAAATATGTGATGGGTAAGTAAAGTACCAGTTTTTCCTCTTCCGCAGGTGTCCAGGTAAGTAAAGTACCACTGGGCAGTTCCTCCACTGCCAATGCATGCAATCGATGCTCCCTAACATGCCCGGAAAGCCACGCTCCTCGGCTTTCGCTAACAGCCGCTGAGTATCCTCCACAGTTGGGCGACGGCAAAACGTCTCCCCGTAACACTCAATGATGCCTTCACAGAATCTATCTAGACAATCTGATGAAGTTTGTCTAGCTAACTTAAGCCACTCATCTATTGTATCTGCAGTGGCTCCATAAGTTAACAGACGCAAAGCCGCAGTACACTTTTGCAGGGGAGAGAAACCAGCACGGTTGAGAGCATCATTTCTTTGGGTGAAATACGGAGAGTATTCACCCAATCTAGCCACAATGGTCAGGAAGAGGGATCGTCTCATCCGATACCTTCGCCGAAAGTAGCTCGGAGGATAGTTGCAGTCGTCGGCGAAGTAGTCCTCGAAGAGCCGATCGTGGGCACCCAGACGATCACGCCTGATGAACTCTCGGCGGCGCCGACGTCTTGGCACCACCTCCTCGGCTTGCATCTCCTCCTCATACTCCTCCTGGAATGCAGCGATGAAATCACCCTCCACTCCGTCGCTCGAACTGCTGCTGGACGAAGACATGGCGTTGAGTGGAGTGGAAATGGAGAGTGGAGGTGTGGAATGACTGAAAACATATGGGGGTATTTATAGGGTTTTTTGAACCAGCAACGGCTAGCTGACGTGGACGAATCGCGTCGCGCCACGTCAGCTAGCCATTAGCCACTCCCGCCCCACTCTCGCCCGCTCTCGCCCGCTTCTCGCCCGCATAACACCCGCCTCCCGCCCCACTCTCGCCCGCTCTCGCCCGCCCTAACGCCCGCCACCCTCTCGCCCCACCCCGCCATCGCGCCGCCCCGCCTCTCGCCCCTCTCCCGCCTCGCTATCGCCGCCAACGCGGGCGGCAGCCGGGCGGGAGCGGGCGATAACGCCGGGCGCCCGCCGGCGCTTCCCTCTCGTCCCGCCCCCCTCCCGCCCCTCTCCCGCCCCGCGCCGGGCGGTACCGCCCCGCCTATCGCCTGCAATGGCACCAGCCTAAATGGTGCGCCATTGCTATGTATAGGGGTGGGTCAAACCTATGGTTAAACTTAGTGGTGGTGGTGCGCCATTGCTAAGTTGCCTGCCTGTGGAGCACCACTATTTGGTGCGTCCCCACCCGTAGTTTTCTACGGCCAGCTAGGCCTTTTTATTGTAGTGACAAAGCATGTGTAGCTCTAGCGGCCTCCTAATACATATTTCCTCTTGTTTTTCTTTCCTACTTTTTTCAAACTCTAGAGGCAGTGGTGCAGCTTCTTCTTGCTTTTTGATCTTTTTTCTCTCTCTCTTGGCTTTCTCGAAAGAAGATCACCAGCAAGCATCACTTGTCACCTGCAAAGAGTAGCAGCGCATCCACGGAGGCTTCCAGCCCAGCTGGCTCTCCTGGGAAAGTAGGTTGGGGCTATGCATTGGCGCATTGACGCATTGCTCTTATGGTAATTTGTGGTCCGTAAAAGATGTTCCAGAAAATATGTAGTCTATGAATTACTCAAAACGTTTCTGCCTATCATGGCTCAAACAAAGTTGGCATTGACATTATGTTGGTTTATTAATGTTGGTTTATTAATAAAGCGCACACATCCCATCAAAATAAAAACTGGGAAAACCTTCTTGCGGGCACAAAGAATTTGTTCTCATGTATAACTAAGGTACAACATATCACTCATCTGTAGTAAAAGTTACACCTTCTGTTTATACTATAAGATCTTATTACATCCAATTTACTCATGTATTGGATACAATAGCATCTTATATTATGGGCGGTGGGAGTACACTATTCTTGTTTTTACAAACTATATTTCTTTTTGTCACATGTCCATCTGTCTTCGTTTCTGCAGGAATTAAGTATATTTACTTAGTTCTGACAGGAATGTGGTTTTCTAACTTTTGGTTACATCCAAGCTCACCTTTATTTTTATGTGGAGTTCCAAGAAGTTTTAGTGTCGCCCCTTCTCCTGGAGGATCGAACCTCTGATCTATCTGCGCTTCTTTTTTTTTCCGATGCAGAACATCTCCTTGGCATATACCGAAGGGTGAAGGGTGGCCAGGGTGGTCCATGGACCACCCTGAGATTTTCACATAGCCTATATATTATAGCATAAAGTTACAAAAAAATATGTTTATATAAATAATTACACTGTTGGACCGCCATGACAGTCGAGCTAGATCTACATTGCATATTATGTGGTTGTTTGCTTGTCTTGGCCATTATGTTGCTTGCATTAAAATCCTTTTTGATGGGGACTCCTACAGGCTACAACTTGAACATTTTGCTCAAGGCAGCAAGTAGAGAAAAAAGAAGGGCTGGCTCTATGTATTGGAGGGCCCTATAGGGAAAAGTTCACGATATGGGCCCTTAAGTTCGTATATAGTATATGTAGTTGTATATAAATTTATAGGCGTATATGTTTCTAGTTTCACTTGCAAAGTATTAAGGTTAAAATCTTACCACGCATTTTTTAGTTTGAGCTGTATAAAACTGAATGTTAATCACTTCAACAATATCAAATAATGATAGAAAACCTAAAAGAGTAGCAATATAAAACAAGTATGCCATGCTAGTTCGATCTCCTCAAACTAGATGATACCCCGCTCGTTGCCGCGGAAATTTAGGATATGAAAATGTGTATAACTTGAGTTATGCTTTGGTTGAACAAAAACACTGAAAGAGCGGAATAATAGTAAAATCATGGGAAAAGCAAGGAGTACAATGGGCAAACGAAAATTATTTGGGATTGGTAAATGTTCATCGAAAAATGTGATTCACCAATATATTCAATCTTAAGTTGTTGTGATCCAGTTATTTATATATTTTGTATACCGATGACCAAAATACATGAATTTGAGATTTAATGCTAAACGCTATAATATTTTTCCGATACATTCGATGATGAATTTTAGAGAATTTATGGAGTAAATTCCAATTATTACCCCCTAGTTTCAAAATTTTGACGCCAATTACCCCATTTAGGAAAGTTTCATCCAAATTACCCTATTTAGTAAAACTTATGCCAATTTTTATCTCCTATATTATTTTTAAGCGATTGAATGTGTGATTCCCGGCTGCCAGGTACAAGTGGTGACTTGATGTGTCACATAGACTGTTCGTGAAGGCATACCTAATCCAAGTTCTGTAATTTTTTAGCGATTCGATAGGTCACGTTCGCATGTGGCATCTACAGTTCACTGCACTTACGCAGTGTGAGACCATATAGTTGAGGTTCAAACAGGAAGCCTTGCGGTAAAAAAGCTATTGTAACTACCAAGTTGTTGGATAAATGTGAGCAATGGAGAAAAGAGCACACACACCTATGGTGTAGGTGGAGCTGGATTCATCTTGATTCTTGAGATGAGAGAGCCATGAAAATTACGCACGGGAGAAGAAGCAAAAATATGAGGCCAGAAGTTTGCCTAGACATGGTGGTTACTGATTAGAGCCATTGTAGTTTTATTATAGTATATATGTCTTAGCAGAAGGGAAACACCTATTGCATCGCTTACAAAATTTATATGGGGTAAAAATTGGCAAAGTTTTCACTAAATGGGGTAATTAGGATAAAATTTTGCTGAATGGGGTAATTAGTGTCAAATTTTTGAAATTAGGGAGTAAAAACTGGAATCATATGGGGACTGTGTGGAGTGATAGTATTTTTTTTTTTTGAACACAGAAGGGCCCAGAAAGGACCCAGAATTATATTATACTGAGGACGTGGAGCGGACATATTACATCCAGAACCAGAAGATGAAAGAAAATGCATATCCATTCTGGAATTTTACAAGGAGAACCCTCCAGCAAAAAGGTAGAAAGCAATCTAGTCCTCAAACTACTCTCCAGAAGATTGGCCATGGTAGCACCGGGGACGAACCACTTGGTCCGCCATGGTATGAGTACGGATCTATGGGGACTGTGTGGAGTGATAGTATGAGTATGGATCCTGTTGGCCCTCCAGTAAAACATATTAAGAAAACTATCAGTATTTTTATTTCTTTCGTACACACAAAGACAAAGAAGAGTCGTTCACGTAATATAGTAGCATTGTAGGTACCGAGTACCCACATGAACATTAACATGGCAACACTAAGAGGTTGCAAAGTTCAAAACGGCTGCAGTAAGTAGTAGAAATCTGAGGCATAGGTATATGTACCAGCCTCCTATTTTTTTCTCATGTTGGTGACATGAAATCTAAAATCGAACTAGCCATCACAGGGCTTGAACCCCAAACTATAGTAATGATTGTCGTCCTGAACTCATGGTCAATAAATCAGACATAGTAGCAGAGTTTTATCAAACCTTTTGGGATACTATTAAATCGGATCTTCTAGATTTGTTCGGTGATCTCCACACAGGACAACTAGAATTATTTCGTCTAAATTTTGGTGAAGTAATTTTGTTACCGAAGGTTAATGAGGCAGAAAGGATTCAACAATATAGACCTATCTGCCTATTAAACGTCAGTTTCAAGATTTTCACGAAAGTGGCCACCATTAGAATTAATACGGTTGCGGATCATGTCGTTCAACCTTCACAGACCGCTTTTATGCAAGGAAGGAATATCCTTGATGGAGTGGCAGTGTTGCACGAGACGGTACATGAGATGCATTCTAAGAAATTAAACGGGGTAATTTTAAAATTAGATTTCGAAAAGGCGTATGACAAGGTTAAGTGGTCTTTTCTGCAGCAGACACTTAGGATGAAAGGTTTTTCTCCTGAGTGGCGCGCTCTAATTTACGATTTTGTGTATGGAGGTAGTGTGGCTATCCGGGTTAATGATGACACCGGCCACTATTTTCAAACACGAAAGGGGTTACGCCAAGGGGATCCGTTATCACCGATGTTGTTTAACATCGTAGCGGATATGTTGGCAATACTCATAGAGCGAGCTAAGTCTGATGGCCAGATTGAAGGTGTGATCCCACATTTGGTTGATGGGGGTTTATCTATCCTTCAATATGCCGACGATACAATTCTTTTTATGGATCATGATCTCGAAAAAGCTCGCAATCTCAAATTAATTTTGGCGGCGTTTGAGCAGTTGTCGGGATTAAAAATCAATTTCCATAAAAGTGAATTGTTCTGTTTCGGTGAGGCCCAAAACGATATGACTCTATATACAGAATTGTTTGGTTGTGGGCAAGGCCAATTTCCTATTCGCTATTTGGGTATTCCGATTCATTATCGGAGACTAACAATTGCTGAATGGAAAATTGTGGAAGAAAGATTACAAAAACGCCTTAGTAGTTGGAAGGGTAAATTGCTGTCCCTCGGAGGGAGATTGGTTCTCATTAATTCAGTACTGACAAATATGGTACTGTATATGTTATCATTCTTCCTGCTGCCAAAAGGAATTCTGCATAAACTCGATTATTATCGATCCAGATTCTTTTGGCAAGGGGACAGCGAGAAAAAGAAATATCGACTGGTTAAATGGAGTGTAGTCTGTAGTCCCAAAGATCAAGGTGGACTTGGAGTTCATGACCTAGAGGTCAAGAACTCAGCTCTGCTAGGTAAATGGCTTTTTAAGCTTCTTACTGAGGATGGGATTTGGCAAACTATTCTTCGTAGAAAGTATATTGGCTCGAAGGCGTTATCCCAAGTGGTTTGGAAACCCGGGGATTCCCACTTCTGGGCTGGTCTCATGGCGTCTAAGAATGTTTTCTTTCGTCATGGTACTTTCTCTATTAAGAATGGAGAACAGATACGCTTCTGGGAAGATGTTTGGTTAGACAATGCTTCCTTGAGTGAGCAGTATCCTGCATTGTATAGTATTGTTCGTCGCAAAGGTGATACCATTGCCACAGTAATGGCTACCTCACCCCCAAATGTGACGTTTAGAAGGGTTTTGCTTGGACAAAGGCTTGTTGCATGGAATGATTTAATTCAACGGTTGGGAGATATTCAATTATCAACTGAACCGGATGAATTTAGATGGAATCTTCATGTAGATGGCACTTTCTCAGTCAAATCCTTATACAATGCGATTCTTCATTCTGATATACCGGTTGATAATAACAAGAAAATCTGGAAGATGAAAATACCACTAAAAATAAAAAAATTCGGATGGTATCTTCGTCGCGGAGTTATTCTTACCAAAGATAATCTTGTCAAGCGGAATTGACATGGAAGTACTAGGTGTGTTTTTTGTCAACAAGATGAAACTATTAAACACCTTTTTTTCCAATGCCATTTTGCGAGATCTATTTGGTCAGTCATCCAAGTTGCTTCTACCCTGTATCCCCCGATGTTGGATAACGTTGCATAGAAAACAAAAATTTTCCTACCGCGAACACGCAATCCAAGCCAAGATGCAATCTAGAAGACGGTAGCAACGAGAGGGTATCGAGTCTCACCCTTGAAGAGATTCCAAAGCCTACAAGAGGAGGCTCTTGTTGCTGCGGTAGACGATCACTTGCCGCTTGCAAAAGCGCGTAGAAGATCTTGATCACGATCGGTTCCGGCGCCACGAACGGGCAGCACCTCCGTACTCGGTCACACGTTCGGTTGTTGATGATGACGACGTCCACCTCCCCGTTCCAGCGGGCAGCGGAAGTAGTAGCTCCTCTTGAATCCGACAGCACGACGGCGTGGTGTCGGTGGCGGTGTAGAAGTCCGGCGGAGCTTCGCTAAGCTACGCGGGCAATATGGAGTGGAGGAGCAAAGCTAGGGTTTGGGAGGGGGTGGACGGCCCATCAAGGTTGGCGGGCAGTTTCTGGTCTTGGGGTGGCCGGCCCCCTCCCTTGGCCCCTCATTATATAGGTGGATCCCAAGTGTTGGTGTCCAAGTCTTCGAATAAGACCCGAAACCAAAACCTTCCATAGGAGGGGGCAAACCTAGCCCAACTAGGACTCCTACCCAAAGGTGGGATTCCCACCTCCCATGTGGGGGGTGGCCGGCCCCCTATGGTGGAGTCCACTTGGGACTCCACCCCCACTAGGGCTGGCCGGCCATGGAGGTGGAGTCCCTTGTGGACTCCACCTTCCTTGGTGGTTTCTTCCGGACTTTTCTAGAACCTTCTAGAACCTTCCATAGAACCTTCCGCGACATTTTATTTCACATAAAATGACATCCTATATATGAATCTTATTCTCCGGACCATTCCGGAACTCCTCGTGATGTCCGGGATCTCATCCGGGACTCCGAACAAATATTCGAACTCCATTCCATAATTCAAGAACTACCATTTCAACATCCAACTTTAAGTGTGTCACCCTACGGTTCGAGAACTATGCGGACATGGTTGAGTACTCACTCCGACCAATAACCAATAGCGGGATCTGGAGATCCATAATGGCTCCCACATATTCAACGATGACTTTAGTGATCGAATGAACCATTCACATACATTACCAATTCCCTTTGTCTCGCGATATTTTACTTGTCCGAGGTTTGATCTTCGGTATCACTCTATACCTTGTTCAACCTCGTCTCCTGACAAGTACTCTTTACTCGTACCGTGGTATGTGGTCTCTTATGAACTCTTTCATATGCTTGCAAGACATTAGACGACATTCCACCGAGAGGGCCCAGAGTATATCTATCCGTCATCGGGATGGACAAATCCCACTGTTGATCCATATGCCTCAACTCATACTTTCCTGATACTTAATCCCACCTTTATAGCCACCCATTTACGCAAAGTGTTTTGTGTAATCAAAGTACCTTTCCGGTATAAGTGATTTACATGATCTCATGGTCATAAGGACTAGGTAACTATGTATCAAAAGCTTATAGCAAATAACTTAATGACGAGATCTTATGCTACGCTTAATTGGGTGTGTCCATTACATCATTCATATAATGATATAACCTTGTTATTAATAACATCCAATGTTCATGATTATGAAACTAATCATCCATTAATCAACAAGCTAGTTTAAGAGGCATACTAGGGACTTCTTGTTGTCTACATATCACACATGTACTAATGTTTCGGTTAATACAATTATAGCATGATATATAAACATTTATCATAAACATAAAGATATAAATAATAACCACTTTATTATTGCCTCTAGGACATATCTCCTTCAGTCTCCCACTTGCACTAGAGTCAATAATCTAGTTTACATTTGTAAAGATATAACACCTTGGCCTTCCGGTGCTTTATCATGTTTTGCTCACGGGAGAGGTTTTAGTCAACGGATCTGACATGCTCGGAACCGTATGTATTTTGTAATTCATTTGCGTCTCAACGCGTCACTCATTTCCAAATGAGTCGGCATTTAATATGTTTGGTCTTCTCGGTGGAACCTTAATTCCGCGGTCTGAAATATGTCACTAACATTGTCACACACAATATAGCTTCAAAGTTCGACTCATTTAACTACACCAAGTTCTCAAAGAACCTCTTGACTTAACATCCTTTGTCATTGTCAAAACAAAGACATACTCTGCCTTCTTTTGTAGAATCCGTCACAATATTTAGAACTCTTCTAAATCTAGCATAAACTACTTCTAGCTCATTGTGCTACCTTTTAAACAATACTTAGTCTAATTTGAGATTGAAATTATATTTTATATGTGACAAAACCAATATCGGTGTAACACCTTACAGCGATTTGTTTGTCATTTCTTCATACAAATATATATATATATATCCTTAGTTCTTCTAAAGTACTCAAGGATATTCTTACCGTTGTCCAATGATCATCATATGAATCATTCTCGTATATGCTCATAACACTTTATAGCACATGATATCTGATTGTGTACATATTATTCGTGATCTAAAATCACTCATGTGTTTTTACTCATCGAGTGTCGTACACACTCAAGTCTTGTTAATCCTTCACATGACAAGAACATTTTCTTAATATTTCTATATTGAACTACTTCAATATCCATTCTATGTACTTTGACTTAAACTTATTATGTGTTTCAATCTATCTTCATAGATCTTGACACTAGATATGTTTCAGTCCATATCCTTTCATTGAAATTAATTTTTCAATGAAACCTTTTAATCAAGTATATAATTACATCATTTATAACCAACTATATGTCACCTACATAAAGTATTATAAATATGTCTTAGCGCTCCCACTTAATTTCTTGCAAATGCAAGCCTCTTCATCGTTTCTGATGAAATCAAAAACTCTTTGACTATTTCATCTGGTGAAGATTCTAACTCCGTGATACTTACTTCATCCAATTGAAGCTTGTATAGCTATCTAGTATTCCACGGACCAGCAAAATTCTTGGTTGTATCTTGTATACATACTTCTGTTAAGTAGTGTATTTTGCCATCCTACTAGCATATCTCATAAAAGAAATATGTAGTGATTACTAGAATAATCCACATAGACTATAAGCATTGCTACGGAAGATCTAATCTTATCGTATTCAACTCTTTGAATTTTGTCGTAAACAATTTTTCGACAAGTCAAGCTTTCTTCAAGGATATTTCATCCAAGTCTATCAATTTCATAGATCCATTTACTTTCAAAAAGTATTCATCTATCTTGGATTTTATGGCGTATAGCCATTTTAACGAAGTCAGGGCCCATCATAACTTCTTTGTTTGTAGTTGGTTTATCATTGTTCAAAATCAATCCTTTGTTCACAAATCATTTATTTGATCACAAAGTAAACCATACCTACAAGATTCAATATGTACTTCGATCTCCATGGCTAAAATACTTTGTAGTCATGGGAGCCATGATCGTTATGGCCGCTTCCGAAACCAATTCCGATGCTGCGCTACTCTGATCATTATGCTCAGGTTCATAAACCTTATCAAATTATATTGTCCTCCCACTCAAATACTTCACTAGAAACAATTTCTCGGAAATAAGAAACATTGACAAACACTTTTGTCTTTGTCTTGTGGGAAGAATTCCCAATTAAATCTCTGGGATAACCAACAAAGACATTCATCCGATTTTGGTTGACTCTTAGGGTTTATACCCATGCCATAACTTGTATGGTGTCATTTCAACGGATCATGATGATGCTCTATTCAGTGTAAAAGCGGTAGTCACTAAAGCATAATCCACAAAAATATAATGGCATCAATATTTTATCTCATCATTGATCCAACAAAGTTTGGATATATCTCTTGGATACTTCATCATCACTATGATACTCCAAGAAACGTAAGTTGTAGAACAATTTCATAACTCTCTTAGATGTTCGCTAAAACTCGTAATTCAAATATTTCCACCATGATCCAATCATAGATATTTGATTTTTCTATTACGATGATTTCCACTTCATGCTGAAATTTATTTGAATCCTATTCAAATGTTTCAAACTTTTCCTTATTGAATATATCCACATATATACTCAATTCATTGTTTGAAAGTTTTCATGAAGTTGAAGAATCTTCCGCACACAACTATGCTCAGTGAACCACATATATCATTATGTATGTTTTCACTAAGTTAGTTGTCTGTTCAACTCTTCGGCCTATGAACGGTATTTCAGTCATTACTTTTTAGAAAAGATTTTGCAAGTGCCAAACGATTCAACAAATCGAATGACTCCAAAAATCCATTTGCATGGAGTTCCTTCATGCGATCTTTTCTAACATGACCTAAATTGCGGTTCCACAAATAAGTGGAATTCAAATCATTTGCCTTATGGCATTTTTAGCGTCAGTGTTATGTATGTGTGTTTCACCATTAAGATTTATAATAACTTATCCATCGTACATGGAGTAATGTCATAATTTGAACAACTCATTGTTTTCATTTGACTAGAGCAAAATAACAATTATTAAGTTCTTTATTATAAATTCTAAGGGTTAGATAGAATGCCAACGACGAACATAATAACACTTTATTTTGTTCCGTGACGTGCATTTCTATCATATTCCTTGTCGTCACTTAGGCCATTGTATTCTTGTATTGCGTTGTTTTGTATGACACTTCATACCAACCAATATGGTACTAATACCCAAGAATTTCATTGTGTGACTTAACTAGGAATACAACCATAACATGTATATCATTTATATACACCTGAGCTAGACTTTCTAGTCTTTTCTTTTCTTTTGCCAAAATATCTTTTGCAGTTTCTCTTTTAGCTTTCCTCATTATTCAGAAAAACATTTCAACATCAATAACTTCTAGGTTTGTTGGTCAAATACCAATAACCTTGAGGTTCTTTATTTTGAAGTTGATCATCATATGACAATTGTTTCAGATTTCACTATTAGTAAATTTGTAATACGATGAACAATTTCACTCATAATTTTATCCATCAATTCATGATAACTTTCTGAGACCATGTCTGTACATGCTAGGCTCATAAAGTTTAAATCTTAGTATTCGCATATGCAAATCTGGCTTGCACCCGTTGGAAGCACACGTAGAATCTTATAACACCCGATCATCACGTGATGCTTCGAAACGACGAGTCTTAGCAACGGTGCATACTAAGGACAATCACTTCATGGATATGCGAATATCGTTAGTGCCCCAATAGTTGGAGGATTGGGACGCCTTGCGTCTTCAACCTTCGTACATTCCCATAAAACTTATGAGTTTATGTAGTCTCACCAAATTTATATTCTATCATCTTGCAATAAGGTCTTAGATATCACATATATCTCGTACCTTGATTATTTTCAAAACTAAATTTTCAGCTCCTTACTTTTCAAACAGATTTGAACTTCAAGTTTCACGGAGACAAGATAACTTTAGGTACTAATTGAAAACATAGCTCTTTGAATCAACAATGTGAGGTTTACTAAAAGTTTGCAATAGGACTTAATCAATTCTTGATTCTTTAACAATACGGTACCAATCCGTAAAGTTTCTTGTCAGATTTTAACAGTATTTCTATCTCAATAACAAGACTAGCGCATGGTAGAAAACGGATGCCAATACTACAAAATTAATTCAAAATACTACTCAGACTATGTTTATGATAATTAGTTCATGTTTTAATCTAATTACTAATGAACTCCCACTTAATACAACATCCCTCATAGTTGTTAAGTGGTACACGATCCAAATCCACTACACCAAAACCGATCATCACGTGAGATGATGTAGCTTCAATGGTGAACATCAACATGTTGATCATATCATCCATATGACTCGTGTTCAACCTTTCGGTTTCCGTTGTCCCGAGGCCATGTCTCAGACATGCTAGGCTCGTCAAGCAAACCCAAGTATTCCGCGTGTGCAACATGGCTTACACCCGTTGTATGTCGAGTTTATCACACCCGATCATCACGAGATGCTTCAAAACGTCGAACAATGCAACGGTGCATACGAGGGAAGAACACTTTATTATCTTGATATTAATGTGAGGGATCATCTTATAATGCTACCGTCGCGATCTAAGCAAAATAAGATGCATAAAAGGATTAACATCACATGCAGTTCATATGTGATATGATATGGCCCTTTTGTCTTTGCACCTTCGATCTTCATCTCTAAAGCACGGACATGATCTCCATCATCTACGGGCATGATCTCCATCATCGTTGGCGTAGCGTCAAGGTTCATGGCGCCGTCTTCATGGTTGTTCACCTCATGTAGCAACTATTACAACTACTTTGAAATACTACTCAACATGAAAATTAAAGACAACCATAAGGCTCCTGCCGGTTGCCACAATACAATAATGATCATCTCATACATATTCATCATCACATTATGGCCATATCACATCACCAAACCCTGCAAAAACAAGTTAGACGCTCTCTAATTTGGTTTGCATATTTTACGTGGTTTAGGGTTTTCGTTATAGATCTAATCTACCTACGAACATGAACCACAACGTTGATACTAATGTTGTCAATAGAAGAGTAAATTGAATCTTTACTATAGTAGGAGAGACAGACACCCGCAAAGCCTCTTATGCAATACAAGTTGCATGTCGAACGAGGAACAAGTCTCATGAACGCGGTCATGTAAAGTTAGTCCGAGCCGCTTCATCCCACTATGCCATAAAGATGCAAAGTACTCAAACTAAAGATAACAAGAGCATCAACGCCCACAAACCATTGTGTTCTACTCGTGCAACCATCTATGCATAGACACGGCTCTGATACCACTGTTGGATAACGTTGCATAGAAAACAAAAATTTTCCTACCGCGAACACGCAATCCAAGCCAAGATGCAATCTAGAAGACGGTAGCAACGAGAGGGTATCGAGTCTCACCCTTGAAGAGATTCCAAAGCCTACAAGAGGAGGCTCTTGTTGCTGCGGTAGACGATCACTTGCCGCTTGCAAAAGCGCGTAGAAGATCTTGATCACGATCGGTTCCGGCGCCACGAACGGGCAGCACCTCCGTACTCGGTCACACGTTCGGTTGTTGATGATGACGACGTCCACCTCCCCGTTCCAGCGGGCAGCGGAAGTAGTAGCTCCTCTTGAATCCGACAGCACGACGGCGTGGTGTCGGTGGCGGTGTAGAAGTCCGGCGGAGCTTCGCTAAGCTACGCGGGCAATATGGAGTGGAGGAGCAAAGCTAGGGTTTGGGAGGGTGGCCGGCCACTCAAGGGGGCGGCGCTCGGTCTTGGGGTGGCCGGCCCCCTCCCTTGGCCCCTCATTATATAGGTGGATCCCAAGTGTTGGTGTCCAAGTCTTCGAATAAGACCCGAAACCAAAACCTTCCATAGGAGGGGGCAAACCTAGCCCAACTAGGACTCCTACCCAAAGGTGGGATTCCCACCTCCCATGTGGGGGGTGGCCGGCCCCCTATGGTGGAGTCCACTTGGGACTCCACCCCCACTAGGGCTGGCCGGCCATGGAGGTGGAGTCCCTTGTGGACTCCACCTTCCTTGGTGGTTTCTTCCGGACTTTTCTAGAACCTTCTAGAACCTTCCATAGAACCTTCCGCGACATTTTATTTCACATAAAATGACATCCTATATATGAATCTTATTCTCCGGACCATTCCGGAACTCCTCGTGATGTCCGGGATCTCATCCGGACTCCGAACAAATATTCGAACTCCATTCCATAATTCAAGAACTACCATTTCAACATCCAACTTTAAGTGTGTCACCCTACGGTTCGAGAACTATGCGGACATGGTTGAGTACTCACTCCGACCAATAACCAATAGCGGGATCTGGAGATCCATAATGGCTCCCACATATTCAACGATGACTTTAGTGATCGAATGAACCATTCACATACATTACCAATTCCCTTTGTCTCGCGATATTTTACTTGTCCGAGGTTTGATCTTCGGTATCACTCTATACCTTGTTCAACCTCGTCTCCTGACAAGTACTCTTTACTCGTACCGTGGTATGTGGTCTCTTATGAACTCTTTCATATGCTTGCAAGACATTAGACGACATTCCACCGAGAGGGCCCAGAGTATATCTATCCGTCATCGGGATGGACAAATCCCACTGTTGATCCATATGCCTCAACTCATACTTTCCGGATACTTAATCCCACCTTTATAGCCACCCATTTACGCAGTGGTGTTTGGTGTAATCAAAGTACCTTTCCGGTATAAGTGATTTACATGATCTCATGGTCATAAGGACTAGGTAACTATGTATCAAAAGCTTATAGCAAATAACTTAATGACGAGATCTTATGCTACGCTTAATTGGGTGTGTCCATTACATCATTCATATAATGATATAACCTTGTTATTAATAACATCCAATGTTCATGATTATGAAACTAATCATCCATTAATCAACAAGCTAGTTTAAGAGGCATACTAGGGACTTCTTGTTGTCTACATATCACATATGTACTAATGTTTCGGTTAATACAATTATAGCATGATATATAAACATTTATCATAAACATAAAGATATAAATAATAACCACTTTATTATTGCCTCTAGGACATATCTCCTTCACCCGACTAGTGTAGCCAATGTCTTTGGCAATTGGCTCCACGGTATCGATTCAAGGTTTAAGTTGCTTCTTAGGGTGGGGGCGCTAGCAGTTATCTGGGCACTCTGGCTAAGTAGAAATGACAAGATTTTTAACGATAAAAATTGTTCTTTGTTGCAGGTCATCTACAGATGTACAGGTATTCTCCGTTTGTGGTTACCTCTTCAGCGGATGGAGAACCGAGACCTATTTACGGAGGTCTGTACACGGTTGGAGGCTACGGCGAGGGATACTTTTTCCCTACATGGGTGGCAGCATAGTCTACGGATTGCAGCACCATCCACACCATAGGCGATTTATGATTCATCGTTCCGATATGTATTTCGCCTAGTTTTCCTTTTTATATTTTTGGTTACAGACTCTTTGAACAGCTGTGTGCATCCTGGCTATGCAGAGGCTGGATGTAATTGCTTTCTCAAAAGTAATAAAGCATCCTTTATCGAAAAAAAGTAGCCTCTATATTTGAACAGTGAAGATCGATAGCAGAAGCTGTTGAAAGGGAGCTGCATCAAAGGGATCTTCTCGAACCTTATAAACATGTAGACAGAACAAATCGAAAATAAAAAACTATCTAACGGAGATATTAGTACGAAAATAGTTGAAATGAAGGCAACAACAAAACCATTTACCAATGGGCCAGATGGTTAATCACTCAGAAGCAGCGCCTCTTATTATGTAGTCAAGGAAGCAAATAGCAAAACATGTACAGTGAAAAACACATGAGGGTGATTTTCTACTGTTTCAGGCAAACTTGGGTGAAAATTTCCACACCAGTTCTTATAATTTTACAGAGATATGTATGATGATTCTATATTTGAGCAAGTAGAAGAAAAGTCAAATAAAATGTGTTAGTCTTGCATGAAACGCCATAGAAGCAAAGCAAAATATAGTCAAAGCTCACCTTCGCAGTAGGCTGGGGTACACTTCCTAAAAGAAAATTAACAAAAAGAATCTATGATTTTTAGACATATTACTTCTTGGATTACATAATCACCGGAGCAGCACTTACATTGTGCCAGCAGCAATCCCCAAATATTAATCTGCTCACATACAATTCAATATGGGAAAAGATGTACGATCCAAACCAAACAGCTAGATGAATGAGAGGAAAAAACTTACATGGTCATAGCAGCAGTAATGTGCTTAAAGAAGACCCAATTTATCTCATCGATGAACCTATGATACATCGCCGTTGCAGGTGAAGTATTGCCAATCTGTGGGTATTAACAGAAAAAGGGTCACGCTGGCGGATTGAGTGAGAAACCTACCAAGCAAGCACAGTACCAACGCCAACGGCGATGAGCGTGTAGAACTGAAGCTGCAAATTCTTCCCACCGGCGTTTGAGATTTCCATCAGAGCAGATGTGCTATCACCCCGGTGTGGGAGCTACGGGAATGGATCTGCTTCATTGCTTAAAAGGGATGAAAGCTTCCGTCGGTTACTCTTGGGAATAGGATACAAAGAGGCAAATATTTTGAGATGTGTGATGTTACTACCTATGTTACTCCCACTATGAGTAGTCTCAACACTTTCTGTTGCGTGAGATTGTGGACGATGCAATTGGATAATGGGGGCGTTTCATCGGTGTAATTAAAGATGAGATCGTGAGGACTTGAACAGAGTAATTAAAGCGGAAATCATGGAGAAGAAGCGTCATCTGCAGGCTGCAGTATTGATGGTTCGTGGCTACACACGTTAAAAGAAAAAACATAAACATGTTGATGGGTTGGGGATTCGCTGGACTAAAAGCCCATGTGGTTAATGGTGCTGCATATGTCTTGTAGGATTCGTTGAACTAAACCCCATGTCGTCTGGTTGGTTTTTAGCACGCCGAAATAAAATGCACCTTACCTTACGGGGCAGAATGGAATTTGTTGCACCGATTGAAACGGTCCTATTTTTCAGGCGAGGTGGATGATTTGCTGATGTGGCATACCTACATGTTGAGAGAAATATTTGTAGTGGGGACTCCTATTTAGAGATAAAAGATAAGAACCAAATCCGAACGACTCAACTGATAATAATGCTTTTGTGCTTTAAGAAAAAACTTCTTCTGCAAAAGATCGATGCTAGTTAGTTGCTTACTGTCATCCAAGTATTGCTCATTGACCTCAAGATCTGCATTTGAATTCTGCTCATCACTTTCTCTAGGTTCAGATTCTTGCATTTGATTATTGTTGTTGACATCAACATTACTTGTCGTTGAAAAGTACTTATTTAAAGCACCTCTTTTTGATTCAATAAACATGTTCTACCATCATATGGTATAAAAAACATAATCTATCATTTTATTAATTTCTTTTCTCAGCACTGGACCTATGTTTCTTGGCAAACACCTACAGTTGTGAACGAATCAAATATTACATGCCCTAAACAGTCATGACTGATGCTTTTACGATTCGCTAGAGTCAAGTCATGACTGATACTTTTACGATTCGCTAGAGTCGGAGAGATGAGAAATTAAAGGCCAAAGATCATGGTTCATGGATGAGCGATTGGCGTAACGTACTAGAGGAGCAGGAGAGCAGGTCAAGATGCAGGTTGAATCCCCAATTCAACTTATCAATTCCCAGTCGCCGATCTCCTGTGTCCAAACTCCATGCAGCTGAGGCAGCCGAACAAATAGAGAAAGAAACCGAGCAATTGATTCATCCTCAATTGCTGGGTGGTCCACTATTTTCTCTCCCGAACATGACTCTCCTGTTGTGCCGGGGCTTTGCAACTGTATTTTTTTAAACCCAACACAAAACAGCGGCTGGGCCGGAGTAGGAAGGAAGACGGAATCATGGGCCCCCAGAAGAAGTGGGCCCTTGGCCGTCGCCCATGGCGGCCATGGGTCAGAGCCGGCACTAAGAAAAAGGAAAGATTTAAAAAAGCATTTCCATTCTGTCACGATGAATAATTAAATGTTAGACAGCGTGCTGAAGTTTACATGAACATGCAAATACACTAGCCTTTATAAGAAAACCACCCAATACATAGCAACTGCAATGCTTTCTATAGTATCTGAAGTACAAATATTGTCAAAGTGTACTCCCTAGAACTGCGCAGGAAAAAAAATATTGCACATGAAAATCGGGAGATAAAATCCTGGAACAACAACAAACTATTCCTCAAGCTTGACATCCATTTTATATGTCACCTTGTATGTTGTTAGTTTTTTGCATTATTACCAGAGAACTGCTGTGGTGGATGGCCTTCCTTCAATACTAAGATAAATACTTTACTGTAGGAGAAATAAGCACATCACAGTGTTTCTTTTGAGATTCTATCAAAGTTTGAATGCTTTCGGCTGCAATCACTAAGCTTTAATTGTGGCACTCTTACATGTAAGACATTCATTCCAGAAGCTGGTTGCTGTCATCTTTTTTTCGTAGTTATTTTTTGACAATCCTGGTGGTCACTCTTGTGAAAAGTAGCTGCCCAAAAGTAGTTCTGATTACACTGGGAGGATCTTCATGGTTGTTGCTGAGTGTGAACTTATTCTTCTGTTTGATCCTCAAAAGCTTGGTATCAGTCATGAGTTCAAATGTGTCATTGCATCTTTATGCAGGCACCATAAGAAATATGTGGTACTGCACAAGGCAGAACAAGTTGACACTCCGGCAGGTATAGTTTTCTGTTGCAATCTATTTGTATGGTCCATTATTGTTGATTATAGTAAACCTATTCCTGTGCACATGATGGTATCAGTTACAGTCGCCCCTTATCAGTAATCAGTGCCGCAGCTTACGATTATAGTCCAGGCTGGAAAAAAAAACTCAAGTATTACTTCCCTGATCGGATGAATAATTACCCATCCCCTACCTAAATCAGGTCATCTCATGTAAAAATTGCAGGAATTAAGTACCAACCTTCCTTTGCGAGTTTAATAAGATCAGCAGAAACATTGTGCTGCAGCAATGATTAGAACCCCGTGTTCAAATAGCCTATGCAACCCTCGTGTGTTTCATATATCTTAAAGCTGAGCGCAGCATCGCTCTAGCTTTCCGATCAGGGGCACATCCTGCTGTAATCATTTCTTCGTAGATAACTGGAACCTGTTACAGTATAAACGAGTCCACAACTTCAGATCATGGATTTTTTCTGCCAGAGCTTGCAAGAAATGAAACTAGTTGATATACGACTTATATGATACAGCAAGATGCTTGTCTACTTCTCCAAGAAGAGAAGGTTAGAAAAATATATAAAACAAAATTTGTAATAACGACTGTAAGTATTCAGGTATGAGCAGATAAAATTTCGATCTGAGTTATCTCTATCATCATGGCAGTAAAGAACATTATGTGAAAAGTTTGTGATTACCTTGTCAAACTGCTCAACACGGATTAGAGCTTTCATCAGTGTCGTGTATGTAATAACGTCGGGCCTAAAATCCTGGCATGTCAAGGGCAAAACAAATAAGACTTTTATGAGATCTGGATGAATTGCGTAGATGACGATATACCAAAGAAGTAATATGATGCAGGTCAAGAAAACAAAACAAGGGCAAAGTCATTGCTTACATTTTCCTTCATGAACTGAAGCACGGAGAATGCTTCAACAACCCTTCTATCCTCACCAAAAGCATTAATCAGTGAGTTGAGCACTACCGTGCTAGCCTCTAAGCCATCTGTTCTCATGGCCTTGACCACATTTAATGCATGGTCTGCTAAACCCTGGAGATGATCCGTGCATGAATTATGAGAACCAAAATGTTAAATCGAATCTAGTTAATCTACACAGATTTGTTGACGCTGGAACACTCTTGTCATATTGTACACCACTTACAAGTCAGGCAAATGACAACGAAAATCCAGAGCATATAGATTAAAATGCATCACTACATTATGCAGGTTCTTGTTAGTACAGAAGTACTTGCTAGCGTGAGGAAATACTGGGTAGTATGAAAAAAAAATTGTAGTGTAATATCAATGAGAATTTTACATCAACACTATCAGCGCTAGTTAGCTAGGGAACTAAGCAAATTGGCAAGGAACATTCATGTGCAACTGTAAGCCATAATCGAAAATCTACACTATAAAAGCTCCTTACCCTTTGGGCGTAGGCATTGACAAGGGCATGGTACATGGTGTGGGATGGCTTGAGGCCGTCGGCCTTCATCGCGTCAATGCAATCAATTGCCTCCTTGAATCTACCAGATCTCCCATACACATCCACAAGTGTAGTGTAGGTGATAATGTTGGGAAGCAAACCCTGTTCCTTCATCTCTGACATCATTGTTTCCACCCTTGCCCACTGCTCTTGTTCACCAAGCAAATTGATCATGATGTTATATGTGGTCGTGCTTGGTGGGCAGTTGCTTTCACGCATCTCGTTAAACAGCTCCATGGCACGATCATGCCGCCCTCCCTTACAATGTGCATCGATAAGTGTGTTCCACGTGACAACATCCGGCTCAATCCCTTCTTGTCGCATCCGGTTAAATGCATCCATGGCGTGCCCAAGGCAATTGTACTTCCCAAACGCATCTATCATGACATTGTAGAAATGCCGGTCTGGATGTACGCCAATTGCCTGCATCTCACGAAGTACCGCAAATGACTTCTGCCATTCCCCCCTATCACGGAATCCCGCAAGGATCCGGCTGAACACATACGAGCTGGGTTTGACTCCGTCAGCGTCCATCTCCTTGAGCAGTATCCTTGCGCTCTCCCACCGCCCAGCCCTCGTGTATGCGTCCACGAGTAAGCTGTAAGTGGCCTCATCCGGCGCTACTCCACAGTCCGACATTTCGTCGAGCACCTGCTCGGCGTTCTTGAGCGACCCAATTTTCACATACCCTTTGAGCAGCGCGTTGTACGCTCGCGTCCTCGGCTTGATTTCTCCGGCAAGGAAGAATTCCAGGAACAGCGCTTCAGCCTCGGGCACGCGGCCCGCGACACCGAGCGCGGAGATGAGCGCGGTGACGGCATTGGAGCGTGGCGTGAGCCCGATGGCCTGCGCGGAGGCGAGGAGTTCGAGCGCTGCGTCCGGGAGCGCGGCCCGCGCGAAGGCGGAGATGAGGTCGGAGAAGAGCGGGGCGTCCGGCTCGAGGCGCGACTCTTTGAGGTCGCCGAGGAGGCGCTCGAGGATGGCGGCGTCGGGCGGGTCCCGCGTGTTGAGCAGCGAGGTGATGAGGTGCGAGTAGGAGGCGAGGTCCGGGAGGAAGTTGTTCTCGCGGAGGAGCGCGAGGAGCCGCAGCGCGACGGCGGGGCGGGAGGCCGCGGCGGAGGCGGCGAGGAGGGAGTTGAGCAGCAGCGGCGAGGGCGGGTCGGAGAGGGACGGGGGGAAGGAGAGCAGCAGCGAGTGCGGGAGCAGGCGCCCGGAGACGGAGAGGGAGTGGATGAGCGACGAGAGGAGCAGGTCGAGCGGGAAGCAGAGGCGGTGGCGCTGGAGGAAGGGGAGCAGCGCGAAGGCGAGCGGCAGGGACGCGTCGCTGGCGGCGAGGCCCCGTAGCAGAGCGTGCCACTCGTGCGATGGCACGGCGGAGTAGGAGGCGGCGAGGCGGTGCTCGGGGGCGGGAACGGAGGGCGGAGGGGACGGCGACGTGAGGGAGGCGACGGTGGAGGGGTCGGAGAGGTAGGCGAGCAGCGGCTCGAAGTCGTAGCGGCTGGCGGTGGAAGTGGAGACTGAGGAAGAAGGGGAGCAGCTGGGTACAGGTAAACGGAGGCGGTGGCGGTGGCGGTGGCGGTGGTGGGGGAGGAAGGTCGGGGGGAGGAGCGAGGCGGGCATGGTGGTAGGGAAGAGAAGGAGATTGGGGAGAGCGAGCGGTGGAGACGTGGGCGCGGGAGAAAGAGTGGTTTATCCCGGTTTTGCGATTTTTCCCTGGGATTTTGCCCAAGGACTACTGGACTAGTACGGCCCCTAAACATAACCCCAGCAACAAAACATTTCTTTGAGTATATCTACCTTTTTTTTACTTTCTTCGATCCATATTATTTGATGCTAAAATAAATATATCTACAACTAAAATATGTTTTATTTATGTAAGTACTAACTTGCTCGTTTTATATTAATCAAAGGCTAAAGCTAAATTAACAAAGTATCGCGAGTTTTAAGAAGCCAATAATTGCAACCTAAATCTAAATAAATAAAACATGATAGTCATTAACGGATGAAAGCAATTTTCTCAAACTATAAACGGTGCACTGATATCTCCCTGGCGATAGGTGCAAAAATCTCTCTTGTGTCAAACTGTCATCAACAATCCAATCGCTAAAGAGAGAGCCTCTATGTACGCTAAAACTTTAAGAGATGGTGGATCAGTGACTCCCGAAAGAATGCTAGGGCGAGCCTCCCTTTGTGAGTATCCACTGAGAATCAAATTAGGTGGCACACAAAAAGGCCTTGCAAAACTCTACTATATTGGGTTTCCTCTCGGTTTTCTGCCCCTACTCACTGGTTGACAAGAGCAAATTTCCTACTCATACACCAAACACAATCTAAAATTGCAATCTCAATTACCAATCTAAAAAAACAAAGATACACCACAAAGAGACTGCAAATAGATGACAACAATCATGAGGGAAGCTCATGTGGCTCTAGAACATTGTTAGCATGAGAGAGATATAGAACAAGCTATTTCCACAAATCCATAGTCCGGGGGTGGACTACTACCTCTTCATCGTGTTGATGAAGGAGATGTTGTTAGAGAGGTTAGAGATGTGAGTCGGTGGCATTCCCCCCTTCAATCTCGTAGGATCTCCTGTGTTTCATGTTTTCTCTCATGTGGTGTGTCGTGCTTCAGGATCACGAAGGAGGCTATATACATGTGTTTATAGGTCAAAAAAAGTCCAGGGGCCCGAAGATCGAGTCATCATAGCAACAAGGCACCATGTAGGCACCATGGCGTGGTAGGGATATCTGGCGGGACCATGGGCCTCATCTTGGCCCTTCTGCTAGCCCAAGTGAGGTCCATGTGTTCCATGTCTTGATTTTCCATAAAAAACTTTCCTAGAAAAATGCGAGGTTGATACGTCCAATTTGCATCACTATTTTATATCATAATTTGCTGTTATTCATTGATATATTTCATATTGGGACACAATACTTATGTTATTTCATCTATTTTGCATGTTTCATCATTATTGGAGGATCAAGCACCGGAGCCAGGATTCTGCGGGAAAAAGCACCGTCAGAACGCAATATTTCGGAAGATCAACTGTGGAAGGAAATTATACCAAAAATCATATTTTTCAAGATGACGAAGGAAGCCAGAAGGAGGAGCCAGGAGGACCCAGGGTGGGCCCACACCCTAGGGCGGCGCGGCCCATGGCCTGGCCGCGCCGCCATGTGGTGTGGGGGGCCCACAGCCCCTTTCGCCTCCTTTTCTTCGCGAAATCCTTCGTCCCGAAAACCTAAGCCACAGAGGGTACCTCGCGAAGAGGTACAGCCGCCTCTGCGAGGCGGAGAACACCAGAGAGAAAAGAGCTCTCCGGCGGGCAGGAATCCGCCGGGGAAATTCCCTCCGAGAGGGGGAAATCGACGCCATCGTCACCGTCATCGAGCTGGACATCATCTCCATCACCATCATCATCATCTCCACCATCATCACCGCCGTCTCCACCGCTGGACACCGTCATCGCCGTAGCAATTTGGGTTTGATCTTGATTGTTTGATAGGGGAAACTCTCCCGGTATCGATCTCTACTTGTTGTTGATGCTATTGAGTGAAACCATTGAACCAAGTTTATGTTCAGATTGTTATTCATCATCATATCACCTCTGATCATGTTCCATATGATGTCTCGTGAGTAGTTCGTTTAGTTCTTGAGGACATGGGTGAAGTCTAAATGTTAGTAGTGAACTATGGTTGAGTAATATTCAATGGTATGATATTTAAGTTGTGGTGTTATTCTTCTAGTGGTGTCATGTGAACGTCGACTACATGACACTTCACCATTTATGGGCCTAGGGGAATGCATCTTGTATTCGTTTGCCAATTGCGGGGTTGCCGGAGTGACAGAAACCTAAACCCCCGTTGGTATATCAATGCAGGAGGGATCGCAGGATCTCAGAGTTTAAGGCTGTGGTTAGATTTATTCTTAATTACTTTCTTGTAGTTGCGGATGCTTGCAAGGGGTATAATCACAAGTATGTATTAGTCCTAGGAAGGGCGGTGCATTAGCATAGGTGCACCCACACAACACTTATCATAACAATGAAGATTATTTAGCCGTATGTAGCGAAAGCACTAGACTAAAATCCCGTGTGTCCTCGAGAACGTTTGGTCATTATAAGTAAACAAACCGGCTTGTCCTTTGTGCTAAAAAGGATTGGGCCACTCGCTGCAATTATTACTCTCGCACTTTACTTACTCATACTTTATTCAACTGTTACATCAAAACCCCCTGAATACTTGTCTGTGAGCATTTACAGTGAATCCTTCATCGAAACTGCTTGTCAACACCTTCTGCTCCTCATTGGGATCGACATTCTTACTTATCGAAAATACTACGATACACCCCCTATACTTGTGGGTCATCAAGACTATTTTCTAGCGCCGTTGCCGGGGAGTGAAGCGCTATTGGTAAGTGGAATTGGTAAGGAAAACCTTTACTGTTGTGCTGATTTTATTTCTTTCGCTGCTATAAGTCATTATGGAGAGATCTTCTCTTCAATTTTTATTTGGGAAATCTACTACTACCGCAACGGTAGTGGATGAGGCGCCAGGTGAGGAAGTAATACCATATAAAATACCTATGAAAATTATTGAACGTGTTATGGATAACCGCTATGAAGGGGATGGAACCGTCCATCCCGGTGATCATTTAATGCTTTTTGCATGAATTATGCGGGTTATTCAAATGTGCAGGTATTGCTATGGATGAAGTGAGGAAGAAACTATTCTCTTTATCGCTGTCCGGTAAAGCGGCGCATTGGTACAAATTATCGGATAATGGGGATTCTCTTGAATGGAATGATATTGTGCCCCGGTTTTATTCTAAGTTCTATCCTCCAAGTGAAATTCATAAGGATCGGAATCGCATATATAATTTTTGGCCTCATGATGGAGAGAGTATTGCCCAAGCTTGGGGGAGATTGAAGTCTTTAATGCTCAAATGCCCCATTCATGAGCTTCCTGGTAATGTTATTATTGATAATTTCTATGCAAGACTTTCTTTTCAAGACAAGACCTTGCTTTGGATACTTCTTGTTCTGGATCATTTACACGCAACAAAGAAGAGTTTAAAAGGGACCTTCTTGATCGGATCCAAGAAAATAATGAAGGTTGGGAGAACGACAAGGATAGAGAATCAGGTATAATTTATGATTATAAATGCATTGAAGCTTTTATGGATACTGATAAATTTCGTAATATGAGTGCTACATATGGTCTTGATTCTCAAGTTGCTGCAAATCTTTATAAAGCTTTTGCCTCTCATTATGAATTGCCAAAGAAGAATTTTGATAAGTATCATGAACCGTATAAAGATAAAATTGATTCATCTATTAATAAATGCGTTGTAGTTGAAACCGCTGATCATGTTATTCCTGAAGCTTATATTGAAAAAACTCCTTTCCCTGCTAAAATGAAGGAGTACTCTGTTATAAATAGTGCGGTTCATAAAAGTGAAAAGAAACCTGTAGAACCTGAAGAACAAATAAAAGTTGAACCTGCTGTTGCAATAGTTAAAGATCTTGTGACTGAAAATGTGGAGGATGGTCATATTATTTTCTGTGAAGATGCTTCTAATATTGTTTCACATCCTAATAAACCCAAACAAGCTAGTGTTCCTATGCTATCTGTTAGAATTGGCGATCATTGCTATTATGGATTATGTGATATTGGTGCAAGTGTTAGTGCTATTCCTTATGAGCTTTACACGGAGATTATGCACGAAATTGATTCTTGTGAACTTGAAGATATTGATGTGGTTATTCAGCTGGCTAATAGAGAAACTATTTCTCCAATTGGTATTGTTCGAGATGTGGAAGTCTTATGCGGTAAGATTAAATATCCTGCTGACTTTTTGGTACTTGGTTCTGCTGCTAGTGATTATTGTCCTATTATTTTTGGTAGACCTTTTCTAAATACTTGTGGAGCTATTATAGATTGCAAGAAAGAGAAAATTTTGACTAAATTTGCTGGTGAATCTTATGAGTTTAACTTCTCTAAATTTACTAAAACTCCTTATAAAGCTGATTTGCCTAGTAATGATTTTAAAATGGAGCAGTGTGCATCTATTGTTCTTGTTCCTAACAATCCTTTGCAGCAACATTTGGAGGATAGCGAGAGTGAAGTTTTTAGGAAAGAAAGAGATGAGCTTGAGGAAATTTTTCTCCGCCAACCTATTCTGAAGCATGATTTACCGGTGGAAGATTTGGGTACAACACCGCCACCAAAGGAAGATCCTGTTTTTGATTTAAAGCCTTTGCCTGATAATCTTAAATATGCTCATATTGATGATAAGAAAATATATCCTGTTATTATTAGTTCTAAGCTTTCAGAGATTGAGGAAGAAAGGTTATTGGAAATATTGAAGAAGCACCGAGGAGCTATTGGCTACACTCTTGATGATTTGAAAGGGATTTCTCCTTCTATTTGCCAACATGCTATTAATATGGAAGATGATGCAAAGTCTGTTGTTGAACCTCAGCGTCGTCTAATTCCGAAGATGAAGGAAGTGGTAAGGAATGAGGTATTAAGACTTCTTGAAGCTGGTATTATATATCCTATTGCTGATAGTAGATGGGTTAGTCCTGTGCATTGCGTTCCCAAGAAAGGAGGAATGACTGTTGTGCCTAATGATAATGATGAGCTCATCCCTCAAAGAGTAGTTGTAGGGTATAGAATGTGCATTGATTTTTGAAAAGTTAATAAAGTTACTAAGAAAGATCATTACCCTTTACCATTTATTGATCAAATGCTAGAAAGATTGTCTAAAAATACTCATTTTTGCTTTCTTGATGGTTATTCTGGGTTTTCACAAATTGCTGTTAAAGCTAAAGATCAAGAGAAAACCACCTTTACTTGTCCCTATGGAACTTATGCTTATAGACGTATGCCTTTTGGTTTATGTAATGCTCCTGCTACTTTTCAAAGATGCATGTCTGCTATTTTTCATGGTTTTTGCGAGAGTATTGTAGAGGTATTCATGGATGATTTTTCTGTCTATGGGATTTCTTTTGATAGTTGCTTGCGAAACCTTGATAAAGTTTTGCAGAGATGTGAAGAAACTAACCTTGTTCTTAATTGGGAGAAATGCCACTTTATGATTAATGAAGGAATTGTATTGGGACATAAAATTTCTGAGAGAGGTATTGAAGTTGATAGAGCTAAAGTTGAAGCAATTGAGAAGATGCCCTATCCTAGGGATGTTAAAGGTATTCGTAGTGTTCTTGGTCATGCTGGGTTTTATAGGAGATTTATTAAAGATTTCTCCAAGATTTCAAAACCTCTTACTAATCTTCTTCAAAAAGATGTACCATTTGTTTTTGATGATGATTGTAAGGAAGCTTTTGAAACTCTTAAGAAAGCCTTAACAACTGCTCCTATAGTTGAACCTCCTGATTGGAACTTACCCTTTGAAATTATGTGTGATGCTAGTGATTTTGTCAGAGGCTACTGTTCTTGGACAAATAAGAGATAAAAAACTGAATGTTATTCATTATGCTAGTAAAACTCTTGATGCTGCTCAAAGAAATTATGCTACAACTGAAAAAGAATTATTAGCTGTAGTCTTTGCTTGTGATAAATTTAGATCTTATATTGTTGATTCAAAAGTTACTATTCATACTGATCATGCTGCAATTAGATACCTTATGACAAAGAAAGATGCTAAGCCTAGGCTTATTAGATGGGTACTTCTTTTGCAAGAATTTGATTTACATATTGTAGATAGGAAAGGTGCTGATAATCCTGTTGCTGATAATTTGTCTAGATTGGAAAATATTGCTTATGATCCTGCTCTCGTTAATGATAGTTTTCCAAATGAACAATTGGCTGTAATAAAGGTGAGCTCGCGAGACAGTCCTTGGTATGCTGATTATGCTAACTTTATTGTTTCCAAGTACTTGCCTCCAACCTTTTCAGCTCAGCAAAGGAGGAAATTCTTTTATGACTTGAGGCATTATTTCTGGGATGACCCACACTTATATAAAGAAGGAGTGGATGGTATTATGCGAAGATGTGTTCCCGAATATGAACAACAAGAGATATTGAGTAAATGTCATGGTAGTGCTTATGGAGGACATCACGCCGGAGAAAGAACCACGCAAAAGGTTCTACAATCAGGTTTTTATTGGCCAACTCTCTTCAAGGATGCGAGAAAGTTTATTTTATCTTGTGATGAATGCCAAAGGGTTGGTAATATCTCCAGACGTAATGAAATGCCTATGAATTATACTATTGTTATTGAACCGTTTGATTGTTGGGGATTTGACTTCATGGGACCTTTTCCGTCTTCAGAAGGTAACACTCACATACTTGTTGCTGTTGATTATGTTACTAAATGGGTGGAAGCTATACCTACAAAAAGTGCTGATGGTGAGACCTCTTTAAGAATGCTTTTAGACATTATTTTTCCTAGATTTGGAGTGCCTAGATATATTATGACTGATGGAGGTTCTCATTTTATTCATGGAGGTTTTAGAAAAACTCTTGCTAAGTATGGTATTAATCATAGAATTGCTTCCGCTTATCATCCTCAAACTAGTGGTCAAGTAGAATTATCAAATAGAGAGATTAAATCTATTTTGGGAAAGACCGTTAATAAAACTAGAAAGGATTGGGCTAGTAAATTGAAGGATGCACTTTGGGCTTATAGAACTGCTTACAAAAATCCCATGGGAATGTCACCTTATAAAATGGTTTATGGGAAAGCTTGTCATTTACCTTTAGAACTAGAGCACAAAGCTTATTGGGCTGTTAGAGAATTAAATAAAGATCCTAAACTTGCCGGTGATAAGAGGTTGTTGCAATTAAGTTCTCTAGATGAATGGAGAAGTGAAGCTTATGAAAATGCTAAACTCTTTAAAGAGAAAGTTAAAAAATGGCATGATAGGAGGATTATCAAAAGAGAATTTAATATTGGGGATAAAGTCCTATTGTATCGGTCTCGCCTCAGATTCTTTGCAGGGAAATTACTCTCGAAATGGGAAGGACCATATGTTGTCGAGGAGGTGTATCGTTCAGGAGCAATTAAAATTAGCTCTCTCCAAGGCAATGCCACGCAAGTGGTGAATGGACAAAGACTCAAGCATTATATCTCGGGTGATTCTTATAATGTTGATGTTGATATTATTCAAGTGGAAACACCGGAGGCTTTCATCAAAGGGCAAATTGACAGTCCGCCAGAACTCGACTTTGAATAGGTAACAAGATCGGGTAATGAAAAGTACGCAATTTACTTTCCGAACAATATTTTTGCTGTTTTTGGAAAATATGAAAAATTACGAGTTCGAAACGGAGTGGAAAGGACGCACGAGGGGGTGCCACCATAGGGCGGCGCGGCCTGACCTGGGCCCGCGCCGACCTATGGTCTGGCCGCCTCGTTGCTCCTTTCCGACTCTAGTTCGATCTGGTACTTCCCTTGTGTCGTGAAAATTTTTGCTATATAATCCCCCGGACCCCTGGAGGTCCGTATATCGTGTTCTCGACGTGTTTTGTTTCGAGCTGTTTCTGCCAGGATCTGTTTTCGGTCTAGAAGCACCATGGTCTCCAAGAACAAGGGCAAGGAGTTTCCGGATGAAGATGATCGAGATCTTGGGTGGAAAGAGGAAGACAAGGACGTCAAGGAAGAGGATGAAGAAGAGGTGGAGGAAGATTCGCGCGCACACCCGCGTGCCACCATCGCAAGCATCAAGGTGGTGGACAACCCTTTTAGTGCAAACAAGAGCGCAAGAATTCGCACTGGAAGAGCGGTTCCACGTCATTACCTAGCTTCGAAAACATCTCTATCAGGCATTCACCATCCCTTCCACAATCTAATTTTCAATAATCAAATTGAAGGGACTCCAAAGGCAGCATTGCCTAGCCAGTGGGATATAGATCGTTCTAACACTGCAGGAGGGAAGGAGCCTGAGGCTGAAGAGTGGGGAAATCACTCCAAGAGCTGGGACTCGCCGTCGGACAGACTCCTTAACCGCATCGAGCACAATTCAGAGATGATTCGCAATCTCATATACAGGATTGATGAGCTTCAGGAGCTTATTGAGAAGCTTGTCAGGAATTCATCACCACCATCGCCAAAGGAGTAATTCATCATCGGTATTGGCATCCCCTTGGTTTGTTCCAAGCTTGGGGCACTACAAGAAAACCCCTAATTAAGCTACGCATATCTTACAACGAACTAGATATATGTTGCAACTTCTTTTCGTAGATACACATATAGCTGTTGCAGGCTTTATCCGTTATGAGTTCGAAAATTCGGCGCTTCCTTCTTCTGTTGTAGAGGGAAAGTTTTCATCGAGTGCGGGCTCCCGCAGCTTTTCTTTAGTTTTCCATCGCGCGCCCACCCAAAACAAATAAATAAAATGAGGCCTCATGGGATCTCGTAACTAAACTCCGTAATCACTACTCCCCAATTCTATTCGGGAGTCATCTCTTTCCCCACCGAGCGAAACCGTTCTGCGCCGCCATCCCTACCAGGACACCCTTCCGAAGACGTTCCTGCCGGACAGCCGGAGGCTATTTGGCCCTCATCCACAAGCACGCGCAGCTCCGATCTGTAGTGGCTTCGTTAGAAGGAAACATCCGCCAGGTCGATCCATGATATCCAGTGAGGGCATCATCCTCGTGCCCAGACCAGTGAACCGCGTTGGCGATCTCGTCGATCTGCAACACGTCAATGACCACCAGCAGCCTTGTGGACGAACAACAGCGACCCTGATCCCTGGATCTCGAGCTCGTCCCCCTTCAATTTTAACAACCTCCTCCGCCCAAAGGTGCCATGGACTCGCCCCCCAATAATTTCTTTATTGTAGATCCAATAATTTATCTGGTATTTTCTTTTCATGTTACTGCACCTTTCCTCAGTTTATTCTCTATCCGATAAATGAGATTTGGGATAGCTCTGTGTGCAAACTGTCGTGGTACAGTAGATGGGAATGATCTGATAAATTTTGTCTCTGATAATTCATGTTTTTATGTGGTTAGATTCATTTACATTGGTATAACTAAATATCTTTTGCTTTAGATAGTGTCCCAAGTCTACTTGGATATTCAGAATTCAGATTATGTATACCTAATTTCTCTTAACTGAACTTTGTGTGTGACAGAATCTAATTAGTACTACTTCTAAACTGCGTGCCCATATTTTGCACAGCTTGTACGTAGTATCTGTCCCTTCTTTCATAATATATGTTTGTTCTTTTTCCAATCTATGTCTATTACCATTTTTCTATTTTAGGATGCTAAGGCGTGTTAGCATAGGATCTAGGGGAGAAACAAGATCCGGTTCAGGTGGATGAAGAAACAGGTATGCAAACTCAGGGTATATAACTGTCTTAACTGTGCTGTAGCTATCTGGCCAAGTTAGTCTAATGTGTTTATTATGAAAACATGCCTCTCATTTCTCCTATATGGGATAACTAATAAGTGAACATCAGGGACCTATATGAATGCTTTGAAATCTCTAGTAATCTTAAATATCAGTGTTAGATTCATACCTTTGATCTGAATGCATTTCGTAGACTTATGAGAAGTAATAGGAAATTTGTGTTGCCCTTGATTTATGTTTTGCTTTACATCAACATTGCTCAATCAGATCCTGCAATACTTATATTGCATACATGTATAGAAACAGTGTGGTGTAAATTTTTATTCCAAGTTCATACGACTTAGCATTTAGTAGTGTGTTGTGTGTAGGCAATATCCTGGTAGGCTAAGAAACCCCAAATGCATGGAGGAAGCTAGAAGAACTGCGCTCTTGTGATGAAGATTAGATTAAGAAGTCATAAGAAGGAAGTGCAAGGAGAAGATGAAAAACACTTGGCCACAGCTAGCAAAATGCCTCGTTAGTCCAATGTAAGAAAATGTCGGTATGTTGCTTGCTCAAAGGTCTCATGCACATGTTTGAGTGTTGTTTTTTTCAGATTAAGTTTGTTGTCTCACTATTCCAAGCATAGTGTTCATGCTGTTTCATTTCGCACTAATTAAATGCTTCAGTTATTTATGCCTTCGGTTTTATTTGGTTAAATAAATTTTAGAGGATTTACTAAGATGATCTTGAATTTTGCAGTCCATGCAATTTCATAATGTTGTTAGAGATCCATCTACAGCTGGTCAGTATTACTATCTTCTCTTTCAGTTTTAAACCATCTCATCGTAATTGTTTATGTCTCCTTCATGTTAATACTCGGCCTCCAGTGTGACTTGGCTTAAAGCAACGAAGAATATACATAGTAGAGACTCAAAACCTAATTATTCTTTGGTACTTCTGTTAGCTATACTATGCAGAGAACCATTTTTTGAATATTCATAATCCTATATTTTGCTTACTGCTTCCAATTAATTTTATGTACCAAGTGGACTTAGTGCAATTATCTTACTGTATAATGCCTCACAATGTCTGCCATGGCACTTACCTAGATGTAATTACATGCTAACTAAACTATTTTTTTGTACTTGAACTGGATAATACAGGAAACATGCTCAACAACTGGTCTTGCTCAATGGGTGCTGCAAATTTAGAAGTCTTTGTGAAAATGACTTGTGGCGGGGTCTGCTGTGTGAGGATCCAGAAGATGCAATTACTGTCTACCGTTGCTGCAGATGGCCAATCTCACTAATAACTAATAAGCATTTGTGTGGCAGGGTTTGCTGGGTGAGGATCCGCACGTTGCAATTACTGTCTGCTTTTGATGTAGGTAGCCAAACTCACTATTAAGCACTTGTCAATATCAATTGTCCGGGAAGGGAAATGCAGGCATGTTCTCTATAAGGTACGCCCATACTCCTAGATAGAGACAGCATGTCATAATTCAGGAAACGTCTCATTGCAATAGGCCACTTTTTTTGATCGATCTTGGTTCAATTTATTTATTGCTTCATAATGACTAAATTTATGAGAAGTAAAATTGTATTGTACAAGGCCACCTTATATATCCTGATACAACTTGTTCTATGTATATAATCACATACTTGGTGGATAATAAAACAATATGTGGTTGTTGTGGTAATTCTTCCTAATTATGAAGAACTTTTGTTTACCTTTATGTTATAATCAACACTTGAATATGGTTAATTATTTAAGAGTTGGCGCAGTTAATATTAACACGCATTGCATGAATGCAGTTAAACATGATCTGTAGGTACAGCTTTGTCATGGATTGTTTACCTAGAAATACATATAATAAAGAACTTGTAATGTTTTGTACCTCCTGTAGTTCTTTATTTTTTGCATTGTATCTTCGGGACGTTGCATGGTTGGAAAGGAGAAATGGATGTTCAAAACGAACAGTTTTCCATATGAATTTCTGAGAAATGTTTCATTACTGAAGTTAATACCATTGGGCCAGAGTATTTCATTTCGTATCCATTCCCTTCTATCTTTTTTGTGCAAGTAATAATATTATAATTCAATACACTTGTCCAACTTTTGCCACTTTGATACTAAAATAAGTTTTTTTTAATTCCAGGACTAGAAGATCAGCGAGGAGTGAGGACATATTATATTTGGATATATGGTCTGAACATCTGAAGGAAGAATATTAGTAGGGATATATTTAGGAGTGGTTAGATTGTCATATTTTGAATCAACATTGTAAGCTGTGTGTACTCTTGGAATGATTTTCATGTATTCTGATAATGATTCCAGTAATAAAAATTCAGTTGTTTCTTCACTCGATTCAGTTTTATTCTGTGGGTTTTGCATATTGTGATAATTGTTTTCCAAATTATATTCTCTTACCATGAAAAAGATGCAGCCGGTTGATATTACATTTAAATGAAAAATATTTATTTTGAAATAATAGGTTCAACCATTTTATGTTGTCTACCAACGCATACAATTGTTGTTTGCACGCCGTTGGTATTTTGCAACGCTCAAGCTATTGTTTACCAACAGATCTATATGCGTTGCATTGTATGCTAGCAACCCCCAAAAACGCAACGCATTTTTATCCGTTGGTATAGTAGCTTGCAACGCCTATATGGGTATTTAGATACGCATAAATGCGTTGCTGTAGGGAGGGTCCTCTTGTAGTGGGGGAGTGCCGCGGTATCACATCATCACTACCTTTTACTTTTTATTGTCAAGTAGTGTCATATCATGAGTAGGGAAGTTATCATATAAGATGGATTGCAGTTGGAAGTATCTCTCCTTTAGTTGGTTGTCTATGTATCCCTTGGTGTGAGTTATCGTTATGGAATATTAATGAGAAGTCTTATCATTTACGTATTGCACATCTTATTTTAGTTTGCAATCTCTACTATATGATTTACCTTGTTGTTAGTATTGGTATCACTTTGGGAGCATTGAATAAATCTATTTGGTTTTGGCAAACTTAGCATTGGTCAATGGCAACAACACTTTGAGGTTTAAGTAGAAAAGAGAAATACATGTAGATGTTTCACTGTCTTTCTTTCTTGTTAGCTCATAGCTTATTATTCTGAAGTTAAAATTGTTTGTGCTTACAAGGAAGATGCATGATTGTTTCTATCATATGTATATTTGTTTGTTTCCCTCGACTCTTATGCTTGCTAATTAACCTTGCTAGCCAAAGACCTGTACTGAGAGGGAATACTTCTCGTGCATCCAAACCTTAGCCCAAACCTATGCCATTTGTGTCCACCATACCTACCTACTACATGGTATTTTCTGCCATTCCTAGTAAATACTTCATGTGCTACCTTTAAACAATTCAAAACTTAGTATCTCTTATTTGTGTCAATGTTTCATAGCTCATGAGGAAGTATGTGGTGTTTTATCTTTCAATCTTGTTGGGCAACTTTCACCAATGGACTAGTGGCTTCATCCGCTTATCCAATAATTTTGCAAAAAGAGCTGGCAATGGGATTCCCAGTCCCAAATTAATTAAACTAAATAGACACTCCTCCATGGTATGTGATTGATGGACGGCACCCGAAGGATTCGGTTAGCCATGGCTTGTGTAAGCAAAGGTTGGGGGGAGTGTCATCATCATAATAAAACTAAAATAAAAAGGCACTCCTTCATGGTATGAGATTGTTGGCAGGCACCCGAGGATTCGGTTAGCCATGGTTTGTGAAAGAAAAGGTTGGAAGGAGTGCCACATAAAATGAAAATAATATGGGAGCCGCTCTTTGAAGGTTTGTCTGGCAAGGGGGTTAGAGTACCCGCTACCAGTCGTTGACAACAACAAACACCTCTCAAAATGTTACTTTTATTCTCTTTATATGATTGCAAAACTGAAAAAGCTCTAGCACATGATTTAATCCCTGCTTCCCTCTGCGAAGGGCCTGTCTTTTACTTTATGTTGAGTCAGTAAACCTATTTCCCTCCATCTCAAGCAAGCATTTGAGTAGTTGTGATCAAACCATTATATTGTGATTTGCTTCATCATGTCTTTTATTCTTCCTTGTTTAGTACAAGTTTTATCTGAATGAATATAGCTTTGCACGTTATCAATGATTATGAAGAGACCATTATGATTGAGTATGCAAATTGTGCCTTATAAACTTTAACATGAGAGCGCTGCTCAATGAGATAAGTATAATCTGTTAATTGTTCTCTGACCAAGAACGAAGTTTGCCATCACCAATTATGATTTCTTATGCACCTTTACTTGTGATTACCTTATACTTGTTTCAAGTTGAGTTATATGAGGAAGTTGTTTACTATAATGTCTTGTGCGAATGAATATGATGCTTCTTGTCCGTATTTTATTTATCGACTCTTCACTCCATAAACATGTGGTCCTGTCTATCGAGCTCAGTTTCGCTTGGGGACAAGCGAAGTCTAAGCTTGGGGGGAGTTGATACGTCCAATTTGCATCACTATTTTATATCATAATTTGCTGTTATTCATTGATATATTTCATATTGGGACACAATACTTATGTTATTTCATCTATTTTGCATGTTTCATCATTATTGGAGGATCAAGCACCGGAGCTGTGGATTCTACGGGAAAAAGCACCGTCAGAACGCAATATTTCGGAAGATCAACTGTGGAAGGAAATTATACCAAAAATCCTATTTTTCAAGATGACGAAGGAAGCCAGAAGGAGGAGCCAGGAGGACCCAGGGTGGGCCCACACCCTAGGGCGGCGCGGCCCATGGCCTGGCCGCGCCGCCATGTGGTGTGGGGGGCCCACAGCCCCTTTCGCCTCCTTTTCTTCGCGAAATCATTTGTCCCGAAAACCTAAGCCACAGAGGGTACCTCGCGAAGAGTTACAGCCGCCTCTGCGAGGCGGAGAACACCAGAGAGAAAAGAGCTCTCCGGCGGGCAGGAATCCGCCGGGGAAATTCCCTCCGAGAGGGGGAAATCGACGCCATCGTCACCGTCATCGAGCTGGACATCATCTCCATCACCATCATCATCATCTCCACCATCATCACCGCCGTCTCCACTGCTGGACACCGTCATCGCCGTAGCAATTTGGGTTTGATCTTGATTGTTTGATAGGGGAAACTCTCCCGGTATCGATCTCTACTTGTTGTTGATGCTATTGAGTGAAACCATTGAACCAAGTTTATGTTCAGATTGTTATTCATCATCATATCACCTCTGATCATGTTCCATATGATGTCTCGTGAGTAGTTCGTTTAGTTCTTGAGGACATGGGTGAAGTCTAAATGTTAGTAGTGAACTATGGTTGAGTAATATTCAATGGTATGATATTTAAGTTGTGGTGTTATTCTTCTAGTGGTGTCATGTGAACGTCGACTACATGACACTTCACCATTTATGGGCCTAGGGGAATGCATCTTGTATTCGTTTGCCAATTGCGGGGTTGCCGGAGTGACAGAAACCTAAACCCCCGTTGGTATATCGATGCAGGAGGGATCGCAGGATCTCAGAGTTTAAGGCTGTGGTTAGATTTATTCTTAATTACTTTCTTGTAGTTGCGGATGCTTGCAAGGGGTATAATCACAAGTATGTATTAGTCCTAGGAAGGGCGGTGCATTAGCATAGGTTCACCCACACAACACTTATCATAACAATGAAGATTATTTAGTCGTATGTAGCGAAAGCACTAGACTAAAATCCCGTGTGTCCTCGAGAACGTTTGGTCATTATAAGTAAACAAACCGGCTTGTCCTTTGTGCTAAAAAGGATTGGGCCACTCGCTGCAATTATTACTCTCGCACTTTACTTACTCATACTTTATTCAACTGTTACATCAAAACCCCCTGAATACTTGTCTGTGAGCATTTACAGTGAATCCTTCATCGAAACTGCTTGTCAACACCTTCTGCTCCTCGTTGGGATCGACATTCTTACTTATCGAAAATACTACGATACACCCCCTATACTTGTGGGTCATCAGAGGTCCTTATGAGTTTACAAAGGTCTCTGAAAGTTATAAATACGCTAAGCGGGGCTTTCCTACCAAAGGGATCTTTTAGGAAAATCCCAAAAATCATTCTAAAACATGATTATAACCACTTTATATGAATCAATTATGATGGAATATGGATGCATTTTAGATGCATCTGATGCCCACAAGTATAGGGGATTACTGAAATTTTCGATGGAAAGTATTACCCAGATTTATAGTTCGACTCAAGGGGAACACAAGTGTAAGAGCAAACTTTAAACCCCAAGTTTTGTATGTTTGATGACAACACTTGAGAAATCTCACCGTGTACCTTGAGTACATTGTTAGATTTTCAAGAGCACGGTGACCTCGCCGGACACGTCAAGATCGGAAGACTGAAGCGTAGTTGATAGGTTTTCTGGTTTTGTGTGTGTTTAGCGAGGTGACACGGTTGGAGAGAAAAAGGGAAGAAAACCAGTTTTAGCCAGGCCGGTACTACCGGTACCTGTAGCGGTAGTACCGCTACCCCTATAGGTACCGCCCCACGGTACCGCTCTGAGTTCTGCGCTGATTTCGTCCCACAGTACTGGTTACGGTACCTGTACGGTACCTTGAGCGGTAGTACCGCTCACGAGCGGTAGTACCGCCCATGGTACAGCCCAGGTACCTGATACGTCCAAAACGTATCTACTTTCCCGAACACTTTTGCTATTGTTTTGCCTCTAATTTGTGTATTTTGGATGCAACTAACGCGGACTAACGCTGTTTTCAGCAGAACTGTTCTGGTGTCTCGTTTTTTTACAGAAATCGAACTTTCAGGAAAATCCTCGGAATTCATGCGAAAGGTCTTATTTTTCCAGAAGACTCACGGAGCCAGAAGGACAAGCCTGGGGGAGGCCCAGGGCCCCCAGACAGTAGGCCGGCGCGGCCCAGGAGGGGGGCGCGCCGCCCTGTCGTCTGGCCCCCTCGGCTGGCCTCCGACGCCCTCCTCTGGACTATTTAAGGTGTTTCGATCTAAAAATCGCGACCACGAAGTCGAAGTCGCCAGAAACCCTCCAGAACGCCGCCACATCGCGAAACTCCGTCTCGGGAGCCAGAAGTCTCCGTTCTGGCACTCCGCCGGGACGGGGAATTGGAGGAGATCATCGCCATCATCACCACCGACGCCTCTTCATCAACCAGCCATGTTTCCCCCATCCATGTGTGAGTAATTCCCCCGCTGTAGGCCGAAGGGGATGGTAGGGATTGGATGAGATTGGTCGTGTAATAGCATAAGATTGTTAGGGCATAGTGCCTAGTGTCCGTAATTGGTACTTTGATGATATTGTTGCAACTTGTTATGCTTAATGCTTGTCACTAGGGCCCGAGTGCCATGATCTCAGATCTGAACATGTTATTGTTTCATCATGATATTCATTGTTTTATGATCTTACCTGCAAGTTGTATACACATGTCGCTGTCCGGAACCAATGGCCCCGAAGTGACAGAAATCGGGACAACCGGAGGGGATGGTAGTGATGTGAGGATCACATGTGTTCACGGAGTGTTAATGCTTTGCTCCGGTACTCTATTAAAAGGAGTACCTTAATATCCAGTAGATTCCCTTGAGGCCCGGCTGCCACCGGCTGGTAGGACAAAAGATGTTGTGCAAGTTTCTCATTGCGAGCACGTACGACTATATATGGAACACATGCCTATTGATTGCTTTGTACTTGGACACCGTTTTATTATTATCTGCAAATGCCCTGCTATGATTGTTACATGAGTTTCTCTCATCCATGCAACGCCCGTTATCCGTCCCCGTGCCTACAGTATTTTAATCCTGCTGTTTACTATAATTACTACTGCTGTCCGTGTTACTCTGCTGCTGTTATTTCACTACTGCTACTGCTATTAAACTGTTACTACTGATAAACTCTTGCGAGCAAGTCTGTTTCCAGGTGCAGCTGAATTGACAACTCCGCTGTTAAGGCTTTCAAGTATTCTTTGTCTCCCCTTGTGTCGAATCAATAAATTGGGTTTTACTACCCGCGAAGACTGTTGCGATCCCCTATACTTGTGGGTTATCAAGACTGTTTTCTGGCGCCGTTGCCGAGGAGCATAACTTTATTTGGAAGTTCACTTGGATTGATATTGTTCGCTGCAAATTCTCCATCATGGGTAAAACTCGCGATCCTAAAGTCGCCATATTACCATCCACTACAAGAAAAGGTACAACTCTGAGTACCTCTGCTACACTTGATTCACCATCTGTGATAAGTCAACTGGTTTCACCGCCGCAAGCTTCACTTGCTGGTACATCTGCTGAATCTGAAAACTCTCATAATATTGATAATGTTTCTGCTGTGCTTGATGATAGTGGTTCATTGGGATCCTTTCTAGATGCTACAATTGCTAGGTCTAGACAAATTGAAAATATTGAAACTCCTAATGCTGCTACACCTCTTAATTCACCTGAACTTGATTATTCTAGTGATGATCCTGATGAAGATTATGTGGAGCTTAATGATGATTTTATTAATAGATGCAATGCTACTGCTGATGCAAGAAAAATTAAAAAGTTTCTCGCACAATATACTGTTAGACATAAGCTATCTCCTGATCCTGAATTTGCCACATCTCCTATATGCATTAAGGATAAAGATTATGATTTTTCTCTTGATCTATCTCATATAGCTATTGTAGAGAAAACACCCTTTTGTGGTACTGAAAAAGAAAGTGTTGTAGAACACATGATTGAACTTTCTTCTATGAGCAGCTTGTTTTCTGATGATGTCAAGATGCGTACTTACTTTGTTGCTAAAAATTTTCCTTTTTCATTAAAGGATGATGCTAAAACTTGGTATAATAATTTGCCTCCTGGTTCTATTAAAAGTCCAACTGATTTGCGTGATGTTTTCTTTCGAAAATACTTTCCTGCTAGTGCTCAACATATTGCTTTACAGAAAATTTATAGATTTGACCAGGGAGATGAAGAGAAATTGCCTGAGGCGTGGGCAAGATTTTGTTCTCTTATCAGAGCTCGACCTGGACATGATTTAGAAAAGAATGATTTACTTGATATATTTTATAGTGGACTAACCATTGAATCAAGAGCATATTTGGATAGTTGTGCTGGTTGTGTTTTCAGGAAAAGAACTCTGCATTTAAGTTTGAAGAATTATTGGCTAGAATAAGCCGGAATCATGATGATTGGAATACACCTGAACCAACTCCAACGCCAATATTGAAGAAGAGGGGTTTAATTGAATTGAATGATGAAGATATGAGGGAAGCTAAGAAGTCTCTCAAGGAGAAAGGTATTAAATCCGAAGATGTGAAGAATCTACCTCCCATAGAAGATATATGTGAGATAATTCCCCCTTCATCCATGATTGAGGTAAACTCCCTTCAACGCTTTACTAGGGAAGATATTCCGTATTCAAAACCTCCTGCGCAATGCTTAGATGAGTTTGATAATTATATTGTTAAGCAAGAAAATTTTAATATGAGAGTAGAGAATCATCTAATGGAAAATTCTCAAGCTATTAGCAATTTGCATGATATTGTGGAGAGAACCTCCAATGATGTTAAGATGCTTGTTAAACATTTTCAAATGATTCAAACTCAAATTGATCAACTCACTAAAGTGCAAAATGACTTGTTAAAAAATAATTCTAAAGAGAAACATGCTTATGAAGTAACAACTAGAGGCGGTGTCTCTACCCAGGATCCTTTATATCCTGAAGGGCATCCCAAAAGAATTGAACAAGATTCTCAACGAATTGAACCTAGTGCTCCTTCTAAGAAGAAAAAGAAGAAGAAACATAAAAATGTTGTAGAATCCTCACGAACTCGTTAATGATCCTAATAGTATTTCTATTTCCGATGCTGAAACTGAAAGTGGTAATGAACATGATAATGATAATGATAATGATAAGAATGATGCTTCTGATAAAGAAGAGGTTGAAGATGAACCTGACAAGCATAATAAAAATAAAAAGTATACTAAAGAAGATTTTATTGCTAAGAAACATGGTAATGAAAGAGAACCTTGGGTGCAAAAGCAAATGCCTTTTCCTGCTAAGAAATTAAAATCAAAGGAAGAAGAACACTATAATAAATTTTGTGATTGGATGAAACCTTTATTCTTGCAAATCCCTTTGACTGATGCTATTAAATTGCCTCCTTATTCAAAGTATATGAAAGATATTGTTACTAACAAAAGGAAAATCCCCAATGAGGAGATTTCCACTATGCTTGCTAATTACTCTTTCAATGGCAAAGTTCCAAAGAAGTTGGGCGATCCAGGTATACCTAATATTCCTTGTTCTATTAAGAATAATTATGTTAAAACTGCTCTATGTGACTTGGAAGCCGGTGTTAGTGTTATGCCTTTTTCTCTTTATAAGAGACTTTATTTAGATAAGTTGATACCTACTGATATATCTTTGCAAATGGCTGATAAATCTACTGCTATTCCTGTTGGTATATGTGAGGATGTTCCTATTCAAGTTACTAATAACTGCTTGATATTAACTGATTTTGTTGTGTTGGAAATGCCTGAAGATGATAATATGTCTATTATTCTTGGGAGACCTTTTCTTAACACTGCAGGGGCCGTTATTGATTGCAATAAAGGAAAGGTTACTTTCAATGTTGATGATAAGGAGCATACCGTCTATTTCCCCAAGAGGATTGATAAAGTGTGTGGAGTCAATACTATTTCTAATGTGAGAACTATCAAAATCGGAACTATCGATTGTCCTATATATGAGCCTAAAGAAGGCTATCAAAATCTTATGATTGGATCCATATCGATACAATTCAAGGTAACATGATTGATTTGAGGTTTATTTCTTCATATGCTATGTAAAATTTATTTGGTGGCAAGACTTGATCAACCTTGTTAACAAATACCTTTTATATGCATAGAGGAGGTAAACAACATCTCTTTCTTCCTCCACTTGCTTTACTTGCTGTAGCACTTTTGATTCGCAAAGTTCCTTAGTTAATTAGAGATTTCAAAAAAATTCTTGTCCAGTAATAATAAACTTAATACCCAGAAATGTGCATTTTTCAAAGTTTTCAAAAATTCACAAAAATTATACCGTTGGTCCTATTTTTCGAAAATGCACCTGGGAGCACCTGGGGATGACCAGTGGGGCACCCTGTGGTGGCACTTTCATAGGCGGGCGCTGCCAAGAAGGGGGCGCGCCACCCTGGTGTGTGGGCCCCCTTTTACCCCACTTCAGCATCTCTTCCTCCCAGACTCTTCTCTCTCCCGAAAAAATTGACACCAACTTTCTCTCACTCGCGTTTTTGCTCAAGAGCTCAGGATTTTTCGATCTCTTTGCTCAGCCCAGATTTCTGTCTGAAATTTGGCACATTTGCTCTCCGGTATGTGACTCCTCCGATTATCCAAGTAGAATTTTGTTTGGTTGAGTATATCTTGAATATTTTGCTGCTGTAGGTAACATGTTTAGTGAGCTTGCATGCTTGTTCTAAGTTGTATAAACTAGTTTTGATGCATGATTAGTACTCTAGCAAGTTCCTATAGTAGTTCCCCTTGATTATATGTCACCAAATCAAATTTTATATTGCGTGTTGAAAAATTTCAGAAAATGGAGTGGAATAGATATCAACTAAACCAACAAGAATTGGAGGTGCAACAAGTCATGAGAGTGAACCGCGAAGAGGGAGTATACCCCTCTTACTACCCGTGCACAGATTTCATGAGAAGTGCAGGAATATTGGAAGATGTTCAGAATCTAATTTCTCGTGCAGGGTTGAATGATTTTGTTGATGGAGAACCATGCCAATATGCAAAATTGACTATGGCTGTTGTGCAGGATTTTAAGTTCAATTGGTCGCAATCTAACCCCATGGTTCAGTATAAGATTTATAATAAAACTGTCAACTTGCCATTCAATGATTTCTGTACAGCAATTAGAGTACCGCAATGGGGATCATGCGAGAAGATAAGGGGATCGCCGCGAGAGCTTTTAAGCCTCTTCGAGATGATTTGCCATGGAAGGAGTTTCTCAGAGGATGGTGGTAAAATCAGTAGCATTCAACTCCCAGCTATCCGCTACTTTGCTTATTTCATTACTAAATGCGTTCTTGCTAGGAAGAATGGTAGTAAATTATCTGTTCAGGATTTAGCTTTTCTAGCTGCTGCACTGCAAGGTAGTAAGACTTATAATTTGGGGGCATTGATAGCTTATAAACTTGCTACCAACCGTGAGAAGGGCGGAATTTGTGGAGGTCTCATCGCCTCTCGTTTACTAGCTTTGCATAGAGTAGAACCTCACCATCTTGATATTCAACTTTCCATAGAAAAACTTGACATAGTCTCCATGATTAAACATGAATTTGTTTCTGATTCATCTAACTTGAGTAACCTGTCTTACAAGATAACATTTTACAAGAAGACTTGGAGAACAACTAAGAAAACTGAAAAACTAGTAAGATTGCCTGCGCCTGTTCTATTTAACCTTGATTCCAGGGAGGATTGGTCAGTCACAGAAGGTGCACTGAATGCACACATAGAGGGAGGAGGCCATCATGCAAGAGACAACACGGAGGAGGCTGAGGAACACCTCGACTCGTCATCCGATGCAGCAAGTTCCTCGCATCAACATTTTGGGCATGTGGAGCCTCCACGCTTTTCTTCTGCACAGGGACCCTACTACGACTACGCCATGCATTATCCACCGGCGAGGAACAGCGACCCTCACTGGGGTTGAACTCCACTTAGGCCAAAAGCCTAAGCTTGGGGGGAGGTATACTGGCATCACTCATTCTTTGCATATTATGGTTGTTGGATACTTGTATATACTTGTTTAGTTTGTTTGAGTGGTTTTCTAATGAGAGGAAGATGTTATTTGGGGAAGTGCTGCCTGAAAACAGATTCTGGACTGTTACCGAAAAAATTCTTAAAAATAGCCAGAACGATATTTTGCGAATCCAATTTCTGTGCATGTTCCCCAGGTTGTTATCTAACTTTCATTAGTTGAACACTTTTCGATTTGAGCAGTGGAAGAATTTCTTAAAAATTGAGTAATGTACTGCTGTCAAGTTTGACGAATTTCTGCTGCTTTGTGTTTATGTGACTTTTCTAGTTTCCATTTTCTTGTTTTTGCTTTGTTTCCTTCCCAAAACACAAAAAGACCAAAAATATTTCTGTTGTTTCTTTTCATCATTTGTTTGCATTGGTTTCTTGCATTTGTTTCGCTTTATTTGCTATTGCTAGTTTGCTATAAGAAAACCCAAAAAGATTTTGCTTTGTTTGCTTGTTTCCTTTTGTTCTTGTTTCCAATTTGAAAACACCAAAAATATTTGCTGTTCTTCTTTGGTTTGTAAAGTTCATCATGAGTTCAATAGTCTTCGGTGGCTGGAGCGTGGTTTTCATTTCATATTATCCAAGCTACACAAGTGAAAGGCAATAATGACGATCTACGACAATTGGATTGTGGTGAGAGGCTGGTATGAACTCTATTTGTTTTCATTTTTGTACATATACTCATCCATGTGAGCATGCTTAGTTGGTTCATGTGAGGTATATGTCATTTAAGAAAGTCTAGTAGTTCATGATCTCTCATGTTTAGCTCCAATTTATTAATATGAGTAGCATGTCATGGATGTTTGCTTGCATTGTTTTATTCATAAGTAGGTATAGCATTATGGTATCCTCCTCTGAATAGTTCATTTATATCGACTTGGCACATGCTCACGCATGCATAAGACTGAACAAAAGTCAATTAAGCCTCGATGATTTACATTGCTTCAGAGTTCTTGTATCACTTTTATGCCTCTGTTAATTTATTTTGCCGCAAGCATGATTATGACAGTTACTGCTCTCTTGATTTGTCGCTCCCCAGTCTATTGCTAGCCTTCACTTGTACTGAGCGGGAACGCTGCTCGTGCTTCCAAACACCAGATAACCAAGTTGTTCCAAAGTGTCCACCATAAATACCTATGCATGGCATTTCAAACCATTCCAAGTAAATTCTCATGCGCTACCTTTAAAACCTTCAAAATGCTTCTCAATTTGTGTTAATGTTTCATAGCTCATGAGGAAGTATGTGGTGTTTAACTTTCAACCTTGTCATTTACTCTTGACGGACTTTCATTATGGACTAGTGGCACATCCGCTTATCCAATAATTTTGCAAAAAGAGCTGGCAATGGGATTCCCAGTCCCAAATTAATTAACCTAAATAGACACTCCTCCATGGTATGTGATTGTTGGACGGCACCCGAAGATTCAGTTAGCCATGGCTTGTGTAAGCAAAGGTTGGGGGGAGTGTCATCATAATAAAACTAAAATAAAAAGGCACTCCTTCAGGGTATGAGATTGTTGGCAGGCACCCGAGGATTCGGTTAGCCATGGTTTGTGAAAGAAAGGTTGGAAGGAGTGCCACATAAACATAAAAATAATTCATGGGAGCCGCTCTTGGGAGTCTGGTTGGCGAGGTAGTTGGTGTACCCATTACCATTCGTTGACAACAACAAACACCTCTCAAAATGATTTTACTCCTGTTTTAAAAAATGAAAGCTCTAGCGCATGTTAATCCCTGCTTCCCTCTACGAAGGGTCAATCTTTTACTTTTATGTTGTGTCTCCATACTTTCTTTGAGCACTATCTTGAGAGCACAACTGTCATTCTTAGTACAATATGCTTGTCTCAAAATATGATTGATTGTGGTATAACTTTGATGCTTTTATCTTTGACAATCACTACTTCTAGTCTTTCTATGAACTTCAGAGGTGCCTGAGCATTTATGTTTTGCTGATCAAATATGGGCAAGCGAGATACCACTCTATCATACTCTTTTATGAACATTGCAATCCTGCTTATAGACATGATTCATGATGCTTATTATTAATTGTTGGTACCTCTCCATGATTGACATAGCTGTTAGATGATCTTATTTGCATGTATTTTATTATGGACTGCCTAAGTATTAGCCATAGCATGAGAATATTTACATCATATGAACAAATGTGTTCGTGAAAGTCCTTTTATCGCTCAGTTGTTAACTGAATTGCTTGAGGACAAGCAATAAGCTAAGCTTGGGGGAGTTGATACGTCCAAAACGTATCTATTTTCCCGAACACTTTTGCTATTGTTTTGCCTCTAATTTGTGTATTTTGGATGCAACTAACGCGGACTAACGCTGTTTTCAGCAGAACTGTTCTGGTGTCTCGTTTTTGTGCAGAAATCCAACTTTCAGGAAAATCCTCGGAATTTATGCGAAAGGTCTTATTTTTCCAAAAGACTCACGGAGCCAGAAGGACAAGCCTGGGGGAGGCCCAGGGCCCCCAGACAGTAGGCCGGCGCGGCCCAGGAGGGGGGCGCACCGCCCTGTCGTCTGGCCCCCTCGGCTGGCCTCCGACGCCCTCCTCTGGACTATTTAAGGTGTTTCGATCTAAAAATCGAGACCACGAAGTCGAAGTCGCCAGAAACCCTCCAGAACGCCGCCACATCGCGAAACTCCGTCTCGGGAGCCAGAAGTCTCCGTTCTGGCACTCCGCCGGGACGGGGAATTGGAGGAGATCATCGCCATCATCACCACCGACGCCTCTTCATCAACCAGCCATGTTTCCCCCATCCATGTGTGAGTAATTCCCCTGCTGTAGGCCGAAGGGGATGGTAGGGATTGGATGAGATTGGTCATGTAATAGCATAAGATTGTTAGGGCATAGTGCCTAGTGTCCGTAATTGGTACTTTGATGATATTGTTGCAACTTGTTATGCTTAATGCTTGTCACTAGGGCCCGAGTGCCATGATCTCAGATCTGAACATGTTATTGTTTCATCATGATATTCATTGTTTTATGATCTTACCTGCATACACATGTCGCTGTCCGGAACCAATGGCCCCGAAGTGACAGAAATCGGGACAACCGGAGGGGATGGTAGTGATGTGAGGATCACATGTGTTCACGGAGTGTTAATGCTTTGCTCCGGTACTCTATTAAAAGGAGTACCTTAATATCCAGTAGATTCCCTTGAGGCCCGGCTGCCACCGGCTGGTAGGACAAAAGATGTTGTGCAAGTTTCTCATTGCGAGCACGTACGACTATATATGGAACACATGCCTATTGATTGCTTTGTACTTGGACACCGTTTTATTATTATCTGCAAATGCCCTGCTATGATTGTTACATGAGTTTCTCTCATCCATGCAACGCCCGTTATCCGTCCCCGTGCCTACAGTATTTTAATCCTACTGTTTACTATAATTACTACTGTTGTCCGTGTTACTCTGCTGCTGTTATTTCACTACTGCTACTGCTATAAAACTGTTACTACTGATAAACTCTTGCGAGCAAGTCTGTTTCCAGGTGCAGCTGAATTGACAACTCCGCTGTTAAGGCTTTCAAGTATTCTTTGTCTCCCCTTGTGTCGAATCAATAAATTGGGTTTTACTACCCGCGAAGACTGCTGCGATCCCCTATACTTGTGGGTTATCAGTACCGTAAACGAGTTACGGTTGTACCGCCCTGGTACCGCTTCGGTACCGCTTCGAGTCCAGTAAGGTTTGGACCCTGTTGCGGTACCTCGAGCGGTACCTCGAGCGGTAGTACCGCTCTGCGTCCATTGACCAGATCTGGGGGAATTCGAACTCAGAGCGGTAGTACCGCTTCCTAGAAGCGGTAGTACCGCTTAGGCAAAAGCTGGACATAACGGTTGGATTTGGAGGAGCCTATTTAAGGGCCCCTTCTTCCCCATCTCTTCCCTCTCTCTCTCCTCCATTGTTGCTGAGCTTAATCCTTGAGGATCTCCTTCCCCATCCAACCAATCTTGCGCAAACTTTGAGGATTGGTGGAGGAGACCCCGATCTATAGTTCTACCAAGAGAGATTTCACCAATACTAGCTATTCCTTAGTGGATCTTGGTGGTAGGGTTCCTTTAGTGGAGCATTGGAAGGGTTCCTTTGGTGGAGCATTGGAAGGGTTCCTTTGGTGGAGCATTGGAAGGGTTCCTATGGTGGAGCATTGGAGATGGGTTCCTATGGTGGAGCATTGGAGATGTGCAGCTATGGAGTCTAGCTTGGTGATGTACTAGCTCCATAGGGTGTTGGGAGCATCCTTGTGTGTGGAGCTCGCCCCTTGTGAAGGAATCACCGCCTCGACCGGTGCCTTAGTGGAAGAGGGCGAGCACCTTCGTGGAGCTCTCTCGAGGAAGAAGGTGAGGCCTTCCTTCGTGGTGTGGCCATCTAGTCTCTTGTGTGAGACTAGCACCTCCTCAACGCAGACGTACTTCCTATTGTGGAAGGAACTGCGGGAAACAAACCTCGACTCGCCTCACGCCCCCGGTTGTCTCGCTCCTTACTCTCGTTATCTTGTTGATTCCTTTACTTGTTGCACTTGTTCGATAATCATTGTAGGATCACCCCTATTGCTAAAGTTCTCACCTTTACCTTCCGTTGCATTAAAATTGAAAAAGACTAAAACTTGCCGTAGCGCCATTCACCCCCCCTCTTGTTCGTTACGATCCATTCAAGTGGTATCAGAGCAAGGTTTTCTTGCTCGGGCTTTACCGCCTAAGAAATGGCCGAACAAGAGGCGGATAAGAATGGGTCACCTTCCCTTGTGCCACCCGCTCCATCATCGCCCATCGATTCCACGACGGCTACGTTGGATGACCTCAAGAAATTGGAGTCATCCATCGTTGCCCAAATGAAGGCGATGATGATGGAGTTGGTTGTACAAAAACCAAACCCTCCACCAAAAGCAAGTGCCGAGGATCCCCCACCAAAAGCTAACCCCCTTCCTCTTGTTGATTTTGTCGCGCAAGCAACAAAAGATCCACAAAAGGAAGGGCTTGGGGGAACCGGCACTTCAACAAAAGGGAAGGATGATGACACACCGGTTGCGGAACGTCTAGGGGGTTATCATGCGGTGCCACCACCAAATGATTACACCATAAACGTTCCAATACCTATGCCGCATATCTTGTCGCATGGTTCACCACCGTTACTTGAGTCAAACAACTTTGAGAATTGGCAATTCTTAATGCGTTCTCATGTTCGCAGCACTTCTACCGAGCTTTGGCATATCATTGAGGAGGGCTATTCACCACGAGATCCAAAGAGCTTGACAAGAAGAGATGTTGTGGATGACCAACTCAATGCCACCGCCATCAACATGATTCACATGGCCATCACGCCCAAGGACCGTGCTCATATCCGCTCACTCAATACCGCCAAGGAAGCATGGGATAAACTTGAGAAGCTCTTCCTCAGAAATTCAAGCATCCAAAGCTCTCGTTTTGATGAAGTGAACAACATGGCCGACAACTTCGTCATGATTGAAGGGAGTCCCCCGAAGAAATGTATCGGCGCCTCATCGCTCTTGCCGTACAAATGCAAGATCTTGGAGCAACGTTTGTGGATGACCATTGGATCAAGCGCAAGTTCTACAACGCTCTCCTCCCTTATGAGGAAGTGAAGTTGACGGCCATCCGCTAAAACGCCTCCTTCCGTGCTATGACATCCAATGAAGTCCTTAGCGAAGTTATCGCTTTGGACATTTCCAAGAAGAATGCGGAGGATCTTGTTGCTCGCACCCACAACTCCCGCAAGCCCAACCTTGCATTGAAGATGAAGGTGCATGAAGCTAGTGAAAGCGATGAGGATCCCGTTGAGTGGGGACCGGATGATCTCAAGATCAACTATCATGAGCACATGGCTCTCGCCGCCAAGAAATTTTGGGATGGAAACATGTCCTGAAACACAAGACCAAGAAGATCACGTGATTCTCCAAGAAGTTTCTCCAAGAGTCCAAGGGAGGGGCAAAGGGGAAGAACTTGCTACAATTGCGGCAACAAGAATCATTTCGTCGCGGATTGTATGTTTGAGAGAAGAGAAGATCATGGTGGAAGGCTTATCCGCAAGGATAAGTTCAAATCATTCTCCAAAGGATCCTCCAAGTTCTCCCCAAAGTCCGATGACGACAAGATCTCCTCCAACAAGAAGCCTAGAGCCTTCATCATTAGAGAAGAGTACTCCTCCGATGAGGATGAAGAACGTGAGGACAAGTGATACGTCTCCAACGTATCGATAATTTCTTATGTTCCATGCTACTTTATTGATGATACCTACATGTTTTATACATACTTTATGTCATATTTATGCATTTTCCCGCACTAACCTATTAACAAGATGCCGAAGAGCCAGTTGATGTTTTCTGCTGTTTTTGGTTTCAGAAATCCTAGTAAGGAAATATTCTCGGAATTGGACGAAATCAACGCCCAGGATCTTATTTTTCCACGAAGCTTCCAGAACACAGGGGGAGATACGAAGTGGGGCGACAAGGCGACGCCACACTAGGGCGGCGCGGCCCAGGCCCTGGCCGCGCCGGCCTACTGTGTGGGCCCCTCGCGTCGCCCCTAAACCTACCTCTTCGCCTATAAGAAGCCTTCGTCGATAATAGTTCCAGTACCGAGAGCCACGATACGGAAAACCTTCCAGAGACGCCGCCGCCAATCCCATCTCGGGGGATTCAGGAGATCGCCTCCGGCACCCTGCCGAAGAGGGGAATCATCTCCCGGAGGACTCTACACCGCCATGGTCGCCTCCGGAGTGATGTGTGAGTAGTTCACCCCTGGACTATGGGTCCATAGCAGTAGCTAGATGGTCGTCTTCTCCTAATTGTGCTATCATTGTTGGATCTTGTGAGCTGGCTAACATGATCAAGATCATCTATCTGTAATGCTACATGTTGCACTTGTTGGGATCCGATGAATAATGAATGCTATGTTATGTTGATTATCAATCTATCATCTATGTGTTGTTTATGATCTTGCATGCTCTCCGTTGCTAGTAGAGGCTCTGGCCAAGTTTTTGCTTGTAACTCCAAGAGGGAGTATTTATGCTCGATAGTGGGTTCATGCCTCCATTAAATCTGGGACAGTGACAGAAAGTTCTAAGGTTGTGGATGTGCTGTTGCCACTAGGGATAAAACATCAATGCTATGTCTAAGGATATATTTATTGATTACATTACGCACCATACTTAATGCAATTGTCTGTTGTTTGCAACTTAATACTGGAGGGGGTTCGGATGATAACCTGAAGGTGGACTTTTTAGGCATAGATGCATGCTGGATAGCGGTCTATGTACTTTGTCATAATGCCCAATTAAATCTCACACTACTCATCATAACATGTATGTGCATGGTCATGCCCTCTTTATTTGTCAATTGCCCAATTGTAATTTGTTCACCCAACATGCTTATTCTTATGGGAGAGACACCACTAGTGAACTGTGGACCCCGGTCTATTCTTTTACATCGAATACAATCTACTGCAATACTCGTTCTACTGTTCTCTGCAAACATCATCATCCACACTATACATCTAATCCTTTGTTACAGCAAGCCGGTGAGATTGACAACCTCACTGTTACGTTGGGACAAAGTACTTTGGTTGTGTTGTGCAGTTTCCACGTTGGCGCCGGAATCCCTGGTGTTGCGCCGCACTATACTCCGCCGCCATAAACCTTCAACGTGCTTCTTGGCTCCTACTGGTTCGATAAACCTTGGTTTCTTACTGAGGGAAAACTTGCCGCTGTACGCATCACACCTTCCTCTTGGGGTTCCCAACGGGCACGTAAGCTGCGTGCTAGCATCAAGATTTTTTCTGGCGCCGTTGCCGGGGAGATCAAAACACGCTGCAAGGGGAGTCTCCACCTCCAATCTCTTTACTTTGTTTTTGTCTTGATTTATTTTATTTACTATTTTGTTTGCTGCATTATATCAAACACAAAAAAATTAGTTGCTAGCTTTACTTTATTTACTGTCTTGTTTGCAATCTCCATATTAAAAACACAAAAAAATTAGTTACTTGCATTTACCTTATTTTTGTTACCATGACTAGTCCTGTAGTTGTTACTCTATCACCCGAGGAATCGATCTTCACTTTTAAACAAAGGGGTGAAGAGGGTTTTAAAGAAGCTTGGTCTAGAATTTTTTATTCTTATAATAAAACTGAACCTAAAATGACACAAAGTTTGCTTCTTAGTAATTTTTATTTTGGGCTTATTCTTCGCTATAGATATGCCTTAGATGCTGTAGTGGGTGGAGATTTCCTTCACTGTGATGGGGATCAAGCTTTTAATGCCATAAAAAATTGGTTGCATCATCTAGCTCCACTAATAATTATGATCCATCCCTTGTTAGTGTCTATAATAGATTGAATACTCTTGAGACACATGTATCTTGCTTGAAAGAAGGGTATGGTCGGATTCGTGAGCATTTTGATTATGTTCCTATAAACTCTGAACCATCAATATGGGATCCCACTATTAAAGTTACTATTGATGGTAAAATTTTCGATGCTCGATGTGATATTATGACTTAATTTTGCCTTATGCCTGAAAGTATTTATAAATCTTTGACACTCTGGGGACTTACCGAAGGAGGAGAAGGAATAACTCTCACTGATAACTCTGTTATAATTCCAAAGGGAATAGCTGAAGGAGTATTCACAAACCTTCTTGGAAAAACGGTATCCACTGATTATCTCGTTATTGAATGTGTAGGTACAGGACAAATCACACTTGGAAGATCCCTGCTAAAGCTCTTCGGAGTAACCATAGATGTGGAAAAAGGCACTCTAAGTTCCTCCATACCTGGATGCCATCATATATTCCCTAAACCAAAGAGTAAGAAGGGTAAGTGTAGAGCCTCTGGTAAGAATGCCAATGCTTCGTCTCTTGATAATACTTGATACACACTTTCTGCGCCTAGCTGAAAGGCGTTAAAGAAAAGCGCTTATGGGAGACAACCCATGATTTTACTACAGCACTTTTGTTTTATATTTGAGTCTTGGAAGTTGTTACTACTGTAGCAACCTCTCCTTATCTTAATTTTGTTGCATTGTTGTGCCAAGTAAAGTCTTTGATAGTAAGGTTCATACTAGATTTGGATTACTGCGCAGAAACAGATTTCTTGCTGTCACGAATCTGGGTTGAATTCTCTGTAGGTATCTCAGAAAATTCTGCCAATTTACGTGAGTGATCCTCAGATATGTACGCAACTTTCATCCAATTTGAGCATTTTCATTTGAGCAAGTCTGGTGCCTCTTAGAAATTCGTCTTTACGGACTGTTCTGTTTTGACAGATTCTGCCATTTATTTCACATTGCCTGTTTTGCTATGCTTGATGGATTTCTTTGTTCCATTAACTTTTAGTAGCTTTGTGCAATGTCCAGAAGAGTTAAGAATGATTATGTCACCTCTGAACATGTGAATTTTGATTATGCACTAACCCTCTAATGAGGTTTTTTGAGTTTGGTGTGGAGGAAGTTTTCAAGGATCAAGAGAGGAGGATGATACAATATGATCAAGGAGAGTGAAAGCTCTAAGCTTGGGGATGCCCCGGTGGTTCATCCCTGCATATTTCAATAAGACTCAAGCATCTAAGCTTGGGGATGCCCAAGACATCCCCTTCTTCATCGACAACATTATCAGGTTCCTCTAGTGAAACTGTATTTTTATTCCGTCACATCTTATGTGCTTTGCTTGGAGCGTCTGTATGTTTTTATTTTGTTTTGTTTGAATAAAGTTGGATCCTAGCATTCATTGTGTGGGAGAGAGACACGCTCCGCTGTTGCATATGGACAAATATGTCCTTAGGCTTTACTCATAATATTCATGGCGAAGGTTAAACTGCTTCGTTAATTGTTATATGGTTGGAAACGGGAAATGCTACATGTGGTAATTGGTAGAATGTCTTGAATAATTTGATACTTCGCAATGGTTATGCTCATAAGGATCATGTTTAAGCTCTTGCATCATATACTTTGCACCTATTAGTGAAGAAATACATAGAGCTTGTTGAAATTTGGTTTGCATGATTGGTCTCTCTAAAGTCTAGATATTTTCTAGTAAGGGTTTGAGCAACAAGGATGACAGTGTAGAGTCTTATAATGCTTGCAATATGTTTTTATGTGAGTTTTGCTGTACCGGTTCATACTTGTGTTTGCTTAAAATAACCTTGCTAGCCTAAGCCTTGTATTGAGAGGTATTACTTCTCGTGCATCCAAATCCTTGAGCCAATAACCATGCCATTTGTGTCCACCATACCTACCTACTACATGGTATTTCTCCGCCATTCCAAAGTAAATTGCTTGAGTGCTACCTTTAAATTTCTATCCTTTATCTTTGCAATATATAGCTCATGGGACAAATAGCCTAAAAACTATTGTGGTATTGAATATGTACTTATTTATCTTATTTCTTATTAAGTTGCTTGTTGTGCGATAACCATGTTCCTGGGGACGCCATCAACTACCTTTGTTGAATATCATGTGAGTTGCTATGCATGTTCGTCTTGTCTGAAGTAAGGGCGATTTACCATGAGTTGAATGGTTTGAGCATGCATATTGTTAGAGAAGAACATTGGGCCGCTAACTAAAGCCATGATCCATGGTGGAAGTTTCAGTTTTGGACAACAATCCTCAATCTCTTATGAGAATATTATTTGTTGTTGAATGCTTAAGCATTAAAGAGGAGTCCATTATCTGTTGTCTATGTTGTCCCGGTATGGATGTCTAAGTTGAGAATAATCAAAAGCGAGAAATTCAATGCGAGCTTTCTCCTTAGACCTTTGTACAGGCGGCATAGAGGTACCCCTTTGTGATACTTGGTTAAAACATATGTATTGCGGTGATAATCCAGGTAATCCGAGCTAATTAGGACAAGGTGCGGGCACTATTAGTATACTATGCATGAGGCTTGCAACTTGTAGGATATAATTTACATAACACATATGCTTTATTACTACCGTTGACAAAATTGTTTCTTGTTTTCAAAATAAAAGCTCTAGCACAAATATAGCAATCGATGCTTCCCTCTTTGAAGGGCCATTCTTTTACTTTTATGTCGAGTCAGTTTACCTATTTCCTCCCATCTCAAGAAGCAAACACTTGTGTTAACTGTGCATTGATTCTTACATACTTGCATATTTGCATTCATCATATTACTTTGCATTGACAACTATCCATGAGATATATATGTTACAAGTTGAAAGCAATCGCTGAAACTTAATCTTCCTTTGTGTTGCTTCAACACTTTTACTATGAATTTATTGCTTTATGAGTTAACTCTTATGCAAGACTTATTGATGCTTGTCTTGAAAGTACTATTCATGAAAAGTCTTTGCTATATGATTCAATTGTTTACTCATTGTCTTTACCATTGCTTTGGATTGCTGCATTCATTACATGTGCTTACAAATAGTATTGATCAAGATTATGATGGCATGTCACTTCAGAAATTATCTTTGTTACCGTTTACCTACTCGGGACGAGTAGGAACTAAGCTTGGGGATGCTGATACGTCTCCAACGTATCGATAATTTCTTATGTTCCATGCTACTTTATTGATGATACCTACATGTTTTATACATACTTTATGTCATATTTATGCATTTTCCGGCACTAACTTATTAACAAGATGCCTAAGAGCCAGTTGCTGTTTTCTGCTGTTTTTGGTTTCAAAAATCCTAGTAAGGAAATATTCTCGGAATTGGACGAAATCAACGCCCAGGATCTTATTTTCCACGAAGCTTCCAGAACACCGGGGGAGATACGAAGTGGGGCGACGAGGCGACGCCACACTAGGGCGGCGCGGCCTAGGCCCTGGCCGCGCCGGCCTACTGTGTGGGCCCCTCGCGTCGCCCCTAAACCTACCTCTTCACCTATAAGAAGCCTTCGTCGATAATAGTTCCAGTACCGAGAGCCACGATACGGAAAACCTTCCAGAGATGCCGCCGCCGCCAATCCCATCTCGGGGGATTCAGGAGATCGCCTCCGGCACCTCGCCGGGAGAGGGGAATCATCTCCCGGAGGACTCTACACCGCCATGGTCGCCTCCGGAGTGATGTGTGAGTAGTTCACCCCTGGACTATGGGTCCATAGCAGTAGCTAGATGGTCGTCTTCTCCTAATTGTGCTATCATTGTTGGATCTTGTGAGCTGCCTAACATGATCAAGATCATCTATCTGTAATGCTACATGTTGCGTTTGTTGGGATCCGATGAATAATGAATGCTATGTTATGTTGATTATCAATCTATCATCTATGTGTTGTTTATGATCTTGCATGCTCTCCGTTGCTAGTAGAGGCTCTGGCCAAGTTTTTGCTTGTAACTCCAAGAGGGAGTATTTATGCTCGATAGTAGGTTCATGCCTCCATTAAATCTGGGACAGTGATAGAAAGTTCTAAGGTTGTGGATGTGCTGTTGCCACTAGGGATAAAACATCAATGCTATGTCTAAAGATATATTTATTGATTACATTACGCACCATACTTAATGCAATTGTCTGTTGTTTGCAACTTAATACTGGAGGGGGTTCGGATGATAACCTGAAGGTGGACTTTTTAGGCATAGATGCATGCTGGATAGCGGTCTATGTACTTTGTCGTAATGCCCAATTAAATCTCACACTACTCATCATAACATGTATGTGCATGGTCATGCCCTCTTTATTTGTCAATTGCCCAACTGTAATTTGTTCACCCAACATGCTTATTCTTATGGGAGAGACACCACTAGTGAACTGTGGACCCCGGTCCATTCTTTTACATCGAATACAATCTACTGCAATACTCGTTCTACTGTTCTCTGCAAACATCATCATCCACACTATACATCTAATCCTTTGTTACAACAAGCCGGTGAGATTGACAACCTCACTGTTACGTTGGGACAAAGTACTTTGGTTGTGTTTTGCAGGTTCCATGTTGGCGCCGGAATCCCTGGTGTTGCGCCGCACTATACTCCGCCGCCATCAACCTTCAACGTGCTTCTTGGCTCCTACTGGTTCGATAAACCTTGTTTTCTTACTGAGGGAAAACTTGCCGCTGTACGCATCACACCTTCCTCTTGGGGTTCCCAACGGGCACGTAAGCTGCGTGCTAGCATCAACAAGCGCTCCAACAAGGAAGGAGAGGGAGTGGCCGCCATCGCCATTTACACTCCCTCTATCTCCCTCTTCGACTCTCCTAATGAGAACCTCGTCACCAACAAAGCTCGTTGCCTTATGGAAAAGGTATCTACGGAGGTAAAATCCCCTTCCAAACCATCATCTTCGACTAATGCTATATATATTGATGATGCCACTAGTCTCACCGTCAAACGTGAGATTATGGGTTTGGATTCTTTGGATTCTTTTCTCACTAACATGAAAGGGATACCAAGACTCATTTTGGGGCTCTCTTAGCCCAACTTGGTGCGGCACAAGATCTTATTGAGGAGAGGGAGAGGTTGGAAAGGGAAGCGGCGAATGAGATTGCCAATCTCAAAGAGGAGCTTGATGATGAACGAAATCTTCGCATGTCTCTTGAAGCTAGTGTCATCGTCCTTGAAGACAAGAACGAAGCTATTGTTTCTCGACTCACCAAGGATCGAGACCATGCTCTTGAGTTGATTGGTGACCTCAAAAAGAAGATGCTCTCTCTTGAGGAAGCCAACAAAGGGAAAGATGATGAAGACCCCAATCCTTGTCATGATGAGCTTGTGGATCAAGTTACTTCCTTGAGGATGCACAATGCTCTTCTCTTGGAAGTCAATGCTCTTCAAGAAGAAGCCTTGGATGAATATTACCGCTTGTTCAAAGAGAAGACCTCATGTTGCAACCATGAAGAAGAAATTGCCGCTCTTGAGATCACCAAGGCCAAGCTATTGAGTTTGAGTAGCAAGCAAGAAGAGTCTTTGGTAGAATGTCTCCGCATGAGCAAGGAGAAGGACACGTGTTGTGATCATGAGGAGGAAATAGCCGCCTTGAAGAGAAGGGAAGCCAAGCTCATGGAAGTCAATTCCATGCAAGAGGAAACATTGAAGGAGTACTTTCCTTTGAGCAAGGACCGTGCATGTTGCACTCATGAAAGCGACATTGCCAAGATGGAGAATGACAAGAGCATGCTCATGAAGATGAACGCTCTCCAAGAAGAAGCTTTGATGGAACACTTCCGGGTGAACAAGGCAAAGGAAGTTCAAGTGTTTGATATATGCCATCCTCACCCGGAGCATGAAGATGAAGTCAATCGCTTGAAGGCCAAAGTTGATAGACTCCAAGTTCAAGCCAAGTACTTGGAAGGAATCATTGAAGCTAAAGATGGAGCCAAAGAGGGCTCGTGCAATGAAGGAGGAGTGGCTACCAAGCCAAAGAGGAAGAGGAAGAAGAGGACCAAGAAGAAGAAGAACAAGGAGAACATGGAGACCAACCTTGAAGAGAGCAATGCTAGCTCAAGAAGGGATGGAGTACCCAACTCCGCCTCGACGGGTTTCGCCGTCTCTAACAACCCTTCTCATGTTCTTTTTGTTGATTACTATGGACATATTCGTGCTCGCTTTATTGGTCCTCAAAAGGACAATGTTGATTGGACTATTTGGGTTCCCAAACCCCTTGTTACTAACATGCTAGGACCCATTGAAAAATGGGTACCTAATTCCAAGACTTGATTCCTTGTAGGACTATGCTTCCGGTGGCGCTAAATGGGTGGTTGATAGTGGAGCCACAAGTCATATGACCGGAAGCAAGGATATTGTTGTCGACCTCGAGCCTTCTCTCTCTACCGTATCATATGGCGACAACACGTGCTCTAAGGTATTGGGTCTTGGCAAGGTGGTGGTAACACCCGACATCTCACTTGTGAATGTCCTCCTTGTCGAGACCCTTGGTTACAACTTACTTTATGTTCATCAAATTTCTCGTATGGGTCTATGCACTTTCTTTGATGAACATATGGTGGTCCTCTTGTGGAGCAAGACACTCAATGTAGCTTTTGTTGGATATGTAGAGAACGGGTTGTATGTTGTCGATTTCTCCGGAAAGACAACATCCTCTGCTCTTTGCCTATTCGCCAAAGGTGACAAGGTTGGTTATGGCATCGCCGACTAGCCCATGTCAACATGAGGACTTTGCAAAGTCTCCACAAGGGTGGCCACATTCTCGGACTAAAAGAAGATGTCTCTTTTTGTAAGGATCGTGTTTGTAGGGCTTGCATACAAGGAAAAATGCATGGAGCTCCCCACAAGGCCAAGACTATCATCTCTACCACAAGATGCTTGGAGCTCCTACATGTTGATCTCTTTGGTCCCCCATCTCATGAAAGTCTTGGAGTAAAGAAGTATTGCCTCGTCATCGTTGATGACTATTCACGCTATTGTTGGGTATTCTTCTTCAAGTACAAGAGTGAGACTCAACGGACCATGATGGAGTTCGCCAACCAAGTTCAACGCAAGTACGACAACAAGATCCTCGCAATTAGGAGCGACAATGGAACGGAGTTCAAGAACTACACCTTGGATGACTTCCTAGGCGAAGAAGGAATCCAACACCAATACTCCACGCCATATACTCCCCAACAAAATGGGGTCGCCGAAAGGAAGAATCGAACCTTGATTGAAGCCGCTCGAACCATGATGATGGAATACAAGTCCAACTACAATTTTTGGGCGGAATCTATCTCTACCACATGCCATGCTACTAACCGCCTCTACTTTCGCAAAGGTCTTGTGAAGACACCATATGAGATCCTCACCGGCAACAAGCCAAATGTGTCATACTTCAAGGTCTTCAGATGCAAATGCTACATACTTGTCAAAGACACGCGCCTATCCAAGTTTGATTCAAGAGCTCAAGAAGGAATTTTCGTTGGCTATGCTACGGATTCTCACGCCTATAGAGTCTTCAACAAGTCAAGTGGGCGTGTTGTAGAATCTTGTGATGTGACATTCGATGAAGATGATAGATCTTTGGAGGAGCGAAGTGCTTCTTGTGAGAAAGGAGATGCAATTCCCCCGGATACCATAGGAAGGATGGGTGTTGGCATTCACCGACCTCAAGAGCTACCTTCTATGAGTACCGGGGAAGGACCAAGTTCCACCCAAGTGGAGCCATCTACACCACAAGGCCAAGCTTCTTCCGTTGATCTTACAAATGCAAGTCAACCTCTACAACAACCTCAAGTGTCAACTCTCTCTTGACGAGGCCGGCAAGGCGGTGGATACCAAGCTCTACCGTTCGATGATAGGTTCGCTTCTTTACCTTTGTGCCTCTCGCCCGGATATAATGTTAAGCGTTGGTATGTGTGCACGGTTTCAAGCAAGTCCGAAGGAAAGCCACCTTGTGGCGGTCAAAAGGATCTTTCGATATTTAGTTGATACCCCACACTTCGGATTATGGTACCCAAGGGACACGGACTTTGCTTTGATTGGTTTCACCGACTCCGATTGGGCGGGCGACAAGGTTGATAGGAAGTCTACCTCCGGAGCGTGTCACTTTCTTGGAAGATCTTTGGTGTGTTGGTCCTCGAAGAAGCAAAATTGTGTCTCCGTCTCCACCGCGGAAGCCGAGTATATTGCCGCGGCAAGTAGTTGTGCTCAAATCTTGTGGATGAGGCAAACCTTGCGGGATTATGGACTCGAGTATAGCAAGGTGCCTCTTTTGTGTGACAATGAGAGCGCAATCAAGATCGCCTACAATCCGGTTCTTCATGGCAAGACGAAGCACATTGAGATACGGAACCACTTCATCCGGGATCACATTGCTCGCGGAGATATTGTACTGTCCTATATTAGCACCAAGGAGAAATTGGCGGACATCTTCACAAAGCCCTTGGATGAGAAGCGTTTCATTGAGTTGAGGCGTGAGCTAAATATCATTGATCCATCGAACTTTGCTTGACCGTCGTGCGCACATACCACTCCTAACCTTTATATCTAGATGAAAGGCACGCATGAACATAGGGGGAGTGCGGTTTAAATCCATTGAGCTATCCCTCCCCCCATAATGCATAAAGAAATCAAAAACATTTGCTATTTGTCAATTAAGTGACTTATGAGCTTCATGTTGAGTTGTAGTCCGTGAGTCCTAGATACATCTACGCGACCTCACACTACTATACTCTTACGCGGTGGCTTCGGCCACCAACACCCCTTCTTTGAGGGGTTTTTCGGTTCTTTGTGTTTCGTTGTGACCTTCTTTTGTCTTTCTTCTTTGCTTTCTTTCTCTTGTTTTTGGAGAACCTCCTTCAATCTTGTTTTCTCGTGATTTTTGCAAGCTTGGTTGTATGTTCTTTTTCTCCATCCTTCTAGCTTCTTTCCCCTCCTTTTTGGTGTTCCGATGCCAAAGGGGGAGAAGTTCCTAGGTGGATGGGGAGGATGGGGACCTTTGTTGTTTGTAGCCGTTTGGTTCTAGTTGCTTATCTTTTCTTATGGCTACATCAACAACCCTATGGAGTCATCTTATGGTGAGTTTCGGTATTCTCAAGGCTATGGTATGATAACTTCACCCAAATTTCCGTGCATGATTTTATGTTGCCTCCATATTGTGCATATGCTTCTTGAACATGTCATTTATCTATGTTGCATATGTGCTTGGTTTGTAAAAACTAGGGGGAGTGATGTCTCTATAACATGTGTATTTGTATTCAAATACATATTCATGATATGCACATGTGTAGGGGGAGCTCCGTCGAGTTTTTGCAAATCTAAGTATCTCATCATAATATCATATGTTATTGTCAACTCTTGTGTTGCCATCAAACACCAAAAAGGGGGAGATTGTAAGAGCAAACTTTAAACCCCAAGTTTTGTGTGTTTGATGACAACACTTGAGAAATCTCACCGTGTACCTTGAGTATCATTGTTAGATTTGCAAGAGCACGGTGACCTCGCCGGACACGTCAAGATCGGAAGACTGAAGCGTAGTTGATAGGTTTTCTGGTTTTGTGTGTGTTTAGCAAGGTGACACGGTTGGAGAGAAAAAGGGAAGAAAACCAGTTTTAGCCAGGCCGGTACTACCGGTACCTGTAGCGGTAGTACCGCTACCCCTATAGGTACCGCCCCACGGTACCGCTCTGAGTTCTGCGCTGATTTCATCCCACAGTACTGGTTACGGTACTTGTACGGTACCTTGAGTGGTAGTACCGCTCACGAGCGGTAGTACCGCCCATGGTACCGCCCGGGTACCGTAAACGAGTTACGGTTGTACCGCCCAGGTACCGCTTCGAGTCCAGTAAGGTTTGGACCCTGTTGCGGTACCTCGAGCGGTAGTACCGCTCTGCGTCCATTGACCAGATCTGGGGGAATTCGAACTCAGAGCGGTAGTACCGCTTCCTAGAAGCGGTAGTACCGCTTAGGCAAAAGCTGGACATAACGGTTGGATTTGGAGGAGCCTATTTAAGGGCCCCTTCTTCCCCAACACGATTTTATCTCTTCCCTCTCTCTCTCCTCCATTGTTACTGAGCTTAATCCTTGAGGATCTCATTCCCCATCCAACCAATCTTGCCCAAACTTTGAGGATTGGTGGAGGAGACCCCGATCTATAGTTCTACCAAGAGAGATTTCACCAATACTAGCTATTCCTCAGTGGATCTTGGTGGTAGGGTTCCTTTAGTGGAGCATTGGAAGGGTTCCTTTGGTGGAGCATTGGAAGGGTTCCTTTGGTGGAGCATTGGAAGGGTTCCTATGGTGGAGCATTGGAGATGGGTTCCTATGGTGGAGCATTGGAGATGTGCAGCTATGGAGTCTAGCTTGGTGATGTACTAGCTCCATAGGGTGTTGGGAGCATCCTTGTGTGTGGAGCTCGCCCCAACCTTGTGAAGGAATCACCGCCTCGACCGGTGCCTTAGTGGAAGAGGGAGAACACCTTCGTGGAGCTCTCTCGAGGAAGAAGGTGAGGCCTTCCTTCGTGGTGTGGCCGTCTAGTCTCTTGTGTGAGACTAGCACCTCCTCAACGCAGACGTACTTCCTATTGTGGAAGGAACTGCGGGAAACAAACCTCGACTCGCCTCGCGCCCCCGGTTGTCTCGCTCCTTACTCTCGTTATCTTGTTGATTCCTTTACTTGTTGCACTTGTCCGATAATCATTGTAGGATCACCCCTATTGCTAAAGTTCTAACCTTTACCTTCCGTTGCATTAAAATTGAAAAAGACTAAAACTTGCCGTAGCGCCATTCACCCCCCTCTTGTTCACTACGATCCATTCAACAAGGATACCAATAAGACTTTCGCAATTGAGACATCACTCTCAACCACACATGTATATCAATAAATTCACAAGGAAAGTGGTGATTTATAGAAGTTGATTCAAAGTAGTAAAACAAGCAGTAAACAATTGCAGCAGATTCCCAGTTTTCACTAGAAGTTGCGTTGTATAACTTTCAGTGGCTAATAGCGTAGGCATGAGGTAATATCGGGGTGTTGCATGAATGATGATGATCATATAATGTAATCATAGTAACATATCATTTATCTCTAATTCAGTTGTGTGTAGACGTGTCGCGTCCTCGAGACTGCGGACACCAGGAGTTTACTTTATCGAGACAACTCTCCGATCAATGACCACCAGCGGTTCTGGAAAGCCATAACGGTCCCTAAGCAACCACAAATAAAGTATATCGTTTGAACCTCAACGTCAAGTCCCATTCCCTTTGTTACACGATACCTAGTTCGTCTGAGACTTGATCTTCGATACCCATTATACCTCTTATTCTACCTCGTTACCGACAAACGTTATTCAACTTGTTCTTATAATATGATATCTCTCGTGACCTAGTCACATGCTTGCAAGCGGTGTTGATATGATATTACCGAGTAGGCCCTTATGGTATCTATCCATCACAGGACGTACACATCCCGCTCTTGACATATACGCCTCATCCCATCCCACTGAAATACTTGAGCATCACCTTTATGACTACCTTGGTATAGTGTAGTGGTTGATAATGTCAAAGAAGCAGCCGGTGATAGTGATTAAATATAGTCTCATGGTCTAAGGATTAGGTTATAACATTCCATGCTTGGTATTGCAATGATGAACTTTGTGACTTGATCGCATTGCAATACCTTATGGGGTGTGTCCATCATGTTCACCAACTTGACTCCATTATTAATGATTACATGTCCATGATCAGGAAACCTTGATCATCCTATTAATCGATGGACTATTCTAAATAGGGATGGTATTTTGTTTACATACCACACGTGTATTGATGTTTCCACTTAATACAATTATAGAATGGCATAAAACTTATTATGAAAAAATGCATATATGATAAAGGAAAACATATTTATCTATTGTCTCTAAGACACATATCCAACACCTGGCGCATATGCACCCTAACGCCCTCCATGCGCTGGCGGTGTTCCAGTACACCTACGAAACCTTTGTGGGGGTGTTGCCGAGCCTGGCCCTATTCTGCTAGTACTTCTACGCCCGGCTTGAAAACCCGGACATGATCGTTGGCACAGTGACCTTATTCCTCCGGGAAAACACACCACTTAAAGGACATGGACGACGCCTAGAGGGGATGAATAGGCGGTTTAAAAAATTTGCGATTATGGATTAACAAATGCAAAATAAAACTAGCGTCTCATTTGTCATGCACAAAACCTATATAACTAGGGTTCACCTATGTGCACCAATAACTTATGCTAAGCAAAACAAGCAACTATGTGATAGCAAGATATATAACTTCAAGCACGAATACTATCACAAAGTAAAGTGCATAAGTAAAGAGCTCAGGTATGGGAATGGCCGAGGTGACGCAGAGAAGATGATGTATCTAGAAGTTCACACTCTTGCTTGTGCTACTCTCCATTGGAGCGGTGTGGAGGACAAAGCACTCCAAACACAACGAAGGCCTCACTGTATTCTCCTCGCGTCTTCCCACAAAAAGGAAGTATCAATCCACTATGGAATCTTAAGGGTGGTCACCGAACCCGCCCAAAGCTTGGGGCTATCTGCACAGCTTAATTGGATGATCCAAATAAATCACCACAAAGGCTTTGCCCTTGAAGAATGTCGACAGCTTAATTCGAGTCCCCAAGAACACCACAAAGACCACTAAGCCTTCTAGAGTACAAAGACCAAAGACGAACATGCTCCGGGAACAAGCTCTCGAAGGTAATATCTCATGAACTTTCACCTCCACGTATCACCGCAGAGAAGTCAAACCGATGCACCAAATGCAACGGCTAGAACACTACAAAGATGTTCAAATCCTTCTCTCTCAAATTCCAACAAAGCTACAAAGGTTATTGGGGGAATAAGAGATGAAGAACAAATAAGAAGAGGAAAACCAAATTTCTCTCCAAGATCTAGATCTAGTGATTCCCTCACGAAGAGGGGGATTTTATTGGTGCAAATATAGATCTAGATCCCCTCTCTCTTTTCCTCAAGTATGCGCAAGAATCATGGAGGTATTTGAGGAGAGGGATCTCTCAAGTTTGCAACAATGGAGGAGAGTGCTGCTTGTGACGGTAAAGCACACGTCCGTTGGGAACCCCAAGAGAAAGGTATGATGCGTACAGCGGCAAGTTTTTCCCTCAGTAAGAAACCAAGGTTATCGAACCAGTAGGAGTCAAGAAGCACGTTGAAGGTTGATGGCGGCGGAGTGTAGTGCGGCGCAACACCAGGGATTCCGGCGCCAACGTGGAACCTGCACAACACAACCAAAATACTTTGCCCCAACTTAACAGTGAGGTTGTCAATCTCACCGGCTTGCTGTAACAAAGGATTAGATGTATAGTGTGGATGATGATGTTTGCAGAGAACAGTATAACGAGTATTGCAGTAGATTGTATTCGATGTAAAAGAATGGACCGGGGTCCACAGTTCACTAGTGGTGTCTCTCCCATAAGATAAATAGCATGTTGGGTGAACAAATTACAATTGGGCAATTGACAAATAAAGAGGGCATGACCATGCACATACATGTTATGATGAGTAGTTTGAAATTCAATTGGGCATTACGACAAAGTACATAGACCGCTATCCAGCATGCATCTATGCCTAAAAAGTCCACCTTCAGGTTATCATCCGAACTCCCTCCAGTATTAAGTTGCAAACAACAGACAATTGCATTAAGTATGGTGCGTAATGTAATCAACACAAATATCCTTAGACAAAGCATTGATGTTTTATCCCTAGTGGCAACATCACATCCACAACCTTAGGGGTTGCTGTCACTCCCCCAGATTTAATGGAGACATGAACCCACTATCGAGCATAAATACTCCCTCTTGGAGTTACAAGCAAAAACTTGGCCAGAGCCTCTACTAGCAACGGAGAGCATGCAAGATCATAAACAACACATAGATGATAGATTGATAATCAACATAACATAGCATTCACTATTCATCGGATCCCAACAAACGCAACATGTAGCATTACAAATAGATGATCTTGATCATGTTAGGCAGCTCACAAGATCCAACAATGATAACACAATTAGGAGAAGACGACCATCTAGCTACTGCTATGGACCCATAGTCCAGGGGTGAACTACTCACACATCACTCCGGAGGCGACCATGGCGGTGAAGAGTCCTCCGGGAGATGATTCCCCTCTCCGGCAGGGTGCCGGAGGCGATCTCCTGAATCCCCCGAGATGGGATTGGCGGCGGCGGCGTCTCTGGAAGGTTTTCCGTATCGTGGCTCTCGGTACTGGAACTATTATCGACGAAGGATTAAGTAGGCGAAAGGGTAGGTCAGGGGGCGCCACGAGGGCCCCACACGCCAGGGCGGCGCGGCCCTAGGCCTGGCCGCGCGGCCCTAGTGTGGCGTCGCCTCGTCGCCCCACTTTTTTTCCCTTTCGGACTTCTAGAAGCTCCGTGGAAAAATAAGATCCTGGGCGTTGATTTCATCCAATTCCGAGAATATTTCCTTACTAGGATTTCTGAAACCAAAAACAGCAGAAAACAGCAATTGGCTCTTCGGCATCTCGTTAATAGGTTAGTGCCGGAAAATGCATAAATATGACATAAAGTATGTATAAAACATGTGAGTATCATTAATAAAGTAGCATGGAACATAAGAAATTATAGATACGTTTGAGACGTATCAAGCATCCCCAAGCTTAGTTCCTACTCGTCCTGAGTAGGTAAACGATAACAAAGATAATTTCTGAAGTGACATGCTATCATAATCTTGATTAATACTATTGTAAGCACATGTAATGAATGCAGTGATTCGAAGCAATGGTAAAGACAATGGTTAAACAACTGAATCATATAGCAAAGACTTTTCATGAATAGTACTTTCAAGACAAGCATCAATAAGTCTTGCATAAGAGTTAACTCATAAAGCAATAAATTCATAGTAAAGGCATTGAAGCAACACAAAGGAAGATTAAGTTTCAGCGGTTGCTTTCAACTTGTAACATGTATATCTCATGGATATTGTCAACATAAAGTAATATAATAAGTGCAATATGCAAGTATGTAGGAATCAATGCACAGTTAACACAAGTGTTTGCTTCTTGAGATGGAAGGAAGTAGGTAAACTGACTCAACATAAAAGTAGAAGAAAGGCCCTTCGCAGAGGGAAGCATCGATTGCCATATTTGTGCTAGAGCTTTTATTTTGAAAACAAGAAACAATTTTGTCAACGGTAGTAATAAAGCATATGTATTATGTAAATTATATCCTACAAGTTGCAAGCCTCATGCATAGATTACCAATAGTGCTCGCACCTTGTCCTAATTAGCTCGGATTACCTGGATTATCACTGCAATACATATGTTTTAACCAAGTATCACAAAGGGGTACCTCTATGCCGCCTGTACAAAGGTCTAAGGAGAAAGCTCGCATTGGATTTCTCGCTTTTGATTATTCTCAACTTAGACATCCATACCGGGACAACATATACAACAGATAATGGACTCCTCTTTAATGCATAAGCATTCAACAACAAATAATATTCTCATAAGAGATTGAGGATTGTTGTCCAAAACTGAAACTTCCACCATGGATCATGGCTTTAGTTAGCGGCCCAATGTTCTTCTCTAACAAAATGCATGCTCAAACCATTCAACTCATGGTAAATCACCCTTACTGCAGACAAGACGAACATACATAGCAACTCACATGATATTCAACAAAGGGTAGTTGATGGCGTCCCCAGGATCATGGTTATCGCACAACAAGCAACTTAATAAGAAATAAGATACATAAGTACATATTCAATACCACAATAGTTTTTAGGCTATTTGTCCCATGAGCTATATATTGCGAAGACAAAGGATAGAAATTTAAAGGTAGCACTCAAGCAATTTACTTTGGAATGGCGGAGAAATACCATGTAGTAGGTAGGTATGGTGGACACAAATGGCATAGTGTTTGGCTCAAGGATTTGGATGCACGAGAAGTAATCCCTCTCAATACAAGGCTTAGGCTAGCAAGGTTATTTGAAACAAACACAAGTGTGAACCGGTACAGAAAAACTCACATAAAAACATATTGTAAGCATTATAAGACTCTACACTGTCTTCCTTGTTGTTCAAACCCTTACTAGAAAATATCTAGACCTTAGAGAGACCAATCATGCAAACCAAATGTCAACAAGCTCTATGTATTTCTTCACTAATAGGTGCAAAGTATATGATGCAAGAGTTAAACATGATCTATATGAGCACAACAATTGCCAAGTATCAAATTATTCAAGACATTCTACCAATTACCACATGTAGCATTTCCCGTTTCCAACCATATAACAATTAACGAAGCAGTTTCAACCTTCGCCATGAACATTATGAGTAAAGCCTAAGGACATATTTGTCCATATGCAACAGCGGAGCGTGTCTCTCTCCCACACAATGAATGCTAGGATCCATTTTATTCAAACAAAACAAAACAAAAACATCCAGACGCTCCAAGTAAAGCACATAAGATGTGATGGAATAAAAATGTAGTTTCACTAGAGGAACCTGATAATGTTGTCGATGAAGAAGGGGATGCCTTGGGCATCCCCAAGCTTAGATGCTTGAGTCTTCTTGAAATATGCAGGGGTGAACCACCGGGGGCATCCCCAAGCTTAGAGCTTTCACTCTCCTTGATCATATTGTATCATCCTCCTCTCTTGATCCTTGAAAACTTCCTCCATACCAAACTCAAAACAACTCATTAGAGGATTAGTGCATAATCAAAATTCACATGTTCAGAGGTGACATAATCACTCTTAATACTTCTGGACATTGCACAAAGCTACTGAAAGTTAATGGAATAAAGAAATCCTTCAAACATAGCGAAACAGGCAATGTGAAATAAAAGGCAGAATCTGTCAAAACAGAACAGTCCGTAAAGACGAATTTTTTAGGTGCACCAGACTTGCTCAAATGAAAATGCTCAAATTGAATGAAAGTTGCGTACATATCTGAGGATCACTCATGTAAATTGGCAGAACTTTCTGAGTTACCTACAGAGCCTACTGCTCAAATTCGTGACAGCAAGAAATCTGTTTCTGCGCAGCAATCCAAATCTAGTATGAACCTTACTATCAAAGACTTTACTTGGCACAACAATGCAACAAAATTAAGATAAGGAGACAATGCAACAGTAGTACCAACTTCCAAGACTCAAATATAAAATAAAAGTACTGTAGTAAAATCATGGGTTGTCTCCCATAAGCGCTTTTCTTTAACGCCTTTCAGCTAGGCGCAGAAAGTGTATATCAAGTATTATCAAGAGATGATGCATCAACAGCGGGGTTTGGAGTTTTCTCAACCATGCATTGTATTTTGTATACGTAAGTTTCAGAGGCTCCCTTTTCATTAGTCTTAGGCTTGCTATTTGATACGCGTACATCACGCGTCCGTTGGGAACCCCATGAGGAAGGTGTGATGCGTACAGCGGCAAGTTTTCCCTCAGTAAGAAACCAAGGTTTATCGAACCAGTAGGAGCCAAGAAGCACGTTGAAGGTTGATGGCGGCGAGATGTAGTGCGGCGCAACACCAGGGATTCCGGCGCCAACGTGGAACCTGCACAACACAACCAAAGTACTTTGCCCCAACGAAACAGTGAGGTTGTCAATCTCACTGGCTTGCTGTAACAAATGATTAGATGTATAGTGTGGATGATGATTGTTTGCAGAGAACAGTAGAACAAGTATTGCAGTGGATTGTATTCGATTAAAAGAATGGACCGGGGTCCACAGTTCACTAGTGTTGTCTCTCCCATAAGATAAATAGCATGTTGGGTGAACAAATTACAGTTGGGCAATTGACAAATAGAGAGGGCATGACCATGCACATACATGATATGATGAGTATTGTGAGATTTAATCGGGCATTACGACAAAGTACATAGACCGCTATCCAGCATGCATCTATGCCTAAAAAGTCCACCTTCAGGTTATCATCCGAACCCCTTCCAGTATTAATATGCAAATAACAGACAATTGCATTAAGTATGGTGCGTAATGTAATCAATAACTACATCCTCGGACATAGCATCAATGTTTTATCCCTAGTGGCAACAGCACATCCATAACCTTAGAGGTTTCTGTCACTCCCCTAGATTCACGGAGACATGAACCCACTATCGAGCATAAATACTCCGTCTTGGAGTTACAAGCATCAACTTGGCCAAAGCATCTACTAGTAATGGAGAGCATGCAAGATCATAAACAACACATAGATTGATAATCAACATAACATAGTATTCTCTATCCATCGGATCCCAACAAACACAACATATAGCATTACAGATAGATGATCTTGATCATGTTAGGCAGCTCACAAGATCCGACAATGAAGCACATAAGGAGAAGACAACCATCTAGCTACTGCTATGGACCCATAGTCCAGGGGTGAACTACTCACTCATCACTCCGGAGGCGACCATGGCGGTGTAGAGTCCTCCGGGAGATGAATCCCCTCTCCGGCAGGGTGCCGGAGGCGATCTCCTGAATCCCCCGAGATGGGATTGGCGGCGGCGGCGTCTCTGGAAGGTTTTTCGTATCGTGGCTCTCGGTACTGGGGGTTTCGCGACAAAGACTATATGTAGGCGGAAGGGCAGGTCAGGGGGCCACACGAGGGGCCCAGACGACAGGCCGGCGCGGCCAAGACCTGGGCCGCGCCGCCCTAGTGTCTGGCCACCTCGTGGCCCCACTTCGTCTCCTCTTCGGTCTTCTGGAAGCTTCATGGCAAAATAGGCCCCTGGGCGTTGATTTCGTCCAATTCCGAGAATATTTCCTTACTAGGATTTCTGAGACCAAAAACAGCAGAAAACAACAACTGGCTCTTCGGCATCTCGTTAATAGGTTAGTGCCGGAAAATGCATAAATATAACATAAAGTATGCATAAAACATGTAGATATCATCAATAATGTGGCATGGAACATAAGAAATTATCGATACGTCGGAGACGTATCAGCATCCCCAAGCTTAGTTTCTGCTCGTCCCGAGCAGGTAAACGATAACAAAGATAATTTCTGGAGTGACATGCCATCATAACCTTGATCATACTATTGTAAGCATATGTAATGAATGCAGCGATCAAAACAATGTAAATGACATGAGTAAACAACTGAATCATATAGCAAAGACTTTTCATGAATAGTACTTCAAAACAAGCATCAATAAGTCTTGCATAAGAGTTAACTCATAAAGCAATAATTCATAGTAGAGGCATTGAAGCAACACAAAGGAAGATTAAGTTTCAGCGGTTGCTTTCAACTTGTAACATGTATATCTCATGGATATTGTCAATGTAAAGTAATATAACAAGTGCAATATGCAAGCATGTAGGAATCAATGGACAGTTCACACAAGTGTTTGCTTCTTGAGGTGGAGAGAAATAGGTGAACTGAAAGATCCTTCAAAGAGGAAAGCATCGATTGCTATATTTGTGCTAGAGCTTTGATTTTGAAAACAAGAAACAATTTTGTCAACGGTAGTAATAAAGCATATGTGTTATGTAAATTATATCTTACAAGTTGCAAGCCTCATGCATAGTATACTAATAGTGCCCGCACCTTGTCCTAATTAGCTCAGATTACCTGGATTATCATCACAATGCATATGTTTTAACCAAGTGTCACAAAGGGGTACCTCTATGCCGCCTGTACAAAGGTCTAAGGAGAAAGCTCGCATCGGATTTCTCGCTATTGATTATTCTCAACTTAGACATCCATACCGGGACAACATAGACAACATATAATGGACTCCTCTTATATGCATAAGCATGTAGCAACAATTAATTTTCTCATATGAGATTGAGGATATTTGTCCAAAACTGAAACTTCCACCATGGATCATGGCTTTAGTTAGCGGCCCAATGTTCTTCTCTAACATTATGCAATGCTCTAACCATTCTAGCGGTAAATCTCCCTTACTTCAGACAAGACGAACATGCATAGCAACTCACATGATATTCAACAGAGAGTAGTTGATGGCGTCCCCAGGAACATGGTTATCGCACAACAAGCAACTTAATAAGAGATAAAGTGCATAAGTACATATTCAATACCACAATAGTTTTTAGGCTATTTGTCCCATGAGCTATATATTGTAAAGGTAGAGGATAGAAATTTTAAAGGTAGCACTCAAGCAATTTACTTTGGAATGGCGGAGAAATACCATGTAGTAGGTAGGTATGGTGGACACAAATGGCATAGTGGTTGGCTCAAGGATTTGGATGCATGAGAAGTATTCCCTCTCGATACAAGGTTTAGGCTAGCAAGGTTTATTTGAAACAAACACAAGGATGAACCGGTGCAGAAAAACTCACATAAAAGACATATTGTAAACATTATAAGACTCTACACCGTCTTCCTTGTTGTTCAAACTCAATACTAGAAATTATCTAGACCTTAGAGAGACCAATTATGCAAACCAAATTTTAGCATGCTCTATGTATTTCTTCATTAATGGGTGCAAAGTATATGATGCAAGAGCTTAAACATGAGCACAACAATTGCCAAGTATCACATTATCCAAGACATTATAGCAATTACTACATGTATCATTTTCCAATTCCAACCATATAACAATTTAACGAAGAAGAAACTTCGCCATGAATACTATGAGTAAAGCCTAAGGACATATTTGTCCAAATGCAACAGCGGAGCGTGTCTCTCTCCCACACAAAGAATGCTAGGATCCATTTTATTCAAACAAAACAAAAACAAAAACAAACCGACGCTCCAAGCAAAGTACATAAGATGTGATGGAATAAAAATATAGTTTCAGGGGAGGAATCTGATAATGTTGTCGATGAAGAAGGGGATGCCTTGGGCATCCCCAAGCTTAGACGCTTGAGTCTTCTTGATATATGCAGGGGTGAACCACCGGGGCATCCCCAAGCTTAGAGCTTTCACTCTCCTTGATCAAGTTGTATCATCTCCCTCTCTTGATCCTTTGAAAACTTCCTCCACACCAAACTCAAAACAACTCATTAGAGGGTTAGTGCACAATCAAAATTTACATGTTCAGAGGTGACATAATCATTCTTAATACTTTTGTACATTGCACAAAGCTACTGAAAGTCAATGGTATCGAAAAATCCATCAAACATATCAAAACAGGCAATGCGAAATAAAAGGCAGAATCTGTCAAAACAGAACAGTTCGTAAAGACGAATTTTATTGAGGCACCAGACTTGCTCAAATGAAAATGCTCAAATTTAATGAAAGTTGCATACATATCTGAGGATCACTCACGTAAATTGGCATAATTTTCTGAGTTGCCTAAAGAGAATTAGGCCCAGATTCGTGACAGCAAAGAAATCTGTTTCTGCGCAGTAATCCAAATCTAGTATGAACCTTACTATCAACGACTTTACTTGGCACAACAATGCACAAAACTAAGATAAGGAGAGGTTGCTACAGTAGTAATAACTTCCAAGACTCAAATATAAAATAAAAGTACTGTAGTAAAAACATGGGTTGTCTACCATAAGCGCTTTTCTTTAACGCCTTTCAGCTAGGCGCAGAAAGTGTATATCAAGTATTGTCAAGAGACGAAGTGTCACATCATAATTTGTTCTAATAATAGAATCAAAAGGTAACTTCATTCTCTTCCTAGGGAAGTGTTCCATACCTTTCTTGAGAGGAAATTGATATTTAATATTACCTTCCTTCATGTCAATGATAGCACCAACAGTTCGAAGAAAAGGTCTTCCCAATATAATGGGACAAGATGCATTGCATTCAATATCCAAGACAACAAAATCAACGGGGACAAGGTTATTGTTAACGGTAATGCGAACATTATCAACTCTCCCCAAAGGTTTCTTTGTAGAATGATCAGCAAGATTAACATCCAAATAACAATTTTTCAATGGTGGCAAGTCAAGCATATTATAGATTTTCTTAGGCATAACGGAAATACTTGCACCAAGATCACATAAAGCATTACAATCAAAGTCATTGACCTTCATCTTAATGATGGGCTCCCAACCATCCTCTAGCTTCCTAGGAATAGAAGTTTCGCGTTCTTGTTTCTCTTCTCTAGCTTTTATGAGAGCATTTGTAATATGTTTCGTGAAAGCCAAGTTTATCGCACTAGCATTAGGACTCTTAGAAAGTTTTTGTAAGAACTTTATAACTTCAGAGATGTGGCAATCATCAAAATCTAAACCATTATAATCTAAAGCAATGGGCTCATTATCCCCAATGTTGGAAAAAATTTCAGCAGTTTTATCACAAAGTGCTTTCAGCAGCTTTTAGCGATTTCAAAGCAGTTTTTCGCGCTTTGCATTAGAAGTGGAAACATTGCCAACATTAATTCTTTTACCATTATTAGTAGGAGGTGCAGCAACATGTGGAGCATTAGCATTACTAGTGGTGGTAATAGTCCAAACTTTAGTTATATTATCTTCTTTTTCATTTTCTTCTCTTTCCCACCTAGCACGCAATTCGGCCATCAATCTTATATTCTCATTAATTCTAACTTGTATGGCATTTGCTGTAGTAACAATTTTATTATTATGATTCTCATGAGGCATAACTTTCGATTTCAAAAGATCAACATCAGCAGCAAGACTATCCACTTTAGAAGCAAGTATATCAATTTTCCCAAGCTTTTCTTCAACAGATTTGTTAAAAGCAGTTTGTGTACTAATAAATTCTTTAAGCATGGCTTCAAGTCCAGGGGGTGTGTTCCTATTATTGTTGTAAGAATTCCCATAAGAATTACCATAGCCGTTGCCATTATTATAAGGATATGGCCTATAGTTGTTACTAGAATTGTTCCGGTAAGCATTGTTGTTGAAATTATTATTTTTAATGTAGTTTACATCAACATGTTCTTCTTGAGCAAACAATGAAGCTAATGGAACATTATTAGGATCAATTTTAGTCCTATCATTCACAAGCATATACATAATAGCATCAATCTTATCATTCAAGGAAGAGGTTTCTTCGACAGAATTTACCTTCTTACCTTGTGGAGCTCTTTCCGTGTGCCATTCAGAGTAATTAATCATCATATTATCAAGAAGCTTTGTTGCTTCACCAAGAGTGATGGACATAAAGGTACCTCCAGCAGCTGAATCCAATAGGTTCCGCGAAGAAAAATTCAGTCCTGCATAAAAGGTTTGGATGATCATCCAAGTAGTCAGTCCATGGGTTGGGCAATTTTTAACCAAAGATTTCATTCTTTCCCATGCTTGTGCAACATGATCATTATCAAATTGTTTAAAATTCATTATGCTACTTCTCAAAGATATAATTTTAGCAGGGGGATAATATCTACCAATAAAAGCATCCTTGCATTTAGTCCATGAATCAATACTATTCTTAGGCAGAGATAGCAACCAATCTTTAGCTCTTCCTCTTAATGAGAAAGGAAACAATTTTAATTTTATTATGTCACCATCCACATCCTTATACTTTTGCATTTCACATAATTCAACAAAGTTATTGAGATGGGCAGCAGCATCATCAGAACTAACACCAGAAAATTGCTCTCGCATAACAAGATTCAAGAAAGGTGTTTAATTTCAAAGAATTCTGTTGTAGTAGCAGGTGGAGCAATAGGTGTGCATAAGAAATCATTATTATTTGTGGTTGTGAAGTCACACAACTTAGTATTTTCAGGAGTACCCATTTTAGCAATAGTAAATAAAGCAAACTAGATAAAGTAAATACAAGTAACTAATTTTTTTGTGTTTTTGATATAGCAAACAAGATAGCAAATAAAGTAAAACTAGCAACTAATTTTTTTTGTGTTTTGATATAATGCAACAAACAAAGTAGTAAATAAAATAAAGCAAGACAAAAACAAAGTAAAGAGATTGCGATGTGGAGACTCCCCTTGCAGCGTGTCTTGATCTCCCCAGCAACGGCGCCAGAAAATCTTCTTGATACGCGTACAGCACGCGTCCGTTGGGAACCCCAAGAGGAAGGTGTGATGCGTACATGTAATATCCCAGGTTTAGAGGCAATAAAATGAGAGAACACCAAAGTGTGCATTGCATTCATGCATAGAAAATCCGGAGGATTTTCGCGCTTTCAAATAAAACTTACCACAGTAACTGAAGTTTCACTTGACTTGCTGGAACTGAAGTAGATCATCAAGTCAAGCGCTATAAACTTCACTGTGATCTTTGCTAAAACCTTGTTTTGGGTAGAGATGATTTGATCTATGGACTAGATCAAATGGAATTAGTTTTACAACAAACAACACCTTAAGTAAGGATTAACTACAAGATCTTATAAAGGATCTTAACATGCCATTCCTTACAACAACACATGAATAATTATTCCACTATGAATCAAAGAACTCAATTAATTAAGAAACTATTCTTTACTTATCTTTTCAATGTCTTCTACTAAATAATGTTCCTACCATGAGTCACATGGTATATTTGTTCAACTACAATACTTGAACCAAGTCAAGAACACTCCTATTCATTCATCATTAACTTTGGATCATTCCAACCTTGTTTCTCAACTCATATCATTAAACCTAGAGAAAGGAGAGAATCATTCATGTGCTTATTCTATCCATTGACTAAAACCTAGATTACTATTTAAACCTTATCCAATTGAGGTACTTGTTGATACTAACCAATGATACAAGAAATATAAGTCAAGTACTAAACCCTATTTGACCTAGCTAAAACTTGATAGTAAGTAAGAACCTATTCTTCTAGTAATTATAGAGAGGCAAGTGTTGTGATCATTACAACTTGGTAATCATCATAAACCCTAGAGAAACCCTACCTATTCAGAAGAGCTCAACTAAAGAGGTATACTCAAGTATATGGACCAATACTTGATCTTGGAGAGAGAACCATAATTAACTAATGAATTGTTATGAGACTAATACTTTGATCATTACAAATTGAGTGATGATCATAAACCCTAAGAGTTTAAGTGAGTGTGTTGAGATAAGGATTGAAGAAGAGAGATTAGTGAGGAATAAGTGGATCATGTCTAATGCATGATCTTACCTTATAAATTGAGATGCTAAGTTAAACCTCTACAAGTGATCCATAGATCTCATTCTTCACATGAAATGATAAGTAAATCATTAGTAGTTAATCCAGACCAATACTCATGCCTTGTATAGAGTAGTAATGATGTTGTATTTAAACCTTGCCAATCCAAGTATCACTTCAGATTATAATAGAACCTGCCATACCTCATGCCTATTTATACTTCAATTTAGTAAAGCTTATGCAAAACCCTAAACCTTTCAAGTAGAATTCACACCACATAGAATATTATGTCCTAACTTGTGTATCATGGATCACAAGTATAAACCAATCCATATGCACTTATAAACTAAATGCCTTTGGTGAGTAGAGTGAACCAATATTCAATTCTATCTTGCTTCCCAAGTACTTGCTTTGGGAACCAAATGAAATAGTAGTTTATAAAATAGAGTCACCACAAGAGCAATTGAATTAACCATGAGGAATATAGGATTCATTTTAAATAATTTAAGTCAAAGCTGGATTGATGATTATAGAGGTTATATCACCATCTTCTTAAACCCTAAGAATTCACATGAAATTATAAACTCATTCCACTCTCAACACCATTTAATTAAAACTTCAACCATAGTTATGTTACATGTAAACAATCCATATTGTTAAACCTAATAATATGTTCACTATGAACTGGTATAAATATCAAATTATTAGAATAAATTTGAATCCTAAATTAACAATGGAATTGAGATAAAAATATCTAACCCACCATTTTACTCAAGTCTCACAAGATAGTAATAGAATCAAAATTCCAATACTTGTTTAAACAATCAAACTAAGCAGGGAGCATGATTATCAAAGTGTTTGATATCCAAATAATTTAGAATCTGCAAAACAACACATAATTCAAATCAAATTAAAACCAGGAAATAAAAACAGAAAAAGGAAATGAAAATTTGAAATAAGAAGTGGAGGGAAACTTACCTGGACCTCAGCACCGCAGCAGCCCATTACCACCACGTCCACGCAAGCCCACCAGTAGCCCAGCCCACGAACTAAACACCAGCCCACCGTACCGATTCACTTTAAGAATCGTGCGAAGAAGAAAGCCACCTTCTTCTTCTTCCCCGGCGACGACAGCGCAGAGGTGAAGCCTCGGCCACGTCCTCGATGTCGATAAGAACAGCCCGGACCTCGTCAGACGTCCCAGAGCTCAACCGCATGACTTTGGAATCCGTTGCCAGTAGGATTATCAAGATTCCCGCCCGGAAACCCTAACTAGAACATCGCCGCATCCTGGACGCTCACCGCCAAGCATCGCCGTCGAACCAGACTGTGCTTGGAGCTATAAATAGGTCGGAGAGATCGCCACGGTTCGAGAAACCCTAGACTCCCATCCTTATCCTCTCTCGTTTCCTAATTCTTCCTCTAGCTGCAAGTCTCTATCGCCGGCGACCTCCATGGCGCCGTCGATTGAGAGCATCCCGGAGTTCATGGCGTAGCCCAATCGAAGCGCCTGATCGAGTTGAGTCATCTGGAGGAGCAGAGCATCAAGGAGGGCCCGGTACAACGCCAATTTCAGATTTTCCCCTTTCAGCAGTTCGTCGGAATCCGCGATGCCGTGCTCGTCTCCGACCATCTCAAGCTTCGCCGAGGGTCTCCTCATCTTCTTGGTGAGCTTACGCGTCTTCCGAACCCATTATTCATCCTTAGCATCGCCTGTAGCTCCGTTTCAAGGTTTGGCCGGAGTGCGCCGCCGCAGCACATGGTTGCCGGCGATGCTCCGGCGAGTTTCTCGGCAAACCACCGCTACCATCGTGTTCAGTAGGTCGTGGGGATCCAGAAAAGTATACTCGCGCATCCCGGGACGCCTCAAATCGGCGGCGCCGCCGGCGGTTAAACGCCGGTGCGGTCAACAGCCCCAGTCCACTTTGACCAATCGTTGCCTGCGTGGCTGCCACGCTGGACTTGGCCCACTCGTCAGTCTCTGTGTGTGTATCTGAACCGGTAAGTTTAGTATTTAGTGTTAATTTCAAATTCCAGAAAATTGCAGAAACTTTGTAAAATCATAGAAAAATAATTTCAACTCAGAAAAATATAAATAATATATCAAAATGCTCACAAAAATAAACTCTATTCAAATAAAATATAAAACAAAAATGTGTGTCAAAATAAAAATTCACTTATTTTTAACCTTATTAATTATGCCATTTCATTTATTTAAAATGCAATTTGAATTCAATAATTAGTGAAGTTTCAAATTTAAATTTTTAACTATTCAGTAACTAAGAAAAATGTTAAGATTAATTTTATTTATCATATTTGCATTAACTTAATTATTAGTGGTAATTCATAAACCCAAATTTGCAAATTACTATTTTCTATTTTCTTTAAATAGTAATAACTCAAGAAAATACTATAAGCCAATATTATTTTGGTAAGTCAAAACTTATTTACTTAAACATTATTTAGTTAACAAGTTAATTATTCTAAAACCTAATAACAATTATTAAACCCTGATTCTTAATTAAACCTAATTAAGAGTTACCCTAATTATTAATTCTTGTGGAAAATTAATAAAATGTTAAACCATTCCTAATTTTAATTCAAAGTAATTAGTAACCACAACTCTATTACCAATTATCATTTTAGGAGTTGTACCATAACTTAGAAACCATAGTTTCAATTTAAGTAAGACATTGATCTCATTATTTCATGTGCTCATCCATAGTAGTTGCCAACCTAAAACCCTAAGGATTTAACCCATGTGATCATTACACTTTAGTAGTAACTCTAAAACCCTAGTTGCTTATCAGATGTGATCATGTGAATTTCAACTTTACTTGTAGAACCTTGATAAGTAACTAATTAATGCTTAATCATGATCCATCAACATAAAACCAATTCACATGAGCTTGTCATTTCATGTTCCTGTTCTTAATTAAAACCTATATGATTCACTAGTATCACCTAGGTATAAACCCTAGTTTGTTACCATATATTAGCACCATTGATCATCAATCCTATATACCACACCATTAGGATCAACCTCAACCATCATAATTTAGTAGGACCATAATGATAAAACCTAATACCAACCTTGTGTAGCAATTCACAACACATGCTCATATCCAACTCAACCCTACTTAGTAAATGATAACCACTTAGCTAGAAACCATTAGAGATTATTTAGTAAAACAAATGTGAAGCCATAGTAAACCTAATAGCAAACCTATGAAACCAATCCAAGTTAAGAACCAACTAGTTCATATTAGTGAAACTGAATGAATTCAATAATAAACCCTAGAAAGCCATAGCACCTATATATAATAGTTCATATTCTTAATTAACCTGTTCTTCAACAGTTATTCTTTTGAAGTACAAATGTTAGTCAAACCCTAGAAGCCATAGTTCTTATTTGAAATACTCAATGTTTCTTAAACAACATGTTCTTCAAAAGTTATTCTTTTGAAGTATAGCATAAGTAATCATCAACCATGTCCTGTAGAACTTAAAATTGACAACTGTTCTTTATGTATTGTTCCACCACTATTCTTTATGTGTATGATTGTTATGATGTCTTATATCACTTGGTTATGATGCTAATATAACCAAACCCTAATAAGAACCTTGTTTGAGAACCATTCTAAAAGTGCAACAAACCCTAAAGAAATCTTGACAACTCATACATCCTAAATCATCGAGGTTAAGTTACGCACGGGACGATTGCATCTCATATTATGCATTATAGCATCTTTGCCAGTTCTTTAAACATTGTCCTTACCGGACGATGATGGTATTTCAGCATTTGGACTTCTCACGTATCGAAGCTTTTGCCTACATAATCTTGCAGTCAAGAAAGGCAAGTTCATCGCTTGCTCATGTCATTTGATTATTTGTACCAAACTATATGCAAAGTACTATACTTATCACTCATGCATTGAAAAGCAAAGTATTATTTTACAATTATGAATATGACTATGTGGTGGGCAATGGAACCATGGTATGTGTTGATATGGTGGAGGTTCCATTGCATGGGTTATATCACCCTAGGATTAAGTACCAATGCCGTCCAGTGATTCTAGCGCCGTACATATCGCGTTATCCATAAGATCTATAATGGCTCTAGGGAAGTCAGCTGTATCTTTTCCCTTCTGCACGCCAACGGATCTGTAGAGCCGGTGGGGTGTTGGAGGCACCGCCGCAATAGGTTGGGATATCCTTTTAAATCCCCATCCATTAGTGATGATAAGCTCTACGATCTATGATGGATTGTCCGGAGTACACCGTGAGTAAAGCCGTATTATCGGGAGAAGTCTACTAGGGGTGTACGGTTGGACAAAAGGGTGGGTTTGCAGGGTCGCGGAGAAGGCAGTGATTGGCTTGGATCTTATACTGGGCCTCACACCAAAGGAAGTGTGGACGAGGACATACTCTTGGCCGGCAACAAGGTTAAGATCTCTTGTGGGGTAAAGTAACGCACCTCTGCAGAGGGTATCAAGAATTGTGACTGTCACTCCCTGTTCCGGGAAAGGAACTGCGAACGCGGCAGGAAAGGAACTCCACGAAGTTCTAGTCAACCTGTGAAGACTGACGGGCATAGTTTTCAGAATAAAATAAACCTTTTGAAGAAATGATTACAAAAACTTGCATTGGCCTATGACTTTCTGGTCTATGGCTGTAGCTAGTGCATGATACACATATTTCCTAATATGAACTTGATGAGTACGCTCGTACTCATTCTATCTCGTTTGAACCCCCTTCTTAGAGCAATGCACCGAAGGAGAAACTACCGTGGAACTCGAAGACAAAGGAGGCAACTGCAACAAGATGAAGAATTCAATCAAAGAAGCCAATGGAGTCAACTTCTGCATCAACTATAATGGAAACCTAGAATAGTAATAGAAGGGAACCTTTCCCTAATCCTAGCACCTAAGTAGCTAGAGTTCTATAGCAAGCCAATTAGCTCTTAAACTTGAGTTAGCAATAAGATAGACTACGAGTCGTTCTTCTGGAGCTTTATTTGAAGTTTTACCTCACTGTAAAGTAGGAGGTTGTGTGGATCTTATGTAAACAGTTCGTGTGTACTTCTATGGACATACCTTGGACTCGCATATGTTTCTGTTGTACCACTCTGAGAGATGTAATATGAGTGGAACGGTGTTTTCACTTGTGTTATGTCAACGACTTGTGTACTACACCATGCAGTGGTACGCTGAGTCACCACAGTACAGCGGCAAGTTTTCCCTCAGTAAGAAACCAAGGTTTATCGAACCAGTAGGAGCCAAGAAGCACGTTGAAGGTTGATGGCGGCGAGATGTAGTGCGGCGCAACACCAGGGATTTCGGCGCCAACGTGGAACCTGCACAACACAACCAAAGTACTTTGCCCCAACGAAACAGTGAGGTTGTCAATCTCACCGGCTTGCTGTAACAAAGGATTAGATGTATAGTGTGGATGATGATTGTTTGCAGAGAACAATAGAACAAGTATTGCAGTGGATTGTATTCGATTAAAAGAATGGACCGGGGTCCACAGTTCACTAGTGGTGTCTCTCCCATAAGATAAATAGCATGTTGGGTGAACAAATTACAGTTGGGCAATTGACAAATAGAGAGGGCATGACCATGCACATACATGATATGATGAGTATTGTGAGATTTAATTGGGCATTACGACAAAGTACATAGACCGCTATCCAGCATGCATCTATGCCTAAAAAGTCCACCTTCAGGTTATCATCCGAACCCCTTCCAGTATTAAGTTGCAAACAACAGACAATTGCATTAAGTATGGTGCGTAATGTAATCAATAACTACATCCTCGGACATAGCATCAATGTTTTATCCCTAGTGGCAACAGCACATCCATAACCCATAACCTTAGAGGTTTCTGTCACTCCCCCAGATTCACGGAGACATGAACCCACTATCGAGCATAAATACTCCCTCTTGGAGTTACAAGCATCAACTTGGCCAAAGCATCTACTAGTAACGGAGAGCATGCAAGATCATAAACAACACATAGATTGATAATCAACATAACATAGTATTCTCTATCCATCGGATCCCAACAAACACAACATATAGCATTACAGATAGATGATCTTGATCATGTTAGGCAGCTCACAAGATCCGACAATGAAGCACATAAGGAGAAGACAACCATCTAGCTACTGCTATGGACCCATAGTCCAGGGGTGAACTACTCACTCATCACTCCGGAGGCGACCATGGCGGTGTAGAGTCCTCCGGGAGATGAATCCCCTCTCAGGTAGGGTGCCAGAGGCGATCTCCTGAATCCCCCGCGATGGGATTGGCGGCGGCATCTCTGGAAGGTTTTCCGTATCGTGGCTCTCGGTACTGGGGGTTTCGCGACGAAGACTATATGTAGGCGGAAGGGCAGGTCAGGGGGCCACACGAGGGGCCCAGACGATAGGCCGGCGTGGCCAAGACCTGGGTCGCGCCGCCCTAGTGTCTGGCCACCTCGTGGCCCCACTTCGTCTCCTCTTCGGTCTTCTGGAAGCTTCGTGGCAAAATAGGCCCCTGGGCGTTGATTTCGTCCAATTCCGAGAATATTTCCTTACTAGGATTTTTTAGACCAAAAATAGTAGAAAACAGCAACTGGCTCTTCGGCATCTCGTTAATAGGTTAGTGCCGGAAAATGCATAAATATGACATAAAGTATGCATAAAACATGTAGATATCATCAATAATGTGGCATGGAACATAAGAAATTATCGATACGTCGGAGACGTATCACTATTCTCATCAAACAAATTTTCAGGGACAAGCCAAGCATAATTATCTTCTAGAGCTTCATGCATTCCTAGGAGCTTGCAAGGTATTGGTGCTTTAATCTCCCCACCATCATTAACATTTTTAGTGTACCTTATTCTATCCATGTCCATCTTTTCAAGTGTTCTTTTAAAATCGGTGAACATACCAAGCCTCTTATGCTTAATAAAAACTTTTCTAGCTTCTTTAGCTATATCTTCAAATTCTCGAACAAGGACTTTTAAAACAAAATCTCTCTTTTCTCCCCTCTCCATATCAGAAAGCGTAAGAAACATGTGTTGTATCATGGGGTTAAGACTAATAAATCTAGTTTCTATCATGCGTACCAAACAGGCAGAGGCACTTTCATAGGTAGGGACAGTTTTTGCCAGGGGTATATCTTTAAGATCTTCATTCATGCTAACATGGGTGAAAAATTCTTCTATATTATCTCTTCCAATTATAGACCCTTGTCCTACCGGTATATCTTTAAGAGTAAACTTAGGAGGAAACATGATGAAATAAGTAAAGTAAATGCAAGTAACTAATTTTTTTGTGTTTTTAATATGGCAAACAAGATAGTAAATAAAGTAAAGCTAGCAACTAATTTTTTTATATTTTGATTTAGTGCAGCAAACAAAGTAGTAAATAAAATAAAGCAAGACAAAAAAACAAAGTAAAGAGATTGGAAGTGGAGACTCCCCTTGCAGCGTGTCTTGATCTCCCCGGCAACGGCGCCAGAAAAAGCTTTGCTGCTTGTGACGGTAAAGCACACGTCCTTTGGGAACCCCAAGAGGAAGGTATGATGCGTACAACGGAAAGTTTTTCCCTCAGTAAGAAACCAAGGTTATCGAACCAGTAGGAGTCAAGAAGCATGTTGAAGGTTGATGGCGGCGGAGTGTAGTGCGACGCAACACCAGGGATTCCGGCGCCAACGTGGAACCTGCACAACACAACCAAAATACTTTGCCCCAACTTAACAGTGAGGTTGTAAATCTCACCGGCTTGCTGTAACAAAGGATTAGATGTATAGTGTGGATGATGATGTTTGCAGAGAACAGTAGAACGAGTATTGCAGTAGATTGTATTCGATGTAAAAGAATGGACCGGGGTCCACAGTTCACTAGTGGTGTCTCTCCCATAAGATAAATAGCATGTTGGGTGAACAAATTACAGTTGGGCAATTGACAAATAAAGAGGGCATGACCATGCACATACATGTTATGATGAGTAGTGTGAAATTCAATTGGGCATTACGACAAAGTACATAGACCGCTATCCAGCATGCATCTATGCCTAAAAAGTCCACCTTCAGGTTATCATCTGAACCCCCTCTAGTATGAAGTTTCAAACAACAGACAATTGCATTAAGTATGGTGCGTAATGTAATCAACACAAATATCCTTAGACAAAGCATTGATGTTTTATCCCTAGTGGCAACAGCACATCCACAACCTTAGGGGTTGCTGTCACTCCCCCAGATTTAATGGAGACATGAACCCACTATCGAGCATAAATACTCCCTCTTGGAGTTACAAGTATCAACTTGGCCAGAGCCTCTACTAGCAACGGAGAGCATGCAAGATCATAAACAACTCATAGATGATAGATTGATAATCAACATAACATAGCATTCACTATTCATCGGATCCCAACAAACGCAACATGTAGCATTACAAATAGATGATCTTGATCATGTTAGGCAGCTCACAAGATCCAACAATGATAGCACAATTAGGAGAAGACGACCATCTAGCTACTGCTATGGACCCATAGTCCAGGGGTGAACTACTCACACATCACTCCGGAGGCGACCATGGCGGTGAAGAGTCCTCCGGGAGATGATTCCCCTCTCCGGCAGGGTGCCGGAAGCGATCTCCTGAATCCCCCGAGATGGGATTGGCGGCGGCGTCTCTGGAAGGTTTTCCGTATCATGGCTCTCGGTACTGGAACTATTATCGACGAAGGCTTAAGTAGGCGGAAGGGTAGGTCAGGGGGCGCCAGGAGGGCCCCACACGCCAGGGCGGCGCGGCCCTAGGCCTGGCCGCGCGGCCCTAGTGTGGCGTCGCCTCGTCGCCCCACTTCGTTTCCCTTTCGGACTTCTGGAAGCTCCGTGGAAAAATAAGATCCTGGGCGTTGATTTCGTCCAATTCCGAGAATATTTCCTTACTAGGATTTCTGAAACCAAAAACAACAGAAAACAGCAACTGGCTCTTCGGCATCTCGTTAATAGGTTAGTGCCGGAAAATGCATAAATATGACATAAAGTATGTATAAAACATGTGAGTATCATTAATAAAGTAGCATGGAACATAAAAAATTATAGATACGTTTGAGACGTATCAGAGAGCAAGAGGAACACGAAGAAGTAACCAAGAGAGAGAAAAGAGAAAGGCTTAAATAGTGGGAGAGGCATTTCTAGCCGTTGGGCTGGGCGACCTAAGGTGGGACCGGTAGTATCGGCCTGCTAAGGCGGCAATACCTCCCAACACTCACCCGCAGGGGAGGCGGCAGCCTAGCAATGCCGCATGTGGCGGCCGTAGTGTCGTCGTGCTATATATGCAGCGCTGGAGGGCCGGTAGTACGTGCCGGTAGGCCAGGCTGTAGTACCGGCCCAGCAAGGGCGGTATTACCGGCCTGCACATAGGCAGCCAACTTCCTCATCCTTTTATTTTTCAAATCAAATACGAGGATAGCATTAAAACCGCAATATCTAGAGTTCGGGAAGTCCGATCGAGACGAAACCAATTTTGTTAGAAAGAGGATGACAAGAGCTACCCCAACAAAAACTCAACAAGTGGAAACTAGTGGGGTGATTTTATATGAGTTTTAGAGGTGTAACCCCTCAATACGAGAACCCGAGAAAATCACCGAACTCTAAAACTCAACAAGTGATACATGCCAAATCAGTTTTCGATGAAGTAGAGATTGTCATGGAAATAACCACAAGCTCTAAAACACCACATGTATAATATCCAAATAAAAACCAAGATGGATGATGCAAGTATGCAACGGTTTGAGCTCTCTCCGAATGATACGATCGAGTTACTCACTCGAGAACCCTATTGATAGTACAACCAATATATATCCTATACACCGGTCTCCCAATGAAACCACGAGACCGGAAGAAAGAAAATCTATCAAGAGAAAACCTTAACCTTGCACATTCCACTTGAGCTCGATGATGACGATCTTGACCGCAACAATATAGAACACCGTAGGGGCTTCCCCTACGGTTCTGTGGTAAAAAAACAATATGGAACACCTTTCTTGATTGTGCTTGCTTGATGAAGTCTTGCGGATTTCTCCCCACACTCAGTCATGAAATAGCTTCTTCTTCGGTGTATCTTCACGTATCTATGAACACCATATGAATGACAAGCTTCAAGCAAATGATCTCTCTTTGAGTTGGCTCATCTTGAACATGCACCTCATTTATTCTTATTGCAACCTTGAAGCCAACATATGGTTCAAGCATTGCCTATGGACAATTCCTACAGATAGGACTCAATGCAGCCATTAGTCCATAAGGATTTTCATTAATTACCAAAATGTGACGCCCCAAAACCGGTACCATGAGGATACCAGCGAACCTGCCGAAATCCGCATGATATCGATTCAGATACGCCCTTCGACATGACGTGCGCGACGAATCACATACGTGATGCCAGAGGAATTAACACGAGTGGTAACATTACAACATGATTACAATAGAGCCCACAAGAAACAGATATATTACAACAACAACAACGACTCCAACGAGCCAAGATACAAATATACAAGATCTGAATCATACATAAGATCAAATACGTCCGAGTACGAACAAGATACAAATTGGACAAAGAGTCCTGAAGATAACCGGTGGCGTCCATAACCCTGCCATGACCAAGCCTGAAGGGTAACCTTGCTAACATCGTTCTTTATCGCACCGATCTTCATACATGCCCGGTTATGTCCCAAAGCAACAATAAATACGGGTTCGTACTTAACAAGACTTCAAGATGTATATCATTCGTCAACCAGTCGTCCTTTGTACTTGAGCCACGCATGGGACTTAGAGGACGCAAGAGAAATATCATAGGCAATTTGGTGGGGTTAAGCGGCAGCACGCAAGTACTAAAAACCTATAGAGACACTCTCAACTTACAGGTTCTAGAATAATAAGAGAGCGCACTAAAAGTTCCATACTCTGCAAACATAACCCAGCCGATGTGTTCCCCCCTTCGCAAAGGAAGTACTTACAAAGGCAGTCACACGTTGGACAAGTTTTATTAGGTAACAGTTGTAGTGTGCTAAATTACTATGCAAGTTATTAACAAATTATTAGCAACAACATAAAGGTGTAAGTTGTTCTATGATCAAGCTATACAATTCCAAGTTGTCCATAACCGCGGACACGGCTTATCGATAAGATGTACACCCTGCAGGGGTTGCCTAAATGTAACCATACGCATGCTCGACCCGCTTACGATAGGCGATGTCTCACAACAAAACCGTTCCCAGTTTAACAAGAAATTCTAGGGGGGCCACCTGACTAAGCTACCCGTGATGAAGTTCGGCCGTACTCCGTGACGAACTCAGGGTTTGCATCGACGGCTAGGCGTGCAAACCACACGCTTTCGCTAAACATCTCGCGGGGTACAGTACAAAATATAAACACCTGAATGCAACATAATGTAAACACCCGAAGGCAACAGTAAGTAAAGCATGGCATACATGGCATAGGCAAATAAAGCCAAGATTGTGACTCCCTTTTCAACTGTCTTAAGAAAAGATAATGGGTGAGGGGGGTCCCGATAAACATCCCCATGTATGGGTAGAGCACTCAACCTCGGAACAGATAACAAGAACTCGGGTCCTAGGGGACATTAGCGAGACAAAGATCCGATGCTTTTACAAAGGGGCTCACAGATGCCACTGCTTACAATTTTAGTTGTTAACAATTAAGTAGATCATGATTATCTCCAACAACTGATGTAGCATGTGATAACCCCCCACAACCCAACAGATAACCCGATAAGATAATGATAACGGTAACGCGATATAAGCGACACTAGCATGCTCTACAACTCGCAAGGTAGACCCGATAAACCAAACAACAGATGTAGGAGGGTAGTGGAGGCAATATGGGCTGCTCAAGGTGACAGGTGGATAGGACACGTGACAAGATCGCAACTCAAGGCTAGCATAAGAGACAAGGCAAAATAAAATAGGTGAGTGACTCCTGCAGAGACATGAGTTTAGGAAATTCTTGCCTGTTTAAGATTGTCAAAGATCAGCCGAAGATCTTGTCGTACTCGCAACACCACTTCGCGATCCGATTCGGGAAGAAGCAAATGCTACACCAAACAACGGATGCAAATCTTACAACTACGGAAGAAGAACCGGCATGATGAAGATTTGATATGCATGGCATGGTAGATATGGTGCAATGCAACTTATCCAATTTAATCGGAACCGAAGTTCGGGCAAAAAAATTAAGGTTGGAATTGCATTTTCTACCGTCAAAGTTAAGTGTTAATTAGCATGGCATAACATGCCAAGGGTGAGCTACTTCAATATTAAACGGAGCGAGGAAACCCAAGTCGGTGTCCAAAATACTCCGCATATTATGTGGGGTGAGATGCACAAACTATCACGACTCGACATGATGCAAGATGCAAACAGATGAATGGATTGCATATTCATGTTCAGTGCATTTTTATGATCAACTTTCATATATAAAACATTTTAATTTGAATTGCCAATTAAAAGTTATTAACAGAGTGGTTTTGTTATTTAAAATATAGAGAAAAGGGATTTGTTTTAATTAGAAAAAGGACATGAACGAAATGTCCAAACAGGGGAAGGACCCCGGGTTGATTTTACAAAGGTTCAGGGGTTTTTCGTGCAAAGCACAGGCGCCAGGGACTGCGGGTGGATGACATTGAAACAAGAGGGGGCTTTTCACAAAGTTGTTAGATCTGGATCTGGGTACGGGTTCTCACCTGGTGGATGCCTAGCCCGAGTGGCTGACGCATGGGCCCTGGTAGCTGATGAGGCGATGACGCGAATGGGCGGGCATGCGGCTGCTGACTGGGCAGAGGAGGTGTAGCGACTTATCTGAAGAAACTGAAGAAATATTCAGTATGCGCCGGTGACAGAACAAGAACGCCGGCCACCAATCGGCGGCACAACCGTGCGAGCCTGACGCGGTAAGGGAGGGAAAGGAACGGGCTCACCCAGGGAAGTCGAAGGAGAGGCAGTGGAGTTGGAGGACGCCGGGAGGAAGGTGAGCGCGTCAGGACCGTGGCGTGCACGCGGCCGGCGGCAAGTCGCGGAAGCAAGCGACGCGGTAGGAGGAGATAGGGGCAGGCGCGTGCGCACTTGATGTGACTCATCGCTGCGAGCCATGAGATGGCGGCTCTGGGCACGCCGCACCACCAGAAGGTCGGTGGAGTTGGGCATCTGAGGGGAAACGGAGGTGGTCAGCGAAGGGAGGGCGAAACATAGGAGGAGGAAGGCGAACGAGGGGTCCGGGATGACGAGAACTTCACCGTGGAGGTCAAGGGGAGGTTGGTGTCGCTGGAGGAGGTCGGAGGCGGCCGGAGACATCGATTTCTTCGCCGGAGTTGGGGCCGGAATCGGTGACATGGGCATACCCTTCGGGTACCCATTATTAGTATATCTTGCTCGGCCTAATATGGAGAAGGCCCAAGAAGCCAACCCGAAGAAGTAGTCGACTAGGACTCTTGTAAAACCCTAGGCTGATTACGTATATAAAGCTAGCCAGGGCACCTATAGAGGGAGGAGAACAGATAGACAACATAGCTTCGCTAAGGCGGCACCATGTAAACATACTTATGATCATATACTAGATTGCTAGCAGCACGTAGGGATCCTCCAGCGAGGGGACCCGAACCTGGGTACATCGTGTGCCTAATCTCGCTTCCGGAATCTCCATCGTCGCTCTTTCCTGAAACCCAAGTCTACAATACGTAGGGATTAGTGAGGTGATCCCTTGTCAATTTGCGCCGTCTGTGGGGAACGCGACAATTGGATTTTGTTATCCGGGCGGGATCCGTCGTCATCAACAACTTCAGAATTTCGAGCTCTTCAGCAGCATCGTCGACCGCGTCAGGCATGATCATATTCATCGAGCAACGCTTCCATCATTTCTAAAAAAATATCGGCTCGGGACGGGCTTTACCTCGGCGCCGTCTTTGGTCAATGGTTCAGGTGCGATTTGTTGTTTCCGTTGCGACTCCGAACCCGCCAAGCTGTTGATCAGGAAAGCAGTGCTTGGTTGACTCGCGGACATCGAACCAAAGTTCTACGTGCCCGTGTGTTCCTCGACCAGATCGGTCAGAGCAAGAGGGCATCAAGTACCATGGAAAGAGAAATCAGTCTGCCAAAAAGGTGTCCACATCAAGTCGCGTGGAGGCGTCTGATGGCGTGTAACTCACACGTTCGTTGGGAACCCCAAGAGGAAGGTATGATGCGCACAGCAGCAAGTTTTCCCTCAGAAAGAAACCAAGGTTTATCGAAACAGGAGGAGCCAAGAAGCACGTTGAAGGTTGATGGCGGCGGGATGTAGTGCGGCGCAACACCAGGGATTCCGGCGCCAACGTGGAACCTGCACAACACAACCAAAGTACTTTGCCCCAACGAAACAGTGAGGTTGTCAATCTCACCGGCTTGCTGTAACAAAGGATTAACCGTATTGTGTGGAAGATGATTGTTTGCAGAAAACAGTAGAACAAGTATTGCAATAGATTGTATTTCAGTAAAGAGAATTGGACCGGGGTCCACAGTTCACTAGAGGTGTCTCTCCCATAAGATAAACAGCATGTTGGGTGAACAAATTACAGTTGGGCAATTGACAAATAAAGAGGGCATGACCATGCACATACATATCATGATGAGTATAGTGAGATTTAATTGGGCATTACGACAAAGTACATAGACCGCCATCCAACTGCATCTATGCCTAAAAAGTCCACCTTCAGGTTATCATCCGAACCCCCTCCAGTATTAAGTTGCAAAGCAACAGACAATTGCATTAAGTATGGTGCGTAATGTAATCAACAACTACATCCTTAGACATAGCATCAATGTTTTATCCCTAGTGGCAACAGCACAACACAACCTTAGAACTTTCTCACATCGTCCTGTGTGTCAATGCAGGCATGAACCCACTATCGAGCATAAGTACTCCCTCTTGGAGTTACAAGCATCTACTTGGCCAGAGCGTCTACTAGTAACGGAAAGCATGCAAGATCATAAACAACACGTAGATATAACTTTGATAATCAACATAACAAGTATTCTCTATTCATCGGATCCCAACAAACGCAACATATAGAATTACAGATAGATGATCTTGATCATGTTAGGCAGCTCACAAGATCCGACAATGATAGCACAATGGGGAGAAGACAACCATCTAGCTACTGCTATGGACCCATAGTCCAGGGGTAGACTACTCACTCATCACACCGGAGGCGACCATGGCGGCGTAGAGTCCTCCGGGAGATGATTCCCCTCTCCGGCAGGGTGCCGGAGGCGATCTCCTGGATCCCCCGAGATGGGATCGGCGTTGGCGGCGTCTCTGGAAGGTTTTCCGTATCGTGGCTCTCGGTACTGGGGGTTTCGTCACGGAGGCTTTAAGTAGGCGGAAGGGTAGGTCAAGAGGCGGCGCGAGGGCCCCAGATGACAGGGCCGCGCGGCCAAGCCCTAGGCCGCGCCGCCCTGTAGTCTGGGCGCCTCGTGGCCCCACTTCGTTTCGTCTTCGGACTTCTGGAAGCTTCGTGGAAAAATAGGCCCCTGGGCGTTGATTTCGTCCAATTCCGAGAATATTTCCTTACTAGGATTTCTGAAACCAAAAACAGCAGAAACAAAGAATCGGCACTTCGGCATCTTGTTAATAGGTTAGTTCCAGAAAATGCACGAATATGACATAAAGTGTGCATAAAACATGTAGATAACATCAATAATGTGGCATGGAACATAAGAAATTATCGATACGTCGGAGACGTATCAGCATCCCCAAGCTTAGTTCTGCTCGTCCCGAGCAGGTAAAACGATAACACAGATAATTTCTGGAGTGACATGCCATCATAATCTTGATCATACTATTTGTAAAGCATATGTAGTGAATGCAGCGATCAAAACAATGTATATGACATGAGTAAACAAGTGAATCATAAAGCAAAGACTTTTCATGAATAGCACTTCAAGACAAGCATCAATAAGTCTTGCATAAGAGTTAACTCATAAAGCAATAATTCAAAGTAAAAGCATTGAAGCAACACAAAAGAAGATTAAGTTTCAGCGGTTGCTTTCAACTTGTAACATGTATATCTCATGGATATTGTCAACATAGAGTAATATAATAAGTGCAATAAGCAAATATGTAGGAATCAATGCACAGTTCACACAAGTGTTTGCTTCTTGAGGTGGAGAGAAATAGGTGAACTGACTCAACATTGAAAGTAAAAGAATGGTCCTCCATAGAGGAAAAGCATCGATTGCTATATTTGTGCTAGAGCTTTGATTTTGAAAACATGAAACAATTTTGTCAACGGTAGTAATAAAGCATATGCATCATGTAAATTATATCTTATAAGTTGCAAGCCTCATGCATAGTGTACTAATAGTGCCCGCACCTTGTCCTAATTAGCTTGGACTACCGGATCATCACAATGCACTGTTTTAACCAAGTGTCACAAAGGGGTACCTCTATGCCGCCTGTACAAAGGTCTAAGGAGAAAGCTCGCATTGGATTTCTCGCTATTGATTATTCTTCAACTTAGACATCCATACCGGGACAACATAGACAACAGATAATGGACTCCTCTTTTATGCATAAGCATATAACAACAATTAATAATTTTCTCATTTGAGATTTGAGGATATATGTCCAAGACTGAAACTTCCACCATGGATCATGGCTTTAGTTAGCGGCCCAATGTTCTTCTCTAACAATATGCATGCTTAACCATAAGGTGGTAGATCTCTCTTACTTCAGACAAGACGGACATGCATAGCAACTCACATGAAATTCAACAATGAATAATTGATGGCGTCCCCAGTGAACATGGTTATCGCACAACAAGCAACTTAATAAGAGATAAAGTGCATAATTACATATTCAATACCACAATAGTTTTTAAGCTATTTGTCGCATGAGCTATATATTGCAAAGGTGAATGATGGAATTTTAAAGGTAGCACTCAAGCAATTTACTTTGGAATGGCGGAAAATACCATGTAGTAGGTAGGTATGGTGGACACAAATGGCATAGTGGTTGGCTCAAGTATTTTGGATGCATGAGAAGTATTCCCTCTCGATACAAGGTTTAGGCTAGCAAGGTTTATTTGAAACAAACACAAGGATGAACCGGTGCAGCAAAACTCACATAAAAGACATATTGAAAACATTATAAGACTCTACACCGTCTTCCTTGTTGTTCAAACTCAATACTAGAAATTATCTAGACCTTAGAGAAACCAAATATGCAAACCAAATTTTAGCATGCTCTATGTATTTCTTCATTAATGGGTGCAAAGCATATGATGCAAGAGCTTAAACATGAGCACAACAATTGCCAAGTATCACATTACCCAAGACATTAATAGCAATTACTACATGTATCATTTTCCAATTCCAACCATATAACAATTTAACGAAGAAGAAACTTCGCCATGAATACTATGAGTAGAAACCAAGGACATATTTGTCCATATGCTACAGCGGAGCGTGTCTCTCTCCCATAAAGTGAATGCTAGGATCCATTTTATTCAAACAAAACAAAAAAACAAAAACAAACCGACGCTCCAAGCAAAGCACATAAGATGTGATGGAATAAAAATATAGTTTCAGGGGAGGAACCTGATAATGTTGTCGAGGAAGAAGGGGATGCCTTGGGCATCCCCAAGCTTAGACGCTTGAGTCTTCTTAATATATGCAGGGGTGAACCACCGGGGCATCCCCAAGCTTAGAGCTTTCACTCTCCTTGATCATGTTGCATCATACTCCTCTCTTGATCCTTGAAAACTTCCTCCACACCAAACTCGAAACAACTCATTAGAGGGTTAGTGCACAATAAAAATTAACATATTCAGAGGTGACACAATCATTCTTAACACTTCTGGACATTGCATAATGCTACTGGACATTAGTGGATCAAAGAAATTCATCCAACATATCAAAAGAGGCAATGCGAAATAAAAGGCAGAATCTGTCAAAACAGAACAGTTCGTATTGACGAATTTTAAAATGGCACCAGACTTGCTCAAATGAAAATGCTCAAATTGAATGAAAGTTGCGTACATATCTGAGGATCATGCACGTAAATTGGCTTAATTTTCTGAGCTACCTACAGGGAGGTGGACCCAGATTCGTGACAGCAAAGAAATCTGGAACTGCGCAGTAATCCAAATCTAGTACTTACTTTTCTATCAACGGCTTAACTTGGCACAACAAAACACAAAACTAAGATAAGGAGAGGTTGCTACAGTAGTAAACAACTTCCAAGACACAAAATAAAAACAAAGTACTGTAGGTAAAAACATGGGTTGTCTCCCATAAGCGCTTTTCTTTAACGCCTTTCAGCTAGGCGCAGAAAGTGTGTATCAAGTATTATCGGAGAGTGATGTATCGTTATTATGAGCTCCCCCATCCGCAGTGGTACCAAGGGCTTTGTCAATTTTAGGCCTATAATAATACTTCTTTGGTTTAGGCACTTTAGAGATATACATAAACTTTTGCTCCTTACCCACATAAGCTTTCTCCTTATATTTAAGAGAAGAAAATGTTGAACCCAAGGTTCCCATAGCCTTTTCAAGTTCATCAATCCTATTGATTTGATCATCATGGACAACACAAGTTCCTAGGACACTAATTCTTTCATCAATTCTTCCTAAGGATTTATCAAGTTCATCAGTTTTATCAAGTAACATTTCCAATTTAGCTTCAATACTTGGAAAATTTTTCTCTATGGTTTCCAACTTTTTCATAACATCTTCAAGAGAGATTTCAGTTTTAACTTTATCAACAGGGGGTATTCCAAATAAACTCTCAATAATGCAGCTAGCTTCTAATGCAGGAGTACTTAGGAAGTCACCTTTTGCGAGACTATCAAGAACATATCTATTCCAGCTAGAGATACCAACATAAAAATTCCTGAGTAAAATAATGGTGGAGTGTTTCTTAGTGCATCTATTATGAGCATCGCTAATTCTATACCAAGCATCTCTCAAACATTCTCCCCCTCATTGCTTAAACGTACGAACTTCAACTTCAGGATTACTCATTTTAGTAGTAGTAAATAAAGCAAACTAGATAAAGTAAATGCAAGTAACTGATTTTTTTGTGTTTTTGATATAGCAAACAAGATAGCAAATAAAGTAAAACTAGAAACTAATTTTTTTGTATTTTGATTTAGTGCAGCAAACAAAGTAGTAAATAAAACTAAGCAAGACAAAAACAAAGTAAAGAGATTGAGAAGTGGAGACTCCCCTTGCAGCGTGTCTTGATCTCCCCGGCAACGGCGCCAGAAAATATTTGATGCTGTCCAGGACTGGCGCGTGGTTGACGAGGGAGGAAAGCTTGTTCCTTGATCTCCCCGGCAATGGCGCCAGAAAAAGAGCTTGATGGCGTGTAACTCACACGTTCGTTGGGAACCCCAAGAGGAAGGTATGATGCGCACAGCAGCAAGTTTTCCCTCAGAAAGAAACCAAGGTTTATCGAACCAGGAGGAGCCAAGAAGCACGTTGAAGGTTGATGGCGGCGGGATGTAGTGCGGCGCAACACCAGGGATTCCGGCGCCAACGTGGAACCTGCACAACACAACCAAAGTACTTTGCCCCAACGAAACAGTGAGGTTGTCAATCTCACCGGCTTGCTGTAACAAAGGATTAACCGTATTGTGTGGAAGATGATTGTTTGCAGAAAACAGTAGAACAAGTATTGCAGTAGATTGTATTTCAGTAAAGAGAATTGGACCGGGGTCCACAGTTCACTAGAGGTGTCTCTCCCATAAGATAAACAGCATGTTGGGTGAACAAATTACAGTTGGGCAATTGACAAATAAAGAGGGCATGACTATGCACATACATATCATGATGAGTATAGTGAGATTTAATTGGGCATTACGACAAAGTACATAGACCGCCATCCAACTGCATCTATGCCTAAAAAGTCCACCTTCAGGTTATCATCCGAACCCCCTCCAGTATTAAGTTGCAAAGCAACAGACAATTGCATTAAGTATGGTGCGTAATGTAATCAACAACTACATCCTTAGACATAGCATCAATGTTTTATCCCTAGTGGCAACAACACAACACAACCTTAGAACTTTCTGTCACTGTCCCAGGTATCAATGCAGGCATGAACCCACTATCGAGCATAAGTACTCCCTCTTGGAGTTACAAGCATCTACTTGGCCAGAGCGTCTACTAGTAACGGAAAGCATGCAAGATCATAAACAACACGTAGATATAACTTTGATAATCAACATAACAAGTATTCTCTATTCATCGGATCCCAACAAACGCAACATATAGAATTACAGATAGATGATCTTGATCATGTTAGGCAGCTCACAAGATCCGACAATGATAGCACAATGGGGAGAAGACAACCATCTAGCTACTGCTATGGACCCATAGTCCAGGGGTAGACTACTCACTCATCACACCGGAGGCGACCATGGCGGCGTAGCATCCTCCGGGAGATGATTCCCCTCTCCGGCAGGGTGCCGGAGGCGATCTCCTGGATCCCCCGAGATGGGATCGGCGTTGGCGGTGTCTCTGGAAGGTTTTCCGTATCGTGGCTCTCGGTACTGGGGGTTTCGTCACGGAGGCTTTAAGTAGGCGGAAGGGTAGGTCAAGAGGCGGCGCGAGGGCCCCAGATGACAGGGCCGCGCGGCCAAGCCCTAGGCCGCGCCGCCCTGTAGTCTGGGCGCCTCGTGGCCCCACTTCGTCTCGTCTTCGGACTTCTGGAAGCTTCGTGGAAAAATAGGCCCCTGGGCGTTGATTTCGTCCAATTCCGAGAATATTTCCTTACTAGGATTTCTGAAACCAAAAACAGCAGAAAACAGCAACTGGCACTTCGGCATCTTGTTAATAGGTTAGTTCCAGAAAATGCACGAATATGACATAAAGTGTGCATAAAACATGTAGATAACATCAATAATGTGGCATGGAACATAAGAAATTATCGATACGTCGGAGACGTATCAGCGTCCAACAAAAATAATCAAGATATGTGCAAATCATGCATGAATGAAGTCTAGCCAAAATAAAATAAAAAAACAATCAATCCAGAGATAGTGCTCCACGCGAGGAAAGGAAAGAGATCGAACGAAAGTTCCCGGCGAGTTATTAGTCAGCAGTTCATCTGCGCCGCAGCCGCCAACGACTTTAATTACGTACAACTCCATCAGCACCGAGTCTGAAATAACCTACGTCGTCATCAGTTTCATTTCAGAGAAGCTGATATCGCCATCAACTACGAACAGGTGTTCACATCGACACCATCCACAAGATTCGTTGGGGCATCAACTTTATCAGGTGCTATTTTTTGTATTGCAGACAAATATACGTGCACTTGTCTCGGGTTTTTGTCTAGTTTTCTGTGCACATATTGATACACTTCAGTCATCATCATGGACTCGGCCACCATGGACCCGTCATCATGTACAAGCCACGCTATGGGGCTCACCCGTCGGGAACTCGCCAACGAACTTCTCAGCATCGATTACTTCCGGCTGAACTTCACTTCTCTACATCCAACACAAGGATCATCACACTTAACATCATGCACACGCCTCGCTCGGGGGCTCGACCTCGCGCACCCGCCGTTGTGCACTTGTCTTCGTGAACTCGTCATTACGGACACACGCTCGGGGCTCACCCATCGCGGATCTGCCACATCGACTGCATCCTCTTCACCGACTATGTGGGCCACATCTACTACTTCTGGCCAGGCGCCGCGTGACAACAGACTACGTCCGAGGCATGACTTGCGTCCACATCGGCTTCGCCGCACCCGATAAAAAGATAAGTTTTTCTCTTCCTCCAAGATTCAATTATTTATTTACTTTCTCCATACCCGAATATTGGGATTTGTGCCATTACAATATTACAGCAAATACACCCGACACTCGAGGCTGCGTCATTACATCATTACTGAAAATACACCAGTGCATTTATTTTCTTCGGCTGTGGATATATCTTCCCCGGCTGAGTGGATTTATTTTCTTTGGCTCGTGGATTTATCTTCCTCAGCTTATTGGATTTGACTTCTTCGGTAAATTTATTTTATTTGGATTCATCTATATGGATATTATTATAAAATACTACCCGATGAGTTTCCTAGTCAGTGGATTCATCTTCTACGGTTATTACTGAATTTATTTTCTTCGGGTCAATGGATTCATCCTCTATGATATCAGCGGATTCATCTTCAATATATGCTTCATATTTAATGGCCTTCAATGGGGTCGACAATTTCATCGAATTCTCTAGCGGAAGACAAAAACAGGTTACGTATCCATGGAGCATACACTCGGGGGCTCGATAACGACTTCACCCCTCAGCATAGCTACAATATAATATTTCAGGTGACCACTACTTCGACGCAACATTTTTCAGCAGCACTCGGGGGCTTGACAACAACTTCACCCCGGGTCACCACTGCGACACATCGTATAAGCAACAATCATGACATCACTCCAGCAGGGGGGCTCGGCTATTTCTTCATCAACAATTTGGCGGCATCCACTTTCACTATTTGGTAGTTTTTACTTCGGCTCGATTTTTTCGTTGTACTCGAAGACTTCATCAACTCAGTTGCACGACATACCTCCGTGTCGACTCTGTCGTAACATATAAGCTAAGTGTTCCTTTAATTTACACAAAGTTGATTATCATTTCCTTTCGCTGCACCCGACACTCGGGGGCTGCGTCGTACAAATTCACTCTACATCTCAGGTTGACAAAAGAAGAACTGTGCCAAGAAAAAACTACATCAACAAAGAACTCGATAAAAAAACTCTGCAATGAAGTCGACAAAATTTTCTTCAAGGATGAACCCGACGAAATTTTCTTCAAGAGAGAACTCGACGAAATTTTCTTCAAGAGAGAACTCGACGAAATTTTCTTCAGAGAGGAACCCGACGAAATTTTCTTCAAGGAGGAAGCCGACGAAATTTTCTTCAAGGAGGAACTCGACGAAATTTTCTTTAAGAGAGAACCCGACGAAATTTTCTTCAAGGAGGAACAAAAAAAACAGATGGAAAAATCTTCAGGTCCATTGACTCATCATTTCTTCCCATCACAAGAATCAGCGGCATACCCGACGAAAATATAGAAGAATGTGATAAATTCGACTACTGCATCATGCTCAACGATAATATAGAAAAGTCCAACAAAATGGGTCACTACATCAGCCGAACAAGGCGCTAGACAATATATTCTCGGAGCGCGTCCTCCGCGGTGAAAACTCTGAATGCCATGACTCGTAAAAATGTCACCAAGGTAAGACCCCAGGATCCATCCTGTGTGGCGTGGCATCGCACCCGAATGCGCTCTTTCACTCTATCCACATCAACAGATGTGAAGAAAAATCCCGGCGAACGCGTTGTGGATCCGATAATTTTGCTGGAATTTAGTTTCGGTAAGTCCTAAAGCGGCACGTTATGAATTACGCTAGTATCCCAAATTCGTGTCCAGGGATGCGAGTTTGAAGTAGGTTTATCCAGATTTTCCACTAGAGCAATTAACTGGTACCTGATCCGTCAGATGAACCAGCCGCATTTACCAATATCCCTATACAATATAGTTGTCGAAGAAAATATAGCTTCTCCTTGGACTCAAATAATTTGGAAACGAGATAAAGCACGGAGATTTCATTCGATTCCGCGAGCCAAATAAATATAGCAAAGTTGTTTACCCAAAGCTTCGGGTTTATAAAGAAATATATCAAAATAGACAAGATAGTAAACTAGTTTGCTCGACCCGAGTTTCGTGTTTTGTCTTGCAGGTAAATATATAAAGGTTTGTAGACTCAACTCGACTCTGTGACTCGAGTGGAGACTACTCTCATCGGGAGCACATGGAATTCATCAAGTCCTCCAGTAGGAGTCGATAAAAAGAGGGGTTGCGCCCAACAATATAATCAAGTTCTTCATCGAGTAGTACAACTTGAGTCTATGCCCAGGTGCAAACACCTGCCCATAGCCTCGGGGGCTACTCCCATCGGGAGCGCTGGTCGCGCACCCGATAGAAAAATAACTTCGAGAATCATCAACATCATCTACGCTATACATGATCTACGACATTGACCTGATGTATTTCCGGATCAATGGCCTCGCCTTGTATTTCTTCGACTTCGGAGATGATTATGATTGGAGTCTCTACGCAAGTCTTCGACTTCCCTAGACACTCGGGGGCTACTGACATGGGCATACCCTTCGGGTACCCATTATTAGTATACCTGGCTCGGCCCAATATGGAGAAGGCCCAAGAAGGCAACTCGAAGAAGTAGTCAACTAGGACTCTTGTAAAACCCTAGGCTGGTTACATATATAAAGCTAGCCAGGACACCTGATAGAGGGAGGAGAACAGATAGACAACATAGCTCCGCTACGGCGGCACCTTGTAAACATACTTATGATCATATACTAGATTGCTAGCAGCACGTAGGGATCCTCCACCAAGGGGACCCGAAGCTGGGTACATCGTGTGCCTAATCTCGCTCCCAGAATCTCCATCGTCACTCTTTCCCTAAACCCAAATCTACAATATGTAGGCATTGGCGAGGTGATCCCTTATCAATCGATGAGTTTGTGCTCGATTGAGGGCCTCCTACTTCGATTCCTTGCACGAGAAGGTCCACGGCTACGTGGTGGTTCTGCAGAGCTCAATGGAGGGGCGAGGGGTGGCTGGAGATGGCGACACCGACGAGGTCTCTGCGGTGGCGCTCGGTAGAAAAGAAACAGAGAGAAGAGAGGGGGTGGGGGTGGGGCGGCGGCGCGAGACAGGAAAGGCTAGGGTTTGCTGGGACCTCGAGGGGAGAATATAAGGATGAGGAAGAACATGGTGGTGCGGTGGTTGGAGGACAGCGATGGGGGGGCTCACGCGGGGCGTGTGACTGTCATCGCTATCGATCCTCTGTCCACTTGCGAAAAAGAAGGAAGAGGATGGCGTGCGAAGAGGTACGGGCCAGGGAGGAGGTGGGCCAGATCGGGCTGGGCTGGCGCTAGACTTCTCCGGGGGAAAAGAAGAAGGCTAGGGGAGAGAAGGAATTCTGGGCCAGGGAGAGGAAGTGGCCCAGGATTAGGGTTAGGGGCTTTTCTTTAAAAAATGTCTTTCTCCTTTCTTTTCAAAACTATTTTGCAAACTGAGTTTGAATTCAATTCAAACAAAGTTTTATTTTGAAACAGAGATGGAGAGATAGAGAACAAAGTAGTTAAATTAATATTTGTATTTGTTTGGATTTTAGGGTTTGTTAAATGAAAGAGGAGAGGGGGTTTATTAAACCATACGAGAGGGGAAAACAAAATAATTAGGGTTTCAAAATAATTTTTATTTTGTAAAAACCATGGATGATATGATGCATAATGACATGATGATGCATAAAAGAAAAAGAACAAGCAATAATCTAATAGGGTCTATCTGGGGCCGTTACACAAAACGACACATGGGGGATCCATGCTCTTTCAGCCGCACCGCTTCATCACCCTCGACAGGAAGAAGAATGTGGACGAGTGGTGCCACAAATGTAGCTACGTCCTCTTTGATGAGCCATGCAACGCCCTCGCGGAGCCCACTTCTCCCCCAACGAAATCAGACCGGTGGCGTTGCAAGGAGAAAACGGAGGAGTTTGCTCCCATTCTCGAGCGCGTCGAAGAGCTGAGGCGACAGGGTCTGACGGGCAGGTATGTGACAGCCCACTTCCTCAAATTATGCATCTCACCGTTGCAATGCCGTTCCCACCCCATGTGGGCGTACGAAGGCACGGCGGATCCGGCGAGGTTGTTAGGCATCGGCTCAGCATGCTGTTTAGCAGCGGGGCACACGCAGGAAGCGTCTGCGATGGCGATTGGGACACTATATGACAACGAGGACCTTCGGGATCGAGTGTTGTCCCAGCTGCCAGCGTGCAGCGAGAAGGGGGTTGTTCCCGGGAAGCATCTTCCGGGGGAAAACTCCCTTACTCGTCCGGACCGGCCAGAGGGCAGCCGAAGGCGCCCACGCCTGGCCTCCGCATCTCCGCATGAGCGCCACTCCGCGCGCGCGTCCCCGACCGCTCAACATCTCGTCCACACGAGGATGGGACTTCCCACAAACTAGATGATGCAGACATGGAGGTGGCGGTGGAGCTTCCTCCTCCGCCCCTCCTCCAGCAACAATGCGCCAAGACGAGGGGAGGTAGCCCTACCCCCATTGAACTTCCTCCGCGACCTCCTTCCATACCCCGGTCCTGGTACTTTGCCTTTCCTTTCGAGTAAGATATTCTTATCCACTCCTCCTTATCCTTATTCGATAGCTTGCACCTTTGTTAATGCCGTCCGTTGAAACAGTGATGAGAGCGAGCATGCCTGGGGTAAAGTGTCCTCATCAAGGACCCAGTTTGAGGGGACCCCGGACTAGCTGTCCGAAATACTCGTTATGTACTCAGTTCACGATCCCATGATCAGTGCGCCGTGAACACATAACCGAACTGATATCAAAGTTACATCATCCATTACAATATGGAATAATAATATTACAAATAGGTCATATGACCAATGCTTACATAATAGCCTCGAGAGGGCCTAACTTAACACCGTAGTAGCGGAATCACTTCAACAGCTCATAGCCCAAGTCATCTTCCATAATCCAACAGGCAACTGACTGGGAGAACGTTCCTAGCTTGCATAGCCATCGTCAAATCCTCCTTTATTTGTCGAATTCTTCCAAGTCTGGCCAAGTAAATAGCCAGGGACAAAGCCATGGGTACATATGGAATTGTACTTGCAAACCATCACGAGAGATTAAGGGGATGCATATTTGGCAGTAGCAAGGTAAAAGGCGCTAGTCTAAGGCGACAACATGAGAGATAGTTTCTCTCGTGGATATATCATGTGTGGAAGAGATTCTTTCTCTTGTGGATATAGCATCTCTATATCTATGTTGAAGAAGATACTTCAAAAGAAGATTAACTCTAAAACCACTAGGATGGGGTAACCCTAATTTTTCCTTTCTCCGGCCATCTCCATATGACCACCAAAACCATTCTTGTACCCTTCTAGTACTCAGAAAACAAGTTCCTCTTTCCTTTGATAAACCATTTCTAAAACAAAACCAACACAACTAAGCAATGGCCATCCCAACTGTCCATGACCGCGGACACGACTATTCGAATCGATTTTACTCTGCAGAGTTTGCACAATTTCCCCGAAAGATCTGTGAGTCTATCATGTGGGCAACTTCCCCGCATATCAATTATGCCATGATAAAAACTCGGAAATGACTCTTTGCCTATTCTCCCTAGTATAGGACCTTTCCCCATGGAGTATGTACCTCCCCGACAAACCATGGCATCTCACCTCATCGAGGGTCACTCCATTGCCATGACGGGAGACCCATGGTGTCTTCCGGGCGGGTAGCCCCACGAGCATCCCGTTATATGATTGCCTACACCAAGGACAATCCGGATTCCGAGGTGACGACACCCTTATATAGTTGTGAGGCATCCCCTACTATGGAGAACAAAACTCCGAGGTAAGCCCCGTGCCCATGTTGGGGTAATGTGATTGTGAGGGTTGGTTGTTTCGGGTGAATACATAGATCCATGTGTTGTTTTTTTCCGAAACCATTTCATAAACACTTCCTTTCCTCCATCAACTTCGTTGCGTCAATTTCTTTAAAGAAAAACAACATAATTTCATCTTAAAACTCACACTTGGGTAAGAGCTGTTCTTCCCAAGGTTTTTCCAAAATGTTTGTAAAGGCATTTCCAAGAGGTTCCCAATCTAAGGTTTTATTTCATTGACAAAGGCTACAATAAGGTGCATGATGCTAATCACCATACAACTAAAGGGGAAATTAGGTATCAATAGGGTATCATACAACTATTTAGGTGGTAACTAAGTATCAATAGAGAAAATCAAACTTGGGAAGTCCAAGTTTAGCAATTTGATGAATAGAATCAACACAAAGATAATGCAAGGGATAGAAAGTGTAATAGTGCACAAAAATGCAATTGAGATAGAAGCATGAGAGCAAAAGATGGCTTGCCTTGGTTGGCTATTTGTCCCTGGTCTTCATCAAATTCTTCAAAATCTCCTTCTTTAACTCCCACAACGTTCGAATCTAGCGTCGCAAAAATAGAAGAACAAACAACATACAATCACCACACTAGTCAAAAACACAAGAAATTCAATGAAACAAAGTCTAAGTTGCAGATGTATTTGTTTTGCAAGGTTAACAACTTAACTTGGCCAATTAAGAGTTGATGGTGATAAGGAGTTTTGGCTAACCAAAAACTAGGGTTTACATTTCATGTGTTTCACAATTACTCTAACCAGCATCAGATTTGATTAACCAGAGGGTGACACTAATTTTGTTGGATATCTAGTAATAAAACAAAATGAACAAAATTTGTTTCATTGAAAAAGATTAAACCTAGAATTTTGAAACCAGATTTGAATTTAAACTATACATAGAGCACAATTCACATGGCATAATTCATAGAAAAATCCTTACAAAAAGAGACCAGTGGCATTGGAAAGGTATTGAAATTTATGATCCAACGCAATTGGTTTCACTAAATTTGGTTTAGTATAACTCGAGTGATATGCATTTGAAACTTTCTGGTTTTAACACATTTTAACAGAATTTCAAATTTCAAACAAAATAACGGGCGAGAAATCCCTAGGCCGTGCGGGGGTGGAGATTGGGCCGACCCAGGTGGGTTTCCAGGTGGCAGTGGGAAAAAATAAAGAAAAATAAAAAGAAAGGGGCCCATGGTGGGCCCTGCTGCATGGGCCATGCAATGGCCAGGGGGTCTTCCCCTATCTCTAGCCACGCACGCGCGCGACGAACGGAGGTAGGACGGAGCGGCGATCTAGGGACTCACCGGTGAGTGGCGGCGGTCGACGGCGTTGCCGGGGCGGTGTAGTGGCGAGTGGAGGAGGTCCAGGGGCGAGTCCAGCCCTAGCAAGAGCTCCTCCAGGTGGCGACGCAGGCGGCTCTTCTCCGATGTCTCCCTCGGGTCGGTGACGACGGAGGAGGAAGAGGCTCACCACGGGGTCTTGGTCGTGACGGGGATGGCGTGGTGCGACGGAGGCGATGCACGAGAGAAGCGGAGACCTGAGGGTTTTGCCTCGGTCATCTCCTGTGCGCGAACGAGTGCGGTGAGAACTTGGTGCCGGCGCGGACACAACCCGTCGACAACGACTTCCGGCGAGTCCCTGCACCAGGGAGATGGCATGGTTTAGCTGAGCACAAGAGAAAAGAAGAAAGGAAGGGGATAACGAGGGAGGAGGCTGTGAGGGAAATTGGTCATGGCTGCAGAGCGAAGGATGGACAGCGAGCTTTGCTCGGTCTTCCTTCCCCGTCGGCCAGGAAGGAAACGGGTAGGCTTCGCCTTCTTCTGGTTTGGGAGATGCAGAGAAATGATAGGAGGAGATGATGTGGTGGAAAATAAGAGAGGGATCGGGGTTCTGTTTAAAGAGGTGGAGGAAGTGGTGCACCGCGACGGGGTGTGCACCATGCCTACGGCAACGACTTGAGCGCGGATTGGATAGCCAAACGGTATGGGAGGTGGGTCATGGAGAGGGGAGGGCGAAACAAGCCCTAGCTTGCTCAGGAGCTAGCTGATTCATTCATGAACCGCCGATGTCCGAGTGAAGGCAAATGTGTTTGATACGAATAAAACAATAGGACAATGGTCAAGGGAGGGTGTTATGGTAAAAGGGGGTGTATTCAACGTGCCATGTCGGCCTAGTGCACTGGTAGTGAGAAGAGAGGAGAGGGTGGTCGGGAACGCGCTGACCTGCCTTGGGCGGGGTGACCACCGATGGGGCGATCCTGAATGAGCCACTGGGAGGGGTGTCCTTGCCTTGGGAGCATGCACACAGGACAGAGGAGGGATGATACATGTCCATGGCGCGGCCTAGGGAGCTGGAGTTCTTAGGTCGCTGCTTCCCAAGATTGTGTTGTCCATCGGTGAGAACGAAGGAGGGAGGGGCTAGGGTTGATAGGGAGAGGAGGCTAGGTGGAGTAGGGGTGCATGAGGGGTACTGGGTCGGGGTAGTGTGCTAGAGAGGGTTGAGAGCATCAAGGAGCATGCGTGGTTAGAGAGAGATTAGGGTGATGCATGCACAAATCTTGGCATGATTGCCTCGGGGCCTTCCCTCTCCCCCTCTTTCCAACGTGGTCAAGATGTAATGCAGGTGGGTCAGAGGGAGGGATTGGTACAGGGGAAGTTAGGCTCTTAATGGTTTATTGTTTGAGAGAGATATGGGAGAGATAATAGGAACACCAATGCCAAGACCAAGACATGGTCGGCTCTCCTTTTGTCAAGCTCATGTGGAGATCAAGGAGCAATGCCACTCTTGCATGATGTCCACGGTTGAGTGCTTGGGAATATTTGCTAGGGTGATGGTTTGATGATGTCCAAAATTGAGGTAGAGGGATAGTGGTGATAATGTTTATTAGTGTCAACGTTGATGATGATGGCATTATGTAAAACATGAGGGTGTTGGTTTACATGTTGATTGTTCTAAAGAAGTGATGGTGGATACTAGGTCAAAGAGGTGAGATTAATGTGGAGAAGATGCCATGCAAAGTTGGGATTTAAAAGCATTGGTTTGATTCACTTTCTAGGAGTAGACCTAATTTTGAATGAGATTATTTAAAAATAGCTTCTTGCAAATTTTTGAAAAGGGAAGGATAGTATTTTGAACTAACATATGTCTATTTGCATGGCAATGCATAGTAGGGTTTTCTCAAATCCATTTGATATAAAAAGGTGCAAGAAATGGCATATAAACCATTAACAAGCATTTTGACAAATAGGAAATAGGATAGAGAAAATAATTTTCTAAATATTGTACTTGAAGGAAAATGATGTGATAAGGCATATCAGCAACATTGCCAACTTTCACTTGAGAAAAAGTTTGGAAAAATAGTTTGAGAAAAACTAGAAATATTTTGATACTCAAAAAGTGAGGTTTAGGGTTTATGTTCATTTGGAGAAAAGATCCAGTTTCGAAAACTGAAGATATTAGCATAAGATCATGGGTTTTCTTCAGAGTTTGGATGATATAGGAGAGATAGGGATGCAACCGAGACTTATTCACTTGTTGGACAAGTGTCCAAATACCAAGATCATGACTAGATGAAATTGTGATCTTGATTGATAGATATGTGAGATATATAAATGGCAATGAAAATGCCATGGATGTTTTGATCATAGATCAAATAGTCCTAAATTTTTGTTGTGGTGTATATGGCCTTCATTTGTTTTAAACAAAATAAGAACCTTACATGAAGTATTCGAATAAGAGAAATGGTTTTTATAAATTGTAAAATGATCCATGGTTTTAGTGAAAAGAAGAATGGATCATTCCATCTTATTTTAGAAAACCAAAACTGCATATATCAAAGATTTTATAAAATCACACAAGTAAGGGTAAGCCATTTGGTAAATCCTTTGTGCCAAAACAAAAATTTTATAAAAACACTTTTGGGATACCATGATCAAAGATTCTCATAGCCAAATTTAAAAGGAATTTTTTTTGGTAAGATCTTTGGAATCAAGATTTTGAGTCATAGGACAAAACAAAAGAGGTTTCGTGACTTTTGTCAAAAGCTTCAATTGTCATTGAAAATAGGATGTTAAGGTAATACAAGAGTGATTATAGCATAACTATTTTTCTTGAGATGTGAGTTATGGTAAGTATGGGAAGACACCAAGGGAAAATGGACATAGTGATTTAGGTAGTGGCAGAGAAGTCTCCAAGGCCACACATGTGTTTTATTCAGTGAGTTGCTAAATTGATTATTATCTGAGGTGTTGTTCTTTGAGGTAGCTCAAGACAAATTTCAACAAGAAAAGCAAGACAATTTAACTACCAGTTGATCAAGGCAATTCATCTTTAAGCAGATCAAGACAATTCATCTTTAAGCAGATCAAGACAATTCATCTAATTAATCTTTTAGAACAAGTTTTTGTCCCCCCGTGATTTTTGCACTAGGGACAACTAGACATGGTTGCAAAAGTTGGGGTGTTATAGCTCTTCCACCCTTAAAATGATCTCGTCCCGAGATTACTAAGCTTAAAACTAGAGGGGTTTGAAAGTTTAACTAAAGTTGGACTCCATCTTTCTGTAGACGTGCAGTTGTTGACAATCATAACTTCAGCTTCCGAGAGATACGATGAATTTCTGCCGAGGGCAAGCTTCGTGAAGAGGTTGACTACTCCATGCGGGTGTTAGATCTGTAGCTTCCTATCGATCCTAGAGAAGTCCACAATTCAGGGAGAGTTAGTGTATCCCAACGGTGCTTTAGCGGGATTGAAAACTTTTTAGAGTTAGCTTAATTTAGTGGAATATGAAGTCTTCCACCCTTAAGATTGTTCATCGGGGGTTCTGAAAAACTCAAAGCTTCTGACACGGGTTCTTGTCGGGCACTTTTAAAGAAGTCTTCAATCTCCCGGCTTGCATTGCCAATTCTTCAGGGGGCGACGTGAAGTCCACAACTTCAAGTTGCACACACGACGTTTACTACTCTATAATTCGTGTGGTAAGTTGGTAAATTGATGGAACGTGTTGTTGGTCTCCATATGAAGTAGCAATAGAAATCTCCGAAAACAGTCTTCATCTTGAGGGTTGGTACTGACTTATACTAGTTAAGAAATGGTTGGGTAAACTACACCTAATCTTGAGTTTCGAATCATCTTCAAAAACTTCACTTGAATGGGGACCAATTGGACCATGTAGGGTAACGTGGCTTCGATGTTGTAGCTCACTCAGCTTGTAAGATGGTGTGTCAGAGGATGGTTTTAAGATGATATCCTCGAGGTTAGGGTGATTATGCTCTAGGATTAAATAAAATTTGTATCGCTTCATCTTCTCGCAGGATGGTGGTCAATCTTGAAGGTACCGGCTTCTCCTTCATTGGTGTAGTAGAGATGCTCCGGCTGATTTTTAAGGTAGTTAGCGTAGATAGGGGTATGGTTTAGTTTTCTTGATGGTTGAAAATCAATTGTTAACATGGTTAACTTATCCAGTTAACTAGAAGTTAGTATTTTGTCAGTGAGATTGATGAGAGTGAAAACATCATAGGGAGGCTTCCTACGCGGGGTATCACACTAAGAATGTTTTTCAAACCGAAAGGCCAAGACAATCATACACACAACAAACAGATCAAAACACTCCAGGCAGAACACTTAGGGAGCTACAAGCAAACATCAAACCATACACGGCACTCTAAGTATCTAGGGATGCCTAATGCGCAGGGGTAGCTCAATAAAAGTGATTAAGTTCGTCCTATCCATCCTATAGGTTTGAGGTTGGTCACACATGCTGATGTCTTCTTCTTGCTGATATCGACTTCAACAAGGACTCTCGAAGCAGTTGGTGGTGAAGCGGCCTGGTGTTGAGTCGTCCATGTTGAGGCAGAGGCTATAACTGCGTAGTCTTTTGTTCAACATCCCGGGGACGTGAGGTCTTTGGAGGGTAATTGCTGAAGTGCCCAGGGTCAATGTCTTTCAGAACGAACCTAAAAATTACTAGTCAAGAAACTAAGAGCTTGATCCCTGACGATAGAAAAAGGGCAAGTCAACGGAGGAACAAGGTCAGCACCTTGACAGACTTTGGTGACAACCAAGACATGATATTATCATCCCTATATGCATACGGATGAGTTGGCATCCGATCTCCAATGGCTGTAGTTGGAGATACATGAGACTTCCTGAAGGGCTAATCCATCTTCGACTTTGAGTCTCCTGGTCTGAGTTGGGGACTGATACGTCTCAAACGTATCTATAATTTCTTATGTTCCATGCTACTTTATTGACGATACTCACATGTTTTATACATACTTTATGTCATATTTATGCATTTTCCGGCACTAACCTATTAACAAGATGCCGAAGAGCCAGTTGTTGTTTTCTGCTGTTTTTGGTTTCAGAAATCCTAGTAAGGAAATATTCTCGGAATTGGACGAAATCAACGCCCAGGATCTTATTTTTCCACGAAGCTTCCAGAAGTCCGAAAGGGACACGAAGTGGGGCGACGAGGCGCCCACACAACAGGGCGGCGCGGCCAAGGCTTGGGCCGCGCGGCCCTAGCGTGTGGGGCCCTTGTGGCGCCCCCTGACCTACCCTTCCGCCTACTTAAGCCTTCGTCGATAATAACTCCAGTACCGAGAGCCACGATACGGAAAACCTTCCAGAGACGCTGCCGCCGCCAATCCCATCTCGGGGGATTCAGGAGATCGCCTCCGGCACCCTGTCGGAGAGGGGAATCATCTCCCGGAGGACTCTTCACCGCCATGGTCGCCTCCGGAGTGATGAGTGAGTAGTTCACCCCTGGACTATGGGTCCATAGCAGTAGCTAGATGGTCATATTCTCCTAATTGTGCTATCATTGTTGGATCTTGTGAGCTGCCTAACATGATCAAGATCATCTATTTGTAATGCTACATGTTGCGTTTGTTGGGATCCGATGAATATTGAATGTTATGTTATGTTGATTATCAATCTATCATCTATGTGTTGTTTATGATCTTGCATGCTGTCCGTTATTAGTAGAGGCTCTGGCAAAGTCGTTACTTGTAACTCCAAGAGGGAGTATTTATGCTCGATAGTGGGTTCATGCCTCCATTAAATCTGGGGGCGATGTGATGAAAGTTCTAAGGTTGTGGATGTGCTGTTGCCACTAGGGATAAAACATCAATGCTATATCTAAGGATGTATTTGTTGATTACATTACGCACCATACTTAATGCAATTTTCTATTGTTTGCAACTTAATACTGGAGGGGGTTCGGACAATAACCTGAAGGTGAACTTTTTAGGCATAGATGCATGCTGGATAGCGGTCTATGTACTTTGTCGTAATGCCCAATTGAATTCCACACTACTCATCATAACATGTATGTGCATGGTAATGCCCTCTTTATTTGTCAATTGCCCAACTGTAATTTGTTCACCCAACATGCTATTTCTTATGGGAGAGACACCACTAGTGAACTGTGGACCCCGGTCCATTCTTTACATCCAATACAATCTACTGCAATACTCGTTCTTACTGTTTTGTGCAAACATCATTATCCACACTATACATCTAATCCTTTGTTACAGCAAGCCGGTGAGATTGACAACCTCACTGTCACGTTGGGGCAAAGTAATTTGGTTGTGTTGTGCAGGTTCCACGTTGGCGCCGGAATCCCTGGTGTTGCACCGCACTACACTCTGCCGCCATCAACCTTCAATGTGCTTCTTGACTCCTACTGGTTCGATAAACCTTGGTTTCTTACTGAGGGAAACTTACTGTTGTACGCATCACACCTTCCACTTGGGGTTCCCAACGGTCGCGTGTTGTACGCGTGTCAAGCTAAATTTCTGGCGCCGTTGCCGGGGAGATCAAGACACGCTGCAAGGGGAGTCTCCACTTCCAATCTCTTTACTTTGTTTTTGTCTTGCTTTATTTTATTTACTTCTTTGTTTGCTGCATTATATCAAAAACACAAAAAAATTAGTTACTTGTTTTACTTTACTTAATTCCATGCATGTTTTTATTTCAGTAGTTAGGCTTAATGGAAAACAACAAAAATATTAGAGATCTTTATAGTATTTATCTTGAGTTAGGACATGTCAACACCCGGATTTTTAAGTCCAGATGCCTATTATGCCATTCCTCGCAATCCCAGGAATATTGTTTTTGCGAGACATAATAGATTGATATCACAACACATCATGCATTACATACCATAATCGTCTTACAAATAAAGGATCACCTGATCCAGTCTTATTACAATAATAGAAGTTCTATTGATCCATTACATAACACATAGCGGAAGTGAAATAGCGTAGTAGTAGTCCATCTATTCCACATGCAACTGTTGACGTCAGGAGTGATCCTAGTTGTCGTAGACGTCCTGCTGTCCTTCTTCCGGGTTCTGGTACTCTTCTTCATAGTCTGGCCATTTGAATAGCCAGGGACACAGCCATGAGTAAAGTACTCGCAAACTAATACTAGTGCAAGCATTAGCAACTATAGTAAGGGGGTTCTAAGCTCTAGTTTCCTTTGCATAAAGCCAGTTTTATTTCATAAGCACTTTAATAATCAAAACCTCTTCAATTAACTAACTCAAGTGGGGACATTAGTGTCATTCCCACAACTCAGTTGTGATTCAGAATCAAAGTCACCTTTCAGTTCAAATCACAAACCACCATTCATATTTTTGGAAAAGTTATGATGACGGAACATTATGGCCTTTCCAACTGTCCATGACCGCGGACGCGGCTATTCGAATAGGTTAAACACTCTGCAAAGGTTGTACTCTTGTGCCACAACTTTTGATTACATCCGTCGAGGATAACCCCGAATCATCGTAACTCAGTACGCGGATCATCAACCTTAACCTTTCACTTATGCACATTAGTATAGGCACCTCTCCCCATGAGCTTGGCTTCCCGGTGAAAACCAACTGTCAACCCGGGAACTGCACAGGGCTTGGGTCGTACATTCACCTCATATTCACATCATTTCACATTTAACGGAGGCAGCCTCGGCGTAACCCCTATGATTCTTGTTTAGAGGGAACCCATACTAAGATACACAAGTTTCTAGTTAAGCCCTACCCATAATCAGGTATTGTGGGGGTACTTGTATAATTGGAAGGGTATCGCATTCAAACCCAATCATCAGTTTTCATTTAAATTCACCAAGTCAACCATGTCACATTCACCGTCAAAATCTTTCAATAGAATGACTCATCATTCCAAGGTTTTCAAAGTCATTTCAATTCACAAGTTCCCAACTAGAGTAGTCACTTGTAATCTTTAGCACTAGCAACTAGTTATGAGGGGTGCTAAATATCTTGGAGCTTGCTAGGCTAGGTATGATGCTCTTGTACTACTCTATAACTAAACCAAGTGAATCATAAATCAAAAAGTAACTTTGATAATTAAAATTCAATAAAGTTTGTAAAGTAAAAACTTGGGATGGGTTCATAAAGTAAAATGTAATGGTGCCTTGCTCTTGTAGAGCTTTGCACTTTGCAAGAATATAAGCTTGCAACCAAAATAGTTTGCATTAGTCTAGCTTGCCTTGATTGGTGAGATGATCAAAGTTTTCTGGCTCTTCCTCTTGGTAGAAGACCTCTTCCTCTTGATAGCCTCCGGTACTAGCGTCTATAAACGAATACGAGGATACAATCACCAAACAACACTTAATTAGTCTTAATTAGCCTTAATGGCTCACACGAATGATCTAGCATCACTACTTAACATTTATTCACAAATTATGCTAGGGTTTCCTTAGTTAGTATTAGGAAAATAAGTTCCTCTGATTGAAATTGGGATTAGAGTTTCTCTTTGGTTTGGAGAAATAATTTCCTCCCATTGAATCTTCTTAAGATTTAATCTTCTCAAATAACCAGGGATGATCACATGTTGACCAAGGTCAACACTTCACACTTATTATTTGAGAAAAATGATTTAAATGAGATTCATCATCTCCTGTGATTTAAATAACCATGGTGATTCAAATACTATATTGATTTAAATTCCACAAGTGAGCAAGTAGGAGCCTATGCAATAGAGGTCATCACATTACTTCATAACACTTGAGAAAAAGATTTAAATGAGGTGCTACACCTCATAGATTTAAAATCCTAAAATTTGAAATAGTTTAAATGGACTAGTATTGACTACATAGCCAATATTTTGCTTCTAGCCCATGATCATGTACAGAACCTATACTATATTTTTACATAGTAAATTAGAGTTTGTGAAATGTGAATTATAGCAATTGGATTCACTTCAAAATTCAAATTGGTTGATTTTTAAGATTTATTTGAATACTGAAAAGTATCTGACTTGTTATTTTTGCTATTCAGAATCTACACAAATTATGGGGTTGAATCCAGTGGGGTTACCTAGGTAATTTCATAAGCTTTCTGGAACATTTTGATTTGCTAGATTTGAGTTTGTAGATTTGAAACTATTCAATTTTTAGCACAGACCAATATTGAAAATTTGCTGAAACAAAATATTTGAATTAAACTAGATGGGCTAGGCGGGAAAGCAACTGGGCCGAAAGGTTTGAAACAGAGAAAACTGGCCCAGTAACGACGCGGGCCAGCTGACAAGAGGCCCCACTAGTCAGCGAGAGTAACTCGCTGAATCGGTACCTTGCAACGCGCGCCGTTGGATTAGAAGTAGATCGTGTGGTGCAGAGGCGTCGTCTTCGTCGGGGAGAAGACCTGGCGGCAGCGGCGGAGGTAGGGGGTCGGCGGCGTGATGGAGCTCCGGCGAGGGGCGGCGTAGGTGCTAGACGAGGTTGTCGAGGACGAGGATTCCACTGGTAGCCGTGGGAGGAGCGGAGGTGGACGGAAGCGTGCAATTGCTCTGTGGCGGACTCCGGCGATCGTCGGCTAAATTGGGGCGGTGTAGGGCATAATCGGCTTGGAGAAGAGGTGGAGGAGGTCGAGGAGAAGGAGGGGAGCAGGGATGGTGTGGAGGAGGAAGTGCGGGAGCTGCTCCTTTTATAGTCGCGTGAGAGCTGTGAGAGGCCGTGGAGGGTCGTCGGTGGCAATGGCGCTTCAGGGCGCGAAGGGGCAAGATAGGGGGCGCAGGAGGTAGGCGACGGCTAGGGATTGCTCAACGTGTAGCTGGCTCAGAGAGAGGAGGAGGGGACAGCTCATAAACGTGGCGCGACGGTGACAGTACTGGTGGCAATGGCGCGGATCATTGCGACGGTAACGGTGCAGGAGCGGCCAATGGCATGTGGCTGGCGAGGTCCTGGCATGGTGTGGAGTGTGCACGCGCAAGAGGAGGGGAAGAGAAGGACGACAGCGTTTGGGCGAGGAGGGGTACTGTGGCGTCCAGTGGCATGCCAGTGCGCGCGCTGGCGTGCCCTGGCGTGGTGATAACGGTCTAGGTAGGGCGGTGGAGGCTTCCTCTTGTCCCAGAACCTTGTCCAGCTTGCTCAGTAAAGTGAGAGAGGCTAGTTTGGCAAAGTTGGATGGAGAGTTGAGGTCCAGGGTAGGGTTGGGCATGAGTGTGTCCATCATGGCCGGCATGGTGGCATTCTTGATAATTTCTTCACTTTTAGCAGGGCTGCAGGGCATAGGATGATGCAGAGGAGGTACAAGAAGGCTGATGATCACAAACCAAAAGGAGTGTAGGCTAAATCTGATGGGTATTAGAGTGTGTGTCAAATGCAAGATGCTGCCTGCCAAGTGCTCGATGAAATGGCCGCATGAGACTTTTGGTCAAATTTTGGAATTCTTTTTGGTGAAACTCATTTATATAATTAATGTGATAGAATGGTGGTGGTGGTGTTCATTTTGGTGAAGGTTTGCAAGAATTCAAAATGGGGGTTAATCTTCTCTTTATTTCAACGTCTCCACTTGTCAATTCTATTCTGGTCAACCTGGTCCAAGTCAGCACTAGTGGTCAACATAAAAGTTGTTCACATTGACATGGTCTTGGATGACATGGCAAGAGTTGGTCAAGGTTGGTTTAAGAAAAGTAAAAACCAGGGGGGTAAAGTGGTGAAGATTTTATAAAGTGGCCATATGACCATTATCATATGTAAGTTGCATTTGCAATTTTTCTTTGATTTGATTCTGGTTTCTTTGATGCATTTGTGTTTGTTATTGATATATAAGTGTTTTACAAACAATGGCACAAGCCAAAGTGGCCTTGATTGAAGATTTGCAAAATTGGCTAAGTGTGTATGTGAGTGAAAATGGGATTTTCTCCCTATTTGATTTCTCTCTTTTTGATTTGATTTTTCTTGACTCCAAAGTGATTCTTATTAGTTTAGGAACATTTCCAAACCATTGAAACCATTCCAAATGGTCTAGTTCAAAGATTTGCAAAATTGGCCATAACACATAAGAGGTGATGTGTCAATTTTTCTTAATATTGTAAATTGTTCCCCTTGCTTTACTTGGGCAAGGTTGAGGGTCAATTTAGGGTTAGATTAGGTTTAGAGATGGTTTCACACCATTTGGTCAAGGTTTAAAGTCATAGGGCAAGAATTGAGTATTATGGCTATGTGTCACATATGCCTCTATGCATATGTTGTATTTGATTTTTAATTTGACTTGACTTGACCCAATTGGTGTTGTTGAGTGTTGAAATGGTATAGAGGAGTGATCCAACCATTCACAACATGTCTTAGGGTCAAGATCCTCAAATCCACAAATTTGCTATTTGCTCACATATGCCTTTATGGCATTATTACTTTCTTTTTAAAATCCTTTGTTTCACCTTGGATTGGGTTTGAGAAGTACTATATAAGGTTTATGAATGTTTTCCAATCCTCAAAATAGGTGGAAAGGCCTAGGATAAAGTTTTACAAAAATAGCCATAGGCACATAGGCCTTTTCTTAGTTAAATTCCTTTTTATTTTATTTTAACTTGGATGGTAAAAAGAGGTGTGAGGTTTAGGGTTTATGATTATTTCAATACTAATTAAACAAGCAATCATGGCAATAGCACAAGAATCAAGCAAGATCACTATGTATCAAACTTAATTTAAAAAGTTTTTGTTGGTTCCAAAATTTGGAACTAGGGAAATTCATATTGTTTGTTTTGAAATTTTTGGGATGTTACAGGACATGAGGAGTTTGAAGAGAAAATTAAAAAACCTATGGAACTTTATATGCATGCTAATGGCAATGTTATTAGTATGAATGCTTTGAACACAATTGTTGCTAATGCTATGGAAAATTCTAAGCTTGGGGAAGCTGGTTTTGATGAGCATGATATTTTTAGTCCCCCAATCATGGAGGAGAAAATTTACTTTGATGATACTTTACCTCCTATGTATGATGATTACAATGATGACTATCATCCACCTACTATTGAGGAGAAAATTAATTATGATTATACAATGCCTCCTATATTTGATGATTATGGTGATAATGATAGCTACCTTGTTGAATTTGCTCCCACTACAATTAATAAGAATGACTATGCTTATGTTGGGAGTAGTAATTATTTTATGCATGAAACTCATGATAAGAATGCTTTATGTGATAGTTATATTGTTGAGTTTGTTCATGATGTTACTTAAAGTTATTATGAGAGAGGGAAACATGGCTATATGCATCTTAATAATATTAAGTTTCCCCTCTTTATGTTGAGAATCTTGAAGTTGAGCTTGTGTTGCCTTCCTATGCTTGTCACTTTGTTCTTCATGAATTTGTTTATTTACAAGATTCCTTTTCATAGGAAGTGGGTTAGGCTTAAATTCGTTTTGAATTTGCTTTTTGATGCTCTCTTTTGCTTCAACTCTTATTTCTTGTGAGTGCATCATTGAAGTTACTGAGCCCATCTTAATGGCTATAAAGAAAGCACTTCTTGGGAGATAACCCATGTGTTTATTTTACTACAGCACTTTTGTTTTATATTTGAGTCTTGGAAGTTTTTACTACTGTAGCAACCTCTCCTTATCTTAATTTTGTTGCATTGTTGTGCCAAGTAAAGTCTTTGATAGTAAGGTTCATACTAGATTTGGATTACTGCGCAGAAACAGATTTCTTGCTGTCATGAATTTGAGCAGTAGTCTCTGTAGGTAACTCAGAAACATCTGCCAATTTACGTGCGTGATCCTCAGATATGTACGCAACTTTCATTCAATTTGAGCATTTTCATTTGAGCAAGTCTGGTGCAACTAAAAAATTCATCTTTACAGACTGTTCTGTTTTGACAGATTCTGCCTTTTATTTCGCATTGCCTGTTTTGCTATGTTTGATGGATTTCTTTTTTCCATTAACTTTCAGTAGCTTTGTGCAATGTCCAGAAGTATTAAGAATGATTATGTCACCTCTGAACATGTGAATTTTGATTATGCACTAACCCTCTAATGAGTTGTTTTGAGTTTGGTGTGGAGGAAGTTTTCAAGGATCAAGAGAGGAGGATGATACAATATGATCAAGGAGAGTGAAAGCTCTAAGCTTGGGGATGCCCCGGTGGTTCATCGCTGCATATTTCAAGAAGACTCAAGCATCTAAGCTTGGGGATGCCCAAGGCATCCCCTTCTTCATCGACAACATTATCAGGTTCCTCTAGTGAAACTATATTTTTATTCCGTCACATCTTATGTGCTTTACTTGGAGCTTCTGTATGTTTCTATTTTTATTTTGTTTGAATAAAATTGGATCCTAGCATTCATTGTGTGGGAGAGAGACACGCTCCACTGTTGCATATGGACAAATATGTCCTTGGCTTTACTCATAATGTTCATGGCGAAGGTTAAAACTGCTTCGTTAATTGTTATATGGTTGGAAACGAGAAATGCTACATGTGGTAATTGGTAGAATGTCTTGAATAATTTGATACGTGGCAATTGTTGTGCTCATAAGGATCATGTTTAAGCTCTTGCATAATATACTTTGCACCTATTAGTGAAGAAATACCTAGAGCTTGCTAAAATTTGGTTTGCATGATTGGTCTCTCTAAGGTCTAGATATTTTCTAGTAAGGGTTTGAACAACAAGGAAGAGAGTGTAGAGTCTTATAATGCTTGCAATATGTTTTTATGTGAGTTTTGCTGTACCGGTTCATACTTGTGTTTGCTTCAAATAACCTTGCTAGCCTAAGCCTTGTATTGAGAGGGATTACTTCTCGTGCATCCAAATCCTTGAGCCAAAAACTATGCCACTTGTGTCCACCATACCTACCTACTACATGGTATTTCTCTGCCATTCCAAAGTAAATTGCTTGAGTGCTACATTTAAACAATTCAAAATTTATCATCCCTTATTGTGTCAATATTTTATAGCTCATGAGGAAGTATGTGGTGTTTATCTTTCAATCTTGTTGGGCAACTTTCACCAATGGACTAGTGGCTTCATCCGCTTATCCAATAATTTTGCAAAAAGAGCTGGCAATGGGATTCCCAGTCCCAAATTAATTAACCTTCATAATTTTACAAAAAAATAGACACTCCTCCATGGTATGTGATTGTTGGACGGCACCCGAGGATTCGGTTAGCCATGGCTTGAGAAAGCAAAGGTGGGGAGGAGTGTCATCTAAACAAAACTAAAATAAAAAGTCACTCCTTCATGGTATGAGATTGTTGGCAGGCACCCGAGGATTCGGTTAGCCATGGTTTGTGAAAGCAAGGTTAGAAGGAGTGCCACCCAAAAATAAAAATGTTTCATGGGAGCCGCTCTTTGAAGGTTTGTCTGGCAAGGGGGTTAGAGTGCCCACTACCATTCGTTGACAACAACAAACACCTCTCAAAATTTATTTTTATGCTCTCTTTATGTTTCCAAAATAAAAGCTCTAGCACAAATATAGCAATCCATGCTTCCCTCTTCGAAGGGCCATTCTTCTACTTTTATGTTGAGTCAGTTTACCCATTTCCTTCCACCTTAGAAGAAAACACTTGTGTTAACTGTGCATTGATTCCTACATACTTGCTTATTGCACTTATTATATTACATTGCATTGACAATATCCATGAGGTATACATGTTACAAGTTGAAAGCAACCGCTTAAACTTAATCTTCCTTTGTGTTGCTTCAATGCCTTTACTATGAATTTATTGCTTTATGAGTTAACTCTTATGCAAGACTTATTGATGCTTGTCTTGAAAGTACTATTCATGAAAAATCTTTGCTATATGGTTCAGTTGTTTAACCATTATCTTTACCATTGCTTTGGATCACTGCATTCATTACATATGCTTACAATAGTATTGATCAAGATTATGATGGAATGTCACTTCAGAAATTATCTTTGTTATCGTTTACCTACTCGGGACGAGTAGGAACTAAGCTTGGGGATGCTTGATACGTCTCAAACATATCTATAATTTCTTATGTTCCATGCTACTTTATTGATGATACTCACATGTTTTATACATACTTTATGTCATATTTATGCATTTTCCGGCACTAACCTATTAACAAGATGCCGAAGAGCCAGTTGCTGTTTTCTGCTGTTTTTGATTTCAGAAATCCTAGTAAGGAAATATTCTCGGAATTGGACGAAATCAACGCCCAGGATCTTATTTTTCCACGAAGCTTCCAGAAGTCCGAAAGGGAAACGAAGTGGGGCGAAGAGGCGTCCACACAACAGGGCGGCGCGGCCAAGGCTTGGGCCGCGCGGCCCTAGCGTGTGGGGCCCTCGTGGCGCCCCCTGACCTACCCTTCCGCCTACTTAAGCCTTCGTCGATAATAACTCCAGTACCGAGAGCCACGATACGGAAAACCTTCCAGAGACGCCGCCGCCGCCAATCCCATCTCGGGGGATTCAGGAGATCGCCTCCGGCACCCTGCCGGAGAGGGGAATCATCTCCCGGAGGACTCTTCACTGCCATGGTTGCCTCCGGAGTGATGAGTGAGTAGTTCACCCCTGGACTATGGGTCCATAGCAGTAGCTAGATGGTCGTCTTCTCCTAATTGTGCTATCATTGTTGGATCTTGTGAGCTGCCTAACATGATTAAGATCATCTATTTGTAATGCTACATGTTGCGTTTGTTGGGATCCGATGAATATTGAATGTTATGTTATGTTGATTATCAATCTATCATCTATGTATTGTTTATGATCTTGCATGCTCTCCGTTATTAGTAGAGGCTCTAACCAAGTCGTTACTTGTAACTCCAAGAGGGAGTATTTATGCTCGATAGTGGGTTCATGCCTCCATTAAATCTGGGACAGTGACAGAAAGTTCTAAGGTTGTGGATGTGTTGTTGCCACTAGGGATGAAACATCAATGCTATGTCTAAGGATGTATTTGTTGATTACATTACGCACCATACTTAATGCAATTGTCTGTTGTTTGCAACTTAATACTGGAGGGGGTTCAGACGATAACCTGAAGGTGGACTTTTTAGGCATAGATGCATGCTGGATAGCGGTCTATGTACTTTGTCGTAATGCCCAATTGAATTCCACACTACTCATCATAACATGTATGTGCATGGTCATGCCCTCTTTATTTGTCAATTGCCCAACTGTAATTTGTTCACCCAACATGCTATTTCTTATGGGAGAGACACCACTAGTGAACTGTGGACCCCGGTCCATTCTTTACATCGAATACAATCTACTGCAATACTCGTTCTTACTGTTTTCTGCAAACATCATTATCCACACTATACATCTAATCCTTTGTTACAGCAAGCCGGTGAGATTGACAACCTCACTGTCACGTTGGGGCAAAGTAATTTGGCTGTGTTGTGCAGGTTCCACGTTGGCGCCGGAATCCCTGGTGTTGCGCCGCACTACACTCCGCCGCCATCAACCTTCAACATGCTTCTTGACTCCTACTGGTTCGATAAACCTTGGTTTCTTACTGAGGGAAACTTACTGCTGTACGCATCACACCTTCCACTTGGGGTTCCCAACGGTCGCGTGCTGTACGCGTGCCAGGGACATCGTCCAAAATCCATCTTTAGAAGAGGATGATATAATAGAGTAACAAATTTTCAACGTGTTTGGTAATCAGAGAGCGACATAAGAATTAGAAGTTTTGAAGGGATGAGAAAATTGGAATCTATTCTTCGATCTACTAAAGAAGGGTTTGTTTTCGTAAATAGTTTTGCCCGAGTACTTGATTCCTATCTAACGTCCATGCTAACTAAGGTCTTCTACAGTCAGGATGGCTCTGATACCAGCTCTGTGGGGACCCTGGACTAGCTGTCCGAAATACCTATTATGTACTCAGTTCATGATCCCATGATCAGTGTGCCGTGAACACATAACCGAACTGATATCAAAGTTGCATCATCCATTACAATACGGAATAAGAATATTACAAATAGGTCATATGACCAATACTTACATAATCGCCTCGAGATGGCCTAACTTAACACCAAAGTAGAGGAATCACTTCAACAGTGCAGGGTCCAAGTCATCTGCCATAATCCTACAGGCAACTGACTTGGAGAACATTCCTAGCTCGCATAGACGTCGCCAAATCCTCCTTCATTTTCAAATCCCTCCAAGTCTAGCCAAGTAAATAGCCAGGGACAAAGCCGTGAGTACATATGGAATTGTACTTGCAAACCATCACGAGAGATTAAGGGGATGCATATTTGGCATTAGCAAGGTAAAAAGGCGCTAGTCTAAGGCGACAACATGATATATAGTTTCTCTCGTGGATATAGCATGTGTGGAAGAGATGCTTTCTCTTGTGGATATAGCATCTCTATATCTATGTTGAAGAAGATACTTCAAAAGAGGATTAACTCTAAAACCACTAGGGTGGAGTAACCCTAATTTTTCCTTTCTCCGGTCATCTCCATATGACCATCAAAACCTTTCCCGTACCCTTCCGGTACTCCGAAAACAATTTCCTCTTTCCTTTGATAAACCATTTCTAAAACAAAACCAACACAGCTAAGCAACGGCCATCCCAACTATCCGTGACCGCGAACGCGGCTATTAGAATAGATTTTACTCTGCAAAGTTTGCACACTTTCCCCACAAGATCCGCGAGTCTATCATGTGGGCAACTTCCCCGCATATCAACTATGCCATGATAAAAACTCGAACATGACTCTTTGCCTATTCTCCCTAGTATAGGACCCTTCCCCATGGAGTATGTACCTCCCCGACAAACCATGGCAGCTCACCTCATCGAGCGTGACTCCATTTCCACGGCGGGAGACCCATGGTGTCTTCCGGACGGGTAGCCCCACGAGCATCCCGTTATACGATTTCCTACACCAACGACAATACGGATTCCGGGGTGACGACACCCTTATATAGTTGTGAGGCATCCCCTACTATGGCGAACAAAACTCCGAGTTAAGCCCCATACCCATGTTGGGGTAATGTGGTTGCGTAGGTTGGTTATTCCGGGCGAATACATAGAACCATGTGTTGTTTTTTTCCGAAACCATTTCATAAACACTTCCTTTCCTCCATCAACTTCATTGTGTCAATTTATTTAAATAAAAACAACATAATTTCATCTTAAAACTCACACTTGGGTAAGAGCCATTCTTCCCAAGGTTTTTCCAAAATGTTTGTAAAGGCATTTCCAAGAGGTTCCCAATCTAAGGTTTTATTTCATTGACAAAGGCTACAATAAGGTGCATGATGCTAATCACCATACAACTAAGGGGGAGGGGTAATTAGGTATCATACAACTATTGAGGTGGTAACTAAGTATCAATAGAGACAATCAAACTTGGGAAGTCCAAGTTTAGCAATTTGTTGAATAGAATCAACACAAAGATAATGCAAGGGATAGAAAGTGTAATAGTGCACAAAAATGAAATTAGGATAGAGGCATGAGAGCAAAAGATGGCTTGCCTTAGTTGGCTATTTGTCCCTGGTCTTCATCAAATTCTTCAAAATCTCCTTCTCCTTCAACTCCGACAACGTTCGAATCTAGCATCGCAAAAATAGAAGAAAAAACAACATACAATCATCACACTATTCAAAAACACAAGCAATTCAATGCAACAAAGTCTAAGTTGTAGATGTATTTGTTTTGCAAGGTTAACAACTTAATTTGGCCAATTAAGAGTTGATGGTGATAAAGAGTTTTGGCTAACCAAAAACTAGGGTTTACATTTCATGTGTTTCACAATTACTCTAACCAGCACCATATTTGATTAACCAGATGGTGACACTTATTTTGTTGGATAGCTAGTAATAAAACAAAATGAACAAAATTTGTTTCATTGAAAAAGATTAAACCTAGAATTTTAAAACCAGATTTGAATTTAAACTATACATAGAGCACAATTCACATGGCATAATTCACAAAATCCTAAAAAATGAGACCATTGGCATTGGAAAGGTATTGAAATTTGTGATCCAACGCAATTGGTTTCACTGGATTTGGTTGAGTATAACTTGAGTTATAGGCATTTGAAACTTTCTGGTTTTAACACATTTTAACAGAATTTCAAATTTCAAACGACATAACGGGCGGGAAATCCCTGGGCCGTGCGGGGGTGGAGATTGGGCCGACCCAGGTGGGTTTCCAGGTGGTGGTGGGAAAAAAGAAAGAAGAAAGAAAAAAGAAAAAGAAAGGGGCCCATGGCGGGCCCTGCTGCATGGGCCATGCAATGGCCAGTGGGTTTTCCCCTATCTCTGGCCACGCACGCGTGTGGCGAACAGAGGTAGGACGGGGCGGTGGTCTAGGGACTCACCGACGAGTGGTGGCGGTCGACGGCGGGGCTGGGCGGTGCAGTGGCGAGTGGAGGCGGTCCAGGGGCAAGTCCAGCCCCAGCAGGAGCTCCTCCAGGTGGCGACGCAGGCGGCTCTTCTCCGATGTCTCCCTCGGGCCGGTGACGACGAAGGAGGAAGAGGGTCACCACAGGGTCTTGGTCGTGATGGGGACAGTGATACGTCTCAAACGTATCTATAATTTCTTATGTTGCATGCTAGTTTTATGACAATACCTACATGTTTTATTCATACTTTATATCATTTTGATGCATTTTCCGGCACTAACCTATTAACAAGATGCCGAAGCGCCAGTTCCTGTTTTCTGCTGTTTTTGGTTTCAGAAATCCTACACAGGAAATATTCTCGGAATTGGATGAAACAAAATCTCACGGTCTTATTTTCCACGGAGGCTTCCAGAACACCGAAGAGGAGATGAAGAGGAGCCAAAAGGCGGCCACACCCTAGGGGGGCGCGGCCCCACCCCTGGCCGCGCCGCCCTATGGGGTGGGCCCCTCGGGACTCCATCGACATCGCCCCTTCGCCTATATATTCCTTCCGTCGTGAAAACCCTAAAACGATCGGTCTTCCTCCACGAAAAGTTACGTAGCCGCCGCCATCGCGAAGACAAGTTTCGGGGGACAAAATCTCTATTCCGGCACACCGCCGGGACGGAGAATTGCCCCCGGAGTCATTTCCATCGACACCACCGTCATCTTCATCGCCGCTGCTGACTCCCATGGTGAGGAGGGAGTAGTTCTCCCCCGAGGCTGAGGGCTCTACCGGTAACTATGTGGTTCATCTCTCTCTCCCATGGTATGATCTTTATGTGATCATGAGCTTTGTATCACTATTAATCTATGTGCTACTCTAGTGATGTTATTAAAGTAGTCTATTCCTCCTCCATGATGTAAAGGTGACAGTGTGTGCATCATGTAGTACTTGGCGTAGGTTATGATTGTAATCTCTTGTAGATTATGAAGTTAACTATTACTATGATAGTATTGATGTGATCTATTCCCCCTTTCATAGCTATTGGTGACAGTGTGTATGCTATGTTAGTACTCGGTCTAAATTGCAACGGTCTATTATGCACTCTAGAGGTTACTTTAATATAAACTCCGGATTCACTCTCCACGGTGTGATGGTGACAGTGCGCATCGTGTGTGATTCCTTTATGACGTTGTGGAGCTTTTTTACTCCGGCTTGAGGTGTGCTTTTGTAGCCCTACACAATTAATGGTGTTTGTTATCCAACAAGAGAGTGTTTAAGAGTAGCTTTATTCAATTATGTGATCATTGTTGAGAGTGTCCACTAGTGAAAGTATGATCCCTAGGCCTTATTTCTAAGCATTGAAACACCGTTTCCAACAAGTTCTGCTACATTTTTGCTTGCTGCCATTTTTATTTCAGATTGCAATTACTACTTACAATCATCCATATTACTTGTATTTCACTATCTCTTCGCCGAACTAGTGCACCTATACATCTGACAAGTGTATTAGGTGTGTTGGGGACACAAAAGACTTCTTGTATCTTAATTGCAGGATTGCTTGAGAGGGATATCTTTGACCTCTACCTTCCTGAGTTCGATAAACCTTGGGTGATTCACTTAAGGGAAACTTGTTGCTGTTCTACAAACCTCTGCTCTTGGAGGCCCAACACTGTCTACAGGAATAGAAGCGTGCGTAGACATCAAGCTATTTTCTGGCGTCGTTGTCGGGGAGGTAAGGTAAAAGGTATTCACATCCTCCGACTACTAAGCTATTTCCTAGCACTGTTGCCGGTGTGTGAGTGCTCGAAGCTATTTCCTTTAGATTCTGCAATTATATCTTTTTGTTTCTTGTTTTTATTTCACTAGTTAGGCTTAATGGAAAACAACAAAAAATAGAGATCTTTATGAAATTTATCTTGAGTTAGGACATGAGGTGTTTGAAGAGAAAATTAAAAAACCTATGGAACTTTATATGCATGCTAATGGCAATGTTATAGTATGAATGCTTTGAAAACCATTGTTTCTAATGCTATGGAAAATTCTAAGTTTGGGGAAACTGGTTTTGATGAGCATGATATTTTTAGTCCCCCAAGTTTCGAGGTGAAATTTTTCTTTGATGATACTTTGCCTCCCATTTATGATGATTATAATGATAGTGGTATTTTGGTGCCACCTACTATGGAGGATAAAGTTTATTATGATTATACCATACCTGCAATTTATGATGATGGTTGTGATAGTTTTACTCCCACTATTACTAATAAAATTGATTATGCTTATGTGGAGAGTAATGATACTTTTATGCATGTGAATAAGAATGCTTTATGTGATAGTTATATTGTTGAGTTTGTTCATGATGCTATTGGAAATTATTATGAGAGAGGAAAATATGATTGTAGAAATTTTCATGGTACTAAAACACCTCTCTACATGCTGAAAATTTTGAAGTTACTCGTGTTTTATCTTCCTATGCTTGTCACTTTGTTCTTCATGAATTTATTTGTGTACAAGATTCCTATGCATAGGAAGCGGGTTAGGCTTAATTTTTTTTTGAATTTGCTTCTTGATGCTCCTTTTGCTTCATTTTCTATTTTCATGAGAGCATCATTAAAATTACTGAGCCCATCTTAATGGCTATAAAAAAACACTTCTTGGGAGATAACCCATGTTTTTATTTTGCTACTGTTTTGTTGTGTCTTGGAAGTTGTTACTACTGTATCAACCTCTCCTTATCTTTATTTTATTGAATTGTTGTGCCAAGTAAAGTCTTTGATAGAGAGTTGATACTAGATTTGGATTTCTGCGTAGAAACAGATTTTTAGCTGTCACGAATTTGAGCTGTTCTCTCTGTAGGAGAATCGAAAAATTCTGTAAAAATTCATGAGTAATCCACAGATATGTACGCAACTTCCACTCAATTTGAGCTTCTTAATATGAGCATGTTAAGTGCCTTGAAAAAAATCGTCTTTACGGACTGTTCTGTTTTGACAGATTATGCCTTTTATTTCACATTGCCTCCTTTACTGTGTTTGAGTGGATTTCTTTGCTCGATTAAATTTCAGTAGCCTTGGGTAATGTCCAGAAGTGTTGGGAATGATTGTGTCCTCACTGAACATGTGAATTTTTGATTATGCACTAACCCTCTAATGAGATTATTTTGAGTTTGGTGTGAACAAAGTTTTCAAGGATCAAGAGAGGAGGATGATATAATATGATCAAGAAGAGTGAAAAGTCTAAGCTTGGGGATGCCCCCGTGGGTCATCCAAGCATATTTCAAGAAGACTCAAGCGTCTAAGCTTGGGGATGCCCAAGGCATCCCCTTCTTCATCAACAACTTATCAGGTCACCTCTAGTGAAACTATATTTTTATTTGGTCACATCTTATGTGCTTTACTTGGAGCGTCTGTGTGCTTTTATTTTCGTTTTGTTATCCTAGTTCTCTGAATAAATCGGATCCTATCATGCTTGTGTGTTTAAGAGTAGCTTTATTCAATTATGTGATCATTGTTGAGAGTGTGTTGTGGTCAGAAACCCACCGGCGAGCAGCGACGGGCAACACAGGAGAGCCGGGAGCAACTTAGGGCTGCGGCTGGCCCTGGTCCCTCCGAGCGACGGCCCGCAAAGACTCCGGCACGCACGTCCGATGCTGGTGCAAAGGCGTGCCACCTGACCTATACCTGGTCAGGAAGGTGATGGAGATGCCTCGCTTAGTTTCCTGCATGGCATACACGTAAACATTAAATACGAGCCTCGATCGGCTCTCAGGTTGTCCTGTGAATCGGCTCAAGGAGCCGATCTACCCATGATTCGTACGAGGTGTACGAATATATGGTGGTCCTGCTTGATCAAGATAAAGCTAAAATGATCTACGATGATTTAGGGTTTTCACCGCATAATCGGAACGTCCTACTCGTGATTGGGCCTCGCGGCCGCGCACGGTGATCGTAAGCCGATCCTAGACAGGGCCTAAAAACCAACACGAGGTTGATCCCCGGAACGTCTTGTCTAGGGCTAGCAAACTACACCCTACGCGCCGCTGGATCCTCCAACCCTTTGTAAGGCCTAACTATGCAGATATTAAACTAATCCTTGTAGAACAAGGAGCAACCATAACGGATCGGATCTACTAAATAATGATCAAGCGGGGTGCCGCCCCTACACCTAAGATAGGTGTAAGGGCGGCTAGATGTCTAAGGGTTGCACTACGACAGCATATGATACGAAGAACAATGCTAACCCTAACACATCTAAGATAACTACGTTGCTCGCCATCAAAAAGGCTTCAGTACGAGCAACGCATGAACGACGAATAAACTTGTACTGCCTAGATCGCAAGATACGATCTAGGCAGCATGATGCTTACCCGGAAGAAACCCTCGAGACAAGGGAGTTGGCGATGCGCCTAGATTGATTTGTGATGAACGTGATTGTTGTTTTTTTCATAAACCCTAGATACATATTTATAGTCCGTAGACTTTCTAACGTGGGAATAATCCCAACCGTGCACGAGCCAAACTATATCTAATTGATACGTATCCTACTATATTACAGATACGCGGGCAAACTAGCCCAAACCTTGCATATAAGGCCGATCCACATATATTCTTCCATGTATAATCTTCAAGCCCATCTTGATCGCGGCCCACCTCTGACTCGGTCAAATTCTGGTGATAACACATGCCCCCCTGGTTTTGGAATTGATAATTCCAAAATCACTCTGATTCTCTTCGTCGGGTCATGTCGTGGCAGAGCAGAACCGTCGCAGCACCCTTCATCATGACGCCCTGCCCTCTCAATTTCTCCGCGTGATTTGACCATTGTTTTCTTTTCTTCTTTTTTGGGCACCGCCTCCTCGGAAACTGCTGTGGCATTGAATCTCTACTATATCCCCTTTATTTAACTGCTCTGAACAGTTCGCCACTTCATCCCCTTGCTCTACTCTGTCCATCGGCACCCAAAAATCCTCCATCTCCCGTAGCCATGTCTTCTTCTTCTTCCTCCTCCGCCTCGTCGGATCTTTCTTCCCAGTCCTTTTCCTCTTCGTCCTCCCCCACCTCGTCAGTCTTCTCCGACTCTTCCTCATCTCGCGAGCCGACGCCGGAGTGGGGCTCGCTGGCGGCGCACGACATCCTCGCCGCATTTGGAGTGGGACAAGGAGGAACAGGATTCCTCCATCTGGTCCGAGGATGACAAATCCTTGACCGACGGAGAGGACGACCTTCAGTTCCTCGTCGAGGGGGAGGAGGAGGCGGAGAGCGAGGATGACCGCTTCTCCTGGGACGATTTTACCTCCTCCGAAGCAGAGGCGGAGGAGGACGACGATGACTCCCTCGAAGGCTACCCACCGGCGAAGCGCCTCCGCGTCTGGTGGGACGACACAGCGATGACGACGAGGAGGAAGATGAGGCTCCCGTAGAAGGTTACGGGAGCTCCGATGAGGAGCCTATCAGCAGCTGCGCCGGCGGCAGCGATGATGACGACGAGGGCGGCAACGGCCCTTAGATTAGGGACTATTAGTAGTAGTCGGCTTTTGTTCTTTCTTCCCTGAGCAATCGGCTCTTTCTTTGTAAGAAATACGGCTTTTAATGAAGAAAATATTCCTCAATTAATTTTGCTTTCTTGTCAATTTCACCGATCGTCGAACGAAGTCATTGTACAGAGAGCCGATGGCAGGGCATCGGCTTGCACTATAAACGCGATTTGAGGTCGAGCCGTCGCCTATTCACGCGGACCAACAGGTCTAACTCACATCCAAACCATCCTCCAACCTTAAACGCGCAGACTGAACTCCTCAGCAACCCACTAGGAGATTCATCCAAATATCATGATTTCTGGCCTGAACCGATTCCGTTAACCTGCTTAATTGAGCTTATTCCTCTAGAGTCGATAGCAATGTATCGGCTTTATTATTCTGAAGTCGATGCCCGTGCATCGGCTGTACTCGCATACTGTTGTCTCCGTATGTTTTCTCAAGTCGATGTCTGCGCATCGGCTGTGATTTTTTTTTTACTGGCCGATTTAAAATCGGCCTCCATACCTTACTGCCCATCATCCCACATGCTTGGGAAATACTTCTTGAGGTGTTGACCATTGACGGCTACTGGGAACTTAACGCCGTCCAACTGTTCCAGCATGTATGCATTACCCTTCAAGGCCTGGACGACTTTGTACGGACCGTGCCAATTAGGAGACCATTTGCCATATGCCTTGTCCCTAGTTCCTAACGGCAACACAGCTTCCCATACTAGATCACCAACTTGAAACTCCTTTGGTCTAACCTTCTTATTGTAGGCACGAGCTACCCTAGCTTTGTTCTCTTTAATCTTCTCCAACGACCAAAGCCTAAGTTCTGTTGCGTCCTCAATAGTGTCACTCATCAAAGCTGCATATTCTTCAGCTGTTAGATCATTCTGAAACGTGACACGTCTTGATCCAGCCGTAATTTCCCAAGGTAATACGGCTTCCTGTCCATAGACGAGCTGGTACGGCGAAGTTTTTATAGCTCCATGGCACGACATGCGGTAGGCCCACAAAGCTTCTGATAACTTTTCATGCCAATCCCTAGGGTTCTCGTCAATTTTTCTCTTGATCAGCTTGATCAAGCTCTGATTAGATGCTTCAGCTTGCCCATTGGCTTGAGCATAGTATGGAGATGATCGGATCAGCTTAATCCCCATGTCATCGCAGAACTTTCTGAATTCTTTAGAAATAAAGACCGAACCTCCATCGGTCGTGATAGTTTGGGGAATCCCGAACCTATGAATGACGTGTTCTTTCACAAACTTGATCACATCTTCTGATTTCACCTTCTTCATAGGGACGGCCTCCACCCACTTGGTGAAGTAATCTGTGATAACCAAAATCCATTCATGTTTTTTACTCAACGCCGGATGGATTTTGCCGATCATATCCATGCCCCACCCCCGAAACGGCCAAGGCTTGATGATAGGGTTCATTGCTGATGCGGGTACCATCTGAATCTTCCCGAACATCTGGCACGCTTGGCACCCCTTGTAGTACTTGAAGGAATCTTCAAGCATGGTGGGCCAATAAAACCCTGATCGCCTAATTAGCCACTTCATCTTATGAGCCGACTGATGAGTTCCACAGGCGCCTTCATGCACCTCATGTAAGAGCCGATTAGACTCAGTTGGTCCCGAGCACTTGAGTACTAACCCTTCCAACGTCCCGTAGAACATGTCGTCTCCTATGAGGACATACTTCATGGCTTTGTATCTTATCCGTTTAGGTGCCCCGAGCCGAATCTTTTAAGTAATTGAAGATTTCGGCTCTCCAATCATCTGTTCCAGGAACTACACTGAACTTCTGACCCGTCAGATATGTCTATATAGCCTGACGCCATTTGTGCGAGATTGTTGGCCTCGGTGTTTTGGGATCTTGGGACCCAATTAAAGTTGATGTACCGAAACTGTGTCATCAACTCACGGCATTCCATCCAATATGGGAAAAGCGATTCACTCTCGCACTTATATTCATCCGTGAGCTGGTTAATCACCAACTTGGAGTCTCCAAAAAGCTCTACTGCTTCTGCCCCAGCTTCCAGTAACAACTCCATTCCCTTACGCACTGCCTCATATTCCGCGACATTGTTGGTGCAAGGGGTAGATAGTCTGATGGAAAAGGAGTATGCTGCCCCCCGAGGCGACACGAGCAGAATGCCGATGCCACAACCGTCGTCGCAAGCCGATCCATCGAAGAACATAGCCCATGCACGTATAGACAGTGCTGCTATATTGGTACTGATCCGTTCAGCTATAAGATCGGCCAACGCTTGCCCCTTGACTGCTTTCGCAGGCTGATACCGAAGATCGAACTCTGACAACGCAAACATCCACTTACCAAGTCGGCCTTTCAAAACAGGGGCCGACAGCATGTGCTTGACAACGTCTGACTTGCATATGACGATGATCTCTGCCGTCAAAAGGATGTGATGAAGCTTGGTGCAGGTGAAGAACAGGTAGAGGCAAAGCTTCTCGACCTCAGGATACCTTTTCTCTGCGTCCAACATCCTTCTGCTGAGGTAGAAAACGACATTTTCAACACCCTCGTAGAGTTGCACCACCACCGAAGCGATGGACGTGTCAGCTACTGATAAGTAGATGTAGAACGGCCTGTCTTGTTGGGGCGGAACTAGCATGACGGCGTCGTCGAGATACCGCTTAATCTCATCAAACGCCGCTGCTGTTCTCGCCCCGATTGAAACTCGTCGTCAGTTTTAGTTTTCACCAGTGCCATGAACGGCTCGATTCGTCCTGACAGATTAGAGATGAATCGTCGGACAAAATTGATCTTGCCGATGAGACGTTGGAGTTCCTTCTTCGTGGTGGGCGGCTGCATGGTACGCACCGCCTCTTGACTTTTCAGGCCGATCTCAATTCCCCGTTCATGAACCAGAAAACCTAGGAACTGACCAGCCGTCACACCAAAAGCACACTTCTTCGGATTCATTCTCAGTCCGAACTTCTGAGTTCGGTCTAGGATGCGCCGTAAATCATCCAAGTGTCCCTCCATGGAGACAGATTTGACTACCACGTCGTCGATGTAGATTTCCACCAACTTGCCGATCAGATCGTGAAATATATAATTCATGGCTCGTTGGTACGTTGCACCAGCATTCTTCAACCCAAAGGTCATGACTACATATTCAAACAAGCCTACTGCCCCTGGTACTCTGAATGCGGTCTTGTGTATATCTTCTGGAGCCATGAAGATTTGGTTATAGCCGGCGTTGCCATCCATGAAGCTCAACACCTTGTGGCCAGCAGCTGCATTGATCAATGTTTACGCCACTGTGCATCGGATATTCATCTTTTGGAGTGGCTCTGTTGAGATCTCGAAATCGATGGCCACACGCCATCGGCCGTCCTTCTTCTCTACAGAACGATACATCGGAGATCCACTCAGCATACCTGCATGGCACGATGAACCCGGCGGCCAACATCTTCTCGATCTCTTTCGTGACTTCTTCCAGAATTTCGGCCCTCATCCGACGTGCTCGTTGTTGGAACGGCCGAAATCCTTTCTTAAGGGGAGCCGATGTTCAATGATGCTCTGTCTAACCCGGCATCTCTGTGTAATCCCATGCAAAGCAATCTGGGTATTCTTTCAACAGAGCTATCATCTGACCCCTGAGCTGTGGATCTAACTTCCTGCTGATAAAAGTTGGTCGCGGCTTATCCCCAGGACCGATGTCGACTTCCTCTAGCTCATCAGCCGATGTAAACCCATACCCTAACTTCCCGTCACCTGTGAGGTCGACACCAAATGCAGGGAGAGCGTGTGGCACGGATAGTACGGGCTGATTGCTAGAATCGGCCTTCCTCTTGATCGTAACCAGGATTTTTTGGAAGTGTCGGGACCGATCGCGTGGAACGGCTCCCTCCTTGTCCCCGCTATGAGAGCAGCTGCCCTCGTCTCCGTCCTTACCAGGGTGGCGCCCAAGTCCTACCATGTTGATGTTGAACGAGAATCTTGGCTGGTACCTCCCGGGGTATGTGCACTCCACCATGTCGACGGCGTATGCCGGCGAATTCGGCACTTCCGGTGTTGTCAACGGGAATGGCAGCGGTGGACGGGATTGGAGTGGCATCTCTCCTTGGTAAGTCCCGAGAACTGGTCCTGACGGAGATGCGATGCCTCATGATTTCCTGGATCATCCGAAAAGCGACACGCTCCAAAGTGTTCACCAGGCTCTCAGAATGGCGGTGCAGGGAGTGAGCCACCATGTAGCTAATCTCTTGACGCAGGGACCTGGTGCGTTCTTCTGACGGGGTGGACAGGTCCACTCCATCGAGCGCGCCTTCAGGTGAGAACCCTTTCCACCTGACGCCATGTGAGCGGGTTCTGTGAAAAGAGCCGATGAGGTCGGCTTCGAGGATCGCTTTGACCTCGTCGTACTTCTTCTTGAGCTCCTCGGCCAGATCCTCGTACGTGACTGGAGTGCCGTCCGCCATCTCAGATGTAGATGGCGATGTGGTTGATGTCGAAGATTGTCCCACCGGGCGTGCCAGAATGTGTTGCGGTCAGAAACCCACCGGCGAGCAGCGACGGGCAACACAGGAGAGCCGGGAGCAACTTAGGGCTGCGGCTGGCCCTGGTCCCTCCGAGCGACGGCCCGCAAAGACTCCGGCACGCACGTCCGATGCTGGTGCAAAGGCGTGCCACCTGACCTATACCTGGTCAGGAAGGTGATGGAGATGCCTCGCTTAGTTTCCTGCATGGCATACACGTAAACATTAAATACGAGCCTCGATCGGCTCTCAGGTTGTCCTGTGAATCGGCTCAAGGAGCCGATCCACCCATGATTCGTACGAGGTGTACGAATATATGGTGGTCCTGCTTGATCAAGATAAAGCTAAAACGATCTACGACGATTTAGGGTTTTCACCGCATAATCGGAACGTCCTACTCGTGATTGGGCCTCGCGGCCGCGCACGGTGATCGTAAGCCGATCCTAGACAGGGCCTAAAAACCAACACGAGGTTGATCCCCGGAACGTCCTGTCTAGGGCTAGCAAACTACACCCTACGCGCCGCTGGATCCTCCAACCCTTTGTAAGGCCTAACTATGCAGATATTAAACTAATCCTTGAAGAACAAGGAGCAACCATAACGGATCGGATCTACTAAATAATGATCAAGCGGGGTGCCGCCCCTACACCTAAGATAGGTGTAAGGGTGGCTAGATGTCTAAGGGTTGCACTACGATAGCATATGATACGAAGAACAATGCTAACCCTAACACATCTAAGATAACTACGTTGCTCGCCATCAAAAAGGCTTCAGTACGAGCAACGCATGAACGACGAATAAACTTGTACTGCCTAGATCGCAAGATGCGATCTAGGCAGCATGATGCTTACCCGGAAGAAACCCTCGAGACAAGGGAGTTGGCGATGCGCCTAGATTGATTTGTGATGAACATGATTGTTGTTTTTTTCATAAACCCTAGATACATATTTATAGTCCGTAGACTTTCTAACGTGGGAATAATCCCAACCGTGCACGAGCCAAACTATATCTAATTGATACGTATCCTACTATATTACAGATACGCGGGCAAACTAGCCCAAACCTTGCATATAAGGCCGATCCACATATATTCTTCCATGTATAATCTTCAAGCCCATCTTGATCGCGGCCCACCTCTGACTCGGTCAAATTCTGGTGATAACACATGCCCCCCTGGTTTTGGAATTGATAATTCCAAAATCACTCTGATTCTCTTCGTCGGGTCATGTCGTGGCAGAGCAGAACCGTCGCAGCACCCTTCATCATGACGCCCTGCCCTCTCAATTTCTCCGCGTGATTTGACCGTTGTTTTCTTTTCTTCTTTTTTGGGCACCGCCTCCTCGGAAACTGCTGTGGCATTGAATCTCTACTATATCCCCTTTATTTAACTGCTCTGAACAGTTCGCCACTTCATCCCCTTGCTCTGCTCTGTCCATCGGCACCCAAAAATCCTCCATCTCCCGTAGCCATGTCTTCTTCTTCTTCCTCCTCCGCCTCGTCGGATCTTTCTTCCCAGTGCTTTTCCTCTTCGTCCTCCCCCACCTCGTCAGTCTTTCGGCGAGTCCCTGCACTAGGGAGAGGGCATGGTTTAGCTGAGCACAAGAGAAAGGAAGAAAGGAATGGGATAACGAGGGAGGAGGTTGTGAGAGACATTGGTTATGGCTGCAGAGCGATAGATGGACAACGAGCTTTGCTCGGTCTTCCTTCCCTGTCGGCTGGGAAGGAAACGGTTAGGCTTTGCCTTCTTCTGGTTTGGGAGATGCAGACAAATGATAGGAGGAGATGATGTGGTGGAAAACAAGAGAGGTCTCGGGGTTCTGTTTAAAGAGGTGGATGAAGTGGTGCACCCCGACGGGGCGTGCACCCTTGATGGCGTGTAACTCACACGTTCGTTGGGAACCCCAAGAGGAAGGTATGATGCGCACAGCAGCAAGTTTTCCCTCAGAAAGAAACCAAGGTTTATCGAACCAGGAGGAGCCAAGAAGCACGTTGAAGGTTGATGGCGGCGGGATGTAGTGCGGCGCAACACCAGGGATTCCGGCGCCAACGTGGAACCTGCACAACACAACCAAAGTACTTTGCCCCAACAAAACAGTGAGGTTGTCAATCTCACCGGCTTGCTGTAACAAAGGATTAACCGTATTGTGTGGAAGATGATTGTTTGCAGAAAACAGTAGAACAAGTATTGCAGTAGATTGTATTTCAGTAAAGAGAATTGGACCGGGGTCCACAGTTCACTAGAGGTGTCTCTCCCATAAGATAAACAGCATGTTGGGTGAACAAATTACAGTTGGGCAATTGACAAATAAAGAGGGCATGACCATGCACATACATATCATGATGAGTATAGTGAGATTTAATTGGGCATTACGACAAAGTACATAGACCGCCATCCAACTGCATCTATGCCTAAAAAGTCCACCTTCAGGTTATCATCCGAACCCCCTCCAGTATTAAGTTGCAAAGCAACAGACAATTGCATTAAGTATGGTGCGTAATGTAATCAACAACTACATCCTTAGACATAGCATCAATGTTTTATCCCTAGTGGCAACAGCACAACACAACCTTAGAACTTTTTGTCACTGTCCCAGGTGTCAATGCAGGCATGAACCCACTATCGAGCATAAATACTCCCTCTTGGAGTTACAAGCATCTACTTGGCCAGAGCATCTACTAGTAACGGAGAGCATGCAAGATCATAAACAACACATAGATATAACTTTGATAATCAACATAACAAGTATTCTCTATTCATCGGATCCCAACAAACGCAACATATAGAATTACAGATAGATGATCTTGATCATGTTAGGCAGCTCACAAGATCCGACAATGAAGCACAATGGGGAGAAGACAACCATCTAGCTACTGCTATGGACCCATAGTCCAGGGGTAGACTACTCACACATCACTCCGGAGGCGACCATGGCGGCGTAGAGTCCTCCGGGAGATGAATCCCCTCTCCGGCAGGGTGCTGGAGGCGATCTCCTGGATCCCCCGAGATGGGATCGGCGGCGGCGGCGTCTCTGGAAGGTTTTCCGTATCGTGGCTCTCGGTACTGGGGGTTTCGCAACGGAGGCTTTAAGTAGGCGGAAGGGCAGCTCAGGAGGCGGCACGAGGGCCCCACACCACAGGGCCGCGCGGCCAAGGGGGGGGCCACGCCGCCCTAGGGTGTGGCCCCCTCGTGGCTCCACTTCGTCTCCTCTTCGGACTTCTGGAAGCTTCGTGGCAAAATAGGACCCTGGGCGTTGATTTCGTCCAATTCCGAGAATATTTCGTTACTAGGATTTCTGAAACCAAAAACAGCAGAAAACAAAGAATCGGCACTTCGGCATCTTGTTAATAGGTTAGTTCCAGAAAATGCACGAATATGACATAAAGTGTGCATAAAACATGTAGATAACATCAATAATGTGGCATGGAACATAAGAAATTATCGATACGTCGGAGACGTATCAGCATCCCCAAGCTTAGTTCTGCTCGTTCCAAAGCAGGTGTAAAACGATAACACAGATAATTTCTGGAGTGACATGCCATCATAACCTTGATCATACTATTTGTAAAGCATATGTAGTGAATGCAGCGATCAAAACAATGTATATGACATGAGTAAACAAGTGAATCATATAGCAAAGACTTTTCATGAATAGCACTTCAAGACAAGCATCAATAAGTCTTGCATAAGAGTTAACTCATAAAGCAATAATTCAAAGTAAAAGCATTGAAGCAACACAAAGGAAGATTAAGTTTCAGCGGTTGCTTTCAACTCATAACATGTATATCTCATGGATATTGTCAACATAGAGTAGTATAATAAGTGCAATAAGCAAGTATGTAGGAATCAATGCACAGTTCACACAAGTGTTTGCTTCTTGAGGTGGAGAGAAATAGGTGAACTGACTCAACATTGAAAGTAAAAGAATTGTCCTCCATAGAGGAAAAGCATCGATTGCTATATTTGTGCTAGAGCTTTGATTTTGAAAACATGAAACAATTTTGTCAACGGTAGTAATAAAGCATATGTATCATGTAAATTATATCTTACAAGTTGCAAGCCTCATGCATAGTATACTAATAGTGCCCGCACCTTGTCCTAATTAGCTTGGACTACCGGATCATCACAATGCACATGTTTTAACCAAGTGTCACAAAGGGGTACCTCTATGCCGCCTGTACAAAGGTCTAAGGAGAAAGCTCGCATTGGATTTCTCGCTATTGATTATTCTCAACTTAGACATCCATACCGGGACAACATAGACAACAGATAATGGACTCCTCTTTTATGCATAAGCATGTAACAACAATTAATAATTTTCTCATATGAGATTGAGGATATTTGTCCAAAACTGAAACTTTCACCATGGATCATGGCTTTAGTTAGCGGCCCAATGTTCTTCTCTAACAATATGCATGCTTAACCATAAGGTGGTAGATCGCTCTTACTTCAGACAAGACGAACATGCATAGCAACTCACATGAAATTCAACAAAGAGTAGTTGATGGCGTCCCCAGTAAACATGGTTATCGCACAACAAGCAACTTAATAAGAGATAAAGTGCATAATTACATATTCAATACCACAATAGTTTTTAAGCTATTTGTCCCATGAGCTATATATTGCAAAGGTGAATGATGGAATTTTAAAGGTAGCACTCAAGCAATTTACTTTGGAATGGCGGAAAATACCATGTAGTAGGTAGGTATGGTGGACACAAATGGCATAGTGGTTGGCTCAAGTATTTTGGATGCATGAGAAGTATTCCCTCTCGATACAAGGTTTAGGCTAGCAAGGCTTATTTGAAACAAACACAAGGATGAACCGGTGCAGCAAAACTCACATAAAAGACATATTGAAAACATTATAAGACTCTACACCGTCTTCCTTGTTGTTCAAACTCAATACTAGAAATTATCTAGACCTTAGAGAAACCAAATATGCAAACCAAATTTTAGCATGCTCTATGTATTTCTTCATTAATGGGTGCAAAGCATATGATGCAAGAGCTTAATCATGAGCACAACAATTGCCAAGTATCACATTACCCAAGACATTAATAGCAATTACCACATGTATCATTTTCCAATTCCAACCATATAACAATTTAACGAAGAAGAAACTTCGCCATGAATACTATGAGTAGAAACTAAGGACATACTTGTCCATATGCTACAGCGGAGCGTGCCTCTCTCCCATAAAGTGAATGCTAGGATCCATTTTATTCAAACAAAACAAAAAACAAAAACAAACCGACGCTCCAAGAAAAGCACATAAGATGTGATGGAATAAAAATATAGTTTCAGGGGAGGAACCTGATAATGTTGTCGATGAAGAAGGGGATGCCTTGGGCATCCCCAAGCTTAGACGCTTGAGTCTTCTTAATATATGCAGGGGTGAACCACCGGGGCATCCCCAAGCTTAGAGCTTTCACTCTCCTTGATCATGTTGCATCATACTCCTCTCTTGATCCTTGAAAACTTCCTCCACACCAAACTTAGAACAACTCATTAGAGGGTTAGCGACAATAAAAATTAACATATTCAGAGGTGACACAATCATTCTTAACACTTCTGGACATTGCATAAAGCTACTGGACATTAATGGATCAAAGAAATTCATCCAACATAGCAAAAGAGGAATGCGAAATAAAAGGCAGAATCTGGCAAAACAGAACAGTTCGTATTGACGAATTTTATCGAGGCACCAGACTTGCTCAAATGAAAATGCTCAAATTGAATGAAAGTTGCGTACATATCTGGGGATCACTCACGTAAATTGGCATAATTTTCTGAGTTACCTACAGGGAAAACAGCCCAGATTCGTGACAGCAAAGAAATCTGTTTCTGCGCAGTAATCCAAATCTAGTATGAACTTTTCTATCAACGGCTTTACTTGGCACAATAAAACACTAAACTAAGATAAGGAGAGGTTGCTACAGTAGTAAACAACTTCCAAGACACAAAATAAAAATAAAGTACTGTAGGTAAAAACATGGGTTGTCTCCCATAAGCGCTTTTCCTTAACGCCTTTCAGCTAGGCGCAGAAAGTGTGCATCAAGTATTATCGAAGGGTGGCACTTCTACAGCGGGGTGTGGATTTTTCTCAACCAAGCATAGTATATTGGATACATAAGTTTTAGCATCTCCCTTTTCATTATTCTTAGGCGTGCTACTCTCATCAAACAAATTTTCAGGAACAAGCCAAGCATAGTTATTTTCTAGTGCATCATTCATAGCTAAGAGTTTACATGGTATTGGTGCTTTGATCTCCCCACCATCATTAATATTATTAGTGTATCTTATTCTATCCATGTCCATCTTTTCAAGGAGACTAACAAAATTGGTATAAGAACCAAGCATATTAAATTTAGCAAAGACCTTTCTAGCCTCTCATGCTATACCACCAAATTCTCTAAGAAGGGTTTCTAAAACAAAATCTTTCTTTTCCCCTTCTTCCATATCACCAAGTGTAAGAAACATGTGTTGGATTATAGGATTGAGATTAACAAATTTAGTTTCCAACATGCGAACTAAAGCAGCAGCAGCAATTTCATAGGTAGGGGCAAGGTCTACCAAGTGTCTATCCTCAAAATCGTCAACGGTACTGACATGGTTGAAAAATTCATCTATATTATTTCTCCCAATTATAGACCCATGTCCTACCGGTATGTCTTTCGTGGTAAAATTAAAAGGAAACATGATGAATCAAGTAAAGTAAATGCAAGTAACTAATTTTTTTGTGTTTTTGATATAGCAAACAAGATAGCAAATAAAGTAAAACTAGCAACTAATTTTTTTTTGTATTTTGATTTAGTGCAGCAAACAAAGTAGTAAATAAAACTAAGCAAGACAAAAACAAAGTAAAGAGATTGAGAAGTGGAGACTCCCCTTGCAGCGTGTCTTGATCTCCCTGGCAACGGCGCCAGAAAAAGAGCTTGATGGCGTGTAACTCACACGTTCGTTGGGAACCCCAAGAGGAAGGTATGATGCGCACAGCAGCAAGTTTTCCCTCAGAAAGAAACCAAGGTTTATCGAACCAGGAGGAGCCAAGAAGCACGTTGAAGGTTGATGGCGGCGGGATGTAGTGCGGCGCAACACCAGGGATTCCGGCGCCAACATGGAACCTGCACAACACAACCAAAGTACTTTGCCCCAACGAAACAGTGAGGTTGTCAATCTCACCGGCTTGCTGTAACAAAGGATTAACCGTATTGTGTGGAAGATGATTGTTTGCAGAAAACAGTAGAACAAGTATTGCAGTAGATTGTATTTCAGTAAAGAGAATTTGGACCGGGGTCCACAGTTCACTAGAGGTGTCTCTCCCATAAGATAAACAGCATGTTGGGTGAACAAATTACAGTTGGGCAATTGACAAATAAAGAGGGCATGACCATGCACATACATATCATGATGAGTATAGTGAGATTTAATTGGGCATTACGACAAAGTACATAGACCGCCATCCAACTGCATCTATGCCTAAAAAGTCCACCTTCAGGTTATCATCCGAACCCCCTCCAGTATTAAGTTGCAAAGCAACAGACAATTGCATTAAGTATGGTGCGTAATGTAATCAACAACTACATCCTTAGACATAGCATCAATGTTTTATCCCTAGTGGCAACAGCACAACACAACCTTAGAACTTTCTCACATCGTCCCAGGTGTCAATGCAGGCATGAACCCACTATCGAGCATAAATACTCCCTCTTGGAGTTACAAGCATCTACTTGGCCAGAGCATCTACTAGTAACGGAGAGCATGCAAGATCATAAACAACACATAGATATAACTTTGATAATCAACATAACAAGTATTCTCTATTCATCGGATCCCAACAAACGCAACATATAGAATTACAGATAGATGATCTTGATCATGTTAGGCAGCTCACAAGATCCGACAATGAAGCACAATGGGGAGAAGACAACCATCTAGCTACTGCTATGGACCCATAGTCCAGGGGTAGACTACTCACACATCACTCCGGAGGCGACCATGGCGGCGTAGAGTCCTCCGGGAGATGAATCCCCTCTCCGGCAGGGTGCCGGAGGCGATCTCCTGGATCCCCCGAGTTGGGATCGGCGGCGGCGGCGTCTCTGGAAGGTTTTCCGTATCGTGGCTCTCGGTACTGGGGGTTTCGCAACGGAGGCTTTAAGTAGGCGGAAGGGCAGGTCAGGAGGCGGCACGAGGGCCCCACACCACAGGGCCGCGCGGCCAAGGGGGGGCCGCGCCACCCTAGGGTGTGGCCCCCTCGTGGCTCCACTTCGTCTCCTCTTAGGACTTCTGGAAGCTTCGTGGCAAAATAGGACCCTGGGCGTTGATTTCGTCCAATTCTGAGAATATTTCGTTACTAGGATTTCTGAAACCAAAAATAGCGAGAAACAAAGAATCGGCACTTCGGCATCTTGTTAATAGGTTAGTTCCAGAAAATGCCCGAATATGACATAAAGTGTGCATAAAACATGTAGATAACATCAATAATGTGGCATGGAACATAAGAAATTATCGATACGTCGGAGACGTATCAACCATGCCTACGACAATGACTTGAGCGCGGATTGGATAGCCAAACGGTGCTGGGAGGTGGGTCATGGAGAGGGGAGGGCGAAACAAGCCCTAGCTTGCTCAGGAGCTAGCTGATTCATTCATGAACCGCCGGTGTCCGATTGAAGGCAAAGGTGTTTGATACAAATAAAACAATAGGACAATGGTCAAGGGAGGGTGTTATGGTACTAGGGGAGTGTATTCAACGTGCCATGCCGGCCTAGTGTACTGGTTGTGAGAAGAGATGAGACGGTGGTCGGGAACGCGCTGTCCTGCCTTGGGCGGGGTGACCACCGATGGGGCGAGCCTGAATGAGCCAATGGGAGGGGTGTCCTTGCCTTGGGAGCATGCACACGGGACAGAGGAGGGATGAGACATGTCCATGGCGCGGCCTAGGGAGCTGGAGTGCTCAGGTCGCTGCTTCCCAAAATTGTGTTGTCCATCGGCGAGAAAGAAGGAGGGAGGGGCTAGGGTTGCTAGGAAGAGGAGGCTGGGTGGAGTAGGGATGCATGAGGGGTACTGGGTCGGGGTAGTGTGCTAGAGAGGGTTGAGAGCACCAAGGATCATGCGTGGTTAGAGAGAGATTAGTCTGAGGCATGCACAAATCTTGGCATGATTGCCTCGGGGCCTTCCCTCTCCCCCTCTTTCCAACGTGGTCAAGATGTAATGCATGTGGGTCAGAGGGAGGGATTGGTGCAGGGGAAGTTAGGCTCTTCATGGTTTATTGGTTGAGAGAGATATGTGAGAGATAATAGGAACACAATTGCCAAGACCAAGACATGGCTGGCTCTCCTTTTGTCAAGCTCATGTGGAGATCAAGGAGCAATGCCACTCTTGCATGATGTCCACGGTTGAGTGCTTGGGAAGATTTGCTAGGGTTATGGTTTGATGATGTCCAAAATTGAGGTAGAGGGATAGTGGTGATAATGTTTATTAGTGTCAACATTGATGATGATGGCATTATGTAAAACATGAGGGTGTTGGTTTCCATGTTTATTGTTCTAAAGAAGTGATGGTGGATACTAGGTCCGAGAGGTGAGATTAATGTGGAGAAGATGCCATGCAAAGTTTGGATTTAAAAGCATTGGTTTGATTCACTTTCTAGGAGTAGACCTAATTTTGAATGCGATTATTTAAAAATAACTGCTTGCAATTTTTTTGAAAAAGGGAAGGATAGTATTTTGAACTAACATATGTCTATTTGCATGGCAATGCATAGTAGGGTTTTCTCAAATCCATTTGATATAAAAAGGTGCAAGAAATGGCATATACACCATTAACAAGCATTTTGGTAAATAGAAAATAGGATAGAGAAAATAATTTTATAAAGATTGTACTTGAAGGAAAATGATATGATAAGGCATATCAGCAACATTTCCAACTTTCACTTGAGAAAAAGTTTGGAAAAATAGTTTGACAAAAACTAGAAATATTTTGATACTCAAAAAGTGAGGTTTAGGGTTTATGTTCATTTGGAGAAAAGACCCAGTTTCGAAAACTTGAGAGATTAGCATAAGATCATGGGTTTTCTATGATATAGGAGAGATAGGGATGCAACTGAAACTTATTCACTTGTTGGACAAGTGTCCAAATACCAAGATCATGACTAGATGAAATTGTGATCTTGATTGATAGACATGTGAGATATATTAATGGCAATGACAATGCCATTGATGTTTGATCACAGATCAAATAGTCCTAAATTTTTGTTGTGGTGTATATGGCCTTCATTTGTTTTAAACAAAATAAGAACCTTACTTGAAGTATTTTGAATAAGAGAAATGGTTTTTATAAATTGTAGAATGATCCATGGTTTTAGTGAAAAGAAGAATGGATCATTCCATCTTATTTTAGAAAACCAAAACTGCATATATCAAAGATTTTATAAAATCACACAAGTAAGGGTAAGCCATTTGGTAAATCCTTTGTGCCAAAACAAAAATACCTTTATAAAAACACTTTTGTGATACCATGATCAAAGATGCTCATAGCCAAATTTAAAAGGAAAAGATTTTGGTAAGATCTTTGGAATTAATATTTTGAGTCATAGGACAAAACAGAAGAGGTTTGGTCACTTTTGTCAAAAGCTTCAATTGTGTTTGAAGAGAGGATGTTAAGGTAATACAAGAGTGACCATAGCTTAACTATTTTTCTTGAGATGTGAGCTATGGTAAGTATGGGAAGACACCAAGGGAAAATGGACATAGAGTTTTAGGTAGTGGCAGAGAAGTCTCCAAGGCCACACATGTGTTTTATTCAGTGAGTTGCTAAATTGATTTATTATCTGAGGTGTTGTTCTTTGAGGTAGCTCAAGACAAATTTCAACAAGCAAAGCTATACAATTTGACTACTAGCAGATCAAGGCAATTCATCTTTAAGAAGATCAATACAATTCATCTAATTAGTTATTTAGAAAAAGTTTTTGTTCTTCCTGATTTTTGCACTAGGGACAACTAGACATGGTTGCAAAAGTTGGGGTGTTACACAGTTCCCCCGGCGGCGCAACGAAGAGGGCTAAGGGTTTTCCTGGTGCGGGCAGCGGCGAAGGGGATCTCGACGAATCTTCCCACAAGGAGGAGTCGAGCTGGGATCACCTTCCTCCTCCGGCCCCACCAGGTATTCCCTCAGAACCCCTCCTTCGCACCCCTCTCGCTCTTTTTGCAAGATATCCTGATGTCCATCACAGTTTCTGCAGGTTCCGCACGATCTTCGGCATGCATGGGGGCTCCCTCCAGGGCATCTCGTATGGATTTCCTGGAGGCGTGCCCACCACCTACCACCACGAGCTTCCCTCTTCCGCTTGCTATCCCGGGAGCTCCCTCACAGGAGGGGCTCCTGGGCGTTGCTTCCTCGACCATGGCTGAGGATGCACTAGCACCGGTCCTGGAAGAGCTTACCTATCTCGAGGACCTTGGGGCCTTTTTCTCGGCCCACCACCATCTTCACAACATGGAGGAGCGCGAGATCCGCATCTTCTAAAGCATTCAACGAGAGCGTGACGAGCCCAGGCGCCGCGAGGGCCTCCTCGCAAGCGAGCTTGCCCGGTTGGAGATCTCCCGACGGGCTCACGCGAAGCTGAGGCCACCTCCATCGAGGACAACCACAGGATGCAACGCAGCTTGCTGGCGATGATGGTGAGTCTCGGTGGCTTGGTGGAGCGGCGATCCAGTGACATGACAGACTCGCGCCCGGCGGTGGCGTTGTATGGTGTCATGGTGATGATGACGATAGGCCTGACAAGATCAAGTTTATTCATGTCCTTAAGATGTGCTAGTGGTAGATGGCAGCGGCGACTTCTAGAGTGTGTGAAAAGGTGCATGCGGAGGCTCTGCTAGATTGATTTGTTCTTTCAGCTCGCTATTAGGTGGCTTGGTGAAGCCTCCCATTTTAGATGATGTGGGTAGGCTCCGACATGGCCACATCCATCATCAAGCTTGTAGGCGTTGTGACAACTATCACTGGTGAGGTGACTTCAAGTTGATGTATGTATTCTCTTTGTAAGACTCTGCCGAATAATATAAACAAACAAGTTCCTACGCCAAAAAGTGATATTAGAGCCTGAGTGTCGTGGTATCGTCACGGCATATGCCATAGGGTGGCTAACGAAGGTGGTTCCTGAGAGATCTCACGGCGGTATCCGGATGCGGGTATGGGGACGAGCGACACGGCGACGTACCCAGGTTCGAGGCCCTCCGATGGAGGTAACACCTCTACTCCTGCTAGAGTGTATATGATGATCACACAATACAAGGTTGCTCCTTGAGCTGTGTCCGGCTGCTCCTGGGAGGCTAAGGAAGACTAGAGTCTCTCTCTCAAGGCAGCGCTAGGGGTGGAAGTGAAGTGAGAATGATCGATCCCCTGCACGAGAGGGGGTAGTGCGGCTTATATAGGCACCGGCACTTTACATATAAGACCCTATAGTTTACTGGCCGGCTTGGCCGGCTCCGGCTTCCGCTCCTTCCCGAGGTAGTGACGTCAGGAGCCGTTGAGGCCTCATGGCCTGTCCCATCCGGCTGCCAAGGTCAGCGGCATGGTGAGGAGGTGTCCCTGTCGCCATCAGCCACTGTATCCAGTACGGATCGACGTAGACCATGATGGCCTGTCCGGTGCGTGGCACTATTGCTCCACAGTGCCCCGCGCTTTACGGAAGATGAAGTCAGCGTGGACTTTGGGAACCCGGATCACCAACCCGGTTCCTTCTAGTGCAAGACTCGCCAGCCTCGAGTCGGTCTGAGGTACAAACCCCCAGTCGGATATGGCTTGTAGAAGCCGGCCCAGCTACAGCATTGGCGGCCGTAGCCAGGCCGACTAGGACCTAGAGCCAGCCGGCTTCCGGACCAGCCGGCCACGGCGCCAGCCGCTGCTCCTCAGCCGGCCTTTGCCGCGAGCCGGCCAGTGGCCAGCCGGCTGCTCCGCGTCCATTGCCCTACCCGGGGTCTTCCCCCCGACATTAGCCCCCGAAGCTGGCAAGGTCCTGCGTTTAGAAGGACCTAGGCAGGTTTTCCTGGCTTCTTGAATATACTTGACGGCACTTGGAGGGGCCGACTGAGGATTTCCATTCAGCCGGCTGCGCCCTCATCCGGCTCGTTCCGGCCGGCTGCTCCTAGCCGGCCACTATTTACACTTATGCAGCTTTTGCTTTCTCGCAAGTTTTGGTGGTGTCTCCGCCTTGCTGGATGAATTTTGGGCCGAGGTGAACTTAGTGTCCGGCTCCGGCTTGCGGCGCGCCGGAGTCTCCGCCACCTCGGGCCCCGCACCCGACTTGACCGGTCTGACGTCTGGGCTCTACCGCCGGTTCGTCTGGTCACATCAATGTCTCCTCCGGATCCGGTGCGGTCGTGGGCGACGTGGTGCGGCAGTTTCCGGTAACTGCAGCGGTCGTGGGGGGAGTTAATGCGCAGAAGATCCGGGTGACATGGCCACGATCGCCACTTGGAGGCTAACCGTCCGCCGCGGGCGGCTATAAATGCCGCGGGGGAGGGTACCGAGGCGGCCACTGCCTCACTTTGTCTTCCTCGCACTTCCGCTCCTCTCGCTCTCTTCTTCGCGCTCGAGCCTCTTGCTGCTCCGGCGAGCGTTTCACACTGGCGAACTCCGGCGAGCGCGTCTCCGCCGATCCGCCGCCGCTACTCCGACGAGCCGGCGCCACGGGGCCCCGCGTTTCAACCGTGCGCCCTCCGCCGCCGTCGTCGCCGCCGCCGTCGCGAGGTTCCTCCTCTCCGTTCCGTCTCTCGTGGTCCTCTTCTTCTTCTTCCTCGACGATGGCCTCCGCCAGCGGATCGTGGAGGGGGTCGTACATTAGGGAGGACGACATCGAGCGGCTGGTGCGCCTTCGCCGGATCCCGTCGTCGGTGGTCACGAGGGCGCCCGGCGCGGAGACGGAGCCCGAGCCGAGGCCCGGCGAGCGCGTCGTCTTCGGCGCGCACCTCGATCGTGGGTTGGACCTGCCGGCGTCCAACTTCTTCCGCCAATTCTTCGACAACTTCAGCTTGCAGCCGCACCACCTGCCGGCTAACGCCTGCATCCTCCTCAGCTGCTACGTGGCCTTCATGGAGGCGTACGCCGGCTTGTGGCCAGACATAGACTTCTGGAGCCGGCTCTTCTACCTCAAGGCGCAGACCACTGACGCCGCCTGCGGGCCTGCGGCGCCGCCTCGATCTACACCCGGCCGGGTACGCCCTTCCCCAAAATTCCAACCGTTGACTCGGTGAAGAATTGGCAGATGTCATTCTTCTACGTGCGCAACGAGGGCCAGCTCGTCGACCGGATCAACCTGCCGGAGTTCAACCCGGCTCCTCCAGTCGGCCGGATCAACTGGAGCTACAACGCCCGCACGACGGACCCGGACGCTGAGGTGAACCAGCTCTGGGACTTTCTGGGGGCGGCCGTCGGGAACGGGCTGACCACCGAGGACCTCCTCTGCACCATCGCCGAGCGCCGGGTGCTGCCGCTCCAAATGCGCACCCACAAGATCGGGCACATGTCCGGCCGGTTCGACCCGAACCGGACGTCCAAGGCGCTGCTCTCCAAGGCCCAGGTGGCCCGCCGGGTGAACAACATCACCAAGGCGAACATGCCGGACGAGTGGAACTACGGGCTGGCTCCCCACGACAGGGACCACCAACCCGAGCTGGTAAGCTTTATGTTCTGGCCGACTTCCGGCTTGCGGCTGCGAGGCCGACTTCCCTTTCTTTCTGCCGACTTCCGGCTTGCTGTTTGCTCATGTCTTCTGTTTTTTCTAGCTCTTCGACCGCCAGAACGTCGAGGACGGCGACCTGGCGACAAGGAGGTGGACGCCGGATCACGCCGATCCGGCTGACCAAGCCGGCGACCAGGCCGGCGACGATGACCTGCTGCAGGCGCCTGACCTAGGCGGCCAGGGGGAGCACAATCCGCCCCCTTCACCGGAGCAGCAGGAGGACGAGGAGCCGGCGACGTCCGCCACGGGGCCAATCCCCGCCGTGCCCCTGCGCGCGAGGCCGCCAAGCACCACGGCGACTTCGGCGCCCAAGGGGAAGAAGCGGGTCGGCGACCCCCGCTCCACTGCCGCCTTGGAGGCGAAGGCGAAGAAACTCCGCCGGCAGCAGCCGAAGAAGGTTCCGGAGCAGGCCGGGTGAGTTCTCTTTTTCTCTTGTTTGATTCCTTTTCTTTCCTTACTCTTTATGCTTATCTTTTCCTTATTTGTCCGGCTAGGGCCCCCATCAAGTTTGCTCAGGGCGGCGGCTCCCGGCAAACCCCGCGCGTCGTGTCGCCGCTTTCGCGACAAAGGAGGGAGCCGACGCCACAGCCTCCATCGCGCGCATCTACGCCGCCGCCGCCTGCGGGTACTCCGCCTCCCGCAGGGGCGCCTTCCTTCGCCGTGCCGCTGGCCTCAGCGCCTGGCCGCGGCGCGCGGGCCGAGCCGACGCGCCAGCCGACGCTGGACGACATGTTCCCGCGCCGGACTCGTCTTCTGGCCCAGCCGCTGGGGCTGGCCGGGGCATGCCGCCTTCGACCGGAGCCGGAGCCAGCAGGGCTGCGCCACCTGCGGCCGGAGCCGGAGCCGGGCCAAGCGTGGTGGTGTTGGTGGAGAGCTCGGAGGGGGCACCTCAGGCGCCGGAGGTGGCTGCGCCGACTGGGCCAGCTGCTTCGCCCGGAGCGCCGCCACCGCCGGAGCCGACGACGGAGGAGCCGGCCAGGCAGGAGCCGGCAAGGGGTGAACCGGCGCGTATGGAGGGCGCCGACTCGCGCGCGTTGGTGAGGACGGGAGCCCCATCGGCGCCGCAGCTGGGCCTGCACGTGGCCAAGGGCGCTCGGCTTCTGCATGTGCCGTCCGCCTCCGACTCCAGCCTTGGCTCGGCTGGCACTATGGAGCAGGCGTGGCTCCGCGCCGACTCCTACGAGGTGACCAGCCGGGAGGGCAATCCAGGCCAAGCGTCGGTGGAGATGTTCTTCTCCAGCTTGCAGGCCAACCTCAAGGCCAGGGCTGCCGAGGCCGCGGCCAACGTCGCCAAGGTGGAGGAAGCCAGCAAGGTAAGCGCTTCATCTGTCTTTCAATTCGGTTATCATCCTGGTAGCCCTCCGAGGCATGGGCCGGCTGCTCGGAGCCGGTCCGGGTTTCGTATAGTTGACTGATTTTCTTTCCCCTTAGGCTGTGGCGGATCGGCGCACCAACTTGTACAACCGCGCCGTGACCCACTACCACAAGGCCAAGCTGGAGCGGGCCGACTTGGCTCGCGAGCTGGAGGCCGTCAAGGGTAAGATCTTTTTCTTTCCGACCCGATGTTTTCTTTCTTTTTAGTCTTGGTTGGCTGACGCTTCTTTCCGGCTGCCTTGCAGCTGAAGCCGCCAAGGTCCCGCAGCTGGAGGCGGATCTTCGGGCTGCTCGCGCTCAGTGCGCCGAGAGCGAGGAGGCGGGCTGGTCTGCAGCCGCCAAGCTCAAGGTGGCTGAGCTGGAGCTGACACGGCTGCGCCGGCTTGAGGAGAACCACCTCAAGGAACTTGCCCTCCTCAGGATGGCTGAGAAGGAGAAGGTGGAGGATCTGAGCCGGCGGCTGACCGAGGTGGAGAAGCAGCGGCTTGCGCTTCAGGAGGAGGTCACCACCAAGACCACGGAGCTGTCGGCCACTGCCAAGCGCTGGGTGGACGAGATTGGCGCGCTCGACCGTGGCTTGTCGGGTGAGTGCATTTTTTCTTTTTCTTCCTTTCCCTTTGCCGGCTTTCGGCCGTCGGCTGCCGGCTTAGGTTGGCAGCCGGCGGCAGAAACTCTGATTTTTTCGCTATCTCCATCTTCGGGCTGGGGGCAGTCGGTTCTTGCCGGCTGCCGCCAGGCTTTTCCTTTTATCCTTCGGAATTTCCATCTTCGGACCGGGGGCAGTCGGCTCTTGCCGGCTGCCGCCTGGCCTACTTTAGGACTTCGAAAATTTGCATTTTTCAGCTTATTTCGGCTTTGATGATTTCTGACGTGCTTCTTCTTGCAGCGGCCTTCCCGGAAACACAGGATGCGGCATTAGCAGCCGTTGGCGTTGCGCGCGAGACTAGGAGGCGGGCGACTGGCGAGGGCAGCTCGGAGTACTTCACCATGGAGGACTATATGGCATCCATGGCTGCCCGCGTCGAGCCCATCACCAAGCTTGGCTGGGAGCTCCGGAAGGCGGCTGAGGAGCTGGTCCCGATGCTGTGGCCCGCGGAGGCGGTGCCGCAAGATATCTCCAACCTCATCTCCCTGATGGAGCGGGCGCCGGATCGCTTCCTCGACTGGAAGGAGTCTGCCACGCGCGCTGGAGCCGACATGGCGCTGTCCTTTGTCCTCTCCTGGTACAACGAGGTGGACTTGGGGCAGCTCGAGTACCGGCGAGCCGGCGTGGAGGACAAGCTCCCGGCCGAACACAAGACTGCCCGGCTTGCCCGAGCCAGCGCCATCGCCGACTTCGTCGACAAGGGCCTCTTCATCGCGGACCCGAACCCTCAGTCTGATGATGAGTACGAGATGGAAGATGAGGAGGCGGAAGACGCGCCTGAAGACGACCCGGCAGCCGGCTCCGCTGATGCTCCTCCGGCTGGTCCTTCTCCAGTCGCTGCTTAGTTTATCTGTCTTTGTCATCGCTTTTGCCAAGACAATTTGTTAAATCCCCGGGATGCCGGGTGCATATGTATGAATATTACCGTCCTTTCATTATGTCACACTTTAATGTGTTTGTTAATCATTTATGTGCCGAGTTGTTTTCTTTCGACTTGTTCGCTTTTTCCCATCCGCCCCACTCTTTGGCTGTGCTCTTGCCGGTCGTACGTCCGACTTGCGATCCGTCACCGGATCAAGAGCGGGCCGCTGGGTGAGGCCGACAGTATTTCAGTCGAACGAGCCAAATTCGGCAATCCGGCACTTTTATGAAAAGTTGCAAGTCAACTTGCTTTTACTCTTTCCCTTAGCCGTCTTTCGCGTGCCGGCTTCCTAGGCCTTACTCCCGCCAGCCGGACAGCCGGGTTGCGGTCTGTAGCTGGATCGGAAGCCGGCTGTCGGAAACCGGATCACGTTACTGAGCCGGCCGCGTGAGAGGGTTCAAGCCAATTGGCGAAACAAAGTAGAGTACGCAAAAAACTTGTCGAAAACGGCGCTCTTGGCGCGTGCTTTTTCATAGCTTACAAAAGGGATACAAGGGATACATACATTCCTGATCTCAAGTGTAAAATGGGCGGAGCAAGTTGACATTCTAGGGACGTTTAGTCTCCTCGTCAGCCTTGTCCGGCTTGTTTTCTCTAGCCTCTTGGGCATCTATGAGATAGTAGGAATCATTGCCTACTGCCTTGCTCACGATGAAGGGACCCTCCCATGGGGATGACAGTTTATGCTGTCCGGCTGTCCGCTGGATCAGCCGGAGCACTAGGTCTCCTTCTCGGAATGCTAAGGGTTGGACCTTTCGGCTGTGATAGCGTCGGAGGCTCTGCTGGTAGATAGTAGATCTGGACGCAGCCAGCAGCCGGGCCTCTTCGACCAGGTCAACTCCATCTTCGCGAGCTTCTTTGGCTTCGGCTTCTGTGTAGAGCTTGATCCTTGGCGCGTCGTGCTCGATATCAGTCGGCAGGACGGCTTCGGCCCCGTATACGAGGAAGAAAGGTGTGAAGCCGACTGAGCGGTTTACCGTTGTGCGCAGGCTCCACAGCACATTGGGCAGCTCTTCAATCCAGCAGCCGGCTGCTCGCTCGAGCGGCTCCACCAGCCGGGGCCGGATGCCGGCTAGGACCAAGCCGTTAGCCTTTTCCACTTGTCCGTTGGACTCTGGGTGCGCCACAGAGGCTAGGGCCATCCGGATCCCCATTTCCCCGCAATAGCGAGAGAAGATGCCTTGGGAGAAGTTGCTGCCGTTGTCGGTGATGATGCTGTGGGGGTAGCCGAACCTCACGATGATTTCCTTGAGGAATGTGACGGCTGTGGAGCCGTCCAGCTTCTTGATTGGCTTGGCTTCGATCCACTTGGTGAATTTGTCGATCATCACCAAGAGATGTGTCATGCCGCCTCGTGCTGTTCTGAACGGGCCCACCATATCCAAACCCCATACGGCGAACGGCCATGTGATGGGAATGGTTTTCAAGGCGGAAGCCGGCTGGTGTCTCTTCTTCGCGAAGCGCTGACAACCGTTGCACTTCTTCACCAATTCTTCTGTGTCTCTGAGCGCAGTCGGCCAGTAAAAACCGTGCCGGAAAGCTTTGGCCACTATGGCTCTGGATGAGGCGTGATGTCCGCACTCTCCTTGATGGATTTCCCGTAGGAGTTCAATCCCTTCAGCCGGCTCGACGCACCGCTGGAACACCCCACTTACGTTGCGTTTGTACAGCTGGTGGTTGATGATTGTATAGGCCTTGGCCCTTCTCTCAATCTGCCTGGCCTGGACTCTATCATCAGGCAGCACACCGTTGGTGAGGTAGGAGAGGAATTCTTGTGCCCATGAAGGTACGCATCTTATCTCGAATACGCTGACCAACAGGGCCTCCTGCGTGGGAGCTTCCGGATTCGACTGCATGGTCGCCGGGTTCGGCTTGCTAGCCGGCGGGTTCGGCTTGCTAGCCCCCGAGTTTGGCGATGAAGCCCCCGGGTTGGACTGAGAAGTCCCCGGGTTCGGCATGGTAGCCGGCGGGTTTGGCTTTGAAGCCCCCGACTTGGGCGATGAAGCCCCCGGGTTCGGCTGAGCAGCCCCCGGGTCAGCCGGCACGAATATTGAATCCGAGTCCGGTGACGGTATGATGGACGGCTTCTTGAGAACCGCCAAGGCGATGCCCGGCGGAATGGCTTGCCGGGTTGAGCCAATCTTGGACAAGGCGTCAGCCGCCTCGTTGTTTGCTCGTGGCACATGGTGGAATTCGCAGCCGTCGAAGAAGCCGGATAGCTGCTGGACATGGAAGCGGTATGAGGCCATGTTGGCGTCCTTCGCGTCCCAGTCGCCAGATGCTTGTTGTATGACCAAGTCGGAGTCGCCGAAGCAGAGTATGCGACGCACGCCAATCTCCTTGGCCAGCTTCAGCCCATGAATGAGCGCTTCATACTCCGCCACATTGTTTGATGCGGCGAAGTGGATCTGCAGGACGTAGTCCAGCCGGTCTCCCTTGGGAGAGGTGATGACGATGCCGGCTCCCAAGCCGTTGCGCATCTTCGAGCCGTCAAAGTGCATCTTCCAATGTGTGGAATCCGGCACAGGCGGCAGGTACTGCATCTCAGCCCAGTCGACGAAGAAGTCCACGAGGATCTGTGACTTGATGGCTGTGCGTGGCTCGTAGAGGATGGTGTGGGCGGCTAGCTCTAGAGCCCACTTGGCAACCCGGCCGTTGGCATCTTTGCTGCCAATGATTTCCGCCAAGGGCGTTGTGGCAACCACCTTGATGGGGTGCTCTTGGAAGTAGTGCTTGAGCTTCTTGGCCGCCATGTAGACGCCGTAGGTGACCTTCTGGTAGTGGGGGTAGTTTTGCTTCGACTGGGAAAGCACTTCGCTGAGGTAGTAGACTGGGCGCTGAACCAGCTGCTCCCTGCCGGCTTCTTTGCGCTCCACCACCAGGACAACGCTAACCACTCGATTGGTGGCTGCGATGTACAACAGCATCGGCTCCATTGAAGCCGGCGTTGCAAGGATTGGCGCGGTTGAGAGCACGCGCTTCAAGTCACGGAAGGCTTCATCCGCCTGCGGTGACCAGACGAACTTGTACGCCTTCTTCATCAATTGGTACAGGGGCAGTGCCTTCTCCCCCAGCCGGCTGACGAAGCGGCTCAAGGAGGCCAGGCAGCCAGCGAACTTCTGGACATCCTTGAGGCACTGCGGCAGTTCCATCTTCTCCAGGGCACTGATCTTCTCCGGGTTGGCTTCGATCCCTCGCTGAGAGACGAGGTAGCCAAGGAGCTGGCCAGACGGCACGCCGAATGTGCACTTGGCCGGGTTGAGCTTCATCCGGAATCTTCGCAGATTAGTGAAGGTTTCTCTCAGGTCATCAAGGAGGGTAGTCGTCTCCTTGGTCTTTACAACGACATCATCCACATATGCGTGAACGTTTCTGCCGATTTGATCCTGCAAGCATTTTTGCATGCACCTTTGGTAGGTGGCGCCTGCATTTTTCAAGCCGAACGGCATAGTCGTGTAGCAATAAGCCCCGTACGGGGTAATGAATGAAGTCTTTATTTGATCATCCGGATTCAAAGGAATCTGGTGGTAGCCTGAATAGGCATCTAGAAAAGACAACAGTTCACAGCCGGCAGTCGAGTCTATGACTTGATCTATGCGCGGCAGGGGGAAGGGATCCTTCGGGCACGCCTTGTTCAGGCTGGTGTAGTCGATACACATGCGCCAGGAGCCGTTCTTCTTCAAAACCAGGACCAGGTTCGCCAACCAGTCCGGGTGCAGCACTTCCATGATGAAGCCGGCTGCCAGCAGCCGGGCGATTTCTTCACCGATGGCCTTCCTTCTTTCTTCGGCGAAGCGCCTGAGAGGCTGCTTCACCGGCTTGGCTTCAGGCCGGACGTGGAGGTGGTGCTCAGCCAACTCCCTCGGCACACCCGGCATGTCTCTTGGAGTCCATGCGAAGATGTCCCGATTCTCACGGAGGAAGCTGGTGAGCTCGCTTTCCTATTTCCTGCTCAAGCCGGCACCGATGGTGACGTACTTGTCCGGCTGCGCCGGGTCCAGCAGGATCTTCTTGGTGTTGTCGGCCGGCTGGAAGTGAGTCGTCCCAGCCGGGTTGCCTGCAGCCGGCATGTCTGTCTGCGCGGCCTTGGCGAGGGCGACGGCGTCGTGGATGAGCTGCTTCTCGGTGGCGATGACCAGCGTCTGGGCCATCTTGGAGCTCTGCGTGGCGCAGTCCATGGAGCGACGATAGTCGCCGGCTATGGTGATGACCCCCTTGGGGCCAGGCAGCTTCATCTTCAGGTACCCATAGTGGGGCACCGCCATGAACTTGGTCAGGGCCGGCCTGCCTAGGAGCGCGTGGTAGGGACTCACGAGGTCCACCACCTCGAACTCGATCTTCTCGGTGCGGAAGTGATCCGGCTTCCCGAACATCACCTCCAGCGTGATCCGGCCAATCGGCTGGCAGCAATGGCCCGGCACGATGCCATGGAAGACGGTGGGGGTGGGACGCAGCTCGGCTTCCTGGATGCCTAGCTTGCGGGCGGTGTCGCGGTAGAGGATGTTGATGCTGCTGCCGCCGTCGATGAGGACGCGCGAAAAACGCACGCTGCGCCGAGTCGTGCCAATGGTGGGGTCGAGGACCATGGCGTAGCTGCCCGGCTTCGGCAGGACAGCCGGTGTGTCGCGGCGATCAAAGGTGATGGCCTGCTCTGACCAGTTTAGGTACTGGGGGACCGGCGGTATGACCGCGTTGACCTCGAGGGAGCGGCTCTGCTGGCTCGTCTTGTCCTCGGGCTCGGAGGTGAAGATGATGTAGGTAGCATCTTCGGCCAGGTATCGGCCATGGTGCACTTGGTTAGCCTCGTGGTGCTCGAGGTTGGCGTTCTCCGCGCCGGCTGCGCCACCCGGCCCGCCGGCTGGAGGGGGCGGGGGTGGAGGCGGGAGAGGTTCACCGCTTGTCAGCCGCTTCATGAAGTGGCAGTCGCGGGTGGTGTGGTTGGAGGGGTTCTTGCCGCTGTGGTACTTGCAAGGCATGTCGAGGATCTGCTCGAAGGTAGACTTCGGCTTCCACTGCCGGTCTTGCTTCTGGCGGCGGCTGCCGCCTGCCGCGTTGTCTGCCACGGCGGCTACGTGGGCGGAGCCGTACCGGCGGTCCGGCTGGTCGCTGTGACGCTTGCCGCGGTAGTTGTCCCGCCGGCTGCCATGAGAGGCGCCGTCTGCCGGCTTGTGCTCGGCCGACTTGTGGTGGTCCCGCCTGGAGGGAGCCGGCGCTGGGTCGGCCGTCGCCTTGCCGGCTTCTTCAGCCAGCGCGTACTTGTCGGCAATGGCCATGAGGGCGGCCATGGACTTGGGCTCGCTGCGGCGCAGTTTGTGCCACAGCATGGTGTTGGGCCGGCAGCCGCCCATGAAGAAGCTGATGGCCTGGATCTCGTGCACGCCCTCGCAGGAGTTGCGCATTTCGCACCAGCGCGTCAGGTACGCGCGATCCGTCTCGTCCGGGCCCTGCTTGCACATCTCGAGCTGTTGGGGGCGACTCGGCCGGCGATAGGTGCCGGTGAAGTTGCTGATGAAGGCCTCCTCGAAATCAAGCCAGCCGTTGATGCTGCCGGCTGGCAAGTTGTTGAGCCAGGTACGGGCGGAGCCGACCAGCATCAGGGGGGAGTAGCGCACCGCCCAGCGCTTGTTGCCTCTGGAGATGCCGACTGCGGTGGAGTAGTCCTGCAGCCAGTCCTCCGGCTTGGCGGTGCCGTCATACTTGGGCGTGTCGCGGGGGAGCTGGAAGCCGTCGAGCATGGGCTCATTGGCGATGCGGGGCCCGAAGCACTTGGGGCAAGCCGGCGCCTCCTCTTCCGCGATGCGGGATTCGACCAGCCGATCGAGGCGGTCTCTGGCGTCGACGGGCTCGATGCGGGGGCCCAGCCGGGAACGTGCCGGCTGTCGGGTGCCAGTTCGCTCTGGGGCCGGCCTGTGCTGACGCCTTGGCGCCGCCAACTCGGAGTCATGCTCCTCGTTCCGGTTTGGTGGTGGGCGGCTGCGGCCGCTGTGGCCGCCGTCCAGCCGGCTTGTCCGGCTTGAACCTGCGCGGGTGTCGCGGGAGTCTCTGTGCCGGCTTGGTGCGGGCGAGGCGGACTCGGCCGTGTCTCTGTGGGGGTCCTTGCTGGTGCATGCAGCAGCGCGGACGGGAGGGGCTTTCGAAGCACCATACCTGGGGTCCTTGGTCTACTCAGCTGCAGCCCGGCACAGGTCAGCTACGCGCTGCGTCTGGCGGCGCAGCTCGTCTCCTTCAGGATTGCTAACTCCTTCGAAGCCGCTTCGGCTGCGAGGATGTTCTTGTCGGGGGTGTTGTAGACGGGCAGCTCCGCGGACGGAGCCGGCACTTCCACGCCGTCGCGGTCGATCTCAGCGCCTAAGAGGCCTCCGCGCTTGCGGATCATGCCGGCTCGGCTGGGGTTGTTGCCGCCTGGCGTGAAGCCGTGAGCGTGCTCGAACTCACGCTGGGTGATGGCCAGCTGGCGCTTGGCTGCAGCCAGCTCTTCGGCCTGCTGGAGGAGGAGCTGGCGATGTGCTTCCAGGTCCGCCTCGACGGTGGCGGCGTCGCCGCCTGCGGTGAGCGGGGAGCTCAACTTCGTCCGGACTTCGTCCAGCCGGGATGGAGGTGGAGGCGCCTTTGGGCCCGAGCCGGAGGCGTTGGGGTCGACGTTGCGCTCCAGGTTGGGGCCGCGGGTGCGCGGGTTCTTGGTGGGGAGCTCCTCGCCAGCCATCATGACTTGCACGACGGCGGGGCTGGCGGGAGCGCTGCTGCCGGCTCGCGGAGGAGGGCTTGCGCAGCGCAGCACCTGCAGCGGGTAGCGCGGCGGTGCGACGGTTGCGACGTAGACGTCGTGGCCGCCGAAGGAGATGACGCTGCCGCCGGCTGGGAAGGGCCGGTCGGCGAAGCAGCCAGCGTTGTCGCTGACGCAGTCGAGGGAGCCGAATCTCCAGATCAAGCCTGAAGCGACCCGCTCGCCGGTGGTATGGTGAGGCCCGTCCGGATGAAGACACCGGCCGAGGATGCTGAAGGCCCCACGGTGGGCGCCAAATGTTGTGGTATCGTCACGGCATATGCCATAGGGTGGCTAACGAAGGTGGTTCCTGAGAGATCTCACGGCGGTATCCGGATGCGGGTATGGGGACGAGCGACACGGCGACGTACCCAGGTTCGAGGCCCTCCGATGGAGGTAACACCTCTACTCCTGCTAGAGTGTATATGATGATCACACAATACAAGGTTGCTCCTTGAGCTGTGTCCGGCTGCTCCTGGGAGGCTAAGGAAGACTAGAGTCTCTCTCTCAGGGCAGCGCTAGGGGTGGAAGTGAAGTGAGAATGATCGATCCCCTGCACGAGAGGGGTAGTGCGGCTTATATAGGCATCGGCACTTTACATATAAGACCCTATAGTTTACTGGCCGGCTTGGCCGGCTCCGGCTTCCGCTCCTTCCCGAGGCAGTGACGTCAGGAGCCGTTGAGGCCTCATGGCCTGTCCCATCCGGCTGCCAAGGTCAGCGGCATGGTGAGGAGGTGTCCCTGTCGCCATCAGCCACTGTAGCCAGTACGGATCGACGTAGACCATGATGGCCTATCCGGCGCGTGGCACTATTGCTCCACAGTGCCCCGCGCTTTACGGAAGATGAAGTCAGCGTGGACTTTGGGAACCCGGATCACCAACCCGGTTCCTTCTAGTGCAAGACTCGCCAGCCTCGAGTCGGTCTGAGGTACAAACCCCCAGTCGGATATGGCTTGTAGAAGCCGGCCCAGCTACAGCATTGGCGGCCGTAGCCAGGCCGACTAGGACCTAGAGCCAGCCGGCTTCCGGACCAGCCGGCCACGGCGCCAGCCGGCTGCTCCTCAGCCGGCCTTTGCCGCGAGCCGGCCAGTGGCCAGCCGGCTGCTCCGCGTCCATTGCCCTACCCGGGGTCTTCCCCCCGACACTGAGCACCATGGATCCCTTTTTAAAAAAAAACTAATAATATAATTTCAATTTTTGATTTTTTTCTTCCAAAAAACCTGGATGTACTCAACTATGTACAGTATGGGTGTGCAAATTTTTAATATGAAATACCTTGCATTTTAGGCTCAGCAAAAAAGGCAAAATTTGTAAGATTCCATAGTGTGATTGGCAGAGCCTGAGCTAGGATTTGGCTTGGGGGGGGGGGGGGGGGGGGGCAAGGAAGACAATAGCCAATGTATGACATAGAAGATTTTTTTAAAGGCATATAAGATAGTATACCATGATATAACATATCTCAAAAATATAGTTGATTAGCAAAATTATAACATTGTCAAAAATCTATATCCTATTCGATCTCATAAAAAGGCTAGCCGGGTATCTGTGAACTGAATTTTAATACTACGACTGTACGTACAACAGACCTTAGGAATGGAGATTATGTGTTAGGCGAGGCAGTATGGAGATTGCACACCGGTTGTGTCGGAGACTCCCTGCATCTGATCTACTGTGGAAGACGTAAGGCTGCAGCGAGACATAGAGGCACGGTTTTGTCAACCCACGAAGGCACAATCTATCTGCTAATTCGAGGAAAACTAAGGAAAACTAAGGCAATCTATGTGCATGGAGAGATGGGTATTGGATTTTAGTTCGTTGGTCCACATATGAATCAATTGACCTTTTTTCCCTAAAATAGCCCTTTATTACTTCAAAGTTTAACGTAATACTGGCCTCTGCATAACTAAGATGCAGAATCAATTAACTATGGGCTAATTACTTAGTATTGATCTACGGCCACCAGTAGCTAATGGCAAACCTTGAGCAGCCCCCCTCCGCCCCTAGGGACAGTTCATGCTGTGAGATCTACATATTTTATCTCTTTTTCCAAGGATAGAATACAAGGTATTCTGCATTGAAAATGTACACAAGTAGAATAAATCATTCACTAGACTCTGGTATTTTTTTGAAATTTTCAAACTTCAAATTGAAGTTTTGAAAACGAGCTCCATGGATCTCGTGTGCTAAAAGTGTCATTCTCGAGCATTGATTCGGTGTCCCCCGCTTCGTTCAAACTGTGGTGAACTGAAACACATGCATGGTCAAGATCTCTTCTTACCTCTTCGGAATCAGGGGCACAATAATTAGAAGTGAATAAAAAGGTATAAGTACAAGTCCTACAGTAGCCCGTACGGTCCGTTTAAGTCTATAGTGTTCAGTAGTCAGACATGCAGACAACGATGTACGTTGAAAACCAAAACGTCCGTGGATAAAATATTCCATCGGCCACATTGGCTGATAAAAATATTGAGTACATCTAGTATATCTATATGAGTATATATAGGGCTTGATATGTATTTTTACGGGCTAAAAAGAAGACACATAAAAAACTTATCCCTTGTGAGGGGGGACACCGAAGCAAGCCTCGGCATTCTCATGAAAACACCAAACTACTCCGACCTCTCTTGACTGGTTTTTTTTATAGCAAAAGTGGCATTCTCACTTACTAGGTGATCATCTTGAGCTAAGAGGATGCAGACTTTTTTTGTTTCTCTCTCTCTTTGAACTCATAAATCGACATTTGATCTTGTTCTCCGTGGCATTCGTGAAGTGAACTGTGGACGTACTACCGTGTGATATACTAGTACAGTATTCGATTTAAAATTGCATCTATCTGTAATCCTCTGTTTACATATACATGCACACCAATCTCGATCGAGAAAACTATCTTGATGCCACGCATCGATCGGCGCTCGACCCGCTCGATCAGAAACCACGACCTACTGCATCCTAGAAGAGTAGAGCAACGGCGACGCCGACCGGCGGCGCGTCTTCTTGGACTCGCCCCACTCGTGGAACGTAGAGCCACCGTCGGCGAGGTCGTCGCACTCGGGGAACACCATGGTCTTGTAGCGCACCCTGTCGCGGCACGCCGTGTAGGTGAGGTACTGCTCTCGGAACCCCCTCATGGCGGCGCGCTTGGCCGGGGCCATGACGGCGACGTCGTGCGTGAGCAGGTCAACCTGGCACTCCTCGGCGGCGCCGTGGCAGCCGCTGAGCACGAGGTCAGAGAACTCGGCGGCGAAGGGCGCGTAGGCGTAGTCGACCTTGTACTTGCCGCCGTCGGTGGCCCAGTTGGAGCCGTCCCAGATGGTGGCGTAGACGGACATGGGCTTGGAGGGGAAGTCACCGCCCATGGATGGGACGCGGACCACCTCGCGGATGGGGACGCCGTCGAGGTAGAAGACGACGTTGTTGGGTGTCCAGGCGATGGCGTAGCGGTGCGCGTCGGCGACGGTGGCGTCGACGGGCAGGAGGTAGCGCTCCTCCCGGCCGCGGGAGGTGCTGCCGTTGCCGTACATGTTGGTCTGGACGCGCCAGCCGTGGCCCCGCCGGTTGCCCAGCAGCTCGAAGTCCAGCTCGTCGTGGTTCTTGGGGTGCTCGTCCCAGTTCGACAGCTGCACCGGCGCATGGAAAAAAAGGTCAGACGTCAGAACAGCACACATAATTCTCGTTGAGACAAATACGACGGCGGAAAGAAGAATAATTGTCGTATCAATAAAAAATACCAATAATTAATCATGTGTCGTATGGTCGATTTGATTAAATCTATATCTATCTATCTATACCTAATAATAAAGGAGCTAAGGTTTCCGTGGTTCGGTCCGTCGGTTTCTGCCAAAAAGTTTCGTCAACGCTTTTTTGGACCGTTTTACCCTTCCACCAAAGTATATATTATGTACTTTTGCCATGTACCGGTTCGGTTCTTTCTACCGACAGAAAAATCCCTGTCTTGCCCGTCGTTATCGTCCGCGGACTGTGGGAGCTGGGAGGAGGTGCTCAGGCATCCGCCGCTGCGGAGTGCGCCTTCGTACAGCAGAAAAAAAGTTCGACAACACCCGGCCGCCCATCGCCCGCCGTAGTCGATGTGCCGCCCCGTGGTGGACATGTGCCCGTCGGGGTACACGACCAGTGCCTTGGCTTGCGCGTCCGGCAAACATCTGGAGGATTCGCCTGCGGCCGCGATGGTGGGAAGGGACCTGACGGAGCGACGATGACGCGGGAGGTGCACGGTGGAGGGACGAGCAAGGCTCGAGCCTGCCTAAATTGATGCGGATCGTTTGTCTTTGGTAGGTACTTCCTGATTTTTTTCCGCGGGAGAATCAATCAATTGATTGATACTGTATGAGAAACTACGGACACCGAGCGGCGTGAACTCGCGTATGCATTCCCTCCCAAGTTTGATAATACACGGACTTGACTGACCAACTGATTTCATACTGTCAGAGAAGAAAGGGGATCTTCAGCTCACCTGCTTAGGTACAGTCAAGTCGGCGGCAGAGAGAAGAAAAAGGATTTCATTTGCAATGCTGCTGCAGCTGGTAGCCTATTTATTTGCAATTCAGATCTGTGTGATGTCTATATACAGCCTAGCTGAAATTTAGTATCCCACTGCAATGTGAAGGACAATATATGCCGAAAAATAAATTAGTTTTCTCACACTTCTTCCGCTCGATGAGACAAAAACCGAATCATGTGTGGATGCGTTGGTGGCCTGGTTCACATTAATTCAATGGGCCGTGCAAATTCGTTCTCATGAAATCCGTCACGTACAAATAATACCTTGGATCTTGCCGTGTTAGATAGTCCCACATCGCTACATTATACCTTTATCCACCGGTTTATATACATCAGATTTCTAGAATCAGCAAGCCACCTCCAAGAATAACAAGGAAAGAATTATCTGGCATAGCATCCGACTGGAATCGAGAGTAATGAACAATGTGAGCCGCCAGAGCATCGCTGGCTTTTTAGGGTTCGGCCAGGTGTGCTTGTTTGGGCTGGGTTCGCCTGGCCGCATGGGAGTCTTCTCCTCTTTTTTTTTCCAAAAAATTTCCTGTTTTTATTTTCTTATTGCTTTAAAGTCATTTTAAAAATAGTTTTTGGACCACAAAATATTAGAAAACTATAGTTTTAATTTGAGGATAAAAGAGAGAAGTAAATTTGGCAACCAAACTAATGTTTCAATAAAATAATTTTGTGGTAAAAAATATGCATGATGCTGATAATTTCGGAACGACACGGAAAAAGAGCCGCAAATAAAATTTAATATAAGAGGTTTTTCCGGGTCGTTTTTACAGACGACACCACTAACAAGGAACCTTGGGGAGAGATTCCACACCATGATACTGGGAAAAGAGCTGAACTAGCGGATCTTCTGATTACGTGTCGATCTTCTCGACACCACCAACAAAGGATATTTTTACGCTTCCGCAGCAACGCGCGGGCATTGTCCTAGTACCTAATAATAAAGGGAGAAGCGTTTCCTCGGTTTGGTCCGTATGATCTAAGTTTTCTGCCAAAAAGTTTCGTCAACGCTTTTTTTTGGACCGTTTTACCCTCCCACCGAACTACATAATACGCACAAAATGCCAACGGGTAACGTTTGGTCATTTTCTTCTACCCTCACCGACCAAATCAAAACAGAGTTCCGTCGAAGATTTCCTATCGCGGGCGGTGGAACCAGATCCGGCCTTACCAATTTCCCCGACGCTTATTAGGTAGAAAAAAAAACGTGATGCGAGTCCGGTTATAGTACGAATCCAATCCTAAATCAGGCCAAATCGAATCGATCTCCATGGAGTTGGAACGCGCCGCCGCCGCGGGGTTGACGGGATTCCTATGAGCTAAGACGGCCGCATGACCAAGTGCTCCGGTGGTGGCGTGCGCCGGGCGGCAGGGGCACGGGGAGACGAGATTCCTATGGGCTTGGACGGCCGCAAGCCCAAGAGCTCCGGCGGTGGCGTGCCAGCCGGGCGGTAGGGGCGCCGGCGAGCTCCGTATTGGGACCACGCGGAGGTGCGGGAAGCCATCGGTACTCCAGCGGAAGCGTGCTAGCCGGGCTTGAATCACGATAGTAACCACGGCTGACGGAAGCGAAGTCAATTTCAATCTCCGCTACCAATAACCCAGCGCCACCCGATCTCGCCTGCGTCCAAGCGAATCCTGAAGAAACTCAGGGACCCGTAGACGGATCCCCTCCACCTCCTGCTGCGCCGGATATTTTACTGCCCAGATCAGAAAGGTTCGACGAGAAAGATAGTGCCACCGAAGAGGGAGAGATTGAAGGCCCACAGCTGGAGCCATGCCTCGGCAATGTTGCCTGGGAGGGCCTGCAGCAGGAATCCCCAAGGAGCCGGGAAGCAGTTGCCGACCGTCGAGCTGCCTTCTCCGGCCGTGTCGCGTGCACCGCCGCCGGCCCTGATGGCCCTCGCGCGCCGCCTGCTGCGTCGCGAAGAGGAAGCCGGGGAGGACGTCCTCCATCATGTTGTTGCGGCTACTGACATTTTCTGGAGTCAGATTCCGTAGCGGTGTAAGGCACTAAGGCTGGGCATGACCACCTACATGAAGGAGACCCAGGGGCAATCGCTGATGTGTTCGTGTGCTTTTTTTCACCTTCTTAATTGAAGCATCAAGCATGGACATCAGAACATTCGTTTTACCGATTCCACTGATAGATTAGGTGAGTTCAAGGTTTGATTATGAGGATAGGCTTAAAAGATCTGACCTGGATTACCCGGCAAGTCCGGGACCAAATTTGATCGGTTTTGGAGCCTGTGGCAAAATTCCTATCTGCACAGGTGCTCGCTTTGCTGAAGCCTATGACTACGTGGAGGAACTGAAATTGCGCTGCATTATTTTAACCTGGATATTGCCAGTGATAGTGCTATGGTTGTAAAGGCTTTTCTGAATGCCCCTGGCCCGGATGGTTTGTGCTTCAGAGACCTGATAGAAGAGTTCAAACATCAAATCCCCGACGGATGGTGCTGAATGGCGTGCCAGAACAAGATACAGAGATCGGCTTTTAGAATCGATGCTCCATTAGATGAGGGTGTCAATCTATTTCTTCCTTAGAATGCTTTATGAAATATGAAACCTGGCAATTCATAAACGATATGTCCAGAGACAAGGCTCGGCAAAACCCAAGAAGCTGGTCAAGAGAAGTGAGGGAGTTGGACAGAGTTAAGCTAATTCTTTTGTTTATATGGATGAGGAGGTAAATTTTCAATTGCTTTTTGTGAGTTTTCCGCCAATGAAACAATCATGCTTGATCGGTTATTACGGTTTTGGAGTTCGTCTCTGAAAGCATTCATTTCTGAATAATTGTTTGAACAATCTGAGTATGAAATGTTTAAATTTTCTTTATAAAAATTGTTGTTCTGATCATGAGCGTTGGAGTTAGCTAATGGTATTAGGCATAATTATATCTTTTCTGAGTAGGACAAAAGGTTACCTCCATCGATGTTGACAACAAAGAAGACAAGTGTCAACACGGGTGGTTTTCTAGAGCGTTAGAGTATTTGTTCATCCCGGAGCATCGCACGGGCACTTTTGCTAGTCTATACCTAATAATAAAGGAGCTAAGGTTTCTGCCAAAAAGTTTCGTCAACGTTTTTTTTGACCGTTTTGCCCTCCCACCAAACCGCATAATACTGCACTTGCCACCATGATACCGGTTCAGTTATAACCTTGTTTCCATCCACACCGCATCCGGAACACATCCCATATCCGCATTGTCTCCATCGGGCCTGGTGAGGCACGGCGCTCCCCAGATCCGCATCGTCGCCATTGGGCCTGGTGAGGCACGGTGCTCGCCCCTTCCACCCCCTGCAATATTAGTACCACCTCGCTTTTCTATACGAATTCACATCAGTTTATATACCTCAGATTTCTGGATATTAACAAGCCTCCTTAGAAGAACAGAAAGTAGAGAAAGGAAATAACTTCGCCCATGTGAGCGGGAGCGATTGAGAGGAGCACAACAGGCAGGAGCTAACAGCTACGACAGAGACGAGAGGCGCCACCGATGTTGCCATCCCGAGATGTGGAGCGAACGCCGGCGGCCAGATGCGGTGGTGGAGACCTCGGCTAGCTGGCAGCGTGTGCAAGAGAGGCTAGCCCGTAGTAGGATAACGCCCGGCGGCAAGAGCAGCTGGTTGTGGCCGACTGCCAGCCAAGACGACGGAGCCTGTCGTGAGAGGAGCAGAAGAATATTGAGAGACTCTCGTGAAAGTGGCGGCGCCTGGGATAGGGAATCTCTAGCGTGCCTAGGGTTTTGCCCACGACTTGGGCCTTGGGCCGGTCTGGCTGGAGTAGCTGGGGGGTCCTCTCCTACATGCGCGATCGATCTTCTATGCCACTAGAACTTTTACCATTCCTGATGACGTCGACCTGTGTGACACATGTTATGTTGCAAAACACAAACTCCGTTTATGTGGTATGTTTTTTTAATGCCTCTAAGCCAATGTCACGAGTGCTCCGATTTTGTTGTAGTGTGAGTGTTAAGGAGAAGGATTGTTTGTGTTTTCTTTAAGCAGGAAAAAGAGATGTGCACAAGCATAGACCAAACAAGCCTCGTCTCTACACGAGATCTTGCCAAGCCAAAATTTGGTTACGCCAAAGAAATATGCTGCTACGCACGATTGCGCTACGTGGATGTCCAACCTGATTTCTTGACGATGATATATACATATAGAAAAGACATGTACGAAGCAAGACTTTATTGGCTTGGACATACCAAATTACCAATGGTATCGGCATTTAGAACGAGCTTACGAGCACCATACACAAAAAAACCTGTCATTCTTGAAGGTACTTGTGCTTCGTTAAGAGCGATTTGTCATTTCGCAACGCGTGGATATGTCATTACAGATGATTCACTAGATCGTTTGAGTTTTTTCCTCCCGATGCAACGCACGGGCACTTTTGCTAGTTTTAATAAAGGTTGCATGCATTGTTTCAAAGCGGAGGCCGGTGGTTTTAACCTTTTTTTGGGGGGAAAATGAAGAATTGTCGATTAAGATTAATGCATGAATACACATTTACTTTATTTCTCCCGTACGTTGCTTAGTTCATTTCTTTCATAGACTTGAAAGGCAATCCATCTCATCATCATAAGTTAATAACTCCATTACTAAAATGTGAACGAGTGCCGCGTTGGGCTAGTTAGGGCAATCGATTGCTAAGAATTTTTAGGCCGGGAAAGCAAATAACCGATGTTGACACAACCCACCATGTGAAGGTAAGGTGCGCCACCAGCGCATCAACTCCTTTATTTGAACAAAAAGAGATGGTGTTAAGAAACCACCACTAGCCATGCTTGGGCCGAGTAGGGCAATAAGACCAGGCACAAATTTCAGGCCAGAAAAGCTAGCTAGCTCGCCATCGATGTCGACGTATCCCACCGATGCAAGCACTAAGATGTCGATCGAGTTAGCTAGATATGCAGGTCATTACCCATACCGCAGGGCAGTTGATCGATTCCAACGGCACAAGACGCACGCAAGATGATGATGGTGATGATGGACGTCCATTTCTACACTAATACATACTATGTATATTTTCTTTATAAAAAATGTATATGTTACACATATATTCTTCCTCTTTTCGGCTGATGACGGATGGGTGTTTCGTGTCCGTCTACCCGGCTGGCTACGGTGGTAGGACGGTGGTAAAGCGACAGCGATCGATCGATGCCGACCGGTCTGCACCGCGCCGCGCCACGCCACGCCACACGAGAGGGGAAAAGTGGATGGAATTTCTCTTCCTTGCTTCCTGCCTGACCCGAAATTTCGTGGACGGACCGGGAATGAACAACACTTTGCAAAATTCTAGCCGATATGTCAATTCACTCTGAGATTATTATGTGTGTGCATTTCTGGATATATACGTAAGCTGCAGACTGAATCCATAGCTTGAAGCAATCAAGTTACGTAACAAGCAATTCATGATCATGCGTGCGTGATTGACTGAACCTGGGCTAGACTATAGCTGATTTTTAGACTCGATCATATCGGAATATTGAACTCGCATAAAACACAGAGGCAGGGAGTAAACATCTAGACTGTTGTGCATGAGAGGAAGCAATCGAACAGAGTAAGTAAAGGGTTAGCGAAACAGGGAGGTAGGCTGGGGCGCGTACATAGAAGGCGACGACGACACCGGCGGTGTAGTCGCCGGGCAGCTTGATGGAGGCGCTGAAGAACCCATGGCGGTACGCCGCCTTGGAAACGAACCCAGACCCTGCATCATCGATCATCAATTCATAACGCATCCATAACTAACTGAAATTTGCAATCACTAAGCTACGTACCGATCGATCGATCGAACAATCACATAATTACTCAAACGGAAACCAAATTGATTCGGTCGCAATCGGGTTGATAAACTGAATATTGCAGATACTGTTCCATTGCCTAATTACTTACCGGTGTATCGGTCGAGCTTGAGCGTGACGCCGCGGCCGTCCGGCGACCGCACGAGGTTGTCGCCCCCGAAGAGCGCCGCGTACCCGGCGTCGAACGGCACCGGCGACGTGTCCAGCGCCGCGGCCGCCACCGCGGCGACGAACACGGCGAGAGCCACCAGGAGAAGAGCGCTAGCTGCCATGGCAGCTCCTACCTCCTAGCTAGTCCGATACTCCGATCGATGAAGCTCCTGCTCGCAGTTGCAGGAGGCAGCCGCTGATTTTCTGTCTCCTGTGGCCTGTGCTGCGCGCGTCAAGGTATATATGCATGCCATCCATGCTGATCTTCATGTTCCCTTTTTCGAGGTGATACGATTGGTTTAGTTCCTTTTCGGCCGAGTCGCCAGTGGGGCTATCTTAACCCGCCGACTTGTGGGACCAGAGAAATATTTATATATATATATCTCTAAAATGTACCAATTCTCATAGGCCACATGCGTATCATTCGTGTCCCTTTTCTTTCATTTACGTTCTAGAAGAGAAGACGCTTAGTGCCTAGAGAATAATACGCCTTCCATTCCTAAATATAAGCCATATAGTTTCTGGCAAACGGTTGCATTATTAATGGAACCGCGGGGGGGGGGGCCCTTTTCTCTAAAAAAAACAAAAAAAAATATAGTTTCTGGCACGGAAATTAAAATACGCGCATTTAAAAAGAATATACCATGTCTGGCTAGATTTAACCATAGACAGTTGATATGAGCTAATAGAAAACTTTGCATAAGGTAAGGAAACCTAATTAAATTCCTAAAAATATTGTCCATACAAACGGAGCAACATAATACACCTTATATTTTGGAATTTTTCTAAAAAAACTACTACGAAATATGGCTTATATATAGAAACGGAGGGAGTAATGAGTAATCGATCTTTATTCAACTCCTTACGTACACAAGCAAGACATTTTGTAAGTGATATAGTTTTTGAGAGAATGACAAATCATTTCGTTAGATCAAGTATTTTTTTTTGTAAAATATCCACCGATTATTCATAATCCTCAACAACAATATAAGAAACCTAATTTTTTAATACAAACCAAAAAAAGGTCTTTTGATCATCTAGCAATGACTACAAACACTTTAGAGCATGTATTTTTTTCCTTAGCATCCACGTTGTCTAGAGAAAGCAATAGGCATAAGTTGTAAAATGCATTATCTCTTATTGCCATCTCTAATAATTAATGAGAACTAACTATTTCTGGGCAAGAAACTAACTTGTTAAGGAAAGAAATATGCTACAACGCACAAAATAGCATTTCTCTTAGTTAAGGGAAGACACAATTTTCTTTCTCTCTTCTCCAAGTAAGCAAAAACCCTACTTCATAACTCTAAGGAAAAACCTAACGTCAACCATTTTCTGTGCCCTTACAACACAATTTCAAACATTAAGCATAGGAAAAGATCTACTCCCTCAGTTTATTTACCTCTCATCCTAGGTTTAGTCAAAGTCAAGCTTTGCAAAGTCTAGCCAAGAACATCATCACCGTGGTACGGATCGTATAACCATCTATTTATACCTCTTTGAAGCCGCCGGCTAGGGTTGATCGCTTCATAAGACAACCCACTCGTTTGTAAATACTCTCCATATAGTGAATTTCGATGGCTGACTCCCTAGATTTTTTCTCTCATTATTGGAGAGGTTTTTTCCACGTTAAAATCTTGTGTCCCATGCGTATTTTTTTGTTCGGTTTTTGATATTTGCTTGTCAACTTTATAATATAATAGAACTCCATATTTTTTTTGGAAAAAAATAGTACTTCCTCCGTTACATTCTTTTTTTTTAAGTTTGGAACGGAGAAAGTATTGCTAATCTAAACTAGTAGGGAGTCCAAGGTTTTGCTTTAGCTCAGTTGACTGCTTGTTGTGCGGAATTGGTCTATTTTTTAAATTTGTTCCATAATTGCACATTGAATGTACATAGTTGTACATTTATAAAATATTCAGCTGATGTATTTTTGAATATGCAATGTATAATTTTGATTTTTTACTTGTGTATTATTTCTATTCGTGAAGTCAGTTGTTGTGTTAGTTGGACATTTTGTCATCTTCATGTAGGCTATATACAATTACATTTTAATAAAAAAAAGTTGCACAAGTAAGTATCAATGCAATATGTATATGGAATTATTTCATTTTTAAGAAAACTATGAAGTACGGAGTAGCATTTTGTCGATTTTTGGAAAAAGGATCCACCAACCTAGACCCAGGTTCCACCAACTAGTTTTGAGATACAACTGCTCTACTTATGATATGCAATTGTATTCATTAAATTTTCATTTGTAAAACAGCCTGATTCTAGTTTAGATTTCGGCCGACTGATTTGCTTGCTAAATTTCAGTCCACCGACCGCTACCCGTCGAACTCTTGCTAGTGTATTATTATTTGTGCACTGCCCTAATACATCGAATGATGTGACTTGCATGACGAGCACAAAATCCGAACTGGTCTCTTCTCTGCCACCTGCACCACTTTGATTTTCTCGAACACACCTGCCTGCACCACTTGAAACTTTATCAGTGGCAGCATATGCATCTCACGCATAGAAAATTTAGCCACCAATTAACTAGTGCTGATCATCAAAGTCATGCGCTGTGTCTCAGTCTCAGCACGGGCACTAGTAGCACGGCACGCCCGTGGCCTTGACGGCGATAAGAACACAGGCAACGGATTAGCTGTCTAGTAGCAAACTAAAGCAACGGCCGCCGATGGCGACTCGACGGACGTAGACAGGCCACCAACCGAAGGAACGAAACCTCTGTCCATTCTCTCGCTTGGATTCCGGGCGGCCTACAATATCCATTTTCGCACGGGCCTGCAGACCAGAAGGAGACGGAAGAGATCAGAAAATGTATGTATGTCCATCGATAAGAATGTGAGCTGTGTAGCTAGCGGGTGTCTTCTTCCTCCTGCTGTCCTACGGCCTGCGCGCCTTAACTGCTGATCGATCCTCTTCGCGTACGAAAGCTGTGTATGTATTTGTCCAGCTCCGTTGATATGAACCGGCTGTGGGCACGGATCCACACGAATGGTGGGTGAATGAACGACCTTGGCTCGTATGCATCATCGTCATCCACTTTGGCGCCACTGTTGTGTGTATGTGGCCTTGGCCTCGCCGGCGTATGTAGATATATATGGATATGCTCGCTGCTTGTATGTGTCATCCAGATGGCTCCCTAGGAAAATAAAATGTACTGTGATGTGTAGTAATGTGGTGTTATATCATTTATCTATATATAATGTTATACATGTCATAAAGGCACATCATGATATAGTCTTCCGGAGGTGCTCATAGGGGTAGGGTGTGCGTGTGTGCGTTCATAGGGGTGAGTGTATGCGCGTGTATGTGAGCGTCTGCGTTTGTACTGTGTTTCTCAAAAAAAAAAAAAAACTAGAAACTCTCACAAAACCACTCAAAAACAAATCGTCTAGGAAATCTCGTTAATTCGGTGAACCTATGTCTTTACTGTTAAGGCCTGTGAATGTGTGGTGTCACGCGTCCAACAAATTATAAACGAGATGCCACCGGACTCACCTCTCTCTCTCTCCTCCCGCACGTGACTCGACCCCCTTACTCAATATGGAAATTGACATCATCTCAGCAAATGAAGTGAATAGATCAGTAGTTAACGAGCAATACCAGCGAGAACATCTCCACAAGTTTCACCCTACTGCTCTCGGATAGCAACGGGGTTATCTCCACAACTAAAGTGAATAGATCGTTGCCCCATTGTACATGTCCTCGTCCTTTTCTCTTCGCTATACATGAACCGGCATAAATTCCTACTTTCGTACTCCATGCTATGATGAATAACAACATGGCTTTTAAAGCCAGAACTAATATGTGCACATGCGTGCTAGTGAGCCCTTCTTTTGCCAAATTTTAAATCTCCAACTTCTGAGCCTCCAAATTATGTGCCAGAAAATAGATAGCTAGAGATAGATATCCTAAGATTGTACGCCAAAAGTTTTATTTAAAAATATTTTGTATTTTGGTAAATAAAAAATATAAATTCCTCACAGAAATTTACTAATTTACTCTTACTTATAGTAAGAAATTTATCTTTTTCTATAGCCCAAAATAGAATGATTTTCTACCGAAATTTTGCACGGCTATATGGATAATGTATACATGTCTGTGAAATAAAATTTGAATTTATTGAAAATCAAAAATATAAAAAATAATTTTCAAAAGGAGGGCACTAGCTAGTGTGCCTAAGTGCTGCAAATATGTGTCCCTTTTTAGTAGACCTATTATACATTGTAAATGGAACACTTTTTTGAGGTGGAAGCGCATTCTGCCCACCCGGGGTTCCCGTCGATAGGGAGGTGTGTAGTTTTTTTGGCAAATTAAAGAAGACAATGCCTGGTGGGTGGGCCGGGTGCGCCATAGGCTACACAAAATTCTACTTCTTTTTATTTTAGGTGCTTCTTGATCTTATTTTTTAAGAGGATTTTTTATCAGATTAAGAGGATTTTATTTATGAATTTTTTAAGGATAATTTCATTTTCCTACAATGTTCAAAGGAATACAGGTAATATCTGGAAAACATAAAAGCCACACATGGAGGCCCAGTACGGCCTTTTTCCCTCAATTCGCTCTCGGTCGACTCTCTGGACGGGCCGACGCGACCTGGAAGACGGAAGTTCCCCTAGGCTCGCCGCCACCGGCGGCTGCCCCCTCCGCTCCCGCCTTCCCGGACCCCCCTCGGCGGCTCCCCGGCCTCCCCCCCACCGCTTCCTCCACCACTCCCCCTCCCTTCGAATCCTCTCCGGCTCAGGCAAGAGAGCTGAGCTGCAGGCTTGCTACGTCTCTCGGCGGCTCGGCCGCTCGGGCGGCCACCGCGCAAGCTCAGAGCAGGAGCAGGAGTAGGCGCTGTTGCAGCAGTCCAGCAGCCAGCAACAGCACTACACAACACAAGAAGGAGTGCAGGAAGGTATGCCTTTTCATCTTTGTGCTCTACCGAATCGAAAGCTTCGGTGCAAGTAGAAAATAAAGGTATCACTATCAGTATGGTGTACCACATAAAAAATACAAAAAAAAAATGTATAGAAGCAACACTGTACTGCTAGTTTTTAGTTATATAACACAAACTAGGATGATTGTTCAGCTAGTACGCCTAGAGAAAAACAGAGCAATGCCAACGAAAGTTGAGACCTTGCACCATGTAACTTAAAACAGATATACCGAGATCTGGGAGAACCCAAATGGCAGTGCAAAACGTCTCAGAAATAGCGGCAGTAATTAGTGAAATGCGTATAATGACAGTTGAACATGTCTCGCTCTTTGAGAGTTCAAAAAGGCTGCATACAGAAATAGCAGTTCAGGAGGAAACACCTGGATGACCCTTCGTGAAACAGAATCACGGTGGTAGATGCTAAATATTTATGTAAGAAACCGATCTAACAAAGGTACCCTACTGCACACTTCCACTAAATTGTTTGTCTTCCCTCCTACACTCCGATTGCTATTAAAGCAAACGGAAATCAGCTATCTACATGTTTATTCAATCCTAGGAAAGCCACTTTCCCTGCTTATCTTATTATGTACATGATATATACCATCTCCTTTAGTTCATCATGTAAGAATCTATTTATGTTTCGAACTATTTGTATTGGAATATATATATTAAACTACAATACTGTGAAACGATTGGCTATTTGTATAATTCATTTCGCAAATTTTTATCGCACTTGGCTAGTGTGGATATTTTTCTTGGAGTGTGCCCACCCCGTAGTTTTTTCCTGCGTCTAAATAAACTCCATCAGTTTTGTGTTGGTTTACGAATGTAGCCCTCCGACTTCGTCAACACTAGCGTGTAGCTCCTCTCCTTAATATAACTTAGCAGTAGTACATCACTTACTAAGAATGTGCCATTTGTAAACAACGAGGTCCACAAGACTGGCCACTAGTGATTGCTAGCCGGCCGGCTGGCCGGCCGGCTGGCTCATCCGGTGGTTTTATATCCTCTACAGCAGTGAAGCACCATCATTCTGAAGCCATCATGAAGCGCATCCATCTCCTAATCTCTTGCACTTGTTTCCTGCTATCCGCCACTGCACCGGTGAGAGCTAACATCCAGCGTGAAGCTGCAGCACTGGTGAATTGGAAGGCTACCTTGGCAGGTGATGATGGCTCCCTTGCATCATGGTCGTTGCCCAACTCCACCAGCCTTTGCAGGTGGTTGCACATCACTTGCGATCCGAAGGCTGGGCATATCATAGAGCTCGACCTACAGGACGTAAGTCTGAACGGCACACTTGACGAGCTCGACTTCTCGGCCTTTCCTCACATGAAGGAACTAAGGCTTAACAACAATGGTCTACACGGTACCATTCCAACCGGGATTGGCAATCTGACAAGCTTGGTCATATTGGAAATTGACACCAACCCGTATTTGAGGGGCGCCATTCCACGCAGCATCGGCCAGCTGAAAAACCTTGTTCAACTGCAACTGGCATTTTTGGGGCTCGATGGCACACTACCTGAAGAGGTTGGTAACCTGACAAGCTTGGAGGCGCTTCAGCTCAACTCGGTTACTTTGACTGGATCAATCCCAGTAACAATTGGGATGCTCGTGAAGCTCGACTCTCTGGATCTGGCACACAACAATCTGACTGGCAGCATCCCATTGGAGATTGGAAACATGACAAAACTGCTGCTTATGGACTTTTCGTGGAACTATTTGGAGGGGCAGCTACCCAGTAGCATGTCACATCTGGCCAAACTCCAGTATTTGGCTCTGTCAGGAAATCAGCTTGGAGGCCATATCTTCCCTGAGCTTGGGAATAGCAGCCTCCTGGATACAATCGAGATTGCAAAGAACAACTTCTCCGGGTTGTTCCCGTCATCCGTTTGTCAACGAGGAGCACTGAAAACTATCAGTGCTGGATATAATGGATTTACCGGCATTCAGCAGACCTTTCAAAACTGCACAACCCTGGTAAGTGTTGACTTCACGGCAAACAACATTGTTGCAGAGCTAAGGGACTGCTTTGGCGAGCACCCAGAATGGCTTGCATTCATGGCTTTCAGTCAAAACCAGCTGTATGGCTCACTTCTGACAGAGCAGGGTGAGGCATTTGTTTGTAACGTTACTTATTTATTATACTTAGACCTTTCACACAATGCTTTAAATGGAGGTCTCCCCGAGTGTATCGGGGACTTGCCATTGATATTCATGGATCTGTCCGGAAACTCTTTCAGTGGTGTAGTTTCGTTCTCATGCCAAGATAGTCTTAACCAACTACACCTAGCCAATAACCATTTCCGAGGGACTTTTCCTTTGTGTCTTAAGAAATGCAAAAACCTTATCACTCTAGATCTTGGAGGCAATCATTTCTCTGGTACGATACCTTCCTGGTTAAGCAGGAGCTTGCCTGGACTGAGATTTCTTCTACTGTCATCAAACATTTTTTACGGCATCATACCCCACCAGATATTACAATTTCGTGAACTCCAGTTATTGGACTTGTCAAAAAATAGGCTCACTGGGTCCATTCCAGATGATTTTACCAATTTTACTGGCATGATACAAGAACAAGAACCCATTGAAATCGAATTCTTGTACAAAGGCTTTGATAGAGAGGTGATTGAAATAATTTGGAAAAATGCCGGTCATGCTTACAATCTGTGGAAGGGAGTCATGGTGGGTATGGACTTGTCTGACAACTTTCTTTCAGAAGAGATACCTAATGGGCTCACAACCCTTCTTGGACTCAGGTACCTGAATTTGTCAGGAAATCATCTGTTAGGCTGTATTCCCAACGACATGGGTAATCTGGTTCTGCTAGAATCATTGGACCTTCGGCAGAACCAGCTCTCGGGGGGAATTCCTCCAAGCTTTGCAGCTTTGATGAGCCTCAGTGTTCTGAACCTCTCGTATAATGGATTGTCAGGGAGAATACCTACCGGCAGACAGCTGCAGACGCTGGTAGATCCGTCAATATACAGCCACAACCTAGGGCTATGTGGTTTCCCATTGGAAGGCTGCATGAACTCATCAACGTCTACACGAAACGAAGTGGGCCAGGCTGTAGATAGAGAGGCACTGTGGCTGTATTGCTTTGTGGCTGCTGGATTCGTCTTTGGGTTCTGGCTGTACTGGGGCATGTTCTTGTTCTACAGCGAGACCTGGAGGTGTGCGTTCCATCAGTATGTGGACAACATGCAAGGGAAGGCAACCAAGAAAATATACAGCTGCATGTCATGCTTCTGGAGCACCGTGTGGTGCTGAAGTAATGTCGAGCATGTCTGTAATATTTCCCCTGTATTTGCTATGCAATACCTTGGCCCTTAATGACAGAATGAGGAAGTGCACCATGTGGTGTTGAAGTAATGTCGAGCATGTCTGTAAAAGTGTAAATGTATATTACCAAGAAAATATACAGCTGAAGTAGTGCACCTTGGCCCTTATTTTCCTTGTATTTGCTATGTAGTACATTGAAATGCATGGAGTTTTTTGTGGTTACAGACGAGCTTTCAAAATTTTCAGTTCTGATTGTATATTACCTAAGGCTATTTGGAAGATCTCAGTAAATGAGATGTCTGGAATCAGGTGTCATGTTTTTCTTCAATTAATGTGTAGCTAGTTTGTTGTTTGGTAACAATAGACATCAGTTTGAAATGTCGTATATTGAACTTTCTCAGAACGTAAAATGCTACTGTTGCTTTTTTTTTCAATCTAGCAACTATTTTCTTGTACTGCAGTTTCCTGAAGATTTGGTGTCCATTGACGGAGAATTTTCCATGATCATCCCAGTATTGCTGAAACCATTGGGATCTCGAATTCACCAGAAGAATTTGAGGTGCATTTGCAACTGATTCGCAGCAAAATGTGCTGGTTGCTCATTAATCTGACCAACAGAGGTGTCACTTGGCACCTGCCACAGTGGGATGCAGGCCGAATGTTGTGAATTACATGTTCATGTGCTACAGGTGAAGCACTTGCTACACCGGGGTAAGCTGTGCGCACTCTGTTCTGATTACTCGTCCGGAGTGAAGCTCCAGTGAGGCGGTGAGATAGCATATGAAAATACTCTGATTTGCCGTGGTGATGAAAATCAACAAAGCAAAAGTTGTGATAAAATTGTTTATAATAGGATTTGATTACACGACAAATGTTGCTCCAGAATGTCTGAAGAGCTCTAAGCTTCCAGGGTTGTGAGCCCCTGTGGTTGCTCGGGCTATCTCTATCGTTGGGGCCTACTTGGAAGCGATGCCGGTGGAATTCATGTTGGTTCTGTGAGTTGCGTGTCAGCCGCTTGAGACCGGGGGTGAGAGGAAAACCCACGCACATGTACACCTGTCGGAGGAGAGAGTGGCCCCCTCCTCTTCCTCAAATAGCTCACTTGCGAAATCGCAGATGTCGACAGCGATTATGGCCGCCTCAACTGTTGATTGGTGCCACTCTCTCCAACATCCACATCGGCAGGAGATCCAGATAGTATTCGTGGCTTTGTAGGGCCCTTGGTCGCCGAGAGACACGACCGTTAGGCATGGTTGCACGAGTTTCAGGTTAGTTCATATTCTTATATCTTTCTCCACATGTGCATGTTACAATAATATATTTGTACTTACATCTTGATCTTTATTCATTATAGGTTCAAATCCTAACATATAAATCTAACAATAATCCTAACCCGAACATAACAACAGTCCTAACCCTAGCCTACCAATCTTAAGCAAAATGCTTCCTATACATCACAGAAGCCAACATTGGCCAAAGCAACAAGAATCAAAGATATATTTTGGGTATATTTGAAGGTTTCCAGGATTTGAACATGTGCCACAAAAGTACACATGTCCAACGATACGTGGACTGACATGGTAACATATTTCTGGCGATATTTCTTTTGTTCCCGAGAAAACATGTACTTCCTGGCCCGTGATATGTTGCAGCCTGCAGGTGGCCTCACAATCCATAATGGGAGAGTGTATCTTGTGGATACATCCGCGTGTATATATCTTGTAGACCCAAAAGATTTATTATGGCAACTGAACTTTATGCGCGCAGCTTTCCCTTTTGGAACACGTATGCGTGGCAAAATGGCATAGTCCGTAGCGACGTGCAAAAGGACACACCGCGCGTCCGCGTCGACGGCGACCGCTCCGTCCACACGGAGGCGAGGTTCGGATGCGCGAGATATATCTAGGGCCAGAGAAACGGCACCTCCACCAAAGCGCACCGCCGCATTTGGCGAGGATGATTAGGACGTGCCTCCGCTCCTGGATCACAGCCGAAACCATTACCGGCATGCCCGGGCGGGCGGCGGCGTGGCGGTCCCGAGCTAGGAAAGAAATGGCTCAAATCTCCCGGCCGGGAATCTGCTTGCTGGCTCGATCCGTTCCGTGGACGTGATGTCATGTGGATCATATTGCATTGTCTGTATGATTTCGTTGCGTTGCCTCCAATGGCAAGACACGGAGGGAAGGACGGCGGGCCGGACACGCCAGCATCTAGGAACTACTCTAGGAAGCTGGCTAGGTGCTACTCGTTCTTTCCGGAAGGTGTAGGTGGTTTGGAAGCGAACAATAGAGGATGGTCAGATGGTGGTGGTGGCTCCGCAGAAACCAGCGAGAGGGAGAACGGGATAGTGGCGCCACGGCGCATACCGAGCAGGGAAGAAAAGTAGTGAACAGCGAGCTACCTACTCTCCCGAGCTAGCTACAGCTCTGAATCCCGAGCTGGTCCGTCCAGGTAGCACCTACCAGCAGCAGCAGGTCACGCGCTTGGCGTTGCGTCATTGGTACAGTAGCAGCATCGCTCTGCCCGGCACGGCGACAGAGCTTCTCGTCGTGTCCGCTCAGGACCTACTCGTGCCCGTGTGTCATACTGTCATCCCTCTGCCTACACTAGTACAGTGCAGTGCGTAGAGTGCTTTCAATGGTTGTTGACTTGTTGTTGTATTAGTTGGACGAAAGGAATACAGTACGGTCCTCAGCTGCGTGTTTAATTAGCCAGATGGAGAGATGTCGCTACTACCACTCATCAAGTTGAGCAAGTAGAAGAAGGCGGAAAGGCATCGTGAAACCGCAATTTTCGCACGTGTGGGATGTGAACCGGGCGTTTCCCATCCACAAAAAAGGGGTTAACACATCTCCGGTGACGAGACTGACCGGCTAACGTCGTCGCGGTCAACGTTTCCGCTCAGGTCTCCGTTCCTCTTTCTTCGAACCGTTCAGCGATTTGACCCATCAAATCCTCCTCCTCTTCCTTCCTCCTCGGTTTTTTCATATGCCACTAAACCAGTCAGTCACCTTTTTGGTTATTCTAATCGCGTAACCTGCTATATGTACTAGTTCTAGTAGAGACGATTACCAGCGCCCAGCGGCATCAAACTAATCCACACACAGATGAAAGCTTGTGGTAGACCCACATGCACATATGTACAGTGGTGGACAGGTGGTGGTGGTCCTCATGCACTCGCTCCATTTCTGAATAATAAAATTTACTTATAATGGAAGGAAAAAAATTTACAATTCCACTCCACTTTGTCAGTAAGACAGTAACAATGTCACATGGCGCCCCGTTGCGATCTGCGGGGCCCGTGGCTCCGTGCAGGCACCTGCCTCACTTTGTTATCTTGCCCAATTCAGCAAACCGAGCGAGAGCACAGTCATATGACCTTTCCTCACACTTTAATTAAGTAAAAATGGGATGCTCCATGGATGGAGGGATGATGTACCACTGCCCAGTGCTCTATTATTAACTTCATGTCCTGGTCGACCGCAGACAGTGTGAGACAAGCAGCTGGCTGCGCTACAGTCATCATCGGCACGCTTATCACAGTGCTCGAGCATCACCAGGCATGGATTGACGCACGCGATCTAGTCATTACTCGCAAAGAATTGACTCGGGCATCAGCTAGTCATAACTCGGAAAGAATTGACATGTGTACGGATATGCAAATTTACATTCACCCGATACGTCGAGGGAGGAGGGACACGCGTGCTCATGACGAGGTTCCAACGGCCGTCGGCTAGTCACGGAAGTACAGATGATGAGATGAGATCTGGCTTTCGTGGCCGTAAACATTTTGAAGTATATCCCAAAGCCAAAAAGGAAGAGAATGAATGAGGCTCGTGAATCTGGGCCCAAAATGTTTTACGGCCACGGAACTTTAGGGACGGACCTTTCCTTTTTCTTTTTGGCCACGTATGCAACGCAAAAGGGTAGAGCCCGTGGTGACGGCCAAAAGGACACCGGGAGCGTCCACATCGACGGTGACCGCTCCATGCCTCCATCCACACCACAGGGCGGCGATATGCGTATTCGCGTGATCCAGGGCCAGAAGAAACGGCGCGTCACACTTGGGGGCGGATGTGGACCTGATCGCTGCCGAAACAGGCGGGCGGGCGGCGGTGGCGTCGCGCGGTCCCGACCACCGAGGAAAGAAATGGCTCTGAAATCAGATGCCATCCCCCGGCCGGCCGGAATCTCATCGCTGTGCCTGTGCAAATGTCCATGTGGATCGCACTGCATTGTTTGGCATTGTTGGCTTGCCTCCAATCGGATGGAGGGAGGAGAGGACGCGGACGCGGACGGCCGGCCGGACACGCCAACACCAATGCTAGCTAGCTAGGTGCTTGTCGTGGTGTCGTCACGGCATATGTCATAGGGTGGCTAATCGAAGTGGTTCCTGAGGGATCTCTCGGCGGTATCCGGATGCGGGTATGGGCACGAGCGACACGGCGACGTACCCAGGTTCGAGGCCCTCCGATGGAGGTAAAACCTCTACTCCTGCTATGAGTGTATATGATGATCACACAATACAATGGTGCTCCTAGAGCTGTGTCCGGCTGCTCCTGGGAGGCTAAGGGAGATGATCATCTCTCTCTCAGTGACATAGGCATCCCAAATGGGTCTGCCGAAGATGGTACCCGGGGTTTACTGGAGGCCCAATACCCGAAGAATAAGAAGATTCGGGAGCCCAAGATTTACTAAGGAAAGATAGAGTTGTAATAGAAATTGTTGTTTGTAATCTGGCGGGACGAGTTAGAAACCGTCCCGGACTCTGTAAACTTGTATAGCACGAATCCCTCGGCTTCACCTCATATATAAGGGGGAGTCGAGGGACAAAAGAATCAATCGAATCATTGTCTGCAAACCCTAGTTTTCATAGTCGTCGAGTACTTTTCGGCTGAAACCTTCGAGATCTACTTGCCCTCTACTTCTAACTAAACCCTAGCCTACAATCCATAGGCATTGACAAGTTAATCCCTTGTCAATTGGCGCCGTCTGTGGGAATTAGAGGCGTAAGGAGCTGATCTCGATGGCACGCTCAAGATCTTCGACATCGTCAACCGCAAGCAACACAATGGATCGAGGTAAACAGATCGCTACTGGTCTTGTCGATTTTGTTCCTCACCCACCCTCCCGTTTGGATGCATATGCGTATCTGGCGGAGCCCATGGAGATGACGTTCGGAAGGTTCCACTTTCGCGTCGAGAAGGAAGGATCGTATCGTGTCGAGAATCCGATTTCGTCGGGATCATCAGTGGCCGACTCCGATTTTTCAAGCTATGCATCGTCAAACGAGTCAGGAGAAGAAGAAACCTCGGCGACACGCTACGTCAGTATCAGAGCAAGAGAGAAACTCGCCAAGATCTTCAACGACATATCGTTTGAGTCATCTGCGGACTCGTATATAAGCGATGGCTCAAGCGATGTCGACAGTCATGACTTCATCGACAAATCTCTCACAGTGGGCAAGGTCCTCATCAATCTCAACGATGATGTCACCAAACCCAACATAGATCTGAGTACAAGGTATCATCAGATTTACGCCATTGAAGGTCAAGAGGAGACATCTGAGGCTTTCGACAGTTTGGGAAATCCATACGTCGATCCCTCCAATCTGCGACAAGGCTTGGGCAACAAATACGTCGGGCCGAGCCGCGAGATAGAGTTCAACTTTCACAAGCAGCGTGGGACGAGCTGCGAGAGCTATGAACGGCACGAGAACCAATGGCTACCACAGCCACACCGGAAGAATTGCAAGCATATCAATATAGGCTCGCACGAGCTGCCAGGGAATTGGAAAAGCAGACGGCTGAGTTGAACGGGAGAAAGGAGGCAGCTTACGCATCCGGCGGGAGAAGGGCAGATCTAAGTCGACAATCTAGAACTACGGGTGATAGCCATCGGGAGGCGCGGAACAGAGCAAGATCAAGGCTGCAACACATACCCGAGGCGAGAAAGAGAACACTTGGTTCAAAACCTCGACATGTCCTTTATGTCGATAGATACAAGAGGAAACATCATCCCTAAGACACCGAGAGGCTGGGTATATGGCGACACATGCTTTTATCCTTGCATCTAAACCACCTCCGGGTGACCCAAGGGAAACAACTTGTACAATATGGCGGTAGCAGGAGTTGGAGCCATGGGGACGGCGTTTATATCAACGCCTCCCGAAGAAGTGGCAAGGCAAAATAGTCCGCGACCATGACGACAACGGCAGCGGCTTTGAAGGGCCAAGTGGAGCAAGAGACACGGCGGCACAAGCAAGAGTCGACGAGAGCGCGGCAAAACGAAGGGATCATCGGCAATCCCCGAGAACTCAACGACGAAGATATGTGCGGCTTACCATGCTTCACGAGGAGAGTCCGAAAAACGAGTCCCCTCGGGATTCAAGTTACCCGATAATTTCAAGAAATTCGACGGCCTTCAAGATCCGGAGGATTGGCTAGTCGACTATGCGGAGACGGTGAAGGCGACGGGAGGAACTAGGGCAACAGCCATGCAAAGCATCCAGGTGCACCCGAGTGGTGCCGCACGATCATGGATAAAGAAACTCGCTCCGGGATCCATCGACGGTGGGAAAGTTTCGAGGACGTGTTCGTCAAGAACTTCAGATCCACGTGCAAAAACCCGCATCGTTAGAGGAGTTGAGAGCGTGTCGACAAAAGCCGAGATGAGCCAATGAGAAAGTACATCCAGAGGTGGAATATCATCAAAAACTCGGCGAGAAAACATATCGACGAGAGAGCAATAGATGCGTTTGTCGCGGGAGTCGAGCGTGGAGACTTTGTCGAAGATTTGGGAAGGACCAATCCAAGGACAGTATCCGCGTTGATGGAGATAGCAAATAAATGGGCAGATGGAGAAGACGCTGTCCACAACAAACGACACGGGTCGCCGAGAGGAGGACCGTGGTCGAAACTATCAACCGAGGCGAAGATTTCCTCGGACGTACCAGAACTACGACGCCCCGGGACAAATTTCGGCGGGTTTTCGGACAAATACGGGAGGCAACGAGATGATTACCGGAGAAGCGATGAACAGCGAGGCGATAATAGGGATGATTCACGCAACGAGGCAAAATAGTGGGCCGAGGTTTCCAAGACCTTTCGTGTCCCCCGAGGAAATGCTGAACGGACCGTGCCGGATGCACTTCTTCCTCGACGACAACGGGAAAAGACAGTCGGGGCACTGCAGAAAGGCTGTCGAAATTTTCAGGCAATGTTCGGATACGCGAGAAAATGCTCACGCTCGAGCAGCACAGAGAAACCCTCGGGAGCCTAGGAGGCGAGGTTCATCTCCCGCCACCTCCCGCGATTACGAGAGGATAATCGACACCAGCTAAGAATAGCGGCCTTTGCACCACCACCCTATGTTGATCCTAATTCCAACGGAGCGGTGTTGATGATTCGAAGGGAAGGCCGTCCAATAGAGCTCAAAAAGTAATCTCACGACAGGTGTTTATGGCAGAGAAAATGCCTCCACCAACAGTTGAGTACCTTAATTGGTCGGGACAAGATATCGGCTTCACAATAGCGAGATCATCCGCGACAAGTTCCTCGACCGGGGCAGTCGGCACTTATTACGCGGCGATTATCGCAGGATTTGATGTCTCTCGAGTGTTCATAGACGGCGGCGGCAGCTTGAACCTCATGTATGCGAGATACATTGAGGAAGATGAACATATCCTTAGCAAACTTGAAACCAACAGACACAAGGTTCCACGGCATTACACCAGAGAAACCAAGTTATCCATTGGGAAAAATCAATCTCGATGTTCAATTTGGGACCCGAGAAAATTATAGAATCGAGAAGCTCGAATTTGAAGTCGTGGATTTTCCATCACAATACCACGCTCTGTTGGGACGACCAGCATATGCTAGATTTATGGCAGTACCACACTATACATACCTGTTGTGGAGGTTGCCCGGACCAAGAAGGACCAATCACAGTCAAGGGAAGCTTTGCCTTAGCCGATAAGTGCGACAAGGATTTTCACGGGTTGGCGAAACTTTCGGGATGCAAGCCGAGTACTTGGCGTCAAAAAGCATGACTGATTACGACGTCTTGCCAGGCGTTGGAAGGCCAAATAAAGAATCAACTTTCAACACGAGAGAAAAATTCTAAGGAGGTGCGATTCACCCGACAGATCCAAAAAAGACGACATCTATCGCAAACGATATGGATATCGCATAGGAAAGCGCGCTCGTCAAGTTCCTCCGTGAGAAGCTGGAAAATCTTTGCATGGTGTCCAGCTGACATGCCAGGAGTACCAGGGAACTTGCCGAGCACCACCTAAATTTGGATCCAACAAGCGAAACCAATCGAGACAACCTTTGCGGCGTTTTTCGGAACCAAACCGCAAAGCCATGCTTTCAGAAATAAATCGACTCGAAGAAGCTGGTTTTATCGAGAGAAATATCTACTGAAGCCACATGGGTAGCTAACCCGGTGATGGTGCCGAAGAAAAACACGACAGTCCTTCGCATGTGCGTCGACTTTACGTGTCTCAATAAACATTGTCCTAAGGATCACTTTCCCCTCCCAAGGATCGATCAAATTATCGACTCCACGGCAGGTTGCGAACGTCTTTCCTTCTTGGATGCATACTCTGGTTATAACCAGATCAGATTAAAAAGAAGATGATGAAGCCAAGACAGCGTTTATTACACCTTACGGCGTGTTTTGCTACAAAACAATGCCCTTTGGTCTAAAAAATGCGGGAGCAACATATCGAGGATGATGCGAAGTGTTTAGCAACACAGATCGGGAAAAACGTGCAAGTATACATCGATGATGTCGTCATAACATCAAAAAAGGGGACAACATTGATCGAGGATCTCAAAGAAACTTTTGACAACCTCGACAAATTACTGCCTCAAACTGAACCCGACGAAGTGTTCTTTTGGCGTCCCAGCGGGAGAACTTCGGGGTTTCTAGTTTCGGCAAGAGGGATTGAAGCAAATCCCGACAAAATACAAGCCATAGTAACAATGAGAAAGCCAACAAAGTTGAAAGAAATACAGCAGCTAACTGGGCGAGTCGCAGCTTTGAGCAGGTTCGTCGCCAGGTTAGGAGAAAAAGCGTTACCATTTTATGCGCTGATAAAACAAGGAGATAAATTCCGGTGGAACGAAGAGGCCGATGAGCTTTCGAGGATCTGAAGCGAAAAATCTCGACACCACCAATCCTGGTGGCTCCAAAGGAAAAGGAACCTCTCCTGCTATATATTGCAGCCACGCCCCAAGTGGTTAGCACGGTATTAGTTGTCGAAAGAGAAGAAGAAGGGAAAATCCATGGAGTGCAGCGGCCAGTATACTTCGTGAGCGAAGTCTTGTCACCTTCAAAACAAAGGTACCCTCAGTACCAAAAACTAGCATATGGAGTGTTCACGACAGCACGAAAATTGCGCCACTATTTTTCGGCACACCCGATCATAGTGGTCAATGAAGCTCCCTTATCAAATATACTGAATAACCCAGAAGCTACGGGTCGTGTCTCCCTTTGGGGAATAGAACTTTCCCCTCGGGACATCACGTATGAAAAAGAAAAGCAATAAAGTCGCAAATACGCTGGACTTCATCGCGAGAATGGATGGAGTTGCAAAATACAGGACCACCAGATTTATCGAGAACTTGGACCATGAACTTTGATGGGTCCAAGAGACTAGAAGGAGCTGGCGCGAGAGTAGTACTCATATCACTGAAGGCGACAAATTGAAGTACATCCTCGGATGACGTTCCTTAACGCATCTAACAATGAAGCAGAATATGAGGCTCTCATACACGGGATGAAGATGGCGAAAGCACTGCGGAGCAACTCGATTAAAAATCTTTGGCGACTCACGAGTTGGTGGCTCGGCAAGTTATGAACCAATGTGATGCAATCAATGATAGCATGATGGCATACAAGGAGGTGTACAACGAGCTTGAGAAGTTATTCGATGGATGCGAAGTAAATCATATTAGCAGGTTGAGCAATGACGAAGCCGACGTTCTTGCAAACATCGGGTCACAGTGCCTTCCAATCCCGCCAGGTGTATTCTGGGAAGAGATAACAGAGAGATCCACTAAGCCAACAAAGTCAAAAAAGAAGGAGAAGAAACCCTCGGGGGCTGCCAAGGAAAAGCAAGAGGACGAAGAAGAAGATCAGGACTTGGTCATGGTGATACAGTTACCATGGATGCAGCCGTACATATCATACATCATGAGGAAAGAAATACCCGATGATCCAGTTGAAGCAAGGCGAGTAATTCGACGCTCCAAAGCTTTTACGGTGGTCAAGGGAGAATTGTATAAGCGAAGTATTTCAGGCGTTTTGCAAAGGTGCGTTACACCGAAGAAGGAAGAATAATCTGAAGGATGTACACGAAGGAATATGTGGCCACCACGCAAGTAGTCGAGCTATCGCAGCCAAGGTTTTTCGGGCAGGATTCTACTGGTTGACAGCAATCGAGGACGCCAAGGACATAGTAAGAACTTGCGACGCATGTCAAAGGTTCGCCGCAAAACCTCACTCTCCAGCAGCAGAGCTAGCACCAATACCATTGTCTTGGCCCTTTGCTCAATGGGGACTTGATATGGTGGGTAAGTTACACAAATCCTGGCCAGGAGGAAAGGAGTACATGCTAGTAGGCTGTCGATAAGTTTACAAAGTGGATAGAAGCGAAGCCGATAAATTCACCGAGATGGAGCATCCATGATAAAATTCGTAAAAGGCCTCGTCTTCAGATTTGGAGTGCCCCACAGCATCGTCACAGACAACGGCAGCAACTTCACATCCCATGAATTCAAAGATTATTGCGAAGAGGTGGGTATTAAGCTGAACTTTGCGTCAGTCGCACATCCTCAAACCAATGGGCAAGTCGAGAAAGCCAATGGCATCATCTGCAATGGTATTAAGAAACGCTTGTTAGGACCACTGGAAAAAGCTCGACATACCTGGCCAGAAGAACTACCAAGCGTGTTGTGGAGCATCCGAACAACACCAAACACAGCAACGCAGGAAACTCCGTTTTTCCTGGTTCATGGAGCAGAGGCCGTACTACCAATCGAGATAGAGCACAACTCTCCACGTGTCGCAGAATATCATGAAGAACCGACGAGAAGAGTGCTAGAAGACGACGTCGACGCACTTGATGAAGCTCGAGATGAAGTATTATCTCGGGTAACCAAATATCAACAGGACTTGAAGAATTACCACAGTCGACGTTTGCGGCCAAGATCTTTTCAGGTGGGAGACCTAGTTCTTCGGCTCACGCAAAAAAGTCATGAAAAACTCGAGTCACCATGGCTTGGCCCTTACATTGTCACGGAAGTAATTGGAGGAGGAGCATACAGAATAAAGGACAAGAAGACAGGGGTGGAGGAGCCAAACCCCTGGAACGTGGCGCAACTTAGGCGTTTTTACGCCTAGAGTCAAAATATAGTCTTTGTAAAGCTTCAATGTATTGAAACGCCCGCGAGTTTTCAGACGCACTCTTTTCCTTTTTCGGGGCACCGAGTGGGGCCGGAGAAGGTTTTTAATGAGGCGGGCTCGCGGTGCTGCAATATAATAAAGATAGTGACAATATAACTTTTCTTCCTTATCGACATGACCAAAGTCTTCGCTCCGACGAATTTCAATATAGTTCATCGACAAAAGGAAAAACTTGCCTTGGTATTCAAATACCTCGTGAGTCAACAAAAATACAAAATAATGCTCAATAAAAAGCTTGGGGGCTCATATTCGCCTTAAATATATAAATGCCTTGGTTCAAAACCTCGCAAGTATACAAATATAGTAAAGAGTCACCGAAACACTCGGGGGCTAAACAAACAGAGAAATATAATGATTGCTTTACAATATAGTCATGGATTACAAAGAAGAAATATCTACAAGAAGAAACTAACTAGTCTTGATTCAATATGTCATCAAGAGTGACCTGTTTTCCTCGGGAGCAGCACCAAGAAAATCGGCATAATGGCCATCGGCAAAAAGTCGGCATCCATCCGAAGTAGGTCCTCAATCATTTCTTCGGCTATAGGCGTAACCTTCGTGTTAATCCTGTCAACACCAACTCTCCGCCGTTTTACTTTTTGGTGAACCTTCTCGACAACCTGGGTAAGGTCAAGCTTCGAGTGGCAGATTTGGAGCATGATAAGAGCAAATCTGGCACCAGCTACTAGTTGAGCTTTGACAAAATCATGGATACTGCGAGCATCCTTGAACCTTTCCATCAATTCAGGAAGAGTTTTTGGTTGGACGTTGCGAGGAAACATGGAGTTGTAAACCATGGACAAGGTCTTGGTACAGAAGTCGAGGAAATCGCGAGTTTGAGAGGCGCGATCTTGAAATCTGACAATTTGGCGGGTCCTTTCCGGGGTAGCCCAAAACAAAGAACCATGGTCCAAGGAGAGATTAACAAGGAGGGTTGTCCTAGCATTCACCCTCTCTTCCTCGGCAGCAGCATCAGTAAAGGCACCTATCAAAACAAAGAAGTGGAAACCTTTAAAAGACAGTAGCATGAAGATGGAAGATATCAGAGGATGAAATAGACATACCCGACATATCTGCACTGGCTTCATTCATTAATTCGAGCATGAAATTTTCTCGAATAGTCGCCTTTACAGCATCGGAAGCAGCAATTTCCTTAGCAGCTACGGCCTCGCGAGCTTGTTGAAGAGCAATTTTTTCGGCTTCAGATGACTTACGAGATTGCTCCATCATCACAAGTGTTTGCTTCTTCGCATACTGAAGTTGTTGCCGAAGTTCATCCAGTTCTTGCGACAAGGTATCGTCGACAGGAGCGGTATCACCAAAAGCTTTCCTCGCGCGGGAAGAAGAAGGCGAAACATTGGAAGGAGCAGAAGATGGAGTATAGTTATCAAATATCAACTGAAAAATAAACAAGACAACGGCGTGCTGTGGCGAGTCAGACGCGTGCGCGGTGGCATCAACGGCAGTGGGCAGAGCAATGTATGTGCTGTGGCCATCTTGGATTCCGGCGTGCTGTGGCGAGTCAGACGCGTGCGCGGTGGCATCAACGGCAGTGGGCAGAGCAATGTATGTGCGTACGGAAGATTGAAGAGAGTTGGGCGCAGGGGAAGTTATGCGAAGAGGAACAGGTGAGCGGCGCAAGCGAGGGGATGAACGAAGGTTGAAGAAGGGTTTATATAAGATTCGGGTGAAGCAGTCTGCCGTTGGATGAAGAAATCGTGTGGTGAGGATGGATCTTCTAGACACAAGGGCAAAAGAGTATTTTTACTGAAATAGGCGTTACCGTACGTGCGCCAGGAAAAGCGGAGGACGTGTGTCCACTACTTGCACGACGTGTCAACGTAGTAGAAGCAATGGACCCACAGGGCAGAAAAATCACGATTATTCGAGAAGGATGAAGTAAATTTGATTAAGGGAAGTATGTCGACAAGAAAAATAAAAAAGTGACGACAGAAAGAATTATTCAATACTTCGGGAGCCTTTGATCAAATACAAGTTTTTGCCCAAATGCTCGGGGGCTACTTCAGAAAAAAGTAAATTTTCGAGTATGACAAATATAGAAATTGCGGGAGCCTACAACCAAGCACAAGTCCTTGGCTGTAGCCTCGGGGGCTACTCCCATCGGGAGCGCTGTTCGCGCACCCGAGAGATAAAAAAAGAGAGAAGAAGAAAGAGATCATATTGGGAAGTAATGAAAATATAGCGACAAGGTGGACTAAAATGTTGAGCCTACAACCAAGCACAAGTTCTTGGTTGTAGCCTCGGGGGCTACTCCCATCGGGAACGCTGTTCGCGTGCCCGATGAAATTAACAAAAATAGAAAAACAAGAGAGTATATTTCGAGTTATAATTAACTCTACATATACTCCCATCGGGAGAACAATATAAGTCATATATGACTCGATAAAATGTGCCATTCCAACAGCCGGAAAAGCACTCGACAATATATTCTCAGAACGCCGAAGTTGCGATCAATTTCTGAATGCCGCAAAATTTGCGAAGGTAAGACCCCAGATCCGTTCTGCTGGGCGTGGCATCGCCAAAGACTGCGCTCTGCTACTTTTATCCGTATCAACAGATACGAAGAAAAATCCTAACGGACGCGTTAGGTACCCGATAAATTTGACTGGGACTCGACAGAATGGTAAGACCTTAAGCGGCACCTGTCGACGTTTACACCAGTATCCCGAGATCATGTCCGGGGACGTGATTTTGAAGTAGGTTTTTGCGGATTGCCACTAGAGCAGTTAACTAGTACCTGATCCGTCAGATGAACTAGCCCCAATTACCAGTATCCCTGTACAATATAGAATTTTATGTGAAGAAATATAAAAGGTTAAAGCTTTCGAGTAAAAATAAACAATGGAGATTTTCCCTGACTCTACGATTCAAGCAAAATCTCGGGGGCTACTGACATAGGCATCCCAAATGGGTCTGCCGAAGATGGTACCCGGGGTTTACTGGAGGCCCAATACCCGAAGAATAAGAAGATTCGGGAGCCCAAGATTTACTAAGGAAAGATAGAGTTGTAATAGAAATTGTTGTTTGTAATCTGGCGGGACGAGTTAGAAACCGTCCCGGACTCTGTAAACTTGTATAGCACGAATCCCTCGGCTTCACCTCATATATAAGGGGGAGTCGAGGGACAAAAGAATCAATCGAATCATTGTCTGCAAACCCTAGTTTTCATAGTCGTCGAGTACTTTTCGGCTGAAACCTTCGAGATCTACTTGCCCTCTACTTCTAACTAAACCCTAGCCTACAATCCATAGGCATTGACAAGTTAATCCCTTGTCACTCAGGGCAGCTCTGTGAGTGGAGTGAAGTAAGAATGATCGATCCCCTGCACGAGAGGGGGTAATGCGGCTTATATAGGCGCCGGCACTTTACATATAAGACCCTATAGTTTACTGGCCGGCTTGGCCGGCCTCGGCTTCTGCTCCTTCCCGAGGCGGTGACGTCAGGAGCCGTTGAGGCATCGTGGCCTGTCCCATCCGGCTGCCACGGTCAGCGGTATGGAGAGGAGGTGTCCCTGTCGCCGTCAGCCACTGTAGCCAGTACGGATCGTCGTAAGCCCTGACGGCCTGTCCGGCGCGTGGCACTATTGCTCCACAGTGCCCCGCGTTTTACGGAAGATGGAGTCAGCGTGGACTTTCGGAACCCGGATCACCAACCCGGTTCCTTCCAGTGCAAGACTCGCCAGCCTCGAGTCGGTCTGAGGTACAAACCCCAGTCGGATATGACTTGTAGAAGCCGGCCCAGCTACAGCATTGGTGGCCGTAGCCAGGCCGACTAGGACCTAGAGCCAGCCGGCTTCCGGACCAGCCGGCCACAGCGCAAGCCGGCTGCTCCTCAGCCGGCTTTTGCCGCGAGCCGGCCAGTGGCCAGCCGGCTGCTCCGCGTCCATTGCCCTATCCGGGGTCTTCCCCCCGACATTAGCCCCCGAAGCTGGCAAGGTCCTGCGTCTAGAAGGACCTAGGCAGGTTTTCTGGCTTCTCGAATATATTTGACGGCACTTGGAGGGGCCGACTGAGAATTTCCATTCAGCCGGCTGCGCCCTCATCCGGCTCGTTCCTACCGACTGCTTCTAGCCGGCCGCTTTTTACACTTATACAGCTTTCGCTTTCTCGCGAGTTTTGGCGGCGTCTCCGCCTTGTTGACGACTTTTAGTCCGGGTTGAACTTATTGTCCGGCTCCGGCTTGCGGCGCGCCGGAGCCTCCGCCGCCTCGGGTCCCGCGCCCGACTTGACCGGTCTGACGCCTGGCGCCGCGGTCGCTTCGTCTGGTCACATCAATGTTCCTCCGGATCCGGTGCGGTAGTGGGGGACGTGGTGTGGCCGTTTTCGGTAACCGCTGCCGTCGTGGGGGGAGTTACAGCGCAGTAAATCCCGATCGTGGCCCACGATCGCCACGTGGCCGCGCAACTGGCGCGCCAGGCGGCTATAAATGCCCCCGGTAGCGGTACCGAGGCGCCCTTCTTCTTCCTCGCGCTCTTCGTCCTCTCGCCCAAACTCTCTTGTTTCTTCGCTCGAGCGCTCCGTCGCACGCCAACACTCCTGGCGAACTCCGGCGAGCAGCTGCCCCGACGTTCTCCCGCCGGGCCACCGCCGCCACTCCACCAATCCGGCGCCACGGGGCCGCGCGTCTCCACGGAGCGTCCTCAGCCGCCGTTATCGCCGCCGCGGTCGCAAGGCTCTTCCTCGCCGTTTCGCCTCTCTTGGTCATCTTCTTCCTCAACCTCGACAATGGCCTCCGCCAGCGGATCGTGGAGAGGCTCATACATGCGGGAGGACGACATCGAGCGGCTGGTGCGCCTCCGCCGGATCCCGTCGGCGGTGGTCTGGCGGGCGCCCGGCGAGGAGACGGAGCCCGAGCCGCAGCCCGGCGAGCGCGTCGTCTTCGGCGCGCACCTTGAGCGCGGGCTGGGCCTGCCGGCTTCAACCTTCTTCCGGCAGTTCCTCGACAACCGGCCTGCAGCCGCACCACTGCCGGCCAACGCGTGCGTCCTCCTCGGCTGTTACGTGGCGTTCATGGAGGCCTACGCCGGCTTGTGGCCAGACATCGACTTACGGAGCCGGCTGTTCTACTTGAAGGCGCAAACCACCGAGGGCCGCCTGCGAGCCTGCGGCGCCGCCTCGATCTACACCCGGCCTGGTACGCCCTTCCCCAAGATCCCCACCGTTGACTCGGTGAAGAACTGGCAGATGTCGTTCTTCTACGTGCGCAACGAGCGGCAGCTCGTCGACCGGATCAACCTGCCGGAGTTCAACCCGGCTCCTCCCGTCGGCCGGATCAACTGGAGCTACAACGCCCGCACGTCGGATCCGGACGCCGAGGTGAACCAGCTCTGGGACTTCTTGGGGGCGGCCGTCGAGAACGGGCTGACTGCGGAGGATCTCCTCTGCACCATCGCTGAGCGCCGGGTGCTGCCGCTCCAGAGGCGCACCCACAAAATCGGGCACATGTCCGGCCGGTTCGACCCGAACCGGACGTCCAAGGCGGTGCTCACCAAGGCCCAGGTGGCCAGCCGGGTGAACAACATCACCAAGGCAAACATGGCGGACGACTGGAACTACGGGCTGGCGCCCCGCGACAGGGACCACCCGCCCGAACGGGTAAGCTTGTGTTTTTCGCCGGCTGCCGGCTTGCGGCTGCGAGGCCGACTTCCTTTTGCTTCTGCCCATTTTTGGCTTGTCGTTTGCTCATGTTTTTCTTTCTTTCTAGCTCTTTGAGCGCCAGAACACCGAGGACGGCGACCTGGCGACGAGGAGGTGGACGCCGGATCACGTCGATCCGGCTGACCAAGCCGGTGACCCGGCCGGCGACGATGACCTGCTGCAGGCGCCTGATCTAGGCGGCCAGGGGGAGCACAATCCGCCCCCCTCACCAGAGCAGCAGGAGGACGAGGAGCCGGCGACGTCCGGCACGGGGCCGATCCCGGCCGTGCCTCTGCGCGCGAGGCCGCCAAGCACCACGGCGACTTCGGCGCGCCAGGGGAAGAAGCGGGCCAGCGAGCCTCGCTCCACTGCCGCCTTGGAGGCGAAGGCGAAGAAGCTCCGCCGGCAGCAGCCGAAGAAGGTTCCGGAGCAGGCCGGGTGAGTTCTCTTTCTCGTTTGATTCCTTTTCTTTCCTTACTTTTTATGCTTATCTTCTCTTTGTTTGTCCGGCTAGGGCTCCCATCAAGTTTACCCAGGGTGGCGGCTCCCGGCAGGCTCCGCGCGTCGCGTCGCCGCCGCTGCGCCAAAGGAGGGAGCCGACGCCGCAGCCTTCATCGCGCGCTCCTACGCCACCGCCGCTGCGGGTGCTGCGCCTTCCGCAGGGGCACCTTCCTTCGCCGTGCCGCTGGCCTCGGCGCCCGATCCCGGCACGCGGGTCGAGCCGACTCGGCAGCCGACGCCGGACGACATGTTCCCGCGCCGGACTCGCCTTCGGACCCCGCTGCTGGGGCCGGCCGGGGCATGCCGCCTTCACCGGAGCCGGAGCCGGAAGGGCTGCACCGTCCGCGACCGGAGCCGGAGCCGGCAGAGCCGCGCCGCTGCGACCGGAGCCGGCGCCCGCCAAGCGTGGTGGTGCTTGGATGAGAGCCCGGAGGGGCACCTCAGCGCCGGAGACAGCTGCGCCGGCTGGGCCATCTGCTGCGCCCGGAGCATCGCCGCCGCCGGAGCCGACGAGGGATGAGCCAGCCAGGCGGGAGCCGGCAAGGGATGAGCCGGCGCGCACGGAGGGCGCCGACTCGCGCGCACTGGTGAGGACGGAAGCCCCATCGGCGTCGCAGCAGGGCCTGCACGTGGCCAAGGGCGCTCTTCTTCTTCAGGTGCCGTCCGCCTCCGACTCCAGCCTTGGGTCGGCTGCCACCATGGAGCAGGCGTGGCTCCGCGCCGACTCCTACGAGGTGACCAGCCGGGAGGGGAACCCTGGCCAAGCATCGGTGGAGATGTTTTTCTCCAGCCTGCAGGCCCACCTCAAGGCCAGGGCTGCCGAGACCGCGGCCAGCGTTGCCAAGGTGGAGGAAGCCGGCAAGGTAAGCTTTATCTGTTTTTTGATTTGGTTATCATCCTGGTAGCCCTCCGAGGCATGGGCCGGCTGCTTGGAGCCGGCCCGGGTTTCGCCTAGCTGACTGACTTTCTTTTTTCCTTAGGCCGTGATGGATCGGCGCACCACTTTGTATAATCGCGCCGTTACCCATTACCACAAGGCCAAGCTGGACCGGGCCGACTTGGCCCGCGAGCTGGGAGCCGCCAAGGGTGAGCTCTAGCCTCTTTCGACTCGATGTCTTATTTTCTTTTGAATCTTCGTTGGCTGACGTTTCTTTCCGGCTGCCTCGCAGTTGAAGCCGCCAAGGTCCCGCGGCTGGAGTCGGATCTCCGGGCTGCTCGCGCCCAGTGCGCCGAGAGCGAGGAGGCGGGCCGTTCTTCAGCCGCCAAGCTCAAGCTAGCTGAGCAGGAGCTGGCACGGCTGCGCCTGGCTGAGCAGAACCACCTCTCTGAGCTCAACTCCCTTAGGACGGCGGAGAAGGAGAAGGTGGACGATCTGAGCCGGCGGCTAACGGAGGTGGAGAAGCAGCGGCTTGCGCTGCAAGAGGAGGTCACCGCCAAGTCCACGGAGCTGACGGCTACCGCCAAGCGCTGGACGGATGAGATTGGCGCACTTGATCGCGGCTTGGCGGGTGAGTGCACCTTAATGTTCCTTTCCCTTTGCCGGCTTTCGGCTGCCGGCTTTCGTTGGCAGCCGGCAGCAGAAACTTCTGATGTCTTTGCTATCTCCATCTTCGAGCTGGTGGCGGTCGGTTCTTGCCGGCTGCCGCCAGGCTTTTTCCTTTTGGCTTAGGACTTCGAAAATTTGCATTTTTCAGCTTATTTCGGCTTCGATGATTTCTGACTTGCTTCGTCTTGCAGCGGCCTTCCCGGAGACGCAGGACGCGGCTTTGGCAGCCGTTGGCGTTGCGCGCGAGTCCAGGAGGCAGGAGACCGGCGAGGGCAGCTCGGAGTATTTCTCCATGGAGGATCACATGGCGTCCATGGCTGCCCGCGTCGAGCCCATCACCAAGCTCGGCTGGGAGCTCCGGAAGGCGGTTGAAGAGCTGGCGCCGATGCTGTGGCCTGAGGAGACGGTGCCGCAAGATATCTCCAGCCTTACCTCCCTGATGGAGCGGGCGCCGGATCGCTTCCTCGACTGGAAGGAGTCGGCCACGCGCGCTGGCGCCGACATGGCGCTGTCCTTCGTCCTCTCTTGGTACAACGAGGTGGACCTGGGGCAGCTTGAGTTCCGGCGAGCCGGCGTGGAGGACAAGCTCCCAGCCGAATACAAGGCCGCCCGGCTTGCTCGAGCCAGCACCATCGCCGACTTCGTCGACAAGGCCCTCTTTGTCGCGGACCCGAACCCTCCTCCATCCGATGAGGACTACATGGAAGATGAGGAGGCGGAAGACGAGCCCGAAGACGACCCGGCAGCCGGCTCCGCGGACGCTCCTCCGGCTGGTCCTTCTCCAGCCGCGTCTTAGTTTTACCTGTCTTTCCAGTTGTTCTTTTGCCAAGACAATTTATTAAATCCCCGGGATGCCGGGTGCGCATGTATGAATGTTATCGTCCTTTAATTATGTCACACTTTAATGTGTTTGTTAATCATTTGTGTGCCGAGTTGCTTTCTTTCGACTCGTTCGCTTTTTCCCATCCGCCCCACTCTTTGGCTGTGCTCTTGCCGGTCGTACGTCCGACTTGCGATCCGTCGCCGGATCAAGAGCGGGCCGCTGGGTGAGGCTGACAGTATTTCAGTCGAACGAGCTGAATTCGGCAATCCGGCACTTTTATGAAAAGTTGCAAGTCAACTCGCTTTTACTCTTTCCCTTAGTCGTTTTTCGCGTGTCGGTTCCCTAGGCCTTGCTCCCGCCAGCCGGACAGCCGGGTTGCGGTGCAGTAGCTGGATCGGAAGCCGGCTGTCGGAAACCGGATCACGTTACTGAGCCGACCGCGTGAGAGGATTCAAGCCAATTGGCGAAACAGAGGTAAAGTACGCGAAAAACTTGTCGGAAACGGCGCTCTTGGCGCGTGCTTTTTCATAGCTTACAAAAGGGATACAAGGGATACATACATTCCTGCTCTCATGTGTAAAATGGGCGGAGTAAGTTGACATTCCAGGGACGTTTAGTCTCCTCGTCAGCCTTGTCCGGCTTGTTTTTCTTAGCCTCTTGGGCATCTATGAGATAGTAGGAATCATTGCCTACTGCCTTGCTCACGATGAAGGGACCCTCCCATGGGGATGACAGTTTATGCTGTCCGGCTGTCCGCTGGATCAGCCGGAGCACTAGGTCTCCTTCTCGGAATGCTAAGGGCTGGACCTTCCGGCTGTGATAGCGTCGGAGGCTTTGCTGGTAAATGGTAGATCTAGACGCGGCCAGCAGCCGGGCCTCTTCGACCAGGTCGACTCCATCTTCGCGAGCTTCTTTGGCCTCGGCTTCAGTGTAGAGCTTGATCCTTGGCGCGTCGTGCTCGATATCAGTCGGCAGGACGGCTTCGGCCCCGTATACGAGGAAAAATGGTGTGAAGCAGACTGAGCGGTTTGTCGTTGTGCGCAGGCTCCACAGCACATTGGGCAGCTCTTCAATCCAGCAGCCGGCTGCTCGCTCGAGCGGCTCCACCAGCCGGGGCCGGATGCCGGCTAGGACTAAGCCGTTAGCTTTTTCCACTTGTCCATTGGACTCTGGGTGCGCCACAGAAGATAGGGCCATCCGGATCCCCATTTCCCCGCAATAGCGAGAGAAGATGCCTTGGGAGAAGTTGCTGCCGTTGTCAGTGATGATGCTGTGGGGGTAGCCGAACCTCACGATGATTTCCTTGAGGAATGTGACGGCTGTGGAGCCATCCAGCTTCTTGATTGGCTTGGCTTCGATCCACTTGGTGAATTTGTCAATCATCACCAAGAGGTGTGTCATGCCGCCTCGCGCCGTTCTGAATGGGCCTACCATATCCAAGCCCCATACGGCAAATGGCCATGTGATGGGGATGGTTTTCAAGGCGGAAGCCGGCTGGTGTCTTTTCTTTGCGAAGCGCTGACAGCCGTTGCACCTCTTCACCAACTCTTCTGCGTCTCTGAGCGCAGTCGGCCAGTAAAAACCGTGCCGGAAGGCTTTGGCCACTATGGCTCTGGATGAGGCGTGATGTCCGCACTCTCCTTGATGGATTTCCCGTAGGAGTTCAATCCCTTCAGCCGGCTCGACGCACCGCTGGAACACCCCACTTACGCTGCGTTTGTACAGCTGGTGGTTGATGATTGTATAGGCCTTGGCCCTTCTCTCAATCTGCCTGGCCTGGACTCTATCCTCAGGCAGCACACCGTCGGTGAGGTAGGAGAGGAATTCTTGTGCCCATGAAGGTACGCATCTTATCTCGAATACGCTAACCAACAGGGCCTCCTGCGTGGGAGCTTCCGGATCCGACTGCATGGTCGCCGGGTTCGGCTTGCTAGCCGGCGGGTTCGACTTGCTAGCCCCCGAGTTTGGCGATGAAGCCCCCGGGTTGGACTGAGAAGTCCCCGGGTTCGGCATGGTAGCCGGCGGGTTCGGCTTGTTAGCCCCCGACTTGGGCGATGAAGCCCCCGGGTTCGGCTGAACAGCCCCCGGGTCAGCCGGCACGAATATTGAATCCGAATCCGGTGACGGTATGATGGACGGCTTCTTGAGAACCGCCAAGGCGATGCCCGGCGGAATGGCTTGCCGGGTTGAACCAATCTTGGATAAGGCGTCAGCCGCCTCGTTGTTTGCCCGTGGCACATGGTGGAATTCGCAGCCGTCGAAGAAGCCGGATAGCTGCTGGACATGGAAGCGGTATGAGGCCATGTTGGCGTCCTTCGCGTCCCAGTCGCCAGATGCTTGCTGTATGACCAAGTTGGAGTCGCCGAAGCAAAGTATGCGACGCACGCCAATCTCCTTGGCCAGCTTCAGCCCATGAATGAGCGCTTCATATTCCGCCACATTGTTGGATGCGGCGAAGTGGATCTGTAGGACGTAGTCCAGCCGATCTCCCTTGGGAGAGGTGAGGATGATGCCGGCTCCCAAGCCGTTGCGCATCTTCGAACCGTCAAAGTGCATCTTCCAGTGTGTGGAATCCGGCACGGGCGGCAGTGCGCATCTCGGCCCAGTCGACGAAGAAGTCCGCGAGGATCTGCGACTTGATGGCTGTGCGTGGCTCGTAGAGGATGGTGTAGGCGGCTAGCTCCAGGGCCCACTTGGCAACCCGGCCGTTGGCATCCTTGCTGCCGATGATCTCCGCCAAGGGCGCTGTGGCAACCACCTTGATGAGGTGCTCTTGGAAGTAGTGCTTGAGCTTCTTGGCCGCCATGTAGACGCCGTAGGTGACCTTCTGGTAGTGGGGGTAGTTTTGCTTTGACTGGGAGAGCACTTCGCTAAGGTAGTAGACTGGACGCTGGACCAGCTGCTCCCTGCCGTCTTCTTTGCGCTCCACCACCAGGACAACGCTAACCACTCGATTGGTGGTTGCGATGTACAACAGCATCGGCTCCGTTGAAGCCGGCGTTGCAAGGATTGGCGCGGTTGAGAGCACGCGCTTCAAGTCACGGAAAGCTTCCTCCGCCTGCGGTGACCAGACGAACTTGTCCGCCTTCTTCATCAATTGATACAGGGCGGTGCCTTCTCCCCCAACCCGGGCTGAAGCGGCTCAAGGAAGCCAGGCAGCCGGCGAACTTACGGACGTCCTTGAGGCACTGCGGCAGTTCCATCTTCTCCAGGGCACCGATCTTGTCCGGGTTGGCTTCGATCCTCGCTGAGACGAGGTAGCCAAGGAGCTGGCCAGACGGCACGCCGAATGTGCACTTGGCCGGGTTGAGCTTCATCCGAAATCTTCTCAGATTGGTGAAGGTTTCTCTCAGGTCATCAAGGAGGGTAGTCGTCTCCTTGGTCTTTACAACGACATCATCCACATATGCGTGAACGTTTCTGCCGATTTGATCCTGCAAGCATTTTTGCATGCACCTTTGGTAGGTGGCGCCTGCATTTTTCAAGCCGAACGGCATAGTCGTGTAGCAATAAGCCCCATACGGGGTAATGAACGAAGTCTTTATTTGATCAGCCGGATTCAAAGGAATGCGGTGGTAGCTCGAATAGGCGTCTAGGAAAGACAACAGTTCACAGCCGGCGATCGAGTCTATGACTTGATCTATGCGCGGCAGGGGAAGGGATCCTTCGGGCACGCCTTGTTCAGGCTGGTGTAGTCGATACACATGCGCCAGGAGCCGTTCTTCTTCAAAACCAGGACCGGGTTCGCCAACCAGTCCGGGTGCAGCACTTCCATGATGAAGCCGGCAGCTAGGAGCCGGGCGATTTCTTCACCGATGGCCTTCCTTCGTTCTTCGGCGAAGCGCCTGAGAGGCTGCTTCACCGGCTTGGCTTCAGGCCGGACGTGGAGGTGGTGCTCAGCCAACTCCCTCGGCACACCCGGCATGTCTCTTGGAGTCCATGCGAAGATGTCCCGGTTCTCACGGAGGAAGCTGGTGAGCTCGCTTTCCTATTTCTTGCTCAAGCCGGCACCGATGGTGACGTACTTGTCCGGCTGCGCCGGGTCCAGCAGGATCTTCTTGGTGTTGTCGGCCGGCTGGAAGTGAGTCGTCCCAGCCGGGTTGCCTGCAGCCGGCATGTCTGTCTGCGCGGCTTTGGCGAGGGCGACGGCGTCGTGGATGAGCTGCTTCTCGGTGGCGATGACCAGCGTCTGGGCCATCTTGGAGCTCTGCGTGGCGCAGTCCATGGAGCGGCGATAGTCGCCGGCTACGGTGATGACCCCCTTGGGGCCAGGCAGCTTCATCTTCAGGTACCCATAATGGGGCACCGCCATGAACTTGGTCAGGGCCGGCCTGCCCAGGAGCGCGTGGTAGGGACTCACGAGGTCCACCACCTCGAACTCGATTCTCTCGGTGCGGAAGTGATCCGGCTTCCCGAACATCACCTCCAGCGTGATCCGGCCGATCGGCTGGCAGCAGTGGCCTGGCACGATGCCGTGGAAGACGGTGGGGGTGGGGCGCAACTCGGCCTCCTGGATGCCCAGCTTGCTGGCTCGTCTTGTCCTCAGGCTCGGAGGTGAAGATGATGTAGGTAGCATCTTCGGCCAGATATCGGCCGGCATGGTGCACTTGGTTAGCCTCGTGGTGCTCGAGGTTGGCGTTCTCCGCGCCGGCTGCGCCACCCGGCCCGCCGGCTGGTGGGGGCGGGGGTGGAGGCGGGAGAGGTTCACCGCTTGTCAGCCGCTTCATGAAGTGGCAGTCGCGGGTGGTGTGGTTGGAGGGGTTCTTGCCGCTGTGGTACTTGCACGGCGAGTCGAGCATCTGCTCGAAGGTGTACTTCGGCTTCCACCGGCCGGTCTTGCTTGGCGGCGGCTGCCGCCTGCCGCGTTGTCTGCCACGGCGGCTACGTGGGCGGAGCCGTACCGGCGGTCCGGCTGGTCACTGTGACGCTTGCCGCGGTAGTTGTCCCGCCGGCTGCCATGAGAGGCGCCGTCTGCCGGCTTGTGCTCAGCCGGCTTGTGGTGGTCCCGCCTGGAGGGAGCCGGTGCTGGGTCAGCCGGCGCCTTGCCGGCTTCTTCGGCCAGCGCGTACTTGTCCGCGATGGCCATCAAGGCGGCCATCGACTTGGGGTCACTACGGCGCAGCTTGTGCCACAGCATGGTGTTTGGCCGGCAGCCTCCCATGAAGAAGCTGATGGCCTGGATCTCGTGCACGCCCTCGCAGGAGTTGCGCATCTCGCACCAGCGCGTCAGGTACGCGCGATCCGTCTCGTCCGGGCCCTGCTTGCACATCTCAAGCTGCTGAGGGCGACCCGGCCGGCGGTAGGTGCCGGTGAAGTTGCTGACGAAAGCCTCTTCGAAATCCAGCCAGCCGTTGATGCTGCCGGCTGGCAGGTTGTTGAGCCAGGTGCGGGCGGAGCCGACCAGCATCAGGGGGGAGTAGCGTACCGCCCATCGCTTGTTGCCTCGAGAGATGCCGACTGCGGTGGAGTAGTCCTGCAGCCAGTCCTCCGGCTTGGCGGTGCCGTCGTACTTGGGCGTGTCGCGGGGAAGCTGGAAGCCGTCGAGTACGGGCTCGTTGGCGATGCGGGGCCCGAAGCACTTGGGGCAAGCCGGCGCCTCCTCTTCCGCGATGCGGGATTCGACCAGCCGATCGAGGCGGTCTCTGGCGTCGGTGGGCTCGATACGGGGGCCCAGCCGGGAGCGTGCCGGCTGGCGTGTGCCGGCTGCTTCTGGAGCCGGCCGGTGCTGACGGCGGGGCTCGGAGTCTTGCTCCTGGTTCCGGCTCGGGGAGGCCGGCTGCGGCTGCTGCCGCTCGGTGGTGGCTCGGCCGGCCCGAACTTGCGTGCGTGGCCCGGGAGTCACGGTGCCGGCTTGGTGCCGGGGAGGCGGACTCGGCCGTGTCCCCGGCGCCTTCCCCTGTCGTTACTGCAGCGCCACGAGCGTGAGAAGCTGCGGGGGCATTGACGTACTCCTGGGGTCGGCCGCACGCTTGTTGGCTGCGTTGAGCAGCTCGATCACCCGCATGGTTTGGCGGCGTAACTCTTCGCCTTCAAGGCGGTTCAGCTCTTCTGCGGCGGCTTGTGCCGCGCGCATGTTCTTGTCGGGGGTGTTGTAGACGGGTAGCTCCGCGGACGAGTCGGCGAAGGAGCGCCGTCGCGGGCGATCTCGAGCGCCAAGGTCGCGGCCTCTGCGGCGGATCCGACCGGCTCGGCCGGGACCGTCGCCGCACAGGTGAGGCCGTGGGCGCGGTTGTACTCGCGCTGGGTGATCTCCATCCGGCGCTTAGCAGCAGCCGGTTCTTCGGTTTGCTTGAGGAGGAGCTAGCGGTGCGCCTCCAGATCTGCCTCGATGGTGGTGGGGTCGCCGCCGGCGTGAGCGGGGTGCTCGGCTTCGCCGGACTTCGTCCAGCCGGGACGGTGGCGGTGGCGCCTTTGGGCCCGAGCCGGAGGCGTTGGGGTCGACGTTACGCTCCAGGTTGGGGCCACGGGTGCGCGGGTTCTTGGTGGGGAGCTCCTCGCCAGCCATCATGACTTGCACGACGACGGGGCTGGCGGGTGCGCTGCTGCCGGCTCGCGGAGGAGGGCTTGCGCAGCGCAGGACCTGCCGCGGGTAGCGCGGCGGTGCGACGGTAGTGACGTAGACGTCGTGGCCGCCGAAGGAGATGACGCGCCGCCGGCCGGGAAGGGCCGGTCAGCGAAGCAGCCAGCGTTGTCGGCGACGCGGTCGAGGGAGCCGAATCTCCAGATCAAGCCTGAAGCGACTCGCTCGCCGGTGGTGATGGTGAGGCCCGTCCGGATGAAAACACCGGCCGAGGATGCTGAGGGCCCCACGGTGGGCGCCAAATGTCGTGGTGTCGTCACGGCATATGCCATAGGGTGGCTAATCGAAGTGGTTCCTGAGGGATCTCTCGGCGGTATCCGGATGCGGGTATGGGCACGAGCGACACGGCGACGTACCCAGGTTCGAGGCCCTCCGATGGAGGTAAAACCTCTACTCCTGCTATGAGTGTATATGATGATCACACAATACAATGGTGCTCCTAGAGCTGTGTCCGGCTGCTCCTGGGAGGCTAAGGGAGATGATCGTCTCTCTCTCAGGGCAGCTCTGTGAGTGGAGTGAAGTAAGAATGATCGATCCCCTGCACGAGAGGGGGTAATGCGGCTTATATAGGCGCCGGCACTTTACATATAAGACCCTATAGTTTACTGGCCGGCTTGGCCGGCCTCGGCTTCTGCTCCTTCCCGAGGCGGTGACGTCAGGAGCCGTTGAGGCATCGTGGCCTGTCCCATCCGGCTGCCACGGTCAGAGGTATGGAGAGGAGGTGTCCACTGTCGCCGTCGCCCACTTGTAGCAAGACGGATCGTCGTAAGCCCCGACGGCCTGTCCGGCGCGTGGCACTATTGCTCCACGGTGCCCCGCGTTTACGGAAGATGGAGTCGGCGTGGACTTTCGGAACCCGGATCACCAACCCGGTTCCTTCCAAGGCAAGACTCGCCGACCTCGAGTCGGTCTCGAGGTACAAACCCCGATCGGATATGTATTGTAGAAGCGGGCCGAGCTACAGAATTGGTGGCCGTAGCCATGCCGACTAGGACCTAGATACAGCATGCTTCCGGACCAGCCGGCCACAGCGCAAGCCGGCTGCTCCTCAGCCGGCTTTTGCCGCGAGCCGGCCAGTGGCCAGCCGGCTGCTCCGCGTCCATTGCCCTATCCGGGGTCTTCCCCCCCGACAGTGCTACTCGCTCTACCTTCCAGTAGGTGCTGCGGAATCAAACGATAGGGGATGGTGGCGCCACGGAAACCAGACAGAGAATGCGAGCTACTCCTCCACCTAGACCTAGCTAGTAGCTCTGAATTCCGTGCAGGTAGTAGCGCACGGCCGCGGATTTCGCTCTGCTCCAGGGCTTCTCGTCGTGCACCGCCCAGCCCACGGATCGCCGTCGCCTCTGTTGGAGCGAATTTTTCTTTAATAATACGATATTTTTATTTTTTTACAGCTGTAGCACGCGTTTTCAAATATTTTCACTTTTGTGACTCGGTCGGTCAGCTGCTGACCGATCGGTCTGAAGTTGGCCGATAGGGTGTCGGCTGTGTGTGCTATGTCAGATGGCAGACCTAATCGGCCATCAGTCTCCTGGTGTCCGGCTGATTACGTAGCTAGTAGCCGACCATGCTCTACATATGCTAAGTTGGTGTTACTGATTAGCACACATGCACGTACTACTGCATGCATGGTCTGCCTGATTAGCACCTTCAAGTACTAGTACCTCGATTATCAACGTAGCTACCCTGGTTGGCCACTAGATGACCGATCGGCAGCCAGCTGACCGATCGGCATCCTACAGACCGACCAAGTACTAGATATGAAATTTTTTGAAATCACGTAATATTTGTAAAAATAATTTAAAAAATCGTATTATTTTAAAAAAATTGCCCTCTGTTGGATACCTCCCGCCCTATACCTAGTGTGCTGTGCCTGGCAGCGCGTGCGTCGCTCCTGCTCATCCCTCCTCTGCTGCACCTGCGGCCTGCTCCTGTTGCTTCTGTCGCCTAGCCCTGCATCGCAACAGTCGTACGCCCCGTCGCAGCCCAAAAAGACGGAATTTAAACGACCCGTTTATTTTTACGAGCCGGGCGGCCCGGGTATCTCGGCCGCACACCCATGCCTGGTCACATCGCGTCACGCATCAAATCAGCCAGGGGCTGACTTCCATCCCACCAGCGCTAAACTCATGTCTTGACAACTACCGCTAGCCACTCCTCCTAGCTTCTACCCTGCCGCGGATAAACTAAACTAGCAGCAGCAGTATACGAGCACATCACTGGTTGTTGTATTAGTTGGACGAAGGGACCTGAAGCTGCGTGTTTAATTAGCCTGATGGAGAGATGTCGCTACTCACCCAGTTGAGTGACTTGGAGGAGTAATCATCAACAAGACCAAAAGGGCATCGCGGCAAGACCACAATTTTGGCGCGTGGGACGTGAAACCGCGCTTTCCCCATCATCCATCCATCCACAAAAGGGGTCAACAAATCCCAAAGCCGTCCTCTCTCGATCGATCGTCCACCCCTCCACGGAGATTATTTAGATTTAGATTGACCGGCTTATATGCGAGCACCGCGCTCGACATGCTGCCACAAGACGGTCAACGCTTCTGCTCCAGTTGTCGTTTCATATTTCGTTGAACGGTTCAGCGTTTCCACTTCGATCCTACCTCTTCGGTTGGTTGAGATGCCACTAACCACGCGCCTTTCCTACTTTCCGATACATTATCCCTTCCTCTTAGAATCACTCCAATTAGAAAACTATGCATAACTTGTTGGTGAAATCCTTTTTTGAAGATACCCCTTTTATCATACTGTATTTTTTGAGGAGCCACCGGTCCCGAGAGCGCGCACACGACTGACCGCGTAGAACTCGTTTTTATCATGGACGGAGATTCTTGTTTGTGCACAGGACTGACCGCGTAGAACAGTTTTTTTTTTTGTGAAACCTAGGCACAGCTGATTAGTGGCGGCATTAACCTAATCCTGACATATGGATCTTGTGGTAGACCCACATGCAAATATGCAGTGCAGAGCGCTCGACAGGTGGTGGAGGTCCACGCTCCCTGTTCCTTGGCTTTCCAAATGAACAAATATAGGAGTGCCAATCCTGCAGCAAAAAACAGATAAAATATCCACTAAGCTGCAACTTGTCAGTCACATGGTGGCCCGCCGTGAACAGCTGGGCCCGTGGCACTTGTCGCTCTTGTAATCTTTCCCGATTCGCGCTATATCAGACGCTATATATTTAGATTTACAATGCGCGTCATTTTGATGCACCGGGCGCCCGCTACAGCTTTTGTAGATGTGCTAAACCGCCGTGACAAAATGCATTCAACCCACAATTACATTTTCACACAATTAAATACGCGCGCCTCCTCATGGGCCATCTCGAACGTCCCGAGTCCGATGCGCTTGCCGCCGCTCTAGATCTCGGCGTAGAACGTTCAGTTCGGACGCCGTGGTAGCCGGAGCTCGAGCGGCGGCGGGGAGGCACAAGGGCGGCGTGGAGGCGGAGCGGCGCGCGAGCGAGGTGAAGCGCAGCCGGAGCGACGCGTGGAGCGAGGTGGAGAGGTGGCGAAGCGATGGTGAAAATTCCTGGCGGTTAGGTGCGCGTGCGCTGGAAGCGGCGTGTCAGCTTTGACGCGTAGGGTAGCGCAAAACCCACACGGCGCCAAAATTTGGGGACAACTTGAGTAGGATCTATGAGATCAATTTTTTATAATACAAGAAACATGTCCAAATATTTTCAAATAAAGTGACGACACACATCTGTGTTATATATGCAACAACAAAAATTTGCTACCTCAAATTCGACCTACATTTAGAGATTCAAAAAAGATAAGTTTGAGAGTGAATAGTGTTAAGTACTATTCACCCAAGGTTGACACTATTCACAGAAGAATTTGTGTTTTTTGTTCCTCTAAATGGTGATAGAGTTTTGAGCTAAATTTTTTTGGAGTTGCAAATACAGACTATAGGTATGTTCTAAACTTTTTTTCCTAATTTTTTTTTGCATTTTGTAATATAATTTTTATAAACTGATCCTACGATCCCACCTAATGAGTTGATCCTATACAAGTCTCCCCTAAAATTTCGCGGCCTTTTAAGTAAAAAAGAGATGCTCCACGGATGGGCAGATGATGTACCAGCACCACTGCTCCCACTATTAGCCAGCGCTCGAATTAATTCGACTGCAGACAGTGTGAGACAAGCAGCTTGCCGCACTACAGTCATTATCGCCTGATCGGTGTACTTATCACAGTGCACGTGCATGGCCAGTGCACTTATGCAAGCGAGTTGATGAGTCAGAAGGAGTTGACACGGGCGGACACGCAGACAAAAGTTGTCGTTCACCGGAGACCGCGGGCAGACACGTGGAGGGAGGAGGGACACACGTGCTCATGAGCTGGTTTTTTTCGATAAAGGATGCTTTATTATTTTAAGAAGCAATTACAATCAGCCTCTGCATAGCCATTTTGTTGTCTCAAGTCCAAAAGGATGAATATTAAAAACTAGGCGAGATACATATCGGAACGATGAATCATATAACGCCTAAGGTATAGGTGGCGCATCTATCTGTAGATTATGCTGCCACCCATGTAGGAAAAAAGTATCCCTCGTCGTAGCCTCCAACCGTGTACAGACCCCCGTAAATAGGTCTCGGTTCTCCACTCTCTGAAGAGGTAACCATGAACGGAGAATACCTGTACTGTAGATGACCTGCAACAAAGAGCAATTTTTGTCATTAAAGATCCTTGTCATTTCTACATAGCCAAAACGCCCAGATAACTGCTAGCGCCCCCACCCTAAGAAGCATCTTAAGCCTTGAATCTATACCATGAAGCCAATTGTCAAAGACATTGGCGACACTAGTCGGAGGATATAGGGTAGACGCTACTTAGATGACTGACCATATAGATCTCGCGAACTGGCACTGGAAGAATAAGTGTTTGATTGTTTCGTCCTGATGACAAAAAACACACCGTGTACTTCCATGCCAATTCCGCTTAACAAGATTGTCTTTGGTGAGAATAACCCCACGACGAAGATACCATCCAAATATTTTAATTTTTAATGGTATCTTCATCTTCCAAATCTTCTTATTGCTATCAACTGGTAAATCAGAAAGAAGGATCGCATTGTAGAAAGATTTTACGGAAAAAGTACCATCTACATGAAGGTTCCATCTAAATTCGTCTGGTTCAAGCTATAAATAAATATCTCCGAGCCGTTGAATTAGGGTATTCCATGCCACAAGTCTTTGTCCAAGTAGTAAAATCCGTCTAAACGTCACATTCGAAAGTGAGGTAGTCATTACAGTAGCAATGGTATCACCTTGTCTGAACGTCACATTCGGAGATGCTCATGAGCTGGTGCTGACGGCACAGACGAGATTGAGATTTGGCTGACGGAGGTTAATTACATAGAGGCGTGGCATCAGCGGTGAAAAGGCTAGAAAGGTCGTCCTTCACATGGATCAGCCACCCAGCACAGCACACCCTCGCTTTGCTTTTCCCCTTTCCGCTTTCGGCTCGCGAGCTCGCATCGCACACAAGCTACTTCTGGACTGGAGTATCCCCGTATACCCAGTATATGTACTGTAGTGGAGTACTCGATTGAACAGCAGGCAAGGCAGGTGTATTCTGTTCCGTTCAGCTCAAGTTAGTTAGAGCATATTCAGTCGAGTCTCCCAAAGCGTCCCTCAAAGCAATTTAGCCGTGTCGGATTAAAAAAACGGTTTCAGCTGCGTTCCTCAAAGCCTGTTTTGGTCCGGCGCGCCACGATACGGTGTCCGGCGCCCCGAGCTCATCCCCGCCCCACAGGGGACGCACCGGGGACGCCGGACACACGGAAAAGCGAGGTGGGGAGTGGCGGGGCCGACCCGTCAGCGGCACAATAAATTTTAACCTAACCGCAACCTACCTCGCGACGAAAGTTATTGGCACGCAGCGACGGTGCAGTTCCCGCAGCGACGTTGCAGTTCCCGCAGAGGCGCAGCGACGCGTCTCGTCGCGCCTAGCTCTGTGTGTCGGCGTTAATGAGCGCCACCGCTCCCTCGCCTCCATCCGGCCTATAAAAGGGCCGCCTCTCGTTGTCCCTCTCACAAACAAATCCCAGCGCCTCTCTCCCCAACCCTAGCCGCCACCATCTCAACAAGAGACGACGCCATGTCTTGTAGAGGCGGAGGCCGAGCTCGCGGCTGTGATCGTGGCCGTGGTCGTGGTCGCGGCACAGCGTCACGCTCGTCGTCGCATTCCACGCCGTCGTCTTCACCGTCGGAGATGGACGTGGAGCCGGGCGTGATGTTCGAGTTCGTCCTCGTCCTCAAGGGCGACCCACGCGGCATCCAGAGACTGCCGGACTCCTTCGCCGAGTACGTCGCCGGCGACGACCGCCCGCACACGATGCATCTGCGGGAGACTGCGTGCGGCTACTACCGGTGGATCGTCGACGTGATCTACGACGCGCGCGGCAAGATGTACCTCAACATCGGCTGAGAGAAGTTCGCGCGCCACCACAGCCTCGAAGCCGGCTTCATCCTCCTGTTCTCCTACTTCGGCGACAGGGACATGAGCGTCAAGGTCTTCGACGAGACGCGCTGCCGCTGGAACTACCACGGCCACAACACCGACGAGGAGGATGACTGATGATGAAGAGTGCTGTTTCTTCGCAGCGAATACGTGCACGAAAGTTTCTGGATGTTTGCCTCATCGGTAGAACCAACAACGGCACCATCCTCCCGCTGGATTTTCCAGTTTGGATGACTGAGTGTGCCCTCGATTGTTCTTTCTTAGCAGTGAACACAGGAAACCTTCGATGCACGGCCTAGTTAGGTTTAGTTTTTTGCAAAATTTTATATTTGTGTCCAACATGGTTCAAACTATGTATTAGTTTGTGGAAAACCATGTTCCAAACTGTGTCTTCCTGTAAACCACGTTCCTAATTATGTATTAGTTTGTGGAAATTAAAATAAAAATGCCAAAAAAGAAGTATTTTTAATGTTTGGGGGCGGTGTTTGGGGGACGCGGCTGGGGAGCGACTGTTGGAGATATGCCCAAGAAGCAATAATAAATGATTATTATAATATATCTTTGTGTTTATGATAATGTTTACATACCATGCTATAATTATATTAACTGAAACATTGTTACATGTGTGTTATGTAAACAACAAGGAGTCCCTAGTAAGCCTCTTGTATAACTAGCTTGTTGATTAATAGATGATCATAGTTTCATGATCATGAACATTGGATGTTATTAATAACAAGGTTATGTCATTATGTGAATGATGTAATGGACACACCCAATTAAGCATAGCATAAGATCACGTCATTAAGTTACTTGCTATAAGCTTTCGATACATAGTTACCTAGTTCTTTCGACCATGAGATCATATAAATCACTTATACCGGAAGGGTACTTTGATTACATCAAACGCCACTGCGTAAATGGGTGGCTATAAATGTGGGATTAAGTATCTGAAAAGTATGAGTTGAGGCATATGGATCAACAGTGGGATTTGTCCATCCCGATGACGGATAGATATACTCTGGGCCCTCTCGGTGGAATGTCATCTAATTAGCTTGCAAGCATATGAATGGTTCATAAGAGACCACATACCACGGTACGAGTAAAGAGTACTTGTCAGGAGATGAGGTTGAACGAGGTATAGAGATACCGATGATCAAACCTCGGACAAGTAAAATATCGCGTGACAAAGAGAATCGGTATCGTATGTAAATGGTTCAGTCGATCAGGAGAACGAGGTTGAACGAGGTTTTATGTTGGGGTCTTATGAGACTTTTGACCTAATCTTTGGGGTATTCCACCTATATAAAGAGAGGAGGGGAGGGGCTGGCCGGCCACTCTTGGCTCCACCTTGGCCGCACCCCTTTGAGGGCCAGCGCCCAAGCCCCCTCTCCCCAAACCCTAGCTACCTCTCCTCCACCACCTCTCCCGCATACGCTTAGCGAAGCTCCGCCGGAGATCTCCATCGACACCGCCACCATGCCGCCGTGCTGCCGGGATTCCAAGGAGGATCTACTACTTCCGCTGCCCGCTGGAACGGGGAGAAGGACGTCGTCTTCATCAACACCGAACGTGTGACCGAGTACGGAGGTGCTGCCTGATTGTGGCACCGTCAAGATCTTCTACGCGCTTTTGAAAGCGGCAAGTGATCGTCTACCGCAGCAACGAGAGCCTCCTCTTGTAGGCTTTGGAAATCTTCAAGGGTTAGTCTCGTTCATCCCCTCGTTGCTCCCGTCTTCTAGATTGCATCTTGGCTTGGATTGCGTTCTTGCGGTAGGAATTTTTTTGTTTTCTATGTAACGAATCCCTTCAGTGGTATCAGAGCCGTGTCTATGCATAGATGGTTGCACGAGTAGAACACAATTGTTTTGTGGGCGTTGATGCTTATGTTGTCTTTAGTTTGAGTACTTTGCATCTTTGTGGCATGGTGGGATGAAGCGGCTCGGTCTAACTTTACATGGCCGCGTTCATGAGACTTGCTCCACGTTCGACATGCAACTTGTGTTGCATAAGTGGCTTTGCGGGTGTCTGTCTCTCCCACCATAGTGAAGATTCAATTTACGCTTTCTAATGACAACACTAGTATCACCGTTGTGGTTCATGTTCGTAGGTAGATTGGATCTTACTCGAAAACCCTAAACCACGTAAAATATGCAAACCAAATTAGAGACGTCTAACTTGTTTTTGCAGGGTTTGGTGATGTGATATGGCCATGATGTGATGATGTATATGTATGAGATGATCATTATTGTATTGTGGCAACCGGCAGGAGCCTTATGGTTGTCTTCAAATTTCATGTTGAGTAGTATTTCAAAGTAGTTGTAATAGTTGCTACATGAGGTGAACAACCATGAAGACGGCGCCATGGACCTTGACGCTACATCGTTGATGATGGAGATCATGTCCGTGCTTTGGAGATGAAGATCGAAGGCACAAAGACTAAAGGGCCATATCATATCACATATGAATTGCATGTGATGTTAATCCTTTATGCATCTTATTTTGCTTAGAACGCGACGGTAGCATTATAAGATGACCCCTCACATTAATATCAAGATAATAAAGTGTTCTCCCCTCGTATGCACCATTGCACAGTTCGTCGTTTTGAAGCATCTCGTGATGATCGGATGTGATAAACTCAACATACAACGGGTGTAAGCCATGTTGCACACGCGGAATACTAGGGTTTGCTTGACGAGCCTAGCATGTATAGACATGGCCTCGGGACAACGGAAACCGAAAGGTTGAACACGAGTCATATGGATGATATGATCAACATGTTGATGTTCACCATTGAAGCTACATCATCTCACGTGATGATCGGTTTTGGTGTAGTGGATTTGGATCATGTACCACTTAACAACTATGAGGGATGTTGTATTAAGTGGGAGTTCATTAGTAATTTGATTAAAACATGAACTAATTATCATAAACATAGTCTGAGTAGTATTTTGAATTAATTTTGTAGTTTTGGCATCCGTATTCTACCATGCGCTAGTCTTATAATTGAGATAGAAATACTGTTAAAATTTGACAAGAAACTTTACGGACTGGTACCGTATTGTTAAAGTATCAAGAAATGATTAAGTCCCATTGCAAACTTTTAGTAAACCTCACATTGTTGATTCAAATAACTATGGTTTCAATTAGTACCTAAAGTTATCTTGTCTCCGTGAAACTTGAAGTTCAAATCTGTTTGAAAAGTAAGGAGCTAAAAATTTAGTTTTCAGAAATAATCAAGGTATGAGATATATGTGATATCTAAGACCTTATTGTAAGATGATAGAATATAATTTGGTGACACTACATAAACTCATAAGTTTTATGGGAATGTATGAAGGTTGAAGACGCCAGGCGTCACAATCCTCCAACTATCGTCCTTAGTATGCACCGTTGCTAAGACTCGTCGTTTCAAAGCATCACGTGATGATCGGGTGTGATAGATTCTACGTGTGCATACAACGGGTGCAAGCCAGATTTGCACATGCGAATACCAAGGTTAAAACTTTACGAGCCTAGCATGTACAGACATGGTCTCGGAAAGTCGTCATGATATGATGGATAAAATTATGAGTGAAATTGTTCATCATATTACAAAGTTACTAATAAGTGAAATCTGGAACACTTGTCATATGATGATCAACTTCAAAGTAAGAACCTCAAGGTTATTGGTATTTGACCAACAAACCTAGAAGTTAATGATGTTGAAGTGTTTTTCTGAATAATGAGGAAAGCTAAAAGAGAAACTACAAAAGATATTTTGGCAGAAAGAAAAGAAAAGACTAGAAAGTCCAGCTCAGGTGTATATAAATGATATACATGTTATGGATGTATTCCTTGTTTGGTCACACAATGAAATTCTTGGGTATTAGTACCATATTGGTTGGTATGAAGTGTCATACAAAACAACGCAATACAAAAATACAATGGCCTAAGTGACTGACAAGGAATATGATAGGAATGCACGTCTGGAACAAAAATAAAGTGTTATTATGTTCGTCGTTGGCATTCTATCTAGCCCTTAGAATTTATAATAAAGAACTTAATAATTGTTATTTTGCTCTGGTCAAATGAAAACAATGAGTTGTTCAAATTATGACATTACTCCATGTATGATGGATAAGTTATTATAAATCTTAATGGTGAAACACACATACATAACACTGACGCTAAAATGCTATAAGGCAAATGATTTGAATTCCACTTATGTGTGGAACCGCCATTTAGGTCATTTTAGAGAAGAACGCATGAAGGAACTCCATGCAAATGGATTTTTGGAGTCATTTGATTTTTGAATCGTTTGGCGCTTGCAAATCTTTTCTAAAACAGAATGACTAAATACCGTTCATAGGCCAAGAGTTGAACGGGCAACTAACTTAGTGAAAACATACATGATGATGTATGTGGCTGACTGGGCATAGTTGTGTGCGGGAGATTCTTCTACTTCATGAAAACTTCCAACAATGAATTGAGTATATATATATGTGGATATATTCGATAAGGAAGAAGTTTGAAACATTTGAATAGATTCAAATAAATTTCAGCATGAAGTGGAAATCATCGTAATAGAAAATTCAAATATCTATGATTGGATCATGGTGGAAATATTTGAATTACGAGTTTTAGTGAACATCTAAGAGAGTTATGAAATTATTCTACAACTCATGTTTCTTGGAGTATCATAATGATGATGGAGTATCCGAGAGATGTATCCAAACCATGTTGGGTCAATGATGAGATAAAATATTGAATGTCGTTATATTTTTGTGTGGATTATGCTTTAGTGACTACCGCTTTTACATTAAATAGAGCATCATCATGATCCGTTGAAATGACACCATACAAGTTATGGCATGGGTATAAACCCTAATAGTCCTTTCTTTAAAAAAATTGTCTAAGAGTTTACAACCAAAATCGGATGAATGTCTTTGTTGGTTATCCCAAAGTATTGATTGGGAATTCTTTTCACTATGGATACAAAGACAAAAGTGTTTGTCGATGTTTCTTATTTATTTCCAAGAAATTGTTTCTAGCGAAGTATTTGAGTGGGAGGACAATAGAACTTGATAAGGTTTATGAACCTGAGCATAATGATCAGAGTAGCGCAGCATCGGAATTGGTTCCGGAAGCGGCCACGACGATCATGGCTCCCATGACTACAAAGTGTTTTATCCATGGAGATCGAAGTACATATTGAACCTTGTAGGTATGGTTTACTTTGTGATCAAATAAATGATTTGTGGACAAAGGATTGATTTTGAACAATGATAAACCAACTACAAACAAAGAAGTTATGATGGGCCCTGACTCCGTTAAAATGGCTATACGCCATGAAATCCAAGATAGATGAATACTTTTTGAAAGTAAATGGATCTATAAAATTGATGGACTTGGATGAAATATCCTTGAAGAAGCTCGACTTGTCGAAAAGTTGTTTACGACAAAGTTCAAAGAGTTGACTACGATAAGATTAGATCTTTATAGTCTATGTGGATTATTCTAGTAATCACTACATATTTCTTTTGTGAGATATGCTAGTAGGATGGCAAAACACATTACTTGTCAGACGTGTGTATTAAAGGTGTATACAAGATACAACCAATTGTTTTGCTAGTCCGTGGAATACTAAATAGGTATACGAACTTTAATTGGATGAAGTGAGTATCATGGAGTTGGAATCTTCACCAGATGAAATAGTCAAAGAGTTTTTGATTTCATCAGAAACGATGAAGAGACTTGCATTTGCAAGAAATTAAGTGGGAGCGATGAGACATATTTATAATACTTTATGTAGATGACATATAGTTGGTTATAAATGATGTAATTATATACTTGATTAAAAGGTTTCATTGAAAATTAACTTCAATGAAAGGATATGGACTGAAACAAATTTAGTGTCAAGATCTATGAAGATAGATTGAAACACATAATAAGTTTAAGTCAAAGTACATAGAATGGATATTGAAGTAGTTCAATATAGAAATATTAAGAAAATGTTCTTGTCATGTGAAGGTTTAACAAGACTTGAGTGTATCTGACACTCAATGAGTAAAAACATATGAGTGATTATAGATCACAAATAATATGTACACAATCAGATATCATGTGCTCTAAAAGTGTTATGAGCATGTACCAGAATGATTCATATGATGATCATTAAAAAATAGTAAGAATATTCTTGAGTACTTAAGAAGAACCAAGGATATATATAGATATATATATAGTTTTGTATGGAGAAATAATAAACAAATCGTTGTAAGGTGTTGCACCGATATTTGTTTAGTCACATATAAAAATAAAATTTCAATCCCAAATTAGACTAAGTGTTGTTTAAAAGGTAGTGATACATCTCCGACGTATCGATAATTTCTTATGTTCCATGCCACATTATTGATGATATCTACATGTTTTATGCATACTTTATGTCATATTTATGCATTTTCTGGCACTAACCTATTAACGAGATGCCGAAGAGCCAGTTGCTGTTTTCTGCTGTTTTTGGTTTCAGAAATCCTAGTAAGGAAATATTCTCGGAATTGGACGAAATCAACGCCCAGGGGCCTATTTTGCCACGAAGCTTCCAGAAGACCGAAGGGAAGACGAAGTGGGGCCACGGGGCGCCGCCACACAAGGGCGGCGCGGCCCAGGGGGGCCCGCGCGGCCCTAGCGTGTGGGGCCCCCGTGTGGCCCCCTGACCTGCCCTTCCACCTACATATAGTCTTCGTCGCGAAACCCCCAGTACCGAGAGCCACGATACGGAAAACCTTCCAGAGACGCCGCCGCCGCCAATCCCATCTCGGGGGATTCAGGAGATCGCCTCCGGCACCCTGCCAGAGAGGGGAATCATCTCCCGGAGGACTCTTCACCGCCATGGTCGCCTCCGGAGTGATGAGTGAGTAGTTCACCCCTGGACTATGGGTCCATAGCAGTAGCTAGATGGTTGTCTTCTCCTCATTGTGCTTCATTGTCGGGTCTTGTGAGCTGCCTAACATGATCAATATCATCTATCTGTAATGCTATATGTTGTGTTTGTTGGGATCCGATGGATAGAGAATACTATGCTATGTTGATTATCAATCTATTACCTATGTGTTGTTTATGATCTTGCATGCTCTCCGTTATTAGTAGAGGCTCTGGCCAAGTTTTTACTCTTAACTCCAAGAGGGAGTATTTATGCTCGATAGTGGGTTCATGCCTCCATTAAATCTGGGACACTGACAGAAAGTTCTAAGGTTGTGGATGTGTTGTTGCCACTAGGGATAAAACATCGATGCTATGTCCGAGGATGTAGTTATTGATTACATTACGCACCATACTTAATGCAATTGTCTGTTGTTTGCAACTTAATACTGGAAGGGGTTCGGATGATAACCTGAAGGTGGACTTTTTAGGCATAGATGCATGCTGGATAGCGGTCTATGTACTTTGTCGTAATGCCCAATTAAATCTCACAATACTCATCATATCATGTATGTGCATTGTCATGCCCTCTCTATTTGTCAATTGCCCAACTGTAATTTGTTCACCTAACATGCTATTTATCTTATGGGAGAGACACCACTAGTGAACTGTGGACCCCGGTCCATTCTTTTACATCGAATACAATCTACTGCAATACTTGTTCTACTGTTCTCTGCAAACAATTATCATCCACACTATACATCTAATCCTTTGTTACAGCAAGCCGGTGAGATTGACAACCTCGCTGTTTCGTTGGGGCAAAGTACTTTGGTTGTGTTGTGCAGGTTCCACGTTGGCGCCGGAATCCCTGGTGTTGCGCCGCACTACATCTCGCCGCCATCAACCTTTAACGTGCTTCTTGGCTCCTACTGGTTCGATAAACCTTGGTTTCTTACTGAGGGAAAACTTACTGATGTACGCATCACGCCTTCCTCTTGGGGTTCCCAACGGACGCGTGTTGAACGGAAAAGACATACGTCAACCACGCGCAGCAAGAAGATTTTCTGGCCCCGTTGCCGGGGAGATCAAGACACGCTGCAAGGGGAGTCTCCACATCCCAATCTCTTTACTTTGTTTTTGTCTTGCTTTACTTTATTTACTACTTTGTTTGCTGTATTATATCAAAATACAAAAATATTAGTTGCTAGTTTTACTTTATTTGTTATCTTGTTTGCTATATTAAAAACACAAAAAATTAGTTACTTGCATTTATTTTATCTAGTTTGCTTTATTTACTGTTGCTAAAATGGGTACTCCTGAAAATACTAAGTTGTGTGACTTCACAACCACAAATAATAATGATTTCTTATGCACACCTATTGCTCCACCTGCTACTACAGCAGAATTTTTTGAAATTAAACCTGCTTTACTGAATCTTGTTATGCGAGAGCAATTTTCTGGTGTTAGTTCTGATGATGCTGCTGCCCATCTCAATAATTTTGTTGAATTGTGTGAAATGCAAAAATATAAGGATGTAGATGGTGACATTATAAAATTAAAATTGTTTCCTTTCTCATTAAGAGGAAGAGCTAAAGATTGGTTGCTATCTCTGCCTAAGAATGGTATTGATTCATGGACTAAATGCAAGGATGCTTTTATTGGTAGATATTATCCCCCTGCTAAAACTATATCTTTGAGAAGTAGCATAATGAATTTTAAACAATTGGATAATGAGCATGTTGCACAAGCATGGGAAAGAATGAAATCTTTGGTTAAAAATTGCCCAACCCATGGACTGACTACTTGGATGATCATCCAAACCTTTTATGCAGGACTGAATTTTTCTTCGCGGAACCTATTGGATTCAGCTGCTGGAGGTACCTTTATGTCCATCACTCTTGGCGAAGCAACAAAGCTTCTTGATAATATGATGATTAATTACTCTGAATGGCACACGGAGAGAGCTCCACAAGGTAAGAAGGTAAATTCTGTCGAAGAAACCTCTTCCTTGAGTGATAAGATTGATGCTATTATGTCTATGCTTGTGAATGGTAGGACAAATGTTGATCCTAATAATGTTCCGTTAGCTTCATTGGTTGCTCAAGAAGAACATGTTGATGTAAACTTCATTAGAAATAATAATTTTAACAACAATGCTTACCGGAACAATTCTAGTAACAACTATAGGCCATATCCTTATAATAATGGGAACGGTTATGGTAATTCTTATGGGAATTCTTACAACAATAATAGGAACACACCCCCTGGACTTGAAGCTATGCTTAAAGAATTTATTAGTACACAAACTGCTTTTAACAAATCTGTTGAAGAAAAGCTTGGGAAAATTGATATACCTGCTTCTAAAGTCGATAGTCTTGCTGCTGATGTTGATCTTTTGAAATCGAAAGTTATGCCTAATGAGAATCATAATAATAAAATTGTTACTACAGCAAATGCCATCCAAGTTATAATTAATGAAAATATAAGATTGATGGCCGAATTGCGTGCTAGGTGGGAAAGAGAAGAAAATGAAAAAGAAGATAATATAGCTAAAGTTTGGACTATTACCACCACTAGCAATGCTAATGATACACATGTTGCTGCACCTCCTACTATTAATGATAAAAGAATTGGTGTTGGCAATGTTTCCACTTCTAATGCAAAGCGCGAAAAACTGCCTGAAACTGCTAAAACTACTGAAATTGCTTGTGATAAAACTGCTGAAATTTTTTTCAACATTGGGGATAATGATCCCATTGCTCTAGATCATAATGGTTTGGATTTTGATGATTGCCATATCTCTGAAGTTATAAAGTTCTTACAAAAACTTGCTAAGAGTCCTAATGCTAGTGCTATAAATTTGGCTTTCACGAAACATATTACAAATGCTCTCATAAAAGCTAGAGAAGAGAAATTAAATCGTGAAACTTCTATTCCTAGTAAGTTAGAGGATGGTTGGGAGCCCATCATTAAGATGAAGGTCAATGATTTTGATTGTAATGCTTTATGTGATCTTGGTGCAAGTATTTCCGTTATGCCTAAGAAAATCTATAATATGCTTGACTTGCCACCATTGAAAAATTGCTATTTGGATGTTAATCTTGCTGATAACTCTACAAAGAAACCGTTGGGGAGAGTTGATAATGTTCGTATTACCGTTAACAATAACCTTGTCCCCGTTGATTTTGTTGTCTTGGATATTGAATGCAATGCATCTTGTCCCATTATATTGGGAAGACCTTTTCTTCGAACTGTTGGTGCTATTATTGATATGAAGGAAGGTAATATTAAATATCAATTTCCTCTCAAGAAAGGTATGGAACACTTCCCTAGAAAGAGAGTGAAGTTACCTTTTGATTCTATTATTAGAACAAATTATGATGTTGATGCTTCGTCTCTTGATAATACTTGATACACACTTTCTGCGCCTAGCTGAAAGGCTTTAAAGAAAAGCGCTTATGGGAGACAACCCATGTTTTTACTACTGCACTTTTATTTTATATTTGAGTCTTGGAAGTTGTTACTACTGTAGCAACCTCTCCTTATCTTAGTTTTGTGCATTGTTGTGCCAAGCAAAGTCGTTGATAGTAAGGTTCATACTAGATTTGGATTACTGCACAGAAACAGATTTCTTTACTGTCACGAATCTGGGCCTAATTCTCTGTAGGTAACTCAGAAAATTATGCCAATTTACGTGAGTGATCCTCAGATATGTACGCAACTTTAATTCAATTTGAGAATTTTCATTTGAGCAAGTCTGGTGCCTCAATAAAATTTGTCTTTACGAACTGTTCTGTTTTGACAGATTCTGCCTTTTATTTCGCATTGCCTGTTTCGCTATGCTTGATGGATTTTTCGATTCCATTAACTTTCAGTAGCTTTGTGCAATGTCCAGAAGTGTTAAGAAATATTATTTCACCTCTGAACATGTAAATTTTGATTGTGCACTAACCCTCTAATGAGTTGTTTTGAGTTTGGTGTGGAGGAAGTTTTCAAGGATCAAGAGAGGGAGATGATACAATATGATCAAGGAGAGTGAAAGCTCTAAGCTTGGGGATGCCCCGGTGGTTCACCCCTGCATATTTCAAGAAGACTCAAGCGTCTAAGCTTGGGGATGCCCAAGGCATCCCCTTCTTCATCGACAACATTATCAGGTTCCTCTAGTGAAACTATATTTTTATTCCATCACATCTTATGCACTTTGCTTGGAGCGTCGGTTTGTTTTTGTTTTTGTTTTTGTCTTGTTTGAATAAAATGGATCCTAGCATTCTTTGTGTGGGAGAGAGACACGCTCCGTTGTTGCATATGGACAAATATGTCCTTAGGCTTTACTCATAGTATTCATGGCGAAGGTTGAATCTTCTTCGTTAAATTGTTATATGGTTGGAATCGGAAAATGATACATGTAGTAATTGCTATAATGTCTTGGATAATGTGATACTTGGCAATTGTTGTGCTCATGTTTAAGCTCTTGCATCATATACTTTGCACCCATTAATGAAGAAATACATAGAGCATGCTAAAATTTGGTTTGCATAATTGGTCTCTCTAAGGTCTAGATAATTTCTAGTATTGAGTTTGAACAACAAGGAAGACGGTGTAGAGTCTTATAATGTTTACAATATGTCTTTTATGTGAGTTTTGCTGCACCGGTTCATCCTTGTGTTTGTTTCAAATAACCTTGCTAGCCTAAGCCTTGTATCGAGAGGGAATACTTCTCATGCATCCAAAATCCTTGAGCCAACCACTATGCCATTTGTGTCCACCATACCTACCTACTACATGGTATTTCTCCGCCATTCCAAAGTAAATTGCTTGAGTGCTACCTTTAAATTTCCATTCTCTACCTTTACAATATATAGCTCATGGGACAAATAGCCTAAAAACTATTGTGGTATTGAATATGTACTTATGCATCTTATTTCTTATTAAGTTGCTTGTTGTGCGATAACCATGTTCCCGGGGACGCCATCAACTACTCTTTGTTGAATATCATGTGAGTTGCTATGCATGTCCGTCTTGTCTGAAGTAAGGGAGATTTACCACTCATTTAATGGTTAGAGCATGCATAATGTTAGAGAAGAACATTGGGCCGCTAACTAAAGCCATGATCCATGGTGGAAGTTTCAGTTTTGGACAAACTTCCTCAATCTCATATGAGAAAATTAATTGTTGCTACATGCTTATGCATAAAAGAGGAGTCCATTATCTGTTGTCTATGTTGTCCCGGTATGGATGTCTAAGTTGAGAATAATCAATAGCGAGAAATCCGATGCGAGCTTTCTCCTTAGACCTTTGTACAGGTGATGCGTGTGGTTGACACGTCCGTTGGGAACCCCAAGAGGAAGGTGTGATGCGCACAGCGGCAAGTTTCTCTCAGTAAGAAACCAAGGTTTAATCGAACCAGTAGGAGTCAAGAAGCACGTTGAAGGTTGATGGCGGCGGGATGTAGTGCGGCGCAACACCAGAGATTCCGGCGCCAACGTGGAACCTGCACAACACAACCAAAGTACTTTGCCCCAACGAAACAGTGAGGTTGTCAATCTCACCGGCTTGCTGTAACAAAGGATTAACCGTATTGTGTGGAAGATGATTGTTTACAGAAAACAAGAGAACAAGATTGCAAGAGATTGTATTTCAGTATAGAGAATTGGACCGGGGTCCACAGTTCACTAGAGGTGTCTCTCCCATAAGATAAATAGCATGTTGGGTGAACAAATTACAGTTGGGCAATTGACAAATAAAAAGGGCATGACCATGCACATACATATTATGATGAGTATAGTGAGATTTAATTGGGCATTACGACAAAGTACATAGACCGCCATCCAGCATGCATCTATGCCTAAAAAGTCCACCTTCAGGTTATCATCCGAACCCCCTCCAGTATTAAGTTGCTAACAACAGACAATTGCATTAAGTATTGCGCGTAATGTAATTAGTGACTACATCCTTGAACATAGCACCAATGTTTTATCCCTAGTGGCAACAGCACATCCATAACCTTAGAGGTTCTTGTCACCCCTCCAGATTCACGGAGACATGAACCCACTATCGAGCATAAATACTCCCTCTTGGAGTTACTAGCATCAACTTGGCCAGAGCATCTACTAATCACGGAGAGCATGCAAGATCATAAACAACAAATAGACATGAATTGATAATCAACATAACAAGTATTCTCTATTCATCGGATCCCAACAAACGCAACATATAGAATTACAGATAGATGATCTTGATCATGTTAGGCAGCTCACAAGATCCGACAATGAAGCACAATGGGGAGAAGACAACCATCTAGCTACTGCTATGGACCCATAGTCCAGGAGTAGACTACTCACTCATCACTCCGGAGGCGACCATGGCGGCGTAGAGTCCTCCGGGAGATGATTCCCCTCTCCGGCAGGGTGCCGGAGGCGATCTCCTGGATCCCCGAGATGGGATCGGCGGCGGCGGCGTCTCCGGAAGGTTTTCCGTATCGTGGCTCTCGCATCGGGGGTTTCGCAACGGAGGCTTTAAGTAGGCGGAAGGGCAGGTCAGGAGGCGGCACGAGGGCCCCACACCACAGGGCCACGCGGCCAAGGGGGGGGCCGCGCCGCCCTAGGGTGTGGCCCCCTCGTGGCCCCTCTTCGTCTCCTCTTCGGACTTCTGGAAGCTTCGTGGCAAAATAGGACCCTGGGCGTTGATTTCGTCCAATTCCGAGAATATTTCGTTACTAGGATTTACCGAAACCAAAAACAGCAGTAAAACAAAGAATCGGCACTTCGGCATCTTGTTAATAGGTTAGTTCCAGAAAATGCACGAATATGACATAAAGTGTGCATAAAACATGTAGATAACATCAATAATGTGGCATGGAACATAAGAAATTATCGATACGTCGGAGACGTATCAGCATCCCCAAGCTTAGTTCTGCTCGTCCCGAGCAGGTAAAACGATAACACAGATAATTTCTGGAGTGACATGCCATCATAACCTTGATCATACTATTTGTAAAGCATATGTAGTGAATGCAGCGATCAAAACAATGTATATGACATGAGTAAACAAGTGAATCATAAAGCAAAGACTTTTCATGAATAGCACTTCAAGACAAGCATCAATAAGTCTTGCATAAGAGTTAACTCATAAAGCAATAATTCATAGTAAAAGCATTGAAGCAACACAAAGGAAGATTAAGTTTCAGCGGTTGCTTTCAACTTGTAACATGTATATCTCATGGATATTGTCAACATAGAGTAATATAATAAGTGCAATAAGCAAATATGTAGGAATCAATGCACAGTTCACACAAGTGTTTGCTTCTTGAGGTGGAGAGAAATAGGTGAACTGACTCAACATTGAAAGTAAAAGAATGGTCCTCCATAGAGGAAAAGCATCGATTGCTATATTTGTGCTAGAGCTTTGATTTTGAAAACATGAAACAATTTTGTCAACGGTAGTAATAAAGCATATGTATCATGTAAATTATATCTTACAAGTTGCAAGCCTCATGCATAGTATACTAATAGTGCCCGCACCTTGTCCTAATTAACTTGGACTACCGGATCATCACAATGCACATGTTTTAACCAAGTGTCACAAAGGGGTACCTCTATGTCACTTTGTACAAAGGTCTAAGGAAAAAGCTCGCATTGGATTTCTCGCTATTGATTATTCTCAACTTAGACATCCATACCGGGACAACATAGACAACAGATAATGGACTCCTCTTTTATGCATAAGCATGTAACAACAATTAATAATTTTCTCATATGAGATTGAGGATATTTGTCCAAAACTGAAACTTCCACCATGGATCATGGCTTTAGTTAGCGGCCCAATGTTCTTCTCTAACAATATGCATGCTTAACCATAAGGTGGTAGATCTCTCTTACTTCAGACAAGACGAACATGCATAGCAACTCACATGAAATTCAACAAAGAGTAGTTGATGGCGTCCCCAGTGAACATGGTTATCGCACAACAAGCAACTTAATAAGAGATAAAGTGCATAATTACATATTCAATACCACAATAGTTTTTAAGCTATTTGTCCCATGAGCTATATATTGCAAAGGTGAATGGTGGAATTTTAAAGGTAGCACTCAAGCAATTTACTTTGGAATGGCGGAAAATACCATGTAGTAGGTAGGTATGGTGGACACAAATGGCATAGTGGTTGGCTCAAGTATTTTGGATGCATGAGAAGTAATCCCTCTCTATACAAGGTTTAGGCTAGCAAGGCTTATTTGAAACAAACACAAGGATGAACCGGTGCAGCAAAACTCACATAAAAGACATATTGAAAACATTATAAGACTCTACACCGTATTCCTTGTTGTTCAAACTCAATACTAGGAATTATCTAGACCTTAGAGAAACCAAATATGCAAACCAAATTTTAGCATGCTCTATGTATTTCTTCATTAATGGGTGCAAAGTATATGATGCAAGAGCTTAAACATGAGCACAACAATTGCCAAGTATCACATTACCCAAGACATTAATAGCAATTACTACATGTATCATTTTCCAATTCCAACCATATAACAATTTAACGAAGGAGAAACTTCGCCATGAATACTATGAGTAGAAACTAAGGACATACTTGTCCATATACTACAGCGGAGCGTGTCTCTCTCCCATAAAGTGAATGCTAGGATCCATTTTATTCAAACAAAACAAAAAACAAAAACAAACCGACGCTCCAAGCAAAGCACATAAGATGTGATGGAATAAAAATATAGTTTCAGGGGAGGAACCTGATAATGTTGTCGATGAAGAAGGGGATGCCTTGGGCATCCCCAAGCTTAGACGCTTGAGTATTCTTGATATATGCAGGGGTGAACCACCGGGGCATCCCCAAGCTTAGAGCTTTCACTCTCCTTGATCATGTTGCATCATACTCCTCTCTTGATCCTTGAAAACTTCCTCCACACCAAACTTAGAACAACTCATTAGAGGGTTAGCGACAATAAAAATTAACATGTTCAGAGGTGACACAATCATTCTTAACACTTCTGGACATTGCATAAAGCTACTGGACATTAATGGATCAAAGAAATTCATCCAACATAGCAAAAGAGGCAATGCGAAATAAAAGGCAGAATCTGTCAAAACAGAACAGTTCGTATTGACGAATTTTATCGAGGCACCAGACTTGCTCAAATGAAAATGCTCAAATTGAATGAAAGTTGCGTACATATCTGAGGATCACTCACGTAAATTGGCATAATTTTCTGAGCTACCTACAGAGAAAACAGCTCAGATTCGTGACAGCAAAGAAATCTGTTTCTGCGCAGTAATCCAAATCTAGTATGAACTTTTCTATCAACGACTTTACTTGGCACAATAAAACACTAAACTAAGATAAGGAGAGGTTGCTACAGTAGTAAACAACTTCCAAGACACAAAATAAAAACAAAGTACTGTAGGTAAAAACATGGGTTGTCTCCCATAAGCGCTTTTCTTTAACGCCTTTCAGCTAGGCGCAGAAAGTGTGTATCAAGTATTATCAAGAGACGAAGTGTCAACATCATAATTTGTTCTCATAATAGAATCAAAAGGTAACTTCATTCTCTTTCTAGGGAAGTGTTCCATACCTTTCTTGAGAGGAAATTGATATTTTATATTACCTTCCTTCATATCAATGATAGCACCAACAGTTCGAAGAAAAGGTCTTCCCAATATAATGGGACAAGATGCATTGCATTCAATATCCAAGACAACAAAATCAACGGGGACAAGGTTATTGTTAACGGTAATGCGAACATTATCAACTTTCCCCAAAGGTTTCTTTGTAGAATGATCAGCAAGATTAACATCCAAATAACAATTTTTCAATGGTGGCAAGTCAAGCATATTATAGATTTTCTTAGGCATAACAGAAATACTTGCACCAAGATCACATAAAGCATTACAATCAAAATCTTTAACCTTCATTTTAATGATGGGCTCCCAACCATCCTCTAGCTTTCTAGGAATAGAGGCTTCGCGCTCTAGTTTCTCTTCTCTAGCTTTTATGAGAGCATTTGTAATATGTTGTGTGAAAGCCAAATTTATAGCACTAGCATTAGGACTTTTAGCAAGTTTTTGCAAGAACTTTATAACTTCAGAGATGTGGCAATCATCAAAATTCAAACCATTATAATCTAAAGCAATGGGATCATCATCCCCAATGTTGGAAAAAATTTCAGCAGCTTTATCACAGCGGTTTAATGATTTTAGCGATTTAGGCAGTTTCTCGCGCTTTGCATTAGAAGTGGAAACATTGCTAACAACAATTCTTTTATTATTAATAGTAGGAGGTGCAGCAACATGTGTAGCATTAGCATTACTAGTGGTGGTAATAGTCCAAACTTTAGCTACATTCTTCTCTTTAGCTAGTTTTTCATTTTCTTCTCTATCCCACCTAGCACGCAGTTCAGCCATTAATCTTATATTCTCATTAATTCTAACTTGGATGGCATTTGCTGTAGTAACAATTTTATTTTCAATATCCCTATTAGGCATAACTTTCGATTTCAAGAGATCAACATCAGAGGCAAGACTATCGACTTTAGAAGCAAGTATATCAATTTTCCCAAGCTTTTCTTCAACAGATTTGTTAAAAGCAGTTTGTGTACTAATAAATTCTTTAAGCATGGCCTCAAGTCCAGGGGGTGAACTCCTATTATTGTTGTAAGAATTCCCATAAGAATTACCATAGCCGTTGCCATTATTATAAGGATATGGCCTATAGTTGTTACTAGAATTGTTCCGGTAAGCATTGTTGCTGAAATTATTATTTTTAATGAAGTTTACATCAACATGTTCTTCTTGTGCAACCAATGAAGCTAGCGGAACATTATTAGGATCAATATTAGTCCTATCATTCACAAGCATAGACATAATAGCATCAATCTTATCACTCAAGGAAGAGGTTTCTTCGACAGAATTTACCTTCTTACCTTGTGGAGCTCTTTCCGTGTGCCATTCAGAGTAGTTGATCATCATATTATCAAGAAGCTTTGTTGCTTCACCAAGAGTAATGGACATAAAGGTACCTCCAGCAGCTGAATCCAATAAATTCCGCGAAGAAAAATTTAGTCCTGCATAGAAGGTTTGGATGATCATCCAAGTAGTCAGTCCATGGGTTGGGCAATTTTTAACCAGAGATTTCATTCTTTCCCAAGCTTGAGCAACATGTTCAGTATCTAATTGTTTAAAATTCATTATGCTACTCCTCAAAGATATAATTTTAGCAGGGGGATAATATCTACCAATAAAAGCATCCTTGCATTTAGTCCATGAATCAATACTATTCTTAGGCAGAGATAGCAACCAATCTTTAGCTCTTCCTCTTAATGAGAAAGGGAACAATTTTAATTTTATAATGTCACCATCTACATCTTTATACTTTTGCATTTCACATAGTTCAACAAAATTATTAAGATGGGCAGCAGCATCATCAGAACTAACACTATTAAATTGCTCTCGCATAACAAGATTTAGTAAAGCAGGTTTAATTTCAAAGAATTCTGCTGTAGTAGCAGGTGGAGCAATAGGTGTGCATAAGAAATCATTATTATTTGTGGTTGTGAAGTCACACAACTTAGTATTTTCAGGGTTGGCCATTTTAGCAACAGTAAATAAAGCAAACTAGATAAAGTAAATGCAAGTAACTAATTTTTTTGTGTTTTTGATATAGCAAACAAGATAGCAAATAAAGTAAAACTAGCAACTAATTTTTTTGTATTTTGATTTAGTGCAGCAAACAAAGTAGTAAATAAAACAAAGCAAGACAAAAACAAAGTAAAGAGATTGAGAAGTGGAGACTCCCCTTGCAGCGTGTCTTGATCTCCCCGGCAACGGCGCCAGAAATTTGCTTGATGCGTGTGGTTGACACGTCCGTTGGGAACCCCAAGAGGAAGGTGTGATGCGCACAGCGGCAAGTTTCCCTCAGTAAGAAACCAAGGTTTAATCGAACCAGTAGGAGTCAAGAAGCACGTTGAAGGTTGATGGCGGCGGGATGTAGTGCGGCGCAACACCAGAGATTCCGGCGCCGACGTGGAACCTGCACAACACAACCAAAGTACTTTGCCCCAACGAAACAGTGAGGTTGTCAATCTCACCGGCTTGCTGTAACAAAGGATTAACCGTATTGTGTTGAAGATGATTGTTTGCGTAAAACAAAGAGAACAAAGATTGCAAGAGATTGTATTTCAGTATAGAGAATTGGACCGGGGTCCACAGTTCACTAGAGGTGTCTCTCCCATAAGATAAATAGCATGTTGGGTGAACAAATTACAGTTGGGCAATTGACAAATAAAAAGGGCATGACCATGCACATACATATTATGATGAGTATAGTGAGATTTAATTGGGCATTACGACAAAGTACATAGACCGCCATCCAGCATGCATCTATGCCTAAAAAGTCCACCTTCAGGTTATCATCCGAACCCCCTCCAGTATTAAGTTGCTAACAACAGACAATTGCATTAAGTATTGCGCGTAATGTAATTAGTGACTACATCCTTGAACATAGCACCAATGTTTTATCCCTAGTGGCAACATCACATCCATAACCTTAGAGGTTCTTGTCACCCCTCCAGATTCACGGAGACATGAACCCACTATCGAGCATAAATACTCCCTCTTGGAGTTACTAGCATCAACTTGGCCAGAGCATCTACTAATAACGGAGAGCATGCAAGATCATAAACAACACATAGACATGAATTGATAATCAACATAACAAGTATTCTCTATTCATCGGATCCCAACAAACGCAACATATAGAATTACAGATAGATGATCTTGATCATGTTAGGCAGCTCACAAGATCCGACAATAAAGCACAATGGGGAGAAGACAACCATCTAGCTACTGCTATGGACCCATAGTCCAGGGGTAGACTACTCACTCATCACTCCGGAGGCGACCATGGCGGCGTAGAGTCCTCCGGGAGATGATTCCCCTCTCCGACAGGGTGCCGGAGGCGATCTCCTGGATCCCCCGAGATGGGATCGGCGGCGGCGGTGTCTCTGGAAGGTTTTCCGTATCGTGGCTCTCGGTACTGGGGGTTTCGCAACGGAGGCTTTAAGTAGGTGGAAGGGCAGGTCAGGAGGCGGCACGAGGGCCCCACACCACAGGGCCGCGCGGCCAAGGGGGGGGCCGCGCCGCCCTAGGGTGTGGCCCCCTCGTGGCCCCTCTTCGTCTCCTCTTCGGACTTCTGGAAGCTTCGTGGCAAAATAGGACCCTGGGCGTTGATTTCGTCCAATTCCGAGAATATTTCGTTACTAGGATTTCTGAAACCAAAAACAGCAGAAAACAAAGAATCGGCACTTCGGCATCTTGTTAATAGGTTAGTTCCAGAAAATGCACGAATATGACATAAAGTGTGCATAAAACATGTAGATAACATCAATAATGTGGCATGGAACATAAGAAATTATCGATACGTCGGAGACGTATCAACAGGCGGCATAGAGGTACCCCTTTGTGACACTTGATTAAAACATATGTATTGCAATGATAATCCCGGTAATCCGAGCTAATTAGGACAAGGTGCGGGCACTATTAGTATACTATGCATGAGGCTTGCAACTTGTAAGATATAATTTACATAACACATATGCTTTATTACTACCGTTGACAAAATTGTTTCTTGTTTTCAAAACCAAAGCTCTAGCACAAATATAGCAATCAATGCTTCCCTCTGCAAAGGGCCATTCTTTTAATTTTATGTTGAGTCAGTTCACCTATTTCTCTCCACCTCAAGAAGCAAACACTTGTGTGAACTGTGCATTGATTCCTACATACTTGCATATTGCACTTGTTATATTACTTTACATTGACAACTATCCATGAGATATACATGTTATAAGTTGAAAGCAACCGCTGAAACTTCATCTTCCTTTATGTTGCTTCAATACCTTTACTTTGAATTATTGCTTTATGAGTTAACTCTTATGCAAGACTTATTGATGCTTGTCTTGAAGTACTATTCATGAAAAGTCTTTGCTTTATGATTCATTTGTTTACTCATGTCATTTACATTGTTTTGATCACTGCATTCATTACATATGCTTACAATAGTATGATCAAGATTATGATGGCATGTCACTCCAGAAATTATCTTTGTTATCGTTTACCTGCTCGGGACGAGCAGAAACTAAGCTTGGGGATGCTGATACGTCTCCGACGTATCGATAATTTCTTATGTTCCATGCCACATTATTGATGATATCTACATGTTTTATGCATACTTTATGTCATATTTATGCATTTTCCGGCACTAACCTATTAACGAGATGCCGAAGAGCCAGTTGCTGTTTTCTAATGTTTTTGGTTTCAGAAATCCTAGTAAGGAAATATTCTCGGAATTGAACGAAATCAACGCCCAGGGGCCTATTTTGCCACGAAGCTTCCAGAAGACCGAAGGGAAGACGAAGTGGGGCCACGGGGCGCCGCCACACTAGGGCGGCGCGGCCCAGGGGGGGTCGTGCGGCCCTAGCGTGTGGGGCCCCCGTGTGGCCCCCTGACCTGCCCTTCCGCCTACATATAGTCTTCGTCGCGAAACCCCCAGTACCGAGAGCCACGATACGGAAAACCTTCCAGAGACGCCGCCGCCGCCAATCCCATCTCGGGGGATTCAGGGAGATCGCCTCGGCACCTGCCGGAGAGGGGAATCATCTCCCGGAGGACTCTTCACCGCCATGGTCGCCTCCGGAGTGATGAGTGAGTAGTTCACCCCTGGACTATGGGTCCATAGCAGTAGCTAGATGGTTGTCTTCTCCTCATTGTGCTTCATTGTCGGGTCTTGTGAGCTGCCTAACATGATCAAGATCATCTATCTGTAATGCTATATGTTGTGTTTGTTGGGATCCGATGGATAGAGAATACTATGCTATGTTGATTATCAATCTATTACCTATGTGTTGTTTATGATCTTGCATGCTCTCCGTTATTAGTAGAGGCTCTGGACAAGTTTTTACTCTTAACTCCAAGAGGGAGTATTTATGCTCGATAGTGGGTTCATGCCTCCATTAAATCTGGGACAAGGATGAAAAGTTCTAAGGTTGTGGATGTGCTGTTGCCACTAGGGATAAAACATCGATGCTATGTCCGAGGATGTAGTTATTGATTACATTACGCACCATACTTAATGCAATTGTCTGTTGTTTGCAACTTAATACTGGAAGGGGTTCGGATGATAACCTGAAGGTGGACTTTTTAGGCATAGATGCATGCTGGATAGCGGTATATGTACTTTGTCGTAATGCCCAATTAAA